>NC_051184.2:4798521-5998521 GCF_013339695.2 Rhipicephalus sanguineus
CCCCCCCCCCCCCCCCCCCCCCCCCCCCCCCCCCCCACCCCCCCCCCCCCCCCCCCCGAAAAAAATTTCTGGCTACGCCCCTGCACGGCATTGCTCCTTGGGTGAGGCAGTTCTGTGCACCGCATACAGTGATGGAGCCTATAAGTGGGCGCAATGCTATTTCTTCCCTGTCGTGAAGTACGCGTGCGTTTGTTTTTGTTAGTCGCCCATTCGAGACCTTAATATTAAAACGCTCATATCGAAACCACGACCGGATTATGAGGCCCACGTTAGTGCCGGGCTTCCAAATAATTTTGACCACTTAACGTACACCTATCCAAGTGTACGAATGTCTGTAGCACTTCGCCCCCATCGAAATGCGACCGCCGTGTTGGGGAATCGAACCTGCGTCCTCGAGCTTTGCAGCGCTACGCATTAGGCGCTATAAACTACCACGGCCGGGTCAGTCGAAACGTTGTGCGAGGAGCGCTGCATGGTCAGGCTTTACATTGAATACGTTTTTATAGTTCATACTCACTTCCTAGAATGGCGTTACACTTTCTGACATATACATTCAGAAGTCAAGACCATACCCCGTGTTCTGCTTTCGGAAGTATGTATACAACTCGAAGTTCACCGGAGCTGCGATGTGGAGTTGTCTGTTCATCAGGCCAATGCGACATTGAACATATCCAGTAAGTATAGAGAGGTGGGCGAGTTGGAATACAATATGCAATATGAGTTGGTTTACGATATGAAGAAGGAGGTTTCCTTGGTTCACGCACGCGGTATGTTATCTTTTCCTACGCGGTCGTTGGTTCTTTGGCTTTGGATTAGTATGCTTCTATATTTCAATTAAACATAACGACACCCCTATCCTTTCTCTATAGCATAACTGCATATGGTCACCAGCCGCTGTGGTCTAGTGGCTATGGTGGTTGACTGCTGACCTGAAGGTCGCGAGGTCGAATCCCGGCCTCGGAGACCGTATCTCTGTGGAGTCGAAATGCTTAGAGGCCCGTGCGTTTAGATTTAGGTGCACGTTTAAGAACCCTATACGTGGTCAAAGTTTCCGGAGCCTTCCTCTACAGCGTCTCTCATAACCATATCGTGGTTTGGGACGTAACAACCCAGTAAATATGTTATTGATTGCATATTGTAGGCATGGTTGTGAATGACAAAAATTCAGACCCCTCTCATCATCTCGATATTCTCGGTCATCAAGGCAGGGTGCACATGTCGCTGAATAATTAGCCTCCTTTTAACAATAATGTGGCGGTAGATTTAAAAGCCTGTTTTTGTGGGACATTGTTCAGTGTGTTTTCTTGCGTTTCTCTCGTTCTCTGGTATACCACTCGCTTCGATGCAAAGTTGTGCGGACTTAGTTAGCTCAAACACTCTCAGCTTCGACTACGCTGCACCGTATTTCACGCGAACTCGACGTGGCTGGGCTGCGCTTGCTGCTGATCCGCAGTGAATGAGCCATTGTGTACGAAGAGTCGCGACGCCGTCACATTCCCGCGTCGTGGTTCCCTCTGTCATCGCGACGTCTGGGAAATCTTATGTGGACCGGCAGCCCGGCCCAGTGTTTTCAACGGCACTCCCTCACCCGCGCTCGGCGACTAGACTGGACCAGCTGGGGTTGACCCTTACGTCTCTCGCTTCCGGCACTCTTGGCTTGGCTTGTTGTTCTGTTGATTGCGGTTCTGTGGTTTCGAGATTGACGCCGCTGCTCATATTCTACCACTCATAAATACTGTACAGCAGCCGGCACCGCCTCTGTGTACGTCGTCCCGTGGACCTTGTAGTTGAGCTCTGTGACAGACAGTTGTTATTTATTGCTCAGTGACAGTCACCTGCAATGGTGACTAAGTGTGATGGTGTGCCTGGACTCTCTCTCTCTCTCTCTCCATGGCGAGTGCCTTAGATTCCTCGTCACACGCGAAAAGTGACCGTCGGCGTCAAAACGAGCGGTGAAAAAAAAAATCATCATCAAAAAAATGATGGTTTACAAGACATCTTGGGGGACTGTTGTGTGATCACCTTGATTAACTCTTCTGTAAAGCGTGGACGTTTCTTTCGTGCGAAAATTTGAAGACGTGCGAACGTTGTTGTAGAAGCATGAACATTGTGTAGACGTGCGAACATTGCTGCTGTGAATGGACATGTACTCCTTTATGGTTATTGTTGACAACTTCACGATGTAAATTATTATGTAAGAGATGAGCTAGGAGTAGCGGGAGCCATACATAAGCACCAAGCTCTCCGTAAGCACATTTAATAGAAGAGATAGAGATTTTTGATCTGGTTAACCTTCCTGCCTTTCACCTCCTCTCTTTCTCTCTCTCTCTCCTTGTCGGTGCTGGCAACTCTCTGTAGCCGGCTCTGAAATCCCCGACAGCCCGTCGGTGCTCCCCCAAACGCCACCACTCTCGTCTCGTAGCGATCGAAGATGAAGAGCTCGCGACATTCAGCGAGGACGTCGATTCCTGATCCGATTAGAGGAGACGGACTTCTTTTGTCGACGCGACCGTGGCTGGCAGGCAGGCTGACAGGACTGAGCGCGTTCCTTTCTTTGCCGATTCGGCGCGTTATTTGTCGGCTGCCGGCGTCATATGCCGGTAGACGCGTTGACAGCGCGTGTGTACATGCGGGATCATTGTGAACAGGAACGACTGGGCCTTGATACCGGATTGGGCGGCGTCGCGAGGCGACTGCGAACACACAAACAGCCAATAGGAGCTCGCGCAGATGCACACAATCGCGGATTGCGTCGTGAGCGACACTTGGGTCGACAAAGCCGAACGTGGGCCTATACGCCGAACTTTGTGATGCTTCTACCGTTCCCGAGCGTTCTGTTTCCCATGAGTGTCTACGCACGGTATTTGTATCTCCACTTCTTACTTGGTTCTTTTATCCCCTGTACAGATTAGAGACAAGCGGTTTTAAACCGTTTAGCTGTTTGGACCAGCATGGCTCGGTTCTTGATCTCAGTTCCATCTGTCGAGCTTTTTGCTCGTTCATAGCGAAAGCCTGTCAGCCTCGAATGGCTCGCACTTAGTGCGGAAACGGGTCTGCTAAAAGTGACGAAAGCTGCGCGCCAAATCCGCTCCAGACTGGCGGCCTTGATATCGCTGCCAATGCTCGCAAATCTAGGAGGCGCGGCTTGCTGCTCTGCACGTCTGTGCGGTTTGCAGTTGCTGCTGTAATTCTTATCCGCCGCTGCAGCGTCGCTGTATAAAAGTGCCGTGTATCGAACGGGAAAATGGGCTAGCTGCTTTTGATTAATTTATAAGAAAAATCCTGGAGACTTTGTCCTATCGTGAAAACGAGGGCAAGGGAAGCTTTGTGTGTGCGTGCGTCATGTACTACTTTTCCCTTTCTTTCTTTCTTTCTTTCTTTCTTTTTTCTTTCTTTCTTTCTTTCTTTCTTTCCTTCCTTCTTTCTTTCCTTCTTTCTTTCTTTCCTTCTTTCTTTCTTTCTTTCTTTCTTCCTTTCTTTCTTTCTTCTTTCTTTCTTTCTTTATCGTTGTATATCACACTCCATATAACGATTTAACGCATCTTCTGCACGAGGGAAATGTAAGAAATTATACTTTTCTGCAATTATGCATATTGATGTGGCTTAGGTATTGATGCTAGGGTTTCTAAATTTGTCTGCGTCAACCTTATCAACTTTTTCAAGCGAAGTATATAACTATGGACGTAAGAAAAGTTCATGAAAACCCATGACTTAAGGGTTAATAGTATTGTACAGTAGCAAGCTCAAGCGTTATTTAACCTTCATCCTTTCCCTACACATTAGCGTACACGTATATCATCCATTGCTTCTCGAATTTGTCGGACGTTTTATAGCTTTAGGTTACGTTACGTTGGATAAATGTTTTTTTTTTTTTAATGCGCAAGTATATATGTGCCGATTGAACTAGAAAACTGGCCGTCCGTCCCTCTTTCACGTAAGACGATCATGGCCACGAAGAAATTAATGAATAAAAGGAAATTAATTTTCATGGCAAGGCTGGGTTTGAACACGGGCGCCCACACTCCGATGGCAAGCGTCTTAACTAAAGTCCCTAGAAAGAACAGGGAAAAATCTAGGGACTTTAGTCTTAACCACTGTGCTACACACCCACGCTTGCAGCATGGGAACGTATCTCAACCAGATGATCGAATGCGTTGTACCGGTGGTTGAAAATTTTTGGTGGACGTTTGAGCTTCGCTTTCGAGAGTAGAAGGCGATAGCGTATCGGGCTCCGTTCGCATCGCCTTCTCAATCACTAGCTTGTGTTCGTTTCTCCGTTGACGCATCAACCTCGCTGCAAGGAAAGGAACGTCTGTGCGCGTAACATTGGCCGTTCAAAGTTAGATTGCTTTACTGCAAGTACTGTTGCGAAGTGCACACTACGCGATATAATTCTTCCTTTTCCGAATTGGCAACGCACCCACTCGCGCCCGTAAGGCAACGCGCACACCAGCACAGCTGCACGCTTTCTTGATGCTGTTTAGGCTGACGCTGTTGATTCGTTATGGCTGAGCGCCTTGAAATCGATGATCCTTCAGACCACCAACTCGTCGCCCAATTCACGTGTTTTGTCGCCTGGTGCGGTTCTGTGCTTCTGCCACGCTAAAGGCTGTAGCGTAATCGGACCGTGTTCGTATCGCCTTCCCGATCGCTAGCCTGCCTTCGCTTCTCGGTGGAAACCTAAACCGTGCCGCAAGAAAAGCCAAAGTGCGGACGCCATCCGGCTCCCATCTTTATCTGCATCTACTTCAAATTTTTGCTCACAGACAACGCTGACTTTTCGTTCGTAACCAAAGACGTCGCCGCCGCCGACACCGAAATTTCTGCGTAACGAGCTCTTTAACACTATCGCGTTACAACAAATGCAAAAAGAAGACACTTTCTAAGAAGGCTTCGTTAAAGGTCGTGGTGCTGGAATGAAAAGCCCTTTCTGGGACAACATGTGAAACCGTCACGTAGCATTGTGCACATAAGGAGAATTCTGGCGTTGCGAAAATTGTATGCCCAATTCGCGTTGCGGTGGTCGCGGGATGCGCCTTCTGTGGGGCCGTTCCAGACGCTGGCGAACGCTGGAGGGATAACGAAGACGCCACGCCGTTGCCGCCCGAAAACAGCGTTCTAGCAGAGTCCGCTACCTGTACTCCGTTTCATAGACCACGTGCAACGCTGTCGAAGCTAGCGAGACTTCTAGTAGTAGATGCATCCGTACCAACGAATAATCCAATGATTTTACCACCCGTAACATCCGTTTTACCACCCGTCGTTAGGCTGAGTAAAAAAAATGAAGGTGCTTTTTGCCTCAGATGTACACAAAGCCTATTATGTGGTTGTCAATAAGTTGTTCTGGACCGCTTAGCTTATCTTTCTTTTCGCTTTTTGGTTATTCATTTGCTGCCCGCCGCGACGCTTCAAGCGCGGGCTCCTGCTTTTCTCGCACAAGTGCTTAGAACAACGAAAGCCAAGCGCGAGACACGCGTACTCGCACGACTTCTTGGCCGAACTTCTTGTATAGCTTCCGCAGCGTTGCACCTGCTATGTTATACGGAGTATAGAACTCACAGGGTCCCTTATGCATTCGCCTAAGACGACTCGAAGGCGAAAGCCATGTCCTTTTTGTTCTCACTCGGTGTGTTCATCCTCCCACGCCCTCTTCCTAAATCTTTCTGCACCTGACGTTGTTTTGCACTGCACCCTGGATTGGAGGCATTGCAAAATCTGCGCCTCGCCTGGTTTTGCACTGCCTCCGTGATCGGCGAACCATTGACCAAGCGACGATGTCATGTGATGGCGTCATCATGCGGCATCACGATATGTGACGTCATAATGACTTCCTGGTGACGTCAAGATGACGCGATAAAATTGGCGGATCTGTGAGGTCATGATGACGTCATGCGGTGATGTCATCACGTGATGATGATTTTTGCACCATTCGTGGCGACGTGGCCGACGCCGACGGTTCATTTTCGCGTTTGATGACGCATCTTGGGCTTTCGCCTTGAAAAACTCGACGCTTACGCATTAGTTAGACAACTCCGAAAGGAGATTCTGCGTGGTTGTTTTCCGTTTTAGATGCGAAGTATCTTAAGGTCGAGCTCAATCCGGCGGTGGTGGTGGTGGTGGTGTGCGACGTGACCACCCTCACTGCGCATGCGCATACCCTCTCCACATACCTCCTCTCCACTCCCCCTCACCATTCTCCTTCCCCTCTACCCCTCCCATTTCTCCTTTCCACTCACCCTCTCCCCTTCCCCTCTCCACCTTCCCTCTCCACTTTCCCTCTCCACTCACCCTCTCCACTTTCCCTCTCCCCTTCCCCTCTCCACTTTCTCTCTTCCTCCCTCTCTCCACTTCCCCTCTCTCATCCCCCTTTCCACTCTTCCTCTGAAACGCGGGCTAGACATGCCGAAATTCTCTCCTGCACAACGCCGCGATGAGCTCGAGCGCATGCGCGTCCCCTCCCCTTCTCTCTCCTCTCCTACGCTGCCCCCCTCTCGCCCGCCTGTCGACGCCGTTCCCCGCTGGCCCTGTGAGAATTAACGGCCAGGCTAGATGGAAGACACGACGCGCGTAGCGTCCCTCTTCGCGTTCCACGACACGAGGTCGGTAGCATGCCCAACGAACGCCAACGGAACGCGATCGTGCAAGTGCTCCGGCTCGCATCGCCTCATGGTCCCCTTTAGCGGGAGATGGTGTAATTTTTTTTTCTGTACATTCCTAATGACCGTACTGAGAAAAATACTCATTATTTACAAATCTTTACTGCTCTGTCTTTGCAACTTTTGTCAGTTTCCACGTTAACATTCGGCACGTTATCTTAAGTAGAGAGACATTTGCCTAAAGGTTATGAAGCAGTTTTTTTAAGATTGTTCGTTTTAGAAATTATTCTTTTTTCTCTGCATATGATAAAAAGAAATGCTGGAAAAGTCGACGGTCTAACTGGAACAAGCATAGAGGCTTTTTCAGGGTAAGAGATTTGTTGTGCGCTGCTGAAGTGGATTTATTGACAGTACCATCGCGGCACGATGATGGAAGTACTAAGCACTCGGCAGACTAAATTTGTGAAAACAATATACACCTTATTGCTGCGACAGCTCACTACTCCCTTAGTAGCTTTCTTATGATCGCATCCATAGGGATTGCACTGCGCTCTCCCATAGCAGGGTGGTTAGTACTATAAACCGTTTGGCGAGTATCCCGCAAATTACCCTACGGCGCAAAGTAGCACGTTTTCCTTGGGAATACATATATGTCCCTAAAAATCTGCGACAACGCTACAGTGTATGCATTGAATAACCACTCGAATCCACGGTCTACCTAGTGTGTCGGGTCTCGACGCATTGGCCTTCAAAGCATATTTAGGAGAGGCCAAATGGTATTGTGGGGTCGGCAAAATAAAAATAAAAAAATACGTCTTTGGTGCACGTGTAGTTCTAAATCATGCGCTAAATGCAGCTCCACTAGTGCAAAACCTGAGGAAATGCGTAAGCACGCACGGGCACCCAGCGATTCCCGTTCGTAGAGTTCCCACTGCTCCGTTTGCCAAACCGTCGATGACGTCAATGTTTGAGGTAAGCGTGTGGGGTTTCCACGGTAGGAGTAGAATCTTGCTAGGCAGATTCACAAACTCGGTGTACGAAATGCGCGCTACTGTTTGCTGCGCTTTATCGACTTCCTGCTTGTTGTTACGGTAGTTGAGATACGTGTCGTCTACAGTGAGTTCCGTCAAGGTGTTTCTCCCTTCAGATGTAGCGACAAAGTCGCCGAGGAGCAATCGCACGTTTGGCGAGGCGGTGGCGCCCTCTCTTGCGTGGCGCGGGTGTCAGCCGCATGTTTCCGAAGCACTTTTAGCAATTTTAAGGTAATTATTGCGATTACTTCTTGGTTATTTTTGTTAATTATATTATTTTAACGCAGTTCTTTAGTATTGCTAGCCTTGTTTCTGACCTGTATGGACCATTTGACTTTGAGCGGGATAACGCCACATGAGAGCTATGAATGGACGACAAGCCGGGCCCCTAAAGTGCTACGCACTCAAGATTTGGGAGTGTTTCCACATTGGGGCTAACCTGAATTTGCAAAAAGTGGGCCCCTTATGGATTTCGCAGTGAGCCTACTTGAACATTTTGTCTTTAACGAATAGGAGGGGGTCATTATTTGCGATTGGGCCAACTGTAAGTGTTGCGGTGGATCGAATTGGGGTGTGGGCCAAGTGGAAAATTTGGAGCGGGAGCAATTGCGGGGGGCGGCTTAATTGGAAATTTGGGAGGTGGGCAGAATTTGGGATTGGGCTTACGAAAGAAGCTTATTACTGCGCGCTGCATACACGTGCGGTCGCCCCACAAATAGCACCATATACGTCATTGCTCACGACGCCTCGCGGGAGCACCACCATCTCTTTTTATTTGTTTTATAGCGCTGTAAATTCTGCTTTTTGTCAACTTCTAGGAGATATCCTTGTTATAGTCACTGGAGCCGTGCACCCTGAAGCGCTCGCGTGCTACATTCACGAGCTATTGTGAAAGCAAAAAGTCACAGTTTCGCCTCAAGGGCAAAGAAATGAATGCGATAGCAAGAAAGTGGAATGCCACAGGAAGAACGGCAAGCAGCTAGAAACCTGCTGCGCGCAGCTCATGCACAAAGGACGCAGGAAAAGAAAACACACAAGGCCGGTGCGAACTAACAACTGTCACAGCTCAACACTTGCAGCGCGCTGCTCACACACAAAGAAGGACGCACGAAAAGAACGCACAGGTATACACACAGGACGAGCGCGAACTGTCACAGTTGTCACTTCAACTAGCCCCTAATTTGGCTCTTCTAGCTAGCAGGCCACTCCTTTCGCAAACGCGGCCACTGCAGCGAGCAAAGTAACCTTCGTGCGGTCTCTAGCTTCAACGCAAACTTTGCGGTGAAAATACAAGACGTCCAAAACTCCCCCTCAACAGATAAGCGCGCGAGCACGGTCGACCACGCCCTGTATATGTCAAGGTACAAGTCAGAGGCGCACTACCCAACTCCGGCGAAACACTAGAGAGATTTAAAACTGAGGACCCAAGAAATATGCGAGCCGCCAGGGCGCATGCGCAGTACGCAAGCCACTCTTGGACTCTTGCGCTCGCGTTATCCCAAGACCCAGTAGCGCCTTCCTTTGGGCGGTAAACAAAACCGCATAGCGCGTGACCTCAAGAGAAGAAAATAAAGATGGCGCTTGGCAGTGGCACGTGAAGCCACAGCCTGCGTTCCCTGCTGGCGTCGATTCTGGTCACTAAAATAACAGTTCATTTGGGTCTAGTTGTACATATTCCTGAGGCTAAAATTAAAGCGCAAACGCACTTCTTTGTCTTTCTTACTTCTTTACTTCTTTATCCCTGCACCCATGTGAACATGATTTCATGCCTTCGCGTATATCATACACTATCATCCTTAATTGTTACACGTTTTGGTTTAGAGCTGTTGTGTGCTCATGTGCGGCAAGATTGCCTTGGGCTTATATATGCATTGGCGTATGTAAGAATAAAGCATTTGGTAGCGCTTGTGTCGTACGTTCCTTTTCTTCTTGAGTGTCTTGTGCGTTTGCGCTGTAATTTTAGCCTCTGGATTCTGGTAACGCGCAAGATATATACCGTGATTCTGGTTCAGCCGTGTCGTTTCTTCCCTGCTGTGGCATAAGCCTACAAGAGCCAAAGCTTTCCCACTAGCTCGCGCCACCACGAGCCATGGGACGCTCTTTTTTTTCCCTGGCCGACTGGCCAGCGTGGCGCGACGCTACAACCCCAAAATGGAAAACTAGCGTGGGTCGCCAGCGATACGACGCAAACGCAGCGCGGGCAATGATGCAACATGGCCGGTGTCGCTCATAATTTTAATTTCGCCACGTGTGACGTCCCGTGCGTTGCACCCAACGCCGCGTGCTGTTGTATTCTGCGGTTAGTATCCTGGAGAACGAAATGCCTCCTACTGTATTGGGAACAATGTGGGTGTTGTGCACGTGAAGGCAATTCTGATGTGACGAATTATGTAGTGCGCGGTTCACAGTATAAAAGGTCATCTTTCCATGCATTAAAGAAAAAAAGGAATGACGCATGGCGTAATCGTGTAAGGCAGCGCGCTGAGGAGATAGGGGTCGCAAGTTAGAATCCCCGGTCGCGTACTTCGCAACTTTCTCCTTGTTGATTACTTTTATTTGTGGCTTTTTATGTGTATATACATACATATACATATCCGGGACATGACGGCGACGGCAAAAATCCACCGAGAGTGTCCATATAATTGCTATCGCAATAAAAACTAACAAGGTCCATTTTACAGTCGCCTAAGGCGACTCGAAGGCGAAAGCCATTTTCTTTTTTTTTCTCTCAGTCGATGTATTGATCCTCCCCGCCTTCCCCCAGAAAGCTTTCTGCACCCAACGTGGTTTTGCACTACCTCTGTGATCGACCCACCTTTGATTAAGCGACGATGTCATTAGTTGACATCATCTGATGCCACATTACGTGACGCCATAGTGACATCATTATGTCGTCATTATGTCGTCATGATGACGCCACGAAATTTCGCGATGTGTGACGACCCGTGGTGTGACGTGATAGTGAAGTCACCATAACGCTGCAAATTTTTGGCGACCTGATGATGTCGCGATGATGTCGCGATGACGTCATTTCACGACGATGATTTTTGGCGTCGCTCGTGTTGACGCCGCCGACGGTCACTTTTATCGCGTTTGATGAGGCTTTTAAGACTTCCGCATTAAAGGGACACTGAAGAGAAAAACGATTTTTCTTGGGTTAGTAAATTAATTTTAGGATAACTGCCAATTGGGCATGTTGGTAAAAAGGTTCATGATGAAACGAGCGCAACTTGCACGAAGAATCAGAAAGAACACAGGACGAAGCGCTCCGCCCGGTGTTCTTTCTGAATCTTCGTGCAAGTTGCGCTCGTTTCATCATGAATAGTAAAAAGATAGTGTTGGTGGCAACGTTACTTTGAAATTCCTGCACCAAAAACCGTGACGTCATAGATTTTGACGGCGTCTGCTAGGTCCTACTTAGTTCCTAATCAATAAAAAAGAAGTACATTGTCCTATGAGGGGGCCATAGACTTAATATACCAAGTTTCAGGAAATTTCGTTAAGCCAATGTCATTAAAACACGAAAGATACACTGAAATCCCTGACGTCACACGCGGAGATTTCAGCGCGAAATTTAAAAATGAAGCGTTGACTTTGATTTTCTCCTCTATTAATAAACCTGTGATGGTGAAATTAACGACAATAGAGATCTCAGAGTACAATTTATCAATTTAAACCGATTCTTTGTTTCACTTTAGTGTCCTTTTAAAAATGACTACGGTTATTGTGAGCGCCCAGGGCTGCGTTTTCGTCGTACATGGTTCACTTATCAACTCAGTGCTGTTATCACAAAACGAAAAGACGAGCTAGCTGGTATACTGCTTCATTCTTATATAAGCGCTCGTGTTGTGCACTTTCTTGTCCTTGTCTTCTTAGCGCTTCTATTATATAAGAATGAACGTGTTGTCACATTCCACGAGATATCTGAAGACCGTATTCGCGAAAAGTCTCGCCCGTCGATACCAGCTGAACTGGGTTCGTCGAACTATCGGACCTCGTGTCGTGTTTATGATTTGTTACGAGTTTATTTATTTGGCCATCGACAGTCAACCCTAACTCTCCCGTGTTGCGGTTGACTGCAGATATCCAAAAAAATGTGACATCGCGAAAGGGGACAGAAATAACAAAAAAACGTATTTAAATGAAAAATACAACAGACAGTGAGAGAGTGAGCAAAATCTGAATTCCGACGTGTCATTGTTAGCCTATATAGAGTCGAACGGCGGTGGCATATGGGAAGCCTTTCGAAAGAAACCCCGTTGTTTACGTCTCCAGCGGCGCGGCGCTGTGGCGCGACCGACGAGTATAAATTTCACCCCGCGGGCACTTTCGCATGCGGCATTCTTCGGCACGAAGCGGGGAACGCGTACATTGTACCTCCTTTACGGTTCAACGGAACAGCAACAGTCGCGATAGATATAAAAAATATCAAAGCCAGTTACACCCCAGGTGAAAGCTGTACGAACGGTAGAGCATGGATTCGCCTGTGTTTCCCATGTGTTTATCTTCGCTTTTCTGTTCTCTTGTGTTCGTTTCTTGTGTTCATCTGGTGTTCTTGTGTTCTTTCGTGTTCTTTTCGTGTGTTCATCTACTTTTTATGCTCTTTTCTGTTCTGTTCGTGTGATTATGTGATATTCTCTATCCTTTTCTGTTCTTTTCTTGTGAATACCTGATTTGATTTGCGATTATCTGTTTTAAGCTGTATGGTCTCGTTTCTACCGATTTTGCACTGTTTGTTGCTCCGAGCGCGGTGAGTCTTAACTCCCGCCGCTGACGTTTCGCCTCCGCATTTCTCTTCAGTAGATCTCTCTTCAGCAAGATATTCTTCGTTTTTTGTGTAGTTATTGTTGTTTTTGTTCATCTATACAAGTTTTCCTGTGACCTGAACCATATAACCACTGCTCCGGACGTGGTTTTCTGTTTAACGGTCCATTTCGGCCAGTATTTATTTTCCCTCAATTAAACCGGCAACCATTATGACGCATGACCGAAATCAGAAAGATTTAGATTCATGAGATTTGCTTCGAGCGGGCATTCGCGGTTAATAACGTCTCGCATTTCCGAAAGCCCGGCGATTCTCGCCTGTGAGTCGCCGCAGGAACTAATCAGGACGTTAACGAAGCGAGTTCTAGTCCTGAGTTAGGCTAACATCTTTGTGATTCATAACTTTCCGAGTCCTCCCATTCCTCTCTATGTAACACAGGTTACATACAAATAAAGTAGAAGTTCAGAGGAAGATGGAATCGTGAAGCGACGAAAAATTCGTGAACACACGGTGTCGCTGGAGCCGACGTTTCTACCAGTGGACTTGTCTTCATCAAGGCTGCAACCTTGAAGTCACAGTTGCAGCCTTGAAGAAGACGAGTCGGCTTGTCGAAACTTCGCTTTTAGCGACAACCCGTGTTCCAAGGATATTTTTTTTCGCTTCAAGTTACATACAAGTGTCCCTCGTGTCCCGCTAAGATAAACTCCGCTCTCATGCAAACGCACACGTTACCACACTGGTCCTGGGAGGCGCGGCTCTCGGAACAGGCCTTGGGAAGTCAACTGGCAACCCTATATAGACCATGCCTGGCTAGCCGCTATAGCCAGTGGAGCATTGGACGAAGGGCCCCACCCACTTTAGTTTTAAGGAACTGCAAATAAACCTCCTCTCTCTCTCTTTCCCTCCCTTTGATCTGCTTTTTCCCGGATCGTTTACGTTAACGCGCATAATAGAGAGTTTAGGGTATGCAAGGCTTTGAGTTAGCGTTCGTCGCCACTGCGCATGCGTCGTACGCTATCCTCTTGGATACCCACGTTAAGTGACGGAAATAGCGTATCGTACCCAACGAACGCTATCTTTGCGGTCTATTCTAAATCTCACAATACTGAACGGAACTACAGCTACACTCGGGGATGTCAGCCAGCCCTCGTCGCTCAAGCTGTCCTCAACAAGCTCTATCCTCCTACCGGTGTATATCCCACTGGGTCCGTGCACGCGTGGTATTCTTAGCGAAACCCTCCGCGAGATTCTTTTGTTTCTTCTGTGTTTCAAAGTTGATGCGAGCGCCGCGGGCGCCAGGGTTCGGCAGCAGCGTCGTGAGATGCGCGTATACCTGGCGAAGCCATCGACGTCGCCCTGTCGCTCCCTCCATTGTTGCCGGGATTCGTATTTATGGGCTTTTCGGTAACGCCGCAGGTTTGGTAAAAAGATGGGGGAGGCCGCGTAGCGCGCGCGGTGCAGCGCTCGCAGCGTCAAGAGACGCTACTACGTTCGCTGAAGAGAGGGGGAAGGTGGGAGGGGGGGGGCGGGCTGCTCGCATAGCACGCACCGGCCGACGACGACCGCGTGGGATAAATATAGGCAACGCCGCTACGCCTAATACGTCTTCTCTTTGTGTCTGAATCCTCCGAGACGTGTTTGGAAAGATGCGGCGATTCTGTGTATATTTCTACTCCTAAAATAAACAAAAGTGCAAGAAAAGAAACTTTCGATGAAGCGTGCCAGTGATGTCTCCATCTCTGCCAAGGTGATTCTCTATACGGTTTCTCCTGGAGATCTTTTGTACTTTCATTCTTTCAGTCCATGGTGGAGATTTTGTCTGCGTGTGCTCGCTTTATTTGGCAGTCGTGCTCTCTTTGGCTTTCACTCGGCGATGAAACTGACTCGGCACTGATTTGGACGACGACGGACGAAGTCGCTGGCGCCTATTGTGTGCGTGCATCGAGGCGGCGACAAGCTTTCCAATGCCGCTCGCTTTCTTTCTATCTTTCGATATTTATACCTCTTCCTTTTTGGGACATGCCTATTGTTACCGGATTCGTCGCAAAGGTCGTGACCGGAGAACGGAGGAATGCTGTCTTTGTGTCTTTTTTTTTTCTTTGTTCATTTTTTTTTCTTTTTCATAACGCCATTCCCCGATACCCAGTGACGCGTGTGTCGAACCATTTTTGGTTTCGCTCTTTTTAGTTTCGAATTTCACTCTGTTTTGCTTTTGTTTGATTTCAGTAACCACAGCTAGCACCATCAGCGGTTCTATTCTAGTTAAAAATGACAACAGAACAGGCCATTAGAACAACAGAAATTGGTGTTGTTACAACGAGATATCGCTGTAGTTACTACAAATTTTTAATTATTCGACAGACTTTGCTGCTATGCAACGGATATTTTTTGTAGTGACAGCCGAAGTGTGTTCTGTCGCGCAGTTTTCGTTAACACACAGAGCTGAAGTACTGTAACAAATATTTGTAGTGTCGCAGAATTATGCACTGTCACAACAGGCTCCGAACTGTTACAACAGGAATGTCTCTGATGTAAAGCGATAATTTTGCTGCATCACTACGGAAGCCTGTTGATATAATAGACCACCTTCAGCGCCTCGCGATAGACGACAGGGTAACAACAGCATGTCATCTCCCAAAATACGACAAGACACCAGAATTTTCTGTCGCGTGTTCTGTTATATTTTCGAACTAGTCTGTATACGCGCTGATTATATATTTCATATTGCGCTTGCGTACTGCATCTGTGTACTTCCTTTTCCAGTATCATTGCTTATTCTGATCTTGTGCGCATCAACACAATATCTCTGTATTTAAAACCTCTCTAGCTCTTAATTTTCTGTTTCATGGCTCCACTGCATCGTGGTGGTTTTCCGTGATGTATAGGAAACGCATATAGATATTTTGTCATTCTTTCGTTGTATTCTTTAAAAATCTTACTGTGCCAACGCAGCACAGATAATTACTGCGCAGCCAACATGTACAGCTGGTTGACGTAATGGCGCATGCAACGTATTAATTTTCCATTTCCTCGGTCCCACGTGGCATGTCCGCAGCTTTCGGCGTGGCTAGTTACAAGGAGATGGACGTAGTTAAAAACTCTACGCAATGGAGTGCGAGCAACTTTCTTCTACCATTCGCTGTCGTTTCGTAATGGATCGGGGCCCATTTTATTTTTGACCGCATAAACAGAGTATCTGCGGACCCCCGCACCACTCTTATACGTGAACGGGCATGGATAGATAGAGATAGGAAAGGAAGGAAAGACAACAGATAAAATCCCGGTAATAAGAGGCATTGGACGCTAATGATTCGTTCTTCGGTCGGAGGGGGAAAGGGGGAGGGGCTACACGCTCTTTGGCGTCACGAAATCTATATGATAATGACTTTGGTGGGTGCAGAGCTTGACCAACGAGCATCACTGCTGAAAATGCCGCACGCATGAATGTGGCGCGTTCTCTCTCGCTTTTTCCCCGACAGTGGTCACGAAACAAAAAGACCTGGCTACGAGGTTTGACGAGCATTATAATGCGCATCTCGCTGCAACGCATACCCACGTTCTATCGCTACCCCCCCCCGACCCTCAATCCGCCACCCCGACTGTTTTCCTTATGATTAGTACATTTTGTTAGGCCTACCTCATTGAAAAAGGCATTCGTGTTTGTTCTGTTCGATGATCCTCACCCCTTTGTGCCGTCGCCTGCTGCTCGTCTGTTGTTCGTCTGTTATTCTTCTGCTATTCGTCTGTTATTCGTCTGGAACGAGAAAGAGCCTTCTAGTATAATAGTACGTAGCTTCTGTTCCGGCCACGAACGCGGGGATGCGGTGATATCCGGTGTCTCTCCTTTCGCTTCTGAAAACGGCGGGCGCCGCGTGGCTGATAATCACGCAACGCGCTACTATAGTGCCAGGCAAAGGGACGTTGACGCGCGAATCCATCTTCGTACTCATTAGGTCTTTCGAGCGAGCTTCAGCGGGCCGTGAGAAGGAAGAGGAAGTACAGGAAGAGGAGGAGGAGGAAGAAGGTTCGTAGCAGACGACGTGCGCAGCTTCGCGTACCCCCCTCCCCACTTTCATCAGCTAAGCTAAAATGGGGGGAAGCTGCCGTCGTCGTCTGCTTTTCTTGCCTGAAAGCAGACGACGCTAGCTGTATCACCTTTTGCGCTGGATCTCATGCTCTCTTCGTTGAGTATACAGATTGTTCTTCTTTTTCTTCCTCAATCTTTTTTACTTTAATTTCATCCCTGGTCGCTCGGTGTCGTTGTCGCTCAGTGGAGGGGGTCGCTTTATATTGTGACGCGTCGGAGGGAGCGAAGAGACCGATTAGCGCCCTAATGGGCCTCGGCGTGCAGATTTCGGCGTTATTGTTGGGAAGTTTTATATCGTATACTGCCCTCTCGTATCCTTCATTGCAGCGTGAATGAACGCCGGTGGTTGGGCGATAACGCATTGTGTGGGCTTACATAACTCGAGTGCCGTAGTGTGTGTGGCAACGACCACGAGGGTGAGGAGGTACGGAATATACGATTGGGGAGGTGAAAGATGTTAAAGTTATCAATTCTTTCAGTGTTTACATTCTTTAGACCACTCGCTAATCTCGACTATGTTGCCGAGATTAGGTAGCCTGCGCTGTAGTAACCAAGCACGCGTGATGTCACCCGCTTTTCTGTCTCCGAAATCACTAGCGGGGCTTCACAATCGTCGCTACCACACTAACGCAGCTTAATTGCGTAGCATGAAGGTAGATACACTAACCATTGGCTACTTCACCGACGCGGGTATTAGTTACCACTCATTAGCTCGACTAGCAGATCCTTTAGTCCTATTTTCTAGATAGCTGAAGTTTAGTCTGCCTGTTATATCGGCATAACTATTTTTAATACTTATGCTGACAGTTGATTGACCCTTAAGTAAACTTATGCTCCGATATCATATGCATTCAATACAACTATTAACTTCAGCCGTAACCATCGATTTCGTACCAGTCTTAGTTTTTAAAACACATTTCCTGTAAGAACTTGTTCCTGGGAGAGTTGGTGCCTAAGTTTGCTAAAATATGTTACTTCTGGCGCAATGCTTGAAACACGAAGGACAGCGAAAGAGATAGATTAGAGGGAAGGGGTCCGCGTGTGTCAGTGACTCATCAGCTGTGCTATATGTATCTGAGCTATCCTTTTTTTAATAGACAGCTTTCGTGATGACATGTCTGACGTCACTCTCTCGCGCATCTGCGCATGCTCGGAAGTTTTCTTGGTTTGAGGCCTTCACTGTCAATAAACAGTTGGTAGTTTGGCGCTCATCTGTCTCTCTCTCTCTCTGTCCTTCGTTTTCCAAACATTGCGCCAGGAATACCATGCTTAGCAAACATTTCTTGCACATTCGGAAAACCGGAAGTGCTCGACCACAAGTTCTTAGAAGAGGGGCAAGAGTGTCGCTCGTTGGTCGTACCACTAATAAACTGCCAGTTCTCCAGGTCGTTGGCGGCGACAATAACCATCTTGCAAGAACCCTATACCGAACTCATCGGAAAGCAGCTTCAATCACGGCGTAGACGGCAGGTTCGAAGTCTCATTTAGACTGGATATATGTCTCGTTGAAATGTGCGCTCGCTTGCCCCGCGAGAAGTCAAGCGTGCGCGCAGAAGCCGGCTAAACCTCGATCTTTGCTAACTGATGTGAAAGCTCGTACAAGTATATGTAGGATTTTTCTGGTGGGTATTGAGGTGTAACACACTGTACAATTATTCGACTGATCATCGATAATCAGATATGCAGGGCCAAATAATTGTGAGGGATAATTTCTTGCCTTCTAACTTGTTTACTTCTGTTGGGCTCCTTGCTGTTGTAACTATGATATAGTAGTGGTAGCGTACTATGATAAGCATACTACCAATTCACCATGGCGAAATGTATTGTAGTAGCACGGATAATTGGGCTAGTTGGTACATGTTCATTTTTTTTACAGAATTTTTTTACACACGCACGCACGCACGCACACACACACACACACACACACACACACACACACACACACACACACACACACACACACACACACACACGCACGCGCACACACACACACACACACACACACACACACACACACACACAAACACGCGCGCGCGCGCGAGCTCACGCACACAGGGTCCCTTATGCACTCACCTAAGACGACTGGCAGTCGAAAGCCATCTTCTTTTTCTTCCCAGTCGATGTATTGTTCTTGCCCCGCCAACCCCCCGAAAGCTTTCTGCGCCTAATGTGGTTTTGCATTACGTCCAGAATCGGAGGCACCTCACCTGGTTTTGCACTGCCTCCGTGATCGGCCCGCCGTTGGCCAATCTACGATGTGATTTTGGCGATCTGTGACGTCATCACGTGAAGATGGTCTTTTGCTTTCCTCGTGTTGACGCTGACGGGAGACGCCGACGCGCGGGACGCCGGTCAACTTTCGCGTTTGATGAGGCATATAAGGCTGCCTGCCGCCTTGGAAAAAAAAAGAAGGCACCGTGACAAGCCGTGACCGTCACAAACGAAGGCTGGCGCACCGCGAGTACAACTCATTGATACGGTTAAGATACATTCATATTCTGTATCAAGCTGTAACGCAGCGTGCTTCACAAAAACATTTCGAGTCAGCATTTATCCAGGGCCCCCAAAACTAACCCAGCCAGAATAGTGACGTGATGTAATCTAACGTGAACCTTCTGCGCACACATTCTTTGATCCTTTCGCAGCGGTTCCTCTTTAAGTGAATTAGTTGTCAAGCTCTTCGGGAGTACAACGGGATCCCCAAGACTCGTAGCATGTTTCGGTGCTATTGTTATGAAGTTGTCTGCGCTGAGCGCATGAAAGAAGACGAAGAGGTGAAATAGGCGGAGTAGTGAAGGAGAAGTGAGAATGACACCCATCTAGTTGAGCTTATGTCTTTTAATGTATCATTTCCTAGGAGGAACGCTACATGTTATTAATTTATCATCGAAGTGTTTCAAGAGTAATATGATTAGAAACATATAATAACCGTCATGTAACCTGTATATTCCCTTCTTCTGGCACACATTCATTGGGGCCTCTCTCAAACTGTCAAGAAGTTTAAAGTATCCAATAAATATACAACGAACAAAAGAGACCCTCTCAGTGAAACAATATTGAAATTCTATGTATCATTTTAAGCGGTTATTAATTTTCTGGTAGAATACATGACGTTTAACGCGATAGCGCTAAAGAGCTCGTTTGACAGAAAATCCGGTTTCAGAGTCGGCGTCGGCGTCTGGGTCGGCATCGTTGGTTGTCAGCGAAAAATCATCTTGTCCGATACCGAAAACTCGGGAAAGAAGCAAATAAAATAAATAATAAAAATCTTAGGTTCTAGTGAGAATAGAACCCAGGCCTTCTGCGTGGCAAGCAGCATATGGTGTCCGGAAAAAGACACCACATGAATGTCACGTAGTGGAAGGAATCCCGTTAACGCATGTAATTTTGCGTGGCAGAAGTGTACAATCGCGCCAGGAGTCAAAACATATGAATTGTGCAAAGGGTGGGTGTTTTAAATGCCCACCCATTACAAAGCGCTCAGACATGTTTAATTATAATCAACTGCAAATGCATCAACAGAGTGAGCATCTGCGTAGGTTCGCGTGTTGCCTTTACGGACGCGTAGTGGGGCCTTCGCTGATTCGCAAAAGGAAGAATTATGGCGTAGTGGGCACTTAACAACTGTACTTGCAGCAAGCATTCTAGCATAGTTTTAAACTGCCAATGTTACGCGCACAGTCGTTCGTTTCCTTACGGCACGGTTGAGGCATGCACCGAGAACCGAAGCTAGGCTAGCAATTGAGAAGACGATGCGCGCGGGACCCGATTACGCTGTCGCGTTCTATTCTTGAAGGCGAAGCTCAAGCGTCCTCCAAGTTTTTTTTTTTATCTTTAGGAACTTCTGAATATCAAGGCACCACTAAATGAAAGGGACCCGCCACGGTGGTCTAGTGGTTATGGTGCTCGACTGCCGATGTGAAGGTCGCTGGATGGAATCCCGGTAGCGGCGGCCGCATTTCGATGGAGACAAAATGCCAGAGGCCCGTGTGATTAGATCTAGGCGCACGTTAAGGAACCCCAGGTGGCAGGGGCGTAGCCACGTTAGGGCACACCGGGCCCGTGCCCCCCCCCCCCCCCCCCGAAATTTTTTTTTTGCCATAGCATACAGAGCAGAAAATGACACTCGACCACATCTGCCTGCTCGTCCCCACTACAGATCAAGGAGGTGCCGCCCCCGAAAAAAATTTCTGCCTACGCCCCTGCCAGGTGGTCCAAATTTCCGGAGCACTCCACTACGGTGTCTCATAATAATGTTGTGATTTTGGGACATAACAGCCCACAAATTATTACTATTATCTAAAGTCAATGAAATTAAACTGCGGAAACTTAATTCGACTTGAAAGCCTCTACGAGAAGTTTCCAGGAATGCAATCTAAAGTTTCAAAGCCTCTCCCTAAAATAAATTCCTTTTTTCATTGCACCATACGAAAAGCCATCTAATAAGCCTCTATCCATGCCCGATGCGATCGTGTTACCAAAGCCATCCAAGATACGTATACCCAAGGCGAAGAGAGGTCGGTACGGAAAACACCAGGGCCAATCGGATGTAGTCGACCTAATTCCCCCTATCTTAGCAGTTGACAGGTTATTCGGGAACTCTTCAGAAAATAGAATAAGTGAGAAATGAGCTTCGGACATTTTCACCCACGAAAAATGTGTGTCACCTCGCGAACGAAAGCGGCATCTAGAACCACGGCCGCATGTACGACTTCCCAAGCTACAGCACAGGGAGTGCTAAGCCTACTTTCTTCTTTTTTATCACTCTACACAGTGAGAATAAACTAGTGTCCATTTTACCTTATCTCCAAAAGCTTTCGCATGGCCGGCCCTCTGCGGCGGTTCTCGCGCGGGCGCGATAAAACGTGAAACAGACGAACGAATAGCGCACCAGACGAACAACAAAAAAAGACACAAAACAGACGAGAATCAGACAGACGGACAGACGAGCAAGAAAAAAGACACAAAAGCAGACGACAATCAGACAGACGAACACGCGAAGAAGACGAATCTTGTCCGTGTGGGGGCAGTTCGAAGAAACTCAAAATGGCCGCTCGTTTAGGCTTGAGACCCGGCTAAGCTCTGGTCGTATGAGGATAGCGCTCGCGCAGTTGTACCCCGCTATCTTCCCCCGCTTAATACGACCGCGCGAAGAAGTGATACGCCTTTGGAAATCAGGAGCCGCTCCGCGCGCTCGCAAGTTCTTCGAATCTTCTTCGCTCTCCGGCGAAGAAGAAAAAGGACGTTGCGTTTAATGTAATGGAACCATTTCGAATTCAATTTGAGAACGTCCATCGGCTTTCGCCTTTCATGTCTGCAGGCGGAGAGTGCGGAAAGATTCGTCCATCCCATCTCGCTTGATAACTCTCTGTGTTTTTTGTTGCTTTTTTTTTCTATTTCTTAACTTAGTTCTACGCATCGGCGTAGGTCAGATAGGTCCCGTTTCTGGTTCCGCACGTTGCCGCCAGAGGTCTCTGTCTTTGCTTCATCTTTTCCTTCTTTCTTTCCTTATATTCTGAGCGTCTAGCTCCTATGATAATTTCCTGCAAGAGCCGTTTCAATCGAAGTGTATAGTTGTAAGGCGAGGTTTTTTGTATAGCCGCCCTTCGGATCAGGCCTTCGTGAAGAACACGTAAAAAAGAATAACTATTGAAGAAAAAGAAGAGCTGGAGATGCGCGGAAGAGCACTTCAGTCGAGTATCTGGGTGGAGAAACGTCGAAAATTCGAGAACAAGTTCTGTAATCTAAGGGCCCTCCATAACAGCCGAGCACTGAGACGAAGGGGAAGGCCGCATTGAACGCATATCCCTCTATATACGTGTATATAGCTGGCCATAGCTGCCCTCCTGAAAGATAACGACCTAAGAGCTCTCCTCCGGGCTGTGAGGTGAGAGAGAGAGAGAGCCTGAGATTGGACTTTCTCTGAAGCCTATGCCTCTCGATTTTTCCAGTCTTACTTTTCATTTTCCGTAGTTATACGTCTCCCGACCGAACGGGCAGTACTACTCACCGCGTTGGCTCGAATCGTGCACTGCATCTAAGGACAGGAAGTCGGAAGCATAGAAGTGTATTATCC
This sequence comes from Rhipicephalus sanguineus, assembly GCF_013339695.2. Classification (NCBI taxonomy): domain Eukaryota; kingdom Metazoa; phylum Arthropoda; class Arachnida; order Ixodida; family Ixodidae; genus Rhipicephalus; species Rhipicephalus sanguineus. The sequence goes on from NC_051184.2 coordinate 4,821,077, forward strand.
CATCTGTATCATAGATGCCTGGGAAACTGTGGAGAGGAGTGGATAGCTTTCGTCTATCTTGTCTTCTTTTTATGATTGATGCAGGAGCGATAGCTAAAACACAGCGCGTAGTTGCATTCTGTCGCGGTACACGATATTTAATACCGTTTTGTTAAATGTTCATCCGGCTTCAAACAAACAAGAAATACCCAGACTACATATACAGCAGATATCCACCGGGTCTAACAAACACACAAACAAAATAGAGGAGGTTGAAACACACTGACACTTATTTCACATAATGTTCAAGCTAGCTTATTGTGTGTGACAGCACACAGTGCTTCAGTAAACTGCGTTCGAGCAGTTACTCTACTATAGTTACTGTACTGTACTATACTATACATGCTATACTATACCGTACTTTCATGAAAGAATGCAAGTAGTGTACATATGGACACAAGAGAAGAGAACCAGACAACGCATTCCTGCCAACTAGCTCAACTTTCGTCATTCTATACCATACCATACCATACCATACCATACCATACCATACCATACCATACCATACCATACCATACCATACCATACAATGGTCCGTCGGGTACGCTACTTGTTACGTTACGCTGTGAAGCCTCGCTGACGCGAAATCGTGTGCTGGTTGCAGCTTGCTTTTCGTGCTATCCTGAAATAGAATGGTGAACTTCCTGTGCTCGTGTGTTTTGCTTTTTCTTTAGTTTTCCTATTTATTTTATTCGTTGCTGTTATTAAAAACAACTTCTTACATTCTCCTGTTCATTTGCAAATTGCAACTCAGCAAAGTGCCATTAGGCTTCTTGTCGTGATACCTGCCTCCGGTCACCTGTCTTCGTGTTCCATTTCCATCCGATACCGTCACTTTGGAGTCAGATCACTACTCATCTGCCTATTGGTGCAAGCGATGTCTGTCGAGAGAGATTTTTTTTTTCTCTGTACATGCCTCCATGTATATACTCGGAACCTCTGCTTTCACGGCCTGCGACCGTTGGTCCGTATCCCTGTTACCGTTTCGCGTATACTCCCACTCAAGTACACTTCACGTAAGGAACAAAAAAAGTGCATAAGAAATGTACAGACAAACCTCCATTTGCCGACATCGGTTGGCTGGCCTTTTCCTTCCCTTGCTATAGACACATCCGTGCTTTATATATATATATATATATATATATATATATATATATATATATATATATATATATATATATATATATATATATATATATATATATAGCGTAGAAGTGAAGGCCAGCGGACCGTTGTCAGCAATTGGAGGACCGTGCGTGTGTGTGTGTGTGTGTGTGTGTGTGTGTGTGTGTGTGTGTGTGTGTGTGTGTGTGTGTGTGTGTGTGTGTGTGTGTGTGTGTGTGTGTGTGTGCGCGTGCGTCCGCGCGCGGTGAAAATCTATAGACGACCGTCCAATTGCCGACAACGGTTCGCTTCTTCACTTCTTCGCCTGCGACGAGACGCTGCGGAGTTTTCCCGCGGACGTGCCGTATCACACAGATACACAGTTCGACTAGTACATATAGTCGTTCCTTTGACGTTTTTAAATATCCGCGTGAGCGATATTCCTACGGACAGACGCTCTCTCCTTCATACCAGCGGTCCTTCTGTAGTACCTTCTGTGTGCGTCTTCTTCTGTTGTCGTTTTTTACGCTGTCCCTTGAAGTATGAACCTGTGTACTTGTGTTTCGTCTTTCTCGCTGTCTTCTTTTATATATATTTTTTCTCCGTCTCGGCTTCGGCCCTATCGGGCGTTCGCGTTTCACTACGTCTTATTTTGCTGATCGCGTATAGTCTTTAGACTTGTTTCTTTTTAGGGATTTGCGGGCGAGAGTGTATGTACGTACTACGCTTAGGTCACGTGTTACAGAGGGCGCTCGTGTAGTACGTAGCGGATCTTCTGGCTGGTGCCGCGATACGGCTGTAACGCGTAACGGGGCCTCGGGCTGCGAAGCTTGTTTCGTGGAGCACCGGCGTCGGCGGTGCCACGGCACATCCGAAGTTGGCTTTCGCGTCGTGCGGCGCGTTTTCGAGTCACGTAGTCCGTGTTTTGCCAAACGACAGGCGCCGAAAGGCAAGGAGCGGTCCGAAAAATAAGTTTTTTTTTTTGTTTGTTAAGGTAGAAGGCGAAGAAGCGAAAAAACCGGTGCGTTTGTATGTATGGAAACGGGAAAGATGGAGGGCATGTGGGTGTCTGCGGAACTTTCTGGTTGACGTCGAGCTTTGAGGGGGCCTGGGGCAAAGTGGCATGGAACAACACGAGACGGCAGCTTCCCGTGACTGCTTGCTGCCTGCCATCGCGAACGCGAGTGTAGCTTCCTTGCTATTTCTTTTTTTTTCTTTTATTTAGCTTATTTTTCTTTTCGTGTCTTTTTTTCTGCGTGAAACAACTACCCTGCCGTTTGTAGCCAGTGTGCCCCGTCATGGCGTGGGCAGCGCTGAAAAAAAAAGAAGGAAAAATTGCTCGAAAGAGACATCATTCTCGCGTTGATGTAGCGGCTATTTGTATGCGCGTCCTGTCTTATACGGCCTGCCGGCGTCCCGTTTATACCCGTGTCGTTGTTCCGAGGGCAGCTCCCCCTCCCGTCCGTCCTTGTATGCGTGCACGTGCTCGCACAGCACGGCCCATTCGTACAGCACTTTTTTTTTCTTGTTTTCTTTCTTGCTTTATTTTTTTGAAGTTTCACCGTCTTATTGTCTCACTCCCGATGCCGCCCTTTTTTTTTCATTTTTGTTGCGTACGCCGCGTTGAAATAAAGTGACAGGTGCTGTCGGACTCCGCGCGGGGGCGCGGCCGGGGAGATTGCGTTGTGCAAGCGCACGGATGGCTTGAGTACGTGCGTACTAAAAACCGGCCGTGTGACATGTTTAGTGGTTCTCGCTGCCACCACGAGGGGCAGCACCTGCCCGCTTTATGGCTTCCAGCTGCTGTCTTCCTTACTGTGTGCAAAACAAACAAACAAAAAACTTGAAACTGAACTGTATGTGCGGAGCCGAGAATCCCAAATCTCGTAGACTTGAAAACTATCTCATACGATAACAACGACAAACGAAGAAAGAATTAAAGTGCAAGACACTGCCTGAATAATATACAGGGACATGGCAAAACACTGGCACAACAGGTGCGTAAATAACGAAGAAAAATGGACTACGATCCCGGACGGTGACGAAAATTTAGACAACTCGGAAGCTTTCTAATTGTGGCACTACAAACGGGTTCATTTCAATAATTTTCTTTCTCGTACAACAACAGCGCTAAGGGCTAGATGAACATGGGTAGAACATAGACAGGGGCTGTACGAACATTGCCATTTCAAAGGAGGCCATTCCCATATCTCATATATGGGTCATTTCTGAAGGGGATTTGGCGTCATGTTTAGAGAAACATATCGATACTAATCTGCAGAATGACTGAAATCTCGACGCCGTTTCTGAAATATGCAGTTTTTATTCAATAGTATTGAGTTAACCCATCGTGAGTGCATGGGGTGCCTCACGAAAGAAATACTTGAGACCAGTCACGTATGTGTATCACATGAACGTACTTATAAAGAAAAAAAATATGGGATGAAGAAAGTCACGTGTGGGCCGGGCCGCTAGCGAGAGGCCCGCGGGCCAGGTGTTTGAGACCCTTGGCTCAGTGCTATGGACGATCTTTCTTTGACCGGAATGTATTTGTGTTACGATAGCGTCATCCTGGTGCTGTGTTAAGGATTTCGGTTGAGACATACGTTCCTGCAGGAGTGATTACAGATATCTAGCCTTGGCGCAGCCTGCGGGAAGGATTCTCTTATCTCAAATCGACTGCGAACTCTTCTCCTTGCTCACATGTTGCCCTTCTTTTTTCATGCAGTTCCTACAACGTCGGGCGCAGCCACGACCCCTTTTTCGCTTTCTTCAATCCGGTGAGATATTACTGCACGTTTTGTGCGATATCTTCTTGTTGTTGTTCTTTAATTAGAAAAAAAAAAGCATTTCTGCATCCCCAGTGACGAACGATGTGTCCCAACCAGCCGCCATAGTGCACTTTCTGCCCACCGGCAAAACTGCCATTTCGGTGCCGAGCGCTCGTCAAATGTGGTCCATTTCGTTCGCAGGCAAGCAATATTATGGTCCCGTTTCGGTGCACAAGACCGCATTGATGAAGTGAGCAGTGTGTTTACGCTTGCGGTTTAGATTTTGCGGATGATCTTGCGACCGTGCAAGTCTTCGACCTTCCTTGAAAGCAGATTTTTAATTCTTGCCGCGGTAAGTCGCGCAGTGACAGCGAAGACCGCAGCGATCGCGGTGATGCGGTGTGTTTTCTGCCGTCGCTTCCAGGTGGCGCGTCGTCTTGCAATCCTCCGCAAAATCGTCGATTGGCATGTCCGGGCTTACATACATACGTACAGTGGGCGCTCAATATGAGTTGGTTGCAACACGGTGGCCATCGTTGAAGGGGCCCCAAGCCTATACTGCAACGGTGGCACGCGTGAGATTGGTTTTGTAAATAGCAGTAGCCGAAACAGTGCTAACATCACTGATTATTTTCTGGTTGGCGCCACCATGCGGCGTTGGCGCCTCTTTGACCACGGGCAACATGTCGCAACTCATATTGGGTGTGGCTGTACATACATACATACATACATACATACATACATACATACATACATACATACATACATACATACATACATACATACATACATACATACATACATACATACATACATACATACATATATACATACGTACGTACGTACATACACGCGCAAAAGCCTCGTGTCGCGCGAGGCAAGGATGTATAAATTGGCATCGTCAGATTTATAGCCCCTCCACGAAATGACCGCCGCCCGCTTTCTGTATTCTCCCGAGTCCACGGCGTATATCTTGTCCCACCGCTGGCAGCCGACACGAGGCGAGTCGATACCGCTAAGTGGCTGGCACTGTCCTCCATTTTTTCTTTCTGTTCTTTTTTTTTTGTTGTTGTTGTCACGTGTTGCAGCCACCTGTGACCCGGCCTAATCCCGGCAATAAACGCCATCGTGGTCCGACAAGGACCGACCACCTCTGTTACCGCGTGTATGTACGTATATACGCTATGTATACCCACTGGCACGTATACCGATCGGTGTTTTGTTTGCTTATACGCGGGCTGATGTGCAAAATAAAGCAGTGCTGAAAGAAGAGAGAGGAAGAGGAGAGAGGAAGAGGAGAGAGATTAAATGTAGAGAGGTTAACCAGAAGGAATATTCTGGTGTGCTACCCCACACTTGGGGTACCAGAGAGGGAGAGGTCGAATGATAAGGCAATGGAGCAAATTGGGCTAGCTGGAACGTACTGGCCGCGGCCAACGCAAACAAAGCACGAAACACAAGAAAGTACACGACACAGGCGCTTAGAAAGATAACGTAGAGACGAGAAAGAGAGAGAGAGAGGGGGGGGGGGGAGGAAGCACAGGCACGTCATCAACAGTCGGTCACTGGTGCAGCTGAATGTCGCTGCGCAACAGTTGTTCAACACACACGCAGACCCACATACACTTGCAAAACACGCAAAAGCATGTTGCAGCCACTTGTAAAGTTTCTTGGAGATACACTGGTCTGCTCTGGGCTCCTGGGCTCATATTTTGGCAGCGTGACCCTGGTATTTCCCTAAACTCTTTATACAGCTTTGCATTAATTAATCTATCTATCTATCTATCTATCTATCTATCTATCTATCTATCTATCTATCTATCTATCTATCTATCTATCTATCTATCTATCTATCTATCTATCTATCTATCTATCTATCTATCTATCTATCTATCTATCTATCTATCTATCTATATGTATGTATGTATGTATGTATGTATGTATGTATGTATGTATGTATGTACGTGTGCGTGTGTGTGTATGTGCGTGCGCGCGCGTGTGTTTGTGTGTAACGTATTAGCGGAACCATCGCTGAGACATTCCTGCTCGCTCGCAGCAAACTAAACAAGCGAGCAATGACGCGTATGCATACGTAGGGTACATGAGGACAGTGCGCATGCGCGAAGCTTTTAAAACATTCCCTCCTCGCCACTTTCCGATTGGGCCTCGTGCCGGGCACTCGGGGTGCACTCGCGTGGCAAGCCCGAAACAGCGGTGATGTCTACTGCCGAGTGTCTATAGGCAGACGGCGCGCCCTCCTGAAAGATAAGCCCTCCATAGGTGCGTCGTCCAAGAGGTCTGTGACTCCGCGCGTACCGTGTTTTCGCGATTATGACGAGCATTCGTGGCCCCAGTGGCTTTCAAAGCAAGCATGCTGTTCCTTACATGCTTTCTCACACACATGCACAAGCATGTTTGCTTCCACATTTGCCTGCGCGCAGTTGCTTGCTCGTTGTAGCTATAGCCAGTAATGGACGCAGAATGTTGCTCATAACCGCGGTTAACTACCAAGGCACATTTCAGTGTACTCAATACATCGTTGAAAAGACAGAGCGCGAAAACACGGACACGGTAGAGAAGTCAAGGCACCCATTGTGTCCTTGTTTTCACGCCCTGTCTTTTTAACGTAAATACCTACCAACTATCTCAGATCTCTGTTATTCTAATCAATACATCAAAGAGTATTCTGTCCATTAAACTGCTTGTGGCGGCTCGGCATTTATCTTTCCAAGCATTTCTTAGGGTTTACGGTGCTCAGGTGCTGACCCTAAAGACGCGGGTTCGATCCCGACCGCGGCGGACGCATTTCGATGAAGGAGAAATGCTTGAGGCCAGTGTACTGTGCGATTGTCAGTGCACGTTGAAGAACTGCAGGCTGTGTGTCAACATGCCCGACGAGAGGGGCTGTTAACATGCCCCACAAATGGCTACTGTTACGGCAGTTAATCTGCCGCGGTGGTGTACAGTTAGCATGACAGTTATCACTTCCGTGCTAACTACCATGGCACGAAATGGCAGTTGTGACTGCCACGCTGGTGATTTCTCGCGAGCTTACGAAATCGAAGGACGGCTTACACTCGCGAAAACGCGGTACGCTCGCCAAAAGGGCGACCGTTATCTAGACGAAGCCGTCTGGCGGTGAATCCATTTGCTCCCGAAGAAGCCCGCCAATCCATCATCGGTATGGGAGTTGGAGGGGGGTGCCTGCCGATTGCGTCTTCGGCTCGCGTCGTCTTCCTGCAAGCCGCTCTGCCGCTCGGCGTACCACGTTCCTCCGCCGTGCGGCGTTGTCTCCTGTGTTGTTTCTACTGTTTGGTATGGGTGCCCCCGCCATGGGCCTGGCCGTCGCAATAGTGTATGCCGCCCCGATTGCCTGCCTACCTATGCTCGAACGCACGTCCAGTTGAACAAGGCCTGCTGTTGTGTTGTCTTCCTCATGTGTGCGGGAGCGACGGCGAATTAGTGCCGCTGCATTTGGCCCGTTCGCGCGTGCATGCACCCTCCTGTACTACGCATGATATATATATATATAAGGGGAGAGAGAGAAACACAATCAGCAGACGAGCCCGGGGTCATCTCGAAAGACGCAATTTAGAGACACGTTCCTGCGCAAGTATGCTTGTCAGAGACGCAGGCCCGTCGACCTGTATTGTTATCGTTTTATCCTTGTCATTTGTGTTGTTGCTACGGTCTTCGTTTCGAGTAGTGACTACTGGACACATCGTTTCGATGGGCCTTGTAGGCGAGGCCTTATTAGTGTGTGTTTGTACTTTTATGTATGCCTCTATGTGTGAGAGTGGGCGTATGCGTGTCGTGTTCCTCATGACACTGACGTACTTACATACATACATACATACATACACACACACACATACATACATACACACATACATACATACATACATACATACATACATACATACATACATACATACATACACACATACACACATACATACATACATACATACACACACATACATACATACATACATACATACATACACACATACACACACACATACATACATACATACATACATACATACATACATACATACATACATACATACATACATACATACATACACACATACATACATACATACATACATACATACACACGTACATACATACATACATACATACACACACATACATACATACATACATACATACATACATACATACATACATACATACATACATACATACATACATACACACATACATACATACATACATGCATGCATGCATGCATGCATAGAGATATCTGGTGTAATCTGTCTGGCCTAGGTGGAACACGTGATTAGCACTCACGTCAGTGCATCATGTGTGTGCGTCCTCGCAAACCTTGCAGCCGATGAGGAGCAAGCAGATGTGTTCGCTTCAGAAACAACTGTATTAAAAGTTACTGGGGTGATGAACGTTTGACGACTTGATGACTGAGTGTTACATTTTATGATACATACGACTGCGATTTTATCTGCGTTTTCCTTTCGCGTCTGTGTCTTACCCCGTTTGGAATTGTCTGCGGAATGGAGTGACCGGCGCTCTTTAAGGGCGCCAACTTCTCTGAAAACACTGACTATTAAAAAAAAATAAACAAGATCGACTCAACTACGTCGCCCGCGCTCCTCGATGCGCGTAACCTAATGGATCCCCACAGTTACGAATTCTCAGCAACATTTTTACGCTCGCTTTCCGGAAAGCTTCCGATACCACGCTTTCGATATAGCCAGACGGGCTATTCATCAAACATAGATTCGCTGTCCTTCGCGTTAAACTTGAAAGGACTACTTCCATATTATCTGTGTTGGAATGCTAATGCGATGAGTACTTATTTTCCTGAATGTCGGAGGACTCGGGCGGGCTTATACGTAATGAGAACGTTCATCATTCCCGTTCAAGTGGGACCAGTCTTATCCACGTGTTCCCGGTATGCGGCATCGGCTTTAGTTTCAGGCGATAGAAGTAAAAGGTCAATCATCTGACGCATCGTGCCACTGATTAGTCCGTCTCTGAAGTCTGTGCGTTTAAGTGAGCGGGTCGCGAGTTTCGCCTGATAGCTAAGGGTCACTTCCACTTCGTGGGCGTGATGCGGTCGCGCCATAACACGCGGTTTCGTTGTTTAATGGCGCTCGCAATAAATGCCAAGTGCAGCAAGATACACAACTTGAGCTTCCGGGGTGCCACGAAGGTCGCTTTACAGTGAATCGATTACTATGTCTATTACAAACGCGTTGTACACGTGCATATTACGTTGAAAATGTAGCATCCCTTCAGAAGTCTATGCGTCCTAACACTAATGTATTTACCAGGAGCTTAGCCAGAATTTTTTTAGGGGAGAAAGGAGAGAGGGAGAGAGAGAGGTGCAACCACCCTTTATATATATATATATATATATATATATATATATATATAATATATATATATATGTTCCTGCGTCCGTTAAATTGAAAATTAATTCCGGCGGGTGAATTTTCAATGTTCACACACGCACGCAAACGCGCCCGCGCGCGTACAAACATACAAGCCTTTCAAGAAGAGTTTGTTCGGCAGTCTGCGAGAGAGGTTACGCTGGGAAAAGACGAAGGCGGGCGGTGAAACACGATGACACTCCAGAGTGCACGCGTGGAATGCACAATCCGATTGGATCCGGCAAGCCCCTTCTTCAGATATGAACGTACTGCGTGGGGTCTCGCCAAGCCCGCGCCACAAAAACATGGGCGTCATCTGCAACGCGTCTGCTCTGAGCCGCCATGTTTATAGTTTGTATATATGTATATGTATGTGTGTGCGAGAGGCACCGCAGTTTGTACGTTTGCAGTTTGTAAAGTGTGCGAGATGCTGTCGGGAGTACGGGCTTATAGAACGCCGAACAAGTGGTTGAGCTTTCCGTGATGGGTGGTGTCGACGATTAGAGAAGAGGCGTGCTTCGGGGATTTATTCGGGTGTTGTCGGCATTGAAGGCGGTGCCTGATTTGGTGGAAACAAAACAGTACGCAGCGAAACGAACAAGCAGTCGACGACGAAGTTAATCTCTTTCTAGAAGCTCGATTTTTACGCTTCATTGATTAACTTCACTAAGCCGAGGACAACGACTTTCTCTTTTGGACGAGGACCGATTTCGTGGCACGTTCACGGTCGGTAATTGCATGCGGAAAGCGCGGGTGGGTCTCTTGGTGAGTGAGTGAGTGAGTGAGTGAGTGAGTGAGTGAGTGAGTGAGTGAGTGAGTGAGTGAGTGAGTGAGTGAGTGAGTGAGTGAGTGAGTGAGTGAGTGAGTGAGTGAGGGAGGGAGGGAGGGAGGGAGGGAGGGAGGGAGGGAGGGAGGGAGGGAGGGAGGGAGGGAGTGTACGTGTATGTGTGTGTGCGTGCGTGCGTGGGCGGGCTTAATTGGACGTTGGTTAACAAAACTTTCAAGAATCAAATTAATAAAATATCACGTTTCAGATGAATGTATTATCTCTAAAACAGATCCTCAATGCGGAGTTGTGGGAAAAAGAAATGGCAGGCTCCCAACTTCAGTGTTGTTTCACGTGCTACTGTTCTTATATTAAACGTATTGGGATGACTTGCCCTCCTTTTTTTTACGTTTGATAAATAAGTGAGCGCAAACTTCCTGCATTTTATAAATGCGCAAGCATTTCTATGCCGACGCAACGAGAAAAACTGTCCGTCCGTGCGTCCGTCGTGTAAGGCAATCGGCGCTATAAAGAAATGAAATGTATAAAGCAAAATAAATCTTCCCGCCGGGGTAGGGGTTCGAACCTAGGCCCCAACGCTACGAAGGCCGCCGGGCTACACACGCATGCTTTCAGAATGTGAGTACATTTGAACCATATGCATACGTTTTACCCGCGGGGCAAAAGAAATGCAAAAAAGAAGAATTTCTATGAAGGCGTGGTCGTGCAATGAGAGCCCTCTGTAAAACAAGATGTGAAACGGACATAGATGGTTGTACACGTAAGAAAAATATATGACCTTGCGAAAAACTTAGAGGACGCTTGAGCTTCGCTTTCAAGAGTAGAGCGCGATAGCGTGATTGGACCGTGTTCGTATCGCCTTCCCAATCGCTAGCCTGGCTTCGATTCTCGGTCGACACCTAAACCGTGCCGCAAGGAAAGCCAAAGAGCGGACGGTGCAGAACACGGAAAGCGCGCCCGTGAGCCATTTGCGTCATCTAGCGGGATTTTTCTCAAGCCGCTGAAGAAACTCCGAGATGTGCGTACCACCACCGCTAAAGGGTGCACATAAATAGCTCGCCGCTAGTAAGCTAGAGGATGTATGCGAGGTGGCCGAGCGGCTAAACGCATCGCGCCACAGAACGAGTGGTCGCAGGTTCAAATGCCCGGTCCCACTCGAACCAAATATTTTTAACCGCGAAGCAGTTTAAGGCAGCCGTAATTTGTGCGGCCTATCCTGTGTGGCCTATCAGGTATGTGCCGCAGAAGTTGGGTAAATGCCACTACTCACCACTGGTCCACTAAAAATGAAGAAGGCAACAGTTAGCCCAACAAACGGGAATATGCCACAGAAATTTGTGCGGCTTAGGAAGAAGGCATCAGTTAGCCTAACACTAGGGAACGGAAAAGGCAACGGCGGCTACGAGAAAACGCCGAAGCGATGGAAGGCCTACGCGAACGACGACCTGCCCGTAGATCTATGAGAGGTGCGAAACCAAGCGCTGAAACCAAGCGAGCGCTTGGTTTCAGCGCGAGTTTCTGTCTCTGGAGTTTGGACATCCGTGTCGTGTCTGTGACTGACTGTTGCCGTTTAACTCGAACCTCTCTGCGCTTAGAATCAACGTCGAAACAACCTAGCATCATCTAGCTAAAGCCTAGCAACAACCTTGAAGCAACCTGGAAAAAACGCTCATCACCTAGCTAAGGCCTAGAAACAACCTTAAGAAGCAACCAGATTAGTCTTCATAGTCATCCAGTTTCGCTGTGTAAGCCTTGCGCGGCTTAGGGCAAGCTTCGTCAATTTTTTTTTATTATTTTTTTATTTGCATCTGCCTCAAGTTTTCGCTCGCGGACAACGCTGATTTTCCGCTCAGAACCAAAAATGCGGCCGCCGACACCACCGACACCGGAATTTCTGCGACAGGAGCTCTTCAACGCTGTCGTGTTAAAATTTGATGTCGAACTAGCATTTCGGTAGTTGTGGGATGTGCCTTATGCGGGGCCGTTCCAGACAAGGAGGTATTAAAAGAAATTCTAGAGGGGAAGCTCTCGCAACGCCTTGCCAGCAAAAGTGAAGCCAGCTTTTGCCCACCAAAGAGCTCGGAAACATGCCCTTTTCTGGTGGTGCCTACTTAGAGATCAAATGGCTTTGATCCGTTAGTGTAAACACTACGTTAATTATAAAATAAGAGATCGTTGTTGCCGACAAAAGTAACCCGTCGAGTGGAGTATTGGCGCTTGATCTCCAATAAATTTTACCATGACTTTGAGGCTTACTAACGAAAATTAGTAACGCAAGGACACACTTGGAACAGTATCTGACCCGTAAAAGTTGCCATATTGAACTCGTCTGGCGTTGAGGAAAACGTTCGCTTTCCTTCGCCAAACGCCGGTTATTTATCGTGCCCCTACTAAGATGGCGGGCGCAGCCGCCATCTTTTGGTGGGCATGGCTTCACTCGTGCGCAATAATCGCCACTCCAGCAATTTCTTTAAACCTCCTTGGTTCCAGACACCTACGAACGCTGGGAAGATGATGAAAGACGCCATGCCGATAACGTCCGACAACATCGCTCGAGGGAAAGCCGCAACCTAGAATAAAACTACGCTGACATATCACTTAGACAACTAACTCCCTTAGGAGATTCTGCGTGGATTTTCCCAGTACGTTCGTGAGCACCGTAGTGCAGAAATTGAGCACTTGCCTCAATAGTGCTCTATCTTTTGAAATATTAGGGTGTCTCCAAGCTAGCATCCGCTATATTATTTCAAGATGAAAGACGTTTGCCTAAAGGATATGAAGCGACCTTGAAGACTTCTCGCTTTAGAATTTATTCTTAGGTTTTATGCAAATCGTAACTAGAAATACTGGAAAAGTCAATGGTGTAACCGTAACAAGCATGGAGTTTTTTGAGGATAAGACAGCTTTTCGGTGCGTTATTGCATCGACTTCGTAGAAAGCGGTGATGGTAATGTATTGTAACCAGTTGTTGGTAATGACTGCCGTGAGGTAGCCTATTGCGGGTGCGTAGAGCACTTTAAATTGTTACTAATTTGCTCTAAGCACTTTCCCGTAGTGGAATACATATCGTACTCTCAATCGTTAAGCATGCTTCCGAGCACAGATCGGTCAGTGAGCTACGCAGCTCTACAGTCAGTCCAACGCCTCCTTTATGTAAACTGTCCCTAACAGCAGGATTTCTTGATGAAGAGGCACTATTTTCTCCAGGCGGGGACATGGCTCAGCGCCAAACTGTGCCTGTCAAAAGAGCCCCTCCGGTCGGTCACACTCTTTCCAGGTCCCTCTTTCCCATTTGCCAGTGCTTGCCGCTGATGGCTGACACTAGCGTGAAGCGAAAGGCTTGCGGGACTACTGCGCACTATAGTAGTTTACAACCTAAGAATATGATAAGCTCCGCGCACAGCCGTTGCTGTCCCACCCATAGAAAATTTGCATAGGTGCCCCACCCAATTGCATTTGCTAGTTTCTGTGACGTCACGTGCAGTATCCGTACTTCAGGTCTGTGGGTTTCTTATACAGATGCACATTTGTGCCGGTCAAAAACTTGAACTTCCTGGCAAATTTGAGCAAAGATTCCGACATCACTGCTTGGGGAAACGCAATATTTGAAATATGGACGATGAACTTTTAATAATTACTATGCGTAGTATCTACATTAACAGTGAAAAAGTACTTATGGGTACAACGGAAACCGCCTAACACGACTCTCCTGCCCAGATGAATGGCAGGTAAGCCGCAGTTCTGAGGGCGGAGTTTGTATTAAATGCTAAGCATTTCTTAGCGAACCACAGGCATTTTGATCGTTTCTATCTATCGACCAAGCCTCCTACGTCTGGGCGCTCTCGTGGCCCTCTCCTTAGCTTGATATATAACAAAATTAGTATAGAACGGCATGTATGTAAGACGAACCCTATTCACAGGTGATGACATGAATGACGTCCCTTGCCTGTTGCGTACGTCATCAAACCATTTCCACCAGTCACGTGTAGCACATACTCGCACAGCACGGGTATGCGGGTATGCACCACATGTGATTCACAGTCAACCAAGGCACAGCGAGAAGAGGCCTTGGAAATCTTAACGCGATAGCGTTAAGGTACCCGTATACCACGGGCCCTTAATCGCCAAAGCTGTGCTTTCGACAGCAGATGGCTCGCCACCAGGCGGCGCAGACGGCAATTTAGTCAGTCGCTCCCGTGGTGCGTATGCATTTGCTCACATGTGTGCATTACTTGAAATCAGATTTTAAATGAGGCGGTTTTGATCGGATATAAATCAGACGGAAAAAACGAGTTCAATGAACATGGTTTTAAATCCGACCATAACATGTTCCAAAATTGAGCTAACATGTACATATTGCCAGCAGCCTGCCGTAATTTCTGCTTAAATCGCTTCGGTAAGAGCAGGCTATTGTTTGACGAAAATGTAGAGCTATTTCTTTAGACAGAACTAAAATCAATGAAATAGGCTGTACGCAACTGGTGGACTTTTAAGGCGAAAGATAATGATGATTAATTTTTTACTAGTTCGCGGTGAGGTAAAATTTTGTTTCTTCAGGCAATTTACGAAGGACAACTTACCAAAGCTAATCTCACCCACTGTCGCCTCGACGTGATCCGCGCAAATACAAAAAAAAAAAAAAAAAAAAAGCGCCGCGCCGATTTCGCGTGATGAAGTTGGTAAACTCCAGCGCGTTGAAGTCAATTAATGAAAGTAACAAACTGTGAACTTCAGCCCATCTAGTCGCTAGTCGCCGTGTGGGGCAGGTTATGGGCAATCTTAATTAACTATTTGGTTAAGAAAGCAGCAATCTATCGACGTTCTCATCTAAGACCTCGTCGGCTGTCACTTAGCTGCGCAGATTGAGATGTTTTTTCAACGAATTAATCATACGGCTAATTAGTTTAGAATCGATTTCTCCTGACTGAAAGGCTATGTAAGTGATAGTATTGACATATCTATACGCCTAATAGAGTCGTTTGTTCTCGCTTTAACTTTTTTTTCTTCGTTACCTCTCGACAAGCGCGCGCGCGTTTGTGTGTGTGTGTGTGTGTGTGTGTGTGTGTGTGTGTGTGTGTGTGTGTGTGTGTGTGTGTGTGTGCGTGCGTGCGTGCGTGCGTGCGCGCGTGATAGTCAGGCGTGTTATGTTCGCTAAACTGTCGAGACTGGGGCTCGTTGCTTTTGAAAAGCAACAGAAAAGATCTTCCAGCGCACAAAAAAAAAAACACGTGGATCGCATAGAAATGAATATACAAACGTCGGACATCGACTCCATTTTATTCCACAAGCAAGCTCTTTGAGATTCTAGTGGCACTTCAGTGGCTCCTCTGCGTGGTGGCGGGATCGAATCCCAGCCTCCGCAGCCAGGATTCGATCCCGCGACGTTCGGGTCAGCATTTTAGCACCATAAGCACTAGACCATCGCAGCGGGTCATGCGAGAAGCTTGTGGTAGAGCTTCCGCGATATGAAAAAATAAAAAAAAGATGAAATATATTCTAGTTTAACTTTTGCTGCCTAGTTTCCCTGTGATTTTTATCTCGAACCCGCCGTGCTTCAAGTGCTCCTTCGAGACGCATGCAGTCGACAGAGAAAAAAAAGCAGGAAAAAAAAAACACTTCCGCCGGAAAACGACCCTAATTCACTTCCTTCCTGCTAACTCCTAGACTCCTACACGAAAGTGCGTTTGCAAAACTCCATCGCCTTATTCCAATTTAAAAGTTTGACCGGGATAGGAAGGAGTGGATAAAAGATGGTTCGTTTCGGAGTCCGGTCGCGCAAGCGGTGTTATAACTGGAAGACGCTTGGCGTCCCACTTCCGGCCGCGTCGTCGGCATTCGAAAGTGTCGCTGTCTCGCCCATATCTAAGTACGTCCCGGTCCAACCAAACTTTCGCGTCTGGCCTCCACCCCTTCGGTCTCCAACGTGTTCTCATCCTCCCTACTGACAGCACCACTTGATGGCAACTTACTTAAAGGGACCCTGCAACACTTTTATTTCAGCATAGTCAGCAAACGCTGCCGATCGGTAGTCGAGGCTCCTGAGAACACGCGACCCAAACCTTATAGCGAAGCACGTGGCCTGTAATTTACAATTATTTCTAAACGTTAGCTAGAAATCGTTCCCTCTTCTTTCTACAAGTGATGACATATACCCCAACCACCGCGCCATATGCCCAAGTTCACGGCCATTGGCTGATTTGAGCATCGTGAGCTTCATAGTTACCGCGGCCGCCGCGGGAGACCGCCACATGCCCGAGCTCGCGCTCGCGCTCGCACTGAAAATAACCCGCGCGCTCGAAGAAAGAAAAAAAAAAGTCCTCAAGGCCATGACGCGCACGTGACGTAACTTCTTTCCCCCGTGCCACCCCTCCCTGCTTAGCTTCCAGCGCTCTCGTCGGGACGAGAGAAGAGAGAAAGCAATTACAGCGTGTGTCAGATCTGTGTAACTCCGCTTGTACTTGAGAGATTCTAAAATATTTTTGCGGCAGTAGACTCGTGAGATGATAAACTTCTTTAATGAAACCATTCGAGGGCTACTTGGAAAAGTGTTGCAAGACCCCTTTGAGTGTTCGTCAGTAGCTACGTTTACGCTTCACGTCACGCAAAAAGGGCAAATGTGATTGGATGGAACGTCTATGCAAATGCTCTCTGGGTGGTACAGTGAACGCAGCATGTGGGGCTTGTATACTCATTCTTAGGCTGTAACATACTACATCTATCTATCTATCTATCTATCTATCTATCTATCTATCTATCTATCTATCTATCTATCTATCTATCTATCTATCTATCTATCTATCTATCTATCTATCTATCTATCTATCTATCTATCTATATTTTACCTCCTACCTTTTCCCATGTGTAGGATAGCAAGCTGGTTCGATCTTGTTGACCTCTGTAATTTGCCTTCTGTTCAAGTTGTGTTCGATTCAATTCGATTCAATTCTCTCTTATTTTCTCTCTCTCTCTCTCTCGTTCTCACCGTACACTGAGCGTTTTCAAGTCGTTCTCGCTTCCTCGTCGGGCGCATCGTTTTCGGGCGCGCCCCGGACGCGTCCCCCGTCAGGCGCGGCGGTCATCCTCCGTTTGGACCGCGTCGCGTCCGCGCCGGGCTATAATTGGATTTATTGTCGCATCCATCTCCGAAACCCCGGGTGGCTGGCGTCCGCCGGAGAAAAACACTCTTCGCGCGCACCACGCCACACCAGCAGCCACCCAGAGGGGCCCGGAGGGCGCCATAGTGGTTATAGTTGCGATCGCGGGGCCAAGGAAAACGGAAGAATTGTCGCGTCGCTATTTTCCTCCACCCTCAACCATAGCCGCCCAAAGTTCGCCCCCTCCTCCCCCCCCCCCCCCCCCCCGTCCCCTTTAACACCATCACAACCACCGCTTCGAAGCGTTGTCGTGTCAAAGACGACGCGATGGCAGTGGCTTCAGCAGCCCGGCGCTGTGTGGGCAGAAGCTCGTCGCCGTTGGGACGTATGAAATTGAGTTATGCGTCCCCTTTCCCATGGCTGCTGCCGCCGCCGCCGGGAGAGCTCACGGTGGTGGGTTTAACGGTTCGAGCGCGGTGCCGAAGAGCATTTCGAAGAGGGCGGACTAACGGATGGACGGATGAGAAAGCATCGTCCGGGAAAGGCAGCAGACCATGGGTTTTGGGAGAGCTTCCTGACTCTCCCTTCCAATCCCAGCTATACGCCCGGCTTCTTACGGTCGCCTCTGTCATATATCCACTCGTGTCATCGTCATCTCGACTTCTTTCGACGTCTGTCAATCCATTCCCCGGTCGTCCCCTACGCCCTTCCTTTCAACTACTGCTCCTCTTTTTCGTCGTATTTCGTTAACTTTGTTTTGTTCTCGTCCCGGCCAGTTATTAGCGTCCGCGTCGCGGCGATGTTTCACGGCCTTTCTCTTGCATTTAGCTAAAGATTGTTATTTTGTACCGTTGCTATCGAGGGCACGAAGTTTGGGTATACTTTTGCCTTGAAGGGTACTCGGGGTACGTCGGGTAACTTTTAGCGAAATCATGTAACATTTAGTAAAATTGAGCATCCAGCAGGCATGCAGGAAAAATAAAAGTACTTGATTGATTGATTGATTGATTGATTGATTGATTGATTGATTGATTGATTGATTGATTGATTGATTGATTGATTGATTGATTGATTGATTCATTCATTCATTCATTCATTCATTCGTGTTCTACACTTTGCCGCGGTTTATATTGGCATGATATAAGGACCTCCTTGTTTTCGGCTGGGTGTGGTTGGCCATGTCACAGAGTTTGTACTTATGACGTCGACCCCTTTGGTGGACCACTTTGTGGGACCAGCGATCGACCTGAGTGATCTGCTCTGTTCTTCGAGAAAAAAAAAAAAAAACATTTGGCGCTATGCGTCTCCGATACTTTCGATCTATGATACTTGATTCATATAGCTTGCCGGTAAATGCAGTCACGTGCAGTCACAAATAGCAGTGCCGGTAAATGTGCTGTCAGATGTAGTCAACAGTATAAAAAAAATGTGTCCTTTTTTAATCGTTTTTTTTTTTCCTATTCTTGCAAGTTCATCACAACCGAAGTATACGAGCGTATTGCTGTACGGTTTCTTGGAGCAGATTTCGTTTTGTTTTCCTTTGTGTAGAAGCACATCTTGCTGGGTTTTAGTCACAGTGAAGAATGAAGGAATGCCGAAGGTAGAAGTCTTCATAGACTGAACTTGCTAACGCGCAACAATAACGCTAATGAGCGCAATATTCTGTCGATACAGCTGAAGGTGTAGATGAATCGGTTTACGAAGTGCTTCTCGACGATATATACTTATATAATTTTACGAAATTAGCTTGGCTGTTCTTAAATATATACCTTTAACAACGAACTACTCGAAACTTTCTTGAATCAGCTTGCTTTTATTTGAAATTTATTTTCCGATATCTAGCAAACGCAAGTCATAGACGACCAGCAACTTAAACAGTACTGTCCTGCTATATATAGCAACGCATCCATACAAAACAGCACGTTTTCTTTCAGTTATATAGGAAAACTTAGCATAACGTTTTACTTTATTTCATGCACGTAGAGGACACTCAATATTTCGTGCGGCATTTCAACGCAGACATGGGATCTTTTAATTACCCTAATTTCAAGCAACCTGCCTCGAGGGTGAGCTCGGAGCGGCTTCTCCTGTTCTTCTCCATAAACCAGATTCCCACTGGAAAGGATTAAAAGGGTCTAGATTGGAATATCTCTATCAGGTGTTATCAACGGGGCAAGCCTCCTCCGCCCAGAGCTACATACCTCCAAGAAATGCGCATCTTAATAACAAAAAAAACAAGATCCACTTCGCTTGCAAAGAGAAGGTGACCTTGCCGCGGTCACGCTCATACTTACGTGTATACTATGTAAAACAGCCGACCAGGAAAGCCGATTAACCGAGCTGTGTGGTAGTGGGCGTGCGTGAGGCCCGAGCGTAGTAGAAATTAAAGCCAGTCTCTCGGTCTCAACAAGCGGCTCGAAGAAAGCATCGATTCTTCCGCCTCCTTCGTTCCTTGCGCAAATTAGCTCGCTTTCGATATGCAGCATCTCGTTTTTTTTTTCCGCGACATTCCTCTCTCTGTGTTTTTTTTGTTATTTTTTCCCGTTGTTTTTCATCGGCTCATGGGTGGGCCAGGCGTAGTATAATCACCGCGGTCACGACTTGGAACGTTGCGGGCAGTCGACACAACGTGCTTGACGCAGTTTTCGTCTTTATATATTTTTTTATTATAGGCTTTTTTGTTTTCGTGGTAAACGAATTGAAAGCCCGGCCAGCCAACGGACACGCCTTCGTAGACATGTCGCCGCTGCAGCGGCTCCCGAGAATTCGCCGCGGGCAACCTTGAAAACGACCGCTTCTTCGGTGTTCAACGGGCGGAACGGGAGACGTACTGACGTCATCTTCATTACCTGGAAGCCTTTTTTTTTTCTTGTCTGCAGCTACGCAGGCATGTGACATTCCGAAAGGCACGCGTGCAAGCAATTTTCGCAAGATCTGGCGGTATATACACACGAAGACATGTCGTGGAGGAAACGCCTTCGTGATTTAGTGCGGTGACAGATAAGTAAACAGGAAACGTGCGTTTCGGATTATTTCCAGCGTAGACTCGAGATAAATCACCCCAGTGCGTTAGCGGTGCTTTTATTCTACCATGTGCCTCTGCGCGCGTATCTTGTGTTTCTGAGAAACAACAAAGCTCACAGCGTTCCTTATGAATTCAGCGAAAACGATTCGAAAGCGAAAGCCATCTTCTTCTCTTTCTTCTCAATCAATGTATTGATCCTCCCCGCCCACCTCCGATAGCTTTCTGCACTTAACGTGGTTTTGCACTGCCTCCAGGATCGGCGGCGTTGCAAGCTTTCTGCACCTCATCTGGTTTTGCACTGCCGCCGGGATCGGCCCACCTTTGAACAAGCGACGATGCCATGTCAAGACTATTGACGTCATCACGTGATGATTTTTTTTCCATCATTGTTGTTGTCGCCGCTGACAGTCTATTTTGTTTTGTTTTCTTAAGTTTAGGGTGTGAAAATATTTAAAAACAATAATTTCGGTACTTCCGCTGTAATAGGATTCTTGGCAGAAAAGTAGACTTCGAGTCGAAGTTCTATGTCTGAAATTAGTGCCCGAAACCCCAGCGCTGCTACGTCAACGTGACGTCACAGATTTTAGTGGTAGTGCATACTTTAGTAGTGTATACTTTAGTAGTGCATACTTTATCGCATTCTAATCGTTGTAATGGATCGTTTACCGTTAGCCTCAGTTTAAAGTCTTTGTTTATTATTTGAGAATACAGTGTAGTCCATCTTCAAGAATTTAACTACATGGGTTTTAATGGTCGCTCTCAAAACGTAGGACAATGACGTCATGGTTGGTCTTACAATTTCAAGGAAGCGTCGCTTCCAGTCTCTCATACTCTGTCTTCTATTGGTTAGGAATCTCCAATTCACGCCGTTGAAGCGGCTTGGTTTAGTAGTTTAAACCGGTGGTTTATTTTACGTGCAAAATTATTGTTCTCAGTACCCTGTCAACCGTAGTCACATTGAAAAAAAAAAAGGGGGGGGGGGAAGGGGGGATATACTCTCGCTTAATGCGAACTAAGAAAAGGGGTTTTGAGCAGTAAGTAACCACCGATATTATAAAACTTCGAATTTGTTGTAGGTCTTAATTTATCGTTCTTGCTTGGCTCTGTGAACCGCAATTGCATTGGCAAAAAACGGAAGGTGTAGCTACGGTTAATGCGACAGGAGAAAGATGTATTGAGCACTAAGTAGCTACTAATTCTATAAAATTTTCTAGGTCACTTAAAGTCGGCAAGGCCCTTCTGCAACACGGAGTCGCAGTCACTTTTGTTTTTCCGGGCTTTCGACATCGCTGACAAAAAGAAAGAAAACGCAAGCAAATGCAAACCGAGATGAAGTAATCTGAAATTTGGAAACAAAGAATAGAAACAGTAGTGTTATGGTACGAGACGAAACTGCATCAAAAGAAAAACTCAGAGGGTCCAAAGAGCGTGCACAGGAGGCGAGAGGAGGCCAATCGCAATTATGCAAATCTACCACTCGGGCCGCCACCGTCACTGCGGCGCCATATATCCCCCTCCCATTTGCTCAGGCAATCGCACATTCAGCGTTCGTTCGGTTAAATGAGCGCTCCACCGCGGTTTTTCTCGGTTGCCTGAGAACGAAAGAGAAAGAAAAAAAGATGGCGGAAGCGGGGAAGTGTCATTGGCTCGCCTACGCTTTCTGGTCGTCGTCGTTTGGTACGCAAAATCAGAAGAAAAACAGACGATACGAAGCAGACGACAACAAAAAGTAGGCCTAAATCAGCATAGTCACGCGCGTGCAGACACGCGCGCATGAACAGACGTGCTTGAGCTTTTGGGAGCAGACGCAACGGGAGTTTGGGGAACAGACTAACAGGAAAAGAGGATGGCAAGAAGAAGGCTTCGGTATGCGGCTCTTATGTGTGTTTTTTCGTGCAGTGCTCGCGCGCTTTGTTTGCATGTTTTAGGGACGAAGGATTTGGATGAATGGCGGAGGAGGAATGCATGTGGAGATCTGAGCGAGAGGCGAATTTGCTGCGCCCTACCCGAAGGAGCAATCACATTCGAGCAGTGGTAGTCGAGTCGAGGAATTTCCGCCGACCGCGCGATTTGGATCGCTTGGACCGCGAACCTCTCGCCTCTTCCTCTTTCCCACCTTTTTCTGCGCTGTTTGTAGGCCTCGTTACAAATGCGTGCAGCGTTGGCGCTATCGGAACCGATGCTTAGCCATCCATGGAGCTTAATTGACGAAGAAAGCGAGTGTAACGTTATGTCTTTCTTTATACTTCCAGCCGTGTTGTGTCATGTGTGTTCCACGATGTTTCTAACTGCGCATTTTGTGGGTCGATAAACTTCCTGTAGATGTCTAATAGACCTGTTTGCCTTCCCGCAGCATTTTCTTCTTAACAGTTACGACACTAATTGAGCGTTCGCTTCGCACTTACATTTCATCCCATTCCCTTGGTAGTCGTATAAGACATAGTCTACACATTTTTAAAGAGGATTTATGTTGTATAATTTATATAAGCTATTAATGAAAGCATTCCTCAGTATTTTAATTAGATGTATGAAATGATGTGCTGAATCATGGATCGGTTCCGGCTACTCGTCGTTACGGCTACTTTTTATGACTGAAATAATTAAAAGACATGTTAGCAGCGCGCAGTCGTTGGCCCATACCGGACAGTCCAAGCCAGCAACACCTACAAATAAAGTATTCTAAATACCTGCGTGGTAGCAGCCCTTTTTTTTATTTCTATAAGAATTTTTCTTTCGGCTATGTGCATAGTCCCTAGGCAGTCGTCAACAGCAATACTTTCTCTGGCCCAGATCGAGAACTTTCAATATGAGCTCTATAAAATTGAAAAGCACGCGTGGGCATTACATTACTCTACAGAATATGTGAAACGTCATATGCGCTTGCTCTTTATCCATTTCTGGGTGGGAAACTGAGTGTTTATATTGCAGTTAACTTACACGGGTTTCCTTTCTCGTTCAACTATGGAAAATAGACAATTTGCTATAAAATCTACTTGTTGTATATCTCTGTGCCTCCTGGATCGGTCCACCTTTGACCAAGCTACGATATTATGTGATGGCGTCATCGTGTGACGTCACGTTATGGCGACCTGTGACATAATGACGAAGTCATAGGGTGATCCAATTACATTATGATGATTTTTTGCATCACTCGTGTTGACGCCGCCGACGGTCACTTTTCTGGTTTGATGAGGCATCTGAAGCTTTGGCCTTAATAATTTGACTTAGTACAGAGCTGATTTGGCCCTTATGTTACCATACTGCTCCTAGACTGCATGGGCTTCTTGCCTCTGCTGTACTGCACGCGAATCAGGCTCAGATTTAGAGAAACCGGAACGAATGTCTCGCCATAGCTATGCCCTCTCCTTCGATTTCCTCCTCTCCAAGTATGCAGCAAACTGTTTTCCTTCTCTCTACTTCGTTCAGGAAGCGCAGCGTCGTTTGTGGTTTGCAAATTTCGCCCGTCGATGGCCAGACGTAAAAACCGCGGGCCGTTCGAGCTCTTCCCTCCCCGCCGCCGCCATCCGAAACTGGGCTTGCCGAAGACGACTATAGGACGACTAATACGACTGCGCTAGGCGACGCCTATAACGGGACGGCGCAGAGCGGTCGTTACCGGGCGCCGCTCCTGAGTCAGCTGCGCTGCCGCCAGCGCCTATCGCGAGTTCCCCGATTCGAAGGGAGCGTAGTTTCGTACACTTCTTAGAATAAGGCTTCGCTTCTTTCGCATGCTGCGGCATTCTTAAGCCTTTTTGTGCAACTGCCCGAGAAGGGTTTAGCTTAGTAAAGAGGCGTGGTTTCCGAGAATTTCGGGAAGGCACTACAAACTCGAGGAATTCGCGCGACAGCGCGTCGATATAAACGCCGTCACCTTGGGCTGTTAAACGAATATTTTTCCTTTTTTTTTTGCGTGTGTGTGTGTGTGTGTATCGCCACGTGAAATGATAAGGTCATGAAACGTAGAATGCACTTACCCAACCGTTTTCATGCGTATGCGTCTACCGTAGCACCGTTCGTTTAGACGTTAAAGACACAAAACGGCAAAATTAACAGCCCAGTGTGGTGGCACCGAGACCCGTCCGTAAAATAGTCTATAAGGTCCTGCAGGAATTTAATGCCGACTCTTGAGCGTAACACAGGCTCATTTTCAGTGTGAGGTATTTGGAGCACGGTTTCAGATGTGGAAGAATGTGCGCTAAAGGCTTGGACGAGACGGCTCTGAATCCTGTGGAAATTGCTTCCAGGAAAGCGGCGGAAATGCGTCAGAAATGTCGCCCAGTGGGCGCGGACTCAACAGAAATTGGTGCAGTCTTGTGAATGTTCTTTCCGCATAGCATGTCCGTAGTGTGTGTTGTCGTCGCCTGATGGGGGCTATTACATGAAGCCAGTGAAGGCCTCTTATGCGCTGATTCTGCATTCAAGATCCTTAACTCTGTAAGGCGCTTGATGGGCGCTATTTGAGGAACCGTAATCACGTTCTTGACGATGATTTGGCTTACTGAAAGTGGACATACTGCTATTTTCTTGTCGGTACAGTACGAACAGCTGAAATACGCTCTTTGCGGGACTTAATGCGCGCTGTCGCCTCTTCTACGATGATGCGCTCTATAAGCACTACTTCTGTCCTCCCTCAGGCTTTCTTCTTGTCGCTAACGTATTTGTAACAACGCAACTCATTGTACAAACGCCGAGTTGCGAATTTGCCAGCTCGAAGATAACGGCTCACAATTATCACGTTAAAAAAACACTCTTGTGTCTGTGTTTTCACGCCTATAGTCTCTTTAACATGAATACTTACCAACAAGCTCAGCTCTCTGTTATACTAAAAAACACAATTATCACGCCGACGGTGAGCTGCTATGATTGCAATTTACAACCTGCAGGAGCAAATCAGATAATTTTCTTTGTGTAAGATTTCTTCTCAAAGAAAGAATCTGCGGACTGTGACCGCGTGAACACGTGAGTCCGTGAGGAGTTGTTTTGCTTCCTATTCGAGTTCCAAAGCAGTCTGTTCGTTCCCATTTCTTTTTCTTTTCTTTTTTTTGTGCGTGTGTGTGTGTGCGCGCGCGCGTGCGTGCGTGCGTGTGTGTGTGTCTGTGTGTGTGTGTGTGTGTGCGTGCGTGCGTGTGTGTGTGTGTGTGTGTGTGCGTGTGTGTGTGTGTGTGCGTGTGTGTGTGTGTGTGTGTGTGTGTGCGCGCGTGTGTGTGTGTGTGTGTGTGTGCGTGTGTGCGTGCGTGCGTGCGTGCGCGGACTTTTAGATGCCCAGGTACACAGGTGCCGCCTTTGGTAGATGAAGTGTCGAGTATGCCAGGCCTTACAAATCATTGCGTCCAAGATACATTGTGTCAAAATGCACTAGAGCTTAATTAAATACGAAACCGGTCGAACGCTGTCGCCGTTCCTTCAACTAAAGCGTCGATTGGATTGGATCGAATCCCATAATTTCCTAAAGAGCATGGACCATATATCGTCTTAGTGTAGCGCTGATTTCGTACTGATATAAAACAAGCAAAGCGTCCTCGAGTAATTCGTTGTTAGCTAGCAAAAACTCACAGGGTCCCTTATGTATTCGCCTAAAACGAAGCAATCGTTTTCTTTTTCTTCTCAGTCAATATATTCATCCTTGCCCCCCGAAAGCTTTCTGCACCTAACGTGGTTTTGCACTGCCTCCATGATCGCAGGCATTGCAAGCCTTCTGCACATCACCTGGTTTCGCACTGCCTCCGGGATCGGCTCACCTTTGACCATGCGAAGACTTTGCGCGATGGCGTCACAAATTCTGGTTATCTGTGATATCATCAAGCCGTAATCTCTGATAACGTGACTCTTTCCGTAGTTCGTGTTGACGCCGCCGACGCCGACGGTCACTTTTTGCGTTTGATGAGGCATCTAAGGCTTTCGCCTTAATAATGTTAAAATCCAGTTCGTGCTGCGTACGCACCAGAATTTACGGCACACACCTTTCGCGTGTTTAAAACAGGCGCACGGAATATCAATCGTCTTTCTCTTCTGTTTTCATTTCTTTTTTTCCTGCTGCACTCTCTCCGCCCCGTTCTTTTTCTCTTCACAATTTCTCGAAGGAGGTGTTTAATTTCCGGGCAAATGTTCTCAATGTGACACTTATTCTCACCTCTATCGCTCACGCTTACGAGAAATAAGCGACCCGGGGGTATCGTTAGCGACAACGGGTCTTTCAGAATTTTTTGTTTGTTTCCTTTTCCGTGCCTTACTCGCGCTTCGCCAGAGATTATTAAAACGGACGACCGTTCGAAAGAGCGAACCACACATACAAAAAAAAAGACACTATGTATCTTTTTTTCTTTTCCTGCATGCCCCGCCTTCGTCCTTCTGTGAGGTCGTCCTCACTCACAGATTAGCTAAACACAAACAGAAGTTTAAGCAAGTACTCAGTTCTCAAGACAATGATGGAGCCGCTGTCCACTTTGGGAACGCCCAAACAGCTCGCTATTGCAGCGAGGGTTATATATATGGTTAGGCCTCGTAACCCGAAGAAGCAGGCATAGGCGGCGATTTCAATCGTGGGAGATTTATGCTTATCGCGGCGCTTCGCGCGGTTGTTAAGAAGTAGAGGCTGCGACTTTGAAGACAAATGAGCGAAATTGATTAGAGTTTAGATACACTGACGCGCGCAGGCGTATGGGTTGCGCAGTGACGTTGCGCACGGGATGTAATCAAGTACGCGTAGTTGATGGTGAGTATAGAGAGGGAATACTCTGGGGCCGGCACGTGAGAACACTCGCGCACAGCAGGCGAATTCAGTGCGTTACCAACTTCCAATCTATTTAACGATCATAAAACGTCATCCTTTATCAGTGTCACGTGACTACTCAGTGCGTAGTTCACTGCCTACCAGATTTGTCTTCAGTATTCTGTTTGTGACTTGTCCGAAGAAGTTAACTCTAAAGGGATGCCGTTGCACTTCAAAAGAGAGAAAGAGAGAGAAAGAAAAAGAAAAACTTACAGGGTCCCTTACGCATTTGCCTGGAACGACTCGAAAGCTAAAGCCAAATTCTTTTTTTTTTTTCGCAGTCGATTGTATTCATCCCTCTCCCGCACCCCCCACGAAGACTTTCTGCACATAGCGTGGCTTTGAAGTGCCTCCGGGATCGGCCCACCTATGACCAAGCGAGGATGTCATGTGATTACGTCGCAATTACGTCACAATTTCTATCCTTTGACGCACCTTGTATTATTCACGGCATTGCTATATTCGAGAATGTAGCTCTCTCTTGAACGTGGCCATTTTCAGGCGTTATGAATATCAAAGAATCAAAACGAACTGTGTGTGTGTGTGTGTGTGTGTGTGTGTGTGTGTGTGTGTGTGTGTGTGTGTGTGTGTGTGTGTGTGTGTGCGTGCGTGCGTGCGTGCGTGCGTGCGTGCGTGCGTGCGTGCGTGCGTGCGTGCGTGCGTGCGTGCCGACCAACATACGCACGCCTTGTGTCAAAGCGAGTAAACTGAAGTTTTCAACCTCCCCGTCGTGAAGACATTTGAAATGCTTAAAACGCGCAAGAAGCTCCCGATTCGCCGTTTCGACAGCATTGCGATCGACTGCTGTTTATACACACACCTAAATTTGGCATCCCGCACTCTTTAATGGTCGTACCTTCGCGCTAGGTCATGCGTCGTTGACTTCTTGATATTACTGCGGGTAGAGAAGAACGCGTACATGTTCACTTCTCGTGGGTCATACACGTATAGGTCAAGGGAGATAGCAACCACCGAACACCGAATCCGAAGTGGCCGTAAAGACAGAGATAATAAAATGGGAGAAAAGCAGGGAGGCCAACCAGAATTGTAGCATCCGGTTGCTACCCTACACTAAGGGGATGGGGAAAGGGAAAGAAAGATGGAAAGGAAAGCGGAGAGGAGAGCAGGGGCCGTAAAGTGGAAGGATATGCTAATGAAGCGGGCGGCTGCGGTTGACCACATACGCCGCGTTTATAATCCAACCGCCGCGCGACATTATGCTGTCAATGCACCCGCCGATCTCGGCGTGAAACGTTTTTTACGGCGTTCGCTAGAATCACCGTCGCACGCTTGGCGGCTCAGCGAGAATTCAACAAGCTCGCACGGGGACCGGACTACTGGCGGTCCTCTTCGTGGAACCAACATCGACCAGCCGTCTGTATGCCGGCAATCACGGCTGGACATATACGTAGACCACCTCGCGGACTCTGTGCAGTGTGCGGGAGGTTCAGACCTTACGTATTAGTGGCAGAGAAGCACGAAGTCACAGTTTTGTTTCCCTTCAAACCATGACCGCCGCGGTTGGTCTCTATAGGGGTTATGGTGCTGTGCTCCACTACTGACCCGAAGGTCGCGGGATGGAATCCGCGGCCGCATTTCGATGGAGGCAAAATGACAGAGGCACGTGTAAGTCAACATTTATCCAAATCTAGGCTACACCAACCAAGAGTTGGCCAACATAAACCAGCATGAGGAACAACAGTTAGCCAATGCTACCCATGCAGCTATATTAGGGAGTTTTAGCTTGTAACGTATACTTCTTTACGTTACCGTGTTACCGGATACCGGATGGAATCTGCGCATGCGCGAACCTTTACGGAACGTAAAGGTTTACGGAACGTAAACTACTCGCCGGATAGGCTTTACGTTTACGGCCCTATCTCGCAAATCCACCTTCGTTCGTGGCTACTCGCGATATCCGCTTTGCGGAGACTCCAGCCGCCGAGTCAAAATAAGCAAAGTGCGCTCGATCACCTTATTTCAGCCGGATTACCGAGCCTAGAGCGACCTAGAATACCGAATCCGCAAACGTAAGAAGCCTAAAGACGCTGACAGGCTGGATAGGTGGCGCCATCTAGCGGGGCCAAGGTGTACCAGGCGAGCACAAAATTGTTATTGTAGAAACATCGGGCATTCTACTCCCAATGTAAATGCCTTGCAGCGGCATTATTACGAATGAGTTGCCTTTTTAATCATTTTTTCCCCTCAAGAACACTAAGCAAAAACAAACGTGTGCATGATTGTGGTTGCGCGAAACGTCACAAGATGTCGACACCATCGCCCGGTAACCTGGTATTGCTACACATCTTCGCTTATACCGGGATAATGCACGCGCTAAAAACCTCTCTTATGATTTTGCCGCAGCGTAATTCAATATTATCTAAATTAAATGTAGTTTAAGTGCTGTTATCATCACCATTTAGTGGTTTGCGCAAACGTAAAGGTTTACGTACGTACGTAAAGGTTTACGTTTGGGCAGCTAAAAAACTGTACTAAAACTCGAGTTCCCGTAAAACGGTAAACGTAATCCGGTAACGGTAACGTAAAGAAGTATACGTTACAAGCTAAAACTCCCTATTAGCATAGAGTTGGCAGGCGGTTAAAATGTAAAAAGGCTGGATATCACACAGTGTTAGCGTTCAGACGTTGCACCTTTCCCGGGCTAGTGTCCGAATGAGGATGTACACTCAAACCTAGATATAGCGAACTCGGATATAACGCATTATCGGTTATAACGAAGTAAATGAAGAATACCCTTGGTAATAGACACACTGGTTCGAGTATATGCTTATAACGAATTTTCGGATATAGCAAAGTTATTTTCGTGTCAGATGCGACTTTGTTATAATGAGGTTTATGTGTACACTGTGAAACGTGGACATTGCTGTTCTTGTCAGTATAATCATTGATCCTCCCTGACCACGCAAGCTAGTTGAACCTAAGGTGCTTTCGCGCTGCCTCCGGGTTCTTAGGCATTGCAAGCTTTCTGCGCCTCACATGGTTTTGCACAGCCTCCGTGATCGGGTCACCTTTGACCTTGATACAATGCCGTGCGATGACGTCAAAGTGACGTCATGATGATGCCACAAATTTGGATGATCTGTGACATCATCACGTGACTTTCGATCGAGTTTTGTTGCTTAGTTGTTTGTTTTTCTTCTTTTTGTTATTTTCATTACTCGTGTTGACTCCGACGCCGCCAAGGTCTCGCTCTGTATGGTCATTCCCAGGCAAATCTCGAAAACTTCTTGACTCGCGAGACATATAAGGCTCTCGCCTTAATAGAACGATTTGGTACGGTTGGCATACCTTTTTGCGCAGTGGGCCGGGAACACTTAATGAATTTTGGTCCCTGAACGGTTTGCACGGCTACAGCCACAGCTTCGGTCGCACTGCACGTAATTTGGCGTGAAGAGGCATATATTTTTACAGTCGGGTGACGCTTGTCTTAGAGTTTGTGGGCGTGTGCCGCGTCTTTATGCACTTAGTACGCGACATTTCCTTAGAAAAAAAAAAAAACTCCCAGTAGGAACGCAGTTCGCGATTTATGGCTGTTTAACGGCTTCGTCGAGAAGGAGTCGTCGTCGAGTCGAGATGCAGTCGAGGGTTCGAAGTGAAAGTGCTCCTTCGGAAACGAGTCTGGACCTCTCCCTCTTCTTTAACATGTTCCTCTTTCTTCTTTTTTTTAACGTCATTGAAGGGATGTGGCGTTTGATCAAACGAGCCGTCGCGCACTTCTTTAACGACCAGCGTCATGGCTGTGTGACCCGGGCGAGACGCGAGTGCTTGTTTTTCTGGTTTTTCTTATGTTTCTTTTTCCGCAGCTAGGCCGGTGTACGACTCGAACATAAAGAAAGATCGCGAAATCACGGACGCTTGCGGTTAATGCGGTCTTTTACGATTCGAGTGCCGACTATGTGGTCTCTGTTTCGCTGGAATCTGGATCGAATGTATAGCTTGACCCGAGTCGATTGTGTTCCTTGAAGTGCGGTGAACCTTATCTTTACGTTGTAACAGATGCAAAAAGAAAGCATAGAAATCGCGCTTAACTTTTACTGCGATAGCAATTATATGGACAGTCGCGGCTGGAAAATGTCCGTCCCCGTCGCCGTCATTCACCGTATATGTATAAGTATGTATATATATAGATAGGCCACAAAGAAAAATCATTAAGAAATTCTTTCTGACGCGCGGAATCGAACAGGCGACCTCTCGCTTTGCAGCCCGCCGCGTTAGACGTTAGGCCACGACAGCACCGTCTCTCAGCCTGCTAACGGCGAGCTATTTATACACACCATGTAATTCAGCATGCTTTCTTAGTGGCCACATAGATGGCGCGACGTGCGCGCGTGTTGCGCGCTTTAAAGATCGTCGCCCCGCCCCTGCGAACGCCGTTGCTGTTCGCTCTACAGGGCGTCGTCGCTTTCGTGCGCTTATCTCACGGAAAGAAGGGGCGGCCGGCTGGGTGCTTCGCTTCGCTCGCTGCAGCGGCCGCGTTTGCGAAAGGAGCGCGCTGTTCAAACAGAAATAAGTAACAACTGTGACGATTAGTTCGCGCTCGTCTTGTGTGTGCCTGTTCGTTTGTTTCGTGCGTCCTGCTTTATGTTTGAGCAGTGCGCTGCAATTGTCGAGCTGTGACGCATTAGTTCGCGCTCGTCCTGTGTGCGTTCTTTTCATGCGTCCTTTGGGCTCGAGAGACGCGCTTGCAATTTCAAGCTGCTTTCCGTTCTTCGCGTTACATTACAATTTATTGCTATCGCAATCATTGCTTCGCCGTTGCGGCGAAACTGTGACTTTTAGGGGCGAAGCTCCTTAAGGCGGCACCCGTTCGTCCCTCGTAGTCGTCGTCGTCGTAGTAGTAGTAGTAGTCGTAGTCCGTAACAAGTCTTACGCTTTGACGTCCAAGGTGGTGCCGGTGGGAGATTTTTCCTGTGCGTTGTTGAACAATAAAAAATTCGCAGCGTGCGCGTTAACTAAAAGCCGAATTCTTCTGTCTCTCATTCCCCATTAGCAGCCATTGGCATGTTCCAGTAGGAAACGTTAGTAGAAGTAGAAGTGTAAGTGTTAGCTAAAAGCCGACTTCTTCTGTCTCTCATTCCCATTAGCAGCCATTGTTTACCTCCAAGGTAGTGCCTGGTGAGATTTCTCCTGTGCGTGATTAAACAATAAAAATTTTGGTCAAAACGCCGTTGATTGATGAAATAAACCAACGAAAGACGCCAGATGTTTTGTAAACGCAAAACGAAAGAACGCCAGATGTTTCTAAAGCAAAACGAAAAGACGCCAGCTGCTTAACGAAAGACGCCAGATTTTTCTAAAGCAATGGTTTTCTAAACAATCAAAATTCACAGCGTACATGTAAAATTAAAGTGAGCTGCAAGTCGTCATAACTCATCGAACCTTTAGTATAAACGCGCCCGATCTTATGTCGGTGATGATGTACTGGGCAGAATTCACGGAA
Source organism: Rhipicephalus sanguineus (assembly GCF_013339695.2). Classification (NCBI taxonomy): domain Eukaryota; kingdom Metazoa; phylum Arthropoda; class Arachnida; order Ixodida; family Ixodidae; genus Rhipicephalus; species Rhipicephalus sanguineus. The sequence goes on from NC_051184.2 coordinate 4,853,547, forward strand.
GATTCACGGTTTACCGATGAACCTCCGCAGCTTCGCCCACTCATCATCATTCACTCCGTGGATATGCTGTGATTTTTTTTATTCAGCATACATTTACTTAATACTTAGTAGACAGGATGTAGGAGGGAGTAGCCGTGGTGTTTGAATAACAGAGAGCTGTGCTAGTTGGTGGGTATTCATTTTAAAAAGACAGGGCGTGCAAACACCGACTCAAGAGAGAAGTCAAGGCACGACCAGTTTGTGGCGTCCTGACTTCTCTATTGCGTTCCTCTTTGCACGCCCTGTCCTTTTAACATGAATAACCGAGGGGGTGTAAACCTCAACCTTTCTACGGCGAACGAGTTCGAAGAGAACAGAACCAGGCGTCGAATTCACAAAACTTGGCCGCCACGGTGGTCTAATGGTCATGATGCTGCTCGACTGCTGACAGGAAGGTCGCGAGCTCGAATCCCGGCCGCGGCGGCCGCATTTCGATGGAGGAGCAAAAGCTAAAGGCCCGTGCACTTAGAATTAGGTGCACGTTAAAGAACACCAGTCGGCCAAAATTTCCGGATCCCTCCACTACGACGGCACTCAGAATCATATCGTGGTTTTGGGATGTAGAACGCAACGATTATAATTGTTAATTCACAAAACTTCCTTTTAGTAAGTGCGTCGCCCCACTGATCAACAGGCTCCGCTAATGATATGTCCCACACCGTGATTGGCTGAAATATTCTCTTACGAAAAATCTTTAGCGTACGAAGTTTTTGTGAATACGGGCCCGGATCACGTCCGTCGCCGTGGACCGAACTGCTCTAAAAGCGCCAGAATGTATGCTTCTCGTTTTAAACACGTAAGCGTTTGTGTGCTGACTCAACAAGAAATGTGTACGTGGGTGACATGTCTCGCTATCTATTCGTAATTATTGTATATTAAGGCGAAAAGCCTTAGATGCCTCATCAAACGCGATAACTTACCGGCGTTCCCCAGCGGCGTCCCACGTCAGCGGCGTCAACACGATTGACGCGAGAAATCATCACGCGACGACGTCACCATATATGACGTCATCATGACGTAACTAATAGCCAGAATTTGTTATGTCTTCTTGACGTCACGTGGTGACGTCATCACATGACATCATTGCTTGTTCAAAGGTGGGCCGATCCCGGAGGCACTGCAAAACAACGTGAGGTGTAGAAAGCTTACAATGCCTCTGATCCTGGAGGCAGTGCAAAATCACGTTAGTTGCGGAACGCTTTCAAAGGGGGGCGCGGGAGGCTCAATACATCTAAATACATCGACTTAGCAGAAAAAGAAGAAGATGGCTTTCGGCTTCGAGTCGACTGAGGCGAATGCATAAAAAAACCTGTGAGTGTTTTTTTTTTGTCTTTTTTTTCCTTCGACCCGAAACTAACCTTCGGCTACGGGTCCAACAGTTCTTGGTAAATTTGTACGTTGTACATGTCTGCAAGTAAAGATGTTTGCGAAAAAAATGCCCCCACCTCCCCGAAGGGAATCGTGAGGAAATGCGAATGCATTTCTTGCGCCGAGAGTACACGGCGCAGTAATTTTAATGGCGTAAATTAATGACGAGACGAGGATTTGTACCGTAACCATTTATTTACACATTCATCAGCACCTGTTTGTGTTGTCATTGTACCTGACGGCCATAATCTCAGCCTTGTGGTCGCCGTTGGCGTTTCACAGCGGCGTCTCGAGCACACATTTCGAGAGGCGCCTAGCCAGCGGACGGGAGAGTGGGGCGCAGGGAGGAGAGAGAGCGAACGGCGAGATTAGGAGCGGCGAAGCACTGCACCCAATGCCACCTAGAAGAGCGGTGCGGAGCCGGCGCGCGCCCGCGCAAACCGCGGTGAGGAGGCGGAGCGCGCGCAGTCACGTGGGGTGTGACGTCGCTGCGCCGTTGCTACAGACGCTCCTCTCCTTTCCTCGCGCCGTTGCTATGGGACGGCGGATTCAGGGTCGCTTATAAAGTGCATTCGCACTTAAAATAAACCAAGCTGTCCGTCCGTCCATCTGTCACGTAAGGCGATCTTCGCTGTAAAGGAGTGAATGAATAAAACAACATAAATGTTCCATGCGGGGCTGGATCTGAAACCGCGCCTCAACCCCGTTCCGAAGGCGATTGTCTTAAAGGGAACGACAACTGGGCAGTACGTGTGATTAGATCCTGGTAGAAATGAAAAGACTGTGAAATACAGTGACAGATTCCAGCACCCTTTTCGCGTTGTGAGTAGGATTTATATTTTCAAATCGTGCTTAAAAGTAACGAAAAGCCGGTATGTCGCGCAGCCTGGCGGAAGGGCCTTGAGGATGGATTATGAAGTTGGTCACATTGCTGTACGTAGTCACGTAGTCTGATGCTGTCATGCGCGCCATAATTGGCCCTCAAAGTTAGAGTATGTATATTATTAACTATCCCCGCTCGGTTCTGTGCTGCCTACGAGGTAAAAGGAGTTGCACGGTGAGAAGCGGCGCTGCCTTCGCGGCCGCCAGTGGCCCATGTCCAGCCGCGGCGCATGCGCAGGAAACCGCCGCCCTCGAACACGAACCGCTCTCGCGCTCAATATTTGCAGCATGTGTTGTCAAGTATGTTTAGAACTTCATATTCGCCGCAGATAGAAAAATTCTGATTAAAAATGTTTCACGGCGTTTTCCACGTTACCATTCCGTGGCTAGACACTCTGACCAGTGAGCTTTCCGTTGCGCTAAAGAAAACAGGTGCCCGAATAATTGGTTGTCAGTCCCTTTAACCACTGGGCTACTCAGCAACGCTTGCAGCACGTGAATAGATGTGCTATGTGAATGCGCTACAACCGCGGTGCAAGAGAGATGGGAGAAGAGAAAGCTTTCTCTAAAGGCTTTGTTACATTTCGCGGTAGTGGCATAAAATCCCTTTCCACGACTGCATGTAAAGTCGACATGAAGGACTTTGCGAAAGTTTAATGCCAAACACGCGTTTCGGCGGTCATGGGATGCGCCTTCTGTGGGTCCGTTCCAGGAGCTCACGAACGCTGGAAAGATGATAAAAGACGTCGTGCCGATGCCACCCGAAAAAAGCGTTCTGGTGAAGGCCGCAACGTAAAATAAAATTCTAAAAGGGCCCCTAAACCACCCAGAGTTCGAAATTTAGTTGTGGCGTTTCAGTTGTGCACGAGTCTACGGCGAACGTTAGCGGAGTTACACACGTCTGCTCGTTTCGCTCTTTCCTTCGCTACGTTGCGTTCGTCGGCTCGTCTGTCCACCTCTCCGAGTGCCCTTCCTCAGTGTCCCAGGTGGTGTTGGGTGAAAACGCAAGGAGCATATGCTAGCAGAAAACAGGTTCTTGTTCGCCCTCTGTGAGCGTCTGTTGCTCGCGACGTCAGGTAATTGGACAGGTGACGTCACGTCGGCCGTTTCGGATAGCGCGAAGTAGCGCAAAGGCATAGGGAGCACGCGAGCGTTCGTTGGCAATTAAGGGGCCCTAAAAGGCTCGTTCACGCTAGGGTACCTTGATGCGCGCTTTCTTCGCTTTAGGGTGAGGACATGTGCGGCGTCTATACTACGGCGCGGCTGCCATATTTGCCTCTTACGGCTTCTCACCGCTCTACGACGGCGCCGCTGAGAGGCGCAGGACACTGGCCAGAAAATGTCAGCGTGTCGGCATCACCCCCTTCAAAGAATGGCAACACTCTTAGGGGGAGCGCACGCATCGAGGCACACTATAGTTCACACATGCGACTATTCGCCGCGAGATCGGGCTACAGGTGGCAGCGCCGTCGCCGCGCTAGTGTGGATAGGCGGTTGTCGGCGCATATACAAACGTGCACAACAGCGCTTCGTTGTGAGCGATGTGACCCGATTTCCGGCAAACAAAATGCGTTGACTGCAGCTTTGTGGTAATATGTGCGCTCTTTGTTCCCGAATTAATGCACGAAGCGCGCCGAACGTTACAATTACTTGTGAGAGAAGCGCATTCTGCCAACGAACGGGTTGCTCGCCTTCGGCGACAGTCGGCGTTCTCGCAATGGGTGACGTTTTCTTGTTGTTTTATTTGTACATGTTTAGCTTGTGTTCCACTACGCACTGCTGTATCGCGCGACAAAACTAACTATTTACTTCTTGTTCATTTGGATGCCCCTCAACAAAAAGAAAGCCCGTATTCCTGCACGATGAGTTGAAAAAAGCACTTTGTGCACTGCGTGCTCAAATATTCATTCGCATTTCTTATTCAGTTCTCCATGAAATGTAGGACAGTTTATAGGTTTACTGAGGAAATCTACGTGGCTGACAGCGCTTTAGCGCTACGGAGACGTTTAACACGCACACGCTTGTTTTTATTCCAGTAACAGTACACAAAGGTAACTGTACAGCACGGAAATTTCTTCGATTGATTACTTTCACGACAGTAATGGAACAAAGGTCCGGTTATTTCACGGGATCGAAGTACGCTTTTTCATACGACTAATGTCCGCTGCCTTCTGTCAATCTAAACAACGCAACACAAACGCTCAAGATAATGTAAAGAAAAAAAGATGTGGCTTCGCGTGAAATTACTATGACATAAATGTAAACTACGCCGTTTGGATTAATTTTGACCATCGGCGCTCTTTAACGCGCGCCTTAATCTAAGTACACGGGTGTTTTTGTATAAATTTCGAAGTTAAAATTGCGCAAGGCAACTCAGTTTTGCGATTTCCGTGTCATTTCATTTTCTGTTCTTTTTAGGGGACAATTTAAGCACCGAAGTGCCAGACGTGACTTAACAGAAATATTTCTCTCTAGTGAAACCAGGACCGTACACAACTAAAGCTCGTCGCGTAACGTATAAACAACACCTAACCACAACGCTCAAGTACATGCGAACGTTTTTTTTTTTTTTTTTTTTTACCACCGTGCCGCTCAAAGGCTATATTCAGATGAGATTTAATACTTCTCATCTTTAGGGCAACGCCAAGTGCACTTTGCAATGCGCTTGAACCACAGAGCGGCACCTACACTGATATGACCCTCGTGAACGGAGGGTACGATGACCACACACAGCACTCTCGACTAGTGCACTCTCTGATCTTATTACAGTACATATACAGCAGATCAAGGCCAAATGCTTCTTTACATCGTGTTAGGCATACGTACGAGCGGTTAAAGTTGCACTAACGCAACGGAACAAACCGCCTTTTGAGGATCTGCATAACGTACGCGCACATGCAAACACAACGGGGCTAGCAGACGACGCACGGAGCAATCCACACTAGGCGCAGTTCAGCCAGAAGCCGCTAGGCGGCGACTCCGCTCGATCTCGCGGCCAGTACCGCCGGCCTCCCGACCGAATTGGTCGCAAACGGTCGCATACAGCCGCTTTGGTCGCAAAGCGACTGCATTGGCTCAGTCGCTCGCTGTTCGATTTTTCAGTCGCGTGGCTGCAGGCGCAAACATCTGGACCAATCACATGCGTAGAAACTGGACGTCAGCTTTTCTTAAGGGACAATGGTAATGCGAGCCAAATGCGAGCAGACGTGAATTCTGTGCCACGACGGGAATAAGTCACGCGCAGGTGGGAACATCGGTCGCCTTGATTCGCTTTTTAGTCGCCACTCGCAAATGGTCGCACGACCGGATCTAGTTAAGGCTTTAGTGCTAGTCGCTTGTGTGAACGAGGCTCACTAATCACTTTGACAACTCCTTAAACAGGTTGTGCGTGGTTTTTATTTTACATGCTCCTAATCACCATCGATCACCATGCAGAAAAAAGATATTTGCCTTTAGTGCTCTGACTTTTTTTAATTTTTGGCAGTCTCCAAGCTAACATTCGGTGTGTTATATCAAGATGAGAGACGTTTAGCTAAAGGATACAAAGAAACTGTAACGAGTTTTCCTTTTGGGCTTTTATCTTAAATTTTCTACAGATAACAACTAGAAACACTGGAATAGTTATCAGTTTAACCAGAACAAGCATGGAGGCTTTTGAGGATAGGATAGCTTTGTGGTTCATGGTTCTGTTGGCTCCATTGACAGTCGGTGCGGCCCCATATAGTTTTCATAGCTTGCTGCTGTCCCATAGTAAGGTGCATACAGCACCCTAAATCGTAATCAATCTGTGCTAAACATATTAGAGAGTTTGAGAATTGGGGACCCAAGAAGCTTGCGAGCGGCAGGGCACGTGCGCAGAACTCAAGCCCCTCTTGGGCTCTTGCACTCGCGTTGACCCACGACGCAAAAATCAAGAACTGGCGTGGGGCCCCAAGGCGTCTTTGGTCACCAGCGAGGAGACACAGACGCAGCGCGGGCCACGGCGCTGTACGGCCCGCGTCTCGCATGATTTTAATTTCATCACGCGTGGCGCTCCGTGTGCATGACCCAACTCAGCCTGCGTTGGCCCAATTCTCACTCTGCTGGTCATCCGAACACAAGAGCAGGCTGCCCAACGCAGCTTGGTGGCCAAGCGTCTTGGGTCCCCAATTCTCAAACTCTCTATTAGGGGCGAAGCTCCTTATAGCGGCACCCGTTCGTCCCCGTCGCAGTAGTGTGTAACCAGTCTTAAAAACGGAGGGGGCGTGCACACATGAAGGCTCCCTAAAGACAATGCGCTGCGACAGTACGTGATATGTATCGCCCTCTCCTCTCCTACGCTTCCCCCTCTTTCTCCTCTCCTCAAGAAAAACCGCAACATGAAGGCACTAGTGCGTTCTAATTTAAACCACCTTGGTGAGACCGTCTTGTGCCGCCACAGTAGCTATAAGTTCAACTAAGCAGTTCCCGCTGTTTTCTGGGCACGCAACGGACCGTAACCTTTTTCTTTCTTTCTTTCTTCCTTTCTTTTTTTTTTTTTCTTATCGAGCGGCCGTGACATACTACTTGAATTCACCAAGTATTTTGTAAGCATTCGATGTAGTAATTTATTACTCCATAATCACCTTAATGCAAGGACAGTGTACATTCTCCAAGGGCGTGTTAATCTGAATTGTTTTAATTCGTTATGAACGCATCCAGGGAGGGCTTTCTGCATAATTTTATAAATTGTCTGGCGAGTATCCCGCAAATTCGTGTCCATAACGCTAAGCAACACGTTCCCAATGGGAGTGCTATCGTGAGCAATATGAGCTGGAACGCTCAATCCGTGTTGCTTCAACGATTAATTGTAATGTACTCATACGAATGTGACGTACTGAATTTCCAGAGATACCTATCTGCTTGAGCATTCAGTGTCAGCCACTATGACCTTTAAAAGGTCATTTCTGTGTTCCAGCTCATATTGCTCACGACTATACATATACCGGGTGTTCCAAGAAATGTATCCAAAATCCTCAAAAATCAGGGAAATGCGATATTCGTTCGATGTCTTCATAATTACCTCTTCTGTAGCCGCTGACATCTTAAGATGGCTAAAGACGGCATTTGGGACTGTAATTAAGAAAGTTAAATTAATTAACGTTTTAGTTAGTGGAGTTAGGCGGTTATGTCACTAGGGAGAATTGAAGTCATTCATGCGAAGAACCTATTGCAACATTGAGATTTAGAAAAAGCTGTCTGTAGTAATAATTGCGAAGCATTGAAATTCAACCTAGTTCCGCGGCAAAACTAAACCGAAACGCGGAAGAGTGCAACTGACACATTATTCTGAGACTCCAGAATAAGTGGGTTTACGTTTTTTGTAGCGGCAGGTGTCTTAGGATGTTAGAGGCATAATTTGGGGCAGTAATAAGAAAGTTAAATTAGCTTTTTAATTGGTGGCGTTAGGCGGTATCAAATGGGCAAGTCGAAGTTCTTCATGCGAAGAACCTATTGCATCTTTGAGATATAGAAAAAGTGGCCTCTAGTAATTATTGTGGCGCAATGAAATTCGACCAATTTCAATTGCTTTCGCAATTGAATTGCTCTTCCACCGCGTATAACGGCGCGTTGCCAGATCTAAACGCGGAGCCGCGGTGTGAGCCTGAAATGTAATTTTAGTGTTGTGGGACATCTATCTATCTATCTATCTATCTATCTATCTACTATCTATCTACTATCTATCTATCATCTATCTATCTATCTATCTATCTATCTATACTAATCTATCTATCTGATATCTATCTATCTATCTATCTATCTATCTTCTATCATCTATCTATCTATCTATCTATCTATCTATCCTTCTATCTATCAATCTATCTATCTATCTATCTGCCTGCCTCCGGCTTAAGGAAGTAATCGATCACAAAACTGAATCAAAATTCGAAGGAATTCGAGCGACGCAGTTCAATTTAACGCACTCTCAAACGAAAAAGAAAAAAAAAAGATCCCAACTCTCACACAACTCTGCATATAAACCTCCTGCCGCTGAGTCGATCTGACACGAGTCGTCCGGTTATCGATAGAACGCGTTCGTGGCCCAAAGTGGCCGACGCGTGATTCGATCAGTAAGAACAAAGAAAGTGAATGTCTTTGGCTCTCGCCTTGTGTAGATGTGCACCGACGGGCGTTTCGCCGCGGCGCGGCAACTCATATGTCGCGTCAGTGAGCTCGTCTTTTCGTGTGTATTTGTTTGCGCGTGGTCTGTCGGGAGATCGCATCGGGCTATATTTATTGCCCGGGCCTTCTTGTTCCCCGTGGCGTCGTGGTCCTCTAACCCTCTCTCCCCTGTTTGCAATCTCGTCGTGCCACGATTGGCTGTGCGAGACTTTTCTCTCCGCATGCGTATTTACGCCGCTGTCGTTCTCCGTCGCGTCGCCATCTGCAGCACTTCCAAGGACTCCGAAAGGTGGTTTTTGAGGGGTGCCTCGTCGAACGCGGAAAAGCGACCGTCCCCGACCATCCAACACTGGTGATTGCGGAAAATCATGATCATATGATGACTTCACCGTTATGACGTCATCATTACGCCACAGGTCGCCCAAACTGTGACGTCGTCATACGTCACATAATCGGATGTCGACATGTTGAAGTCGTCACATGGCAACGTCGTTTGGTCTAAGGTGGGCCGATTGCCGGGGGCAGTGCAAGACCACGTCAGGTGCAACAAGCTTTCCAGGTGGGGGCGGGGGGGGGGGTATATTCGATATATCAGGGTTAAACTGTACGTCACTGCATTATTCTATATGCTTTATAGTAATAACAGCCATTTTTCCGCCACGTCACACACGAATCCAATCGCCGCAGCACGTTTTGTCATCGCTGATGTCTTTTGTTTTATAAATGTGACCTACACAACAAAAAAAAAATAAGAAAGAAAGAAACTTGTAGAAGTGTTCATGATCACCGATCCGGCAGCAAGTTCAAGGGGTAAAAATACAAGAAAATACAAGAAAAAGTAAAACTTCGGTCACTACCGAGGTTTTACTTGTTTGCTCGCAGCAAGTCGCCACATCGATGTCTACCGTGACCTCTTTTCCGCACATAGCCGAGAACACTGTCCGTACTTAAAAAGCCTTGAAGTCGGTATACGATCTCATGGTACAGGTACTCGCGCCCGTTCACCTGTTTATATATACCAAACCAGTTTGTGGCAGTTGCCGGCCTTGCTATCTCTTCTTTTACGCGTCCCTGCCTTTCATTAATGGCGGCTTTTTTATCGCCCGTGTCGCAATCTCAGATCTCGGCGAAGCCTCGCGATGGGGGCCTGTTTCACGCCGTTGAACTTTATAGTAGTACCACGGCCGGCTCAATAAAACAACTCACAGGGTCCTTACGCATTCGCGTAAGACGACTCGAAGGCGAAATCCATGTTCTTTTTTATCCTCAGTCGATGTATTGATCCCCCTTCCCCCACCCCCGGAGAGCTTTCTGCACGTTTTGCACTGCCTCCAGGATCGGAGCCATCGCGAACTTTCTGCATCTCACATTGTTTTTTACTGCCTCCGTGATCGACCCAGCTTTCGCCAAGGGACGATATCATGTGATTACGTCATCATGTGATGTAATGATGACGTCGCTAATTTTAGCGATCTGTAACGTCATATGGTGACGTTATCACGTGATGGTTTTTGCATCACTCGTGTTGACGCCTCCGACGCTGACGGTCAATTTTCGCGAGTCAGAGGGTATCTAAGGCTTTCGCTTTAAAAAGTAAAAAAGCTGGTGGTAGTGTACATACATATACAGACGTCTCGGTTTCTCGGCGGCAGTGACACGTTTCGAGGTGGTTGTTTGGTGTTCCGTTCGTCGAAGAGTTTCGAGAAGCCCGATTCGCGGCGTCGACCGCGCCGCAGGCTTTCGTATTTTATTGTCGCGCGGCTGTCGTATAAAGAGTTTGCGCGGGGCGTCAAGCTCCCAACGTTCGTTGCACTATTCGTCCTCTGTATTTTTTTTTCTCGTCATCGCCGTCGATTTCGCTGTATCCTTTCGTGGATTCTTTTCCTCGTCAGCTTGGAGTCGTAAAAGGCATTACGATTTTTCGGCAGTAGGTTCACGAACTTGCCACGACGTTTTATTTCTACTGTCCCGCTTATGTCACTTAGGAACGATATACAGTGTGTTCCACGAAGTGACCCTGATATCGTGAAGTGCAGTAGACTAGCGTGTGATTTATTGACGTTCCGGCCGAAGTCAGGCCTTCATCTGAATACAATGTATGGCGGCAGCAGTGCAGTTAATATACATGCGCATACCAAGCAGAGAGAGATACGTTAACAACGAGAAATATATGCATATAGTAATCGAGGAAAACGAGCGTGGCCCTTTCAGAAGAATAGCTGAAACACCTGATCCGTTGATAACACGAAAACATATGTACATAAGGCACAAACAATTCGCAACTCATTCTGACAGTGCTAAGTGCACACCTCATTTATTTGACCGCGGAAGGTAGGCTACAGGGACAAGCAGCTCAATTTACCTGGCGCATTCATCTAAATTGGACGCGACGGTGTCAAGTTTATAAATCAGAAAATATTCCTATCGAAGGGCCCGTTTTCGCTAGAGATATCTAAATGAAGTGAAGTAAAAGATAGGGGACGGTCTTTGTAGTTTTAATTGAGATGTAGTAATTATGGAATAAAAAGAAGAGAAAGTAAACGAAGAAACTATTTGCCCACGGTAGAAACCGAATCCAGAACTTTTGTATTATGCGTGCCACGCACGATCGGTCGTGCTACGGCGACGGCCTACAGCACAAACGGTAGAGATCCCTTACTGATCTCTCTTGATATATGCTGATGTATATAATGCCTGATTAAAACCAATATATTACCACTTATAGCACGAAATCATCGGAAACAGGCTAATCTGTTCGATCTTCTTGGGGATAAGCTCATAGTTATTTTCATAGGCTAGGTAGTTTGGCATAAGGCCGTTCAATTTGCAGTTTATTAGTAGCACTAGTAGCGAGTGACAAACTTCTTTCTCTTCCAAGAACTTCCGGTGTCACTTCCACCGGAAGTGCCTGGAAATACCTTCCGCTTTTCTTAATTTTCACATAAAGTGTTTCAAGAGCAAAACTGCTAAGAAATCGAGCGTTATGCTTCAAGTGAAGAGTTATATTGGAGGCTTATGATATCGGAGCATAAGTTTACTTAAGATAAGCGCCAATTAACTGTCGGAATAATTAACGACAGTTAATTTAATGAGCTCATTGAAGGAGCAGATGGTTTTTGTTGTGAGCAGCTGAGATCGTTGCGGCACCTGGCGGAGAAGATCTATGTGCTTCTTTCTACGTGGCTTCTGAGATCCGCTTCGGCCGTGTGACGAAGCATAAGGTAAACCCGAGTAACACACCAGTGCACACGAACGCCGAGGTGCGAGCGCCATTACCAGACACCAATGTCAAGAATTAGAGCCGCTTCTCTCTCTCAGTTTCTTGGGGGGTGATAACTTCGAGCCTACAAAGTGATGATCGACATTCAACAACTTCTTTTTGTATTTGCAATAGGAACTTTTCTAACGTCGCAACTACACGCAATATCGACTCCTCGAACGTCAGCCAGAATCAACTACACGGCGAGACATTTCGTTTTCTCGCTGGGGCGTCGAAGATTTCTTCCTTCCCGGAAGTGTGTACCGTCTGCGCTTTAGCGTGATCGATGCAGTTGGTTGGCTGCGAACCGCGCCCAAGACACGCGACGCAACGCCATCAACATTTCCGCAAAAGCCATCTGTGAACTTCGGGAAATTTGCATTCAGCATCTCGCACGCGACGCGCGAGCTACAAGCTCGCATCGCTAGGAAGATGCAAACGCCTCGTCATTACCGCTTTACTTTGTTTCTCGCCGTTGGCTTTCTCCTTCGCCTGACTAGAGGGACTAGACGCTTTATCCTGACGCTGCGACATCCCTTCAGCTTGTCCTTTTTTCCTCCATAATCTTCGTTTTTTCCCTGTTGTATGTTTCATTGATTCTGAAGATGCTTGTATATTCTGTTTTCTTTTCTTCCTTATAGTGGTTTTGTTTTGTTATGCTCCCTACTCCCCATTCTTTTTTTGTCGACAGCTTATGTATGCACTGGGTATCCGTCGTTCCCATTTCTTTATTCCCTAATCTTCGTTTTCCCCTGTTTTCTGCTTCAACGTATTCTCGATATGCTTCTAGACCTGTTTTTCTTCCCAATTTTTGGCTGTTTCGTTACGTTCCCTACTCCCTGTTTCTTTTTTTTTTTTGTCGACTCCTTTTGTGTGCACTGCATGTCTGTGTCGTCTGCATTTTACGTCGTCTACTTCCCTATACGCCTTACATATTCCTCGTTCGTTTCGTGTTGTCTGCTTCCCTATATCCCTCGCGGTGTGTCGTCATCATCGTCGTCTTCCCAAGATTGGCTCGCGACCAGTCGAGGAAAGCGGGCGCTGTGAGATAGAGCTAGGCACAGTGGGCACACCCCTTGTTTCTTCGCCCAGCGTTCCCCCACGACTTCTTGGCATGCAAGGCTTCCGAGGCGCGATCCCCCGGAAATGTACGCACACGCAAGTGTGTGTGTGTGTGTGTGTCATTCCCCTTCTACATACACCACGTAGCTGCTCTCAGGCATTTTTGCGAATAGGGAAGGCGGGCGAATGTGTCTCCCGTCTGACGCCTGTCGCCCCGGTCTGGTTGGGGAAGCCCCCCCCCCCCCCCCGTCCTCGCACACTACTTGGTATTTTACTTCTTTTCCCTAACTCTCTCTTTCCGCACGCTTTCCCTGATTTCATTTTAGGCCGGTCGTCGGGTCTCCGCGCGAGTCGAAGGCCTTTGCTCTTACTGTATCTTCTCCCGCCTCAGATCGTCTCGTCCCTTTTTTATTGCAGCGCTCTTCTTTCTATTTGCCCGAACTTCTCTATTTTTTTTTTTTTTCCTTCCCCACGAAGGATCTACGCGGGTTATATGCACGGGGTGGGCGGTTAGGGAGAACGCGAGAAGGGAGAGTTGTCGCGAACGTGCGTGTGTCTACCCCGCCTGTTTTCTGCAATTTGCTTCCCTATTTTATGACCCTCTATCCCGACGAAGCAACTTCTAGGGATGCATTCGTGGCGCCGTGGAAAGGGGGCTCGGGGAAGGATAGCGAAGGGGATATGAGTTCCTGCTTGTCGCCGACACTTTAGCGGTTTTCCTTTATCGTCCCGGCCCCTCGCGTGCCGCTTCCTCCAAGGAGCTGTAGTACCCACTGGCTAGAAGACGACGTTAGCGCCCTTTTTTTTCCTATCCTCCCGGTTCCTTTTATCCTCCTTTGTTTCCTCGTGCTACCAGGGGACAAATCCAGCACTACGCTCGTTCCTTGGCTGTCGGCGACGTTCAGGATACGTCGTTTTCTCTGTAGTTTTTGCTTCGTATAATCTTATCCCCCAGGGGTGTCGCGGCCGAGGAGGGAGGCTGAATGGGGAAAGAAGGAACGCCCCTTTCCCTCCGCGCCGTCTTCTTCCTTTAATCCCCATCGGCCACCGTCTACCGAAAGTGCTCCCAAGCTGCTGGGCCGGCCGAGAAAAGGGCCGTATATATACGATCCTAAGCGCCTGGCCGCCGATCGATGCAAACACCAAGCTGCTCGCGCGCGCCCCGGCTTTTCCCTCAAACGGAAGTATAAATAGGGACCAGAAAGGCTGGGGGAAAACGAAATCCCTCAGCCCCGAGCGAAGTGGCGTGCGTGCCTGCGGTGAAGACGTCGACTGCAGGACGCGACGACGAAGACGCTTCGCTGGAAGTCAGGTGGAAGGTCGGGCATCGATGTTTGCGTTGGTTCGATCCGAGGCCCGCTTCGCGATCTTTTCCTCGCCGGCTATGACCCCAGCGTGCGCGGCTCTCCTTGCCGTTTCAGTGCGTTTATGTAGACGCGAGAAGCTTTCCTCGAAGTTGGCTTTTTGATTTTATCTCTATCTCATTCGTGCTGCGACGGCGCACGTGGTGTTATACCGTACGTTCCTGTATATCATTTTGTCATGGCCTGTTCAGCTGCAGCTTTGTTCGTTCACCACTGTACTTAACTCCCGCGTTTGCTTCTGCCGACCTCGTCTGCAGGTCGGCCATTGACCGCGGGTCCCGGCATCGCCGCATTTCGATTTACGTCCGTTTGTTACTCATCTGCCGATGGCCCTTCTGAAAGTACCGGCGGTGAATATTTGAGAACTGCCGCGAGTCCGCAGTGCATTATCTATTTCTTTGTTTCCTTCATTTTCTGCGTCTGCTCGTGAATAATACTGGAATGAGAGGGATCCGAAGCTTTTACGGGTCTCGATAAAAAGAAAAATTGTGTGTTCCGAAAAAACCTCGTCCGTCGCGGAAGGATCGCGGATGTTTGCTGCTCGTCTTTGTATCGACCGAACCTTCCCTAATGCGACGTTTCGGGCGACCACGCATGCATTGTGAGAACGCCCGAGGAGCAGGGCGCGTTTATGAAGAACGCCGGCGAGAGCAGAGACGGGAGTGCGCCAGTCAGCTCTGCTGGTTCCCAATCTTCACGGAGTAGAATGGCTCCATTTTTTTTTCTTGTTATTGTTCCTCTCTTTAGAAGTAGCGCTCATTTCCCTTGAATTGAGCTGTTTGCAGTGCGCTTACCACGCTAACAAGAAGGCTCCGATAATTGAAATATCCGCAGTTATCGCGTGATCCCCGTTCATCGGGCACGCCGAGCGCCAAGAGAGCGTGTCACGGAGACTCGCGCGTGTTAGAAGGGAAGCCGAGAAACGAAAGTAAATTTTCCCGAGCGTAACTGCACTTCCGGCGTCGCAGCAAGGACCGGAAGGCACGCCGAACTTCGAAATGGCCTCGAAGTACTTCCCTCCCAGTCAAGCATACACCCGAACTCCGGTCTGCGCGGCTAGTCGACCGAGCCATCGGAGTCCAAGATCAATAGACGTTCCACAGGGCTTTCTCGCCTTTCACACTCACCCGCTTTCTCCTACTACATCATCTATCTATCTATCTATCTATCTATCTATCTATCTATCTATCTATCTATCTATCTATCTATCTATCTATCTATCTATCTATCTATCTATCTATCTATCTATCTATCTATCTATCTATCTATCTATCTATCTATCTATCTATCTATCTATCTATCTATCTATCTATCTATCTGAGACTGACACTGAGATAGATATATCTCAGTATCAGTGAACTCATCTTGAAGGCGCACTCAGGCTCCAGGTCGACCCTCGTTCACCACCGGTGCAGCCCTAGTTCTGCACCCGTCTCCTCCTCTCAAACCTGTGCTTTCTTTCTTGTCATTCATTTCATGTTTGCCTCGAAACGGGACGGATTCACCGTCGATCGAGCCCCGGAGGTCTGTTTACCCACCACAGTCGTCCACCACTTCCCCTCTTGTCGATCTTATCGCGTCTCTGCAAAAAAAAAGCATCGATTACTTCTTTTCGGCGGCAAAGCCATGGATTCGGGCAAGCAATGTGAACATATATATACTGCTGGCGTCCCACGCGAAAGCTGCTACTGCTGTGGATCTGGGCTCGATCGGACCGATAGCTATATAGCCAAGCTCGCCTTTGTTTCCCAATCGTTTGCGCAGCACAAACACGCTACAACAGAACCCCCCCACCCGCGACTCCCACTGCTGCGACTATTCCAGCACCGCTCACAGTTACATCTATCTATCTGTACCCGGTTGTTGCTTGCCCTCGAGCGACGTATTGTATGCGCTTGCCTCCATGCGCTTGCGCGAGGTCTTGTTGCCGAGCGCACGCTCTCAACGGTCCGAGTCCGTATCGGTGTCCAGTATCGGTGTAACGGAGATGAATCCGGTTGCTATAGGGTGCGGTACGGTGGGCAGTAGGACGTAGGGAAGTCTATTGACGATACAGCTTTGTTGCATGCATAACGTGCAATGCTGCGAAGGCTTGTAAGACTTCTTGTAATAGCTCCGTTCGCTGTTCTTAGTCAGCGAGTTCGTACAAAATTGTTATTGCTCTCGGCTAGCTATAGTGATAAGCGACGACAGTTTGCTATACTTTAAAAACGAACGCAGCGGCGTGACGCAGTTGTTGGTATCTCGTTTCCTGAACATTTTATGTATAGTTGTGTTGCTTTTCGGGAGCCGGCCGCGATGGTCTAGTTGTTACGGTGCTCGACTGCTGACCCGAAGGTCGTGGGATCGAATCCCGGCCGAATCACGCGCATGTCCGCTCGTGATCGGCTCGCACGTGCATCTTTGGCCGCGAAAAGTGATTATGAAACGTGCGGTGTTATACACGTTGCTCACCGGACTCCGTGCGCAGCTTCTACAGTGTTGCACACAATAGATGAAACAAGAGTACACGTGCAACTTCTGGTCTATACTATAAGTGCAGCGAAGCGCGGCTAATTTTCATGCATGGCAATGCGGGCAAGAGGAGGGGGTCGTACGACAAAAGATAACCGCCTGCCGCTGCGGTCTGGCCAGCCTTTAGACCCCCCTTGATGGCGGGCCCGTCTCGATTTGCGTCCGATTGTAACCGGAGGGAGTTACACGGAGAATCCCCTTGGGAAATGGGCGGCTTAGGGTGCGGTGTAGTTGGAGCGCGCTTGGGCTTGGGAACAATTAATACTATACCTGTGTGCTCGCTCGGAACGGTCAAAGACTGGAAGGCTTGTGTGTATTTCGGTAGTACTTGCTTACGGGCGAGTTGGGCTCGCTGTTGGTCGTGCCCTGTTCTCCAGGGTATGCTAGAGAATGCTAGGTTATGAAAAGGCAAACATCATGCCTTTGTATGTTGCATGTTTCGTTCAAAAACTCACAGGGTCCTTTATGCATTCGGCTAAGACGACTCGAAGGCGGAAAGCATCTCTTCTCTTCAGTTCATATACTAATGCTATCCCCCTCCCCTCCGAAAGCTTTCTGCACCTTACCTGGTATTGCACTGCCTCCGGGATCGACCCACCTTTGACCAAGCGACGACGTCAGTGATGACGTCATCATGTAAAGCACCGAATATTGACGAGCTGTGACGTCAGCGCGTGGTGATGTTTTTTGTACATCACTTGTATTGACGCCGACGGTAAATTTTCGCGTTTGATGAGGCATCAAGGCTTTCGCCTTAATGATAAATATGAGGATACGCCCGCTGTCCCGAGGCACTGTGGGAAGAGTGGCGCGCTGTTCTCGTTCTAACGTAGGACTCCACGGGTTGGGTTTGGAAGCGAATGAGCCGATATAATGCGGTCGTTGTCGATTTCCGTCTGCGTGATAATCAATGAACACGATGCTTCATGAGTGACTGGTTCGCGTTGTTACGAAAGTACGGTTTCACGTACAGTCCGGTTCAATTTTAAAGGGAGCAGTCAGTCGGGGATGGATCAGTACAATCGACTGAGAAGGAAAATAAGCAGAAAAAGAAGAAGATGGCTTTCGCCTTCGAGTCGTTTTCGTCGAATGCATAACGAAGTGTGTGATTTTCCTTCTTTTCGTTTCTTTGGACAAATAGCGTCTGTGTTGCATCTCTTGTGGTAATCAGCAGGCCGGCGTTTTATATGGTCCGCAGAGAGCTATGGGTATTCCTAACATTTCTTCGATTCCAACGCTTTTTTACAACTCAAAACACGTTGTCCAAACAGATGGTCGACGTGTTTCCGTCGCTGAAGTGCTGTTTCACATGCGGCGTCCTGTACGAAGTGCTCTTAAAGCGTTCCTTTTTAAAGAAACATGAACGTCAACACTCGTGCAACCGGACATATTCGTGGACATTTCCTAGCTGCATAAGTCCGAGTAATGTTTGCTTCCTCGAAACAGCTGTTTATCGCTGAGAGACAGCCCTTCCGAGTTTCACAAACTCTTGGCGCATAAACACGCATTGACAACCAACCGGCCATACAGATTCGAGTAATCACGCAGAGCTGTTTGGCACAGACCCAAGCTCTCGCTTTCTGGAGGCTCTGTATAGCACTTTAAAAGGCAATGGACCGTCGCATAGCCTCTAGAAATATATACTGCGCGTATCTTTTCCTGCCTCCTGCAAGGCGCTTTCAAAGGAGATACGCGAGATCGCTTAGTGAGCGTGAGCTTCATTAGCCAGGCGTTTCTGCACATTCGCGAAGCTGTTAGCGCCGATTTCGAGATGGTATATATATATATAGCTCGTCGTTTACGTTTCATTTTTTTTTCTATCGCGCTTACGTGGCTGGAAACTCGAATCATGAGGCTTCTTTAGCGTCCTGCTTATCCTAGCAAAAGTGTCAGTGTATTAACAAGACTTCGTCGCACGCTTTAAAGGGACACTAAAATGAAACAGTGAAAGGGCTTGCATCGATAAATTCTACTCTGAAAACTCTAACGTCGTTATTTCCACCATCATAGGTTCGATAGAGGAGAAAGTAAAGGTCAAAGTATCATTTTTAAATGTCGCCCCAAAATCTCCGCGCGTGACGTCACTGATTTCAAATTGCATTTCTCGTATTTTGGCGCTATGGCTCAGCGAAATTTTTCTGAAACTTGGTGGACTAAGTCTACGGCCCCCTTCGAGGACGATGTACTTCATTTTTACTGATTAGACACTACGTAGGCCCTAGTATAAGCCGTCAAAATCCATGACGTCAAGACGTTTGTCGCGGGAATCGAAGGTGGCGTCGCCGCCCGCATTTTCTGTTTGCGCGGTTTCTCGCTTACCAAGCACCTTCTCACGGCAAGAGTGGTGATTTTGGAATTGCGAAAGACTGATTTACTAATAAAAAACATGTTTTCTCTTTAGTGTCCCTTTAAAGCAATGGACCGTCGCATAGCCTTTAGAAATATATACTGCGCGTATCCCTCCTGTCTCCTGCAAGGCGCTTTCAAAGCAGATACGCGAACTCGCTTAGTGCGCGTAAGCTTCATTAACCAGGCATTCCTGCACCCTCGAGAAGCTGTTAGCGTTTCTAGTGACTTCGAGACGATATACATATATAGGTCGTCGTTTACGTTTCACTTCCTTTCATCGCACTTACATGTTTGGAAACACGGATCACGAGGCTTCTTTCGTGTCCCGTTTATCTTAGAAAAAGTGTCAGTGTATTAAAGAGAGCTAATGCTCCGTCGCACGCCTTAATAGTGCCAGCATTAAAGGCTCGAATGATCGTGTTGAAGACGCTGGGAAGTTTGAGTTGTTTATCGTATCAGTACAACATGCTAATGCTAAAAATGCTAGACCTACTACTGATACGTTTGTTCTTATAATTCATAAGAAGATGACGTTTCCCAGCAGTGACCTTCGTTAATTGTAGAGACACGAATCACGTTATGTTGTGTCTATTTACGTATACGGAACGCACGGTAATATATACATGACAGGCTCGTATTATAATGTAGCACCGAAAAGCTGTTGTTGGCTTTGCATTCGGCACCCGGCACACTGGTCTGGTTATGGTGCTTGACTGATTACCCGAAGGTCGCGGGATCCAATCCCGGCCGCGGCGGCCGCATTTACTTAAATTTAGTCACACGTTAAAGGACACCAGATGGTCGAAATTTGTGGAGCCGTTCACTATGGCGTCTCTCATAATCATATCGTGGTTTTGGGGCTTTGAGCCCTTGGCAATTAATATTATATTTACATTCGTCAATTCAATGCTGTAGTGGTGTTCTTCTTGATTTATTAAACTGCGCCATGTTGGTCCTTTTTTAGTCATTCAGATCAGCTCGTAGCTGTCCTGTGAGCCAAGAGGAGCCTGGCCAATCAGAGCGTTCACATCTGACGGTGGAAGATTTCACCTAGTATTCCTAGGTGAAGGCTTTCATATTAGTATCCCTTAATTGAGACTAAAAAGTATGCTTCTGCGTTTTTTATATTTTTACAGTCTACTGTTCCTACCTACCCTACTGAAAATTCCTATATATACAGGACCCATACATATGATGTTATTGGATACAGGTCGTATAGGGGATACGGCTTTATAGGTGATACACGTTTATAGGTGATGCAGGTTTATAGATGATATAGGTTGTATAGGTGATATAGGTCGTATAGGTGATACAGGTAGGTTGATTATATGGGTGTTACAGGTGATATGGGTAATATGGGCCGAATCAGCGATTTGGGTCACAAATGACGTGCAGCAAAGGAACATATTGATAAAGACATGCCAGTTTATGAAGCGTGTAATAAAAGCAAATATATACAGCAATTCAAGCTGTAATTATATCTCGCAGCAGTCTAACTATAAGAACGTAAGAATTCACTGCTGCGCTTACATATACTTGAAGAAAAACGATCAGGCAAGAATATTTGGCAACTGATTATTTATTTAAATCTTTAAGCATCTCCGCAATAAAACGGTTCATCTTTTTCAAACGTTCAGCTCCCGGCACTTCTTTGGGCTTCTCGGCCACATACTTGTTGAAGGCATCTGTGGAATAATGAGCAGGAATGTGAAGGAAATTTAAGCACTCATAAGTTCACATGTATGATAAAAATGAATGTCATTACATTAAGCGAAATTAATGAAGCATGAAATACTCACTTGCATGAAATACTGTCTTTTAGCCCCTAGTTGACACAGTTAGCAAAAACAGGTGGTGTACACAATTGTGTACATAGCGTGTCAAAGGGTTAAGAACACTTCAGAACTGCAAAACTTTGGTGTCTGGGTGTCAAGATGTTTGGTTGGGCCGTGTGCGCGTGCAAAAAGATGTTGTAAGAGGTGTAGATGAAAGCGGATGATTATGTGCTGCACTGCCACTTGTCAAGATAAAAAAAAAGCCAGCTGGTTCGAGAGCTAGATTGAGATTAAAGGGAATTTGAAAGATAACATTGAGAATTAAGTGCTGTCCTGCCACTTATAAAGATAAAAAGGCGAAGTATTGATCAGGAAGAGATTGTGAGAGGTTTGAATGAGAGCGGATGAAAGAAAACAACTCCTGTGTTGATCCTATATGCCGCCAAATAGGTCCTGGGAGGCCCTATTTGTATCCTATAACCGCCATATGGGTCCTCTGTAGGTCCTACTTGCGTCCTATATACCGCCATATGGGTCCTGTTTAGGTCCCATTTGGATCCTGTTTGGATTCTATATACCCCCACACGGTCCTGTACAATTCCTATATTTAGTCCTGTAAGTCCCGTATAAAACCATACGGATCCTGTATGAAACCATATAGGTTTTTTCAGTAGGGACTCGTTTGCGTAATGCGTTCACCGTGAGGTGGCGGTCAATGCGTCAGCGATATGCGATTGGGCAAACACATGGTGCTCTTCACACAACGTCAGCTTCTCTCCTGACACGCCAGAAAAGCACCTCGTCAGCTCTATCCGTAGCATGCAGTGGGTGCTATTCCATCAACCGTACGTCCTTGGTTCAGGACTTCCCACGTGTTGTGTTTGCTAGCCAGTTTGTGCATGTATGTGCATCTATGTGCTTCTGGATGCACATGCATTCACGCTTTGGCGATGCTCTCGCTCTCTATATGTACGTTTGTGTGTGTGTGTGGGGGGGGGGGGGGGGGCACTGTGTGCCGTAATCATAGTTTCCTACAATATACATTCAGGGAACTCGGTCGCTGCGATCGTTCAGTCACCATGGCAATGATGGGCAGTACATGGATGTCTATTCTTCGTGCTTGCGGCTTCGGACGCATTTGTGGCTTTGTTTATTGTTGTGTTCTAGCTGTAGTGTACTAGAATTATTGTAGTACACTGTAGTTCTGCATTTTGTATCGGATAAAAAAAATGGCTCGTTCTGAACCTCGTGAGCTGACTTGAATTGGTCAGCCTAAAAAGGGTCAAGCTGGTGAAGTCAGGACTGCTGCATTTTTTCTGAACTTCGTCTTGTGACAAAGCGGTTGCAGGCCACACGGAGCCGAAAGAATGAAGTTTAGGCATATCCACGTACAACCCATCGTTCCCATGCTGGCTGAAGCGTCATGCGTCGCAGCTCCCATGGACACTAGCGCCAGATTTCGCTTTAGTGTACAAATATGAAACTATATGGTGGCAATAGACAACAAGCTCGCCTCTGCATTCAGTCTGCGTGTTTGCGTCGCTATATCATCGACAGTGACTGACAAGCGGACACGACTGCCCGCACACACGCGAGACAGATGGAGCGAAAGCGAGGAAGAAGAGCGATGCCTCGCTCGCCGCGGAGAGGCGGCATCGTTTAGTCGTAATTGGAGCGCGAGCGCGTTCCACGCTTGGCGCGTCGGCAACGCTCAACTATTCATGGCCTGCCGGTCGGACGAACGGGCCAGCTGGCTTGGCTTGGCCGGTCGATCGGCTCTTTTTTCGGGCATTGCCTCTTTGTGCGTCCAGCCGATAGCTGCTAGGCCGGCCGCCGTATAAACGCAAGCTAGCTCGTGTGTGTTTGTGTGTGTTTACAGCGCATGGGCGTAGGGGGTGATGGGGGTGTATAGCCGCCACCCCTTCTTCGCAGCCCATATGGTGTATGGATGCTCTTTTCGGTGCGCGGGCCGCGCTGGGAGATGATGCTCGCGTTACAGGGCCCGGTGCGTTGCCTCCGATGTGCCGGACGTTTGCGCCTGATCATCGGCCTGCTCGCCCCCGAAAAGAGGGCCTCCCACTCTCTTACATTTTTCATGACTTAATATCGAGAAACGACGCGCGCATTTTGCTGTTGCTCATGTATAGCTGCATCGCTCGTTGGATACACGATGCGGCTCCGTGTCCTGTCAAGCGCAGCTGCGGGAGCCGATGGTTCGGAGAGTGTTGCTGTATTTAGGCCAAGGCCGTTAACGATGGAGTTGAGAGCGCTTGTAGATGTGTGCGTGCGTGTGTGTGTGTGTGTGTGTGTGTGTGTGTGTGTGTGTGTGTGTGTGTGTGTGTGTGTGTGTGTGTGTGTGTGTGTGTGTGTGTGTGTGTGTGTGTGTGTGTGTGTGTGTGTGTGTGTGTGTGTGTGTGTGTGTGTGTGTGTGTGTGTGTGTGTGTGTGTTGGAAAGCTTCATCCCCAGCAAGTTATCTTTCCTTTGACCTAACAGAAAAACTCACAGAGTTCCCTATTGCATTCCTCTGAGACGACTCGAAGGCGATAGCCACCTTCGGCTTATTTTTTTTCTCAGTCGATGTACTCATCCTCCCCCGCCGCCCTACGAAAGCTTTCTGTACCTAACGTGGTTCTGCACTGCCTTCAGGATCGGAGGAATTGCAAGCTTTCTGCACCTCAATTGTTTTAGCACTGTCCCCGTGATCGGCCCACCTTTGACAAACGACTGCGTCATTTCATGACGTCATCATGTGAAGTCACGTTATGTAACACCATGACGTCATCGCGTGATGATTTTTTGCGTCACTTGTGTTGACCCGACGGTTAATTTTTGCGTTTGTTGAGGCATCTAAGGCTTTCGCCTTAATGTACTGCTTGCTTTCTAATGCACTCGTGAGTGACTGAGTTGAGCGCGAGCACATATACAAGAAACGTAAGCCGTATAAACTATGTTACGTAAGTGATATGATCGCCGCCATCATGGGCTGTTAAACGAATGTTTTCTTATTTTTATATATCTGACGCGAACTGATAAAGTCCGGAAACGCCGAACGCACCAACCCAACTGTTTTCATGTGTATACGCCCTACGTAACACTGTGCGCTTAGTTGTTCAAGATAAAACACGGCAAGGTTAACAGCCCAGGATGGTGGCACCGAAACCCATCTGTAAAATAGTCTATATGACACACGTTGTCGCTATCAACATATTAGAGGGGGCTTGCCAGCAACGCACTTGGGCGTTTCCGTTGACCTCATTCATCCCCTGATACTGTGCGCACGTTTTCTTCGACTATCTTCAAGCTACGAACGGCCGTCAGTGTGCTCAGACTTCTACCTCTTGTCCATTTCGCTCGTTACAACTTCCACAGAAAGGCTGGGAAAGGAGTCAGGGGAGGCGGCGGCGCATGGATCCAGTGTTGGACGGGAAGACGCAAGCACAGCTTCACACGATTTATCATTTCTCGCTGTCTCTCTAGTGCATAAACTCCCACCCTTGTTTTACGACCATCGACATCGTCAACAAGGGTGGGGTGAGCTCGTGCGCCGAACGCAAACCAGAGCAGTTGACGGACACCGCGAACAGCCGTTTAGCGTCACCCGATCTATAGGATATAAGGCGGTGAAGGGAAATCCGAATGTCGCGAAACAGTGCCGAGCGTTTATAAGTCTGCAACCCCAGCCAAGCTTTACGAGGCGAGCCCGCGAGTCACGCGGGTGTAACGAGACAGGCGTGAAAACGAAGACAAGATGAAAAGGCGCGCGCGAGAGCTCGTCAGCGCCGTCAACGTGGTGTCGCCGAGGCCGCGCCGTCTAAAGGGCACGGGCATTCATTCTTCGCGCGAACAGCGCCGTGGTTGAGATCGGCCAGATGCTCCATCACGCGGGGTTTTTTCGGCGTTGCAGTACTTTCGAGACCGGCGATCTGCTTGTTTCCCCTTCCTATGGGTGTCTTTGAGTTAAGGAAGGGAGCCTCGCAAAAGAGATCGTTTCGCCCTTGAAATAGGCAAGCATATTCGCTGCTTGTGCCTCGAAGCATGCAGCTGAGAGAGCGAGAGAAAAGGAATAGAGGGAAGGCAGGGAGGTTAAATAGACTACGTCCAGTTTGCTACCCTACACATGGGGAGGAGAACAAGGCAGTAAAAGAGAGAGAGTGCACACAACATCAGTGCACACAACATTTCACGACACACAGTGCAACGTACCACAGGCGCTTGCTCAACTCTGTTGCCTGCAAGTACTGCCGGAGGGCTGGTGTGGCTTACTGAGCTGATGAGCTGTGAGGCCGGGCTCCCAAGACCTTCCCTTCAGTAAAAGGCCGATCATCGACTCTCCTCAAGGTGCACTGGAGAGTCCGCAGATGTTCTTCGAAATGGGGACAGCGGCACAAGAGATGATCTGCACAGTTGCAGTTATCGCACATGGCCTAATCCGCAGCACCAATGCGATAGCTGAATGAGTTGGTGAACGCGACACCGATCCACATCCGACCCATGCAGCTGACTTATTAGATGTAATATGTGATATACTTAGATGTTACACTCTTGGTTCACCGCAGTCTGTACCTGTTGAGGACAAGTAGAAACATAGGGAAAATAATGGCCCTACTTATGTGATTCATACAACTCTAACGATTTCACTGTAACTGGAGTTACTTCCCCGACTACACCCCTGTGTCCAAGACATGCATGTCTTGCTGCACGCTGACATGAACAGCCCTACCTACAGTACTCTTACAGAATAACACCCGTGGTACAGGCCCTCACATCCTTGTGCACCCTTCTTGGCAGCCTTCTCAGCGGGTGTCAAAAAACGCCAGGCCTGCGCGGAGCCCGCAGCACAGTCACATCTTTGTGTGACACAAGTCACACAACATTAATGAAAACCAGCAGATAATCAAGGCCAGGAAGGTATAGGGGACGTTAATTGTATGATTTTAGGTGTATTGCATTGTGATATATATGTTAAGAAAGTAAAGTGGACTAAAAGACAACTTGTCGCTCAGAGACCGAACCTGCGACCACTTTACTTTCGTCCGCCCTACTTTCTCCACAACTCACAATTATTGCAATATACCTAGAACAGTTCAATTAACATCCCCTATACATTCCGTGACTTGTCTGCTGGTTTTCATTAATGTTGTGTCTCTGTGACAAGTCATTTACACCCTTTTGGGTGTAAAAACTTCTACAGTGTGAGTATTGAATTCCAAGATACTGAAAATCGGTTCTCCGGAATCCTGCAAGGTGGCGGAAGGATTAAGAAAGGGAAATCTGACAACCGCCCGTTTGTAGCACGGAGCCACGAGGAAATCCATACGGATTTCTCAGAAAGAAAGCCTTTTAGTTCTGTTAATCTTCTGTAGCGCTGTGCGAACTGAATATGAGGTGCGACGTTTCTTTGGCTTCGTCCCGGAGCTTTCTTTCTGCGCGAGTACGTGGCTTACGGGTGGCACGCACGTACTGAGATAGCGTGAGCGCGGGACGCAGCCGACCGCATCACCCCGCGGACTCTATCGACCCCTGCAGCCGCCCATCGACCGGCGCAGGGCCGAGAATTTAATTTTAGCCACCTCCCGGGCGAAGTAATGGCGTGGCCGCCAATAACAGTTAGGCTATCGAGCGATGTCCGAGTCGAGAACCGGGCTGCTGCTGCTGCTGCTGCTCGCCCGGGATGTTTCCCGCTTTATGTAACTGCTTCCCGCGCTCCCTTCTCTCGCCGATCAGCGAAAAACATCAGGAATTAAAGTGACAAGAGTGGTAATACGGCCTTATTCGCACGACATACTGCTAGTTAAGCGCGAACCAAAGAAGAGGAAATTCTGAAAGGCTCGTTTTTTTTTTTCGTTAGACAAAAGCTTAATGAAAACCAACAGACAATGCGGCCAAGGAAGGTATAGGGGAAGTTAATTGCACTGTTTTAACTGTATTGTAGTAATCTAAAGAAATTAAAGTGGACAACAAGACAACTTGCCGCTGGGACCGAACGTGCAAGCTTCTCATAACGCGTCGGATGCTCTGTCAATCCGCCTTTTTCACGACGCCCCTGCGCATGCGCTCTCCCCTAGCGGAAAAGTCGCGAAACGTCTTTCATCTCGGAGGCTTTGCTTCTGGCAATACCGGTTGTCCCGGCCCCTACCAAACCCCTACCAAAACGCCAGAGAGCAGCACAGGAAAATGAAAGAGGCGGATTGAGCTACAGCGGCAATCGTCCTCCCGTCCCCTTTATCGGGTACGTACCTATATGTGCATGTAAACTTGGGAGTGTTAGCCAGCGCCGCTCGTAGCCATGACGGCGAGTGGGGAAAACTCTTGTTTTTTGTTTCTTTTTCTTCTTTTTTTGACAGCTGGTGTCACGTAGCACGTGATCTTTTTACGAGCTCGCAGCTGACCGGCCCTCGCATACGACCGAATGCATCGTCTGCCGGAATGAGACCCGTCTCGCTTTGAATGACCAAAAGAGGGAGAGGGGATCAAAAGGTTCCTTGGCTTCATTATCTGTTGGTTTCATTACTAGCAGTAAGGTTATACTATAGAGAAAGACAGCATTTCTCGCAATAATAAGTTACCCTTTCACAGTGTCAAACGCACCGCTGTTGCTGCGGGAAGACGCTTTTCGTAAGCGAGAAAACGCGTAAGAGGTAATGTAAGTACAGGGGGCCGCGTCATCATCGCGATTTGCGAACCAACTATTCGTGACGTCATATATTTTTGACGGCGTGTGCTAGGTCCCGTATATATACCCTTTATCGGTCAAAATCGGACACTGTGTTATCAGGGGGCGACAGATATAATATGGCAAGTTTGAGAAAACTTTGTTGAGCCACAGTGGCCAAAATACGAATAAAAAGTACCTTGAAATTCCTGATTGGTCGACTCGCCGGCTCCGTTGCAGCGCTAGGCCAATAAGTTGGCGGTGGTTTCTTGGCCAGCGCTCGCTACAACTTGCACCGTCACGCGCGCCAACTGGCTGACGCGGGCCAAGAAACCACCGCCAACTTATCGGCCTACCGCTGCAGCAGAGCCGGCGAGTCGCGGCCGCAGCTGATTTCGTTCGCTCAAACCACGGCTGAGAGTAGCATGTTCGCTGCGCGCGAATGCGCTAGTCACGTGGATCTTTTTGTATTTCGCGGGCTTTCTTTGCAGTTTGGAAAAAATGCTATACGTGAAACTTTCTTTATCTCAAATAATGCAATGGGTGTTTCTGAAGACGCTCTCGAACTTTGCAAGTCGCATTTCTTGCCTAAAGTCAATATTTAGCAATTTAGTTAAATAGTCCTAATTAACAAACTAATTAATTACAAAAGAAAGTTATCTGTAGCGTGCAAGGTGACTGTCAGCAATTTGCAACTGATTTCACTCGCTGGCCTCTAATATTGTATTTTTAACCCTTGGCTAAAGAAAAAAGATAGCTGGGACATATATATATATATATATATATATATATATATATATATATATATATATATATATATATATATATATATATATATATATATATATATATATATATACGCTTGTACTTTTGTACCAATCCTTCGTTCAATTTATTTGTCTCCATTGCCTTGTTTTCTTATTGAAGGGTACAAGTATATGACGTAATCTCCGAATGATGAGGTCATGCACGCCACTCGTAATCGTTCATCACGGTTTATCTCTTTTGCATTGTCACTGTTGTATCTTCCGGCTTGCCTTCTTCTGTTTTCTGTCTTTCTTTTTTCCTTTTTCGAGCACGCACACTCGCACACGGACTGCGGCTTTTCCTCGGGACACCCGCCGGCTCGCGTCTTGATAGTCTTCTTCCTTTCAGCCACGTGGTGGCAGCAACTTTTTATTGTCTTTTCGGCTTCGACAGTGGATCGAAATTGGACATCCGGCTTCGGGCTCAGGGCTTGGCTCTACAATGATATTGCCGCACAGAGAGAGAGAGAGAAAGGGGTAGAGAAAGAGCAGGACGCGGAAAGTGAGAGGGCAGTGATGGTCGACTCCTGAGCCCCTCGCTGCGACGAGTACGGGTCGAGTCCCATCTACGCGCTTACAGCTCGCGATCAGTTTTCCTTACCCTGATCCTTCGATCATAGGCTTCGAGCACACAGAGAGGAAAAGTGGTTTTCTGCTGCCCTCGCCTCCTCCTTAAAGGATAAGCCTTTGTTCGTATGTCCTTCTCTCCTTTATCATGCCTCCTCTCTTGATGACGTTCTATCGTGCGCGATACTAATGCCGTCCTTTGTCGCCGCTTTTTCGCGCTCCGCGGTCCCTTGCGCGGTCACGGAAGGCACTCATCACGAGGCTTGCGGGCCGTTATTTCCGCAACTGCGGCTCGGCGACCTTTCGATTCGCATTGAACTGTCTCGTGACCATAGGTCGGCAAACTCACTCAGACTCACTGAGATTCAGACCGAGCCATGAGTCTGAGGGAGTCCGGTTGAGGGAAGTCTTGGTGAATCTGAGCCCGAGTGAGCCCTAAGCGTGAAAAAAAAATGTATTTCTTCAGTGAGTCTGAGTGAATTCCGTTTCTTTTGCCAACCTATATGATCGTGGCGCGCTTCTTTCGGTTTGGTTTTTGGTTTTTCGCGATATATAGCGATGTTGTGATGAATAAACTTTCACTTGTAAGTGAGCCCTCTGTGCTTCTCCTTCTTTTCCTGCTAGCACATTTTTTTTTGTTTTTCTTTTCTAACTTACTGCGTTTCTTTGATAAACATAACTGGTTTTTGATGGGTTAGACAATTCAGATTCCGTTTTGACGTCATGACACCCACGCACTCTAACACACACACACACACACACACACACACACACACACACACACACACACACACACACACACACACACACACACACACACACACACACACACACACCTGCGATTGACGTCAGTGTAGCACATATGTGCTACACTGTTGTCTGCACAGTTTTCACTACACATTTGTCTGTAGCAGACAAACACAAACCAAATAGGCAACAATGCACCCTCAGCTAGATTTGAGCTGTAGGCATCTGGTACCGAACGAAGCCTCATGGTCTTGTCACACGCCCGAGGAGTTTTAAAACGTAATTATTTTTTAAACCTCCTTGTATACGTCACGTGGGCGTGCCTCATCAGGAATGTCTTGCGTGCAAGCAAGCGCGTTCAGACGCTTGACGCGTTTTCCATAAGGGTGCATGCTGTTTCCTTTCGACGTCCCGAGACGCTCGGGGCGTTCTCGCGACGCTGACGAATTGTCTTCGAGTCGCGGTTATGCTATTCGAATTGACAGTTGTAATTCACACTAGTCAATTTATGCTGTGAATATTTCCTCTGAACATGGTATCTCAGTTGACTATGGTGTTCTACCGCCAAGGAAGTCAATTTGGCGCGCTAGGCTCTTGAGCCTTGGTGGCCTGATTGCAATGAGCAATAATTGTTAAACATGCTTGTGTAGAGTGCTGTAAGTACGTTTAGAAAATAAAAATGGTACACAACATGATGTTTTGATTCGTATTCAATGAAAATACCGCTGTTAAAACAGCGGATAGCCGAATGTAGTTAATAGCTAACCAGCATTGTCAATTATTTAACCAAACGTTGGCCAGTGTAGCTAGTAGACGAGTTAATGCGATAGCTGAATTCCGTTAGAAGGTTTCCTGGATAACAACACCATACCCCATTAAAGAAGTTCGGTGGAAGCGCCCCAGAAACACATTGTCTTAAAAAAAATTGCAGAACCTCCACTGCAGTTGTTTAAATACACGTAACAATTGACTCACTGTCCATGAGATTGTGGGTAAGACGCTTCTCTTGCCTGCCTATCCTGAAGTTCGGCCAACTCAAGGTTTACAGTTGACTCAATCGCAAATATTTCCACCCTCTAACTGTCCAATTGGCCCGCATCAAATCTTCAAGTTGCCCACTCTCCGTATGTCAAATTGGCCTACTGTGAAATTTTCGACAGGGCCTGCTTTTTTTCCCCCATTTTCAAGTTCCTCCACTTGTCTAATGCCCATTCCGTCATTTTTTTCTTTTGCCCACCCCGAAATCCCAATTGGCCCATCCTAAACATGCTCAGATAAGGCCAGTGCGTCGAGTTCCGATACACTTGGTAGGTCACTGGTTCGATTCGTTATTCAGTACATGCACTGTGATATTGCCGTGTATTTTTATGGAGACGTATATTTATTCCCCAGCGGAAATTCGCTCATTTGCGCTAAGGAAACGAAGTTGCGCGATACTCGCCAAACAATTGGTAGTATTGTCACGGGGTCGCGACGTCGACGAAGGAAGAAGCCGGCGTGTCGAAGATGAAACTCTTTTATTTGGCCGAACTTGTGGCCGGGAAAAGGAAAGTCAAACTGCAGCAATACACACTGTACACTGATAGCGGCGAACAGAGCGTCGGCCGTCGAAAAACTGCTCATGGCTGGGACACGCCGTCTTTTATACATCACGCATCGAACTTTCCAGTCTTATCACTGGTGGTCGCGCATGCTCCGGAATAATCTAGACTATTCGCGTCCTGCCCGCGATCTTAACAAAACCATCTACTACAATGGCAAAGCCTCTCGAACACTGCGGCGCGGACAGCGTCGAGCGTTGATAACCGTACCTGCTGGTCAAACCCAAATACATCAAAACAAAACAAGAAGTGGACGTGTCAGTATTAAGTAACGTCTCTGCTAGGGGAGAGCATAAAGCAGTCCATACATGTGCTCAGAAGGAAACAAAGGTTACCGAGTTCTCTACCAACGGGAAGCAGCAAGCTGTCCAAATGCAGAGCCTACGACCGGCGACTACGGACTGCTATGGAGCCGTGTCATAACGCGCAGCAAATATATCTTATCCTGAAAAGCCTCCATGCTTGATCCGGTTAGACCGATGACTTTTCCAGCAATTCTATTTGCCATACAAAGAGAACATGAGATAATCGTCTAAAACGAAAACTCTTTAGAATTACTTCACACCCTTTAGACAAACGACTCTTATCTTGAGATAACATACCGAATGTTAGCTTGGGGACTGCCAGAAATTTCAGAAGACGGAGCACTAAAGGTAAACATTTAGTTTTATTTCGGTACGGGGATCATGTGCGAAAAATCCACGTAGTCTCTCCATCGGCAGTTCTCTAAGGGATGCGTCAGCGTTTAGCTTTATTAAGGCGAAAGCCTCGGATGCCTCATGAAACGCGAAAATTGGCCGTGGGCGTCGGCGGCAACACGAGTGATAAAAAAGAATTATCATCCCGCGATGACGTCATCATGATGTGACACGTAGCCGAAATTTGTGACATTACCATGACATCACTATAACGTCACCTGAAAACGTCATCACCTGACATTGTCGCTTGGTCAAAGGTGGGGCGATCAAGGAGAGACAGAGAGAGAGAGAACGCGGTAGAGGAAAGACAGGGAGGTTAATCAGGAAAAATCTGCGGTTGGCTGCACTGTACTGGGGAAGGGGAAATGGGGTGCGAGAGAATCAAAGAGAAGGAGAGGGTCTAGCTACACTACAAAGTGATGCCTATAGCACTGTCTAAAAGCAACGCATGAACGTTGTCACTGAACTGTCACAACGTGTCGTTCAGTCCTGTTTCTCTCTAAGAGGCAGTGCAAAACCAGATGAGGTGCAGAAGGCTTTGGGAGGTGGGCGGGGAAGGATAAGTGCATTGACTGTGAAGAAAAAAGTAGAAGATGGCTTTCGCCTTCCAGTCGTGTTAGGCGAACGCGTCCCTTGTGGGGCTTTTACTTTGTCTTCATACCGACTATCTTACGCGACAGATGAACGGACGGGCAATTTTCTCGTTCACTCGGCATAGGAAGGCTTAGCCATTTAAGAAAGTCATGTACCAAACGTCACTGCATATCCCGCGCACCCCTTTTCACTCCGCCATTTCTCATATAGGCCTAGTGTACGACTTCGAAATATCAAACCCTGATTTTTTTTTTTTTTTTTTGCGCAGCTGTCTAGTACCGTGCGTGAACGTTCACGTCAAGACAACAAGTTATTTGTTTGATGCCTACAACAATTTTTTTTTTCCTTATTCTGTCCGCAGGGTTCCTTGTGAATGAACGGCAGCCGATACCTTCACTGCGTTTGGGTCATGTACCCCCTGCTGTGAAAGGTGAGTGTCATATTTGAATTATAATGTGCGCTGTGTCATGACACTTTATTTTCCGAGTTCATTCTCCTGACACGCGAAGGCAGGTCAGAGACCTCCTTTTAAAGACGGTTAGTGTTACCCGCTATTATGCCACGAATATTAAAGCCATTTCTTATATTTGAATGTCGCGTTTAGATGCTGAAAGTGTGTTACTACGGAAGGTAACCCTTTTCCTCGTATTGGAAGATTAAAAAGCTTTATTTCCAATACACAAAGGTGAAGACATAACATGATGCGGTACCTTGGGCACACCAATGCAACAATTCCTCAACAAAACGTTGCGAAGCTTGCGAATGCCTCTTCTGTGGGAGCGTGTATTGACATCTGTATGTTCTCTTTGTATGCTTTACCCCATACTTTGGAGCAATGCGGGAGGTCATTTACTACGCTAACATCCCCGGCGTATCGTTGCAACTTGTGTCTCCATTTCTATGTCTTTCAGATGCTATTTACATGATTCAGGAAATGCTGCTCCAAGGCTACTTCGTAATGTACACGTTGTAGAAGGACGTGTTTTGTGCTGCTCATTCTGTAATTCGATTTAGTGTGTTGATTTCTTTTAGCGAACACGGAATTTTCATTTATTTCTTAAAGCAGGCGTTTCATAAACTGTTATGGCCGACTATGCATGCCACGTAATGTGGAATAGAGCTTGTTTTCATGGTCTTTCTTTACATCTATTCATGACAGCAGATGCTGTTTCCTGTATTCAATTCAAGGTGCATGGGTACATTACTTTAGTGGTCATACGTATCAAGTTTCCTTCGTAGTAATACGTAGCTCGTTCACGTTAACTTTAAGACGCCCATCGAATATGCAGGGGAATTCAATTCATCCAAAGCTCAATTTCCCTGCCTTTCTTCTGGGTCACCCGTCGATATAACTGGCGAAAATGAATGGCGTGCATTAATGCGGACGCCGCGCCTGAAGTCTGTACCTGTAGAAATTATAAAACAAGAGAATAAGGTGTTTTGCACTCATCTGTGTCCTGCGCAGGTGTAAGCGAGGAGTCAATTCTTTATCTACACCATTTTAGCTATTTTGTTACGAAAAAAAGCTCTCACTAAGCCGCGCAAGGCTTGAAACAGCGAAACTGGACTATTCCGAAGACTAATCTGGTTGCTTCTGGAATGCAGGTTTTAGGTTGCTTCTAGGTTGTTGCTAGGTGATGCTAGGTTGTTTCTACGTTGATTCTCAGCGCAGAGAAGTTCGAGTTAAACCACAGACAGTCACAGACACGACACGGATGTTCAAACTCCAGAGACAGAAAATCGCGCTTGAAACCGAGCGTTCACACCTCTCGTAGATCTACGAGCATGTCGTCGTTGGCGTAGGCCTTCCATCGCTTCAGGGTTTTCTCGCAGCCGCCGTTGCCTTTCCTGTTTAGTATTCTCTCGTTGTACGTACTCGGGGTCTTCGGCTCGCCGCCGTCACTTCGCAGTCATTTGTTGGGCTAACTGTTGCCTTCTTCATTTTTAGTGGACCAGTGGTGAGTAGTGGGATTTACCCAATTTCTGCGGCACATACCCGTTATGATGATGATAGCTTTTTGGATCGACTCACAAGGAACGATTTACTAAACAGCTCAGCTGTTAAAAAACAAACAAACAAAGTACCGGTTCCCTTGTGAGTGACACTGCGTGCCGTATGTCTGCGTAAAACGGGAGAAGCCGACGAGGTGCGAAACTCCGCGTCGCGAATGATGAACCAAACCAAGCGGACTACGAAGGCTACCAAAAAATGATGGCTCCGTCTTCTTAAATCACAGCATAAACCCACTATTTCTTTTCTTTTTTCACTCTCTCTTTCTTCTATTTTGTGTGTACTTTTTTTTTCATTTCGTACAGTCTTGCCTTTAAAGCGTTAACGCTTACTTCAGCGTGCGTTTGCACATTCGTAAAAGGTATAAAAAAAAAGAAACAAGGAGTACGGCGCAATACCCGTGTCGTCTCTGTAGTAGGCACGCCCTGACGAGCAATGACCAAACAGCGAGATGGAGTCAAAACTGAAAGCAAGAAGAACCAAAGAGCGAGAACAGCTTTTAGATCGTCGTATCTCCCTTTTTTTTTCCTAGAAGAACTCTCATTTTCCAATTTCCTTACAGCTTTCTCATCTCTCGTCCGCTGCAACAGCATCGCCTTTCCCTTATTTCATCTTTAGGGAAGCGAGCTTTTCCGTTTTTTTTTTATCTTGTTCTTCAGACACTCTAGGATTTTCATCCGACTTCGTTCCTGGGCGCTCGTTCTGCGAGCGGGCAGCCCCATCTTTTCGCGCTGCTCTGCTCTCGCGTGTTCTCGCTCGGTTCAGGATCGTGTTTCATTTTCTGGTATTATTATTATTATTATATATCTCCATCCCGTTCCTGTTTTATTTTGTGCGTGTGTATTTCTCAATCGTCGTCTTAGGACTTACTCTTCTGCCTCAAAGCCGAGCCAAACGCCGAGGTAAAAAAATAGGGATGTGTAGGGGAAAAGGGAGAAGTCGGGAGCCGATGGTACGTTTGTATATATACACATATGGAGTGCTACCGGGAAGAAGGGACCTCTCTTCCCCATCTCCGCCCACCTCCCAATGATTCGCTTTCCACTCTTCATAGTTTTCATCCCTTTTGACAAGCCTAATTTATCACTCGACTTCCCTCGTCTCCCGTTTAAACGTCTTTCCGCGATGCCTCCTTCCCGTTTTCATTTTTTCCCGAAGTTGGCTTTTTTTTTGTTCATTTTTCACGAGGAAGGCAACGTTGTCTTATGCTCTCGGAGACAGCTACTCGACGTCGTTCGTTTCTTCTCCGTTCGCAAAGATCGCGCACTGTGAGATGTTGAATCCCTACATCCCTAAACCCCCACAACCCTGTTTCCCAGGTATTCCCTATTTCCTTTTTTTCAGTAACCGGTATCTCTCTCTCTCTCTTTGCTGCTTTTTTTTTCTTTTTGGCTCGTCTTATCACTTTCTAGCTTGCACTCTTAGTATTCGCCGGGAGAGGCTTTTAGTCTAGTGCCTCTCGAAAATGGAGTCTTGGGTAACTTGTAAATCGTATGTGGCAACATTATGCAACGAAAAACGCGTCGCCGCGCTACCTAATGAGCCGTTTTCCCCACTCAATTCAAGAGTAGATAGAAGCCTGTCTGACATTACAGATTGATTTGGAAACGTTAAACAGTGCTACGAGATGTTACACGTTTTCTTTTTTTTTATGAGGAACCGACTTTTCAAAGAGAAAAAAAAAACGCTAAGCACTCACTAAAGTTGTATTCGCAAATACTGCATAAAATACGACGGCTTTAGTGTTTGAGGAAAAATTATGAGTTACGACGTTTTTCCACCAAATTAAAGACTAGACAGCGGGATGTCTGACGTTACGGATCCACCTGGAAACATTAAACACGGCCACGAGATGTTACACAGTTGCCTTGCATGAGGAGCCGAGCTTTAAAGAAGAAAAACGTTAAACAGGCGTCAAAATTATAGTCGCAAATGGCGTATAAAATGCGGCGTTCTTGCCATAAGTGAGTAGTTTATGAATTACGGCGAAATCGATCCGCTTTTACGTGATCAGGGCGGCAGCGTGAAAACACGCCTCTGGGGATGAACTTTTTTTTTTTAATCTCGACGTAGGAATGGAGGCGGTCTTTCTACGAGTTAAAACGAATGAGCGTGGTTAGAGAGCCGTTAAAAACAGATTGAGAACAGGCGTGGAGAAGATGGAACTTTAAAACATAATAATAATTTCGTGCCGGACACTCTTCTGAGTGTCTAATACGAAGCGTTTGATAAGAAGCAAAGCAGATTTCTTGGTTTGTTTTGTTTTTCTTTGTCAGTTTATGGGTCGGCACGATAAAGACCATTCGCTGAGCTAACACTCGGAAAAACACCCTAGTGATGTAGAACAGGACTTACAAACCATCCATTAAACTGTAATCTAGGTGAAATGTACAATAAGACATTAATTAATTTTGAAAGGTGTATGGAAAGCGTGCCGCATTTGCTGGCGCTCAAGCATCGGCGAATGTCTCCTAAATGTCTGCCAAGGTCGCCCGCTGTTGGTTAATATCGGCTGTTGTGGGCCGTCCACTCTTATAACTGCATAATAAAATAACGTCTACTGCTACACGCACAGGCGTGCGCACGGGGGGGGGGAGAGGGGGGGAGAGGGGGGGGGGCGAAATATGCCCCGTACACTGACCCTTCTAGTCATCTAAGAGGCCGGGGGGGGGGTCGCAATATCTGCCCCATGTATACATTGACTTAGTAGGGTGGGGGGGGGGGGCGCTGCGACAAACCTTCGTCCCCCCCCATGGGGAACCCTGCGCACGCCTATGGCTGTACCTCCGATTCACTTCAATATTCGAATCGTGGTCTATGAAATCTTCCCTTACGCTCTAAGAAAAAAAGGTCACATGGTGCTTATTCATTTACCTAGAAGACTCGAAAGCTATTTTAATCTTCTTTTTCTTATCAGTCAATTGTATTGAATCCACCCACCCCCCTCCCCTCGAAAGCTCTCTGCACTCAACGTGGTTTCGCACTGCCTCCAGGATCGGAGTCATTGGAAGCTTTCTGCATCTCGAGTGGTCTTGCAGCGCCTTCAGGATCGGCCCACCTTTGACCAAGCGACGATGTCGTGTTATTGACGTCATCATGTAAAGTCACAAATTCTGGCGACTTGTCACGTCACGACGACGTCATCATCACATGAGGATGATATTTTGTATTACTCGTGTTGACGCCGACGTCGACGGTCACTGTTAGTTCTTGATGAGGCACCTAAGGCTTTCGTCTTAAACACAGGCGTGCGCAGGGTTCCCCTACAGGGGGGGGGGGAATCGAAGGTGTATCGCAGCGCCCCCCCCCCCATTCCCTATTAAGTCAATATAGGGGGTAGACATTGCCCCCCCCCCCCCCCCCGGCCAGTGCGCATGCCTATGTCTTAAAGCTACAGCGTCTCTTGCGCGGACTCTCTCATTGTGTATGCAGCTTTCTATGAAAGATTGTATGCGACATCCTTTAGTTGCTGAACTGCGCATGTTCTGTAGCGGTAAATCAGGCTTCTTATCATGGGGGGTACTATGGCAAGTGCTGCCCGCGCACCATAGTCACGGCCACAGCGCTGTAAACATCTTTAATGGTGAACTATACGGGGACGCTGGTTGGTTTTCCGAGTGGACACACATACAAACCCGCTGCGCGCTAGCGCACGTTATGGTGAAACCCGTGTTTTTAGTTTTGTTACGCCTAACCATACTCTTCATGGTTCTCGACAGGAATTGTTGTTCCGAGAAAAATGGCCTGTTCTCGGAGAAATATGAGCTCTGACTGCGCAATTATTCATACCTATGTTTTCGGCACTGTTTCGTTTTTGCGAAGATATATCTTTTATACCACGTCTCTTTAGTACTGTGCAGTACGGCCAAAGAAATGCGAACTGCGCCAACCCCTTGGAGCGATTAGCGCCAATAATTACTACAGTTTCATAAATTGCAAAATAATTTTTTTCGCAGTGTCGTCACACTACTTTTTTCTTAATGAAGGCCCTAATACGGAACCCGCATAAAACACAGGATGCGCTTGATGTTAGCGGTTACCTTAATTTTAGTTTTATTAGAAGTGCCTCGTTAACGTGCCTGCGTGTAATATCGAGGCATTGAACTTCGCCAGGTGTCCGTGATGACTTTTACGAGGGCATGCCTATATACATCGCTCAAGATTCGATAAGACTCCACAAAGACAAAGCTTTTCTTCTGAATGACTGCGCATTCGCACAACATTTAGCGGCGTTTAGTTGCCAGCACTAGTTTCTAGTGGACTATAGGTTATAAAGGGTTGCGCTAAATAGCAATTCATGGTATCTGACACAACGTGGACTACGGGAACGCTGAAAGACACAGATGTGCTTCTCTGTGACCTCGTCAACGCTACACCATAGCTGCTCAGTTACCATCGCCGATAGACTACAGCGATCTACTGATTCACTTTAGTGTCCCTTCAACCACTACAGTTTCAGCATCTAGCGCAGAACACAAGACAAGCACCGAGGGAAAACCGAGAAGGACAGGCGCTATAGAAGCGGCGAATATCGCTAAATTACGGGGCGCGTACGTGAGTGCACCATTGGTTGATATAACCAAAAAAGAAATAAATGTCTTAATCGCAAGCCTTGAACGACTCGGTGGAAAGGGCAATACAAGTAATCTCTTAATCTTGTATAGTTTATAGCCAGCTTTTATTTTGCGCTGTACATCTCATCTTATGTCAATGGTAACAAATGCGGTTGCGCAGGTTTTTTTCATCGACCTTATATATATATATATATATATATATGATTGTGACGCTCCGAAAATAAATCTGTTGGAAGTTAGCGTCTGTCTTCGTCTGTTGTCACTCAACATACCCAAAGTTATGTCATTTCAACCTCTATAGTTAATTTGTACATTTGAACCCCTCCATAACGACAGCCCTCAAGAACGAAATTCTCGCGGCAACGAAGAAATCTGGCGTCCCTGGCGAACGGCCATAGAGTTCAATGCACTTGCTCCCTCATATTTACACTGATGGCTCTGTTACACCTACATCGTCTGCAATTGGTGTCTGGATTCCATCTGCCAATGTCACCATCTCTGCCACTCTTAGTCACCGCACTTCATCTACAGCGACTGAACTGGCTGCACTACGGGCTGCATTTAATTACATTGTAGATCAGACAGCTGAGTCTTGGGTCATCTTCACCGACTCAAGAGCGGCGCTGCAGTCTCTGAAGTCCCCAAGCACGCAAGACCAACTCGTCATGGACATCAAATATCTATGCAACAAAGCCTGTGACCTCCATCACCGCATTGCTCTGCAGTGGATACCTGCCCACTGTGGAATACAAGGCAACGTCCATGCTGATGACGCTGCCAAAGCTGGACATGACGCCTCGAGAGAATCATCAAGATACCTTTCTCGAGAAAAGATGCCGCGACAATCGTATCGGCACACGCTTGGCGGCTCCAGCGATCCCTCTGGACAGATGCTAATCACCAGTATGGACCACTTTACAAGATTGACCCATCGTGTAACTTTGATATGCCGCGAGACCTAAACAGGCAAGATGAAACATGCTTGCACCGCATCAGACTGAACGTCGCATACACCAACTACTTCAGGAGCAAGATTAAGCTGTCGGACTCACCAATGTGCGTCCAATGCAACGTCCAAGAAGATTTACATCATGTTCTTTGTGAATGCAAGCGATACGCATCAGAGAGACAGTCTCTGAAGGCAGCCTTGCATCTTCAACGGGGATCGTGCTTAGAGTTGCGACATGTTCTGGGCCCATGGCAAAGCAGCACCTGTGCGCTACGTGCCACGAAAGCGTTGTTGAATTTCTTGCGGGCCACGAGCCTGAACCAAACTTTGTAAACTTGTGTGACTGTATGTGTTATGTGGTTATCACTGTATATATCATAATCGTCACCCAGCACCTGGAGTAGCATGTCAGGCGAACAGCCAGGCAAACATCTCCAGCTTCATTAAAAGGTTTATCTCTCTCTCTCTCTCCCTCTCGACAGCGAAGAGATTTTAAAAAGCACTCCCGCAATAACGAACGTTTCAGGTAATGATCCGCAAGATTTTTTTTTCAACCCGTGAGCTAGTTGGGAACCCAGAAGTTCGAAAATTGAAGCACCGCCCTGGTCCTCCGACAATTCGGGCACATACGTTTCCACCAACAAGCATCGGAAATGATGATGATAGATTCTTTTATTAGAAATAGACCTTTTTATGGCCCTGGAAATGCTTGCCTCGGCGTGGACCGTTACTTCGGCCGCCGTGATCCAAAACTGCTTCAAGCACACCGGTTTCGCGACTTGCCTGCTCGCCTCGGCAGCCTTGCCGGAGACCTGCAAGCACCGATGACCAGCAGCCACTAGTTGAAGCATGGGACGCGCTTCGACGTGTCGATGCGGCGATACCGTACGCTGTTGAACTACACGACCTTTTGTGGGCTGACGCCGACCTGATCGTGCACGAAGAGTTCAGCGACGACGCTGTTATCGAAAGTGTGCACAAAGAATATGAGGGTGACGACAAGAGTGAGGAAAGCAACAAAACGCAAAAAAGGCAAGTAACGAAGTTCTTGATGCTTTAGATATCACTCGCAGTTTTCTCAGCGCCCACTACGACGACGAAGGTATACAGAGCTTAGACGGACAGCTCGCAGCTCCGAGGCTCGAGCCGTCAAGCTCCTTCAAAGCAACCTGAAAGAGAGCAAGATCAGCGACTTCTTGAAATAAATTTTGGTCCTGCGATGTAATTTGTGTGCGTATTTTTCTACTTTCGCGGCAACAAAATGCTTGCGAGAATGAGCAAAAATCGCTTCCTCGGCGATTTCTTTGTTGAGGGGTTCGACTGTATTGTGTACATAGAAGACCATATGCGCTTGCGTGGTTGGACCCCTGACCTTTCCCGTCCTTGCTTCTAGCTCTCTCTTTCACTCCTTCGTGCAATGAAGCTAATAGTGTACAGCGGCGCTGTGCGCCTATTTCCGTCTGTCGCCGCGAGGGGGCGTCGCAGTCGCCGAAAGATGGCTCTGCGAAGCAAGCCCTCCTGTGTTTCGGCTGGCCAGGGCTGGAACCCCGCCTAGTCTACTTCTCGGGGGTCGGTGCTAGTCATTAGCGAGCAGAGACCGGGGCTGCCGGGAGCGATCTCGGCCGAATCTCGGGGCTCTAGCTCTAATCCGATTGGCCGACAAGTCCAGCGCTCATCGGGCTGACAGGAGCACTCGGTCACCCGGCGTTCGTCTCGCGGTAGCCGCAACGCTGGTTGCAACTAGCAGCTGCTGCTCTGTGCGTTCTTACTTCTTTCACGCTGCCTCCTTTACTGCCGTTTCCTTAGCCTCGCTACAGCAAACGTCGGTGTCAGAGCAAGGCGTGCAGTGACGTAGAAGCTGAACTAGGAAGGGAGCCGTATGCTTTGGTCTTGCAGAAAATTTATTCGGCCAAGATAATTCGGCTTGTGTATAGGCGAGAGCAGCTTGCTCTTGTTGGCGATACAGTTCCGCGGGATCCCGCAAGGCGGAAGAAGGGGAAGATTGTCATCCACGCGTTTGTAGCGCGAGGTGAAGGAAATCCATACGGATTTATCTAAGCTTCGTGGTTGACGAAAAATTCGTCCTCGGAAAATCCCGGACCGGGAAGAAATTTTCGTGAGGTTTTTCCATCAGAGAAGTCCGTACCAATTTCCTCTTAGCTTTGTGCTACGAATGAGTGTGTGACAATTTTCGTTTTCCTGGATTCGTTAGTACGCAATAGAGCAAGTTTGAGGCAGGGGTAAACGAGACGATGCGATATACGCGCTTGTGTTGATCTTGCTGCTTTGTGTCAGTCCGAAAGGGCCCCTGAGCAACCTTTTAAGGTACAAAAAAACGAGCGTGTTATTCTCTCCTGGCGTTTTCCGTTTTTTCGGCACAATTCGTGAAGTCAAGCAGTCTGTTGACGTGACGTAATGAGGAAATAAGCTCTCGATATGTCCATGTACGAGATATATCTCTTTTGAATTTACTCCTGTACCACGCTTTGCCATGCAGTCGCATGCCCGTTCTGCGTTGTCTCGCATGACGCGATCAACTTATTTCACTTCGTTTTGTGCGTTTTCGAGAGAGCAAGCGGAGATAGCAGCGTGCAGCCGAAAAGCGCGAAATCCTGATAGGCTCAGCA
Organism: Rhipicephalus sanguineus; assembly: GCF_013339695.2. NCBI lineage: Eukaryota > Metazoa > Arthropoda > Arachnida > Ixodida > Ixodidae > Rhipicephalus > Rhipicephalus sanguineus. Next base: position 4,896,127 of record NC_051184.2, read on the forward strand.
CGTAGTGCTGACATTGTCCACGTGTTTTACGAAGAAATAAGTGGTGAGAAGGAGATAGCGCCTGTATACGAAGGGTAGTGAAGGCGAGGCAGAAACTATACTCTATCGCCTTTGAACTCGGAGTGGTTTAGGGAACCTTTATATTACTGCTCTTGCTTTGTCGGGCTGTTCAGGTAATGCGATTTTGTGATGTTCACATTAGTTTTGTACAACCAGTTTACTATTATGTATACGTCTTTGATGCCGTAACTGATAGAAACAATTCAACTGTACCCGCAAAACATATTGCCTCCCTATTCTCTTGCGGAGGGCAAACATGCGAAAGACATGATAATATTGAGACAAAGAAACGGCGCGTCGTATTAAGCGGAGAAAAGAAAGGCGACTTTTTGGGCGACCGTGACGAAGAAGGGTACGTCGAGCGAAACCGGAACGCCTCCGCTCGCGGACTCTCGCGACACTCACCACGTGGTGCCGCCGTTCCCGGAGAGAAAATGTCCCCTCCCCGCCGAAAACGTGCCGGGAAATTTTGATGTCCTGTGATTACAGCGCAATGATGGAGGACCCGGTCTCGGCCTTCAGCAGTCCCGTCACACGGCCCTCCGGTCATCGGCGCGTGCGAAGCAATTCCGCTCCAACCCCCGCAACCCCCCCCCCCCCCCGTCCCTTTTCCGCCCGCATTTCTATTTCCCAGACCCGGGTCTCTCGTTTCTGGCCTGAGGTTAATGAAACACACTACGCTGTACGTAACACACGTCGAGAATCTGTGCTCGTTTTACTTTCCTCTGAGCTGCTCTCTGTAGATACTCACTGCATTGCCCTCTCTGTTTTGTGTGTTTTTAACTGCGAAGCAGTTTAAGGGACCGCCCTGTCGTCGTCTCATGTCTCGCGTTGACGTCACGCGTGTCCTGCCTTTGATACACACAAGCCGAGCAGGCTGTACGTTTGGAACACCAGCGCACGCTTGCCCGTGAACGCCAGCGTCGCCGAAGGGCTAACTCGTCTGTCCGAGCCAGCGAAGCGACAGCGAAACGCCAGCGTCGGGAGTTATACACACATCTACGGAAGATATAAGCAGAGGTGAAACGCCAGCGTCGGGAGTTATACACACATCTACGGAAGAAATAAGCAGAGGTGAAACGCCAGCGTCGGGAGTTATACACACACATACGGAAGAAATAAGCAGAGATGAAACGCCAGCGTCGGGAGTTATACACACATCTACGGAATAAATAAGCAGAGGTGAAACGCCAGCGTCGGGAGTTATACACACATCTACGGAAGAAATAAGCAGAGGTGAAACGCCAGCGTCGGGAGTTATACACACATCCACGGAAGAAATAAGCGGAGGTTAAACGCCAGCGTCGGGAGTTATACACACACATACGGAAGAAATAAGCAGAGATGAAACGCCAGCGTCGGGAGTTATACACACATCTACGGAATAAATAAGCAGAGGTGAAACGCCAGCGTCGGGAGTTATACACACATCTACGGAAGAAATAAGCAGAGGTGAAACGCCAGCGTCAGGAGTTATACACACATCTACGGAAGAAATAAGCGGAGGTTAAACGCCAGCGTCGGGAGTTATACACGCACCTACGGAAGAAATAAGCAGAGGTGAAACGCCAGCGTCGGGAGTTATACACACATCTACGGAAGAAATAAGCAGAGGTGAAACGCCAGCGTCGGGAGTTATACACACATCTACGGAAGAAATAAGCAGAGGTGAAACGCCAGCGTCGGGAGTTATACACACATCTACGGAAGAAATAAGCGGAGGTTAAACGCCAGCGTCAGGAGTTATACACACATCTACGGAATAAATAAGCAGAGGTGAAACGCCAGCGTCGGGAGTTATACACACATCTACGGAAGAAATAAGCAGAGGTGAAACGCCAGCGTCAGGAGTTATACACACATCTACGGAAGAAATAAGCGGAGGTTAAACGCCAGCGTCGGGAGTTATACACGCACCTACGGAAGAAATAAGCAGAGGTGAAACGCCAGCGTCGGGAGTTATACACACATCTACGGAAGAAATAAGCAGAGGTGAAACGCCAGCGTCGGGAGTTATACACACATCCACGGAAGAAATAAGCGGAGGTTAAACGCCAGCGTCGGGAGTTATACACACACATACGGAAGAAATAAGCAGAGATGAAACGCCAGCGTCGGGAGTTATACACACATCTACGGAATAAATAAGCAGAGGTGAAACGCCAGCGTCGGGAGTTATACACACATCTACGGAAGAAATAAGCAGAGGTGAAACGCCAGCGTCAGGAGTTATACACACATCTACGGAAGAAATAAGCGGAGGTTAAACGCCAGCGTCGGGAGTTATACACGCACCTACGGAAGAAATAAGCAGAGGTGAAACGCCAGCGTCGGGAGTTATACACACATCTACGGAAGAAATAAGCAGAGGTGAAACGCCAGCGTCGGGAGTTATACACACATCTACGGAAGAAATAAGCAGAGGTGAAACGCCAGCGTCGGGAGTTATACACACATCTACGGAAGAAATAAGCGGAGGTTAAACGCCAGCGCCGGGAGTTAGACGCACTGCGCTCGGAACAGCAAACAGTAGAAAAACTGTAGGAAGACAGTAGAACAGAAAATAGATAATCGCGAAACAAATAAGATAATCACAAGGAAAGAACGGAAAATGATGTAAAATGTCACATAATCTTAACGAAATATTTGTGGCGCTACTGAGAACGAGGAAGAAAAACGAGAGAAGACAGCATAGGGCGCCAACTATTTCGATAGGTTATGGCAATTATTTCGTTAAGGTATGCACCATCTCGCCCAACGTACACTCTGCTATCACATAATCACACGATAAGAGCAGAAAACAGCAGACAAACACTAGAAAATAACGGATAAACACAGGGCGAAACACAGGTGAATCATTGCTCCGCAGTTCGTACTGCAGCTTTCGCTGGGGGTGGAAGTGGCTTTGATTTTTCCCGGACCCGGGTCTATTTTAGTTTCTTGCCAGATGTTAATGAAATACATTACGCTGTACATAACACACGTCGAGAGATCTGTGCTATTTTTGTTTTCCTCTGAGCTGCTCTCTATAGACTGTCTTACCCTCTGTGTGTTGTTTCTTTTTTTTAATATTTTTTTTCCGCTATCGTTATAAGGGAGACTCGGGACTGACTACGCTTCGGTATAGAAACGACGCGTCCCTCTAACTGTGTTTGCTTTTCCGGTTACATCGCCGCCAGCTTAAACCGAAGAGCAGTGATGTAAATGTCGGCGTAATCTTCCAATCGTCCACAGGCACATTTCACTGTTCCCTGGATATGAACGCGTGACCCCACGTTCCGGCGCCGGCACGATGCCAACTGCGCAGGCGCACTATCATGCCACGCCCGCAAACAATTAGAGCCGTTTCGCTTCCGCCGAGGATACAAAGAAAGAAAGAAAGAAAGAAAGAAAGAAAGAAAGAAAGAAAGAAAGAAAGAAAATTAGCAGCTCAGGTCAAGCGTCGTTTGCATTCATTTTCCCAGTAGGGGAAGGTATACTGACTTTTTTTTTTTTTTCTTCTGAATTGGGTAAGCCAGCAAACAGATAGTAGATAGGACGAAATGATGACATGAGGGACTAAACAGAAACAGGAAAAGGTCAGGGTTTACCCCTTTTCGATAACCACGAGTATCAAGTCGCCCAAGAAGCCACCTTTAAAGGGGCCCGGCAACACTTTTTCAGCATGGTCAGAAACCGCTGCCGATCGGTAGTCGAGGCTTCTGAGAACACGCGAGCCAAACATTATAGCGCAACACGCGGCCTAGAATTTACGACTAAATTGCAAATTCAGCTAGAAATCGTTGCCTCTTCTTTCTACAAATGACGCCATATACCCAGATGACCGCGCCATATACCCAATAATAATAATATCTGGCGCTTAACGTCCCAAAACCAAGATATGATTATGAGAGACGCCGTAGTGGAGGGCTCCGGAAATTACGACCACCTGGGGTTCTTTAACGTGCACCTAAATCTCAGTACACGTGCCTCAAACATTCTCGCCTCCATTGAAAATGCAGCCGCCGCGGCCGGGATTCGATCGCGCGACCTTCGGGTCAGCAGTCGAGTGCCATAAGGGCTAGACCACAGTGGCGGGTTTCGCCATATACCCAAATTGACGGCCTATGGCTGATTTGAGCATCGTGAGTTGCGTAGTTACCGTGGCCGCCGTGGGATGTCGCCACTTGCCCGCGCGCGCGCTCGCGATCACGGTGAAAATAAGAGGCGCGTTCAAAGAGAAAAAAAGAAGAAAACGTGCTGAAGGTCATGAGACGCCCCTGAGGTAACTTCTTCCCCCCGTGCCATCCCTCCCTGCTTAGCTTCCATGGCGCTCTTCTGGACTAGGGAAGAGAGAAAGCAATGACAGCGTGCGACAAATCTCTGCAACTCCGCTCGTACTTGACAGATTCTAAAAATGTTCGCGGCGGTCGATTCGTGGGGCAATAAACTCCTGTTATGAAGCCATTCGATGGTTATTTGGAAAAGTGTTACAGGGTCCCTTTTAGTGCGAATGGTGCAGCTATTTATTTGGCAGGCTTCGGATGTCGTTATCACTGGGGAGAACAGAATTGTCAACGAAAGAGCGGTGACCGGTCGTAAGATTTAGTAAATGATATAAAGGCTCCCTGTGAAGATACATACTGCATCATATGTTAGGCTATCCTGAGCCCTCTGTATCCTTCTCGACACATCTAGCGATGTCTAGTCGATTTCTTTACGTGGAATGGCTGTGTTGTTTCTTTGACGTATTAAGTAAAAATGTGACCTGCTGGAAGGTGCAATATGACTTTCCACTGGTGTTGGCCATTCCCGATTTCGAGGAAAGTTGCTGTATAGGCGGAGACTTTAGTCCCGGAACAATTATTTCGCGGTTAGTTACGCAAAAAAAAAAAATATTGGTTGCCTCAGATAAATATATGCAAATTTAGGCTAAAAAACACTTTTCCGGCAATTTCACAATTTCTGAACTCTGAAAAAACGGGGCACGCCTGGGTCCCAGTATTTGTTAATAATAATATCTGGGGTTTAACGTCCCAAATCTCAGTATTTGTTCCCATCAAAGAACAAGTGAAATGTAATCTTATGAGTATCTTATTTCCCTTAGACACACAAGAATGCAGTACTGTATCAGCGGTACTTTCATAAAACAAATGACTTGGACGCACTTCTATATTAACAGCCGGCTGAAAAGTGTACTGCCACGAGAAGCAAAACAACTGAAATTTGAGTTGTTAGACCAGCGTGAGCATGTGTGACAGCTTTGTTTAGATGAAGGAAAGGAGATTACTTTTAAGGGCTCGTTTTTCTTTGTTAGACACAATATTAATGAGAACTAACAGACAGCAATGCCAAGAAAAGTATAGGGGGTGTTATTTGTAGTGATTAGAATATAAATGTGAAGAAAGTAAAGTGGACGAAAAGATAACCTGCCGCCGGCAGGGACCGAACCTGCGACCTCCGAATAACGCGTCCGATGCTCTACCAGGTTATCTTTTCGTCCACTTTACTTTCTTCACATTTATATTCTAATCACTACAAATAACACCCCCTATACTTTCCTTGGCATTGCTGTCTGTTAGTTCTCATTAGCTTTGTTTAGATGTCACAGGCTTGCTTTCTGTGTCACGTGCTGCTGATAGAGCGGGCCTAATTATTTTTAGGCCATCAGAAAAGAAAACGCAACACACGTTCGCAGCGCTGAAGGCACTCGCTGCGAAATTACAGGCAGAGTTATGGTTGTATAATATGAACCTTGTTGGCAATTAACAGCCTTTACGTTTCACAGTGATACGTACCTTATCTCATTCGCCCTCTGAGCCCGCCGTATAGTCCAGGCGAAGCTATAGACAGTAAAGAAAAAAAAAGCACTCTCTCCTGCACGCACACGTATAGTGGCGCACGAATTTCACCGACAGAGCAGTTTCACTTAGCTTGCATACCGTAGTATAAGCGTAAATCGGAACTTCCGGTCTTTTTCATTGCCACAGTTCAGGGGTCCAATTGCCTCAGTGACCTCCTTGTTAGGCCTTATGGAACATTATAGTTTCGTGCACGCGAAAAGGAAAAAAGATAAAATCATTTGTATTCACCCCGACAAAGTCTGCTGTGGTCCCTTCTGTGGTCCCTGTCTTATCAGCGCTATGGCTTCAATGAAAGTCTCGCTATTTGTCAAAGCATTGATAACGAGCTTCGCGACCGTGGTGTGTCTCCATGCCAGAGCAAGTGAAATGCGGTGGGTTATATACTGCTCTGTATGTATATGGCGAAACCGTCGTTTTCTTGGGTGGGGCTATGGCACCATGCCTCGGGCGCCAGCGCCCATCGAAAAACGGACGGGGCGCGCGCGTGGTGTGCCTTATGGGAATGGCCTGTTGGTTGCTTGGTGGGGCAGATTCACTGCGGGAGGCGAAATGGGGAGAGGCCGAAAAGTTATGACGTGTAACCGCGTCCGGAATGAGTCAAAATCTCGTTTTCACGACGTTTCACCCCTCCCCACACCGCTTCCCTCCTCCCTCTCCACTACCATTCCTCATGCTCCCTTTTCAGCGATGTCTGCCGCTGTATTGCAATAAGGGAGGGCCCTTCCCTCACTCCCTAAGGCATCACCCCATCTGTGGGCTATCTATCCACTCGACGTCGTCGCGATATGCCAACCCCACTGCGTCGGTAGAAGCGTCTATAGGTGTAGCTGGCAACTGCGATATACGTAACATATGCTATGTGTGACACCAAGAAAATGGTGCAGCCCGTCACTCTACTGAATACCGAGTGTGCCATGGCAAGTGCACAGGAAAAGGTAGTCCCCGTCTCTCTGTATGTATTCTGTCTCCCTGCTCTTAACTTCTGTGTTGCAACCAACTCTTATGCGCGTTGTTGAAGTGTCAGCCGTTCAAAATAGGGAGAATCGACATTAGGGAAGGTCATACAGGCTGAACACGGTTGGCTACGCTACACTTGGTAACGGGAAAGAAGGCAGTTACAGTGCGGTCGGCAATTAATGTTCGTTTTGTTTCCGTTCTTTCCCAGTATTTATTATAATTTTTAAAGAAAAGCCACTGTACTACTACTACTACTACTACTACTACTACTACTACTACTACTACTACTACTACTGCTACTACTACTACTACTACTACTACTACTACTACTACTACTACTACTACTACTACTACTACTACTACTACCAACCTTCGAAGTGCGTATTCTGTGCTTGCATTTATTTCTCTAGACAATCCATCCGCATGCGGTTGATACTATCGCGTTGCGCGGTGATGGCTGAAGAAATACGACAGCGCGAAAACTTCTGGTATTATTATTAGTATTATTACTATTTACAACATGCTTGCACTTTCTTTCTCTTTTTTTTCTTGTTTCTTTTTATTCCGCGTGCATAGTGAAATTGACTAGCTGAGGTGCCCTTTACCTTAACCTTTCCAGAGCATGCCATTTATAACGCCACAGAACTTCCGTGCATTGTCTATCTACACAGGCGGGAACGTTGACATGATTGAGTCGGGGCGGTAGTCATTCAGTTATGCAACCAATTTTCGACCAATGTCTCTCATCAGTGCAGCGCGTACTTGAATAGCTCACGTGTTCTGCCTCGATCGTTGTGAAATTTTACGGCGCCCCAAAAAATTGTTAAGTAAAGGGACCGTACCTCGAGAAGATAGCATAAACTCCGCACTTTACTCGAAGTAGTACGGCTAAGCACGTTCGTGTAGTATCAATAATAATTTTGATAGGGTAAGTTTGTTCGGCTGTAGCTTGGACTAGAAGCTGTTGAGGTGGTCGTGAACCGAATGCGCTGCAGAAACTAGGTTCGTACTATCTCTCTCCGGGCTCAAAGACCGTTTTTAAACTCGTCAAGTAACCCCCTTCCCTGCACCGTTTCCTTGTAACATGAAGGGTAGAGGGAGGGGTGCTTCTGGGTCGTAGCTTTCCAAGCCTCTAAAAGAGACACCAATCAAGTGCGTGTGCGCTATATATATACATATATATATATATATATATATATATATATATATATATATATATATATATATATATATATATATATATATATATATATATATATATATATATATATATATACATATATATATATATATATATATATATATATATATATATATATATATATATATATATATATATATATATATATATATATATATATATATATATATATATACATACTAAAGTATAGTACTGCAGTGCCTTCCTGGCATGAACAGGCAAGGCTTTCCTCGCCTCCTCTGCCGCTTCAAAGTTAGACCCTAGGCGCGGCAAGCGGGTTTGTATAAGTGCGGGGTCCGGGCCCTCGCGGCTCATAACGTTCTCGCAACACCATCTCAACCCCCTCCTCTGGATCCAGCCTCGCACGCGGCTGTTCTGTCGTGATGTATGCTCCGAAGCACCGTCTTTATGGCATTGCCCTTCAGCGACGAGGACGCCCCCTGGACCGTTCTTCATTGAAATGGTTTTAATCTCTCGACGGCTCGTACGTAACTGCTCTTTTTCCCCAGCGGCTTTCGTGTTTCTGAGAGCATAAAATTAAATAAATGATCATTCTGTTGAAGCCTGTTATTGTAAACCCTGCGCAGGGATCGCGGCAAAGTGTTCACTGTAACCCGTATTTCGCTATAATGGCAGTAACTCAGACCACTTAGTTTGAAGTCTACAAAACTGCTTTAAACGTTTCAGAAACTGTTAAACTCGCGTAAAAACTCTCAATACTATCCCGGCTTTGGCGGCCGCATTTCGACGGAGGCGAAATGTTAGAGCCCCGTGTACTTAGATTCAGGTGCACGTTAAAGAACACCAGATGGTCAAAATTTCCGGAACACTCCACTGCGCCGTCCCTCATATCGTTGTTTTGGGACGTAAAACCCCAACAATTATTATTAAAATGGTGAAGTGGGCGGCGTAGGTGAGCGTTCATTACTATACGGGAAAGTGCGAATTCACAAAGACAGCAAATGAAAACATGAAGCCATGCTTCATAACTTTTCCTATTTTTTCCCGCGTATAATATACCGCTTTCTTTCTTTTTTTTTCTTTCCTTTTTTTTTTTTACAATGTTGATATTTCATGATGGATACATGGTGGCATCAATCTTAACGTCACGCTGCACCCACATTTGTTATGAATTGCCTATGAAAAGCCTCCCCCAGAAGCGAAATTTCCAACAAAACCACAAGTGGGCACCGGAAAATCAGAACACGTCTTAGTCCGTAATTCCGCATGGCTCATTCGGCTGAGAGTTCAGCGGAGATCGAGCCACTGACACTGGGCGAGTTCGGGTGGTTGCCAGCTAGGGACCGAACGTAATTACCGCACCGGCTATCCAAGGGGCGCAGGGCAGAAAAGGGTTTTCTCGTACAAGCATCTTCGTACATATATATATATATATATACCTGCTCCACGACACGAACGCGCGCACGCTGAGCACCTACCACCTGTGGAAGGAGGGGGAAGAAGCTATTAGAGCTCCATGCCTCTCCGCAGAGGCGGAACATGGAGACCTATAGACTACACATGGCAGGGAGGGTGGTGTCGGAGGCGAGGGATGTAGGAGGTGTTTTGCCGCGGAAAACACATCCGCAAACAGGCAGAAAATATTACAAAAGCTAGCGCGTACACAGCGAGCATTGCGCGACTAACGCGGCCCGCGAAAGGGCGACAGAAATGGAGGCAGCAATGCTCGGGCACCAACCATTTCTTATCCGGCCGAGCATGATGTATGTTGCCAGCCATCTTGGGTGCTCCGCCGCGGGTGCCCGTTATTGTTTTTTGCGCTGTTATGTTTGCCTATTTTTGTGATGTAGCCTGCTTTTTTGTGTGTGAATGTGTTTTCCCGTTTGTTCGCCGGGTGTACCTGCAGAAACTGCCGCTGTTATGGAGGCACGAGGATTATATCCGCCTATATGTGTCCCTTTTTTTGTTGTTCCGCCTATATGTGTTGTTTTTGGTTCGTTTTGTGTGTTGTCGTTACCCCCTTTTGCCCTCCCCACCTCCCCCTTCATTCCTTTATGGTATATGGCGAGGCATGCGAGCTGACAAATGATCCGTCGACGAACGATGTGCCATGCCGTATACACGCGTACCGGCCTGCAGCCCTTTAGCGTTTGCGTACCGCGAGCTCTCGACCTCGAACAAAGGAGTGTGTTCCGCTGGATGGAGGGGGGGGGGGGGTAGCGCGCAAAACAGGAGTAATGATATATGCGGCCCGTTTCGTCCTTCATTACCGGGACCACCACCACCTCCGAGACCCTGTGTGGCCTGCATTACGAAGGGGGCGATGTCGAACCTCGTTCGCGCTTTTAAGCTCGCGTTTTGTGCGTATTAGGCTCGTAGAACTGCTCGTGTAAATGGAGCATACGTTTACCACGCCCTCCGTGATTCCGCGGACACCTTGGGCAAGTGTGCGCACGGAGGCAATGCGGCTAATACCATTTCGTGTACGTTACAACCATAGGTAAAACGAAGTTGTTGGTCACCCACCGCGGTGGTCTAGGGGTTATGGTGCTTCACTGCTGACCCGAAGGTCGCGGGTTCGAATCCCGGCCCCATCGGCCGCATTTCGATCGGTAGAGGCAAAATGCCAGAGGCCCGTGTGCTTATTATATATAGAGACTCGTTAGATATCCGCAAATCGTCAACATTTCCGGAACCCTCCGCGACGGCGTCTCTTATAATCATATCGTGGTTTTGAGGCGTACAACCACAACTATTATTTATTAACTTGTTGGTTCTGTGGTTACTACTGATTAAGGTGTTTGGCTGGGTGTGAAATACAATACATGTCGTGGCGAATGTGCGCTGCGCGAAGCTTCGCATGGTTCGATTCTGCGATGGAAGTGCGATGGACGTGTTTTAAGACGTGTGTGCCACGCAGCGCGCTGTTTCCAGCCCGGTGCGTGGCATACTTCGCAAAGCAGATACGGTGTACGTGATTGTTTACGGTGAAGTGCTTATAGTGGTTCGCGGGTGTAGTCTGCCTGCCGTTTGTGGTGTGGTCTATGTAGACAGGCCAGCAGTCGGGCGAGCAACAATTTTACTGTGCTTTAGTCAGGGGCATATAATGAGAAGAAATGTGACGTAAGAGATCACGTGATTACGAGTGCATGGTGACGGCTGCAGATCCAGCCGTGCTATATATATGCAGTCTATATAATGATTCACATGTGCCTTCTTTATGGATGGAGACAGTTGGCTATATGCGCACAGGCCAATACCTTGGTACCAAATTTGTGTTAGCCTTGGGGTCACAAAAGAAAGTGCGCGCGCACGCGCGCACGCACGCACGAACACACACACGCACACACACACACACTTTCCTATACGCACAGCCTTCCACTCCAAGATGCCCCTTTATGTTCGAGATTACCGAGGAGCGCCTTTATCGTACGAGAACCCCCGACGGATGGGCCGTTGCTCGTCTCGTTTCTTGATCTTGCTCTTTTCGCGTTTCCTGGGAGCGCCGTCCAACCTTTACGCCGACGATGCTTCCCGCTCTGTCTTCAAGGTGCGCGCCTGATGCAGCCGAGTACATAGGAGCGAAAACAGCCATTTTTACTTTATCCCAGCTCCTCCCTTTTTTTTTTCTTTTCATTCATTCGTCTATTACGCTTTACTATATTTTTTCTTTATATTTCGAGGCTGGTGCGATCGGCCCGGCGCGCGATTTGTTAGCCGCGATAGCACGGCTTCGCTGCCGGGCCCCAACGGCTGCGGCAGCATCGGCGCGTTCTTTTCTTATCCCCCGAACCCTCGCCTTTGCGCCAACGATTTCACTGCTGCAGCGGCTCGTTGTCAAATTTCGTGCTTCGCTCATTCTTTACTACCCGCTATACTAAAGCAAAAATAAAGATTCCGGTCTATCTCGACCTTAAATCTGTGCAGCATTGCGTAAGTGGGGCTGCAACGCGGAACTTTGATTGAGTGTGCATAAGCGAACGTTTCCATCAATGGCTTAGATATCTCGTTTGCGAGGGATGACTACTTGATCAGCTAGTTCGTCTGTAGAATATACGCTGGTTTGAATGAGCCCTCAGACGTTCCACCGAACACTACAAAAAAATGTATATAAACGTAACAGAATCTCAATGATGATTTTGTGCGTGTTTGAGCCATCGCTAACCGAGTCCAGCTGAAGCGAGCTATACGTTGCCTTCGTGAAATCTCGCATTTAATCATTTGTCTCGTTTGTACGGGATCGCATAGAGAAGTCCACAGAATTTCGAATATGGGTGCTTATCGGGCGTATCGACTCATCTAGGAACCATTAACGGGAAACAGAGACTGGTGTGCTTGTTGACGTTATACTGGTCTAAAATAGACTATGCGATAACTGGTCTGGATAACTAGGCGATAATTGTAGGCGCGTTGGCTTCCTTCGGGCTTTGATATCCGACGCCGCAAGAAAGAACACAAGTGAAACCGCCTACGTCATTATACAGTTGCTAGTATTATGGAAGAAAAAAACTCGTTGAGGGTCTTAGTCCTAGACAGTACTGATGTCTGGAGGTTACGGTGACCCATGGCAGCAAACACTGGACATACGATCGAAAACATTTTTTCTTGAGCTCGGTCGGCGGAAACGCATACACTCTACAATAAATTACGTCTGAAACATCATAACTAACGCGATGTAGCTTGTCTAGAAGTTACCACATAACGCTGAAAGAATAAACCAGTCAAGGAGATGACGGACGAAGGAGATGACGGACGAAGTGGCACACACAACGACTGGTTCACATAAGATCGACGATTACTCGCCTCTAATAAATGTTACCGCGGCTGTTATATCGCAGCGGCTGCTTTGCTCATGTTGTAAAGTCCTCTTAAGTTCTCACAAATGCGCACCTTGACTACGGTGAAAGTGCGTACGCATAGGCGGGAGTGGGGGGGGGGGGGGGGGGGGGGGGGCAGGGGAGAGGGGACAGCTGCTCCTCATTGCCATCTAAAGAGAAGCGCGAATTTTGCCCCATACCTTTTTACTCTGTCGGACCCTTCACGTCATTATCTAATGCGCAGGGTTATGGCTACACAAGTTGTTTGACGATAATGGCGACCGAAGAAGGACCCCTGATGTTGCATTCAAAGAACTGTTTACTTCCCGCCTATCACGGGAAGCTATGGACCAATGGCAGGCCTTTGTAAGAAGGGCGTCATCACTTCATTTTCATTTTTTTGCATCCATTGGGATCTGGTTTGCTTTCGCTTTCGGACTCGACCAACGCGGTTCTGCGGTGGGGGGGGGGGGGGGGGGGGGGGCTGCGGTGAAACTCGACCCTCTAACGGAGAACACTGCGCACGCATAACGCCTATGCGCGTACGAACTATATACCATCTTCGCTGAAGCCTGCCTGTCATTGAACTTGTACCTTTCACGACGCTGCATGGTATTAACGATGCGTCGCATCATATAGCTCTATTCCTTCTCGACGAGGCGCTTGCCCATCAAAAAGCTGCGAAATGGAGAATCAAACAAAACCCCTTTCGCCGCAAGACGAGCCAGCTTATCAGAAGAAAGCGGAGGCTGCGGGGGAACGTTCGCGAATTGATCGCCTCGTTCTAACATCTCTACTCCCAAAACATTTTCGTTTCCTTCTCACGTTTCATATTTCTTTTTACAGTTTTTTACCTCTCTTATGTCATATCTCCTCGCAGTCGCCTGCTTCTCCGATTCTCGATGCCTTTACAGGAGTGTATATAGAAACGGCCGACGCCGCTCTTTCCTTCCAGCATCGGGAGTGGGTGCAAGCGTTGCTGTATATGTAGGATCGTGGGGGCCAGCACAGCGCGCGCGGTGCGGATTACTAATACGCCAAGTCTTATCTCGGCGTGAAACTCGATACGCGCGCGCGCGCCGAGGCGCTCTCCCGAACTTCTCTTATCGCTGTACGGCTTACACGACGTCGTCGTCTTTCGTCGTAAGTCGTCGTCGGCGAACGAGGTTGGTTTCTCGAAGAAAACCAGTCGACAAGGGATCACCGCCCCCGATGAGGACAGGTGCCGCGTAGCACGTAGGCGATGGCTGCGGGAAGTTGTAAAAGCGACGTCGCGAGGACTCGCTTGTTCATTTCGAGACTTCTGTAATACGTTTTGATATGCTGTGTATGCTGGTTCGGATGCTAGACGTCTTGAGCCGTACTCAAGACGTCTAAAATACCTCTTGAAGTGCTGTATATGTTTGTTTCTGTCAGAAACGTCTAGAAGACGTCTCTCTTTCCCTCTTTTTTATGCCGGTTGATTATTGTTTGTATGGGAGATTCTACAGGTGCCTTAAGAATGCTGTATCTTCTTGTCGGCCTCCTGAAGACGGCTCAAGACGTCTAGAATACGTCTTGAAAATGATGTATATGCTGGTTCTTGTCAGAAACGCCTAAAAGACGTCTCCCTTTCCCTCTTTTTTATGCTGGTTTATTATTTGTATGAGAGCGTCTAGACGCGCCTTAAAAATGCCCTATGTTCGTGTTGAAAGCATCGAGGTGATATTGAGAGGCGTGATGTTTGTTTTACGACGTCTAGGAGACGTTTACGAAACACCGCGGACACGTCCAGATAACCTGGAAACGTCTTTAACACGTCGCTAGGAGGAAAGACGAGATAGAAAGCCGCCGCGCCTTTAGGATGAGCTTGTATGTACTCGAGGTGTGGCATGCGACGAGAACTCCCCCATTGCGAAAGTCTCGTGGTGAACTCTTAAGGTGATCCTGAGCAACAGTTGCGGAACTTTGCCACGAATTGGGATCGTCATTTACAAGCGAGATTAGAAAGATAAACGTTCGTGCTAAACGTAGGTGCTTGATCTCGGCACGGTGGTGATCGCTCCCACGCTTCAGACGGATGTATACCTTCAAGGAATGTCTTGGCAGAAAGCGATACGGTGTACGTATACCTAAACGGAACAAGGCGAAACCTTAGGTGTTTGTATCTGCGTAGGCACATTACGAGAGGACCGCTTCGTTTATCAAGCAAGACACAGCAAATGCGTGTTCGCTTAGGACGTTTTTGATATGCGGCCACCTGTTGGTAAGCCCGATGACGTATAACTGTCTCCTACAGGTCGACTGTGTACTGAATGCGTGTCGTGTTGATTTAGAGAAGAATGAACTTGCGGAGTGTCAGGTGGGTTAAGTAGGTCGAGAATATTCGCAATGCCCACGAACTATAGGTGGCGCGCCGTGCTTTTCAAGATGGCGCCAGGAGGAGGGTCAACCCGTTTGTTAGCATAGGAACAGATAGGACGTGCGGACGTGCGACCCGTGCTGCTTTCACCGGATGAAGTCATGAGCTGCGCTGAAATGGATATGAGACTAAAATGCTTTCCCAAACCATGGAAAGTGCTGAGTACTCGCCACCTAATTATTTGCTGCGGCGTGAAAGGTTATATTTCAGCTCCGTTAGCGTGCATAACGATGCTTTGCGAAATCCTGTGCGTGCTACATAAAACTGCATGAACTAGAACTAACGTATGAGCTGAACGGCACTCCGAGGTAGTACGTGCTGAGCCTGCCTGACGGATTTGCCGCAGTAGTAGGCCGCCAGCGAGTAGCGCCATCGCTGCTGCACGGGACCGCACGTTTAACGTGGTGATGGTTTGCAAACATCATACCCCGTCGTCATTACTTGCGCAGTCGGGAACGCGGAGTTACGTCTTCAACGGAACACAAGCATTTCACATCCCATTCAGTAGCGCTTGTGTCACCGCCATGCTGAGACTCTAGCCGTGTGCATGCAATTCACTTCACTCGCATGTTGCAGGTTCGATCAGCACGATCGAAACATGAATATCGAAAAGAATGCACGCGTATGCTTTCGCAACGGCGAAGAAGTTAGCCGAGAGGCGTGCATTGCGGCCGTGACTGCACGTTCTATCGTTATAACCATTTCGCTTCGCTGGTCGAGCTCGAGCGTGTTGGCGGCATGCGGCGCTCCATAATATCCACAATAATTGATACATGCAATGCACAAGAGGAACTATGCTTTTATTTTGATCTCGCTCTAGGACATTATACATTAAATACAATCAAAGTGACTTACGAGCGTGAAAGAACATTAACGCACGAGGGGACGTGAAGTGCAACTCGCTCCTCGTGAGTTAGCAGCTGATCGTTCATCGTCGCTGTCACTCTCGGTGCTTGCACAGTCTTCAACGTCCAGTGAAAAATCCTAGTCCTCAAGATGGTTTCTTTCAACATCACTGCTGAAAGCAATCCGAAGAATTACCTCCGCCGAACGACTTCGACCACTCCGCGTCTGGGCGCGAAGAACACTCTGCTCTCAGACCGGTCAACAAGCAAATCGCTTGCAGTGTGCTGCCACCTACCAACAAACGTGCAAAAACAGGCGGCGCAGCGCTGGCTATGAAATATGAAACCAACACACTGGCGAAGGACGGCGTGGAAAGCGTTCGCTCCACGAAAGGCGTCGAGCAGACGCGTTCTCGAATGATCGAAACGTCGCTCGCACGATTCGTAACAGCGCTTTGCTGACAAGGGATAGAGGTATCGCCAGCTTGAGGTCGCTCAGTTATACAAAAGCACATCGCGTGCCCGCGGGACCTCCCGCGTGCAGTGTTATGGGATTCATGCACTACAAGAAACACTGACCAATGCTATTTGCAACAAAACAGGGTGAGCTTCAACTGATTATGTCAGACGATAACATTTAACTAACCTACGTGGCTACAGAAAGCCTCGCGAAGCTGATAGTATGTGTACGCTGTGAGCTATAGTATTGAAAGTGCGAGTTGCCACGTATTTTCACAAAAACTTCGCGTCTCGCAAGAACGAATCAGATTTCGTGTGTCACGGAGGGCCCGGTTTGTTCACTGATGCAGGGAACATGCAAAGTCGTAGTGTTCTTTTCTTGCCAACGCGTTAACACTGAGGCTAGCACAGCTGAACAAGGGAGCGACTGCGTAGTGCTGCCATTTTGTCGTCTACTAACCCTCCTCGAGAGGACGCTCCTGAATTCCGCTTGGCGGCGCGACAGTCTATGGGCATTGCGAATAAACTTGAACGCCGGTCGTAGTGGCGTAGTGGCGGCCATGAGCGCCGTTAGCGCTGCGGAGCGTCGGTGCGTTTGGCGGCGGGGGCTGTTGCTATGTGGAACTTTTTTGTTGCGGAGCCGCGGCGGTGTCGACGCGCGAAACATCCCGTCGGAAGAGGAGCTGGAGATGCGCGACTGAAGCCCGCGTGTCCCGCTACCGCAATTGCTCGTTTATAAATCGCCATCACGTGATGACGTCACCATATATTGTCAGCGGAACTCGAGTTCACACGGCCGCTGTGTTTGCAACATGCGTGCTTGTTGCCCAAACAAAGACGATGGGCTAAGGCGGCTAAGGTCCGGGAAGCTGCCGGGAAGCTGCCGCTCGAATTCACCGGCAGCATTTCGGCGCCCGCACAAGAAACGCTACACTACGTAAACGTGAAGTTCGAGCCTGGCGCGTTCGCCCGGCGCTGTTGCCATGAGGCTTGGATCGACGAACATTCAAAAAGAACGAAAGTGAGACTGCGAGCCGGGAACGCGTAGCAACGCATCGCCGGAGAAGAGCAGAGAGAGAGAGAGCCGAGACACGAGCGGTGTCGGACGCAACTGAACGAGTTCCAGCAGAAGAATCCCGTTTTCTTCTTTCACATGTAACTACGCCGATTCACTTGTAACTTCAGTTGAATACACTTTTCTTCTTTAAATCGGAACTTGCCTTAAATCCATCATTTGGTCACCGCTGACAACATGACGCCATCATGACGTGACAGATCGCCATTTGTGATCTCATGATGTCACAGTGACGCGACGTGACGTCACATGATGACGTTATCAGATGACAGTGCTAGAATGAGGCAGTGAAAAACCAGATGAGGTGCCTCCGATCCTGGAGGCAATGCAAAACCACTTTAGGTGCAGAAAGCTTTCGGAGGGTGGCGCGGCAGGAACAATACATCAACTGAGAAGAAAAATAAGATTGCTTTGGCCTTCCAATCGTCCTAGGTGAGTGCATGAGGGACCCTATGAGTTTTTATGGTCACCTGAAGGAGCTGGCTCTCCGAAATATATACGTATACATTGTCGACGTCATAGCGCTCAAGAGGATCGAAAACTGGTCATTCTCATGTCGAAACGAAGCACGAGGAACAACATGACACAGTAAAGAACACACGGGACAGGGATAGCGCCTGTCCCGTGTGTTCTTTACTGTGTCCTGTTGTTCTTCGCGCTTCGTTTCGACATGAATCTATACCAACTCGCCCAGTACTCTACGTTACATCTGGTCATTCTCATCTCCGTGCACTCGATGACTTAAAGGGGCACTGACAATAATTTTCCAAGGTGAGTTTACTGTGCTGTACAAATATCCGGTGTATTGAGACAGCTCTGAGCAAGTGTGGAGCGCAGTAAAGGCTGATTAGACACTTTATTAATGTCAATTTTCGCACGGCGCGCCTACTGGCATCAGCATTAGCATGACGTAACGCTACGTCATCAATTCTGGTGGCCTTGCGCACCAGTTGGGATGAAGTCAGGTGCCAAAACACACAACACGGCCTCTTTTGCGTCACTAGCGGAGTCACGGAGCGTAGCTGCCGTGGAAACGTCACAACTTGCGCGAGCGCGTGACAAGAAGCTCACACCGTGTCGTGACGTCAGGCCAGGGTAGAGTAGGAACCAAAACGAGCTTTTAAAAACATGTCGTAATTAATTTTTCAGGGCGCACTCATGTTTACCAGTGCATATTCCAAGCTCTTGAGTGGCATGACTTTTTATCTGTCGAAAAAGTAAAAAAATAAAAACCACAGCGGAAAATTTTCGTGTCGGTACCCCTTTAAGCTCTCCTTGTTTGCTTGTTTCCCATGCAAATGAGCGACGGTCTCGCTCATTTGCATAAGAAGACTTTGCCGTACAAGAAAATGTCGCGCACGAGCATTGAGTGTGTGTGTGAACGCGGCAGAGTCATTAAGGCGGCAATGCGAATGATCGCTGAAGAGACAGTGCGTAACGAAACGACGCATTATTATCATTGACCCGCGTGTGTGAAGACGTTTGTTTTTGTGCGATGGTGGGAAAGAGAAAGAGGGGTTCGAATGAGACGGGAAAGAGTTTGTGATGGTGTTCACTTTCGGTCAACCGCAGCAATGAAGTGTGCCGCCTTCGATGTCGGGGTCGATTCCCAGTGCCGACGGGCTCCGACCGGCTTTTCTAAGAGGGAGTGCGGTATCCCGCCCAGTTCGATTGTGTATATATGTTGGTATGTGGTGGTTCTTGAGAAGTGAGAACATAGCGATATCTTCTGCGACCCTTGCGGGCGCACGGCTCAGCACCATCGCTGAGTACTCATCTCGAGGATGTGCTCTTTCCGCTATCCTCTATCATACTTTTCCTTTCCTTCGCCGCCTTAATTATTACCTCAGTTTACCAGCTTTAACTGGCACGCATTGCCACCTCAAGCACGAGACGACGCACCGAACTTTGTCGTTTCAAACCGGCTGACTCTTTTGAAACCGGCTAGGTGTCGCACCGTGCCTCAAGTATTCTTTGCAAACCTTGCGAAGTCATCGGGCTCATTATAAACTACTATACGTCCTGCAGGACGCCGCAGACAGGTGCTCGTGACAGCTGACAGTTCGAGGTGAAATGTTAATTATGCTTAGAGCAATGTTTCTCGCAAAAGAAAGCCTCTCTTTCATCACTTACCCCAGTCTTCTCGAACAATTGGCAAGCGCCGCGTGTGGCGTGCACCAGCGCCACCATCGGCAGCAACAGATGCACGGCTCCTTTTCAATTCAAGTCCCAGCGGCGTCGATTGGACCGAACTCATTCCCGTTCCAAACCTACACCTACCATCGAAGTAGTCCCATTCACTAACCCCCCCCCCCCCCCCCCCCCCCCCCCCCATCTTTCACCAGAATGCGTACGGAACGGCACTATACCCATACTCCCCTTTTCACCAAAATACTAGCGCACTGGAACGACACACTCGACGCCGTCAAACGCGCCGTCCCTGTAGACGAGGCACCGCTGGTTTCGCTATCAAACTCGAAACCCGCGGTTCGTTCGCGATACTCCCCGTCTCTCCCACTCTCCCCTTTTTTGGGCGCATTCAGTCTGTGTACCGTTCACCTATATAGCGTGCGGAAAAACGACCCGATCGAGACCAACCGAATGAAAGGATCGCGCCTATTGAAATCAGGAACACCGGCGCCGCCGCCAACCGCTTGTCTGACCCGCCGGCTTTCGAACAAGCTAAGGGTCCATCGTATTTTCCCGAGCCGTAACCACCGACAATTCCAAACCGTCCCCCTCTCCCTCACCCCAGGGGACGAGCGCTCTCTCTCTTTCTTCCCAGGGGACGAGCGCTTTCCCGCAGGAGCAAGCCGCGGGCAGATTGCCTTCCGCGCCCGTGTCAACTGCCTCTACAGCCTCCGCGTCGTGGTCTCCACGCAGTCTGCGCGTACGGCTAACGGTACAGCGTTCGGCGCCTGTGACGCCCCCTGGACTATTTTGCTTACGGTCTTAGCGTCGGGTGCCGGCAACAACGCGCATATTTCACGCCCCCCTCGCGGTCCTCTTTTTCCGAAACTGCTCCCCGATGACTTGGAACGGCACCCTCCTTTCCTTGCCTCCCTATATCCACTTCCCGAGACCTTAGCGTGACGGACGCTGCGGTCGTATAACGCGATCCGGCGAGAGAGAACGAGAGTAAACCTTGGGAGGGTGGGAGACGCCAGGCTATGCGCCCGCGTGCTCTTGTAATATAGTGCGGAAACTGTACGCCGTGGCGTAGTGGCGTAGTGGCGGCCATGAGCGCCGTTAGCGCTGCGGAGCGTCGATGTGTTTGGCGGCAGGGGCTGTTGCTATGTGGAGCTTTCTTGTTGCGGAGCCACGGCGGTGTCGACGCGAGAAACAGCCCGTTGGAAGAGGAGATGGAGATGCGCGACTGAAGCCCGCGTGTCCCGCTACCGCATTTGCTCGTTTATAACTACAAGCGCTACTATAGCACCACGCGTGATGCAGCAGTTAGGCTGACCTATATATCTGAGCGCCCAAGACGAGGTTAAAGGCCGCTCTGAAGACGTGTCCCCGCAAGGGGTGATGAAGAGCTTGCCGACGTTGATGACAATCATGTAGAGATGACGTAGTTCGTAAAATGTACTCTCACAACCTACAAATTTGAACGCGAACGATTTCTCCTGTCAACTTGGAACATTTTGTCCCCTCTGTGGACGACAACGTAGTCGTCCATGGAGGGGACACACAGGGACTGCGCTGGTCCTTGTGAATTTTATTTGTGTCTTCGTTTGGTGTACGCAAGTTTTTCACAATGCAGTCAAACCAACTAGCCCGCCTTTCCGTCTTATTGACAACGTAGTATTCATTGTTGTGGCTGAAACGAGCAAAAAAATGAGACATTGAACGCGCAGGATACAGCGCTGACTATGATCTCTATCAGGTATGAGTTCACACTCAGCGCTGTGCCCGGTTTGTTCACCGTACCCTGTTTTTGCGGTGTTCTGCCACAATATTCATAAGTCAACTAGCTCACCTAAGAACAGTGTTCGTCCTCTCCGTCACCTGTTTCCTCTCCGACACCCCGAATGTGTGGCACTAATTGAATAACTTGTCCTATCCCCCAAAAGCGATCGACCTAGAATGCAACCCCTGTATTCTCCTCAGACTTGGTCGCTGCTTATATTCGTGAAAACGTGGCGTACGCCACTATGCCATACTCCTATTCGAGCCCGGGAAGAAGCGTCAACCACCGTTCCGGGCCCCACGTACGTGTTGCTCGGAGCTCGAGTCTTCTCCGCCGTGTTTAAATATTCATTCAAGGGCCCGGTCTCATTAGGGGACGCCGCACGTGGCTCTAAAGTGCACTTTCGAGGGTCGCGATGCGCGTTGAATATATGTCCGCGTCGTTGCTGCCGTAGTTTCTGCCAACGTGCACGGGTGCCGAGATAGCAACGTTGGGTGCGTTGGATTTCGTACCTGTTTCGAGCCATGTAGGAAGAGCCGTTCGATATTTGTCGCGCGATGCACCGATGTGTCTTCGTTGCTGCATTAACTTTATCTTAGCTTTCGCTTTCCTCCATTAGTCTCCCTCTTTATCTATCTATCTATCTATCTATCTATCTATCTATCTATCTATCTATCTATCTATCTATCTATCTATCTATCTATCTATCTATCTATCTATCTATCTATCTATCTATCTATCTATCTATCTATCTATCTATCTATCTATCTATCTATCTATCTATCTATCTATCTATCTATCTATCTATCTATCTATCTATCTATCTATCTATCTATCTATCTATCTATCTATCTATCTATCTATCTATCTATCTATCTATCTATCTATCTATCTATCTATCTATCTATCTATCTATCTATCTATCTATCTATCTATCTATCTATCTATCTATCTACTGAAATCTTTTCTCGCTTACAAATACGACGCCTTTCCTAGAAGACCGTCACACAAAAACTGTCATAGGGATCACCTTCCACTTCTATGAGGCTCTGTTGCCCAATTGAAATAAACTGAATAACGCGAATACTTTTTGTACTGGATGTATGGTCTGTCCACTGTATTCTGCAACTCACTGTCCGGACCACCTATACTGGTCATCACCGCGGCTGATAACTCCAACTCGCTAGTCGTCGCATTCACTACGCGATATCCTGCCGAACGTAATCAATTTGCCAAGTCATAAAGCCTCATATTATTGAAACCATAGATTCACGCTCAGTGGTTACGGTGCTCGGCTGCTGACCCGAAGGACACGGGTTCGATCTGGGTCACAGCAGTCCCATTTAGATGGAAGCGAAATGCTAGAGGTCCGTATGCTATGCGATCCCTCCACTACGGCGTTTATCATTTATCCTGAGTCTCTTTGGGGCGTGAAACCCCACAAACCAAGCTAGATTCACATAGATTAAACAAATCCTTTTGCTGTATACCCATCATTCAAAGCTTTAACAGCGTGACCTCTTGGCATGGCAACATTCTGACAAAGTATTACAACGCTGTCACCATGGCCATGTTGATTAAGAAAGCTTTGAAAAAAAAAGCATGAAACAAGGGATCACAATCCTTTCTTTTTTTCCAAACGTGCTCATGCTACTTCGTTGAATTAGTGTTTAAAAATTACCCCAGCACCTGTTCATGTTACTTAGTTCCCTTTCAGAAAACACCTGAAGCGTGCTTTTATTTGTGTGTTCGTTGCTTTGGATCGCAGCGTGCGGCGGAAAAGCATTGAAAGCCAAATTGCTTGGCAGCGTGTGCGGCCGCTACAGCCTTGACGTCCTTTATTTTTCCAAACAGATGAGACGGGTGTCAAAAATCCAGCGATGCATGAGTGAAGCTGCCTGCCTTTACGCGTTCTTGGATCCCAGGTGTTTCCTCCGCACTCGCATTCGCGTATTATTTTGCCGTTTAATACTATCTTCTTCTTTCGAACCCCGTCATCTTGACAAGACGCCGTCCGCGAGGTACTCCTCCATGACTCGGCGCGTCATATATTCGCGGAGTTTGTCGTCTTTCTCCCTGTTTGTTTTCCTTATTAATTTTTGCATTTCTTCTCGGAAAAAAAAAAGGGAAAGAAATGAGGAATGCTTGTTTACAGAGCATGCCGATCAAATTCGCGTGAAGCGTTCTTGAGTTTTCTTGGGGGTAAACGGCGCATTTTCGGACCTCGTTTCTAGCTTTTCGTTTCCAGAAATGTTGAAACTGAAAGCGCCGGTTCAACAAATGATAACTGCCGTCATTTATAGATAAATTGAGAGATGAGAGAAGTGCTTAAATGGATGCCTGGCTATTCGCCTGACAAGGAACTCCAGGTGGTGGGTCATGATTATAAGACACACGCACACACACACACACACACACACACACACACACACACACACACACACACACACACACACACACACACACACACACACACACACACACACACACGCACGCACACACACACACACGGATTACAATGTTCACAAAGTTTCGTTGAGGCTCGTGGCCAGCGAGAAAGTCTCAACAGCGCTTTCGTGGCGCGTAACGCACAGGTGGTGCTTTGCCATGGGTCCAGAACTTTGCCGCAGTTCTAAGCACCAGTCCCGTTGAAGGAGTAATAGCGCGTTCAGAGACTGCCTTTCTGATGCTTATCGCTTGCAGTCACACAGAACATGTCGCAGGTCTTCTGGGGCGTTACGTTGAACCCATAATGGTGAGTCAGACAGCTTAACCTTGCCCTTGAGAGATGAGTACGTTTAGATAAGCTAATATTTGCTGTATCAAAGTCAAAGCGGCATTTTAAAGGGACACGAAGCTGAAGCAATTGATCGGTTTAGACTGATGGATTTGTTCTTTGAGAACAACATTGCCATTAATTTCGCCATTGTATGTTGGTTATTAGAAAAAACGAGTCAAGATTAAGAGCGAATTTCAGAGCCTTTTATATTTTCTATTTGGATACACTGGCTGTATAAAACTTCCTGGAACTTGCTAAATTAAGCGTCTTGCTTTGGTTATAGATAATCACGTAGGCCTCGGCAGGAGCCGAGAAAATTCGTGACGTCACGTCGAACTGGTGCGAAACCCTGAAAGTGGCGTTGCCTCCTGTATTAGCTTTTCTCGCGTATTCTCGCTTATAAGGAGCGTTTTCTTGCAATATAGGAACGGTGCCTTTGGTCCGGTAGAAGTAATTTGCTGATACGACTGAAATTGTCTTTTCTCTTTCTCTTTATTTTTCCTTTAAGCATTTATGCTTAGAAGCCATTATTAGCGGTGCCTATCTATTCCTGCTGACACCGCTCGAATAGGCAGGACTAAATGAAGATTCGAAAGCCGTAATTCGAACAGGGCAGCATGGCCCGAGGCATTTCGTTATTGGAAATGCAATAAAGATTCAGTCGTAGTTTCTTTTTTTTTTTTAACGAATATCTGTGAAGTGCGAAAAGGGTCTTGGTCAAGGTAACTGAAAAGCTCAACAAATGTTGAGCACTGTTATCCATTTCGTCATCGATCGGCGAAGTAAACGGACTCTTCATTAACTAAACTTGCTGGTTTGAAGGTTGCGTTAGCGGGAAGTTCTAATGTAGCTAACGTTCCGACGTCGTGACTCGCCTCTGTTTATGTTTGTAATAACGTAAGAAATCGTTATCAAGGACAGCATTACTTCTGACGTTGATGTTTCTTTGCCGCAGCTTTTGCTTAGCGGACAACCATCTCCTCCTGCGTCCGTGTTTTCACGTCTTACCTTCTTTTATGATGAATTCTTTTACCATCTTTTACCTTCTTTTACCGACTGAGGGTGGTTACAACGTAAGAATCAGGGGCGTAGCCGGGGGGGGGGGGGAGTTCAAACCCCCCCGCCCCCCGAATTTTTTCAGTTTTGCTTGCATATATATACACGCACACATACAAACGCACGCACGAACATACATAAAGTATGGCTGAACCCCCCACCCCCCGAAAAAAATTTCTGGCTACGCCCCTGGTAAGAATAAAGAAACTCACAGGGTCCTTTACGCATCCGCCTCAGTCGACTCGAAGGCGAAAGCCATCTTCTTTTTTTTCTTCTAAATCGATGCAATAGACCTCCCGAGCACCCATCCGAAAGCTTTCTAGGACTATACGTGGTTTTGCAATGCCTCCAGGATCGGAGGCATAGTAAGCTTTCCGCACCGCCTCTGGGATTGGCCCACCTTTGACCACGGCCGGTCTAGAGGCGCGCGCTCTAGATCGAGCGCGCGCCTCCAGACCGGCCGTGCTTTGACGAAGCAGTGGTGTCATGTGATGTGACGTCACATGACGTCACATCACATGACACCGTTATGTGACGTCACAGCGACGTCATGATGACGTCACACATTTAGGTGACCTGTGAAGTCATTATGGCGTCATGTGACGACGTCATCTCGTGACGATTTCTTGCATCAGTCATGTTGACGCCGCCGACGGGGCACGCCGGTCAATATTCGCGTTTGATGAGGCATCTAAGGCATTCGCTTAAAACGTCCCGAAATTGCAGCGCGCTTACCAGTCCCCTCAACAAGAGGGTCATGATAGGTGGCGTCCGTTTTAACAATGAGTACTCCCTTGGCGCTAACGTAAACCTACGCACATTAACAACTAAAAGTTTGTCGTCTCTTCGTAAGGTATTGCCTTTGGCAGAGAGTGATGTCGGAATCTTGGCTGAAGTTTCCCAGAAACTTCGCGTTTTCGACCAAAAGCCGGAGACACGAACATGTGTCTGTAAGGGAAAGTGCGTGACGTCACGTGAAAGAGCAAATATGATTGGATCGCGCGTCTATGCATATTCTCGCTGGGAGAGACAGCAACGTCTGTGGTAGGAGTTTACATATATTGTTTAGTTGTAACCTCCTACAGCTCAGCTTTCTGACGTTTGAAAAGAGCCCGATTCCGAACAACTCATAACTCACCTGAACAACCTTAAATACATCAAGGAAGTTCTCTGTACTGTCGCGTCTAAATGAACTGGCAGTTGTCAAAGTCGTTGGCGGTGACAGTATCCATCCTGCAGCGATACCACTATCGGACTCATCGGCAAGCAGCTTCACTCTCGCAGTAGACGGCAGCATCAGACTCTCATATAAACTGGTTTAATGTCATGTTGAAACGCTTGCCCCGCGAGAAGTCAAGCGTGCGCACAGAAGCCAAATAGATGTAGACCTTTCCTACCTCATGTGAAATTTCGCGCAGATATTTGTAAACTTTTTGGACTGTTATGGAGATGTAACACGTAGTAACACTTATTTGATTGATCAGTTATAATCAGATATGCAGTGCTAAATAATCGTGAGGAATTATTTCTTGCCTCCCGGTGGAGGGGGTTTGCCGTTGCAGTGCTCCGTGCTGCTGTCGAAACTATAATCTAGTAGTGCAGAGTAATGCGATTAGCGTACTAAAAATTCACCATGACCAGCCGCGACCGTCAAAAGTGAGGGCTAACAAAGGGTGTGACAAGAAAATGCACTCCTGCCCATAGCTACGGTGGATTCACAAGTTATTGGCTGTCGTTCACCAGTTTACATAAGTGGCTCAGTAAAGGTATGCAGTTGGTGGACGCTGACGTGGGTGAGGTTTTTTCCATTTTGCTGTGCTGCCATCTGGCTTTTGGTAGGGTTTGGGTAGGAGCCGGGACAGCCGCTATTGTCAGAACAAACGCCTCCGAGATGACGGGGCGTTTCTCGACTTTCCCGCTAGGTAAAGGCGCATTCCCCGTGGCATCGTGACAGAGGCGGATTTTCACGAGACTCCACAACGCCGCCTCGGAAACGCTTGGCAACACCGTGCTTTGTAACGTCCACACATTCGTCGAAGGAAATTCCACGTCATCGTCGGAATCATGAGCCTACAAATGTTGACTCGGGGTTGTCATTATGCCGTTGCCAGTTTTTCGGTTAAAGGCTGTGGGGTATGTGCGGCGTAGAATTCACATTATGCAAAACATATTCCTGTTCTATTTTGTATAGGAGATGTAAGAAGAAATGAGCCGTGCTTGCTGTCAGTGCCATTTCAGAGGTTGCAGTATGAAGCTTGGTGTGGGGCACCTGATGCTTGACTGGCTCCGCTAGCGATTGGTGGTAGCAATGCTGTGTGGTCGAAGGGCTTTAGGTGTAGCAGCTGCTTTTTTTGACTCGAACGTGAAAGCTCGCCATATAGTAAGTGAAGGAAAGAACTCTATCTCACAATCTGGTTGCAGCACTGTCGAAGCTACGGGGCTTCTTAGCCAATAAGGAGAGCGAACACCTCTCACGATGTATTCATGCGCGCCGCGTCGTCTGTGCTAACCCGTTGGGCGAGCAGAGCGAGCGCACTGCTGGACCTGCAGCAACCAATGCCCCTAGCGTTGGGCAGCAACGGCAGCGCCGGAGAAAAAAAAAAGACAGAACAAAAAACCAAGGCAGCAACCGCCGAAGCTGGTTCCTTGCGCGTCGAAATTTTGAAGTGGCCGTCGGGACCTCTGCGGCCCGTAAGTACTAAGCTGACGCTTGTGTTTGCGTTATATTTGCGTCCTGACGCTACGACAGCAATTATCCGTGTCTATCTTGCACTGTTAACAAGACCATATTCTCAAATTTTAGGGGGAAAGGCTAGCAGGCGTGGTTGAACAAACAGCTAATCACAATAATAAGGACAAAACGTACCTGGTACTTTGCTCTCAGCGTGATATGACACCAAGCGATAGCCGATTCCACCGTTTATTTATTATTGCCAGGGCAGTGGGCAAGCAGCAAGCGCGGGTTCGGATGGAAGCGGGCGACCGCGTCTGCTTGGGCGCTGCCGTGTGCGCTCGTCAGCGCGATTATCGACAGTTATTGATACAATAATTCAATGCGTATGATGTACATGCGAACCCTGATTAGCATATCACGTATTGCTGTGACGTAGCACGTCTCAAACAAACACTGTTTTCTTGACCTTCTCCAGTGATAATACAATTACATTACAAATACAATTACAAATACAAATCATTTGCGCATGCAAATGATTTGTTTACACCTCGTAGCTTCCACCCTGCCGCAACCAGCTTGTGAGATGGAGTATAGTTTCGTCTCGAACGTTGAAACTGGGAACGTGCCGTTAATCATGCAACGTTGAAAGTGAAGGAAAACACGCTTAAAGCGTAAATGATTTAAATTATTTTGCATGTCCGAAACCATTAAGGCTCACAAGCTACCGTAGATCTAATATTTAAAGGAGAAAAAAATTGCGACAGTTCTTCCGACACGTTTTTTTTTTTTTTAATTTACACGCTCAAAGAAGTTACAGCAGCAAATAATGTCCGCTCCTATGTACACCGAGTACACGATATCCCCACGGCGTTGACGACAAACGGACGATAAATAAACGTCAGTTCCAACTTCCACGCGCTTTAAAAAAGCAAGACGTATCCAGCTCCGTCTACGGCTAGTGATATTTCGTTTTGCACCTTGCTTGTTATTTTCTTCAATTTTTTTTTCTTTTTCCGTTCCTGCTATTCGCCGTGTCATCAGCGTACACGTACGTACATCCCATATAGCCTGTCACCATTTGC
Source organism: Rhipicephalus sanguineus (assembly GCF_013339695.2). Taxonomy (NCBI): domain Eukaryota; kingdom Metazoa; phylum Arthropoda; class Arachnida; order Ixodida; family Ixodidae; genus Rhipicephalus; species Rhipicephalus sanguineus. Next base: position 4,925,250 of record NC_051184.2, read on the forward strand.
AGTGTCAACCGTTCCTTACAGTCTCACACTATGGTTTTCTTATGTTCTTTTCTTATTTTTCCATCTCCCGACGCCGCGTCTGTATACCCGAAACGGTATACCGAAAAAATCACAACACGACTCCACCCCGCTTGCTGTGTATAGCATGGTGTATGTATACTTCGTGGAGACTGAGCAGAGGCTTAATGCCCTCGCTTGCCCTTATATATATATATATATATATATATATATATATATATATATATATTATATATATATATATATATATATATATAGTCTGCCTGTCCATCGTCGATATTTGTCCTTTGCCGTGTTCCCGGATATACCTTATTGAACGGCCACCTATACTTCTTCTAGAAGCGGAAAGCAAAATGTGAAAAGTCACAGCGACAGTGCCATATTGCTTGCCTTCGCTATTTGGCTTGTGGGTGGAGTGCTTCCGGCGCTGTAGGGGCGTATATGTGCTGGAACGCTCGGCGCAAAGCAGTGAAAGCGTCTTCGTCGGCATGGACTCTCTGTTCTTTCTTCCATTTTTCGTTTTTTTGTTGTTGTTTTTTATTTCTGTGAGACCGGCGAAAGAGACGCCCAAGTGAAATCAGGCAGGATAAAAAATGGAGGGGAGCGAAAGTACACGGTTAGGGAGGGGGGGAGGGGAGTTTCAGGGAACGAGAGCTAGGGAAAACAGAGATCGAGCAACAGCCCCTGAAAAGTAGAAGTGCACATTCTTCTGGTTTACTGTTACCAAGCAAGCGAATCGAATAATAATAATAATAATAATAATAATAATAATAATAATAATAATAATAATAATAATAATAATAATAATAATAATAAAAGTCACAGTTTCGCCGCAAGGGCGAAGCAATGAATGCGATAGCAACAAGTTGTAATGTCATAGGCCGAATGTCTACCAGCTCCACTCTTGCAGCGCGCCGCTAAAACACATAGAAGGACGAAGAAAAGAACGCACATGTATATACAGGACGAGCGCGAACTAACAACTGTCACAGTTGTTCGTTCGAGCTCGTCCTGTGTATTCTTGTGCGTCATTTTCGTGCGTCCATCTTGGTGCTTGAGCAGCGCGCTGCAAGCGTCGACTATGCACAAGCAACTAGCTCCTACTTTGGATTTTCTAGCTAGCAGTTCACTCGTTTCGCAAACATCGGCCGCTGCAGAGAAGTGACGTTCGTCACTTCACTACACCTTCGTCACAATTTATGCCATCTAATGAGCGTACTTTCATTTCCACCGTCTTTAGTTCGTGTCATATCGTCGTAATTTCGACTAGAGCATTTACGTCAGAGTCAACATTACCTTTAGCAGCCAGATTTGTAGCGACATGACACGGTTATCTCAAGCAATTGTGCATAACAGTCGTTATGATAAAAGCTTTGATGTCGCGTCTCAATCCGCTAGCACTGTACATTTTACTAAGAAGTATCGTGTATGCCTATGTGGAATGGTTAGTAGAACGGCCAAACAAGGAACGCGTGCTTGTCGTTATAATACCCGTCTGCTCTGAAATCTGACGACGCCAGAAAAAAAAAAACGAAATGGCGTCTTCAACGCGATGTGAGACAGAAATGCTTTAATGAAATGTTGGAGATGTTCGCCTGGCTAATCGTCAGACATGTTACTCCAGGCGCTACGTGATTATGACATTACACTGCTAAACACGTGATAGCACAAAGAGCTAAACACACACACGTGCACAGACACGTACACACACACACACGTACACATGCACGTACACATGCACGCACAAACGGACACACATTACACTATGTACGAAATTTTGTCGATGCTCGTGGCCCGCAAGAACGTCAACGGCGCTTTCGCTGTGAGTATACGCACTGGTGGGGCTTTGCCATGGGCCGAGAATATGCCGCAGTCCTAAGCTCGAGCCCCCTTGAAGGTGTAATGCCGCGGATCGACACAGGGTTCGATTGGCACACAGTCGCCGGTTGTGATTGGCTGCCGCATGTAGTCTGACTGTAGTTTTCTCGTGTCGTCGTTTCGCGGCTTTATTGAGGCAATGTCGGTACGAACACCTTTCCTGCATTGCTTTCTTTCATTGTTTTTTTTTTCCTCCTGAGGTTTCGCCTCGGCGTTTGCTTCGCCCCAGGCGACTTAGATGTACGGGTGGCTCTTCAATTTCTTACCTCTCTTTCGTATTTTTTTAAATACTAGTTTTTCTTGCTTTCCTTTATTTATTTTTTTAAACCGGAGTCGGGACGTCGGGCTATTTCCGCAGACTCGGGCTCAAAAAGGAGACTCTCATCGTTGAAGTAGATGGCCACGCTCTGTTGCTACGACTGGATGCGATTTTCATTTCCAGTCCTTTCACAAAGAAAAATAAGTAAGTGATCGACGCAGCCCAGCCAGAGCAAAAGACATGGCTCCGAGGCAGATACAAGAAGGTGGTCGTAATGGCCGACGTTATGACGACGACGACTCGACACGACTTCCCAGATGCGAGTTCGAACTTGCGTGTATGTTCGTAACATATATACACAAGCACGAAAAAAAAAAACAGAAATGCAGCTGTTTGTATAAGGGCATTGCATTTTGGTGACCTCGGGGCTCTTGTACTTATACTTGTCATGCGGCTGCGCGGATCGTCTTATAGACCAATCTCGGCTCGCATTGGGGCTTGGACTTTGGCTCGGGGCGCTGCGCGCACAGAATTCGAACGGCATCATCATGGTGAAAGGTTGTTCACCGAGGTAAAGGTTCTTCCATTTACTTTATCTTTCTTTATGTGAGGCGTTTTTTTTTTTTTTCGAAATGGGTCAAATCCATCCAAAAAGAATTTGAGAAAACGGCAAAAATTTGCTATGCAAACTAAATACAACGCTGTCAAAGGTATTCTATGATATGTTTTGCATGTCGGCTAGGGGAAGTTTCTGGCCACAATCAATTAAAAAATATGCAGCGGATTTCACCATTATTAGCATGATAACTTTGGATTTGACTCATTTCGAATTGAGACATGGAAGTCAATGCGGTATTCTTGAAAAAACTTTATTGAAATTCGGGCAGTGGCACATTCTTGCTCCGTCGGCGTCGACATTGCTTCTGTTCACGATGTCGTCGACGTCTCGAGACCGATCTCTCGCCGATCTCTTCACTTCCACCAGAATGCATGATAATCCAGCTCCGAAAGGGCAAAAAAAAAAAAAAAAAGACTTGCACAAACACCCAGACAACAGGCAGAGTAGTCAGGCTAGGCGGGAAATCACACGGAGGCTTCCACGTTCGCCGAATCACGTGATCGCCGAAGCGCTCTACCATCGGCATACTGAATTCGACTCATTTCGATCCATATAGCGCATGGATCTGGCTCAATTTCGTTTTGAAACGGTATCTGTGAGCACACGTAGCTGTTCGTATTTGACTCATTTCGTTCCGATCTCTCTTTCGGAGGAAAGTTGAGAGAATGTACTTGCCAATGGAGCAATATTTTAGCTAGTTTCGGTTTCTGGATTTAGCCCATTTTGAAAAAAAAAGCGCCACATGTGTATTTAGCTTCTTTTCTTCGTCTTAATAGCCTGTGCGTTGAATGCGGCTATGTGGAAATCCAGGGGGAGATTAGATATCCATGTTGTTTTGTACAGAACAAGCCAGTTCTTCGTAGCATACTTCAACCCTGTACAAACGCAATTTTAAGTTAAATAATCTTTTGTAATATCCATGTTATGTCCCGTTCGTTCTTTAATTATATTGTTCGTTTAATGTGTCAAATTTTATTGTTTAGTGACCTCTCATGGTTCACAGTGTATTTTTTCCTTACCTTTGCGGTGTCTTTTGTTGTTTCATATAACGCAATATTAATTGACATTCTCGCATATATTACTGTAGTTTTTTTTTTCTTGTTCTCGTTTATGCATATATTTATACCACTTCCTTCTGTTTTCAAATTACTGCGCGTGTTCTAACATCTTTTTGCATTGCCCCTCTTACGCAATGCCCCTACGGGCCTGAAGATACTTTCAAATAAGCAAATGGATAAATAAATAAACGGTGAAAGTGTGTGTGTTCGCGTGCGCGCGTGTATTTGTGTGTGTGTGTGTGTGGGTGTGTGTGTGTGTGTGTGTCTGTGTGGGTGTGTGTGGGTGTGTGTAGGGGGTGTGAGTGTGCGTGGGTGTGTGTGTGGGGTGTGTGTGTGTGTGTTTGTGTGTGCGCGCGCGTTTTGATTAGCGCAGACTCAATATCCGAAGAATCACCGCAAATAGTTAACGAATAAAAAAAAACGTCAACTTAACCGAACGCGGTCTTTAAAAAAGTACCGACACATATTTTAGGAGTTGTGAAAATTCTGTTAAATCATGTTTGAAATTTAAAGGACCACATTTAGTTAACATGGAGGTTCTAAAACACATCAAAGATATTTCACTTTGATATTAATATCTCGAAGTACCGGATTTGAAGTCATCGGCATTGTCATAGTGTCAGAACACAGAGAAGAATAGGCTGGGGTTATGTAAAATTAAGGTGAAAGACGATGCTGTTGTTTATAAAGAAATAGTATTAATAGGCGAGAGCGCAACGCGCATTTATTCTGACTACGTCCCCGTACAAGCCCCTGTGACCGCATGGACCGATACAAGGGTCGCCATACCGATACGACAGGTCAAAGTCAAAGTCAAAGTCAAAGTTTATTTTCCATTCTGTCGTACAGAAGGAAAGGACTGTGAAAAAAAGGCTGTGTTAGACAGCTTCACTAGTTGACAGCCCCATACAAAAAAGAAAGCAGAAAATAAATATAAAGTAAAAAGTCGGAGCGGTAGCAGCACCGCGGTAAACATGGCGATATGGCACCTCACAGGCAGTGCGCCACAACACTGAATATAAACATCATAACCATTTCACGACGTCATATCTGATATGACGTCATGGCCACATCGACTAGATATATCCAAAGCATGTCATGTGCATATCATACATACTAGATATTACGTCTTATCTTGTTAATGCATTTTGAAGTGCCGGGACGTTCGAGCTTCCAACCAGAAAGCGACGAAGGCGCTGATGAAGTTTCTCCGCTCAACCGACCTCGCTAAACGACTATGATGCTCCCGTGCTCAAGTGTGTGTACGTTCTTTTTCTTTATTTTTTACTCTTTTTTTCCTTCCTTACCTTTCTATCCCCCTTACCCCTTCCCCAGTGCAGGGTAGCAAACCGAAAAACTTTCTTCTGGCACGGCCGCTCGATGAAAAAACACATGGTGCGGCCTGCCGCGTCCCGGCGCAGGCAATGGGCGAGAGCGGGGAAGCAGAGTTGACAGTTGTCGCCGCATTTCGCTAGGAGGGCGCCAGTAGTAGGGGAGCGCTAGAGTCACTAAATGTCCGGCCACGCTCTGCATTGAACGCGCCTGCACTAACCCAAAGCGCTTGGAACTACACTAACCCAAAGCGCTTGGAAGGGATATGGCGGTGAGAGGTCACGTGATGCGAGTAAGCCAATCGCGTCGGCGGCGGCGCGCGGAAAACAGATGCGATACTCTGAAATTTTTCCAGTGACTCTAGGGAGCGCGGGAGCGCTCCACGCGACGCGCGGGCGGGAAGGAGCGCGCGTTCAGCGGGTAGGTCGAGGTAGTGGTTGTTTTTCTCCACATGAATCGCTCGCACTGAGTGCCAATCAAGACAGTTTGCGCACGTGTGATATTTTATACTTTAGGCAAAATGCCGCGTAACTGTTGTGTGCCGTTGTGTTCCACGAATGCGTCGAAGGACCCGCAAATACGCTACCACGAGTTTCCCAGTAACGCAGAACGCAGGGCAGCATGGCCGCGAAACATATCCCGTGAAGGCCCCGGCGGGAAGGGAACAGTATGGCAGCCTAATGAGAGGTCCCTGGTGTGCGCCTTGCATTTTACGGAGCAGGACTACAAGAAAACCGAGAAGTTGAGGATACTTTTGTCAACGGCTGTGCCGACAGTGCTCCGCGGTTATCCAAGCTACATGAGCACGAGGAGCACTCCTGCTCCGAGGAAGAAGCGGCCACACTCCGAAATAGAAGCCGATAATGCGCAATCGCGTGCCGAGTGCTCGGGCCATGCTACTTCAAAATAGCCGTTTTGTCATTGGCCAGAACGGCTCGTCAAGTGACAGCATTGAAGCCACGACGCCCAACAACCTTGAACTAGGGAATGAAACGTGTGTGGAAATGGCATCATTTGCAGATGCATCATGTCAAACTACATTCGACCTTGTTAAACTGACAGAAGAAGCTAAAAAAAAAACGCGCTGCTTCCAAGCGAAGATTGTTCGTATGAAAGGAGCACTGCAGGCCCTTCAAGAAAAAGTGGATGAGGCTGAGGAGCGTGCGCAGTTTTATGGAAATAACACGGACATTGCCTGTTTTATGAAAGTGCTCAATGGTGCTGCGCAAGGTGACAAGTCTGCTGAGTTCGTTAGAAACCAAGTGCGCAATTTCTCGACGAAGAAGCCCCACTACAGTGTCGTCATTCTAAGGGAATGTGTAATTCGGAAGGCATGCTTCAACAAAAGTTATGAGCATGCAAGGTCCAGAAATATCTTTGAGCTCCCTTGTCGCTCAACGCTCCAGAAATATGTAGGCCATTTACCAGGTGGAATCGGCGTCACTTCGTTGATAAAGGAGTGGCTGTGCATAGAATTCAAGGGTCTCACTGTCGAGCAAGAAGCGTTGTCCTCCCTGATCGTTGACGAGATGGCCATACAGCAGAGGGTCATATACGACCGACAAGTCGACAAACTTTTTGGTTTCGTTGATGGTGGTGAAGAAGAGCACTCAACAGCAGTACCCCAAGTGGCAAACCGATGACTATGTCTTGTAATAAGAGGCTTGTCAACATCATATATTATTCCTGTCGGATATTTTTTTCACGAGATGTCTGAAAGGTGACCAGCTGTTCTCTATGACCATGGAAGTGCTGAAAGTGGACTTGCGGGGCGGACGTCCACTCCATGGAAGTCTGCAAAGTTTTCATCAGAAAGCTCTTACGAACGCTTCTTGCCGACTGGGCAAGAAATGGTAATACGTCTGTTGAGCGTCTCGTACGCTTGGCGCAAAAACCTCTGGCCAGGAAAGTGCTGCGCCTGTGATTCCAATAACACGGTGATCCTTTTTTCACGCACGTGCAATAAAGCAATTATGACTCCCCTGATGTTCACAATGCTTTTGTTTCTAAGGTGTGAGCAACAGTCATTCCGGAAATACAACCGCACCTGTCAATGAGTGACTCTCCTGTTGATAAAATAACTGTAGCAAAAACATACATTATCGAGGGTGAACAGCGCAACGGCAACAAAAGAGAGAAAACATGGCGCGAAAAATCGCAACCCGCACGAGCAACCACTTCAGATAAAACTAACACTTGCTAGCATCGCCGGCGCACATTCGGTAGAACGATTACCAATATAGTTAACGCTATAGCAGTTTATTTTAACCCTTTAAAAACTAACGAGCGCATAGCAGCTGCGCTGTCAAGCCGCGATCCGCCGTCCCCCACTGGTGGCGCCGCGGCGGCAGCCAGGAGTACTAGGCGCGCGACGCAGTATTCGCTCCACGCGGCAGGCCGCACCGTGTGTTTTTCATCGAGCGGCCGTGCTTCTGGTTAACCTCCCTGCCTTTCCCTTAATATTTCTCTATCTCTCTCTCTACCTTGGCTAGTCGGTACTGACTTATTGAATCCATAATACTAGCGTACAGAGTACACAGGTTGTGCTGTGTCGTACTGTGCAGTCTGTACTTTGTGTTCGCTAGTATTATGGATTAATTGACGTCATAGTGACAAAACGATGCCTTGCCATAACTTCATAGCCGTTCAGCGACGTCCTGACCAATGGTGATGACGTCACGTATACGCCCTGGCGCATCGGCACGTCGTAACGCGTCAAACTACCCTGCACCTACAGTGGTGCGTAGGGACGCGTATATTTTAGTATATTAACGCCGTATAACGATTCGCTGTTCTTCTCTGTAAGAATGAGGTATAATTGGAACTTGTATTTAGCGCAAAAAAAAAATAAAATAAAAAACAGAGAAATGTCATACCAGTACGCCTTCAAGTTCTGCAATACAGCGTGGGAAAGAAACCAGGATGACTCATAAACGACAGCAGCGTAGCGTTTAATGCCTCAAGACAATGGCGTTCTTTTCGCGCACATTCACGATGCGGGGGCGGATCACGCATAAAAAGACATAGCACAGGCAACAGCCGAGAAGTAAGAAACACGTGCGGCGTTCAGGGTCAGCGAATGCTTGCATGCATCGCCCAAACAATGACCCGCTCGCGTCATCTCGCTTCACAGGCGTGCACACGTAGCGTTTCGTATACACGCTGGTTCTTCGCGGATCCTGACGTATGAAAGGAATTTTTAAAAATTGCGAAGAGAACTTCTCGAAAGCACGTCTTATTCACGTTTCCCTCGCGAACATGGCAACGCTTCTCCGTCAATGCAGCTCAGCACCAGCAGCCTCCACAACGCACGCCAAACTGCACACGCCTCAGGTTTCACACGCTATACAGGAAGAGACAATGGTATTTAACGTTTTCGCTTTCGTCGCTTGGGTTGCGGTTTGCCGCAAGCGTCGATTGTGCGAGAAGAGTCCTTGGCGGCGTCAAAGGCGTGCCGTTGGCTGGCGGTGGTTGTTGTTCTCTCATCAGCGTCAGCGCGTGCACACGACGTCGCGCCGAAGTCAAGGCCCTCCAGCGCCACGTCATGTCTCGTCACTGTTTGCGGGTGTAGAAGTGGTGAGCGCGTCGCAGCAGTCCAGGGTCTTCTGATGAGGTCGCCGTGTCCGCAGTCTAAAGACGGTATGGCGTGACAGTGGTCCGCGAAAGCGCAACGTGAAAATGAAAGACGGCAGGAATCACGGAAAGGTCGAATGAGTTAAGGAACACAGTAGTAATAATATTTGTTGGGCTTCTACGTCTCAAAACCACGATACGATTATGAGAGACGCCGTATAGTGGAGGGCTCCGGAAATTTTGAGTAATTGGGGTTCTTTAACATGCACCTAAATCTAAGCACGCGCGCGTCTAGCATTCTGCCTCCATTGAAGATGTGGCCGTCGCGGCCGGGATTCGATCCCGCGACCTTCGGGTCAGCAGTCAAGCCATGTGACCCAAGAAGAAGCTGAATATGCCCGCTACTTCGGCAGGCAGCCTTGAATTTAGATTACCTGCCTGTTTTAAGGCGATCTAACAACGTGTACTGTGCATTTCAACCGAATACAGCCACAGATTGCGGGGAAATTCAAGATTTTCTCAGACCTCGCAGTCTCTTAAACTTTTGACTTCAACTGTAAGTGGATCGACGGGTACCTGGAGCACTCTGAAGCTTAATTTCGCTTGGGTACCCTATAATTGTAACCATTCCTTGGGTACCCCTTCCTGTAACCTTAAGAGACAGGAAGAGAGCGGAGTGGGTCAGGGAACAAACGGGGATTAAGGACATCATAGTTGAAATCAAGAAGAAGAAATGGATATGGGCCGGGCACGTAGCACGTCGGCAGGATAACCGGTGGTCATTGAGGGTAACTGACTGGATTCCAAGAGATGGCAAAGGCGTGAGGGGGAGACAGAAAATTAGGTGGGTAGATGAGATTAAGAAGTTTGTAGGTATAACGTGGCAGCAGGAAGCACAGGACTGGGTTGATTGGCGGAACATGGGAGAGGCCTTTGCCCTGCAGTGGGCGTAGACAGGCAGATGATGATGACCCTAGAATTGAATCCTAGCTAGCGTGAATTTCGATTGATTGATTGATTGATTGATTGATTGATTGATTGATTGATTGATTGATTGATTGATTGATTGATTGATTGATTGATTGATTGATTGATTGATTGATTGATTGATTGATTGATTGATAAACAGACGGGGACATGGTTGGAATGAATTAAAGAAGATTCAGACGAAAGGAAGGGTTGGTGGGAGCACACCTCTTAAGGACAAGTGTTGAGGACAAGAACAAGATAACCACAGCACGTCGTACGCGCTCCTACCCTCGTGTCCTCGCGCGGCGTCAAGTTACGTCAAGTTACCCAATCTCCCGAACCAACTTTTTAACACCGCCCAAGCATTTCAAACAGCAATAAAACTTCAGTTGCACCTAGGCGCTACATAATACTGAAGTTAAAGTTGCAGCGCAAATAGCCAAGACGCTTTACAAAGAGAAGGCACGACACACGACGAGCGCTGGCTGACAACTGCTTTATCCCTTCACGCGTCAATGAATATACAAGCCAAAGGCAGCCCAACCTCAAACAGCACGTCGCGTTTTCCTCGCTAATAACCCAACCATTTTCTCGCTATACATAAGCGAACAGCGCTTCTAAGCAAGTCTATACCAAACCCAACTAACTCAGCGTCGCTTGTTAGTGTCCTGCTTAATTGTCTCTCAACTCTCTGTCGTGTCTACCGTGTTGGTTACTGTACGTGGTTACTGACAGCTAGTAATTCTTGCGACCACCCATACCGTATATGGAAGACTCTGAGAAGTTCGTTATCAGCGATCTACGGTAGGACAAAAAAAGTTCGTTATAACGCGTCCGTGTACATACATATACATACCGCGCAGAGAAGCAATTTGCCGGCGCGTTGTATATCCTCTCATCGTCGAACACTGCCGCTCCTTTTTTGAAACACGCGGCGTGGTCCTTTCTTCCTTCCTTCGGAATGAAGTTCTTCGTGCTCGATAAGGCGTGACCGGCGTTTGGCAATGGACGAGAAGCTATAGGCTTTTCAAACGAGAGAGTGAACAGCGCCAAGCGAAGCGAAAAAGAAAGAAACAAAAAAAGAAAGAAAGAAGGCCAAGTTCGCAGAAGCGCCAGCTGCTCGGAAAAACAAGATGGCGAGAGAAGGATGGCGGTGGTCGGGGCCAATGGCAGCCCCAAAAACCGCAAGCGTAGAAAAACGGTTGGGACGGGATAATTGTTATTAATTCGCGACACGTCGCGCATTAGCATGAAGCCAGCGCGGCGCGGTGCGCGGCAACGTCGCTCCGCCCTGCAGCGGCTGCCAACAAAACGGCATCCTCTCCGCCACGGCCACGTCAGTCGCGTTCGTGACGTCGCCGGACGTTTGCTTATTTCTTTATGCGCGTCGCTGGATGCTGCTAGCGTTCTCTCTTTCTCTCTCATATTCCTCTCCATTGTCGTCGTGTCTGGTCGCATCTCTCTCTTCGGCTGTTGATCTTTATTAATGAGGCTTCGCACACTGCGAGTCGACTTCTCTCATTGGCCCGTCTCGCTCGATCGGACGTCCCGACGGAGACAGGCACGACGGGTGGAGAGGAGGGTATGGGAAGGTGGGGGTGGTGAGAGGGTACCTGTACATCTCTCCACGCAGCGTCGCGAGCGCCGCCCTTGTCCGCTGGTCCGTGTCTATTTATGCCTCCATCGAAAGTTTTATGCGACACCGTCTCCTGAAGTGGTAAACCTCAGGAGCTGTAGGAAAAAAAAATGCTAGAGGGTTCTATCGCTGGTCTAAGATTGAAATGGAAACAATGTTTCATTTTTCAACGTCTCCTTGAAGGATTGGCTTCGGCCTCGTAAAATTGATGAAATTGATGAAACAAAAGACACGAAGAAAGACACACGCAAACGCTGGACTGCTGCTGTATGTTTTCGGTAACCTCGTCGCAGTCCAACTAGAGGGTTAATATTGCTACAGATTTATAGTGAGTAAGAATCAGAGTGGCTATACGCGATACTTCGTGCTATTCTGGATACTGTTGAGTTCCGCCAGTTTGTATGATTAGCCATGTTTTCAGCTCTTATTCGCACAGAACGCCGCGTATACGGCCTCTTTTATTGGCTGGAAATGCTGCAATATGGCGCAATTTGACAATGTACTGATATGGCGCCCACGTTCGTGGGTGCATCCCAAGACGTGCAGCTCACAATATCAGCCACATAACCACTGTTTTATTTATTATTCTAAAACCACCGTTGTCCGCATCATTCGTGTTTATCTTTTACGCACGTGAGAATGCCGCAACGATCTGCAGCCGCCCCACTTTTTTTCAATTCCCGAAAGAGAAACGCGTGCGCGAGCTATACTCTCCAAAACCGCGGAGCGCACGCGAACAAGAAAAGAAAAAAAATCTATAAAAACGTCAACGCTTCGCGTCACGCATATAATGCGCCGCGCCCTGGGGCCCCTTCGGTTGGTGCTCTTCGTCTTTCGTTTTTGTTCGCCGCCGCCGCTGCTGCTGGCGACGTTACCGACGTTACCGCGTCACAGCGGCATCCCGGCGCTAGCGCGCTGCGTTGACATTCTCGGCGGCAAACAGCGCGGTGCCGGCTGCGCTGAGGCACCGCTCCCCAGAGGGAACGGCAGATATATCTGCCTTGGGTCCCCCGGCGGCATTCCTCCGACGGCCGCTCGGTTACTCTCTGCAGGCGCTGGCCCCGGCCTGATTGATTGCGTCTGCCTAGTCGCGATGTCTGCGCGCCCCGTCACGTGACCCAACAACGAAGGAAGGGAACGGATGGAGAGGGAAAGAAGAGGCGGCAAGAAGTTCGCTGTTGGTGCAAGCGCATGGTACCGTCGCACGCGTGTGTACACCTATACAGCAAAAGTTTGCAGGACGCGATATGTTTGAAAAAGATATCTTCTCCCTTTTTCTGTGATGATAACCTCCAAATAATTGTTCCAGACTGTAGTTAGTTTGGAATAACAGAGAGCTGAGCTAGTTGGCACGTATACATGGCGTTTGTGGTGCCCATGTCTTGACTTCTCTCTCGTGTCCGTGTTTGCACGCCCAGTCTTTTAACATGAATACTGTAGTTACTATTGCAACCTATACAGTCATTAGATAGATTAGAAGCATTACGCACCAATAGAGCAGAAATTCGCATTTACACAGGCCATACACTTCAGAGATCGCGCTCCCAAAACACTAACTATAGTTCGCTCACTCTTGGAAGCAACTTGCTCAATGTCACTCGCACACGAACGCAACTGTCTCGCTCACTCATTCGCTCATATTCACTCACAAGCTTTTGCCCACACCACCGTCACTCGTCGAATCTGTCACAAACACAACACACTCACCCGCCGCGCTAATTTAGTATAGTGCACGCGTACAATGAGTACATGCGTATAGTCATGATCTTAAATCCGCAGGAGGGGCGCGAGGGGATTGGCGGGTGTTCACCCCCTCCCTTTGTCAAGAATTCGGAGAATAAAAGTTGGAGGCTCCTGAATTTGTGCTATAACAATGCCCGTATAGTTGTTCGTTTGCACTTTCTGTTACAATGCGTATAAGCTTTTATGTATAAGCTTATGTATGTATGTTTGGGATATTACCCCCTCCCCCTTTCCTGTAATACTGACTGGACAAATGTAGTTACCTTTATAAAATAAATAAATAAATAAATAAATAAATAAATAAATAAATAAATAAATAAATAAATAAATAAATCGAAGCTTCGTCGTCATGTGCCACTGCCTCTCTCTCTCCCATGCGATCTTCCGGCTCTCGAACACGGAATCAACTGCCTTTTCTTGCGTCTGGCGACACACACAGTGTCCATTCGCCGTATAAAGGGCTACCAACCCCCTCTCCACATCCTCTACTTTCATGCTTCTCTCTCTCCCTCTCTCTATACTGCCCCGCGGTCCCTTTTAATTCGCCTTTCCCAATCAGAGCGGCCGACCGAGCGTCCAGTAGCCCGCACTCCAGATACGTATCTCTCTTGACTGGCTAGAAAGAAAGAAAGAAAGAAAGAAAGAAAGAAAGAAAGAAAGAAAGAAAGAAAGAAAGAAAGAAAGAAAGAAAGAAAGAAAGAAAGAGCGCCTTCCTCTGCGAGCCATCGTGCGTGCGCGCTTCGCTGTTTTTCGCCCGGGAAACGGGCAGGGTGGCCTCCTCTGTTTGGAGACGACGGCGGAGAGGCCACGGGCCACCGCGTCGCGCTGCCCTCCACTTCGACCAAGACCTTTACTACTTCTTTATTTTTCGTGTTTATCTCCTCATCGCCGAGACAAAAGGAGTTAGCTATATACGACGGCCGCTGTTAACGCGGTGGGAGGGACCAAGGAGGCCATCTAATTTACTTCATTATGTTTCTTCGTCCGGCGCGCCGCTTGCAATTAGCCTTTCGAGCAGTCGACGTTGTCGTATACGGCGCTCGCTGGGCACGACCGAGGAGGTCTTCTTGTGCGAGGACGCAGCGAACCGTGGAAGAGACTGCCCCCCTCTTACCTTACCGTAGATGGCCACCACCTGAGAGCGTTGAGGTCTCGTCCACTTCAAGGTCTCGTCTCATCCCATCAAACCCACCGCGCGTGCCTCGTCGCCCTCTTGCGGTCACTGGTTGCGGCTCCGTATAAAGTATAATATAGTATAGTGTAGTATGTCATAGTGTATTAGTCTAGTATAGTATATAATGGTTTGCTGTCAAGAGCCCGCGCTGTACCGGTACATTTCCTCCTGACGCCTCCGACGATCACCTCATTCGTTTCATTTTATTATACTGTCAGCCCCATTAGGGCTATTATAGGAGTTAAAGAAGAAGAAAACTTGCATACGCAAAAAATAAAATGCTCCCTATACAAACAATGTATAAATGACGTATGAGAAGAATTACGCAATGAGAGGAAAGCCAAGACACTTCACCAGAGCACTTTTCTGTGAAAACAGAACAAAAATATCGAAGCTGTTTACTTGAAGTGCAAAAACATCTGCCACCACCCGCTAACTGGAGCCCTGAACAAGCTGTTTCAAGAGAAGTCGCCAGTGGAACCCCTTTGTTCTTCGTGAGTGACGTTGTGCCGGCGTCAGCGGCTCTTGTTCAGAAGGCTCAAAGCACGTCGTGTGTGGTAGCAGCCTATAGAAGTGCGCGGATGTCCATGCAATCTGGAACTGCTTGGAGCTGGAACTATGTGAAACTGAGTGAATATCTATCCTATTACATGCCGTACATGCCGACCTTCTTGGAAAGAAATGAAAATAATAGATGGAGAAAGCGAAGCAGGCCGTTAATAGCTCGATTCAGTGAGCCGAATGTTGAAATGACTCGTGAAATGCCAACTTTTAACCAAGGGACTAAGTTGGTTGCTTGAGGCCTTCTCAAGATTTGCTACATCGCTACACGTCACGCAAAAGTTGTCGCACGTCCGACATTTGCACCGCGCACCTCGACTCGCCGATACGGACGCCCCCTTCTTCTAGGTAGACATTTGATCGTGGTCCCGCATTTGTCACTGTACAACCCGCATCGCTCTCGGGTGGCACTGGTTGCGCACGCTTCGTATTGAGCCGGAAAGCATTTCCCTTATACAATCTGACCTGCACATACCTAATCCGGAGGGGACCGCGAGAGAGTTCTACACGTAGGTAATTCCATCTATCAAATATTTCATGTGCCGAAAATATATTCAAGGCTATTTTCGAACTGTTTGATATACACAATAATTCGTTACATGTGGGTTCGACATATGCGAGTTCAACAGTTACAGGCATTGCTTTCAACATCATCTATGTCTTCCCCTCGGGCCAGGCTCCCGCGCTGAACTCATTTGTGGGATGACACTGGGAAAGCCTGCCAACTCTCGACGTTGACTTTTCTTGTTTTTGTTTTCGGCACTAATTGGTTGTCACACGAGAAGACAGAACCGGCACTTCGAAGAGCATACACACACGCCGCCACGGACCTTCGGCAAAACTTACCGTCGCCAAAGCGCTCAGGGAATGAGAAGACGAAGGCCACCGCTCAGTGAGACTTGGCGCCGTGCCGGTGGAGCTGTCACGACGAGATCCCAGTTATAGGCCCTACGAACTGCGCGGCTTAACGCAAATGATGTCACGCTTCCTGACGGCGCTGTCGCGGAAGGAATGCGAGGAGAGAATAAGCTAAAACTAAAGAGATAAGTACTGTCAACACGTACTCTTTAAAGGGCTCGTAAACAACCTCGGAAAACACCGAGAACGAGCGCGTTATTCGCTCCTCACATGTCCCGTGTTTTCGCCACATTTCGTGACGCCAGCAGTCTGTTCACGTGACGTCACGAGAGAATAAGCTCTCGATTGGCCCACATACGAGGGATATCAGTTGTGAATTGTCTCCTATGCCCTGATTTGCTATGCAGTTACACGCCCTTTTTTCCTTGTCTCGCATGACTAGTGCGCGAAGAACAGATTTCACTTCGTTTTGTGCATTTTCGGCTGTGCAAGCTGAGATAAGAGTGTGTATTAATACTAATAATGGTTGGGTGTTAGTCCAAATTTCATCATCTGGTGTTTTTTAACGCGCACCTAAATCTAAGTACATGGGCCTCTGTCATTTCGCCTCCATCGAAATGCGGCCGCGGCGGCCGGGATTCGATCCCGCGAGCTTCGGATCAGCAGTCGAGCACCATAACCACTAATAAGACCGTGGCGGGTCGAGATAACAGAGTTTATAACCGAAAAGTGCGACATCCTAATGCGCTCAACGCCTAGTACTGACATTGTCCCCGTGTTTTATGAATAAATAAGCGGCCAGGGGGAGATGGCGCCTGTAGGAAGGGTAACGAAGGCGAGAAGGAAACCATTCTCTCGTCTTTTTAACTCGCAGTGGTTTAGGGGCCCTTTAAAGCCTCTGGAGTAAGAGACTCTCTCTCTCTCTCTCTCTTTGGCTCGCCTTCCAGTGCGAAGGATTTCAAACGTCGGGCCAGGTGGCAACTCGCAGAAGGCCGGGTCGTGCAACGAACTTCTTTTTTTACTGCGCTTCGGCCTCGTCGTAAACAAGCAAACGTGCAAGCAGATTTCGCCCAACTCGAGTCGCCGTTTATGCCGTCTCTGCTGTGTGGTCGCCGTACCAGTTAAAGCGGTGGTTAAGATAAAAACCGCATCTGTTCCCGTGCGGACGACGCCATTGAGCCACGAAAAACAAAAAAGAACTGACGCTGAAGCGTGGGTTATTTTTCCGTCCTGTAATCATAACAACAATAACTTCTTTATTCCCATCAACGACGAAGGAGACTGTGGGTAAAAGTCGCTTTAACCAAGAAGCAACTTGACAGAGGCCCGCAGTCATCTCTACAATGCGGACAGCCATACAACACATATTCAGAAATACAAATAGTCATACAGAACACGTATTCAGAATACAACATATTCAAAATTAGTGTACTTTCACGTGAAACAGTCACAAAAGTAACAAAAAATTTTAAAAAAGATGTAACCCTTACTGAAATTAGAAATTTCACCGTGATTAGGAGTTTCTATCCCGAAAGCTTCATCGCCATCATTTCCAGCCTATTTTATTACGGCCACTGCGGGACGAAGACCGCTCCAAACAGTCTCCAAGATCTTGCGCGAGCTGGTTGCATGCCTGCGAACTTCTCGACTTCGTCACTCCGCCTAACCCATGCCGTCCTCGGCTATGCGTTTACAGGTAGTCGCCATATCACATCATTTTACAAACACTAAACGTACGAAAGAAGGAAATTTTAAGGGCTCGTTTCTTTGTTTGACGAAACCTTAATGGAAACCAACAGACCTTCCGAAACCAACCATATGTTGCTTTCCATTAAACACTAAACGTAGTTCTGTTGGTGATATACTAGACATGTTCATGTTATGTTCCTTCATTATGCGATTTAAAAGTGTAGGCAGCTGAACTCTTAACATTTCATTTCAGTAATTCGTTCTGCATTTTGGTATATACCACATTTCAGGATGACGTATACATTATATAAGCAAGAAAGTTCTTCCCTAACCTCGCCACTCTTGCAATGCTATTATATTTTTTCTTTGGGCTTATTAACTTTACGTAATTCTTCAAACTTTACGCAATGTAATCACTATATAGGAGTCAGAAATAGCTACCTCTCTAGTCCTTGGCAGTGCTCGTACAAGTTCGTTCATCTTCGAACTAACGTGACCGCGCGAAACAAAATGAGTATCGATTGGCCTCGGCTGCGAGACCACCTCGATTTGCATAAACGATGAACTATATCGCAAACGCCCGAGGCGAATATTTTCGGTCAGCGTGGCCAGTGCGGAGGACAAAAATATTCATTGACATAGGCGCGCCGACGAGTGCTGCGATGTCCCAGAGCGCTGTGTAATGATGTCGCTAACAGTTGTGCAAGCTGAGAGAAAAAAGAAAAAAAAAAGCGTAGTAATAATGTGTCGCAGTAAGTATGCAGCTCCAGCCTCTGCAGTCATTGCATTGACGAACGTTATTGTATTCGTTCTGTCCAGGGACACGCTTTAGACAAATGTGAAAAACATGATGATTGACCCGCCTCAGTAGTCTAGTGTTTATGGTGCTTGAACGCTGACCTGAAGTTCGCGGGATCGAACCCCGGCCGCGGCGGTCGCACTTCGATGGAGGCGAAATGCTAGAAAATCCTGGATGCGGAAGAACTTGCGCAGCTAGATAAAAAAAGTGGAAGAGGGCAGGGGGAGAGGGGAGGGGAGAGGGGTAGTGATATAGGGGGAGGGGGAGAGGGGGAAGTGGGAGAGTGTTCGCGCATGCGCTGTAAGGGTGGTCAGGCCGCACACCACCACCGCCACCACCACCGGTTTGAACTCCGCCATAAGATGCTTCGCATCTAAAAAAGGCAACGTAAGTATAGAACAACCGATGAAAAACGCGCGGCTGTTTTCGAAGCTCGGACGACGTGGGCTCCGAAACCATTCCCACACAAGCGCACGGTGGAGCCGCTGGCCCTCTTAAAAATTTCAGCGCCGATCGAGTTCGCATGTTCGTATGACTCTATAGCCGAGAAGCAGCTCACCATGTATAATACAGCTTGCTCGCCATTGGAGTCTCACGAGGCTTGAGCCGCGTGCCGCTCTGCGCCACTGCGACGGCCGACCAGCGCGCGCCAATTTCCCGGAAATGAGATAGCTAGGAAGAAGCGCACCGCGACACTTGGTTGACTTGGTGGCTGGAAGCGGGGGAAAAATTGAAAAGAGGGATGAGAGAGAGAGAGAGTACTTCAAGGAACAGCGCAACTTAACAGCGCGCGAATGCGAGCCAGTTGGTACGTATCCATAGTTAAAAACAACGCAAGAACAGGACATGATGGTACTTGGAAGCGCAAAACACACAAGATAAACAAGAAAGGAGAACAAGACAAGGCGAGCGCTCCTTTCTTGCGTATATTGTACGTGTTGCGCTTTCAACTACCATTACGGATCCTTACAAACTCGTCCAAGTATCTGTTCCTCTAAACAACAGGACGACAGAAGAAAATGCACACTACGTACAACAAACGAGCCAAACTATCCGCACTTTTTTTTTATTCTGGGGGGGGGGGGGGGGTTACACTTGGCGACAGCGCGGGTGAACTCAGAAATAAATGGGGGAGGGGGCAAAGGTGGGGTGGGAGGGCTTAAGACCCGGGCACTGCAACACTTGATGGCTGGAAGCTGTGGCAAACTGGAAAGAAGTCGAGGGGGCACCCACACTGCGCTTGTGTGTGCGTCTGGTTTTACGTGTTTCAGGTTGCGCAGGTTATTCTTTTCTTTTTTTTTGGGGGGGGGGGGGGAGTTACATAGGGTATGGTGGCAGCAAGGGGGGGGGGGGGGGGGAGGTGTTGAACTTAGCACCGCGAGAGGGGGGTGGGGGTGTGTGCTCAACCGGGTATATAGAGTCCGGTCGTCCTCATACGCGCGTGCTCTCCTGTATAGCATACAGCTTGTGCGAAGGAGACTTTAATATTCCACGAGGTCAAGAAATGAAGATTAGTTTCGATCGCGAAAAGCGTGGCGCGCCAACCTCTCCTCTTCTCGCTCACGGCTTGCTCTCGCGAGGTCCACCAGGGAACTACACCCGCAGCGCGCGCCCCCTCGTGGCGAGAAACTGCCCCCAAACGTCTTTTTCTTGCTTTCCCGTGTTTGCCGCCGCCTCCGCCGCGGGGCCGAATTAAGTAATGCATGGAGCGGCGGATGAGAGCGCGCACCACGTTTTATGTTGTGTACGTACCACGAAAAGAGTGTTTGTAGTGCACGTTCGTGGCCACTTCACTAAAGCCTAGTTCTGGCCATGAAACGCTGAGCGAGCGCGGAAGGAGTGTGTGTACACGGAAGCCTAACAAAACAACTACAAAACTCCCGCTATCCGAATTATATATAATTCGGCTCGCATACGCGATGGGTATTGTTAACTCAGCACCGTTCGGCCTGTTGTACTATACAGCAGGTCTGGCTGCTTGAGTAGTTGAGATATGGTTAGGAAGTATAGGGCTGCAACTTAGGGTCATTAAAGCAACCTGGGTGATGTTTTATCTCTTCAGAATTCCATCTTCTACTGAACTTCTGCCTATACTCACCGAGGAGTTTATATTGAATAAATTATTCATTTCCTTTTAGTTTTTCATAATTTTCATTGTAGAAAGTGCTCTGTCGGCCTATGGCCACCCACTTGTATGTTTTCGCTCAGAGACACGCGAAAAGCAACAATCCGTTCGCTTAGAATAACAGAGAGCTGAGCTAGTTGGTAAGCATTCATTCTAAAAGACTGGGCGTGCAAACAAAGATACAAGACAGAAGTCAAAACACCACAAATGCCGACTAACAGCTGTTAGTCGGCGTTTGTGGTGTTTTGACTTCTGTCTTGTATCTTTGTTTGCAGGCCCAGCCTTTCAGAATGAATTCCTTTCGCACGTGTATGGACCGCGACATAAAAGTAAAGTATATATCCTTATAAGTTGTACTTGTACTTATACACTGTATATACCGGGTGTCCCAGCTATCTTTAGCCAAGGGTTAAAAATTACAATATTAGAGGCAGGCGAGTGAAATCAGTTACAAATTGCTGACAGTCACCTCGCGCTTGGTTGGTAACAACTTTATTGATGGTCCGGCAGAGCTTTCGCCGACTGGGCTTTAGGTCTCCCACGTGGGGACGTCGAGGCCTTGCCTCACCGCCGCCTCGCGGGCCTGCTGGACAGCCCAAAGTTGGTCGCCGAGGCTGGGGCTGCGCAAGGCAGCGGCCCACCGCGGCGGAAGGGTTCCGGAGTTAGCACCTTCCGGATTTTTGTCACAGTCCCAGAGCATGTGATTTAATGTGGCGACCTCAGTGTGGCAGACCTTGCATATATTTGTCGGGTATGTACTCGGGTAGAGCCTGTTACACTGCGCGGGGTTGGGGTACGTGTACGTCTGCAGTTGTCTGAGGGCCGCCGCCTGCGTCCTGTTCTACTGACAATTTTTTGCTTTGTAATTAATTAATTTGTTCATTAGGCTTATTTAACTAAATTGCTAAATATTTACTTTTGGCAAGAAATGCGACTTGCAAAGTTCGAGAGCGTCTTCAGAAACCCCCATTGCATTATTTGCGATAAATAAAGTGACGTATACCATTTTTTCCAAGCTACAAAGAAAGCCCGTGAAATACAAAGAGAACCACGTGACTAGCGCATTCGCGCGACAGCTAACGTGCTGCTCTCAGCCGTGGTTTGAGCGAACGAAATCAGCTGCGGCCGTGACTAGCCGGCTCCGTTGCAGCGCTAGACCGATCAGTTAACGGTGGTTTCTTGGCCCGCGCTCGCTACAACTTGCACCGTCACGCGCGCCAGCTTGCTGACGCGGGCCAAGAAACCACACTTATCCGCCTACCGCTGGAACGGAGCCGGCGAGTCGCGGCCGCTAAATACAGGGACTTTAGCGACTGCAGCTGATTTCGTTCTCTGAGACCACGGCTAAGACCAGCACGTTCGCTGTCGCGCGAATGCGCTAGTCACGTGGTTCTTTTTGTATTTCGCGGGCTTTCTTTGGAGCTTGGAACAAATGTTATACGGGAGACTTTGTCGCAAATAATGCAATGGGGGTTTCTGAAGACGCTCTCGAACTTCGCAAGTCGCATTTCTCGCCTAAAGTCAATATTTGGACGTTTAGTTAAATAAGTCTAATTAACAAATTAATTAATTACAAAACGAAAATTGTCTCTAGTGCGCAAAGTGGCTGTCAGCAATATACAACTGATTTCACTCGCCTGCCTCTAATATTGTATTTTTTAATAGCTGGGACACCCGGTATATGGACTGTGCAGTCAAAAGTGTAATCGTAAAAAAAATACAACACAGTCTCCGGGATGGATATGGGTCATGCGTAGACCGTCCATTTTTATCTTTCCATAGTCTTCCTACAGGTGTCATCACTATGTATCGCTGCATATGCTGGCAACCTTGGTATAAGGATGTGGACTGCGATTTCATCGCACCGAGCTATGCATGCGAACTGGACGCGCGCGGCGTTGTTAGGTGTATAACAGTCGGTCCCGGCCCGTTATGCAGCAAAACTTGAGCAACCACGCACCCAAACCTGTGATTTGAGGGCTACCGCGAACCGTCCAGCGCGAAATAACCGGCATCGGCGCCGCCGTCTGCTGGCCAGCTTTTCTTGCGCACGACACTCTCCCGACAGACGTCGCGGCAACCGCTCGTTGTATCGTCTGCCGATTCGATCCAGGGGGCGTCTGGCACGTCTTCGTCTGGGCAGTGAGGTCAGATGGAAACAAATGAGGACGTCGCGCACACACACACACACACAAACAAACACACACACACACACACACACACACACACACACACACACACACACACACACACACACACACACACACACACACACACACACATATATATATATATATATATATATATATATACAGACACACACGAGAAAGGTACACGGTTCTAAAAAAATTTATTTGTCGACGTTTCGATCGGAGACCGATCTTCATCAAGGTCTTGATGAATATCGGTCTCCGATCGAAACGTCGACAAATAAACAGTGTTTTAGAAGCGTGTACCTTTTTCCTATTTGTTATGCCCCAACCTAAGACAGACTCTTCATAATCTACGTTTATATATATATATATATATATATATATATATATATATATATATATATGGTCCCTTGTGCAATCGCCTAAGACGGCTCGAAGGCCAAAGCCATATTTTACTTCTCAGTCGGTGTATTGATCCTACCCCGCACCCCCTTCGAAAGCTTTCTGCAGCTAACGTGGTTCCGCACTGCCTCCAGGATCGGAGGCATAGCACGCTTTCTGCACCTCACCAGGCTTTGCACTGCCTCCGTGATCGGCCAGCCTTTGACCAAGCAAAGAAGTCATGCGTTGACGTCATCATGTCGCGCCATGATGACGTCACAATTTTTTTCGTGATATCTGGCGTAATAATGACGTCATATGGTGAAGTCATTACTTGGTGATGATGTTTTGCATCACTCGTGTTGACGCGCCGTCGCCGACGCTCAATTGCAGCGTTTGATGAGGCACCTAAGGCTTTCACCGTAAGAACACCGTGAGTACATGAGAGCAATATCGAAGAAAGCCATGTTACCGGACTGTTGGGCACCTAGTTGTGAATGCAACACACCTGTGCTATTCTGGAGAAGTGCTCGAAATTGATCCCAGTGGGCTTTAAATTGCTCATGACGTCACCAGCAGTCGTCAACTACTCAATAGAACAATAACAACAAGCGCGGCGCGCGCATCGTTGGAGGCGACAAAGTGAAATACGTCCCGAAAGGAAGGAATGGAAAAGATGTGTACTTACTTACACCAAACGACGCACGCTGCCAGGTCGGCACCGCCGCCTTCAATTTCAGTGGCGCCTTCTGATTCGCGGCAACCCGGAGACGAGAGATAGTTGTTACCTTCGTGAAAGCTCCTTGCACGCCCTTCCATGGGACTAGACTTCATTTCGCGCTTATTGGTTTGTTGTTTTGCGCTTGTCGGTCCACCGCATTTCTTTATACTTCTTCGATGCGATGGCGAGAGCACCTTGCGGCTAGGCGGCTCGGTCCGTGTTTCTTACCGAAAGCAGCAATCTTGTGCTCCCCCCCCCCTCCCCCCGGGTTCCATCTTTAGACTCTATTTGACAGCTGGACTTGAGGGGCTTCGTGGAGACAATTACGTTGACGCGCCTGCCTGCGTTTGTCCGCCCTCCCTGGAGACCGCTTTCTTTCACCTGTCTGCTCAGACCCGATGTCCCGCTACAAAGCTCGCGGTCATTTTGTAACGCGCGAGATAAAAAAGCGAAATGAGGCAATTTCAGCCATCGGTGCTTTCTTGGCACTTCGACGAATCAACCGGATTCGAGAATAGCTCCGAACGTTGGAAAGTTTTATTTTCGTATTTATTTGTCACTTCTTGCATGGGCCTGGTTATTCGTTTCGGTTTTCTTAGTTGCGATGCCAGTGTCCGTATTTTATTTTTTGATGACTTCTTTCTTTCTTTCTCTTTCTTTTAAGACAATAGAGCACTGTAGAGGATTCACATCATGTTTAAGGTTAATCCATGTTCTGTATATTTGGCATCATTGTCGGTGACGAGTCAGCGCGAATGTCTATGTGTTGGAACTTGGGGGGGGGGGGGGGGGTACGTGTGTGCGTGTGTGTGTGCGTGTGTGTGTGTGTGTGTGTGTGTGTGCGCGCGTGCGTGCGTGCGTGCGTGCGTGCGTGCGTGCGTGCGTGCGTGCGTGCGTGCGTGCGTGTGATTATAGAGGCGAATACACGTATGGCCTGCCGGCGTGCATATCTCACACTTAGCAAAGAATCCCGTTTTCTTCTTTCTAACTTCGAAGTATGTTACTGAACCTAGCGCATGGTTTCACAAATAACTTCTTGGTCATTATTAAAAAAAAAAGAACATTTTCAAGGCTAACATTCGTACGCACAATTTTTCCAGTGGTGTAAATCAGGACACATCAAGCTATCGCAAACAACTACAATCAAGACCAGATTTGCATAAGTTAATTTCGGATAACTTGTGCAGTTCACGTAAAGTATACCGTATTTACGCGGGAACTACGAGCCCAAGTTAATATTGGCTGGCACATCTGACCTAGCAGTTGGATATCCGCCGTAGTGTAGTAAAGAGAAAGAGATGAAAAAAGGAAGGCCGGGAAACCAGATATTAGCATCTGGTTTGATACCCAGCACTGGGGAGGGGAAATAGGGACAAGAAAGAGGGTCTAGAGAGAGAGGGGGAGAGGGGGAAAAAAGATGAGAAAAAAAAACGCACCTACACACACAAGATAAAAAACAACAACGATAGTGTAGTAAAAGAATACGTTCGCGCAAATATGAATCTGCTTCACTCTATCAGTGCTTTCTTTGCACAGTAAAGCGATGACTGTGGTTACTTTGTTACTTGGTTCATGTTGGCTTTGCGTGTGCGCTTATTTAAAGTATCACATAAAGAACTCAGACAGACACGGGTTAACAGCAAAAAGCGAAACACAACGAAACTTCTCCATTGAAAAATTTTTCCAGCCATTGCTTTTTTCTTTTCTTTTTTTTTTTGAGGTACCGTTCCCGCTTAATAAAGTAACTAAGGTAACCAGCCAAGCAGTCAGGCTTTACCCTTAACCAAACGCAACGACTGCCGCAGGAAAAAGAAGAAAAAAAAAACAGCTGTCATTCGCGATCCGTTGTTTCTTCACCTGGCGGAGGCACTTACGTGAAAGCCCTGTACGGACGCGTCTGAACCGCCCTCGCCTCTCCCTGAGCCCCAGGCTTCGTTTTTCTTAAGCCCCGGGCTCACTGTCGAACACAGGAGTCAGTATCAGCGACAGTCACGTCAGACGCCCTTCTTTGCTTCTCTCACTGTCTTCTTTTGTTCTTATTCCATGCCACGTCTTTTGTTTACTTATTGGTTTGGTACTTCTAATCGTCTTATTCTTCATCTTCTTCTTCTTATTTTACCCTTGTTCTCACCGTATTTTGGTTAGCCAAACTTTCAACTAAAGAATTAGCGTGCTTTGAGCGAAGAAATGCGAAACAAAGACTTGTGGGTATTTATAGTACTGCTCTGGGCGTAAGTGAATCTGCGAAAGCTTTTCGCGAAATCGGCGCATCCCTACGAAGACTGCCTTTCGTAGAACGCAGCGAGATTCTATAGCTTTTTTCTAGAGTTGACACATTTGCGCCATGACCGGCTGGTTTGATTGACCATATATTATATAGCTTGTCTAAGTTACATTAGTTTGCGGCCTATTCGCTTGCCTTTTTTTGATTGTGATAAATATAGCCCTCGTAATATTTCCCGATAATGCTGGTACACAGCCTCTAAAAATTTGTAGATGTTTGATTATAAAGCATGGATAAGATTTTACGAGTGTTATATCATTCTTTAACTACAATTAAGACAACGGCCGAAGCACAAGCGCTTCCTGTTCGCACGAATACGTGAAATACACATAACGAAGTTTTATTAACACCTGCATATATGTCTCGGTGATTTGTATAAAATTCCTGTATCAGCAAACTCTGAGCTCTTATGACTGTTTGGAATGTGTTCGGAATCGCGTAAATTGTAACAAACAGAACGATATGAAACTTGTTCGCATTTGTTTATAGACGTCATATTAACCTTAGCTAACTTAACCTTACGTCCGCCGTGGTGGTGTAGCGGTTACGGTGTTCGGCTACTGACCCGAAGGTCGCGGGTTCGATCCCGGCCGCGGTGGTCGCATTTCGATGGAGGCGAAATGCTATGGGCCCGTGTACTGTAATGTCTCAGTCCCCGTTAAGAAACACCGGATGGTCGAAATTTCCGGAGCCCTCCACTACGTACGGCGTCCCTCATAATCTTATCGCTGTTTTAGGACGTAAAACCCCAGATATTATTAACTTAACCTAACATAACACATCGGTCTGGTTGGTATGAAGCTATTGTTTTAATGAACCCGTTTTAATTTTTCATCCTCTCCTTGTTTGGCTGTGGCCTATAATTCGTAAAGATCTGATTTGAACTTTCTCGCCATGTTGGAAAAAAACGGCACCGCTGTTCGGGCTTACTGGATATGGTGTGCTGATTATATACATCAGGTAGTGGGTTCGATCACCGACTTTCGCAGCCGTATTTCTGTAGGTTGAACGCAATAACGTCAAGTGTACTTCGATTCAGATGCGGAAATAAAGATGTTGAAATGAACAAAGCTAATCGGTTTCCCTGTCCTCATATATATATATATATATATATATATATATATATATATATATATATATATATATATATATATATATATATATATATAAAACATGTCTTGCAGCTGTCCTGTTCGAATCACTTAGTTTCCTTACCCTTAAGGTGTGATCAGGAGCGTGCTTCCGAAATCTATATCTACAGCTTCTAATATTTGTTTTTTCTCTCAGAAGCATCCTACGTTTAAGAAAAAGGAATTAGGAACAAACCTCAAGTTGTGAACCAACGTCACAAGGCCCAAGTTGTCCGCTTTTTTCGTCCTCGAGTGGCTGTCTGAATTCACTCTAATAAAGATCGGCGCAACGAATTAGACGACACGGCAACTCCGTATCTCCCACAGCGCTGCACCTAATCAGTATAAGGAGAAAAGGGAAAGGAACAAGGAAAGAAAAACAGAAAGCACTTCTTATCCCATCGCGGCCACATTCCCGGCCAAGTGTTTTGCCTTGTTCGACAGTTTCGCTCTTCCCAAAGCGTCGTCGCCTTTTCTGTCCTCATCCGATGTCCTTTTACTTTTTCACTTTCACGCGTGTATCTGTTCTCTCGGCTCGTCTTGTCCCAATTTTCTTCCTCACTCCCGATACAAGCTCGATCGCGCGAACGCTTCGTTTCGTCGCTCCTTTCTCTCCCGATTGCTTCGGCTCGGGCCGTCGTCGTCTAAATACTTAATGGACGCCTGTTTCCTCGGCGAGGGAATCAAGTGCGCAATCGAAACGGCGCCGGAATCACTTTATAACCTATTTTACGCCTTGTAAAAAAAAGGGAAGCGAAAGGAAGGACGGTGGTGTGCTAAGCGCGGCCGCGAGCTTCTCACTCGCCGATCGTCTCGGCTGAGCACTGCCGGTGCGAGTCAGGCGAACGCACAATGAAAGCAGTGCGGAAAAAAGGGAAGCAAGAACTGGGGATAAGGGAAGAATCCTCCCGCGTGAATTTTTTATCGAACTCGTTTATCTCGCGAGAGTCGATCGAGAATCGCGGCGATCGTTCCTGTTCTTTCCTGGAGTGATAGAACAGGGAAGAAAGGACGGATGGATGGATGAAGGGAGGAAGGGAAGAAGTGAGAGAGTTAGGTAAGGTGTGGGAAAAGGGAACTAAAGAAGCGAGCGGTGGAAAGAAGTCAGAAATCATAGAAAGTAAAGACAGGAAGGAAGCACTGATAGAACGAGGAAGGGACAAGGACATGAACTGAAGAAACAACAAAAGCAAGGCTGGAAAGAAATGTTCAGTTAAAAATGACGAGAATGTTGGAATTAAGGGATATGTGTGCAAATAATTAGGAATTAAATTATGAGAGCGGCGTGCACGCGTGACTGGATCGATGAAGGGACTGAGGCAGTAAGAAATCTAAGAGTTGAGAGAGGGATTCTAGGGGAAATTAAGGAATAAGAACAGCATTAACATACGAGGCAAAGGATCGGAAGGGGATTGAAATAAGAAATGATGAGTAGATAAACAAAGGTTGGAGAGAAAGAATGCGTTCAAGTAAGGAATTAATAGTGATGGTATGTGGTATTCGGGATTGGGGGGGATTCGTGACGAAATAGGACATTGAAGACATGGAACAAAAAGTAACGTGGGGTCGAGGGGGTGAGCGCACGTTAACTTGCACTAAGGCAGGAAAGACATCTGAGAAAACAATGAAAGATGGAAAACAAGAGGGAAGACATGAATCAATGGAGAATGCAAAGGGGAATCGGGTGAGCAGCAAGACAAGGGTTGAAAAACTAGAAACAATGAATGAAAAGAAGGGTGTATGGAAAGATGGATAGATTTAAGGAGCTGAATCAAAAAATTGCGAAATCGGGGAGAGTGATAGCAGGAAGTTGGAGAATGAAATAGGTGTTGGTCGATGAGAAAGCGAAAGTAAGCGAGCCCGTACAGCGCACTTGATTTTGTTATTGGCCGCTTCTTCTCCGAAACCCCTAAGGCTGGAGATTGAACAAACGTCCTTTTCATCGGCTTATAGTATCTATACTTCACAAGTTGACGCCGGTATCTGTGTAGTACAACAAGGTGTTTGAGTCTCGGAGCCTGTGTGTGTGCGCTCGTGTGATGAGGAACTGCCCTTTTATCGTCGCCTAGGGAACGTCGCAGAACACCTTCCTGTATCGTCGTTATATTTCTCGAGATACGGGCCCACTTTTTTCCGGCCTCGAGGTTTCCCTCGCAGTTTGCCGTGGCGGCAGTATTTCTTTCGCTCTTTCTATCGCTCGGTTCCTTTATTTATTTATTTTTTTATCGCTGTTGCGAGAGTGCCGAGCCGCTGCAGTTTCCGTCTTCGAGCGCACGCGGATATTTCACCGGCGCTCGTAAAAAACCGGGCACCGCGCGCATCTTCCCCTTCTTCGTTTCCTTCTAAAACCTATATTTGCCCGGTATTGGTCATTGTAGTAAAATGGGAGATAAGAAAGGAACGTCTGCCCCCTCTCCCACGTTCACTTCCTAACACCTCTCTCTCACCTCCAACCAGGGGTGTAGCCAGAATTCTTTTTCGGAGTGCGTATATATATATATGCATTCCAAATTGAAAAATTTCGGAGAGGGAGGGGGAGGTTTGAACCCCCCTACCGCTGGATTCGCCAGTGCTCCCAACGCCGTATATAACTCATTCACTTGCAAGCTTTTATTCTGTCCATATGGTCGTTTAGGGCTAGCTGAGATGCTTCAGCCCCTCCCCCTCTCCCCTACTACTGCTCTTACCCCCCAACCCCCCCTGAATTTGCCATTGCTCCGAACATCGCATATCACTCATTCACTTACGAGCTTTTATTCTGTACATGCGGTCGTTTAGGGCTAGCTGAAGTGCTTCACTCTCTCTCCTCCTTACACTACAACCCTTACCATCTCTCCGAACCTCTGTCGTTCCGTTTGGTTCCCGTAAATCACATCCCACCATCGCCGTCTGTGCGGACCGTATAACACTGAGAACAGGTTGTGAGTCCGGCGGCCGGGGGCCGCCCTTTTTTTCGCCGGCTCGCATTTTGCTGCAGCCGGGATGTTAACGCGAAATTGCGGGGCCGGCCACGGCCAGGCTGTCTCTTCTCTCGACGTAACGAAGATAAATCTGATCTCCTCTTCCACTAACAGGTCATTAACGACGTCTGGTTAGCTAATAAATCACGTTCCGCGTCCGGTTGTGAGCACAACGCTTACCAACAGATATATAAAACGGGGGACTTCTGGCAGCCCTGTAATACGGTATATGCTCGGTCGTTCGCTGATTCGATTTGCCGTGTTTTTTATTTTGTGTTAATTTAATTGAATGCTGCCGCCCGAATTCCTTCGTGTCGTTTTGAACACTTACTGCAGTTCGGGCATCAGATTATGTCGAAGCGACTTTACATGCATTTTTTTATTTAGTTATGATGCCCTCAGGGTATATAGTAACAAATTGCAGGGGGAGGCGGGTGTTGAGGCAAAAATACAACGCATTCACTAAAAATACAACACGACATTATCAGTGACGCTATTAATTGCCTTTCGGACATTTTCTTTTACGTTACGATGGCGTTGTTTGATATTTGTGTGCGAGTGCGTTTTTACATATTTGTGCTCCTGTGTATATTTTCCATGTCCTACTGTTTCTATGTTTATTTGTTGTGTTGCATGCTCGATCTCCACTCAAGGGCTAAGGAGTAGCCGGTGCCTTATTTGTACGACAGCATCCTCTTTTACATTACATCAATAAAAAAAAACAAGAAAATGGGACATCATAGTAGAACAACAATTAAAAAAATGTTGCAGTGGCTTAGCTCGGCTATGCCAGGATAACGTAGCGTTAGCAAAGTTCAGCTGATTAGTCTTAGCTAATCAGCTGAACCTCTTAGCTAATTTTGCCAGGCAACTACTTCGGGATCCGATGAGTTAAGCTTCTCCGCTCTTCTGCGCCGTTGAGCAGAATTTGCGCTCTCCTTCTCCATGGCTATACCACACTGGCAAACGCCAGTCAGAAGCGCTATCAAGCGGCTCCAGTGCAGTGTCAGACGGCGACTGCACAGCGAAGGTGAATAGCTGCGCGCGCGCCGGCGCCAGTATACGTCTGCCGCGGCTACGACGTCACTCCTCTGGAAAGCGCAGACCGGCGGAGGCGGAGTGCGCGGGAGTTGCCGGCTCCGGTGCGTGACATCAGTCACATCACTGATCCTCGCGCATGCGCAGCATGGCTCTTGAGGAGGCACGCGAAACTGGCTCGGCTATGCCAGTGTAGCTAACGCTACAAAAGAAGGCACTGCAAGAAAACGTGGTGATAAATTTGGAAACAAGATGAGCAATCAATGATTTGCTACGGAGTTGATTAAACACGAAAAAGTACGCAAATGATAAACGCGGAATGTTCACGATTGAGGTTGCAAATTACCCCGCCACGGTGGTCTAGTGGTTATGGCGCTCGACTGCTGACCCGAAGGTCGCGGGATCGAATCCCGGCCGCGGCGGCTGCATTTTCGATGGAGGCGAAAATGTTTGAGGCCCGTGTACTTAGGTTTAGGTGCACGTTAAAGAACCCCAGGTGGTCGAAATTTCCGGAGCCCTCCACTACGGCGTCTCTCATAATCATATCGTGGTTTTGGGACGTTAAACCCCAGATATTATTAGAGGTAGCAAATTAGGTTGTCTTTTTTTTTAAAAAAAGATTTAATTTTGGGGCTTTACGGGCTGGACCTACGATAAAAAAAGTCACATGATGCCTTATGCACTCGCCTAAGACGACTGGAAGGCGAAAGCCATCTTCTTTTTCTTCTCAGTCGATTTCTATTGATCCCCCCGCGCCCGAAATCTTTCTGCAGCTAGCGTTGTATTCCATTGCCTCCGGGATCGGAGGACTTGGAAGCTTTCTGCTCCTCACGTGGTTCTGCAGTGCCTCCGTGATCGGGCCACCTTTGGAAAGCGAAGACGTCATGTGATGACGTCTTCATGTGACGTCACAAATTCTGGCGACGTATGGGGTCATGATTACATCGTATTGTCACGTCATCGCGCGATAATGCTTTTTTTTTGCATCTCTCGCGTTGACGTGTCCGACGCGGACAATCACATTTCTTGTTTGATGAAGCATCTGAGGCTTCCGCTTAAAACATTTCTAGGAATGCACATATTACGGACAGCCCAATAGAACACTATAAAACCTATCTAGTTTGCACGAACTGTTACATTTGAACATTAAGCAGTAAATTGAATGAATGAATGAATGAATGAATGAATGAATGAATGAATGAATGAATGAATGAATGAATGAATGAATGAGACCTAGACGTGACCACCCCTTTCCCGCTTTTGTATGATACCCAGTTCGCCCGGACTAGACTGGCTGCTTCGAAACCGGGAACCGGCAGGAGCCAAGTCATGCCAGCAGGGGGAGGTGGTGGAGGACGAATCCGCGCCAAGTCGTCGTCGGCTGCGGCATCGGCTTCGACTCGTTGGATACCTCCCTTTCGTCTTACGCTACTGCGGGTTTTCGTCCTCCTCTGCGTGGCGACCCTGACGTCTTCGGCCAGGCGTGGTGGTGAGTCAGCGATTTTTCTCTTTCGCGAGACGGCAGCCCCAGACCACGTTGTGTGCCACCTCTACCACCGGGTTGACTTCTTTCCTCCATCCTTCCGTGCTTTCGCGTCGCTGAAGCAGATCCCGCCGGGGACGACGCGTCACACGTCCTTATGAAAATCGGCGCGCTTGTGTGTTTGTGCGTGACGTCTATGCTTCTGTGCATACGTGGGCGTCGGCAGGATTTTGTCTTGAGGGGTGCAAATCCGTGTTGCATCGTGGCGGGGAAGGGGCGAGCGCTGGTGTGGCTTGGATGGAGGGCAAGGGCTCCTTTTGCACCCCCTTGCCGACGCCCATGCAACTCACGCTCCTGTGTTTTTACCGTTGTGTGTGTGCTTTTGCGATCGCTAAACAGTGCAGGAAAAACGGTCGGGAGTCCGTACTGACTGTCAGCCTTCCAGCGCACATATATTCGTCAGAATCGTCCTTTTGTTTTTCTAGTCACGTGTTCTCTCAATTGTATACTTTCTGTTGAACGCGGCGAGGGTAATAGAGTTCTAATGCACGTTTGGATGTCTGGCCATTCGAGCTATATGGCTCACGTCTATACTTTTCTTTTTGTGTTCTTTCCATCCAACTCTTTCTGCGCACACACCTGCGGCACTGATATTTATTCGCTTTTTTTTTGTCATAGGTCGACGCCTCGCTAAACTTCTTGTCTTTTTTTTTTTTTGTTTCCTGACATTACCGCCCCTTTCACTTCGCGTTTATTTATTTCCTTCACTCCAGGAGAAAGACACCGGCGTGTCAATATGCAGGGCCGTGCCTCAGTGAACTCCTGATTTGGGAGTCCCCCTTCTGTATAGCTGAACCGGTGGCGCAGTGAAGGAAAAAATATGCTTGCCCTGCAGTGCTCGACGTGGCGTTATCACCTGCGACTCTCTCGAGGGGGCGTTCCCCCATTTTCACTTCCTATACGTATGCCGTACATGCCGGATCGTACCCGCTCTTCTTCAAGAAGAGCTAGTTCCCTTTCTTTAGCTCAGCGCTGCTGTTCGCCCGTTCTCGGGATCTCTCGACATGCATGCGATCTCCGAGTCGAAAGTCAGGCAGAAACGAGAACCTTGCGCTGGGGTTGGACAAAAGTAAGGATGTAGCGGCTAACCTAAGCTAACCTGGCGTTTGGCAACTATGGGAAAGTGAGTCTTGGGATGCTATTCTGGACAGTGTGATATTCCGTCATATTGCCAAATTTCGTAATGGCGGCATTTTAGGCCTGTCAGAGAGGCCGTAAGGAGCCCTCTGGACCGAGTTGACCAATGGCGGAATTTCACAATGTCCAGAATAGAACCCCATGTCGAAGCGATAGACGCAGTAAGATGACGGTTTGGACTAGTTGGTTATGGGTTCCATACATTAAGGTAACGCAGTAGAGACAGGCGTACGGTAGAGCAGACGACTCAACAACTCTTTTTCCAGACGGACAGATGGAACTGTGGGCCAAGAAAAAATGTTTAGCATGTGCCCTTGATGTCATGCCTTGTAAATAAAGGACAGATTCAAGCTGAATAACAGTCAGCTAAGCAAAGGGACATATCTAAGCAGGCATCTCTGAGGCTCGGAATAACCACAGAACACGCGCGAAGAAGCGAGCAAAGAACACTAAACCAGCCTATGCCAGACAGGACTCCCGGTTTTGTCAATGCACATTGCGTTCAAACAAAGCTTTAGAGCCCTCGCAGCAATTCGAGCGCCCTGTTAGAGAACCTAAAAGACGCCGGAAGACCCTTAGCCAACAGATTACTCCAGGAAAGGCTCAGGACGCTCCTAACTGGACACTATGGGCCAAAGAAATAGCCGCAATGTAATGCTGGACGTGTCTTTTTCCTGTCTCGTTGTTCGGTAAACAAGAGATAACCAGAATGCCCTTCCACCCTTTCTCTCTTTTTTTTCTTTGTTTTGTCTCCGAGACGTGCTTTGAGCGGGGTTAACAAGCTGCGAGTCTTCAGAAGCGCACCGCGAGTCCCCCAGGTCCGTGCGCCAGCTTTTCCAAGATAGTAACAACATCACGTGCGCACGTATACCCTCTCCTGTGCCCAGAACGTGAGCTCATAAAGGCGCCGCTGTCTTGTGAAATTCGTTGACGTGAAAGCGTGGCTTTTCACGTCTTGAGTTTCATCTCTACGGTCGTTTCGCTTGTTAGTTAAGTGCACCTGGGATCATGGTAACTTGTATAAATGCGAGCATTATACCCCCATTTAAAGGGGTTCGTAACATCTACGTAATTATAGTCGGATACGGCTTAAAAGGAGTACTGACACGATTTTGAGGCGTCGCAAAAAGGGGCGTTTATCGTTTGCTTCTCATGCAGTGTAACGTTCTCTGCACACAGCAGCCAGCAAACACATATAAAATATTTTAGCTTGATCTTAAAGTTTTCGTCGCCCAGCATCTGCAAGCCGGCCCCACCGCAAAGGACATTATCATGACGAGTCAACGCGGTTCGCTGGGTTTGTGAACTCTGCGTACGTTCCGCGTGCTGCCAAAATGGCTGTATATGAATGAGTCGCTAGACCACAATATACATCGTTGTTTATGTGTACTGATCGTTGAAATAATGCATTAAGCAGGCATACTTTAGCTTTAAAGCTGACATCTTCGTCTATCATAATTTTTGGAAGTCCACCTTTTGCCCTCTTTCGTAGTACTGTTCGCATAATTGCCATAGTATAGAGCTATCATTTGTTCCGTATCCTGTAGAGAGAGAGTGAGAGAAAGCTTTTGTAAAACCCATTCCTTCGCTGTCGATCCTCATAATCTGTTCTCACCCACGCGAAATCTCACGAAAGCGATCACGTGTACGCAAGGGATCGATCGACATTAAACAATTTCAGCGCCCGGGCCTTAATTTCCCCGTGCGGCGAACAACACGTGGCCTCTGAAATCCGCATTAACCCTTACGCTATGCTTGCATGTATAGAGGAGGGGCATCACTGAGCGTATGTTGCAAGAAGCGCGGTTCTTTGCGCTGCCGGCGTCGCGGTCGCCAATAAGCGTTCGTCGCTGTACGGGGCGTACTCGACGCGCGCCACCGCCACATGTGCTGACGCACGCGCGTCAGGCCTTCAACCCCGTCTTTTCGTCACGCGACCCTCTCGGCAGCGGCAATTCATTTGGCGCATCTGTTCAAGTGAATCTTCTCGCCTTCCATTTCCCGCCCTGATGTGGCATACCCCTTCAACGGCCCGGCTCTTCAGTTTTTGATGCGTTCGCAATAGGAGGGGCAAAGTAGGCGCTCGAGACACGCTCCCGATAGAGTTGCAGAAAATAGCGCCCTTTCCTCTCCAGAATCACTTTGTCAGGGGCAAAATGAATTATGATATGCGGTGTTTTCTTGACGCGAGGGGATCAAGACACGAGAATGAAAGAGTGTCAAAACAGTCAAATGGAAAGGAACAGTTCATAGTTCGTCTGAAGGCCGTTGTGTGAAGCCTACAGCATTTACTCCCGTAATAGCAGTGACTAACGTTGACTCGCGTTGGCTAAGATTGGCTGACGTTGGTTATGAACACAGTTGGTGGCAATTAGAGGTAACTACAAATATTTCTAACGCGTTTCCTTCGCAATTACCTGCAAATTGCTACTTTTTTCTTTTCTGTCTTTTTCTTTTCACTTCCCTTTCCCATCCCCTTGCTATACTGTACTATACGTGACTGTGCTAGGCTTTAACATCTCCTCTCCTCCTCTTCCTCCAGCTCTCCCTCATTTCCCTTTCCCACCCCTTTGTTATACTATACTATACGCGGCTATGCTATGCTAGGGGCTACTTGGCACGTATACCCGCTAGGCCAGTTATAGGCAGCGTCATTATTTTTAGTGGATTGCAGCTGAGTAGTGAGGCTGGCCCAATGTTGCTATGCTGCAAACACGGACGAGAAACTACCAAGCTCGACTGTAACAGCCCCGGTGTAAAAAAAAAAAAAAAAAAAAAAAAAGTTGAGCTAAAATAATCTGAACGGGGATGAACGCGCAGTGGTTGGTTCGGGGGTGGATGATTTGCGGCTTCTTCCGACACACGTGGCACCACTGTAAGGCACGACAAAATCGGCTTCCGCTGCCGTTCTCTCCTTAACGCCGTTCTCCGCTGACAGCCATCGGCGACGTCGCGGTTCACCCGAGATACTCCACACGCTGCTTCTCTGAACCTCAGCTCCGGTCAGCGGCGTCGGTCGGCTGGGCTGAGAGAAAGGGGACGTCAGGGGCCTGCGAGAAGGGAGAGAGGATGCAATGACGACAGCGTTTTTACAGAAAGACAACAACAGCACAAGCGGCGAGCTCAGCGATGCGAATACAATTTCACGGCAGCACCCGAAAACCGCGCGCGGCGAAGCCAGGCGCCCCCTAATTACGGGCTTCTCCTTCGAGGCTTCGCGTCGCCCAGATGACAGCCCTTGGTTTGTCACTCCGCCGGAAGAAGAAGCGCGGGAGTGCGAGCAGCTTGGACGACGCCGCGTCTCGTTCCCCGCCGACTCAGCACCGCGGCAGTCCCTTCCATGCTCGAGGCCACGCTTTGCGCGCGTTAGCGCGCGGCTCCTTTCGCTCGTCACTTTTAATATTCCACCGCCGGTGTGTCGGCTGGCATCGTCGGCATGTTGGGGGTGGTGGCGACGGCTGTGGCACCTGCGGTCACCCTCCCATTCCAACCCCTCCCCCCCCCCCCCGTCCTCGTCTCTCTCTCTCTCTCTCGATCTTGGGTCTGCCACCGACGTGTTGAGAGAAACGAACCAGCCACCACCATGGCACCCATGATGCGTGTCTCGGTGTGAAAATGGCCCCGATACGTCGTGAGAACACCGCCTCCCCCACCCAGAGGCAACCCAGAGGTTTTGTGTCCGTTGCCGCCGCGGAAGCGTCAAAATTTGGCTTCGCCTAGAGGGCACTCCGTGCGCGAGTGTTTTGGTAACATATTACTTTGCAGTAAAGATGTTACTTTTGGCGCCGCCTATACATTGGATCGGCCCGACAAGTGATGACCACGTCTGACTGCGCAGGGAAAGAAAACTGCGGCAGCGAGACGAATAAATTGATATCGGCCGACACGACGTGTCTCTCAGAGGCCAAGTGTTAGGCCGATATGAGATTAAAGAAAAGAAGACGAAGCCAAGCGAGTGCCTTGACAGATAATTTCCCTTTCTAGGGCGAAACCAGCTCGTCTCCACGGTTTATTTATTCAAAGGTTGGCTTACACTCCCAGGAATCACACGCACAGATACCCAACGAAGTGGACGGGGAGCTCCTTCCGTCGTAGCTCAATTGTTAGAGCATCGGACGCGTAATTCGAAGGTTGTGGGTTCGGATCCCACGGACGGAAAGGGTGATTTTTCTTCTACTTTAATTCACTAGTTTGCCCCATAATTTCTACACTAGAGTTAAACGACAACAGTTGATGTCGCCTATGCTTTGTTTGGCTATATTTGTGTGTTAGATTCCTTTGGTTGTGTCTAACAAAGAAACGAGCCCCTCGAAAGAAAGAAAAAAAAAAAACCTTGTTTTGTTTATCCTAAGGTTTCAGTGCGTGTAAGTGAGACCCCACAAGCGATGCCGGGAACTTTCAGAACTTTTTTGGGAAAGAACTCTGCAGGAAGAAAGGAAAGTACCTGCCGCATCGAAACTCTTTTTAACTCTTAACCCCCCCCCCCCCCCCCCCCCCCTCCCGGTGTTTTCTCTGCACGCTCACTCCTGCGACAGCCGCGGCTCGCGACGAGTGATCGTGTGCGATGCATCACAGAAAAAAAAAATTAAATATAATAACAAAGGAGGTAGAGAAGGCGAAGGAGAATCATCGAACCTCGCGAGGCGCGCCCAATTTCCAAAATTAAGAACAGCGCCGACGCACCGTGTCGCCGATAACAGGCATGATTGATTGTGCTGTCGCTAAGGCGAGACGTTTCGCCGCGGCGGAATCTGTCTCTCACAGATAAGCCTCCCCGAAGAACAGCTACAGCTATAGGTCCCTATATACTACACGTGAGAAGACTCAAATAAAAAGCGAAGAAAAATGCGATGATCACGCGATGAACGGAAGCCGAACAAAAGCTTTTTACACCGTCTCTGTCGTCGCTGAAGCTACCGACTTCTGTACATGCTTTGATCTATATACGTTGTGCTGTAATGCGCGCGCCCTTTCTTTTTTCCTTCATGTACGGTACGTGCCTTGGGCGAAGTGTTCGCTCGCGCTGCAAGCCGTTCACGAAGTCGACAGTGCCACCTACCGTGTTCACTCGAATACAGGCCGACTTCGATTGTAGGTGCAGCTTGTACAAAAGGCATTGCCGAAACTACGTTTTATCTACTGATTGTCCGTTTGTCCGTCCCCTTCGGCTTACTTTCGGCTGAGATGCACTTGAATGTCATGCGTAATTTTAACAGAGGTCAATAAAATTCAATAGTGTTTCCTTCGAATTCGGATCGCTCTTGAATATCACGCATGATTTTCGAGAATGTTAATAGAAATTCATTCGTGCTTATACGGATATGTTCCGTTGAAGTGCACTCGAATATCATTCCTAATTTTTCAGAAGTGTCTACGCCGTAGGAATGACAACATGACCTAAAAAATAAATGAATAAAAAAGGCCCACTTTGATGAAGGAACGTGCAAGCTTTTTTTTTTTTTATCATCCCGAATAGTCTTCGCCTGTTGTTTCACCTTGACTTAGTCAGCGGTCAGTAGCGCTGTTCTTAATCGTGTTAGCTATCTGGCAAGACGAAATTTCGTCGAACTCGTCTTAGACGACTACGGACAAAATTACGTGTGCCGGCCTATATTTGAGTAAAAGCGGTATATCTATGAACGGGCCGAACGAACGTTGGCGTTTCTGCCTTTGGCGCTGCCGCCGTTGAAGCGAGGCTTTCTAAACACAAGAAGTGTAGTCGGAAGCGGCAATGATGCCTCGCGAGATCTCGACGCGTTCGCGAGATTCGGGAAGTCTCCTCGCGTTCGCAAGAGTACGCGCATCCGCGTACTTCATCAAATCCGAAACCCTGATGTGATTTATTTAGCGACGCGTCTACTCTTTACTTCGTGGAGCTCCAAGTTCGCGAAAGCGAACGCATTTTCGTTCACTTTCCATCTTTCCTTATTTCTTTCTTTCTTTTCATCACGCATTTCAATTTCTGCGTGCTTTTTGGTGTCTTAGACTGTTGCTCTATGTGAAGTCGTGCGATCTACTACGGTATACCACGGAAGTTGTATGTACAGGCTTGGCAAACTGAAATGATATTAGCGCGCCCCAAAGAGTAGAAAAAGAAAGCGAAACTTTGTTTTATATTTTTTTCTTCGTAGTGCAACTATAAAGAGTGCATTCCAATACGAAACGACCGACGCTAGAGAAGTACTATGGATATTTCGATGTCACTGTGTGTAGTGAGTTTTCGAGATCTGCACGGGCTTTGATGAAAATTCAGATATGTCCCTTTATTACGTCATTCCCATGTGACAAAAAATAGCCGCAGATCAAATGCTCCCTGTTAGAATCTATACATACACAGGCAAGCTTCTGCGCATCCTCGTCTTTCACGCAACGCTAACACGCGCGTAACGTGAAGTACTTTGTTTTTATTTATTTTTTTATTTATTTACTTCATTACCCACAGCGCCAATTGGCATTACAGTGGGGAGGGTTCACAAAAATAGAATACAATAGAATACAATACCGCCAAACAAATAATCAATATCACCAATTAATCACAATCAGCAATACAAATACATATAACAATGACATATAACATAACATTGCATATAACAATGAGAAAAGTAGAAATAAAAACACGGTTATTTTAACAGAGAGCAAAAGGAATCATTCGACACGATAGAGGCAATGTTTGAAGGCAATCGGTTCCATTCTCGGATTGTTTTGGGAAAACAATCTGAGAATGGATTTGCTTGGCATTTTCCGTCTACTTTCCGTGACCGGAAGGGGCGGGGGGTCTGCTAGTTTGGACACTGTCAAATTCCCTAATGGCCGCATTATAGACCAGTCGGAATGGCCCCAGAAGCCCCTTGGGCCAATCAGAGCTGACAAGATGGCGAATTTGACAACATGGCGGAATTTGACAGTGTCTGGAATAGGACCGGTGGTAGGATTTCCACGATCGTTCCTCTAACCGAACTTGACTCAGAGGCCTTTCTTGGCAATCTCTTTAGGATGGGAAGTACGTGCTTATATGTCACTTGGATTACGGGAAGTTACATAACGGAACTTAAGTACAACCTGCTGGCCTTATATGTTCTGCATGCGAGACAATAGGCTAGTGTTGCCTGAAGGATGGATAGATGCTGTCTCAAGGATCGTAAATTTTGGCTATGGGCTTGGCTATGCTCTTGGCTATGGGCTGTTCTGCCAGCAACGCCATTTTCATTCAGTGTCACTCCAATGGGGCAGTTTCTTTAGCACCTCAGCTTGACAACGGTAAGACATCGTTTCCGAATCACCAACCGAGTGCCTGCGAATCGCCAGGAGCAACATTTGCGCCCCCTTCTTCTTCTTCTACTTCTCATTCTTTTTATTTATTTATTTTTTTTGTAAAGTGGAGTTCTATAAGCTACTTAAAAGAGCGCTGTTGGCTAAGAGGCCATCCAAGTGAATCCGGCCGGGCTTCTTTTAAGAGCGTTTCCTTCCCGCGGCCTGCAAGCTTCGAGAGGCGCCTCCATTTAGCTGAACCTCGAATGTCCGGCAGAGATAAGCCGGCCGTGTCGCCTCGTCTAACTGTGAGTCTCTCTGAACGGACGAGTCCTTAATTCGGAACTCTTTCCTTCCGCCAGCCATTCCTTAATTCCTTTCCAACCGGGAGGGAATCACTGCTTTGAGATGCGGCCAGACATGTAGCTGAAATTTCTGTATTTATTAGCTGTATATTTGGCATACTTTGTACGTTTGACAGCGAGTTTGGAGAATGTGCTGCGTAAACATTCCCTTAATGTCATCAACATACCCGCATCCCTAAAACCCTTTCGTTCGATAACATTTACCATCCCCTGTACTGACAAAATTCGTTCTAGACACGTATTCTGCTGAAATGAAACTGGCGCAAGTGAACTTCAAATTTGCTTCCAACAATGGTTTATGCCGTGTGCCTCCCTCAGTACATACTGATATTCGGCTGTACTTCCCATCTCTCGGGAAAAAAAGATAGAAAGTCAGGCTTCTGCCTTATGTTACTACGGCGGCTGCTGTGGAAGGATCGCGCTTGACAGTAACCGTAGACTAGACCTACGGCAAATACAATGAAATATAAATAGAATATAATAATTAAAACTAGTTAATCGTCATCTAAGGCAGATTATTTCGTTTCTTAATCAGCCTGTGAAAAGAATGAATATTTAAAGCACTGCTGAAGCAGCGGCATTTACTGAAATGTTTAGGGATTCTTGTAGAACGAGTCTGAATGTTTTCAGGCTTGAGAGGCACTTGAAACTTTCCATCCTAATATGTTTATGAAAATATTGAAACTTGAACTGTTTTTGCCAAGCATGCGTACTTAGCGCGGCCACATGCAGAAGTGACCGATTTTATTTGCTAAATCGGTTCGGAACGGAAGTCGAACGACACGGCGTTTGTTATGAGTGATCCTAACAAATTTTCTTTTGCGTGTTTGTCTTAGTGTTCATGTTAAAAAGAAATTCAGGGCGTGCAAACACGGACACAAAAGAGAAGTCAAGACACCACAAACGCCGTCCTGACTTCTCTCTCGTGTCCGTGTTTGCACGTCCTGTCTCTTCAACACGAACACTTAATAACTGTAGCTCAACTCTCTGTTATTCTCTCTTAGTGTGTTACTTTTCTTTTATAAGGCGAAAGCTTTAGATGCCGCATCAGACGCGGAAAGTGACCGTCGGCGTCAGCACGAGTGACACAAAAAATCATCGCCAGATGGCGTCAGAGCCTGTGACGTCAGCACATAACATCTTCGCTTGGTCAAAGGTGGGCCGATCCCGGAGGCACTGCTAAACCACGTGAGTTGCAGAAAGCTTCCAATGGCTGCGAAACCGCAGGCAGAGCAAAACCACGTTGGATGCAGAAAGCCCTTCGTTAGGGGGGGGTTGGGTAATCAATGCAGCACAATCGACTCAGAAGGAAAAGAAGGTGGCTTTTGCGTTCGAGTTGTCTCAGGTGAACGCATAAGAGACCCTGTGACTTTTTAGTTTTGTGATCAGTCGATGATATTAATTTACTTTACCATAATAACGATGATTCATTCCAGAGCGTGTCCTATTTTCCGCCGCTGAAAAGCTCATGTATCAGAAGGGACGGTCTGTTTGACAACTTTGTGCGCCTTCGATGCGAGGAGCATTAGGCAAAGCAGAGCGTATTTGCATAGTGTGCGTGTATGCACCCGTGGTTGACGCTGTCTTAATGTATATACCCAGTCTGGCTCCAGTTTAGGTGCTCTCCAACTGACTTCCTTGGTTATAGTGTTATGTCTCTTTATGGTCAGCATAGATCTCGTCACAGCCTGACTAACCAGGATTCGCTAAACGCTTTAACCGTGCCTCTTTTTCTTTTATTATTATTGAGTCGATGTGTATGATTCTCGTGGGGCCGCTTATGGACGCAGACGAGAAACAGATTTCTTTGAGAACGTCGCCACTGCGAGCTGGTTTTTCACTGTAAATTATTTTTTTTTTAATTTACACGACGCGTGCGCGAGATCAGCCGTTATAGCGACTGCACGGTGTAGTTAGATTAGCGAGTGGGGTACTTTTTTCTTTTTTCCTGGCGTTTTACCTGCTCTAACGACTACATGTCTCATGAAGCGTGTCGAGTAGTCGGGGACTGCGCATAACTTTGACCATTTCGTGTTCTTTAACGTGCGCCTGAAATCAAGGTACGAGTGTTCGTTTCGTTCTTCCTATTTTGTTTTTCTGGTTTCTTTCTTTCTTTCTTTTTCTTTTTCACTTCGCCTTAATCGAAATGTGACCGCCGTGGCCGGAAAAGGAACCTGCGTCATTGAACTTAGCGTAACACGGGGCTTCTGACACGAAAATTTTCAGTTGTCATTTTTCTGCGCCAATTGTAAGGTCAAGCCCTCAAGAGCTGGAAATGTACTGATAAGCGTGAGTGCGCCCTGAAAAATGAATTTCAACGTGTTCTTTAAAAGCTAGTTTGTGTTCCTTCTGTACCCTGACGTCACAACACGGTATGAGAGTCTCGTCACGTGCTCGCGCAAGATATCGTGACGTTTGCACGGCGGCTTCGCTCCGTGGATACGATGGTGACACCCAAGCGGTCATCTTGGTACCTGACGTCATCACAATTCCAGCCACACTAGTGTGTGAAGTCGCCAGAATTGGTACTGTAGCCAGACTTCACGCTTTTGCCGATGTCAGTAGGTGCGCCATGCGAAAATATACATTAGTGTCAAAATAAAATATCTTATCAGCATTTACTGAGCTTTACACTTGCTGAGAGCTGTCTCTGTATATGCAGGAGATTTGTATGACAGAGTAGAGTCAATTCGGAAATTAGTCGCAAGCCTCTCGCAATTAGCTTCGTAATTAGTCGGAATTAGCCTCTTAGTCGCAAAGTTACCACGGAGGGTAGCGAGTGACTGAAGTGTATATGTATTTGTATGGGGTCATTAGTTATCTTGGGATAAGAAAAATTAGAAAGTAAATGAAAGTACCCCTGCCCGTACGACAAGTGTGACGGGCTTAAGTGTGGGGACAGCGGTACTTATGTTCGGCAGTTTGAGATTTCAATTTTTTATGACGCATACACAGGACCAGCGTTATGAGACCGTGGTATCATAGCGCCCTGCCTGTACTGTTGCCTTTTTTTCCCTGTTTCTCAGTTTTCAATTCGCGCGATCGAAAGCGCTAGAACTGAATCGGGTTGAATGCTTAAATATTTAACGGTACGCCGATTATCGAACTTTTCTTCGAACTGTCTGCGTTGTGCCTCATTATCGTGACCTGAAT
Source organism: Rhipicephalus sanguineus (assembly GCF_013339695.2). Taxonomy (NCBI): domain Eukaryota; kingdom Metazoa; phylum Arthropoda; class Arachnida; order Ixodida; family Ixodidae; genus Rhipicephalus; species Rhipicephalus sanguineus. The sequence continues at coordinate 4,969,654 of NC_051184.2, forward strand.
CTTCTCGTGGCAGTTATAATAACCGCAGCAACTCTTTCTTCGAGGCTGATGACATGATTGCACGGGCCAAGTATATCCGCACAATGATCCAAAGTGTCGATTGCGTGATCGATTTCGTTTGTTTCTTATCACTTAGCTAATCGAGTACTGGTGTTTGCAAGCCCGCAACTTCCATGATAACAAGGTCTAAATCAAAGCGCCTAAGTACCTCACGCCAGCGAATATTATGTGTAGACGTGAAGCGATATAGTGGCGTTGATATATATGCACCAGAGAGCAAAGTCGTCTCGATGACATGCTGGTTTGTACTATAAGGAACGAGCAGAGGCCTTGCTTATGACGTTATAGCGTACAACAGATAAGCGGGCGATCCACTAGCGTTACAGAATAGGTGTACGAACTGGAGCGAAACGCAGTCGATGTCAGCATAGGGTTATACACGAAGTGATTAGGTATGTAATTTGCAGATACACAAAGGCTCTCTCTTGACGCAGCAAAGGCATAGGAGATCAGTACATAGAGTGGTGCTTTGCTTTCCGGTTGACTTAATATAGGCCGACTATAATGACGTCGACGACCTCAAAAAGTCCATAGTGGACCTATGGAGGCAGCTTTGTTGTCCATCTTCAAGCGTAACTGCGTCGTCTTAAACGTGTCTTCAAGGTCTTACAATTTTAAAAGAATAAATATTGCCCATATAGAGCGATATACTAACTCGACAAACAGCGTCTTAGAATGTGTACTTTCAAAACTGCAGCAGAAAGCAGCCTGATCACCAGTAAAGAAAGTGAAGGCCAAACTTTCTTACTTCTATACGGTATGAGAAGGTATCTACGAGACGCCAAGGCATTTTGCCGCATTTCGACCGTATTACCGCATGATACGTGCTCTGAAGTAATGGTTTAAGCATTTGGTTCCCTCGTGCAGGGCAGTACACGGAACAGGCATCGAAGTATGAGGCCGAACAGACGCTGCCAAAAGCTGTGACGCCACAATAAGTTCCTTTCCTACCACGGTGTAAGTTTCCTACTAAGCCTCCTCACAGTAAAAGTCAGCTTTACATCTGCGATTGCAGAAAGCGGTGGTGTCTCGTTCTCAAGTCGCTATATACACACAGAATCGGCGGCCGTGACACCTCTCGCAACTGCGATCACTGTCTGCCAGAGACACCTGAACGCATATTTCGCTCTAGCCGAGCGTGTGCTCGGGAACGACAGATGCTGATTTCTTCTATCGCGCGTATTGATTGAGGCCGTTATCTGATTAGATTATGCTAGGTCATTGCTCTGTCGCGAACGCTGCAGACGTACTGGACTATACGTATGGCTATCTCTCTATCTATGAAGGAAAGAAGATGACTCTTAAGGGCTCGTTTTCTTTGTTAGACACAATATTAACGAGAACTGTCTGTTAGTTCTCATTAATATTGTGTCTAACAAAGAAAACGAGCCCTTAAGAGTCATCTTCTTTCCTTCATTCATAGCAAGGGTCTCGTTCTGGCAGACTTGATGCCTTCAGGTAGTATGCGAGGGATTATTGGTCAGCTGCCAGCTCGTAAAAACGATCACGTGCTACGTGACGCCAGAAAGGCAGAAAAAGAGTGTTCCACACCCGCCGCCATGGCTGCGAATGGCGCTGACTAACACTCCAAGGTTTAAATGCACATATATACCCCATAAAGTGGACGGGAGGATGACCGCCGCCGTCGCTCAGTGGTAGAGCATCGGACGCGTTATTCGAAGGTCGCAGGTTCGGTCCCTGCCGGCGGCAAGTTATCTTTTCGTCCACTTTACTTTCTTCACAATTATATTCTAAATACTACAGATAACACCCCCTATACTTTCCTTGGCCTTATTGTCTGTTAGTTCTCATTAATATCTCTCTATCTCGTAATTTAGTAACGCATCTGTAATACCCCACCACTGCCGTAGCCAGGGGAGTGGGGATACAACACCTCCGCCCTCCCACACCACAGGCGTAGCTGTGGGGTTCCACTTTGCATGTATAAATATACACAAATTTTACACTTTGCATGTATATAGGTGTACATATACACGCACACATATAAACGCACGCACGAACATAAGGTATGGTTGAGTCCCCCCCCCCCCCCCCCCCTTCCGAAAAAAATTTCTGTCTACGCTATTGTACCCCACCTTATGTTAATCCTTCGATACCAAACTGTTCTTATCATAACATCGTCTGTACATTAAGCTCGCCGAACCCGGCTTAGCGGAATGAAAATAAATTGCACGCTATACGGTCATGGTTCTCGTATCTTTCGAGACAGAACGGTCATTTTTCGCGCGTCATTTGCGTGGAGACAGACAGCTGCATGTATTTGCATAGCGCGAATACTATTGAGCGACACCGTTGAAAAGGAAAGTCACGAGCGCGTATTGGAGAAGTGCACGGATCGCTTCGCCGCTGTTTGCATACGGAAGCGTAAACGGTGAATATTTCCAGTTAGGCCTACGGTCGAGCCAGCCTAATGATGGCGGATGTCAATAGACGTTGCCCTCAACAATAGCTCTCCGCACGCACGCTCGCCGACGCATTAGGGTGAATGATTTCATTATTAAAGTACCGTTTGCTTTCGCTGCGTGAGCTATCAGAGAATCTATCTTGGGGAACGTTTCGTACGTTCCACCGATACTGCCGTGGTTGGACTGGCTAATCTAGGCTCTGATACCTGATAACTGGGTTCTATCCAAGCATTTCAGTATCTCATTACCATTTCCCCCGCTGCCGCCTTTCGCCCCAAAGTACGCAAAAGAGATGTGCTGGGCGCATGCGCACTTGGTTGCGCTGATAACGGTGGCGACAGAAGGACAACGTTATGCAAAATACCCTCTTTCCTGCGGTGCGAACAGCAGTACCTGCATTGTACGGACTGCTTTTTTCCACCCTTCACTTCTGTTTTGTTTTATTATAATTATATTATGCATTCGTAAATGTTGAGATTGGCTGAACGAATAATCTTTGCGTTCTTTATTAATATTTTGCGAAGAGGATGATTTGGGGTTATTTTTTATTCATTCGATGTGGACCTGCCGTCAAGGCACAAATAATGCCTCGCGCGCGCGCGCGCGCGCGCGCGTGTGTGTGTGTGTGTGTGTGTGTGTGTGTGTGTGTGTGTGTGTGTGTGTGTGTGTGTGTGTGTGTGTGTGTGTGTGTGTGTGTGTGTGTGTTTGAAAGGCCCATTTTGTGTATGTAAAGCAGTCACTGCTTTAATTCGTGCACTGATACCGCGAAATGGTTTCGTGGTGTCTGTTATCGCGTATCCAATGAGTACAGCTAATTCTTACACTCCCCGTAATTACCGCATCGGTCAGCGGCTTTTTGGAACACTTTGCATATGTAATTATACGCATATCCCAAGGCACATTACAAGAACGATGTGTATTGTACAATGTGTTAACGAGTATTAACGTGCTAAAGAAAGTCAGTATTTCAAAATATATCCACCGCTATCCCCCACGATAGCCATCCCGAAATGAACTCCCGGTTAAAGCCTTTCGGACTGACTGCCCTTGGAACCAATGGCCACTATCACGGGCGTAGCCAGAAAACTTTTTTCGGGGGTAGGGTTCAACCATCTTTTATGTATGTCTGTGCGTGTGTTTGTATGTGCCATGCAAATGGAATAATTTAGGAGGGGGCGGGGGAGGTGCCCACTTCCCGCCTGGCTACGCCAGTGGAGACTGTGTAGCATCTTAACCTGTCATACGTCATCGTCATCTGGTAAGCGCCAAGAATAACCTCCCTCGGGCGTCCGCCGTTAGACGCGGCGCAGCAACTTCCCGGCAGTTATTACGAATGGCCGCTCATTCGTCACTGTACTCCTCAGAGGTGAGAGTCTGTGCCGCAAATCTCAGCGTTATACTGTACCATCAGGTCCAGGGCCCCCCACTCAGAGTCCAAACCGTACAAAAGAACTGCCGAGTCACGGGTACATCACACGGGAGAATAAACGGGAGGGACGTCAGGGACACGACGTATAGACTCCTCACCAAGTTTTACGCAACAAACGGCCCGCGCAGAAGCGCGCACCATCCAAACGCGTCGTTACGGTCAGCAGTGTAGTGTAGGAACAACAGCGGCATCAACATCGTCGGCAGTATGGCGTCAGTGCCATAACAGAGCCGCGCACTCTCTACAGAAGAAGAGGGCGGCCATAGCTCGCCGCGTGCAATAAAGCAAGGCGGGCGCGGTTATTACGCCTTTTATGGACTGTTCGAGTGTTCCCTCCTAACGAGCGAAGCCGGCATTCCCGTATATATATACCAGAAGCCCGCGTGCGCTGTGCCAGGGTGCCGCCGCTACTGTACACAGAAGCCACGGCACAGTTGGCCGCTGCCAAGACCACATGGCCTCCATCCTTGATGACGAGCCCGGCCTTCCGGTTGTACCGTGGCAGAGGCTCGCTTCTTCGCTGACCCACGTTCGGTGTGTCTGCATTGTGGCGCTGCATCTAGGAGGCATAGAGTCCGCGATCACAGGCATGCGCGCACATACACGCACGCACATTTCAACGTGCAGCGTCTTCACTCTCATTACTTCCGTAATGTTCTCGGGGAAAACAGTGAGGAGAGAAAGAGTGCGGATGAGTTTGTATGGCGGTACGTGGCTTTGATATCATAGGATTTCCTAATAATACACACTATAGGGGGGAATCTGGCGCTAGTGTCTATGGGAGCTGCAACGCATGGCGCTTCAGCCAACATGAGAATGACGGGTAATACAAGTTTGCCTAAAATTCGTTCTTTCTGCTGCGTTTGTCTCCGCGTGGCCTGCTGCCGCTTTGTCCCATGATGAAGTTCACGAAGTTCAGCAGACTTGCAGCAGTTCCACTTCATCCCCTTGACCCATTTAGGCTCACCGATTGAAATCAGCTCACGAAGTTCGCAACGAACCGTTCTTTCATCCGAAACAAAAGCCAAAACACAACAATAAACAAGCCACAAGCGCGTTCCAAGTCGCAAGCACGAAGACTAGGCAAATATATGTACTACGCGTCTTTCCCATGGCGGCTATACGATCGCAGCGCCACTGTTCCCTCTAGTAAATATTGTTGGAAAATATATTTTTGATATGATACGTGGGTGCGAATGTATATAGTTTGGAGGGTATCGCAACCTAGCACACAATGGAGTTTGCAGGAAGTGCGTGTCCTTCCACAGGTTTCCATCTTTCCGTACACAGTAGTTGATATTTAGAGTGCGCTACTAAGACACACGCAAAAAACGACGCAGGAAGAAGCACAAGTGGACAGAACACTCGCGTACACTGAAGCGTGTAACGCACACTGCAACGTACACCATAACGTGCACTGTAAGCGTACGCTGTAGCCCAAACTCTTCCTTGTCCTCTTTTTCTCGCCAAGCGCCTCTTTTCAGAGACGAAAGAGAACCATACTTTCTGCCGCATAGACGATGACGCAGAACACTGCAGCAAGGAAACCACCGCGATCATGACCTCTACTCCGCCCCTCCTTCAGCCACCTGCCATGCTGTCACCCTTGAGAGGGAAAATGGCTGGCCTGTGCGAGTGCGACGGTCAGCCAGTCGTGGTGGTGCAAAAGTGTCGCGGAGTTCCACACTCCTCTTCATTCTTTCATCCTTCCATAAGCCACACCGCCCCCGTGATACTTACGATTTCTCCTCCAGAGCTCCGCGAGCGTGCTAAAAAGAACAAAAACAATAGGAAGGGCAGGTGGCAGTAAAGCGAGGCGGCGCAAAGGAAAAAAGATGACGGCGACGCTGAGGTGGACAACGTTGGTATATATCCGCTCAGCGACAGGAGCCGGCTCGTTTTGAAGAAGCGGCTTCATCGCGTCTTCTGTTGCTGTTTCTTCCGGTGCGCTAACGCTGCGTTGGGGTGCGTGGGGGCGCTAGTGGTGGTGTTCTCTTAGCGGAGCTTGTTTTCGCTCGTCCATTTTCTCTCGCTCTCTGTCGTGAAAGAGGAGAGGACAGTCTTTCCCAGGCGTTCGCTGCACTACATACACTGGGGCTACTGCTGCGGCTGCCGGGGTCCATTCTGGGCCGCCAGCTTCATCCGAAACCATTATCCGTTCACGAGAAGGAAGGCTCGCAACGGAGTCTCTTACGGCTCGGTGTCGTCTGTTTCCGTCACTCGTTTGTCCTTTTCCCTCCTATTTCTCTATTTGCTGCTTCCCTTCTCCATCCGTGGGGCACTTTCTTTGTCTCATCTCTCTACTCCCATCTCGCGAGATGTCGTTAGTCTCGATAAGAGACGGTAGCTCGCCCCTAGCGGGCAGCGCGTTGCAGAAGTGAGCACGCACGTACAGACACACATACGGGGCTCTCGCTTTCTTCTGGCGAGGTCCTCTGCTTTTTTTGGAGACAGGTTTGTCGTTTGCAGAGGGCGCTCGGAGCCGACCTACCACCCGCTTATTTCGAACCGTCGTTTTTTTACGTTTCTTCCTGTCGTTTATGATTGCTTTGTTTCGTCTCGCGATTCTCTTGTTTCCGTTCGATACACACACACACACGCTCCTTCGTTATTTCTCGCCGATGTATATATATCCGCCCTGCGGGAGATCGCTGTGCTATGAGAAAAAGGAAGGATTTGTCCTTGTGTCGGTGTGTATCCTCTGGGCAGACTCTGGGGATGTCCTGCGGGATATATAGAAAGCTCGGCGACGGGTTGACGCTGTAGTAAGTAACTCGACACGACGCGATTATCCGCAAGAAGATACCTGCCGAAAGTTGGGATGAGAGATAAATAGATAGTGACGGAGAAAGAAAGAAAGAAAGAAAGAAAGAAAGAAAGAAAGAAAGAAAGAAAGAAAGAAAGAAAGAAAGAAAGAAAGAAAAGGAACGGAGCGGCAAGGGACGGTATAGTGGCTAATGCGATGTCTCGACCATATATCTCTCTATAGCGTCCTGTGACATTAGTGGCAGTGATTTGCTCCGCCAGTGCACGCAGCTATCTATTATGGAAGAGAATTACTGGAAAAATAATAAGATGGGTGGGAGATCGCGTTGCTCGTCTCTATATTACAAGCGTGGATTTTCGGTCTCCTGCCTAAAGTTGAGTAACGTGCCAATGTATCTCTTAAAGCAGGATTCAAGTGACGGAGCGAGGTTTGAGTGGGCGATGAAAGTCTGGTTAAGCGTCGCATAAGTTCATTACTAAGTGCGCCTTTATTTCATTGCATTCTTGTGCTTTCATTTGAAGTTAATGTACATTTAAACGTACGCGCATTTTACCGCGCGAGCTCGTGTGCTTGCACACACACACACACACGCACACACACACACACACACACACACACACACACACACACACACCACACACACACACACACACACACACACACACACAGGCGAGAAATTAAGTACTTAAAACAAACAAACAAGTTAGTCGGCGTCAAGTCTTGCTCTTTCAAACTACGTAAAGCTATAGTTCCCTAAAAGAATAATCCTTTTTTTTTAACATATAAGCGTAAGTACTTTTCTAGCAGCCTGCTTCACCCGACTCTTCCGTGGCCACCTTCTTTTGCATTAAGAGTAATATGGGGAAAAAAAGAACCTTTTAGCAAGAGCGAAAACAGAGAATGCTTTCTTTAAACTTTCTCTCTCAGCTCCGTTTTATAATCCCGTTCCTTGCCTGCTTGCGCCTCTCGTTGAAGTTATCAGTCTAGGCTGCACTTCGGTGCAAACTTTCTTTGCACGCGCTAAGTCTGCAAACGATTCTCGCTGAAACTGAAGAAAAATAAAGTTAAACATGGCGAAGTGAGCTAGATGTGTTTGTGCTCATCGGAGTCTTGGGTGTGCGCGTCGCTGCGTGAAAAATAAATAGTAATAATAAAACAGTCAGAAGAAAAAAAAAGGAAGGGGGGGGCACTTACGACGATGAACTTCGTGTGCGTGTATGTATATATATATATATATATATATATATATATATATATATATATATATATATATATATATATATATATATATATATATCGTCATTTTGGGCTCTGGGGCTGCTGGTTTTATCCGGGAAAAGTGGGTGGATTGCGAATGCGAAGGAGAAAGCAGACGTCCGAGTTCACGCATGCACTACGCACAGGTATGAGACAGACCCGCACGTACACTACAGACAAGCACAAGCACACGAGACACCAAGCTACGCTTTGCGAGAAGCCGGTGGAATGCGAGAACGCGCATGCGCCTGCATTACTCTATAGCGGAGGCTCTAACACAATCAGGCACGCACCACAGATCTCGCGCTCTCAAGCCATTCCTCTCTTTCTCTCTCTCACTCTCGCTCGCTCTGAGCAACAGAGTGAGTGACTGAGTGTGTCTTATCAGCAGGAAAGTCTGTGCGTGCAACGGCCCGCCCGCTTTTGCTGCATGAGGTGGAAGACGAAGAGATCTGAGCAGAATCAAGCGCCCCCGAACAACAACGAGCGCATATCCGCAGCCATTCCATGGTCATGGCCGGAGGCTGTGTGCGTGCTCACCAGCCCTTATGTGTGTGTGTATACCCTACCACCAGCCGGTGTATGTGTAGTACTACTACCACCTACCTGTGCGACGGCGTCATTCCTTCCTTCCCACAGAGAAGATGCGCCCCTCTTCTAAGTAAGAAACACGGCCCGCCAGTATCTCACACGCCCGCGGTCAACTCAGGCCGTGTATGGAATGGCCGACCGCACGCACCCACAGGTATATATGACTCCGAGGCACGAGCGAATCGAACTACCCCCTCCCTCCCCCACCCACTTTGTCTCTGTCGCCTCCCTTCTGCACCCCCCCTCGCCTCCCCCCCCCCCTCACGTTCTCCGTCATTTGACCTTCCGTACAAACACTTTTTTCGTCCTTGTCCTGGCGGACAAAAAAAAAGAGAAAGAAAGAAAGAAAGAACGGGAAGTATAAGAATACACGAAATCACGAAATGACGAAAGAGAAGATTGCGGGCCAAAAAACAAAGCAAAGAAGGCAACGTACATCGCCCATTATATCCGTATATGGTCAGTTCGAATTGCCCTGGCGTTATCTGGCTTTATATAGTGAACTCGCGGCGTGAGGAGAAGGTAAAGGAGAATATATATTTATGCGCTTCCGCGAGGCATATAGTCCCGGGGCCGTTTTCGTGGAGTTTATCTGCGACGATTATCATCGCGGCGGGGGGGGTGCTTATAAATCCACGTCCCGACTGTGTTATAGTATGGTGTCGTCCTATCACGCGATGGTCACCGCGTAGTCGAGCTTTCTAGCTTTCCCAGCTGCTTAAAAAAAAAAAAAAAAAAGAAGTGACTCCGCAGTATTCTGGTATTTTTTTCGCGCGTGGGTTCACTCTTTTCGTGCAATGGTACACGAGGTATATACCGTAGATACCCGTGTAGAGTCCGAAGCTATGTAAAAGTTACAACCATGTAAAGGCTACTACCAACCTAAGGGCCGCAGCGATCTAATGGCTACGACCATGTAAAGTCTGCAGCCATGTAAAGACCGCAGCCGTGCAAAGGCTACAAGCATGTAAAGGCTACAAGCTTGTAAAGGGCGCAACCGTATAGAGTCTACAACACATGTAAAGTCAACAACCATGTAGAGACCGCAACAACAGTGGCACACCGGACCCGTGCCTCCCCCCCCCCCCCCCCCGATTTCTTTCTTTTTCCCATGGCATACAGAGCCCAAAATGGCCACTAGACCACATCTGCCTGACCGTCCCTCACTTCAGATCAAGGACCCCTCCGAAAAAAAAAAAAAATGTCGCACCTTGTTAAACTCTCTAAACAAAATTAATTGTTGGAGTTTAACGTCCCAAAACCACCATATGATTATGAGAGACGCCGTAGTGGAGGGCTCCGGAAATTTCGACCATCTGGGGTTCTTTAACGTGCGCCTATATCTAAGTACACAGGCCAAGCATTTTCGCCTCCATCGAAAATGCAAGACCCAAAAAATGTCGCATGTTTTCTTATATGCATCTGCCTAAGGCGACTTGAAGGCGAAAGCCATCTTCTTTTTCTTTTCAATCGAGTGTATTGATAATTGATCTCGCCCGAAAGCTTTCCGCGCCCAAAGTGTTTTTGCACTGCCTCCAGGATCGGAGGAACTGGAAGCTTTCTGCACCTCAAGTGGTTTTGCAGGGCCTCCTAGATCGGCCCAGCTTTGACCAAGCGACGATGCCACGTGAATACGTCATCGTGTGGTGTCACAAATTCTGGCGACCTGTGACTGCATGATGACTGCATAGGGTGAAGTCATCACATGATGATTTTTTTGCATGACTCGTGTTGACAGTGCCAACGCTGACGGTCACTACTCGAGTGTTGTGAGGCATCTGAGGCTATCCCATTAAAAGAAAAAGAAACGCGTGGCTCTTGCATGAGTCTATGCGGTATAAAACTTCTCGCGTTGGTCTCATGGTCTCTCTCTCTCTCTCTGATGTAGTCTCTTTACAGCACATATTAGAACTTTGGGATCAGTTAATATTTTGTTTTGTGTTTCCCTCGAATCACGCGAATATACACAGCGTGCGTCGGTGGGCCGCCCCGTAATCCCTGGCGATTTTCCTTCCACCCACCGCCGCCAAATGCGTCGACGAACGCGCGGCGTAGGAAGGAGGGAGAGTGTACTCCGCTTACCGCGGGCAAGGGAGAGACACGCGATCTTAATCTCTCGCTTATCCGAGTGATTAACTTTCGCCGGACGTTGTTGTTGGTTGGTGAGGCATGAGTCCGGCGGTCTTTTTCTTCTTTTTTTTTTTTTGAGCCATTAGGCGTTTGCTCGGATTAACCCGCGACTCTCAGTCCACTCAGAGGTCGACTTGGCAGCGGGGGGTTCACCTGCGTGCGTGTGTGTATATCTCTACCGATGTTGCGGCACCAGCGTAATTTATACGTCCTTGTTTCGGGGCTAGACAGATAGCGACACGGGCGCCGCATGTTGGAACAAATTGGCGCGATCACGAGAATCTGCCGCATGTAGAGAGGCCATGCAGAGCCTCCCTGTGAGTGTATACACTGCGCCGAGAGTATGTTTCAGAGGCAAAGCGAAGGCGAGACGCCCGTGTTCAGATAAAAGCAAGTTCTTCGAATTAACCTTGCGTATCGGACGTCTAGAGTTTAAACACTCTACATGCTTCTACTATATGGCTTAAATACGCTGCGTGCATTAGTATACTTCGTGGGTGGTTGCGTTTTATGTTTCTGAGATAATCTCGTGGTCACGTAATAGACGCTCATCTGCCTGCTTGCCCGCGTCGTTCTCTCGACCATATATGGTAAACAGGAACACAGAACCGGTAACCTGTATTAACCTGCTTGCATCACATGTCCCGCTTATCTGGAGGGGACACTAAAGAGAAAAATCCATTTTTATCGTATTAGTAAATACTCATTTACGATACCAAAAGCACCACGCTTGCTGCGAGAAGACGCTTGTTAAGGAGAGAAAACGAGAAAAAGGAAAATGCGAGTGGTGACGCCACCTTGAAGTTTCCGCACCAGTCGCCGTGACGTCATAGATTTTGGCGGCCTCTGCTAAAGGGCCTACGTAGTTCTTAATCAGTAGAAATTAAGTACATTGTCTTTTCAGGGAGCCAGATAACTACCGTGCCAAGTTTCAGAAGATATCGTTCAGCCAATGTAGCCAAACTACGAAAAAGACACTTCGAAATCCGTGACGTCACCACCGGAGATTTCGGCGGGAAATTTAAAAGGGAACTTTTTGACATTGATTTTCTCATCTATTAATAAACCTACGGTGTTCACATGAAATCAACGAAATTAGAGTTCTCAGAGTACAAATTATCAATATAAATTCATTCATTGTTTCACTCTAGTCGACCTTTAAATTAGTTAGTACGCGAATGAAGTGGTGCAAGGTTAAGTTAGTGGCTAAACCTAATATGGCCGCCGTTGTCCCCGCAGAGAGCCCCTCCCGAAAGTAATTCCATGGGTCTGTATGCCTTGATTGCGTCGTATACATGCGGTGTTCCTCGGCAGGAGACATACCGGTATTGATCAGTATCACAAACCTCCCAAGAGCGGTTTTCTCCGGAGCCCCGCTCGTTACGTAAGCGGGCATACAAGCAGGCAAGTCGTATTATGCGGGGAACGGGGTTCAAGACTGCTCCCGAGTGCATCGTGTGCGACTCGTATATGGTGTACATACGCACACCCATCGACCGCAGTCGGCTCGCGGCCATCACTCCAAATGGGCCCATAAATCATCTTCCCGAACGGCGGCGGCCCACCGCGCAGCCTAGGAGAAAGGGAAACAAGAATTATGGGGCCGACAGCGACCGTATACCGCGGGCGCAGTATACCGCGGGCGCCATTCGTCGTCTACGTCAGCCGCTTGGGTGGACGGATGCGGGCCTTCTATATGTTAACCAGAGAAGGTCGTCTCTCTCTCTCTCCCCCCATTTCTTTCTGTCTTTGCCTTTCAAACGATAACAAAAGATACAACACTTCCTGAACGAGACGACCAAGTGCAACCGACAGACGGCTAAGCCAAGCATAGGGAATATTATTTTGTTGCTCTTATTATAGCGTAGTATGGTAGTCATGACATGAATTGAATTGAAGTGGACGAAAAATCACCGTCCCAGTCGGTGGGATCCGAACACACAGCCTTCGAATTGCGCGTCCTATGCTCTTCCAATTGACCTATGTCGGAAGGCTCTTCACCGCCCACGTAATTCGAAGGGTGCGGGTTCGGATCCCACCGACGGAAAGGGTGCTTTTTCGTCCACTTTAATTCGTCTCACTTTATGTCAGCCACTATTAGCCATCATTTGCCAACAGGTGACCAAGATTAACCCGTTTTTTTTTTTTCCTATAACATGCCTGTTAGTACGGTATAGTTAAATTCGGGTCGCAGGTTATCGAGAACTTCATACTGCGTTAGACGAAGTTGGTGGATCAGAGACGCCCAGAAGACACCCATAAACTCTATTGGCTTTCAACTGACCCAGCGACGTCTTTCACACATTTTTACGTTTCGTTCTAATACGTACCGTTCATTACACGTAATCAATCATTCCTTCAACGAGGCGCGCGTCGTTTATACTCTCCCTACCGAGCTCGAGCGGCGCAGCGCGTCCATTCTCCGCGCTCCGGCGCTCTCTCCAAAAAGCCTCGAAAAAAAAAGATATGGAAAAGTGGGACAAGGAAGCGCAGAACTTCGGAAGCCGGGGTTTGAGCACTCCGAGAAGAGAGAGAAAGGACGCGGACGAGTTCAGGAAGATTGGAACGATGAGCGTGGCGTTGGGATAGGGGTGTTGGTTGGTGGAGGGGTAGAGGGGTAGAGTCTAAGCGTGCGAGCCGCCGAAGACGGCAGCCAGCGAACCCTTCTTTCACGCTCCCAGCATTCCGGGCGCGCCGCGCCTGTCACATGCCATCGCGTCAGCCTGCAGCTAAAGCCTCGGCTGCGCGTGGCTCGCGCCAGCAGAAAAGAAGCTTGGATGCCCGAGTTTACCCACCCTTCTTCACGCGGACGGATTGCGCGACTGTTCTTTGTCTTTTTTTGCTGTTACACTTTGCTTTTTTGTCCTCTGTCGTGCGCGCGTTATTCATTGTGGCAAGCGCGCGTCAGCGGTGCAATCAGCGGGCCGAGGGGCGGCGACGCGACGCGTTTTTCAGCGGTTTAACGCGGCACGAAGCATCTTGGGCGCGAATACCTTGCTCGTCGCTCTCTGCCTTACACAAAACGGGAGCGAAGCAGTGATTAAGGTGTTTGCAAATACGAGCCGACGATAGAGTCCCGCGTTCGTACTTTTCAGCGGTTGTCTGTGAAGCAAATTAGCGCGGAAGGGGCGGAAGAAACAAGGAAAACAAGAATAGGCTGATGGGGGTAGGTGGAGTGAGTGAGCTGATTTATCGGCGGACCTGTCTGTGGCGTCTTTAAATTGAAAATCACTGTACTCTTTATCAAAAGCTGCTGAAGTTTAACTATTTGAACCTCAGTTCCGCTGGTTCAGTGTCGAGTCGATGGTGTCAACACGACTGATGCAAAAAAAAAAAAAAAATCATCATGACATCACAGGTCGCCAAAATTTTCGACGTCATTATATGTCACTACGTCGTAACATGTGCGTAGTCACCTCACGTGATGATGTGACCACATGACATGGTCACTTTGTCGAAGGTGGGCCGGTCACGGAGGCAGTGCAAAAGCACTTCAGGTGCAGAAAGCTTTCGGGGGGGGGGGGGGGGGATCAATGCAGTCGACTGAGGAAAAAAAGGAGATGGCTTTCGCCTTCGAGTCACCTTAGGTGAATGCACAAGGGACCCTGTAAGTTCTTTTTCTTACTATCTTGGCTTCATCACTTATCGAAAGATCGAAAGGGCACAGTTCCGATACTCGTTTTTACTGCAGCAAACTTGAATGTTCGAAAGCGAATATACCCTTATACGATGACGTACACTGACTTATACACACTCACTGCTGCAGGTGTACGTACACACAAGCTGGTTGTCATCGTGCGCACAATTCCGCGGCGTTCTTAACTGCGGAGCCTGTCGTCGTCGCATGTTTTGCGTTGGTGTCACGCAGGCCTCACGATTGGTACACGTAAGCCCAGCAGGCTGTACGTCAGGAACGCCAGCGTTGCCGAAGGACTAATATTCGTCTGTCCAAGCCAGCGATGTGACAGCGAAACGCCAGCGCTGGGAGTTAGACGCACCGCGCTCGGAGCAGCAAACAGCAGAAAAGCAGATATAGAAAGGAGACCATCGAACAGAAAATAGATCATCGCAAAACAAATCATATAATCACAAAGGAAAGAACAGAAAATAATATAGAATGTCACATAATCACACGAAAAGAACAGAAAAGAGCAGAAAAAAAGCAGATAAACACAGGAAAGTAACACAATAGAATAGAGAAGAGCTGGTAAACACAATATAAACAGAAGGGAAAAAACACAGGCGAATCAGTGTTCCGCAGTTCGTATACGCGGCTCTCACTTTGGGTGGAACTGGCTTTGATTTTTGCGAGCTCACCGCGTATATACAGACCGGATAGCGACCGTACCTCGTCTCTGTCAACACAGCGTAATGCCATCCGTGTCGGTAATTGATGGTCGCGATGGGTATCTGTCGGCGCAGCGCCGGCGTCGGCATCGAAAGCTCGGCCGGGACGACCCGTAATCCTGTGGCTTACTGGAAAACCTGTCTTCGTTTGTTTGTCTCGTATGTGCCGAATTCGCCGCTGGTTTCGCTCGTATACTCTCGAAGCGCTGAGCGATGATCGATTTTTTGTTCCTCCCTTGCCGCGTGTTTGGAAAGCGAGATTTCGCCAGCATCTCTAGGTGCATGGCTACCGTAGAGCCGCACAGGTGAGCTCGCGCTCTCTACGGATACGCATGCGGAAAAAGGTGACTGCACTCTTCTCGAATGCAGGAGTTTCGACTCTCTCGAGTATTGAGTTTGACATCGCGACTTTTGCGACGGTCTGTAGGGACAGCTTTTTATGACTCATCAAACGCGAAAAGTGATCGTCGGCGGCGGCGGCGTCAACACGAGTGTCGCAAAAAAATCATCATGTGATGACGTCACACCTTTGTCGAAATCTTATAATCAAATCAAATCAAATCTTTATTGTACATTTCATAAGAGAGTAACACATATATCAGGCCTGCCAAAACCACATAGGGCTTGAGCGGCTGTGCCTGGCAGCAGCGGAAAACAGCAATCTTTGAAGTTATGCATTTGCCTATAAAACAAAATGAAAAATAAGATACGGCACAGGAGAGAGAACAACCACTTTGTTTACGACGATAAATAAATCATTCGCCTGAGAACCTTTTTTAACTTATGCTCAGTTCGGGTGCGCAGTACACTTGGAGGCAGCTTATTGAAATGTACAGGAACGTAGCAATCTCGTACTCTTTTTCCATACCTTGTATGACGCCTGGGTACTAAAAATGGATCCTTGGGACGCAAACAACGTGCAGGAACATACTTTGTTTTCAAGCTATTGTTCCAAAAGTGCCTAATCACTACGCTTTCCATTAGTAAGTGAGTAAAGTCCGGCATACATAAGGTTTTGAAAGCATCCTTTTTGGCATTGAGGTTAAGGTCGTAACAAATGGTTTGTAACATATGACGGAGAATAGAGTTTACCCTCATTTGCCAGCGCGCCGCACAGTGGCCATATACTGTTACGCCGTGCCTTACTACACTATAACCCAAAGCATAATAATAATTCTTGTGGGATAACGATATGATTGACTGAGAAGAAGATGGCTTTTGCCTTCAAGCCGTCTTAGGCAAATGCATAAACGGCCGTAAGCCTTGTTATCATGAAGGCAAAAAGCAATACATGTCTCGTGAGCTCAAAAATGCGGCGCGGAGACGGAAGATGCCAGAAGACACGTGACCAAATGATCACATCACCGACGCTATAGGCCATATCTGGGGCGATCCCGGAGCTAGTGCAAGACAGGGTGTTGCAAAAAGCTTTAGAGGGCACCACGGGGGCCTCATTCAGGTTCAGATTCCTTTGTTTTCAGGATTCATTATGAGAACAAATGCTAGGACAGGAACAAAAAGCCGCTATTATAGCGGCTTTTTGGCCCCTTCCTGCAGAATTTGCAGAAAGGCCCCTGCCCCTGCAGAATTTGACAGCAGAGAGTCAACTTTCTCCAGACATCGATTCAGGAGAAAAAAAAAAAAAAACTGCAGTGCATGAATATACAAATTATCTACTGAAAAAACATTAGAGATATAACACTGACAAGCATTTTACAAATATACAGCAATTCTTGTTTATAATATACACACCGAGATACACTTCTCATTTCTTACGAACAGTGCACAACTTCTCAGAACAAAATCGCAAACATATGTAACGTGGTGAAACTATACAGATTTGTGGGCACACAAGAGTATGTAAAACGACTTTCACACACAACAAAACTGAAAGATGTGCCATATCTAAGGAACAAGCCAGGAAAAAAAAAACGCAAATACCGCATACATTACTCACATATAGTAGCACGGCTAAGAAAATACTGCTTCAGCATTCGACGCTAAACAATATCCAGATTTACATGTTCCCCCTCAAGATTGTTAAGCAATACTGATATCCGGCACGGTAGCCTGTCCTTTCCATGACTGGTTCGTGAAAAAGGGACGGCCCAAGTTTCTCGCTCTCGAATGGAATATTTGAGGTGACGTGGTTTGCTGAGATTACAGAGATGAAGAGGTGAGGGCGAAACGCGAAAAAAAAAAAAAAAACCGCGCTTGTAGTTCTCAATCCCTAACTACGGCATGCCTCGTAATCCGGTTTTGGCATTTGACCCCAGAATATCAATTTAAGAAAAACGCAAAGTATAAGATGTGGCTTAGAAGGGATGTGGCTTAGGATGTGCATGCAACGCTCCTAGCGTAACGGAACTGAACTCCTAATGGAAAATAAATAGTTTCTTTCTTCTTTTTTATTTAATAGCGTGAGCGAGCAAGTTACTCGCGCGATTCGAAAATATTCCCTTACCTGCAATGGCATACGAAGTTACGAAAAAGTGCAAACTGTCACGACGGCTTTGGCAAAGTCAGCTCAGCCTGGTCAAAATGGGCCTGCACGGCGAAAGCCTTTCGTAGAATAAAACAGCACCAATAAAAAAAAAAGTAAGGGGTAATCTTTTCCGATCCTGTTTGAATAAAGTTCACTTCTCACTTTTCCATTCGGCATTCGTTTCGCATAAACCTAGAAATACTTTTTTTTTCGGAAGCGACTTCCGGCATTGATCGCCAGCTGGAAAAGGTTTCGCGAAGCGAACTGGTTGACTTAACAAAAAATAAAATAAAATGAAACTGAGAAGAGTCGGCATCGCTGAGTAGGGTGACAGAATAACGGTTAAAAAAAATAAATAAGTAATAAAGGGCGGTATAGGAAAACGTCAGTCGGCACAAAGCGAGTGTCCGGTATTTCGGAGCAAAGGTTGCAGTAGAAACAGCGTCCGAGCCCGTATTTTCCGGTATTGCCATAGAAACTGTCCGGTCAGCAGGAAGTTATTAAACTCGGCTGCTTTCATCTTTCTTCAAACATAACCGGAGAGCTGTTAGTCGATGAAGTTTGCGAAACAAAAAATTAACGAACGTTAAAGAAAAAAAAAAAAAACGACAGCGCAGCGCCTTCCCGGTGGCACGTGTGTCTGTAGAGGAACAGCACAATAGTCTATATGAGGTCATGAGGGCGGCTAATATACCGTAGTGTTCGCTGCATAAGCGACCATCGAAACGATGAAGTGATATCTAAAACATAATATATATATATATATATATATATATATATATATATATATATATATATATATATATATATATATATATATATATTAGTGAATCTTTTAAATGCGAAGCATTTCTTAGCGAGCCAAAGGCACTTTCACCGTTTCTATCTATCTATCTATCTATCTATCTATCTATCTATCTATCTATCTATCTATCTATCTATCTATCTATCTATCTATCTATCTATCTATCTATCTATCTATCTATCTATCTACGTCTGGGTGCTCTGGCGGTCATCCGCTTCACTTGACGCATTCTAAAATTCGCATAGGAGGACATTAGTGTACGACGAATACGGTAATCAAATAATACCATGAATAGCCTGAGATACTTGTCACGTACGTCATGAAACCCTTTTCCTCATTCACGTGTCGCGCATGCCTGCATACTACGGCCCATGGAATGCGGGTATGCGCATCAGGTGATTGAGAGGTTAGTATCAACCCAGGAGCGGCGATAACAGACTTTGGAAATGTTAACGCGATATCATTATTTAGCATATACGTCGCAGAAAATCCTGTGCCGCAACGCTTGGCTCAAAGCAATCATTAGAAGATGGTATAGGCTGCTACTCTCCTATACTGCTTCGCATGACATCAACTCCCAGAATGTGTGGGATCAGCTGGATTTCTTTTAACACCGGGTCAACAGCTTACATCGTGCAGCCTGTAATCCGAAAAATACGGCAGGCCGTTTTCGGGCGGCGGGTATATGAAGGCTTCACTCTTGACGACTCGGACAGCCGGGTAGCTCAGAATCGAGAGAACGCCGGCACGTGCAAACAAAAGGACAAACGGCCTCTTTACTTGCACGGGTTTACGAAAAAGAAGCCCCATCGGGCGAATTCTTTTTTTTTTTTTTGTTATCTCTTTCTTATACTCACACTTCCCGTCGTTGTTCTCTTAACGCTCGTTCCGGGGCAGTAAAAAAGCCCGACTCGGTGCTACGCGTCCGGGCCCTGTGTTTTCAAAGCGTGCAGCCCCCTTGTTATTTTTCTTTTTACGCTCCAGGCTGCGCGTGCGAGGCGCTAAAGAAAGAGTTTCGTCGGCCGTCAAGCACACACACGTCTTCGGGCTCGCGCACCCCTCCAATTCCTGACTTGCGCAGAAAAAACGACTCGTCTCGTCGAGGAAATGAGCAAAGCGAGAAAGAATGACGGAAACAAAACTACTAGGAGATCGCGCGTGTGTTACTCCTTTACCGCGAAGCCAAAAAAACGTTGGTGTTTAAAAAAAGGTTCCATACGGGTTGTGCTGCGTGGTTTAAGCCTTTCCGCCATCTTGGGCGGAATTTATCGAAGGTTAGGCTTGGGCTTTACTCCATTTTGGTTGTAGTTTGGAAAGGTGACGACTGTGTACCTCAGTTTTTCTCCTTCCTCCGTCTAGCAAGGGTGTATTAGAAGGGGTACGTTTTACTCCCCCTTCTTTTTGGAGTGTCTGATACCTAGGCAACTGTGAGGATGGGTTTGCCGAGGGTTAGGCCTTCCTCCATCTTGGTCTCTGAGGACCGCGTGCGGAGAGCGAATCACCTCGTAAAACCAGCGAGCCGTGCAGAGAAAAAGAAATAAAGAAAAAAAAAAGTGCGAGAGAGAGCCTCAGCCACTTCTCGGACAACGCTGCAAGAGCATACGCCCGGGTTTTGTGTTCTCTGCTTACATGCTTGAACGCTGGGTTTTTGTTTCCTTGTCGCCTTCAGCGGCGAGGAGTGGGGGGAGGGGGGGGGGGGCTCTGGTTGGCTTTCTTTCTGCAAGCCAGACCCGTAGTAGAGCTAGAACCCTTGTTCTGGGCCCACGAACGGTTCGGTCTGGATCTTTCCTTCACTTTCGCGCTTCTATAGCTGGCTATACGCTGCTGAGAGAGACCGTCAGGAGGAGGAGGGTGAGGGTGAGTCTAGTCTAGAACCCCCTCTCCACCCCGCCCTGTCCTTACTTGCTCGCCAGTACCACGCGTGCGCGCTCCCTTTTCCTTAGCCGGTCTCCTTCGGCGACGTTATTCAATAAACTGCGCGCTTGGGTCCTTCTTTCTTCCGGAAATTACGAGCCCCCGTCCGTTGGGGCCAAAGTGCGGGGAATAGAGGCGACGATTGGACACGGCCACGCCATGCGGACGTGTCTTCACGGCTGTGCTGCAATAAAGCACGCGCTGCACCACGCAACTTCTCTCCACAGTGTACGGCTCGTGGAACCAGACGTTCTCTCTCTCAGCTCTGGTTTCCCTTTATAGCCTCCTTTGGCCCGGCTCTCCGAGGTTTTAACCCGTCTCTTCGGTCGTTGGGCGAAGGGTTGGGCTCCCCTGCCCCGGGCAGCGCGGTTGTTTCGGTTCGCGTGGTCCGCGGCCGTCTAGCTATAGGGTGGTTGTTGTGAAGCGCGGGGTCAGTGTCCAGCGCTGTTTCTTGAAGGACTTTACCTACGCTCGTTCTTTTGTGTTCCCCTTGTGTTGGAAAGAAAGAAGCTTCCTTCCTCCTCTCTCTCTCTCTCTCTCTCTCTCTCATATCTCTATTCCCCTTTCTGATTCAACCAGCGTAAGGTATCCAACCGGACATGTTCCTGGTTAACCTCCCTGCCTTCTGCCTTTTGTTTTTATTCCTTCCTCCTCCCTTGTGGTGCGTCCTAAAGAGCGAAGTTTCATACACTTGTGGAAAGCCTTTCGTGGAGATTGGAGTGGATGGTAGTGTGTGCGATAACGCTGCACGGTCCAGAAGCCGATATTCCGTGTAAGGCCAACATCTCGTGTCCACCGCACGTCGTGTGGTTGTTGGTGGTGTCCGGTGACGCTCGCATCTGCGGCAAAAACAATGACTACTTCCTGGAGAGGGCACTTCGCAGATTGAGGTCGCCGACACTCTCGCTTTTTCGGATATCTTAGCCCTGAACATGGCAACAGGTAGAAAGAATTTGCGAACTTGAGCTGCTTTCTGTCGTTGCGTATGTGGAAGGTGGTAACGTAGCCAGAAAATCATTCGGGGTGAGGGGAGGGGGGGAGGTTCTACCGTGCTTTATGTATCTTCATGCGTGCGTTTATATGTGTGCATGTATATATACACATGCAAAATCGAAAAATTTCTGGGGGGAGGGGGCGTTTGACCCCCACCCCCTCTTGGCTGCGCCCCTGCTGGAAGCATTCATGTATAATTTATTCTCTTACACGAATTTCCCCAACTGCAGTAGGGTGTGGGACCGGGATTGTTCGTAGATCTTGTTAACCAACTCACAAAGGGCCGACAAGACAAGCCAGTCCTTTGTCTGCTATCGCACTACTTAACGCGAAGTTGTCCCTACTCTGTCTTCATGTATACCGCTTTTCTTGCATCAGTGAATGTGAAGTTCATCAGCTAAGTTCTTCGACCACGAATGACGAGCTCGTAAAAAAGTTAAGCTTTCATGCAGTGTGTGTGGTTATCCAGCAGTATTCGTGAGAACCATACAGGGACCGACACTTTGGACGCACATTGTTGCAAGTATAGCGTCAATGTTTTTTCTTCCTATTATCTTAGTTCGATCATGGAAAGAGAACTACAAAATTCACAGCGTTATGGCTTGTAATATAAGATTAAGAGACCCAGCGAACGCAACGCTCACATTTCTTTAATGTCCAGTGAGTTTGGTGATCTGAGATTATCTCATATATGCTTAATGTTTTCCCCAGGGCACCCCTCATAGTAAAATGGATTAATGGTGAAAATATATAATCCCTCTCAGTATTCAAGCAGTATCTGGGCGACTGCTATATTCTTCTTACGAACTATGCGGGGTTGAATATACGTGCAACAGTCCAAACACGATTAACTATATAGCTATAGTTTCGGTATCATTACGGACTACTGCGTCGCCAGTATTTTCGGTTGCCTCTCGAATGAATCCGTTACGCACCTTCACCTTAGCATTCGTCTTATTCATAACACGCCGGGAGCTACTAAGCAAGTCCACACGTCGAGAGAAATAGAAGTAGAAAACGAAAGACGGAGCTCCGTGTTGTATCCTAACACTATCCCGCCCTCTTTTCCCGCGTCGCCGAAGAGAAGGATCTCGCCGACGTTGCTCGTTTTCCCTTTTATTTGCCTTTCTCTCCTCTTTTTCCTTATCCCTATCTCGCGCGCGAATTCGGTCCCCGAGCCAATAAAAGACGGAGGAGAGACCCGTGCCGATCTACAAGGCAAGTGGAGCCTCTGTCGATTGGGTTTACCCTAAACTCCCTTTCGTGCACCGTCTGACGCCTGCGCGTTGTTCCTTTCCCGATTCCTTTTGTTTCTTCTGCGGCGAATTCCTTTGTTCCCTCTTTTCTCTCTAACAGCTTCCTTTATCGCCTTCTTTCCTCATCCATTTCCCCGTTTGCCGCCTCTATTCCTTTTCACTCCCACCTTCCTCAATTCCTCGACATTTTTTGTTCCTTTTTTCCCTTGAAAACCTTTGCGTCCGTTATCTCTTTGGGCCTTCCGCACTGTCTGCTTCCTTTTTACCTATTTTGCATTTGCATCGCTTTATGTTTTTTGTTCTCACCCTCTTCCCTTTATTCCCTTTAGTTGCTGTTCTTTTCTCCTTGCTTGCTATCGGAGTATCCTCGTACTCCTTTTGTGTCCATTTTTTTTTCGGTTCTCTCCTGTTGCACTCCCAGGCTTTTTATTTTACTCCTTTTCTTATCCGCGTTTTCGTTCCTACTCCAAGGATCTTTTTTTTATTTTTCTCCTTTTCTGTCCCTTTTTGTTATCATCGGCGTTTCCTTTTATTCCCTTTTGGCACTTTCACCCTTTCACTGCTACGTGTTTTGACTCCTTTGTTTCCCCAATACATTTCTTTCTCTGGAGGGCACCGGGTATTGGCTTTCTGTCTGGGAACGTATAGTACATATATCTCTCCTCTCTGTGTTACTGGCGCGCTGTCGCGAAAACACGCGGCAGGCGAGTGCAGACCGCGTTCTTGGCGTCCTTTTGCGCGCCCTTGCTACATAGCCAATTCGCCGTTTCAGGGCGCCCCTCGGCTGCGGCATAGTTTCAACATGCCTTAGCCAGACGACGACGAGCCGTGGTGGAAACCTCTGAGACGGTTGCGGGCGACGCTAGGTGTCGGCAGGATTTTAGCCTTGGCGGCAGCTTGTCGCGTTCCGCAAGGGTCCGCGCACTGTTTGCACGGCGCGCTGGTTCGTGCTTTCGGTTAGGATGGAGTAATGAATACGCAAAATGCGAATTGTACAATTGAGTATACCTTTTGGTATCGCCATAGAAGACACTTCATACAAGACCAACTTTATCTTTGCTCTTGCCTGGAGTTGTGAATCGCGAATAAACTGAATAGTCATTCTTGGGGTTTTACGTCTGAAAACCGCGATATTGATGCCGTAGCGGAGGGCTCCTGAAATTTCGACCACCTGAGGTTCTTTAACCTGTATCTAAATCTATAGGCGCACAGGCTCAGCAAAAGTAAGCAAGAAATCAATAGAATGCTACTGAATTTTCTTACTCGATGTGCACGGATGAAAAGATTGTCCAAAACTTTCAAATGTTGTATACGCGTGCATGAGTGTGGGTCGAAATGAGCTCACAATCGCGGTCGCATTCAAAAAACACTTAGGTGCGAGTTTGGCGGTTCGATACTGCTCGGCACGCTGCTTTTGTTTGCTGCTGGCGAATCGATTTGAGGCGCGACTTTTAGCCACAGTTTGCAACAAAAAGAAAAAAAAAGGGGGGGGGGAAGGGCTAGATAGAAAATACGTGTCTGTGGAAATGGCACGCACTCGCGTTTTTGTTTTGTCTCAGGCGAAACCAACCAAACGGGAATATTGAATCTCGCTTTCGGCATTCGATCGAATTTTCCGTGTTTCGTTCCGTCCTGGTGACCTCTTGACCCAAAAACTCGCCCATCAAAATCAATTGATTGTCAACAAACATGAATAAATAAATAAGTAAACTAAAAGAGAGAGAAAGTCGGCGAAGTGTAAGCGCGCCTCCCTGTGTTGATGCTTTATGTGGTCGATCGACTACGTGCGGTTTCGTTTGACTTATGCGTAAAAACTTTTTTTTTCATGAAAATGCACTAGATGAAAATTGCCATTTACAAGTCATCACAGAATTTACCCGTTTTGCAACCTCTAAATCCGGAAAATAGACGGAAAGCACCACCTATAGGCTATTTTTTGCACGCGTGTATGCTATAGTCTTGAGTTGACCTCCTCAACTGTACGAAGATTCTTAGGTGGGCTATTTGGTTCGTGAGTATTGTGGCAAAACAACGTGGCACAAAAATATTGGACAGGGAACACACAGGACACAGTGCTAACTCTCAACTGACTATATTGATAGCTGTGTCCTGTGTGTTCTCAGTCCCGTTTTCCGTGCTTCTGTGCCAGTGTTGCGCACAGAAGTGGTTTAGCAGTGCAATACAAGACGCATTACAAGAGTTTTGCACTGCAATACAGGAGTATTGTCTCTTGCTCTCTCCTGTTGGCAACTAGGATATCGGCCGCCCCTGTTTGTTCTCTGATCCGCGCCTGCCATTCTCTGTTTCATCGCACGCTGCCTAGTCCTTATCTTCACGAGTTGTTATCATTATGTGTTAGTGCTGAATACAGGTCCTGGCTATCTAATTCACAAAGACGTACTCGTTTCGCATCGGAATGGCGGACACCTCTGCATGCGACTCCTGCGGAACCGAATTGAACACGTCCCGTGCAGCTGCGCTCGCTTTGACACCCAGCGATGCCCGCTCCGGATGCTTTTGAGCCAACTGGACTCGAGACCATTTTCTGTAAACAAGATTCTAGGAACATGGGCATGTGCGTCGAGGGCGCAGAAGGCTATGAAAGCGCTACTGAAATACCTAGAGTCAACAGATCTGTGCGACCGCCTGTAGACTGGACGTGCTCCCCCAAGTGTGCTTGTAATTCGGTCCATCCCTCTCTTTTTTGCCCCTTTATCCCTTGCCTCAGCGCAGGGTAGCAAACCAAACTTGAGTCTGGCTAACCTCCCCGCCTTTCTTTGCTTATCTCTCTCTTGACGGAAGTCTTGGTACCACAACGACGTTATTATACGCTCTGGTTTACGGCAATGACGTGGCAACCGTGATGTTTTCTTTTTAATCACCATCACACCACCCCTGTCACAACAAATTGCTATTGAAACAGAAAGTCGTGCTAGAATAGGTGCCCATATCGTCTCGCCATCTCCCCCAGCTGACTAGCATATATACACACACAGGGCGGGGAGACCAAGATACGAAATTGACGTCGGGCACGTGCCCGTGCGGCTGTAGATAATGGGTTGTATACACTCTCCATGGGTGCATAGCTTGGTGTGGCGGGTGAAAATTCGGGCCAGCTTCATCACGACACTCTGGCGTACAAACTCTTTCTCATCTTCTTCTCGCCTTCCCTGCTGACTAAACACGTAGTTCACTCCCTCCCTCCTTTCCACCTTTTTCTACTCCTCTGGGTGCACGTGTCGGAGCCATTAATTAATCGGCCGGGGCGTTGCATCGGATAAGAGAGCTTCAAACCACCCCGACGCGTCGAACATGCCTTTCTTCCTCGTTGAGGTCCTCCACGCCATCGAAGCCCCCCCCACCTTCTCCGTTTTTCGTTCGCTCCAGCTCGCACGACAACCCTAAAGTACTAGAGAGACACATCGCGTTAAACCAGCCGCGTCGCACCACATCCTGCGCTGTAGATCGACAACACGTGCGGCACGTCCAAAACTTGTGTTCCGCGACACCGCACCCTGCGCTCTCCCTTCATTTGCTCCTTCGGCCTCTTTCTCTCTCTCTCTCCGAAAGGGCACGTGCTTCAGCAGTTCTGGATCGAAGGCCCTTGCTTGCATGACAGATTTGATTCTCTATACTTCATTTGCAAAAGAGAGTCATGCAGGGCTGTGGTCTCCCGGCTGGTAATGCCGTAATACTCCTATATCTAACTATACCAAATGTATTAATGAACGCCAGCAGATAATGATGCCAAGGAAAGTATAGGGGACGTTAATTGTACTGCTTTGAGTGTATTGTAGTAATTGTGATACAGGCGTAAAGAAAGTAAAGTGGACGAAAAGACGATTTGCCGCCGGCATGCAGGGACCGAGCCTGCAACCTTCGGATCCGAAGGTTGCAGGTTCGGTTCCTGCCGACTGCAAGTTAATTGTCTTTTCGTCCTCTTGAATTTCTTCACATTTATACCATAATTACTGCAATACATTTAAAAGAATGCAGGTAACGTCCCCTATGCATTCACTGGCCTCACTGTTTGCTGGTTTTCATTAACGTTGTGTCACAAAGAAACGATTCTTTAAAAAATTATTTTCCTTCATTTATACAGTAGCGAAGCCTTTGAACTATAGTAATGGGTTGCGCTCTCCAGCGCCTTCTTGGGTCTCCTGAAAGGACGCCGCTCGCGCTGAGAGTCCGTGCTTTGCCGTGACTGTCACCATCGCGCATCGTCGCCGAGTGTCGTCAAATAAACACCTTACAATACCAAATGTGTGGGCTACTATTTAGGGATTGCCGCTGCAGTGATACCAAGCATAGTCGCACCGCATGCTAGGTCCTTGGGTTATATTTCAAGCATCAACGGAAACTCGTAGCTAACGCTCTGGACCACTGTGATTCAGACCGCACATACGCAAGAGCAATAGAGGTATCTGTTGTCGAAACTCATCGAAATCAATAGATTATAGCGTCATATCTACGGCTTCCTACTCCCTCCTCATTAAAGCGTTGTTTTCGTGTCGCGTTTAAAGATAAAGGCGTCTGAAATTGTGAGAGAGAGAGAGAGAGAGAGAGAGAGAGAGAGAGAGAGAGAGACCTTGAATGAGAGGAAAAAGGACGACATCTTCCGCAAACCCCGCGGAAACACGGCTCAGCTGAGATTAAGGTTGTCCTTGCTGAACAGTGCATAAGCACCACTCAGCGATTGCCCCACGCGTCCCCATTTTGTTATGGAGCGTTTACTCGGTAACTAGCCACTTCATGAACGAAAGCTTTTGCATCACGCATAGCGTGCAACTTGCTGTTCGGGTGCGTTGAGTATGCATGCATGATTTTCTTGCATGATCTTGTATGCATGCATGATCCCTCGACAATGGATATTCGTCCCACGTCGTCGCGTTGAAAAGTGTCGCGCGTGCGGGGTTGCGGTCACGACGCATCCTCGCGCCTCACAGGAAAGGTCTCGAGAAGCGACGCCGCGCGCTGAGGCCTCACCAAGCAAGTCGCGCACATCAGTTGAGCGAGAAAGGAAAAAATTTGCATGACAAAGCCTCGGCTGAAGCGCCTGCGGCTTCAGAGGCGTTCTGCCTTTGCCAAGCAGCTTTTTCCCTCCAATAGCATATGTGTAGCTCTACGAGGTGACGCTTGGGTCACGCACTGCGTATGTATACGTCGCGTCGCCCGTGGTTTTTGCTTTTATGACGTAACTGCACAAGCTATACTATCGTGTGAGAGCGTGCAAGTGTACCTAGGTTTGTGTATGTGCGTGCGTGTGCGTGCGTGTTTGTGTACGCACGCGCGTGGGCTCCTTTTACGCGTTTTCATTACAAAAAAAATCCTTTGCATTCGCTGACTTGCCAGCAGAATACTTACATCATCGGATGCTTATCCCCGGGGTTTACACATGCACGTCTGTGACGATTACTGCGTGTTAAGGAACGGAGCTAAAAGGGCGAGTTGAATAAAAGACGCGTTTTTGAATACGGCGGTGCCCTGGAAAATTTGAATATTTCATCGAGTTGCTGCTGCTGTTAAGAACCACGTGAAAGGCGCGCGCGCTCTCTTTCTTGTGCGAACGTGACAATGGGTGCTACGCCTTCTTCAGTATATAGACGCAGGAGCGTCGTCTTTGTCGAAACGTCAATTTGCATTGTATTGAAGTTTCCGTTTCCTTGAATGACGCGTTGTAAACATCCGCTCTTAGTGTGGAATAATGTTTATCTAACGACGGCCCGTGTAAGTAATACGATTTATCGTGTGCTTATGGCCATCGTTGCTAAGAAAAATACCGAACCCTTTGTAGTAACGTCTACGGAGACTCTGCTACAGCCTTTAATCCGTAACAACTCACGCGCATATGCGTATACAGCTACAAGCCTTGAGAAAAACATTTTTAACACGCCCCAAAGTTGAACAAATAATGTTTTAGAGTTCATATTGTATGCATATCTGTTCTGGACAAACAGGTCTCCTACTTAGCCATTCATTGTACAGAGCTGTGAGCTTATCTTGTGAGGACAGCTTCTTCTCGGATTCGACTCGCTATAGCAGTTACTTTGAAGTTTGAAAGCACTACTGGTCCTCTTGCACGATTTTTTTTATTTTCTCTTGGATTCTTTCTTTCTTCTTTCTTTCTTTCTTTCTTTCTTTCTTTCTTTTTGTGCTTCCACAAGGGCCCTTGCGGGAACTTGTGGAAGTGTGTTACAAGACCTGTTCGTAAACGCTAGCCCCATGAAAAGCACTTTTCGACAAAATTTAATAATCATAATCTTCATTTCAAGCATTTTACGTGCCGAAACCACGGTACGATGAAGTGTGATGCTCGCTCAGACTTTGGTTCATCCCTGTTGTTTCATGAATGTTAACGCAGAGCTATACGGTATCGCGAAATATCTAAGAGCCCCCCCCCCCCCCCCCCTCCCCCATCAGTAAGTACATCTGTCAATAACATGACCATGATCATCTGTCCCTTGCCCGAGCTCACCCTTACAAAAATATGTTTAGATAGTCCATATAAAGTTTGTAGACATCTGTCTATAAAATCAATTGACGTTCTATAGCAGAGTTCTTTAGACTGGTCTATAGACAGTCTATGGAATAGTGGCCACACTCGTTTTTGTAGACCAGTCTACAAGAAAGTCTAAGTCTATAGATTGGCTATAGAAGGTCTGTAGATTAATAAAAATTCATGTGTTTAAACCGATGTCTGCAGAATGTCTATAAACAAAAGTCTATAGGCTCATATAAATCTACTTTGGTTTACTTTTGTCTATAAAATATCCACAGACAAATGTCTGTAGATTATCCATAGGCTATTCCTATGACCCAGTATATAGAGTGTCTACGGACTTATTACCTCACAAATATACAGTGGTCTACAGATTGCCTAGAGGCAGTTCCTGTAGATTAGTGATGTATAAATTTATCCCAGTAAATTCTGGAAAAGAAAACGAGGCAAAGCACACAGAAAAGAATGACAAGCACAAGCGCTGACTTACAACAGAGCTTTAATCAGAAAAAGATACAAAAATATAAAAACTTACGACAAAGCATGCGCGAAAAACAAATGCAGACCCATTTTTGCATACAATGTAACGAAGCTACTTCTCCGTTAATAGAACTTTTACTAGACAGACAATTTATAGTTCATCAAACAAAGAAAATATGGAGTGGCAGGACCAATATTTGCCCCAATTTTTCTCACACAGATACAGCAACAAGGAGAGCATGCACTCGCTTAACAAGTTTAATTGAACTGAAGCTCACATCCACCAACGATAATTTACATATACGTGGTGTGCTACTTCGAATGAATTAAGTTTGCAGTTGTATGTGTGTACTTACTGTTACTACCAGTTCAAAACGTGTTTCAGACAAATGAATTGCCTTACAGTGAGCCTCGTGTGCAAACCTAATGAACGATCGAATGGGAATTTTTTCGAAGGCCTTGTTTCTTTGTTAGACACAACCAAATTAATCGAACAGACAATTAAGCCAGGGAAAGCATAGCGGACATTAATTGTCGTCTTTAAAGGGGCACTAAAGAGCAAAACGATTTTTCTCATATTAGTAAATTATTCTTTCACGATACCAAAACCACCACGCTTGCTGCGAGAAAATGCTGAGTAAGCTCGAAAATACGCAAAAGCAAAATGTGGGTGGCGACGCCACCTTGAAGTTTCCACACCATTCGCCGTGACGTTACATGTTTTGACGGCGCCTACTAGGGACTACGTAGTTCCTAATCGGTAAAAATGAAGTACATTGTCCTCTGAGGGGGCCAGAGACTTGACATACCAAGTTTGGGGTAATTTTATTGAGCAAATGGCGCCAAAATAAGATAAATACACTTTGAAATCAGTGACGTCACGCGGGAAGATTTCGGTGCGAAATTTAAAAATGAAACTTTGACGTTGGTTTTCTCCTCTATTAATAAACCCACGGTGGCGAAATTAACGACATTAGAGTTCTCAGAGCCCAATTTATCGATCTAAACCGATTCATTGTTTCTCTTTAGTGTCCCTTTGATTGTAGTGTAGTAATAATGCCGTACGTTGAAATTGATTACAGTGGACGAAAACTCACCCTTTCCGTCAGTGGGATCTGAATCCACAACCTTCTAGTTACACGTCTGGCGCTTTCCCGTTTACTTCGTTGGGTACTTATGTATTTGTTATCCCTAGGAGTCTCAGTCAGCACCGCACGTAGCCCAGGTGACGAGTTTGGAACATTCATTTTAGGGGCGAAGCTCCTTATAGCGGCACCCGTTCGTCCCTCGTAGCGTAGTATGTAACCAGTCTTACGCTTTGACCTGCAAGGTGGTGCCGGTGGGAGATTTTTCCTGTGCGTTGTTGAACAATAAAAAATTCGCAGCGTTAGCTAAAAGCCGACTTCTTCTGTCTCTCATTCCCATTAGCAGCCATTCTTTACCTCCAAGGTAGTGCCTGGTGAGATTTCCCCTGTGCGTGATTAAACAATAAAAATTTTGTTCAAAACGTCGTTGATTGATGAAATAAACCAACAAAAGACGCCAGATGTTTTGTAAAAGCAAAACGAAAGAACGCCAGATGTTTCTAAAGCAAAACGAAAAGACGCCAGCTGCTTAACGAAAGACGCCAGATGTTTTCTAAGCAATGGTTTCCTAAACAATGAAAATTCACAGCGTACATGTAAAATTAAAGTGCGCTGCAAGTCGTCATAACTCATCGAACCTTTAGTATAAACGCGCCCGATCTCACGTCGGTGATGATGTACTGGGCAGAATTCACGGAAGATTCACGGTTTACCGATGAACCTCCGCAGCTTCGCCCACTCATCATCATTCACTCCGTGGATATGCTGTGATTTTTTGACAGAGGGCATCACGTGGCACTTGATTTTAGCACCACGTAATAATAATAACATCTGGGGTTTAACGTCCCAAAACCACGATATGATTATGAGAGACGCCGTACTGGAGGGCTCCGGAAATTTGGACCACCTGGGATTCTTTAACGTGCACCTAAATCTAAGTACACGGGCCTCAAACATTTTCGCCTCCATCGAAAATGCAGCCGCCGCGGCCGAGATTCGATCCCGCGACCTTCGGATCAGCAGTCGAGCGCCATAACCACTAGACCACCGCGGCGGAGTCTTAGCACCACATACAGCTGACCAATAAACCCTCGCATGCTAACTTGATGCTTTAAGTCTACCGGGGCGACGCCCTCGTTGAATCTACGAAAGAAGGGGATATTTTCGATCGTTTTGCTTGTGTATAAAAAGGAAACGAGGCCCTCCAAAAATCCCCTTTTTTTCTTTCATTCACCGCGAAGTCCTTGCCCCGGCTGACTTATGCCTCAAGTTCGCATGCGACGTTTTATCGGTCAGCTGCCGCCTCATGGAAAGATCGCGTGCCACGTGACAAACTCTGGCAAAGAAGAGTGTTCCACACTCACCGCCTTGAGTACGAGTGGCACTGGCTAACACTCCAAGGGACTACACATACATAAATGCCTAGCAACGTGTACGGCGAAGCGCTTTCCGTCGTAGCACAATCGGCTGGGCATCGGGCGTTTAGATACCATTAACGCAAAGGGCGATTTTCGGTTCACTTTATTCCATTTCAATTTAGGCCATTATTACTACACTACAGTTAAAGCCAACAAATAAAGTCCGCTATGCTTTCCCTTGGCTAATCGATTGATTTGGTTGTGTCTGTACACAGCCAAGAGCTACGATCCGCGACAGACAGACTAAAATCTTTAACATAGAACAACTACGTCCATTCTTTGCAAAAACGAGCGCGGCACCGTAGGCGGCGACGCAGCTACAAACACATAGCCTCTGAGCAGCATGGCGTATGCATGACCGCGCCGTGTGTGTACATGTGTCTCTCTATCTGCACACCCGTCTACTTTTATAAAGTTGATTTGCACGTCATTTAACTATAACCATGCTTGTAACAATTGATGGGGTTTAACAACCAAAAACCACGATTATGAGCGACGCCGTAGTGGAGGGCTCCAGAAATTTTGACCACGCGGGGTTCTTTATACGTGCACCTAAATCTAGAGAACACGGGCCTCAAGCACTTCGCGAGCCCTCAAGCAAAGCGACCGCCGCGGCCGGGATTCGATCTCCGCGACCTGTGGGTCAGCAGTCGAGCACCTTAACAACTATATATTTAGACCACCGTGGCGGGTAACTATGCTTAATGAACGATAACGTCTGTTGCATTTCCACCAAAGAAAGGGTACGGGGCGACCAGTAATGTTTAAAAGCAGACTCAATTTTATAGTGACAAGGCATGTGCACGTCATTTCATGCAAGGATGCCGCATTGCATACAGTCAAGGAAGAAGGGCGAAACAACACAGGGCCTGCATAACACAAGCATAGCATCGCGCAATGCAACGCGTATTCTTCAGGCTGTTTTTAGCTCTAATCGACGCACACGGCAACGGCTTCGCGGAAGCGTATAACGAACACCACAGAAGGCAGAGACACTAGTACAAGGCATACTTTCGTATCAAACACTTCCTCTTGCACACCATCTCTATTATGGCAGCTCGCCGCTCGGGCAATCTTACCTACACAAAGTCGTCATGCACAGTCACGCGATTTGGCAGCGTTCTTGAACTCACCGAAGAGCGATATTCGCTGTGGCGACAGTCTCGTCAAAAGGCGCGCGCTTGTGATCTTGTTCAAAGCTTCGCGCTCGTTGGGGCTACGACAACACATGGCCGTCAACGATTCCATGTCAAACAACGATGCGTCCGTCCCGACCCGCGGTGTAAGTACGTGTCCACTCCACGACTTCCAGCGACGATACCGGCACGTAATATTAATCGACGTGGTAAAAATACATGCGCGCAACAAACTTATTTCGGCACTACACACTGCGATGCAAGAACTTTTACAACGACCTTCAATTGCGTCAACTGCCTGAACGGCTTGAACGCAGTTAAACGTCAGTGCGCCTGCGCGCCCCCTGGTTTGAACTGATTGGCTCTCGTTCAGCGAGCGATTTGAAACTGAGTTGCAGCTGCGCGCCCTCTTCCGTTCGTTTGCCGCACCGGTTCTCGCTTTTCTCCCCTTCCTTATCGTGTTCCCTCGCGCGCCTTCACGATTCAATGGCGAAACCCCATATGCGCAGAAATTCACGCGACAGCGACGAGCGATGCTATGAGCGACGAAACGAGCCGTTCGCGCAACCTGTTGCGTGGTCGATTTCGCGCGATCGCTTGGTTTTTCAGATTTGGAATCCGTCGCATGTCCGTCGCTCGTCGCCCGGAAGTGCTGTGCTCAAGCAGCCAATAGCAAAAACACCGGAGTAAGATGCATCAGTGACGTATTGCTGATTGCCGCCACTTTCTTTTATCGACGCACATCAACAACAACGTTCATCAACATGACCAACGGCGACGAGCGCAATGTTGACGTTGTTGAACGCGAACGCTGGGACCGGCGTCGTCTGTGACGCGGCTTGGCAGCACGTAGCAGCAGTGATGGGATCGAAAAAAAAAAGCTGCAAGACAATGATAAACATTTTATGTACCATTATGCAACAAAACATCGTATTTTACATTGCATACCGCTGAGAACGGGTCACTTTTGGTACGAGTGAACGCCCTCATGCCAGCAACAGTGGAGATCGCTCGCCGAGGGCGTCGCGTGAATGGGGTTTGCCCATCCAAGCAACCGCTTGCGCGAAGACGATCTACGTCGCGTCGCTCGTCGCTGTCGCGTGCATTTTCGCGTATATGGGGTTTGGCCTTCACGGCAGTGCCTGAACGAAAAAGCAACTTCTAAGTGGGGAGGCCGCTTCTGAGCGATTCTTCAATTGTATTTCCAGTGCTTGCTGTTTAAACATACCGTTCGTGGACCATTCGTGTACAGGATATGTAACGAACGGTCCGTTTTTACTACTACCTGTAACAGCTGTTGCCCTCACGGCCGTGTCTGTGTGTATGATCACAAGCATGTGGAAAACTTGAGCCTTCGACAGCAAGTGTCCGCAGTGCCGAGTGATATCTCTTTGAAATTTGCACCGAGCCAGTGTCACCATCGATGCCTCGCCCTTAGGGCGATTCAGTTGCAAATTCTTTCTTATTGATGTTCCCTGTTAATTTAAATTAATATATTCTAAGCGGGAGATGTAAGCAAGTGCATACACACATTATCAATTTGAAATCGCTTACTGAAACACGATTTAATATTACATTGCACGTCGTCGTAATGAAAACAGAAAAATGCATATTTGTTGAAGAACATCTTAATTAACATATTACCTTCTGAAAATGTCGTGAAAATGAACAAATATAATGAGCTAGCGAAAGGGCCACAGCTAATTCGCAAAATATTTTTAACAAAATTGGTTTCTGGGCACAGTGCTTCGTATATGAAAAGAATGGCGAAATACTGTATATTGAATAGTAACAAAAATGAAAGCACTGCAGTGGGCCCTGCTATTTGTGTCTTGAAAAAGAGCTGTTGTACTCTGTTCACTGTTTGCTGCGATTTCCAGTGTTCCACGAAATACATTTCCCTTTGCATTGTACCAACGAAGGCGGAAAGAACCACACAGTCCTTGCAGTACATACAGTCGGTGAGCCATAGAGTGCGACATACTTACTGGAAACATCTTTAGTTCTAATGTGAGCATGCGAGTTACGAGGGGAAATATATATGTGCCATGTGCGCCAGAATGTGTTAATGAGATATACAAAAACGCATTCCTGCTCAATTTCACATTGTGGTTCAATTAATTAATGAGCCCCCTTAGTTCTTTTTTAACATACCTTACAGCTAGGGCCCAATGGGGTATAAGGAGTGCATGCTTAGATGTTATATAAACAAAAAGGTAACAAAATTGCATAAGTACACACGTCTGATAAAATTTCAATGAAAAACCTTATTTTCAGCAAAAAGTTAAATAACTCCACTTTAGCTTGTGTCTTTAGACAGTCTATAGACTGGGATTTGACAATAGGAAATAACGCCAATTTATCAACCTTTGTATATAGACAATCTATACACTGGGATTAGACAAAACACAAACTTTATCAACTTAACTTTTGTCTATAGATTGTATATAGACTAACAATAGAAAAAAAAGAACCATACGCTTTTTAAAAATTTTGTTTATAGACAATCTATAGAGCGAAATTAGACAAAAGACGACACGCATTTATAAACTTTTGTCTATAGATTGTCAAAAGATTTTCTTTAGGCAAAATACTAAATCGACATAAAGGCGAACTCGACTACAAGAAGTCTACAGACACTCTATAGACTGTCTAAATCCATTTTTGTAAGGGCAGTGAAACGTGAACTCTTTCTAAACTCACGAAAGTCAATATTCAGTGTCCTACAGGCGAGCAATCGCAACAGCCAGCTATAGTCCCGTTACAGTATACTCATACGAAAAACGACATCACTGCATAACATGTGCGATCAGGCAAACTTTACATCTGTGAAGAAAAAAAGCAACGCTAATGATCTTACACGTACGTTCATGAAGGTAATGATGTTGATTATACCAGATAAAAGCCCACACCTGCGAAACGGCACGCAGAACGGCGAACGACCGTTCTTGAGGTCTAAAACCTTTTGGATGTCTTCTCTGCGCTTGACGTAGCCGCAAGCAAGTGACTTTCGGAGCATGGCGGCTATGACGTCACTCGCGGTCACGTTGAAGAGTGTAAATATGCAGCCTTCGAGATTGGTTTCCAGTAGTCTCGGGAAAGCCATCATAGGGAGGTGCCATGTAGATGCCCAGTATTGTGGAGGCTGGTATGCGTATACGCCACCGCCTTTCACTGCGCAAAACTTCTAAAAGCTTCGCAAATTTGCGTGCTCAGCGCGTTGGCTGTCAAGCGCACGCCTCTGTAGTCACACCTTGCGAAGATCCATCTCCCACCCCCAAACCCTGACGTCCTCTCTCCATTCCACTGTCTGTCCAGATCGAAGGAACGTGATTAATGGGACAGTTTAATTCATCCGGGTACCCGCCCATCGCTTCCCATCTACTCACCCGCCCACAACGTGTGGCGAAGACGGGCTCTGCCAGAAAACGCTCGTCCATACGTGCGTGACGATGCCTGGGGCTTCGAGATTTTCACGCACGAGCACTAATTGCGCGTCGCCCGGTTGCATACAATATAGACCGGCGGCGTCACCCGCGCTTTTCGCTTCATTCGCAACTCCCCCGCTTTGTGCGGCGGTCAACCAAGCCTATCTTTTTGTTTGTTCACTTTTCTTTTTTTGTTCGAAGCACAGATTGACCAGTGAGCCACCATCCCTAAACAGCAGCCTCCCCTACTCTCCCTCGTACGCGTTTCTGCTGTGCGGCTATAGCAGTTCTCGTTGATAGCGTTCTAGTGTTACACGTACACCCGCGAATGGAAGGAGGAAAAAAATCGACGCTTGTGTTCTCGGATTGGGAAACTCAACCCCGCGATGTATCCCCAAACCCAGTCCAATCTCCCTCCCCGCTCCCGAAAGAAAGATGCGCGTTTCGGAGATCTGGAAATGCATGAGTGTCGCGGACACGGCATGCGTTGCTCACTTTTCTGTGTCGATATCGATCACGCTTCGGAGGAGGCGAACAATTATTCCGAGCATCCGATCATCCGCGAGAAATAAGGGAGAAATAGGGGAGAAAAGGGGAAGTGTGCGATATGGGTCGCGATGACGCAACCATTCGAAGCTATCTTTTTCGTGTAACCGCTTTTTGTGAAGTTAGCTGCACTTCTCGGGTCTCGTTTGTCTGACTCCGCCTATCGGTTCGGTATACCGAGTTTCAGTATTTATATCCTATCTATATGTTTCTGTTTTCTTTATTTCTCGGCTGCTTCAGGTGATTGGCTGCTTCCTGTGCTTTGACTGTCGCTTGCGTTTGCTTTTGCTGGAACTTGAAGCGCGTATATATTTCAAAACGGGCTTAACGGGTTAGTCGTGCGGTGTAAAACCGGTCAGCTTGTAACGTTACATGTGTTATGTTTGCTTAAGAAACCGGGGCCGGATTCCCTTCTCCTTTGTAAGTGCGTTTTCTAATTCGTCAGCCGGCTTCGCTAAGTAACGATATGTGCCACCTCGTGACTGGCTGAAATATTCTCTTATAAAAATTTTAGCGTAAGAAGTTTTTGTGAATACGGTCACCGCATCTGATCCGCGTACTCCGACGACATCCCTTTCAACCAGCAGTGCAGGTCTTCGTCAGTGAGAGAGGCGCCACTTATCTTATACTGAAGGGATGACATTGGCGGTGACTAGCGGGTTCAAACTGCGTGACTGAAAACTGAATATAAGAACGGCGCAACAGACAAGGACTGACGAAGGAAATATCACACAACGCTGTGTGGTGTTTCCTTCGTCAGTCCTTGTCTGTTGCGCTGTTATTATATTTAATTGTGCCCTACCAACTTGCCCAAGTTTCCACACTTCGTGACTGAAAACATTAAGGGCATGTATTTATTGGGCAATTCGCGTTAAATTAAAATGAGAGCAAAACAGGAACCTGCGCGGCCCTTTCGAAATGCTCCGAAGTAATTTTTACAGTTATATATCAAGGTTTTTTTTTCATCTTTCATATTATTTTTTTAAATGGGCGTGGGGCTAGGCGGTTTGGAAGCCTGAATATGAAACTTCGTCATCTGTATTTTTCCTTCGTTGCATTGTTTGCATCTTGTCCTTTGATCCTGCATCCCCTTGCTCGGATCTGGAGCACACAGCCGTGCTAACGGCACACATCCCCCCATTCCCCAGACCTCCATATATTTTCCTATACGTCCCTCTCCGAAAACTCCCACTGTCCCGCATCTCCCTACACTTGCAAAACTTCGCGCTTGAATCGCAGCCCAACGCCCACCTTCTGCTTTACCGGCCACCCCAACAGCCTCCCCCTCCGAAACTCCACCGACCCGCCGCCCAGTCCTACAGCTCGCCTAGCTGCCCAGTCTTCTTGCAAATTCAGTGCTACACACAGCGAACTGCCGGCCACGCCCGACGGGAACACTGCAGGCGCCCGCGTCGAATTGGCCGCACGCTCCTTCTCAATCCGACACGCGCAGCGTTCGACGGTAACGGCGTGCACACACATGCGCGAAGTCTGAATTGGCGCATTGCACGCGGACATGCATGCAGGCAAAGCAGGCGCGCAGGGGGCAGTTTTGTGGCACAGGCCGTCTCGTTTTCGTCGCGGTTCCCCTCAACGGATCAGTGAACACGGGGGGAACAGGATTAGAATCTGCTGTAGGCAGCGCCTGCGTATAGTTTTTGTTTCCTTCTCAGAGTCTGTGTTGTTCCCAGTCCAGCCGAAAATAGTTATTTTTCTTTGTTCCTGTTTTGTGCGTGTTCTTTCTTTCTTTCTTTCTTTCTTTCTTTCTTTCTTTCTTTCTTTCTTTCTTTCTTTCTTTCTTTCTTTCTTTCTTTCTTTCTTTCTTTCTTTCGAAGGTACATGCGTGCTCAGGGTTCCCCATTAAGGGGGGGGGGGGAGCGAAGTGGGTTTTTATCATCCCCCCCCCCTTTTTTTCTTTACCCCCTCGAACCGTGGCCCTTACGATCTGTGCGCAGTGCAAAGACGAGGTATAAAAGTCCCCCCCCCCCCCCCTTCCTCGCGCTTTCATTTATGCTCGAAGGAACCAACTCCAGCGCCGTGCCGACACCCCACCCACACACAACGCATTCGCGCTGAGTCACCAGGACACCCGAATTACGCCGCGATCCAGCGTTGCCAGATCCTTCCCAGACCTGTCACAAACTGCGCGACCCGTTTTGTATCCCTTCTTGTTGCCCCATTCTCTCCGCTGCTCTATTTTATTTCTCTCTCTCTCACTCGTCCATCTCGGAGGCTTTTGTTTGCCGCCGTTAATGTTTCCAGACCAGCACCGTGCTTTTTCGCCCCCGGGGCTCAACGTTATACGTTTCGTATACGGGTTTCGCAGAAGGAGCTTTTGCAGGGAGAGAACCGGAGCTGAGACGCAGGAGACGTGCTGCGGTGTTCATTTCAAACTCGCTTCATATTGCCACTCGCAGCAGGACCGCCGCCGTCGCCGCCTGAGGCGCTTCGTTCTGCTTCCGTTGCAGCCATTTTTTCCCGTTTGGAGGAGGGAAACGCGGGATATAAGGTTCGCCTCTCTAAGCGAAAAAGACTCCTGTGTACTCCGACGACGCACGGTTTTTAGAGCGTGAGTCAGCGGATGCTTTGTATTCGAACGCGGGATACTGGTGGTATAGTTGTCCCATGTATTTAGGTTGTTTATTTCTTTCTCTTTCTCGGCTTTGCTGCGGGGCATGGAATCGGGAGACCACGACGCCGATGCGGCTGACAGCTCACTTAACAAAGTGAAGTCGGGGTGTTTGTGCCAGATGAACTCTACGGCGCGCTAAATGGCTCTCACGCGTTTCTTCCTTAGTCGTCGGCACTCGATCCCTCGGCCGTTTCGTTCACGCCACACCACAAAGGGCTGCAAGACCAATGCCAGCGTATCGGGCCAATGAACCCACACGCTATGGCAATATGGCGACGTATTCACCAATGTTGACTTGATGTGGCGACAGCGTCAGTCCAACGTATGTGGACACTTCGGATTCTGTTCTTCATTGTTACAGCGGCGCTGCCCAGCAGTGCGCGACATATTTGGCCGACGTGTAGCCTGCGTGTAGCCAGCGTTGGCAGTTGGCGTATATAGTCATCGATTGAAATTGCCATGGATGACTTTAACTCTGGATTTAACCCTTGCCAGCGTCAACCCTGGCGGGCAACGATATGTGATGTCGAAAGTAGTAGGAGGCGGGCGTATCAAAATTAATACTTTTTTGTGTTTTACGTGCCAAAACCACGATATGCTTCCGAGGTACGCGGTAAGGGGGGACTCCGCGGAGTAATTTAGATCACGTGTGTCTATTAACGTGCACGGGCGTTTTTCGCTTCGGCGGAATGGGGCCGCCGTTGCCGGGAAGTGAGCGCACGTCATCTTGTTTTGCGTAGAGCGCGACACCACAGACGTTAAGCCACGACGCCGAAAGAAAGGGCTTCTGGAGTCATGTTGTTTCTGTCAGAGCTGAGCAGCTCTCTAATCGTGGTTTCTGTAAGAGTACCAAGTAAGGGTGCTCTTTTGTTGGCCAATGACAGGAACCTTAACATTGGCATAGGAAGCTGCCTTTCCATCATCTTGGTTCTTACCATTCGCCTTGGTCAAGGGTTCGATCCCCGGACCAGGACAAATTTTTCGGAACCTTTCTTTAATCCGTATGGATTTCCTTGTGGCGTGCTACAAACGAGTGGTTGTCAATTTCCCTTTCTGAACCTTTCCGCCATCTTGCGAGATTTTCACAGAACCGATCTGCAGTATGCTGGTTCATACCTTTTTTAAAGCACCTGATTAGACTGCTGTCTCCAAATCGAAGAGTTGTTCTACTGTCATTTTCATGCCAAGAATGTTGCTTTCGAAAGCCACTCTGGACAATCGCCTTCTTTTAAGGTCAGGCTACTATGGGTGACGATCACGGCAGCTATCGTATCTACGCTGCAGTTTGGATCCATCCCCCAGGAAGTGGCAGCCACGACACTTTGGCACCACGGCTCGTTACCAAAACTGGAACACCACTCGTACTTTTCGCGGCCCTCCCTCGCGGCCTGTCGATGGGAACACCGAATCCCAACGGAGCTCCCGACGACTATACGTATACGGGCTGGCCCCGGAAATCCATTCGCCCCGGCAGACGAGCTTGGGCCGTGGTTGTTATTGCTTTTAACGAGCTGTTCGTTAGATCCCCGAAACAAAAGAGATAGGATAGCGTAGATTCGCTCTCTTCT
Organism: Rhipicephalus sanguineus; assembly: GCF_013339695.2. Lineage (NCBI taxonomy): Eukaryota > Metazoa > Arthropoda > Arachnida > Ixodida > Ixodidae > Rhipicephalus > Rhipicephalus sanguineus. Next base: position 5,010,906 of record NC_051184.2, read on the forward strand.
CTTTCCCCTCCTTCCTATTTTATCCTTCTTTTATCCTAGCTGCAGAACTGGTGCGCGAATGCCTCCGGGGACTTTGGAGAGAAGCGATCGGCGAGGCCACGGCCTTCTTCAATCGTGGTCCCGAGCGCGCGGTGCCTGGCCAAGCGGTTAATGGGTGCTGACCGTGATTCATGGAATACCATTTACAAGAGTTTATTGGATTTCCCCGCGCAGGACCTCCGCGCTCGTAGCACAACCCCCTCCCCCTTCCCCTTTCGCGATGGCTGTCGGGCGTCGTCAATCGATACACCCGCGGCCACGACCACCACTGACGCCCGGGTGGAGAGGAAGAACGCCGCGATGCACATCCCAACATTGCGTCTTCCTCTTCTTTCGGAAAAACAATAGGAAAGTGAACGGGGCCAGCGGCCCAAGACCGAGGAGGTTATCAGAGGCACTGCTGGAGAGCGAGATTACATCTGTGGGAAGCCGGGCGATGCCATCTTACCTCAGGCATCCGAGCTGAGGCGCCAACAGTTATCCTCAAAAGTCTTCTCGTGCTGGCATCTCCTGTAGTCGTATAGATTTATGGAAATCAAACAAAGGAAGCGTGCCCTGATGGCCCCCGCAAAACCAGTGGGCAAGTATTGATAGCTTACCCGCCACGGTGATCTAGTGGTTATGGTGCTGGACGGCTGACCCGAAAATCGCGGGTTCGATCCCTGCGATGCAGGCGTAATGCTAGAGGCCGATATACTGTGCGATGTCAGTGCACGGTAAAGAACACCAGATGGTCAAAATTGCCGGAGCCCTCCGCTACTGCGTGCCTCATGATGGTATCATGGTTTTGGCACGTAAAACCTCAGATATTATATTATACCACATCAGCTGGTATCACTCGTATGCTGTGACTACCACTCCAGTTAGTCCTCGCCATACCTCCCTCTTCGAGCACGACCAACACTATCGGAGACGCGTTCTTTCTTTTACGACGAAAACGACGCCTCTTCCGCTTCGGCGCGCTCAGCTCGCGTGCGTTACGTGCGTGTGTATGTGTCCCCAGCGCAGCACTGGTGCGGCTTCGTCCTCCATCGGCACATAGCGATCAGCGGCAGTGTCTTCTGTACAGCTGGCCACGTATGTGTCCGTACTGTTGCGCTGTTTGTTGTCGCACCCATGGTCCGGCTAAGGCGAGACCTCCCGGAACGGGATCGACGTGAGACCCAGGGCTGAGCCCCCTTGATCCTTCCCGCAGATAACCCCGTTGTTCCTTCCTCCTTCTTCGCCTTCGCGACTCATCGGCGTAGAAAGGAAACGGCAGGAGAGACCGGGCGGCCAATGGTTTTTCCGCCGCCGCAGCGGCGACGGGATTTGCTACGGCAGCCGGATCGGCGCGGCGATGCTCTTTGTCTTCTGCGAGCCTTTCCTGCTCTATAAGCTTAGACATGCGATGGCCTTCTCTCCTTTATTTTTAGTATTTTTTTTCCGGATCGTTATTCTCTCTGTTCGTTTTCGCTGTCTTTTTCTCTCGAGACAAGCAATCCGCCAGGCACCCTCTGCGCCAATGTCGTCAACATTGGGACGTCGGTACGTTTGTCTTTGTGTTCAGTGACGATTCTGGAAGCAAGAGGAAAGTATACAGGAAGCAGCATGACGTACGACAAGCCTCTTCAAGCCAACCTTCTCTGACGCATGTTTTCCTTTTGAGCCTGTAGGCAGTGCCCCTCTTGGGTGGATAGGCCCTACACATATATAGTTGTTGAACCGTTGGAATGGTTGGTAGCATGGGCGTCGGTAGGGGGAGGAGCGAAAGGGGCACTTGCCCCCCTTTCAACGCTAAAATTGAGAATAAAAATATGTGACGATGTTAAGCAAGGGCATACATACTGTAAGTCTTGAAGTTGAAGGTACACATCTTCTCAGCAGACATGCACATGCCCTAGAAATTATGCAGAAATCACTGTCCCCGTACTCTTCAAAAAAAAAAAAAAAGAAAGAAAGCCAGAACTTATCGCCTCTCATGTCCACAAGGTTAACAAGTTGTGTACACAGTAGTTATAGGTTCCCGGGTTTCGTTATTTGTTGTTTCATTATTCGTCTTTATTACTGTAAAACTATGCATTTTGTTCAGCTTGTATGAAATTGCGTGTGTATATATTATTAACAATGCATAATATTATTTCTCTTGTCTATGCTCTCAGTGTGCATTACGGTGCTAGGGTCCCGTCAGGCAGAGCATGCGTATCTGCCTTTTGCCCTTGTATACAAGACGTTTTTTTTTTCGTCTGAAATAAAGAGCTGAATTGAATTAAACATCTGACAGAAGTCTGTCTAATTTGGAAGGTCAACTGAAAAACTGTGAACAAAAGCTTCAATGTAACTCCAACCAAAGTAACGCAAAACACGTATAAGCCCAATGTTTCGGAACCAGTTCGGTTCCTTCCTCAGGTGGGACTATGGCCAGGGGGTCCTGCGGCGTCTCGTAGTCACCTGCGCGGCGTGGTCATTGACCCTACGTTTTGCTGCGGAGCGTAATCTGTGCGCGTACACAGTGGTGGGAAAAGAGCCCTTTCCCCTCTGATCTATGATCACGACGAAATATACGCCAGGACATAGAATAACTCTGATATATATATATATATATATATATATATATATATATATATATATATATATATATATATATATATATATATATATATATATATATATATATATATAGTTCATGCGAAGCCCAATTTATTCACTCGAGCAATAACAGCACCAGCTAATGCTGGCTATCCGTTGGCTAATGGTGGTTATATTTGTCCTTATAATAATGTAACAATATTATTCATGAGTGCTATAGAATCTGTTGGCCTCACTTCATCAAGTGCTTCGCACTGCTACAGCAATTCCCCACAGACTCGCCAGGGTGGTCTATAGTGGTTATGGTGCTCGACTGCTGAACCGAAGGTCGCGGGATCGAATCCCGGCCGTGGCGGCCGCATTTCGATGGAGGCGACGTACTAGAGGCCCGTGTACTTAGATTTAGGTGCACGTTAAAGCACAACAGGCAGTCGAAATTCTCAGAGCCCGCCACTACGGCGTCCCTCATGTTCATAGCGTGGTTTTGTGACGTAAAACCCCAACGATTGTTATTATTATTACAATTCCTCCCCGGAAATCTCACCGCAATATTTTTTCCCATAACCCCCCACCCTCTCTCTTGCTGAATCTCCTTTCCTTCGCCAAAACTCTGTCTTGCCAAGGCGTGTCCAACCGCAGTACTCATTCGTGCCTTCGAGCCACTCGCCCATCTCGAGATGCGTATACGGTCCCCGAAGTCTGGCGCAATTTCTAACTGTCGCGTTCGGTTCGAGGCACGCGTCCAACTCTGAGAGCTGACGACGAGGACATCCCTCGGTCCGAGCCGCGATCGAACAAGCGACCGCTGTCCACGAGTACAGGAAAGCTCTGTGTGTATACGTGTGTGCGCGCGCGTGTGTTTGTGTGGGGCCGTATTAGACGAATGACACAATGGAGGAAGGAGGGAAGGGTCCTTCGTTGGCCGCAGTCTTTCTTCGCGTGGTGCACTTTGGTTTCGGCACTGCCGGGGCTAATCCGATTGCGAGAACCGCGAGACGCCGCTGTCTCCTTCGCTTGAGGCCGAGCTTTGATTTGTGCGGCTTCCCGGGGCTCTATCTAGACTGTGGGTCCGAGGCTCTTGACGACTGAGACACACGAACGGGGTGTTGGGAGGGAATTCTTGTGGCTCCCGCGCAGCAAAAAGAGAATCTACAATACATCGCTGAGGCTCGGCAGAACAAACGACGTGGCTTTTGCGGCTCCTGGCCATCTCAATTTCTCACTCGCCCATTACTGTATAGAGTGATTTGGCTCCAGTTGGTTGTTCCTTTGTGAAATGGCGCTACTCAGTAGGATCATAGCGATTTTTTTTTTCATCGCACAGTGCATGGGCCTCTGGCATTACGCCTCCCCAGAAATGCGGCCACCACGGCCGGTATCGAACTCGCGACCTTCGGATCAGCAGCCCAGCACCGTAACCACTGTACCACCGAGGCGTATCCTTTATGTACGTTCGTGCGTACGTTTGTATGTGTGTGATTCACACATGCCAAATCGAAACATTTCGTGTGTGTGTGTGTGGGGGGGGGGTGTTGTGAACCCCCATTACCCCCTGGCTACTGCAATGTTACACGCATGGACGAATAGACGAGAGCGTGGTGGTGCGAGGGTTTCCTTTTTGCCAAAGAAAGAAAAGATTGCAGCAAATAACTAACCCCTCAAGGACTTTTAGCTGGGCTAGCTGTTTTGTATTCATAATGACGAAATAGCGCTAACGATGATACACGTGAACAGACAAGAAAATGCTGGCTATCGACTGATATTTGTTTTTTTTTATTGGAGCCGTACATTATCTAATGAAGATGACAACAAAGGGCACAACTCTAGTGACATCAAATCAGTTGAAACGAAGACCCAGTTATTATAAATTGGGAAACTATAAGTTAGCTTATGCATATGTAAAGTGGATGACAACTAAAAATCTCAGTAACGAAGACAAAAATAACACTACGAAAAGGGAAATTTACCGTGTGGAAGTCTCATTGTTTTGAAACGTAAACTGGAACGTTCTATCACAAACGTGCCTGTGGCTAAAGCTCAGAATCGTTAGCGCCAATTAAGAAGTGTGCCATAAGTGGGAGTTAGCTTCCCCCCAAACTTTTCGAAGGTTTCCCCTGAAAACGTATTTAGTGAAACGGGGACGTACCAGGAAACAATATTTTCAAAATAATTTCGCTCTGCGGATAGCAACATATGTATTAAACGGCCCCTAAACCACTCCGAGTTCAAAGACGAGAGAGCGGTTTCTTCCTTGCCTTCATTGCCCTTACAGGCGCCATCTCCTCCTCGCTACCTTATGTATTCATAAAACTGCGTAGGACAATTGTCAGCACTAAGCGTTGAGCCTGTCAAGATTTCGCGCTTTTCGGATAAACGCTGTTATCTCTGCTCGCGCTAGTCGAAAACGCACAAAACGAAGTGAAATCAGTTGATCGCGCACGATAGTTATGCGAGACGAGGCAGAACGGGTGCGCGCCTGCATGGCAATTAATGCAGGGTAGGAGACAATTCACGACTGATATCCCTCGTATGTGGACCAATCGAGAGCTTGTTTCCTCATGACGTCACGTGAACAGACGGCTGATGTCACGAGTTGTGCCGAAAACCTGGAAACGTCAGGAGAGAATAACGTGCTCTTTGTTCAGACGTTGTTCAGGGGCCATCTAAGGGTAAAGGAGGTTGCTCTTGAGTGCACTACTGTTGTTGTTCTTATGGCAATTCGTACCGAACTCTGGGATTGGCTTTCTGGTATGTATACGACAAACAACTTTTGCTGTTGTCTCATTCACAATATATGGTCGTGTACGCACAGCTAACCCTACACCGCACTCGCATTTGCATGAAAAACGCTGCGCGGACGGCTCGCTAATTGCACTCCTTTGGCCTCAAGGGAGGGAACATATGTCAACGGTTGCGATACACGCTGGGCTACAGCTATGTGCAGCACGTTCAGATAGTTAGCGCCGTTTAACGTTTTAACGTAACCTGAGTTCCCAAGTCGCTCGTCGTCTGAATGGGCGTCGGTTCATTACAGTGGTCCCCACGTATAGGAGCGGCTTATTATTATAATTATCATAACTCTGCGAGTTATGATCCCCGACGAAGTCCCGTATTCGACGCTGCTGGCCAGTAAAAGAAAAGCAAGAAGCTCGATGGCTTAGACCTCCTCCACGAAGTACCGTAGTAGCCAAGACAATCCGTTCGCCATGCATGAATATGTTGCCACGCCTTGATTTACGTTTTGCCGATGTATGTTCGTTTTTCAGTGCAGTGTCAAAGTTAAGTTATAACTCGGCGCAAGACTTGCTGTTACAGTGTTCTGTGTTTTACTGTATCCGTTATTACAGTGTCCGGCGTTAGTGTGTCCGATGCCTGTTCTATGTAACAAACTGTTGTGACTATAATCAGACTGTACGCACGTCGTAGACGCTGCAAAACATTCGGAATGTACGCGGACACCAACTGATTACTTACAGCCCATTTTGCGAGTCATGTAGGAACGGTCGACAAACCATAGCTACATATGCGACCAGGCTGGTAGGAAAACGTTTATTGGTCTATACTTACAGGTATATGTTCAGGCATGTCCGTTAGTGTGGGGATGCTACATTTGGCGTTCCTTTACACCGTTCTTGGACAGACTTGACCCAGTTATGATGATCTTTATTAGTACCTGTACTGAAATGCGGTGGCGACCAATACAACCACCTATAGATGGCTTGCACTGACGTCACTGAAACAGCCACGTTGGAGCACCAACATGGCGGGACGCGAAGTATGTGATGTCACGTTAGTGTTATCAGTACCTCGCATGCTGGTTCCTTCGTTATTCAGGCGCAAATGCCCTATAACTTTCCAGCGACGTCGTTATCACACTGGAGCAGGTTAGGCGCCGCGTGCTTATACTGCCTTGACGCCATCTAAGCCGTCATGTTGGAGCTATGTTGTGCGTTCATGACGTCACGTGTGAGCTATGTATAGCCTGTCCGCTACAATCATGCAATAACCATAAGCGCCGGTGCTCGGAATCCAGAATATTCACGATATTTACTCAGCACTGCTTAGCACTGGCTAATTAATTACAAGCTCGCCAATGTTGGCTAAGGGTGACTGTATAGATGGTAATGCTGGTTACCTAATGATAAATCGGTTTATGGTTGAATGATGGCAAGTGGGCTAAATTAGTGGTTAGTGTTGGATGAACGTTGGCTGTATATGGTGGTTGGTGCTGGATAATTGTGGGCTAGTGCTGACTAAATTCTGACTATTCGTTGCTACAGCGGCAACATTGTGTCCACTAAATCTCCGTGCCTATGATTGAGCTGTCGACGGACGTAGTCAGTGAGGCTGTTTCGGTGTCATATCACTTCCTTAAATTTTCTGAGCGCTGCATACCCCCTCTTTTCTACCTTTCGACTCGTATTTTTATCTAGATATTACAGTTAACGAAATAACTAACCCTTCGTCTTTTTTAAAGCAGAAAAATTACTACTAATAATAATTGTTGTGGTTTAACGTCCCAAAGCCACGATGTGATTATGCCAGCGACGCCGTAGTGGAGGGCTCCGGAAATTTCAACTGCCTGGGGTTCTTTAACGTGCGCCTAAATCTAAGTATGCGGGCCTCTAGCATTTCCACCTCCATCAGAAATGCTGCCGCCGCGGCTGGGATTCGATCACACGACCTGCGGGTCTGCACTTGAGCATCATAACCACTAGACCACCGTGGCGGGTAAAAATGACTAAGATATTGCTTGGGCTCGGGCTCTCTTTCTCATTATTTTTGTTACGGGCAGCGTATAACAGTCCCCGGAAGAATGTTTCTGGCTACGCCACTGGCTCTGTCTATCAAATTTCTGTCGGAAACTGGACATCTCGAACGCGGCTCAAGAGTCGGCTATAACCTTCGAGGCTCGCAACGGCCGGGAACAATCCCCGAGTATCCCACACAAAGCTGGCTCGGACCTCCGTCTCCAACGCACCGCGGCCGGGCCAGGGTATAACCAGGAAACGGAGACCAATGCTGTTCTCCTCGGATACGCATATCGCGTTCTTGCGTGGCCGCGGGAAGACGACCCGAAGTAGTACGCGTCATTTATATTCTTCTCTCGAGAAAGAGAGAGACCTGTACTCCAAGCAGTACCGCGCGCTTTTGCAGCCGAGGACCCGAGAGGGAATACACCGCGCCGTCGTTGTTAGTCGCCTATATACTTTTGGAGATGAAAAATGCGTTCCGCCGCAGTCGTAATAAACGATGAATGCGGAACGCCGATGCTTCGTGCTTTGCCGACCGCGCGTATGTGAACGTAATCCTTTTCCCATTTTTGTTTGCTGTGCTTTCTCTCTCTCTCGCCTGTATGCATACATACATACTTCCTGCTCCATGCCTGCCTGCGTGTCTCTCCTACTCCTTCAAGAAACACCCTCTCTGGACTCGAGCACAGCGGCAGCTTCGCGTTCCCAGCTTCGGTCGTGCTGAGCCGGCCGCTGCGGGCATCCTCTATCCTCCCCGTTTCCTTTTGTGAATACGCGGCTGAGAACGCTAGTTCCACCCCCCTTTCTCGGTATAACCCAGCGCGGAAGCATTTTACGATGATCGATCATTCGAGCGAGCCGTACGGACGGCTATGTATAAGCAATCGCACGCGCGCCCGCGAAACGCGTGCGCGCACTCGCTAGAACAAAAGAAATCAGTTCGCCCCTTGCTTTAGGCTTAAGCTCGGTCTCGTATTCTTATGCCTTACGCTCACCACCTCTCCATGTTACAACATCCTCTCTCTCTCTCTCTATTTTTTTTTTTTTTACCCATACCAGCCTTCACAATCGGAGTCCGTTCAGCCGGCAAACGAAACGTGGGTTGTCTTTTTCTATATGCGGCGTATACGCAACAACGGGCACTCGTGATCTTCAACGGCGCATGCGCTTATTCTAAGGTCGGCGTGCGTTTCCGGAGTCGAGTTCGCGTTCTTTACGAACGGGCTGCCTGCATGTCAAGGCGAAGTTCTTTATAGTCCTTGTTTCACACTGCCTCCTGCTTCTGTGTGTGGTGTGTACGGCGTTCGGGTCCGCTACTTAGTCGGCAAGGGGGAGGGGGGATGGGTACGGAGTATATTGATGATGTGCGGTCGCCCGCAACGTATAATGCGTCTCTCTGCCTTCGTCTTCCGGCGCGTGTAACTAACTGGATCGGGGGCGTTATTGTCTTGTAATGGGCCCAGTCTGTTCCGAAGCGCGTTTTCCGCAGGCGGCGCCTCAGTGTGACTGATTGCCTCGGGTTTCTTTTGCCTGCACCCGCACAACTTGTCTTCGACGAATCTCATCCACTTCCTTCTTTTTGAGCTTTGCTGCTACGTTACGTTACAGAGCGGGCTTCGCTCGGGACGCTGAGAAAGAGGTGGGCAGAAGGAGTGGATTAGAAGTAGAAAAGAATCGAAGAATAAGAAGTAAAAGCTTGTTTCACATTGTGAAACGCGGGCAATTTCGTCCCACGCGGAACGCGCACCGTGGTGGTTGGATGGTGGTGCATGGTGTTGCGACCGGGTTTTTGGATCAATCCCACCGCTGACTCCAGTTGTCGTGCCGGTGTATTTGGATCCGTCCCTTCTCGACAACCATGCTGTTGCTACGAGAGGGCAGCGTCGTACCCGGACTCCGTTTGGTAGCGTAGTCGAGTCTCCGGGTAGAGGAACTGATGCTAGCAAGTTGGGAAAACAATAACAAGTTTACTGACACTTTTCGTACACTCAATTACATAGTTACAAGGAAAGAGTTCAGCGACGAGCGCATTGGATGAGCCTGTTACCGAGGGCTCAGAGCCCCATTTCTCACTCAGCATCGTCGTTTTAACCCCTCAGTTTGGCTCCTCCTTCTTGATGACCACCAATCACACACACGACACCTCCCACCATGGCACAGTCCATTTCACTGTCGCGGAGGGGTCATGGCACACTTGAAGCGGCAAGAGTCCGGCGGTTGTCGACACGCAGGTGGGGAGAAGCAGAACAGGTTCCTCGTGCTTGCCCATGCAGATCTTTTCCCGACGCAGCGAAAGGGTAGCGGAGACTCCCGTCCAAACATACCCGTCAGGTGACTTCGGCAGCGTACCAAGCCAAGCCCAGGTGGCCCATTGTCGCCGGCCTTGCCGTCCCAGACTTTGAGGCCGAGATTCTGCCCATTGTTGGTCACGCGCCGTCACAGGAATTTCGTTTCCAGGAAGGATACAGGTGTTCTAGCAGCGTGAGAACACCTCGTCCGCCGATTCTCTTGGTCAGTGCTTCGCCACCGACAGCCGGTCATAACAGCCTCCTCCCTCGCCAGTGGAGAAACGGAGGGTAGCAGCCATCGCTGCTGCTCGAAGGGTCGACGAAATTCGCCACCGTTGAATGTCCAAAGCTCGTCTTCGCTTGAAGCATTGTCTGGTCAGTTGCAACCCAAGTTCAGCGGCCTCTCTGAAACTCAACCACATGCAGAGCAAGCACTCGGCCGCCTCCGAGCAAACCAGGCCAAAAGAGGGTTGGTAAACAAATTTTCATTATTAGCTTTATACGAAAAGCTGACACTCAAAACTCTCAGGACTCACTTATGCTGAGAAGCCAAACGTGCTACATTACTCAATCAAACAAATAGTTGCACGAAAAAAAAACCCACTTAAAATATCAATTTCGAGACATAGGGAAGAGCACCCCAGAATCGCTCAGAAAGAGCGGCTAAGCGCGTCAGCGTCTCCATTCAAATTTTGCCCTTCCTATTCTTAATGTCGAAATGATATTACCTAAAAATCAAGCTCCACCTCAGAAGGCGACTGTTCTTTGATGTCGCAGTTTGCAGCCCGGCAAGGGGATAACGATCCGTATCTACGCTGAATTTGACGCCTCTGAGATAACACTGCATCTAATGAATGGCCCACACAATGCAAGCGCACTCCCTTTCTGAAGCGCAGTACGCCATCTCTCGAGAACTCAATTTTCGGCTCAAGTAGAGCACGGGATGTTCTTTACCTTCGTCATCCCTCTAAGATTGAACGGCACCTAGGCCTCGATCGTTCACATAACTCTGGGTCGAAATCCTGAGCTCGCAAAACCGGACGGTTAATCAGTACCGCCTTCACGCTTAAGAAGGCAGCTTCCTTCTTTTCATCTTAGACTACCTTCGCCTGTTCTATCCCGCGAAGAACATCGGTCAAGGGGTGGCCAACGATGAATAAACTCCCGATGCAAAGACTGCATTCCAGCGAGCCCCAAAACGCCCCTTCGTCCTTCTTTGTTTTGGGCCGTGGATAGTCTGCTACTCCTGAGCTCTTAAGCTCATTAGGTTTCCTAAACCTAGGCCTACGCCGTGACCTAAATAGTCTACGATTGCTCTTTAAAACCGACCTTCTCATCCTTTAAAGTCAGAACCCCAACGAAAGGTTCGACCGCGTCTCATTCCCCTGAACGATCGCTAACATCTCAACGTCAGGAAAAGCTTAATGATCCGCTCCAGTGATCACCTGATAACTTATTCCTTCACAAGAAAAAGAACAAAACATAACGGGATAAACACTGTCTTCTAACAGGTTCATTCTGTTAAAGCTACTTGCCCATGCCAACGCCTCTGATAAAAACCACTGTGCTCTCCTGAGCGCCTCAATTACTCTCAATCCTATAGCGTTGCAAAAGACAAAGTACAACTAACCCTTCACCTAATCCCTCTAAGTTCTTCTAAAACCTGATCCTTACGTTACGTTACAACGCACATTGTACAACAACAACAAAAAAAAATAACCCCAGGTGCAATACACTTCAAAAGCACCTCAAACATTTGCATTGGTTTTATGCTAAAACCTTGCACCAAATGCCTGTCAATTCCAATAGCGCGTAACGAAAACTGCACCGCTCAGTGCCAAACTCATTTCGGAAACTGATGCAGATATCTCTCCTCAAATGCTTATTCACCCCAAATCGACATGTGAGTGAACGCATACGATATCGCACATAACCTTTCAAAACTACAAAAATTAGTTTTCGCACTAAAAACACCTTCATCCTAATGATTAAAAGAAAACTTCGATGCTCTCTTCAGCCCTTTACCACTGCGCGGTTTTTCTTCTTAAACCTTTACACCGCATCTCATAACACACAAAAATAAACTGGCTGAATTCTACATTCCTAACAAAACAATTAAGTAATCCTAGTTTGCACGCACGCGCAAACCTGCTTGAACTGACCGTTCCCCTTTTCTCAATTAGATTCGCTTGAATCGTACCCGATGGGGCCGCGGTCCAGCCGGCTTTCTAGCTCGCCAGAGGCTACAACATGCACGAGCTATCAGCGGCATTCTACAGTCATGCTTCATTCGGCACCTTGGTCGGCTTCCTTCAGGAAGGCGAATGGAATGCCAGAAACGGGGAAGAAACAGTGTCCGTTCTCCCTTTGTGCTCGCCTCCGCGCGGTGCTTTGTTACCCGCCGTACACTGGCCTTTCGGCTTTGACGCTTCGGACACACCTGCTTTCCCGAAGCTGTCAACCTCGCCTTCCGTCGTGGGAGCGCACCTTGCCTTCTCCCTCTGCGCCCCTCTCGCTGCTTGCGGCTGAATGAACGCCTCAATTTACGTTTCCGCAAACCGTCCTGTGGCCTACCCTTTTGTCTTTTTCGCGCCGGGTTGGGACCTTTCTTAAGCTTACTCTGTGTCGAATGCCTCCGCCGCTTTCTTTTTCTGCGCTTTTGGCAAACATTCTTTCTCACGACGCCTTCATCATCGCTTCGGGTCGCGACATGCGGAGTTGTGCAGCTCGTTGGTGTTTCTGCTACACTTTCTATCTCGCTCACACCTCTCGAGTTCTCCGCCACGTCGGACTGTCGGGCCAAATTATCTGCGTCAGCGCTGATAAAATCTGAACCTGTGCCCTCACCGACGGTATCGCCGAACCCTTTAAGCGTCGCGTCCTTGCTATTGTCAGCCACCACGCTAACAGTGTTTACGTTTGACGATTCCGAAACGTCCTCTCGAGGCACGAGGAAGGTTTCCTGCTTCTCCTTGAGCCCATCAGGGCGGCTGGCACAAACCTCGTCCACGCCAGGAACGTCTTTCGGAATTGTCCCTAACTCTAGATCGCCCAAGGCCTCATTCTCAACCTGCTCTGCTTTCATGCTCTTTTGAAACGCCGGGCCTTTCTCTGGCGCGATCTCGCCAACGGCGACCTGTCGCTCGTTGTTCTCAGGAGAAGGATCCCTTAGCATGCTTCTTTTGCTTTCCTCTCTCCTACCAGCTATTCCGAATCTCCGGAATAAAGATGCCTTAATTACATCGTAGTTGTCCGCGTCCTTCTCACTGAGTCGCGTAACAACCTCAACTGCCTCACTGGGCAGAACTGACAATAACCCCCGAGACCAAGTGTCTCGCTCAAAAGACAGTTCTTCACACATTTGTTCAAATTCAGCAAGATATAGGCCGATATCCCCTGATACCACATATGGCTGCATATACCTTGACATCTTGAACTCTGCCTTCTTGTGAGAAGAGGTACCACTCGCTGGGGACAATTGCCCGACCTCTTACTCAACTCCCGGAGTTCTACCTTGACTTCTAGTTTGCGGAGCTCAATCTCTTGCTTACGCCACCCTTCCTCTCTTTCACGCTCACGCCTCTTTTCTTCCCCTTCTCGCTGTCTGAGCTGCTCTTCCTTTTTCTGTTTGATGCCTTCCCATTCCTCACAGAGCTCCTCATCATCAGCCCCCAAATCGATAATCGCCTGTATGAGTAGGGGTTTTCGTGTCAGACCCTTTGTATCGATCGACAATTCCTGACATAATAGCAACAAGTCCGACTTCTGCAGCTTCCGTAAATCCATGATCGTTCTGAGTGCCCGCTAATTCCAAAATAACTATCCGAGAGTACGTAACCTTGAGTCTCTCGGCAAAGTTATCTACCAGTTCTAAAACCCTCGTTTAGAACCTGGTCCACATCAAAGGAAAAGCCAAGCACTCACCCACACGTGATCGATGTTTCCAGACAGCTGCAATCCCTTAGGCCGACTGTTGTTGTCGCTTGTAGCTTCAGATCCCAGCGCTGATCACCAGTTGTTGCGACCGGGTATTTGGATCAACCTCACCGCTGACTCCAGTTGTCGTGCCGGTGTATTTGGATCCGTCCCTTCTCGACAACCATGCTGTTGCTACGAGAGGGCAGCGTCGTACCCGGACTCCGTTTGGTAGCGTAGTCGAGTCTCCGGGTAGAGGAACTGATGCTAGCAAGTTGGGAAAACAATAACAAGTTTACTGACACTTTTCGTACACTCAATTACATAGTTACAAGGAAAGAGTTCAGCGACGAGCGCATTGGATGAGCCTGTTACCGAGGGCTCAGAGCCCCATTTCTCACTCAGCATCGTCGTTTTAACCCCTCAGTTTGGCTCCTCCTTCTTGATGACCACCAATCACACACACGACACCTCCCACCATGGCACAGTCCATTTCACTGTCGCGGAGGGGTCATGGCACACTTGAAGCGGCAAGAGTCCGGCGGTTGTCGACACGCAGGTGGGGAGAAGCAGAACAGGTTCCTCGTGCTTGCCCATGCAGATCTTTTCCCGACGCAGCGAAAGGGTAGCGGAGACTCCCGTCCAAACATACCCGTCAGGTGACTTCGGCAGCGTACCAAGCCAAGCCCAGGTGGCCCATTGTCGCCGGCCTTGCCGTCCCAGACTTTGAGGCCGAGATTCTGCCCATTGTTGGTCACGCGCCGTCACAGGAATTTCTTTTCCAGGAAGGATACAGGTGTTCTAGCAGCGTGAGAACACCTCGTCCGCCGATTCTCTTGGTCAGTGCTTCGCCACCGACAGCCGGTCATAACAATGGTCGGTTGAAGGACGACGCCGCAGGTCATTGGTCATCGCCCCCTGAGTAGTCTGGAGACTTTAAAAGGGCCCCTAAACCATTCCGAGTTCAAAGACGAGAGAGTGGTTTTCTTCTCGCCTTGACTACCCTTCCTATAAGCGCTATCTCCTCCTCGCCACTTATTTCTTCATAACACAGGTGGAGAATGCCAGCATTAAGCGTTGAGCCTGTCGAGATTTCGCGTTTTTTCGGGTACACGCTGTTATCTCCGCGAAACGAAGTGAAATGAGTTGATCGCACACACAGGGCAGAACTGGCGTGCGACTGCATGGCAAAGCAGGGTAGGAGACAATTTGCAACTGATACCCCTCGTATATGGGCCAATCGAGAGCTTATTTCCTCATGATGTCACGTGAACAGACTTGCTGACGTCACGAATTGCTCCGAAAAGACGGGAAACGCCAGGAGAGAATATATAAAACGTGCTCGTTCTTTGTATTTTGAGAAGATGTTTAAAGAGCAGTTGTCCGCAGGCGCAGTTGGCTGACTCGGCCTTGATCAGGTTGTTTGTTGGTGGTTCCGGGGACACGTCTCTTTTGCAGCAGTTTTCGGAAACCGCACAATAATAAGTATTGAATTGATATTGGCTAGAATTATCTAATACTGACTACAGTTGGCTAATCGTGACCAGTGCTAATTAAATTATGCTTAATGACGTCAATCGACAAATAACACGTCGTTGCGCTGGCATGTTCTTGTTCAATTGTTTGTTATCTTTGTTTTTTATGGCACATTCAGGTGGTCGTTTGAGAGCGCTCTGAGCGTGTTTGAAAGTGGTGAATTTAACAGCTTTAAAGCTCTATAACGAGAACGAGGAGGTATGCAAGTCATGTTCCCCACTCATGTATTGGCCCGTTTATTTTAGCAGCAAATGTTCACTTACTCTTTTACGTAAAATTTTCAGAGCCTCCGGAGCGTTCTGCAACAACCATCCGAGTGTATACCATTACAGTTCAGTAATGAAACGCAAATGTCAAACACCCGAACCAATATAAATGTTCCAACAGGCGGAAACAGAGGGGCACCGGATGACACGACGCCAAAATCCCAAACGTTGCGTGCCACCGTGTAATATAACTCGATTTATGCATATCCGAAATCACATTTCCTCTCTCTCTCTCTCTTTTAATTAGCGCTGGCACATGAAGTGATCGCAAGTGTAGGCGCGACGCACTTCTCCCAACGTCTCTCGAATCAGGCATCGCCCAAAGGCCATCCACGGTTATACCGGCGAATACACGGCGACAGCTCTCGGGTGACGCCGCTGTCGCGTCTGCAGCCGGGAAGGACAGCGATTAAGTTCGCGACCGGGCATCCTTCCCACGCGGCTGCAAATTGCGCGGTCTTCGTCTTACAGCTCTCCACGCGCTGTCTTCCACCTGCCTGGCTGTGTGTACGGCTGGCGCCGCGCTAGACGCGCACACACACACACACGCAAGGGCATATAGACACACACACACGCACGTAGACACACACACGTGCACACACACACACACACACACACACACACACACACACACAAACACATGCACACACACACACACACACACAAACACACACACACACACACACAAACACACACACACAGGCAGAGACATATACGCACACGTAGACAGGCAGACACACGCACACAGGCAGGCAGACGCACAAACACATACATAGACAGACAGACACACCCAAACAAGCACACACACGTAGATAGACACACGCACGCTGACACACACACACACACACACACACACAAACACACACACACACACACACACACACACACAGGCAGAGACATATACGCACACGTAGACAGGCAGACACACGCACACAGGCAGGCAGACGCACAAACACATACATAGACAGACACACCCAAACAAGCACACACACGTAGATAGACACACGCACGCTGACACACACACACACACACACACAAACACACACACACACACACGCACACACACACACACACGCACTCACACACACACATGTGCGCATGCGCTCCTTATATACGAGTATGTATCTGTATACAGCACTTCCAACAACCTGCTCCCTCCGGGCGACAGCCGCACTGCGGTGTGCACGCGCGTACCTTCGATCCAACTCTCCTCTCTCTATCTTTTTTTGCTGTTTTTCTTTCCCGCTCGCTGATTGCCGGACGCAGTTGTGCTCCGCGTAATGAGCGCGCCAGACGCTTAACCCGTTCGCAAATAACTCCCATGTATGGATTATTCTTTCCTCGTTTTTTTTTTTTATTTCCTGCTTTTTTTTTTTTTTTACTTCTGCGGTCGACGCTCGCGGCGATTGGTGTCGTGGTTTAGGAATTCACCCTCCGTGTACTTGCTAAATCACGCTCTAACCTGCGGGGCTCTCATGCTAACCTTCGTACCCAGGCAGCACGCCGGCATTGGACCAATCTCGGAACAATGTTGGTAAACATTGGCAGAAATATTGGTCCTGCGTTGGCTTTTGGGGGTTTGCTACACCTAAATGTGCATTGGTCCAATATTGGATGCCAATGATTTTCCAATAATGGCAAGGATGGCTGTAGCCAACATTGTCCGTCCAACATATCGCCAATAATGGCAAGGATGGCTGTAGCCAACATTGTCTGTCCAACATATCGCCAATAATGGCAAGGATGGCTGTAGCCAACATTGTTCGTCCATTGTTCGTGTAGTCAACATTGTTCGTCCAAAATATTGGAGCTGCCAAAATATTGGCAGCTCCAATATTTTTTGCCAGCCTTTATCGTTGGCTGCACCATCGTTCTTTTATTTGAAAATGAAAACATTTTCCACTGAATGTGTAGTTTAACGTGAGGTAGATTTTTGTGCACGTAAATAAATGCACGTTGCCCACGCTGTTGCTTTTAGGCAAGCAGCAGGGATAATGAGCGTACAAAAGCTGAGAGTACACACAAGTTTATTCTGCATGTATACATATGGCAAAGATACTGCAAGTTTTGAAAATAATTTCGCATTTCGCGCTTTGTTCTGCTGACCGCTTGCTGGCAGATAACAGCTGCACAGAACCTACACTAATTACCTTCAATAACGTCCTTATATTAGAAATCGGGGAAACGGGACCACTCACAAACACACACAGCCTCCCTAGGTGTTAGCGCTTATTTGATTTGTCAGTTCACCGAAGGTTCAAAGGGAAGTCAGTGAAAAGCGAAGCGTGATAGAAAATGAAACAAATGAACATCTACACGTGAACAGACATTCGATACAGCCGAGATCCATAACCACCTTGAACTACCAGAAAGTTCATCGCCTATTTATTAATTAAAAGGTGACTGCGGCAAGAGCTTGAAAGTCTGCGACAACTTCACAACTAATACAAATTTGTGTGTTACAAATCCATCATTTCTTTGCGCGAATCCAGCGGCGAAGGGCAAATGAAAAAAGGGTGTTAAGCTGACGCACTACAACGCGAGAAAAGAACAAAATAGCACACGCAAATGCTGACAACATCGCTGAGGGCGAGAACTTGACCAACCTACTTCGAAGCGCACAATAAAGCCCCCCACATCGGTATTCACAAACTAGCAAATTAAAAAAAAACTTACGCGGAAATGTAGACAATAATAAACGCAGCACACATTTCACTTACGAACAACACGGAAAGTAACATGCGACGAAGGAGAAAAACGACTTACTGAACGCGATACGAACACAAAAATCCGGCGGAAAGTTTGCGAGTTGTCAGAACACATCGGCGCTCATCTGCGGATCGCTCTTCAAAAGTCAAAACAGTCAGGTCCGATGAAGAACAGGGCAGCTGCCTTCTCACTGTGGCATCGCCGTCGAATCTCGGTATCCGTAGAATCGTGGCATCCTGTCTCGGTATCCCACTCCGTTTTTTCCCGATGACTCTCGACTGAATACTGAGGGGCGCGCGCCCGCCGATGCTGGGAGCCCGAACGAGGGAAGGTAACCGCCACTGACTGACGAAGAATAGCCGCCGGCCAGAAGGGGCCGAAACGCGTACGCATCTTCCGAGGTGCCGTCGTCTCCCGCCATCTCCCTCAACCCCCCCCCCCCCTCGTTTTCAAAGGCATTGAAAGCGAACCGTCGTGGGCGGAGCAGCCGTCAAGTGACAAGTGTTTTATGACCAGCGACCACCGCGCTGCCCCACTGCCGCGAGGGAGGACGCGTGAAATTCCGGAGCAAAACATGGCGCCGCGCTGCTTCTCCGGCCTCCCGATCACCGAGAACATTTATTCAAAGTGAACACGTCTGATTGTGTGAAGCGTTGAAAGTGCAAACATAACTCATCGATCATTTAAAGATTCCGCGGGCGATACCGTAGTCTTGGACAGCACGTCGCTGTAGCGCGCACACAAAGAAGTTATAATCCTGTAATCCAGCCAGTCGTGTAGCAAACACGAAAATACACAGCGTGGTTGAAGTCACATGAAATGTTTTGATTGTTTGCCGCTAATAAAGCCGTGAGAATAATTTCGGTGCGTGTGCGGTGCGCAGAAGGCGCACCAGCGCAGAGGCCCATTGCGAAGCAGATGACTTCTATTCTACTCCATTAACTCGTCAACGCTATGTACAGCTTCAATCAATGTAAAAGTAGGGTTTTTTGGTTGTTTTTATACAGTTGCGATGTATACGCTGGCTGTATCACACAATTAACGTTAACTTTCAACAAGCATTGCAAAGTGAGATTTTGTTTTGTGTTTCCTTTCTCATAGATGTATTTCCAACAGCGCGCAAAACTCAGTCGAGAACTTGGTACTTATTTTACATTGCTCAACATCTGTAAAACGAATTTTGTCCAACTATTTAGCATATATTTTATGCCACACTAAATGCCAACCTAAAAATCAAGACCCTGTGTGCGCCTGTTCCCTTTCTTATAGACTGGAATTTGCAGTTTTGTTTGTTGGCTGACAACGATGGACTGTTTTTGCCATCTTTATACAGTAAAAGCTCGTTAATTCCACACTTATTAATTCGGAAAGTCGGATAATTAGGACGCGTTCTCTGGTCCCTGCAAGCATGTTTATTGTTTAACGGCATCACACTCTCGTTAATTCGGCCATACCTGTCCGCAACCCGGTTAATTCGGACGAACCTCTTAGTAGGGTGGGGGGCGCTGCGACGAACCTTTGCCCCCCCTAATGGGGAACCCTGCGCACGCCTATGGTGATGTAACCAGAAATCTTCTTTGAGGTGCGCTGGATGCCGGACAAAGTGATTTTCATAATAGCGTGCATGCAGGTGGTGGCACGATTCGGGCTAACCTTCCCTCAGTGATGGTAAAAGGGGAAAAAAAACATTCTTGCCGATTAATCATGCATATGCTTGCCAGTGTTTAAGACATTGGAGCGACAACGTTTAAGTCTGGAGAATATTGTCCGGCGCGTAGCATTGGCCGTCCAATATTGTTTAACCAGTCAGATTGACTGGACAATATATCCGATCTACTGCCATTACTTAACCAATATTGTTTTACCAACGGATAAGCTGGCCCAATATTGCCATCCATACGGCCTGGTTCTGCCAATATCGTATTTACATCGGGAACCATGGGCCGTTGTTGCCAACCTCAAAGAATAGCACGACCAATATTGTATGTTGGCTGGCAAAGATGGACCATTATTGGCATCCTTGTAGGCTGGCTTGCCAATATTGGTTTTATAGTGGTTTGTATGGGCCATCATTGGGCCATCGTTTGCCAACGTATAAACAATATTGGACCAATATGCTGTGCTGCCTGGGTAGTTTGTAAGGGTCTTGATCGGGCTTAGGACTGAATGAGGGAAGATGGAAAGCGTAAGCGCGGCGCCTTTGATGGAATATCTCGGAGTTGGGAGATGTCGGTAAACAATCACATCGTTGCAGTTAATCTCCGACGGCTGAAGAATTACGGTATATTACGACGGAGAAGTTGCTGTGATAGTTAGTGTATCGTGGTAGAATACCGAGCTTTAACGGCAAACAGCAGAGAAAGAACTTCAAAGGATAATGCATGAGGCTTGCAAAAGAATGTCGTTGGAGACGACTTGAAGGCGAAAGCCTTCATCATCATCATCTTCTTGTTCTGCTTCTTCTCGGTCGATGTGTTGATCTACGAGACTTTGTTCAGACGTTGATCTACGTATGTATTGATCTACTAGGTTGGTTTGTAAACAGTGCGAGTGTCTATACAGCCCAGTGCATGCAGCAACCCTCCGTGCTTGTAAATGTATGAGAGTGAGGGAGGTAGCCGGAGGAGGCGATGTTAGAGGGACTGAGGATGAGGGCACCCTAGGATGACATCTCTATCATTAAACTAATTCTCGTCGGGACATCTACAACCCCCTCCCCACCACTTCCCTTCTCGCTCGGTCGCAATTACGTCCAGTAATCAATGTCAACTCGAGCAATGCATATAGAAAAAAAAGAAACTGAAAAACCCCGCAGAACAGACTCATCGCCGACGATTTTACGACGACGACAAACTACACATGCGACGAAGACTCGCCAAAGTACACAGATAAAGCAAAGACGCGACCGGGCGAGCGAGCGAACGGGGCCCCCTCTCGCGGACGTCCATTTCGCTCTGGCAGCTCGTATGACGAATGCCCCCTGATCACGACGCACCGCTCGCCTTCCTACCAACTTCCAAATTGGAGGCGCAGCCTGTCGACACTCCGTCCTCCTCCCGGTGATACCACTCGCGAGCTAGCTGACACGAGAAGTCATCGCTTGTCGAGGAGCTAGGCATCATCCTCGGCTATGGCTTGCCCGTCCAAATGGAGCGCTCCCGCCATTACGTCGACAACTGTTTTTCCCTTTGCAAAAACCATTCCCGTCAGTTGTTGCGCGCCGGGTCTGCGACGTAAAGGAAAACACAGAAAGAACGCGGGTCACACGCAGCGTACGAAAGATGGCGGACGTCGTGTTTTTTCTTGTTCTACGACCGTAGTTCTACCGCGGAGAACGGAAGAAACCTTCAGGTAGGGCTGCAGATGAAGGTTTGTGCAAGGGTGGAGGTCTGGGGGGTGGGGGGTGAGTTAGTGACGTGTTGTTGTTGGAGTAGGGGGGGAGGGGGCAGAAGGGGGGGGGGGGGGTCCACTTAGAAACGGCTCCATCAAAGAAGCGACGTGCAAGCCGGGCGATCCTCGGTACGTGGCGTAGCTAGCTGTACGCATGCGTGCGAAGGAACGCATCTCGGCGACTTCGCGGGCACGTAGTTACGCGCCGTACGTACAAGGTGTTGCGACTAATTGGGGCGAGCTCAAGAAAAATGGAGAGTTATACGAGCGTCGATTACGGGAGCGTGCTGCAGCGGAGTGGGAGGGCGGCCGCACAGAGATGCCGCCGTGCGGTCATCATCTGCCGCACGTCCGGTAGTAGACGCGGTGTGCCGCATTTTCCGCCGTATTGTGCGCGCGACCGTGCTGGAGAAAGGGTGAGGAGGAATGGTTGTCTTTGTGCTGACGTCCTTATCGGCATGTGACCCGTTGTATTGGTTGCGTACTAGTTGACGCAGTAGTTCTGTGCAGGACCGCGGGGGGCTAGTAGCGGGATCAAATCTCGTCCATGGCGGTCGCATTTCGATCGGAGCGAAATGCTATAAGAGACCCGTGTGCTTAGATTTAGGTGCACGTTAAAGAATCCCAGCTGGTCAAATTTTGGTCAAATTTTCCGGAGCCCTCCACTATGTCGTCTTTCATAATCACATCGTGGTTTTGCGACGTAAATACCCCAGAAATTATTATTATGTTATTGCCGAAGTGGGGATGAAATGGTTGGCTTTAACGCTGACGTCTTTCTCGGCGTATACATATGTGACCCGTTGTATTGGCTGCGTGCGCGATGGACTCGGTGTTTCTGTGCTAGTTGAAGTAGCGTACATATGAAAGAATGCAAGCTCTCTTTCACATTCATGCTACTTTAGCCAACGTTGTCAACGTTTGTATTGTTATGCATTCACATATTAAAAATTCCTTCAAAATGTTGTGCGATGCATTAACTGCATGCAGGTTTACGCTTCTGCTGTTTATATGTTACCCAAATAAACAGTGTAGGTATGTATGTTAAAGTGGGAAGTCACGACTACGCTAACGCGTGTAACACTTTTTTTTTTTACGCGAGAAGTGTTCTGCCGACGCTCTGCGAATAGTCTGTATGGGCCTTCGTTGGTGGACGTATAGACCTTCTCAGCGGATAGAAGGATCACCTCCTTTCTGGACTGTTGTATGGGAGTACAAAGGCTGACGTTACAGCCTCGGCAGTGCATTTTGGGGGGATCACGCATATCAACAACAGCGCAGAGTGGATTATGGCGGCGCCCGGGGAGCCTTCGCTGACAAAGTGCATAAAGATCTACATTATTGCTACAAACCTAGTGTATGTGCGTGTGTGGGGGGGGGGGGGGGGGGGGAGGGAGAGGGGGCTTGTCATTCTTCGCCCGTAGGCGACCGGCCACGTCTTGCGTTCCATCCCGCAGCCCCGTGCTCACATACTCAGCCCGGGCGTCTGCCCACGCTGTTCACGCACGCGCAAAGCGCTGAGCGTTCACGCGGTGTTCTCATATCGCTGCCTTCATGCCGGAAATGTCGACGGTAGCATCGCACACATAGTTACAGCCAAGAGAGAGAGCCACCCATAAACATACGCATTTGCGTCCGGAACGCGCGCTCCGTATGCGGGCGAAAATGCGGGTGCTTGGTCGTCGTCTCCCCCAGCACCCACAGCTCTTCAAGACCGGTGAAGACGACAGGTGCACGACCGACGAAGAAAACCGGGCCCTTGAAAGCGGCTGCGGCGGCGTTTTATAAGTATCACCATCACTGGCATAACTCTCCCTCGCGTACGCATCGGGGTCCCACAGCTTGGAAAGCAGGAAGGTAAAAACAAAATATAGAGAGTGAGCGTTGCGTCAGGCTCCTCCCAGCTGATAATCGCCGCTCGGCTGGTCACATGCCCCCGGACGTGTAGGGCGGCCGTACGGAACAACGCACGCACGCACCACGTGGGCAAGCTGCCTAACTACCGGGGATGGTCAAGGCAAGAGGAGAGACCGACCGCTTTGGACATGGCGGCCCGTGCAAAACCACGCTTGGGGCAAGAGACGACGAGAGCGGTCGGGCGAGAGGCTTGTTTGTTGCACGGTTGCATCTAACCTCCTCTCCACTATTCCGAGCATCTAGCTCTCTCCCTCTCTCCTCTGTGAAACTACACAGCGATCCCGCCCTCCTCATTGCTACGGCCGGCGACTCGTTCCATCCAAACTACTACGGTGCCTTGTTTCTTTTTTCGAGCCAGCATAATTGCGATCATCCGAGCCAAGACGAGCCAAGGCTGGCTGGCTCGCCTCCGGAACGGCGCGCCATATGCGATGCCTCCGTCGACTCGTCCTGCATAGTCGTGCTGTGGTGGGGGTCTTCAAAGTAGCGCCGGTTGATGTGACGAGGTTAATTTGTCGGGAGGAGTTCCTTCGTCGTTGGGATGCAGTGACGGAGGAGGCTTCTGTGTCTGGCTTTTGTGCACTAATGGCTCATTGCGCTGAGCTTTGGTGGGTGCCAAGTTGGCACCTGTTCAGCGCACCTTTTGCTGTAGCCGTGAATTTAGCAGACAACAAAACCATGCCTGGTGGCGGCAGCTTTGTTAGCTCGCTCGCTCGCATCGCCGTATGTCGTATAGTGGGCACCCACTGCAATTTCACCACGCCCCACCCGTTGGCGCGGATACACTCTTCGTTATGCTTCGGGCTATGTCATAGCGGTAAAGAAAATAACAGAATTGAAGGGTGTCGGCCCCTTGACGGCGAAAGTGTGGAGGTGTCTTGTTCTACGCCTGAAAAAGGACGGCGCCGGGAGAGGTGTATACGCGTGAGGCGTGCGACTGGGAACAAAGCGCTTCTTCTGAACGGGATGTCAAAAACGGGAAGGATACCAATCGCGTGCCCATACATTAGGCCTAACCTAGCTTTGGCAGACTTGTCTCTACCATTGACCGCTTTATGACTCAGACTGACGTCATCACACGAGCCGGCTGGGGGAAGTAAAGAAAAGGAAAGAAAAAAAGAAACGCGTTCCTGTTCTTAGGACAGCTTGTTTCGCAAATCAAAAGGCTGTTAAGCTTGTATTCGCACCAACGCATCGCCGTACATATGTAGTTCCGTCCTGTGCTTGAAGCAGAGTTCTTTGAGTTGGCGTGTAATTAGGACCTGTCAACTGGCGGTGGTCCTTCTAATGGCGCTCTGTTTTATCTATATGTGTATTATGTGTATATGTATATCTGTATATATGTTGGTTAGGTCGCCCCGTCATTGCACATAAAGACAACCGCACGCTGAGCACGAATACATACATACATACATACATACATACATACATACATACATACATACATACATACATACATACATACATACATACATACATACATACATACATACATACATGATCGAAAGTTCGTAGGCCAGACAGGAACCATTACGATTTCATCTACATCGCGGTTTTTCAATGCTGAACAAACTGATGCGGAGGAGCAATAGTACTAGTACATCGACTGAGAAGAAAAAAAAAAAAGGAAGATGGCTTTCGCCTTCGAGGCGTCTAAGTTGAATGCATAAAGAACCCTGTGACTTTTTCTCTCTTTTTTTTTTTTTTTTGCTGCTCCATTATTCTGCTCACTTTCGCTCGCAACTGCAATACACAAACACGCTTAAACACACTCACATGGACACAAGTGCCGAGCTCTCAAAGAAACAGCTAGACCAGCGCAAAACCTACGAAAAGAGAAACACACAGTATACAGACACACAGGCCACTCTGGCAGCAAGCACGTCCCGTTCCCCAATCAAACTGAAACCGCAGCGAGGAGTGTCGCAGTTACGGTTTCCTTCGCGCATGAGCGCCCGTCTCTTTCCCTCTCGTTATTCGCGACGGGTTATTACGTCTGCAGGGTCGGCAGCGAGTCCACAGCCCGACCGAACGAGGACGTCTCTCGGCTGCAGCCTTTACTTGTTTTCTTTATGCACCGCCACCCTATAGCTAAACCCGGGCTCGCCGCGATCTCCTTCAACCCAGCCCGCGGTTCTGGCCCTACGCGTCCTATGCTGGCTGACGCCGTTGCATGCATGGCTGGGCCGCATATCGACCGGTCGCGCGGAGCCGTGAAAACGAGATCGCTTGTGCGTCGCTTGGCGTGACATTTAGCGGCGCCTCGCCGCTGAGCGTTAAGCGGGCACTCCGTGGCGTTATATACCCAAGCCATGACACGTGCGTCGAGTGAAGTGGTTTGGTTCCTTGAGACCGGGGCAGCTATCGTGCCATACTTCGAGACGACCGGCTTTAGTAGCAGTAGCCAAGATTATTTGAGGGAGGCGGGGGGAGTGCTATGCGGGACCGATAAAAAAAATAATAAGAGAGACGGCGCCTAGGCGATATCTTGGCCATTCTAATGTCTATAACGTCTTAGTGATTTTAATATATCGATGCTGTGTGTTAAAAACATGGGCGAAAATAGAGCCGTTGACATGTGAACGTTAGTTGAAGAAAGCCTCCTCGAACATGTTTGCGAATTGCAGTTCATATTTACACAAGTTAATTTGTTACACCGCAGGTATATAATGGAAGATGACTGTGCACGAGTACAGCTACATACATACATACATACATACATACATACATACATACATACATACATACATACATACATACATACATACATACATACATACATACATACATACATACATACATGCATGCATACATACATACATACATACATACATACATACATACATACATACATACATACATACATACATACATACATACATACATACATACATACATACATACATACATACATACATACATACATACATACATACATACATACAAGCTGGGAGCCCTTGCGCTATTGGGTAAATGGGCGCAAGCGAAGCTTGTCGTGTGCGTGCCCGACATATTGCTTTTCTTTCTATCGCATAGCGCAATGTTCCCTGCTACGTTTTTCCTTCCTCCAAGCGGGGAATCGTACCTTCATCCACGTGATTAGCGACGTAACACGTCAATTGCCACAGGCGACAACGACGACCGTGCATTCATATTCAGGCAACAATGAAGTTGGGCAGCGTGAAACTACAAGTGACCTCGCTAAAAGATTAGGTTGTCACATCAGCAGCGGCCGATCGCCGACGAGCTCACGATCGGGATAGCATCAGTCATTGTAAAACGGCGCTTACAAATATCGACGTGACCGGTGTTCCTCGAGGTCCGCATTTTACGCTCGCCGACGCCGGACTTCGCGCGCACGACGCCGCTACCGGAATCATTAACTCACTACAAGCTTCGCTTGAACAGGCTGACGGAGCGGCCGTTTTGGAAGGACGGTAAATATCTCTCCTTTCCTGCTTAACCCGAGCTGCGGCTCTCGCTGATGAATGCGACCGCGGTCGCTCTCAATGGAATTGTGCTGTTTACCGACTCTTGCGTTTTCAATCTCCCCGTTGGTGTATATATCTCCAAAGAAGACAAGTGAGCGGTGACCTTGTCCTCAAATTGTCCTACTCGCATTTGCGGATCGTGCCGCTAATGGCGCTGGTATTCATGAGAGTAGACGCATAACTCATTGCCTCGTACATAAGCGGGCAGTTGATCCCTTGGATGACGTGTACCTGTACCTGCCTGACGGCTCTCCGCAAACAACGAGACGTCCGGTCTTGATGTATGAGCATCGTTTGTATGCGTTCTTTCGCGAAGCCAATGTATACGGACATCATTAATCAATCGAACCCACAGTTTACGCTGTCCAGCTGTAGTCCCATGGATCGTCTCGATCGCTGTGATTTTCGTTGGCTTTTGTCTGTTTAGGTTGAATTGCACTAACTGACTCTTTGCACAGTTTTGTTACGCGGCCATGTCGCGTGAGAGTTTTGGCGACGCGCCCATGAATCCGATCCAACGAAAAAGCTCTGAGGGTTTTCGACTAAGACGACCTGCATTCGCCTAAGACGACCTGAGGGCGAAAGCCATTCTTTTTCTTCTCTCTCGATGTATTGATCGCGCCCCCCCCTCCCTCCGTCCGAAATCTTTCTGCACCTAACGTGGTTTTGCATTGCCTCCAGGATCGGAGGCATTGCACGCTTTCTGCCCCTCACTTCGTTTTGCACGTGCTCCGTGATCGGCCCACCTTTGACCAAGTGACGCGCTCATGTGACTACGCCATCATATTACAGCATAGTGACCATCAAAATGGTGGTTAAGCGGGCTTGGTGGTATACGTTCACATAGTTTTTCAAACAGCGCAGAAGCAGGACACCGAGAACAGACCACACAACGCAGGCGCTCTGTTGTGTGGTCTATTCTCCGTGTCCCGTTTCTGCGCTGTTTGAAAAACGATGTCAAAGAGACGTCATAATGACACCACAAATTGCCGCGATCCGTGACGTCATGATGACGTCATCGCGTCAGGATTTTCTTGCATCACTCGTGTTGACGCCGATGCCACAGGACGCCGCCGCAAACGGTCAATTTTCTCGCTTGATGAGACATCTTGGGCTTTCGCTTTAATCGCTGAAGAAGTCAAAGCTCGGACAACGACGCGCGATGTCTGAATGTCAGGAAGTCAGGAATTCCCGTTGCAAAAATTTGGCTAGTTGACTTGAAAGATCGCTTTATCTTTTCTTTCATACAGTCTTGACTTGCATGATCTGTCCAAGAGTTGTGCAGTCCGCCGTCCTGGATAAATAACACGTTATTCTGTTGAATTTTGCGTCTTTTATTTGCGTTTGTTTTTTTTCTTCTCTCTTTTGAAATCATTCTTGTGGTCCTTTTCTTGCCGTCACGTTTCCTTTTGTCTTTTTTTGCTGTTGTTTTTTCGACAGAGCTGAAAGTCTATTTGCAGTCGCGCCGAAGAAATACACCCACGTTTGTGCCAAATCATCCGTGCCGAACATATGTTCCAACAACAACCACATAGCGATACAAAGTGCAACGTCTTTGTATACGCCGTGCCCCTTCGAAGCGCGTATACCCCCGCCTTCGTTTTCCGGTCTCGTTACTTCGAAACGCGAGCTATTTCTCCATCAAGGAAACACAAGGCGGGCCCTATATACTCTCTCACGGTTACTCGGTCTCTCCTCATCGCATCCATGCCGTCGACTATGCAGCATAGTCCTCGTCGCTCGCTAGCGATCCGTGTCACCGAATAACAGGGAGGGGGCATTCAATTTGCCTCCTGCTTTCTTCCTTGCTTGTCTGTTCGACTCTTTTTTTTCGACGAGCCACGCTATAGGAGTCACCGCCCAACTCATACCAATTTCGAACCCGGGACCGCAGTCTCGGTTTCAGCGTACCGCCTTCTTCCGCCGAAGCTTCCTTAATTCGCTTGTGCGCCTCCAGCGAGCAGCCAGTCATCACGAGCAGCTGCCTCTAGCTGGCTGTGTACATGTACGTAAGGGGGGGGGGGGGGGGGGGGGGGGGGGGGGGGGTTTGTACGGAAGCTGCCGCCGTATCATGTTTCGGCGCCCGTCTCATCATCATCGTCATGTTCGTCGAGGCTTTCCCTTCCCTCGTCGTGATTACATAGCTCACTCGCTAGTTTTCTTCTTTCTTTTGTTAGCCCGGTGGCCTCAATATTCGGGTGGCGTATAGTCATTTGCTAGCTCCGCCTCTGTCGTCCTCTCTTTCCTCCTCACACTCCTCTTACTACGCTTCAACGTCGCATAGCCTGCCCCCCCCCCCCCCCTCTCTCCTCTCTCTCACGCACACACATACATGCAGTACACAAGAAGCGAGGAATGGAGAGAGTGAAGGCAGGCTGAACCTTCAGACAAGGCGACTACAAAATCCTCGACAAAATGCCTGTTTTCGCGCCTGCTGCCCCACTTTCGCTGCTCCTTGGGGGATGAGCTCCTATTCTTTCTTTCTTTCTTTCTTTCTTTCTTTCTTTCTTTCTTTCTTTCTTTCTTTCTTTCTTTCTTTCTTTCTTTCTTTCTTTCTTTCTTTCTTTCTTTCTTTGCCTTATTACCTTTAAGCGTGTATTTCGCTTTCTCCCGTCCATCTCTTTAAAGTCGCCGGCTATGGAGTTCGTCGTGACTGCAACCACTCGGGTTTCGTCCGGAACGCCCGAGGGTCAGTCGGCAGCCTCCGGTCCGCCGTCTTTTCGGGTCATACTTCGTGACTCCCGAAAAGCGATGCCGCACTGCGCTGAGAAAAAAGAAAGGCCGAGCTCTGTTTCGGGGAATGCCGGCAGTGTGCGCGCATCCGTGGACGGAACGTGAGCGAATGAGGGAGGGGTTCTGTGATGAATGCGTCACGGATGCCAATCGTTCTTTAATTCTATATTCTCTTTCTTAATTTGAGGCGTGTTAGACGATGCGTCGAAGACTTTTGGTTTCATAGACTTTTGGTTTTAGTTTCATTTTGGAAGAAAATGTCAGTTAACGTTGCCATTTGAAAGGTGGCCCTTCCCATATCTCATATGGGGATCATTTGTGAACGAGATCTGACTTCAGATTTCGAGAAAGGTGTCGGTACTGATCTTTTTTGTTTTTGGCTTTTTTTTGTTGTTGTTGTTTCACGGCTCTGTTTTGACACATGGTGATGGCGTGGGGTGTATCGCGAAAAAAATGCTCTAGATCAGTCACATCTGTGTAGCTCATGAACATACTTATTAAGAAAATCGCGTGTTTGACACCTCTGGCCAATCCGGAAGGCACAAATCTCTTGTTTTGTTGTTGCCATTTCATTGCTCTTACGAGTCTAAGTCGTTTTTCATAAAATACGTGCAGAATTCGCAGGATAGGCGCCCACGTTTAAGTCCTCCAAATTCACATTCGCGCATGACTCGTATGCCTTCAAACTACGCACTCTCTCAAAGGTCCACTGCTTTGAGCAATTGCGCGGCTTCCGGTATCCGTCGTTAGGAACCGGATTACGGCTGTCAACGCAAAATGCGTTTTTGCCAGAGCTCGTACAGGGCAGTCTTGCCTGTGGGCTGCAAACGTGGCTACATAGGTTAGCGATTTCAAAATTCCATTGTGACCGCTACTTGTATTTTGACAGGATGGCAAATGGAATTTGTTTTGGGAAACTCCATCCATCTGCGAGCAGCGGACGTTCTACTTGCGTGTGACTTTTGCGGCAGAGTTCAGTCCTAAAGCTCGGCCACGGTCACCCACCTGGTGTGCAGCGGCTCTCTCTTAAACAACAGAGAGCTCGCTTCGGGTCAGCCAATTTGTTGCGCCCGAGTGGCTGACCGCCGCCGACTGCTGGGGTGGGCAGTCCCCGGCTCACAACTAAATTAAGTCTTGCCCCCTCCTCACCTGGTGGCCTTCGACTGGATAGAGAGCTAATATATAAGAAACCGAAAACCAAGAACCGATTGCTTCGAGCGGCGCACCGATGCTGACGTGTTTGGAAACTTTTCGTCTGCTTCAGTTGACGCGGCAGCTGAAGCAGACGAAAACGAACCTACCTGCTGTTCACCTTGCCTGAAATAAAGTGTTTTCCTTTTACTTCTCACAGTGCTGCACTGAAGAATGAGCTGCTCAGTAAAACAAAGAAACGGAATAGCGGGAAGGATTTCGTTTGTGTTGTTTAAAGTTCGCGTAAACAGGAGAATGGCAGGTGGGGGGACTCATTTCATCGGTAGCCACCGACTCGCTAAGCCTAGAGACGCTCAAAAAAGGCAAAGTGAGCGCACCTCCTTTTCAGTTTTCCCAATTACTGAGTACTTCGAGGGAAAAACAAGTGCAGACGAGGGCAGCGTCCGGCAGACGACGAACAGAAGGCGTAGTACTCCTGCAGCATGCGTCACCGCCACTTCTGGAACTACTGCTGACTTGCTCGCAGGCGAACGCGCGCGCGCTTACCACTCGTGAGACAAGAAAGAAACCAAATCCTTCTCTTGTCCCAGTATATCCTAAGGAGTGTTATTGTGTGCGGGAGTTCCTTTTGCTTGTTTGCGTGCCTGGTTGCCCGCCTTGCGGCAGAAGCAAGCGACCTGGGCTCCGCCCCGCGTATCCGAGAAACACCGGTCTTTTTCTTTACGACCACGCGCCAGTGCTGCCTGATGCGTATGTTCCGTGCTAGCTGTTAGGGGGTGCAGACTGAGCACGAACGCACGAAAAGTTTGCCGCTGCACCCCCCCCCCCCCTCTCTCTCCCAGCTTCTTTGAAGAGAAAGAATAGAAAGACAAAAAATAACGGAGGAAGCTAGCTAGCCCTGCGGAAACAAGCGTAAGCACGCACGGATGCGGCGACGCGTCAGCTCGCGAAAAGAAGCCTCCCGGCAAGCGGGCAGCAACAAGAACAGCGTAAAAATAAGTAAAACCAGATGCGAACGAGACACGATTTTTGGCCGTCTAGGGAAGGAAGGAGAGGCCGTTGTTTTTTTGCGGCTCCAGACGGTGCGCACGGGACCCAAGCGGCCGGGCGGGCGGGCTCTTCTGGTCTTCCACAGCCCCGCAGAAGCATCGGGCACGTATAGTATACAAGAACACGAAGAAGAAGAAGCCTCCGAGAGGACCGCGTGAGCACGGGCGCACGCACGTCGGAACGTGTGCATTCCTTGCTTCTTTCTACGAGTCGCCCCTCATCCGCGGCGGCTAGGCCTAGCTAGTTCCTTCGTCGACTGTGCCATGCGGCAAACGCAACGCCGCTTCTGCTGCGGCGCACGCCGGCACGCCGTGGCACGCCAGACGGGTCTTTTCGGGAGGAGAGTTAAGTAAAAAGAAAAACCCGCCCGAGGGCAGCGGTCGGCCAGGCCTGCA
This sequence comes from Rhipicephalus sanguineus, assembly GCF_013339695.2. Lineage (NCBI taxonomy): Eukaryota > Metazoa > Arthropoda > Arachnida > Ixodida > Ixodidae > Rhipicephalus > Rhipicephalus sanguineus. The sequence continues at coordinate 5,043,109 of NC_051184.2, forward strand.
GGTCTTGCGGTGGTCCCCGGGACACAAGTTGCGCGCCCGCACGTAGCACGCGAGGAGGAGCCATTCCGCCCCAGTGGCCAGGCTTGCATGTTTCGTCCGCTGCTCGTCGGACCTGGCCGCTTCCGGCGCGGCGTCGGACCAGGACCGTGAAAATCAGTTGCCCGTTGAACCGTTCGACCCCCCCCCCCTCCTTTCTTCCATACTCGCGTAGCATTTGCTTCTGGTTTTCCAGGATAGCCAGCTGCCGGCATGCCCGAGTGTAAGACAGTGTTTTTGAAGAGCGAGCCACAATTGTGCAGGCGGTGTTGCTTGTGGATCTACAAAGTTAAAGCAGCACGAAAGACGAAGACTCAAGAAAGCACGAACACGCCGGGCCGGTGCTGATCCAGGGGCGGCGATGGTTGTGGATGTTTGGCGTTCGGACGGCCGCAGTGGGGAGGAACCGTGTCGAATTGGGACCTCTCAGGAGGGCTTCGATTTGAGTTGAACTTCGGCGCGCCTTTGTGTGTTCTGTGCGGCTATCACAGCGAGGTCTATTCCGTATGTGCAAGAATCTGAGTTCGAAAGGTCAGCGTTCTGCTATGAAGGTATACCGATTTGGTATACTGCTCGATCCTACGAACTGTCTCGCGATATTCACGCATGTCTGCATCGGAATCTTGCAGCAGACTACGCTGGGTGTCCAAAGGATTGAGGCAGTTATTTTTTCTATACGTTACACCTGAAGCACACGACACACACTCGCGTCTCTCGTCTGTTTTGTTGTCCATTTGTAAATCGCCGCAGTCCTTAATATCTTGCGTAACGCGCCACACGTCCAAAATCTACATTCTGTCGTCCAGAACAACTCACACGCGTGCTGTCTTCTGCACATAGGCTAACGGAAATAACCAACATCGTCCCTGTTGGTGTGGATGGTGTCCTAAACATGGGGACAGCGACGTGTCCCCGGCTTCCGAAAATGAATCCGGAGATTGGAGTGCACAAAAGAATAGCCTCTATAGGATTTGTGACTGGTACTCGCGGGGGGGAAACAGTTGCCTGGAGTAGCTGAAGTAACTTCATCACTGCTATGGTGTTGTTTCATCATTTTCCGTACAGTGTCAGGTACTTGTTAGTTCTGTTCATTGTTGCCTACGGTTACGACTCTTGCCATAGAGCCTAGCTTACAGCGTCTTCGGTGTTTGACTGCTCTAAATATTGAATACAGCTATTATGCTGATTTACACAAGAAAAAGTACACAGAACGAAAGCAGAAAATGAACGGAAAAGAAACTACGGAGACAAACGCTAAATGTTGATGACAAACCATTTAAGTTGATGTAAAATTTTCTCCGCAGGCATTGTCAACAGTGCACTTTGAGCAAGCACCTCTCGATCAGATACATTATATATATATATATATATATATATATATATATATATATATATATATATGAACTGAGTGGTCGCGAACTCTCAGCTGTTAGGTCGAAAAGCGACTGTTTGGGCTCACTTTCTCGGTTTCTGAGCCGCGCAAATGAAAGATCGAGCAGGGACTTATTCAATACAGTCGCTTTTACCCAAAAAGCGAGCCTTTGCGACTATTTGCGCGCGGTCGCTCTTCTTCTTCTTCTTCTTCTTTTTTTTTTTTTTGTTTAAATGGTCCTGCTAGAACGTTCGCGACCAGCTTATTCGCTCGACCTTTGAGAGTCACCAGCGTGAATGAGCCCTTTGATTGAGAGCTCTCATACACGGAAGGTACCACATTTTTACACAACGGAGAGTCTGCGACAGAGACAAAGCGAACGTCTTTCTGATTGCCGGTGGCGGCTTGCTCTCTCAGATCAAAGAGGCGCGCAGCAACCCCCCGCAAAGTGAATGAAGCCGGTGTATGCGAGGGTGAAGCGTAAGCCAAGCGGAGTGCTTGTGAGGTCAACTCCCAAGGAAGCCGCGCCCTCGCAAAAATGCCCGCCTTCTCGGTCACAATTAGCGCGGACATTGGCGACCCGCATCGCCTCCGGCGCGCCCGTGCTAGTCAGAGCGGAATTAATTACGGACGCTCTCTCTAGCTTTTTTGTTTTAGCCCTCGTACACATATGTATACGTCCAACTTCCTTCCTGCCTTCATCCGCTGACTCGTTACGCGGTCTAACGCCGCGGCGAGTCGCTAAGATCGACGCCTCGGTCGCGACTTCACTACCCGACCAATAAAAAACACGGGATGGCAAGAACGAAGGCCAAGGTTGCTTGACTCAGCGACACTACGACCGCTGTTCCTGTGTATATGTGGCCAGGAAGGAAGGAAAGCCAAAAACGAAGGCCAGGGTTGCTTGACTCGCGACACTGCGGCCACTGTTCTTGTTTTTACGTCGCCCTAGCGCAATTTCTTTTCTTCGCGACCGTTGGGCCACCGACTGGGATAATGACCCGGCGGGTGCGTTAGCCACTGTCTCACGAGCCTTCTTCGCTGGCGGTCAAGAATACGAGATGTGTGGCCCCGACCTTCACAGGGGGAAGAGGGCAGGATCTATTTTAGACGTCAGCCCGTCGCCGTTCGCTCCTGTTCTGGACTGCGCGGAGAACAAAGAGCGCGTTGGTTTAATTGCCGTTGTTGTTGTTGCTTGTTGGTGTTCAGCGCTCGCTCGCTCGCTTCGTCAAAATTTGCGGCCTCGGCTGAAAGGTTTCGGCATCAATCTAAATCTGGGGATACGAGCCACGCGACAACCGCTTGCGTTGTTCCTGCGTAGTGCTTGAGTGCGTTTATCTTCTAGTACTCTGATCCTGCAGAAGATGGAACGTGAACTTGGGGTTGTTATATTGTCGTGCTGTCAAGATCACCGTGATCACCGTCTCCGCGGGCAGATGCATCGCGGTAATATTACCGGTCTCTTAACTATAACTGCGGTAGGTAGCGCGCTTATACCGTGTATATATAGTAGACGGCTCGGAGTGGTTGGCAGTGTACTTCTTACTCGATAAATTGTAGCGCGACGTTTTCTATGAATGTGTTATAATTCAGTTGTTAATTAATCACGTCTGTATGCGTGCTCCTTTTGTGAAATCGAAGCAGAGCTGTATAGCGAAAATTACGTGTATTTGGCAGATATCCAGGGTTTAATGGGGCACTAAAGTGAAGCAATGAATCTGCTTAGATTGATAAATTGTACCTTGACAACTCTAATGTCGTAAATTTCACCGTCATAGGTTTATTATTAATAGAGGATGAATTCAAGGCCAGAGTTTCATTTTCAAGGTTTCGCGCCAAAATCGCCGTGCATGACGTCACAGATTTCAGGGTATTTTTCGTATTTTGGCGTCATTGGCTTAACGATAATTCCTGAAACTTGGTGTGTTATGTCTATGGCCCCCTCAGAGGACAGTGTACTTCATTTTTATTAATTTGGAACTACGTAGGACCTAGCAGACTTCGTCCAAATCTGTGACGTCGCGACGGTCAGTGCGCGAATTTCAAGGTGGGCGTCACCACCCACATTTTATTTGTGCGCGTTTTCTCACTTACCAAGTGTCCTCTCGAGGCCAGCGTGGTGGTGCTGGAATTGTGAAAGAGTAACTTACTAGTATGATGAGAAAAATCATTTTGCCTTTAGTGTCCCTTTAACGCCAGTTTTTTTAGTAAAACGTGCTTACACTGTGCTGTGACGAAATGCCAGAACTGCTCGTGCTAACACTTTAGAGCTGGGGAATGTCAACTGTAGAACGAACGCATTTCACCGCAATTTCGAGTACGCATTTCGCAATTACTGGGGGTGAGTGGTGACGTTTTATTCGGTTCTACAGCTCGGTTTTATTTCCTCACAATGGACAAATGCATGCTAAGCTTATTCTTACATCTGTATCGTGAAGTACCAAGACGTAACAACCGTATGAATCGTGAAATAAGTAATGCTCGAGATTGAACTTTCCTTTCGTTTGAGTGCCATAGAACTGTTTTCACTTTGCATATCTTCAATCAGACAAATTCATATGCCGGTTGTCAGTTTCAATGGGTCATATTTATGCTAGCAAGGGAGGGACGTGAGACAGACTTTAATAATTAACATAGATAGATAGATAGATAGATAGATAGATAGATAGATAGATAGATAGATAGATAGATAGATAGATAGATAGATAGATAGATAGATAGATAGATAGATAGATAGATAGATAGATAGATAGATAGATAGATAGATAGATAGATAGATAGATAGATAGATAGATAGATAGATAGATAGATAGATAGATAGATAGATAGATAGATAGATAGATAGATAGATAGATAGATAGATAGATAGATAGATAGATAGATAGATAGATAGATAGATAGATAGATAGATAGATAGATAGATAGATAGATAGATAGATAGATAGATAGATAGATAGATAGATAGATAGATAGATAGATAGATAGATAGATAGATAGATAGATAGATAGATAGATAGATAGATAGAATAGATAGATAGATAGATAGATAGATAGATAGATAGATAGATAGATAGATAGATAGATAGATAGATAGCTTATATAGCAGTTATATAGATAGATAGATAGATAGATAGATAGATAGATCGATAGATAGATAGATAGCTAGATAGATAGATCGATAGATAGATAGATAGATAGATAGAATAGATAGATAGATAGATAGATAGATAGATAGCTAGATAGATAGATAGATAGATAGATAGATAGATAGATAGATAGATAGATAGATAGATAGATAGATAGATAGATAGATAGATAGATGCCGACAAGCCAGTCGTTAAAAAAACTCACAGGGTCCCTTATGAGTTCTCCTAAGACGACTGGCAGCTCAATGCCATCTTCGTTTTCTTGTCAGTCGATGTATTGATCCTCCCATGCCCCGTCCGAAATCTTTCTGCACCTAACGTGGTTTTGCAATGCATCCGTGATCGGCCCACCTTTGACCAAGCGACGATGTCATGTGATGACGTCATCATGTGGCGTCATGTTATGAGACGTTACGATGACGTCATAGTGACGTCACACATTCTGGCGATATGTGACGTCGTGGTGACGATATGGTGACGTCATCACGTGATGATGATTTTTCGCTTCATTCGTGTTGACGCCGCCGATGCCGACGCTCGATTTCCGTGTTTGATGAGGCATGTAAGGCTTTGGCCTTAAAAACACAAAAGTGCTTTCATTGCCTCCTGGGTCGATGATCGTCAGCAGCAGTGTTTTATAGTGCCTATACGCTGAAACGAACATGCCTCCAGTGGCATAAATCCAGTTAAATCACAAAGAGGGACACACATCTTGCTATAGCGACAATTTTGTTTTTATTTTTATTTATATCAACATTAAAATCATGCTTTCAAATAAAATTTTTAAAAACGAGCATGGGTTCCCAGCTCGTGTAATTACATTGTTCTATTGAGTCTTCTCGGAAAGCGGTCAAGTGGCGGTTGCGATTTAAATAGTCTCACATTAAAATAAACAGGCATTAACAACGAAAATTGATTACACTGTATACTTAACTCTCAAGCAATTCAAATATATGGCGTTTGAAAGATAAATCTCAAGGAGGGACAATGCAAGGGGTGTCCACCTCCCAGCCTGAACACAAGGGGGGTCAGGACCCCCTTACCCCCTCGTGATTTACGCCAGTGCATGCCGCAATATCAAGCAGACGAGGAGATCACCTGCAGGTTGAGGATCACGCGGTGCTTGGACAATTGTATAGATATTTTGAATGACTTCGCGGCGTTAGCCATGCATGTGTAAAGGCCGTCCTCGTGCTGCTCATGCGGATTACGTCGCAAGCACTCGCCTGAGCATCGCATGCATGCGTGCGCGCTTGATTGTATCACCCTCCGCCTCCCAGTGCATGGTTCACGCTCCAGCAAACCAGAAAAACGGCTCGCGACACAGACGGAATCACGGAGGCGGACCTCAATTCATAACTGCGTTGTGCCTTGCACGAATTGCGAAGTGTCTCTGCGATCGCCACAGCAGTGTAACAAATTATTATAACTAACTCTGACAGGAACTCTAATAACAATTTCTGGGGTTTTATGTGCCAAAACCACGATATGACTATAAGGCACGCTGTATAGTGGGGGGCTCCGGAAAGTCCGACCACCTGGGGGTGCTTTAACGTGCGCCTACGGACCTCTGGCATTTCGCCTCAATCGAAATGCTGCCGCCGCGGCATGGGATTCGATCCCGTGACCTTCGGGTCGGCGGTCGAACACCGTAACCACTACATTCTGATTGGCTTAAAATTCTGCTAGTACGACATACCTGACAATATGGCGGAATTTGAAAAATGCCCGGAATGGCTCTACCCCGCAGAACATGAGAGCAGACTTCGTCCTCGCTAACAAATACGATATTATCATCTCAGTATACTCCGTTAAGCGTGACGCGGTGCATGTATACGTGTTTGGAAGTATGTATACGGCTTCGAGCTTCCACAATACGTCGCGTTTTTTGGGACGAAGAAGAGAGATGTTACGAGGGCGGTGCAAGAGCAGCGAGCGTGAAGGGAGGAGGGTTCGTATACCATGCGTCGGTGCACACGGTGCCAACGGCCGACGTCGCGCGCTATCCGTCGCCGCTTCCGACTCCTTTGTTCTGCCACGACGTCAATCGGTCTGTCGACGACCCTGGCGACACTAGCGAACTGCGCTCGCCCGAGGGATAGAATAGAGACGCGTGCAGTATACAGTTACATAACAAAGCCGCGGCAGGGTTCGACGCCACGCCCATGCCTCTGCGCAGCTGCCGCAATCCAGACGCCGTCTTTCCAACTGCGCCGCAAAGCTGTGTCAATTGTTTCGAGTGACAGTGTTACTGTGTAGTTCATCTCTTTCGCGATGGTGTACCTAGCCATCCAACTTACCGCAGTTGTAATCTTTTGTGGTGTTTTTTCAAGCGACGATTGTTATACATATTTCCGTGGCGGCGTCGTGCTAGAAAAACCTGGCGTCGGCGAGCTTGCAGAGATGAGGCCCTTGAAGGTGCGCCGGTCACGTGCGCAAACTTACGTGCCGTTTTCCAGTAATTGATGCTGTCTCGATCGTGGGCGGTCAGCCGTTTCTGATACGGCAATCTGACCTTTTGTCGAGGTCGCTTGTCATTTTACGTTGCCACATTGCATTGTTGCCTGGATATGAACGCATGACCGTCGTTGTTGCCTGTCGCAACTGAACTGTTGCTCTGCTAAGCACCGTAACTGAAGGTCCAATTTCGGACATGGAGGAAAGAAACAGTTAAGAGGGAGCATTGCGTAATGCTATAGAAAGAAAGGACGTATAGTACGCCTCGCAGGCACACGTCAAGTCGCTTGCCCCTATTTTCTCGATTGGGCAAGAGCTTTTTTTTGCACCCACGGGCATGCATGCTTATATAGAGTACAGCTCTGCAGCGATACACAAACTCCTACTTATTCAGCACTGCGTAACCTTGATCTTGCGATAAGTAACCACATCGTAAAACTTGCTCGAAAAATTCAGTTATGGACACAAGCAAATACACCAGACGGCGACCGCGCTTGTGTCCGTTCCTTAATTATTCGCGCTAATTTTACTAGCAAGTATGTTAAGCCAACTAGCACGACAAATTGTCATCCATCAGTATATACATTCGTTAAAGAAGTAATTAGTAAGTCATTGTGCAACGCCTGTGATACTTATTCGACAGCACCGTGAGGGCGCACCCACGTGTTTGAACACCTATACGGATTGTATTACATTGCCTCCTGGATCGGCCAGTTTTGCAAAGCATATATTGACATTCTCACAAGAGTGTCGTCCAGAGTGCGAGATTTACGCCATTTTGTTCAGAGATCCCCGTCTCCTTACGAGTAAACGCATTTGGTAAATATTGAGTTTATGTATCATGTTTGCCCAGATGCCACGATCTAACCCTGAAATACAGCTTTACTTGCGCAACAACGTACTTGTTGGCGAAATATCTCCTATGACCGCCATTGCACTACTTCTGCGATCGATTCGCATTACTTTGCGTCAATATTCCCAGCAGCAAAACTATAGGAGCATCTATTATGATCGTGTCACAAAAAAAAATGTAAATAAGTAAAAAGAAGTCCATCCTAGTCCAGGCAGAAAGCAGCAAGGTTTATGTATTTATGCTTAGCCGTAACACAACGCAGCCTTTCAAGTGCAACTGGTAGTCAGAGTTATTGATGTCCGTCGTCTGCTCGCCGCGACAGCAGATGACATGGCGTTCGACCAACGCGCATGTCCGCTGACAACATCGACGTCCCGCATGTCCCGCATCGTAATTTGTTTTGCGCAAACCTGACAGCGTGTGGCATGTATGTTGAAGGAATGGTTCCGGCCGCAGTCCCGAAACGACCGACTCACCAAAAAGGAAAGGGTAGGGCATAGCCAGTCGATATCTCTGTGTAAACCCCATTCAGTGTCTGTTCATTATCAGCGGCTACACATATCTCCGATGTTACAGCAGAGCGTAGCATGTATGTACACGTATAAACGCAGCGACATGTTTGGTCAATGATCTACGTACGTCCTTCGCCGTAATCCCCTGTGCATGTTCCGCTGGAAATGGAACATGCATGTATACCCAGGGACACACCTGACAACATTGCTAATGCCTTCCACTGGCTTCGGCAGCGTTCCTCAATCTTGTTTCTCTCTCTCTCTCTCTCTCTCTCTCTCTCGCTCTATCTTGCTTGTTCGCATGAAAGTGCGCACAGAGACATGTTTGGGCAATGATCTACGTCATTCGCCGTAATCCTCTGCGTATTTTCTGCTGTTAACGGGACAAGCGTACGCACAGGGACGCGCCTGGCAACGTTGCTAATGTCTTCCACGGTCTTCGGCAGCGTGCCTCGATATTGTTTTTGGTTTTTCTCTCCCTCGCTCGCATGAAAGTGCTGCTATACGTAACAGTTTTGCGGAACTGAGACCCAGGCTCGCTCCTTTCAGCGGAAACCATCGTGTCTGTGTGTGTATGTATATTCGCCCTCCCACGTGCGCGCAAAATAGCGAGAGAAACGCTCGTTCGGGCCGTCACCTCCATCTTCGTAATGAGAGCCCATCGTCGTCGACTCCGCCACGCTTCCTGAGTGGCTCCTCCTTTATCACTGCCACCGTGGAACGTAAATACTGCTCCTCCGTCGCCGGCGGCCCGGGAACCCGAGGAGACAGAGCGCCGTGCCGCTCTCTCCAGCGGCCAAAGGGCAACCTATATAAGCTGTTTTTCTTTCCCGACTAAATGTGTGCAGCGATACGCGAGCACGGATTCGCCTAAGCCAATCGCAAGATGGTTATCGTGTATATGCCACTTGTGGCGCCCATGTCGGGTTATCTCTTGCATTGGCGCGCCTTGATGTGTCGTATAACGGTGACACTTCTTCTGTTCCTCCCTAGTGCGACAGAGGACCATGAGACGGCGACAGTAGGGGACACGGGGCGAGGGGGTTAAGCTCCCCCATTCCCAAATTTTTCCTTTGGGCCTGAATCCGTCTTTTTCATTTTCCTGTGCTGCCCTCTGTGGTTTTGGTAGGGGCCGGGACAACTGGTATCGCCAGAACGAAAGCCTCCGAGATCAAGAGGTGTTTCGCGACTTTTCCTCTGCGGGAAGGGCGCATGCGCCGTGGCATCGTGAAAAGGGCGGTGGGCCTGTATTTACGCCTTGAGAAGCCACGAATACGCTATTTGATATTTTCCCCTGAACATGCGGGCACACTATATTGCGAGATTGCTTTAATTGCCGTGCTCCCTATAAGTTCCGCAGCAGTGCGCATATTTTTACAGAGGCTGTTGGTTCGCGGACCTTATAGCTTGCAAGGAAGAAAAAGAGGCGCCGCGAGCCGTAGACCAAGCAGGCATACACAGATGGTCTCCTCTCGCGTTTCCTTTGATTTACGCCGATAAACAACGCGAGATTCATGGTCACCGCGAGAAGAAGTGTTCCAGTCGCACAAAAAACAAAAAAGAAAGAAAGAAGAATAAGAAGAAGAAGATAGAAAAATAGCGCTGGTAACGGTTCGACGATAGATCCAAAACACAACACACCACGCACCGTCGTTGGCTTCTCGAGCGCTCGCGTTACTACATGACGACGGCGGCGAAAAAACTCCCATATAGCTCGACAGGCCATGTGCTCCGTTCCCACCAACCACGCGAGCGCGCGCGCGCGCCGGCGCTTATTTGCTCTATTCCTTTAATAAATGACGCTCCTATAGACCCCGGACAAAGCCAACGCCTTCTTATAAGCACGAGCCCCGCATAGTTCTGAGCTCGCGGAGCTAAGTTCGCCCGAGAGTAATCCGACCTCTCCTCTCTCCGTTTCTTGCTTCCAGCTAACTCGACTCCTCCCCTCTTTTCTCTTCGTCCCGTTATATAAATAAGCTCGTAAAACCCACAACACGAAGCCCTCCTCGCTTCCTCTGCCAGTGCTTTGCGAGGAGAGCGCGCGGTCCTCTCCGCAGGCTTACGTACACACACACGCGTTTCTTCTTCTCCCCGCCTCTGTTCTCAAGCCGCGGTTGGTCGTTCTCTCGCATGGTCTTTGACGTACGGAGTGCCAGAGCCGAAGCCAAGACATGCCGAGCCCGCCGACCGGCCAACCGACCGGCGTTAATAATTAGGAGAAGCGCGCTGTGCTTCCTGCCTTTCTCTCCTCATCCCAGCCTTCCAGAGAGAGCCCCGGCAGTTTGACGGCGTTGAGCAGCCCAAGCTTTCGCAAGCGTGGATACGCGGTCCCGCAGTCTCTATCCTCAATGTAAACAAAGAACGTCCTAACAACCTTCTCCCCCCCCCCCTCCCTCCTCTCACTCCTTCCCCCTACCCGCGCTCGCCGAACTCCGGTTCAGTTCCTCACTGCTCCTATCCCTCCCCCCTTACGCCATGGCGGCTAGACCGCGGTCGCGTCGTCTATGGGCTCGTGTCTTCATTTTATTTTTATTTTTTTTTCTGACCACGGCGGACGTGGTTTCGGGCCTCCTACCACCACGTGATGTTCCCGCGCAGCGCAGCTGATTCTCGCGGGGGAATGATGGACCCTTATGTATCGCCGCTTCGTCTATACTAACGTTCTTTGTTTTTTGTCTTTTTCTTTCGTTTTTATTCCGGGGTTGTTGCGCGTTATGATGGGCTCCGAAGGGAACCGAACGCACAGCTTGCGGTGTGTTCCACCGCGCAAGTCTATAGCCGCGGCCTGTACTGGCGGGCTCTGTGGAAAGCGAGGCTCGGGGCACGTTCGTGATTTATACCCCCACAGCCGCTTGCTTGCTTCAGAGGCCTACCCGCTGTAGACTCAATATGGGAAGAAGAAGCCCACGGATGCTTGGTTGCCCGGAATTTCTCGGGCCGCTGCAGCCCTTAGAGCATTTGGGGGCAACTGACAAGTTGGGATCTCAAGGAGGACAGAAATTTGACCAGCGTATACTTGCTATGGAAGTCGTTTCGCTGCCTTTACCATCTCAACTCATCGCACTTTCTCTCTCATTAGGGACTTTTAGAAACAGCGTACGTAGAGCTAACGAGGGCTGTTCGCCAGGCATACAAAATATTAAAAAACTTTCTTCAAGTCTTCTTCCTACATTTTGAGTTCTTGCATACCCGGTATATTTTCGCATATTTTTGCATACGCGGAATAATAAAAACTCAGCTGGCGTTTTACGTGCCAAAACAACGATATGATTATGAAGGAAGCCGTAGTGGAGGGCTCCGGAAATTTCCACCACCTGGCTTTCCTTAACGTGCATCTAAATCTGAGTACACGGGCCTCTAACATTTCTGCCTCCATCGAAAATGCGACCGCCGCTGCCGGGATCGCACCGGTGACCTTCGGGTCAGCAACCGAGCACCATAACCACTGTACCACCGTGGCGGTCGACGGCATATTGAACTGTCATCGCATATAAATTGCGCGTAAAGGTACAGCAGGCCAGATAAGCCCTGTGAACTTCTCAAACCCACGGCTGTGACGTTACTTCACGTAAACGTAAGCTTTCTGCACCGTACGTGGTTTCACAGTGCCTCCGGGATCGGCATATACGTATGACCAATTGAGCGACGATGTCATGTGAAGACATCATCACGTGACATCCCGTCATGTGACATCATATTGCGATTTTGTGACGTCATAGTGACGCCATGATGACGTAACAGATTCTGGTGATCTCTGAGGTCATTTTTTGCATCACTTTGTGTTGACGCAGACGCCCATCGATTTTCGCGTTTGATGAGGCATCTAAGTCTTTGGCCTTAATAAATGGAACGAAGTTATTCCGGCACCTATCGGCTGTCCGCCATCGCGCGTCCGCTCTTCCACAACAGGCTTACGCCTCTGTATATATGCTGTAGCAGATCGCCCCGAGTTCTTCTTCCTCTTCAGCGTTCGTCGATCCCGAGATTCCCGCCGTTATTGCCACTATATGTGCGCCCACTCCCCGCGCAAATAACGCCTGGCGAGCTCTCCAGAACGAGGCAATAACGTTCTTCTCTTTCACAGCGTCTCTGTATGCGATATACAAAGCGCAAAACACTCCCTCGCCCTCTCGGTATCTCTGTCTCTCGGACCCACCCCGAAATCACCTCTTCCTCTGCGTCGATTCGCAGCTTGTGTATCCTCAGCTGCGATCTTTCCGTGCGTCTCGGTCCACTCTGTCGCGTATGCGTATGCCTGTTGTAGTATATGACCGTTCTGATAACAATAACAGTTGATGGGGGTTTTACGTCCCAAAACCACGATATGATTATGAGTGGAGGGCTCCAGAAATTTCGACCACACGTGGTTCTTTAACGTGCACCTAATCTAAGCACATGCCGGGCCTCCGACATTACCGCCTCCATCCAAAATGCGGCCGCCGCGGCCGGGATTCGATCCCGCGACTTTCGGGTCAGCAGACGAGCACTCTATAACTACCACCACGGCGCGTGACAATTAAACTGCTGTAAGTGAGCGCCCGTCCTGTCTATGTGTTTCTGCGTGGTCGTGTTTTTGCCGCCATGTTTACTATTCATACCAATAATCTCTACAAGAGCCGTCGATGCTCATGGTTTGCAGTGCCTCAATACGACCTATAACAAACCGGCGGTCATGGGACCACGATATGCGTCCAAGCACGATGCACGCGACCGCAAAGTGCAGGAGCGTCGACAACGGGCGCGTGGCAGCGCCGCCGGGCGACAGCATTAAGCCAAAGCAGGATTTCCGGACACTTGGCCCTTTTTTTTGCCCTCCCACCCACCGCGGGGCGTTCGATCATTGCAGCCATGGGGACGAAAGCTTAGGAGAGGAGGGAATGTGTCGATGGGGGGGGGGGGGGGTGCGTAAGCGCGTGCGGCTACTTATTGCTTTGCCAGCGTTGGCGTGGAGCGCGCTAGCCGATAACGTTAGCTCGCCATCGTCTAGTCGCTGTTGCCGGGGGGAAAGAACCGTTGCACCAGATGAGAGAGAGAGAGAGAGAGAGAGAGAGAGAGAGAGAGAGGCGTCGTAGTGGAAGAAAGAGCGATAGTAACAACGGCTGTACCATGGCGAAAACAAGATGGAAAGTAACTGTAGAAACAAAGAACGCAAAGGCAGCATTGTGTGTTCGTGAAGCTGTTTGTTTGTTAGTTGGTGTGGGCAAGGAGATGCTACGGCGATGTGAAGTGGTGAGATGAACCAAGCCTGCAGGCGGGGGAGGGAGGAGAGAGAGAGAGTTAGAAAGGGGGAGAGGTTGAACTGTGGCTTGTGAACAGTTGAGGGGCTATAATACGAGATCACGAGCGTATGTTCCAGGAGTGAGAAAGAAAGGAAGAGAGAGAGTCGCGGAGAAGGAGAAGCTATCGTGGTCGTAAACTTGGTCCCCGTCGAAGCCCGTGGCCGGGGAGGAACTGACGACGCCGGCCAGGCGCCACAACCCCCTCGCCGTTGCACATGCGGGACACTTGAAGCCCCTGCCTGCCACGCCTTGCCCTCCATCTCTGTTCGTTTGCCTGCTTCGGTAGGCTGTCTCTGGTTCGAGAGTGCGAGAGAATGCAGGATTGCTTGGCGAGCCCGCAGGGCGTGCAATGAACGGGAACGCTTTCTTCTTGCGCGCGAGTTTTCCTTTCGAAAAACAAACATTGCCGCGGCATGGGGCCCAGCTCGATCCAGCGGTCGGCCTCGACGGCTGGGACAGTCCCGGAGGGGTCCTTCTTCCACGAGTGGCCGAGCTGTGTACGCGCTCCAAAAGTGTGGGAGATTCGATATCCCCCCTGCGACGGGGCTCGCAACCATGGCCATTGCGGTGCGAATAGGGGATGGATGGGGAAGGGGGGAGGGGGGATACTCTTCCAAAGTGCACCACTCGATAAGTGTTCTCGCCTCGTTCGTTCTTTCCAGACCCGCGGCTGCCGCACTCCCAAGAAGAGCGAACAAGACGCGAAGGGGCCTGGCAACGTTAAAGCGCACCGACTGAGGTGATGAAGCTTTTCCTTTCGATGATGAAAGCCGGATGGAAGGATAAAACGCAGATAAAACGAAACAGATATAAAGTGGGGTGGGGAAGAAAGGGAAGGCGAGACCGTGACGGATATTTAAAAAATATATATATATATATGTGAACACGCAGAAGAAGAGCAACAGTTGGGGAGCATTGCCTCACTCGCGATGACTCCTCGAGTCTGGGCGATGGAAGATGCGAGCTAGCGCTTGAAGCGATTTGAGCTCGTAATGACCGAGGTAGATAGGACGATACGCGTTACCGCTCGTAAAAAGAACGGGAGAGCGAGCAGTGATGAAAACGCGGTGTTTCGGGTTCGCCAACTGTTGAGTTGGCGGTTGCAGATAGCACCCCCTCCCCCTTATGCCCGTGAATATGAGGCGTGGGAATCGGCGGTATCTACACGACGATTTCAAAGCTGGCCGGCTGTATAGCAGTCAGCTGATAGAAATCGACTCATCAAGTGCCAACTGTTCCATGTTTATGTATTCGTTTATGTAGTAACCTATTCGTTTCATTAATAAGCGAGAAATTCGACAACTAATCGTTGTCCAAATGTTTCACAGCGCATACAACGAGGATGAGCAAAGAAGAGACACGTCCTCGTTGTATGCGCTGTGAAACCTTTGGATTATGCTGCACCAACTAGCCCAACGCTCAACCTTAGTAATCGTTGTCGTATCGCGCACCGGCTGTCCCTGCAACATTCGCCTCAGGTGGACAGCAAAGGGGGTGGGGGTGGGAGGCAGCAGGAAGAAGTTCGTAGGCACAAACCAGGAACACAGACGATGGAATAGACACCGGGAGGCAGCACTCTGCTGACAATGGCCTTGAAAACTTCCCCCGGCTTCTCGTAGAAAATCAAGCCACGGCACGCGGCGTGAAAGTTAACTTCTCATCTTCTTTTTTTTCTTTCCCGGAAAAGAAAGTTGTTGAAACCCTATTCACTACCGAGAGATAAGGAATCTAAAAGGGAAGTTGAGGGGTGCACGCAGTGTGCGAACACGGTGAGTTTTAACAAACCGGACGGAGTGGCAGGGATGAACCAAGGCGTTGGGAGGGGGGCTAAGGCCACAGTGAGGGGGAGGGGGGACAGGAGTAGACAAGAAGGCAAAGTGAAAACGGTGCTGAGCCAAGCACGCGAGGCAAAAAGCCAACTCGTGCAAGAAGCGGCGCAGTAAACGGATGCAACAAAAGAGGAAGTAGTAGGCGCCGCCTTTCTGGAGCGCAGCGCTGAAGGCAACTATGAGTTCCCCCCACTCCCACGGAGAGGTTGGCAGTGAAAGCTCTCGGTGCGACGTCAGCGCCCGATAACATCGCACGCGCGCCCCCGGGGGCGTCAAGAAGCTCGCGCAGTCGCGTCTTCCCCCTTCTGCCTCCCCGCCACCTCCCTCGCTTCCGAACCCTGGAAATCTACTGGAGCAATCGGCACTTGAGAGAAAGAAAGGGGCGACAAAGTGTTTAGGACTCGGCGGCGCCGGCGGGCACGCCGTTTCCACCATAGTACTGTGCAGCGTGCTGAACGAATCCGTTCACAATGGTAGAGCGATCGCGGAATGTATAAAGATTGGGTTGGTTTGAGGTTCGAATCCTGTAGGTGGGACAATATTTTCATCTCGATTGGCGGTGCTTTCTTTTTTTTTGAGAGAGAGAGAGTTCTATTTTGGTTTCACTTACAGAATTAAGCTACGTTCTGGTGGCAATGAAAAAAAAAACAATAAGAAAAAACCGAAGTAATTGAGTAAAAAAAAGTAACTTGCTGAAACCGCGTAGACCTGTGTTCGGCCAGTGGTAGCAGAATGCCAAACTGCGAGCTGCGCTCTTTCATTTGCGCTGGGTGGTGGTGTTACAGCGTGCGAAACGAACCACAAGCAAAGTGCGAAAGCTTCTGTTGTATTCGCTTCCCTAATTTGCGTTATGCTGACACACCGTCCCTCACGTACTTCAATGGGCTCCAGTTTGACGTTGAAGTTCGTGAGTAGACGACATGTTGACGACACCCACTACGTGACAATCAAATCTTCCACATAGTTCGTCAACGCGCGAGCCCACGAAAGAGGTCGCGGATAAACACAGCGCACCGTACTTCAGGTACTGCAGATTGGGCAAGTTGGTGCATTACAATATCGTACTGGTGTAGCGCAGCTCAGTTTGAGCATGAAGGAAAGAGGCAACAGCGGAGAAGGAAACACAGGCAACAGTATGAGCGCTGTGTGTGTGTTCATCCCGACCTTTATGGGGCCCTGTTTATAACCATCAATCGTTTACCAACGAGTTAATCTTCTGCAATACCCCAGATTTACGAATACACAGGCGTCCAAAGCCAAACTCTGCTTTTAGTACGTCTTGCAGCTTCTGCAGGTGTCGTCGCCTCTTCCCCTTGTGTGCTGTGCTGTGTGTGTGTGTGTGTGTGTGTGCGTGTGTGTGTGTGTGTGTGTGTGTGTGTTTCAAAATTATTTCTTTTTGAATCACTGCACCAACTAACACCTAGACCTAGACGTATGCTATTATCAGCTTCTGCATCGCTGCATGTAATTATTTGCAGCGCCCGGCCGTCGGTCAGGGGGTGAAGGGGTGCGGAAGGTAGTAAGCAAAGAGTACAGAACAGTGCGGAGGCCAGAGACTCGAACCCCGCTTCCTTCAAGATGACGAAGGCGACGCGTGGCGGCAGGCAGGGAGCGATTGCAGTGAGGACCGCGGCAGCGGAGAGGGTACCTTATGAGCTCGTAATGAGGGCAAGCTCGAGAGGCGCGCGTTTGTGTGTTTGCGCACGGCACACAGACACACACACTTTTTCCGAAAGGGCGTTGGAGGGCGCGTTTCCTGTGCCAGAACCTCGCCCAAAAGCGTGGCTGTGTACCTCGGCACGGCCTCAACGACGAAACAGGAGACTTCGCTATCGGCCGCGGAACAATTAACAAACACACAAACGGGAACCTTCCGTGGTTCTCTTCTTCACAAACTTGAGCAAGAGGAGACGCGTCTGCAGCTCTGGAAAAGCCAGAGCTGTAACTTTTTGGTCGTCGTATTCGGTGCCTCCACCACACGGCCCAGGCGGGCAGGCTTTCCTCCCGGGCACGCAGATTTCTCGGCCCGATTTTAACACACTCCACGCGTCGCGAGCCGCGACCGAGTGTTGCCGGTGGCTGCAGATGTGCCGATTGGAGCGGCCCCACCCCCCGGTCTTCAAACGCGACCTTAGCGTTAACTTCACGAGAAGATGTAACTTCGCCTTTTTATCTCCCCCTGGTGATCGTTCGAGGGTCGTTTGTTTGTGTCGTTGCCAGCTCGGCGTTCCTTCACTGCTGCCCCGGACACGAAGCGAGGAGCGCGAACCTGAAAATAGGCTTATCGGTGTTGATCGCGTTTGCAGCCCTCTTCTGTACGCCTCCTCCAACAGCCCGCCCTTCGCTTTGCTTTTTGCTCGCATTCGAGCCGGAAGCACCGTGCGTGCCATCTCGGAAGATGCGTGCTCGCGTGGAGAAACAATTTGCCTCCGTAACTTTTACTTTTTTTCCTGAAACGCGCCTTTTTAAGAGCAGTGTTTGCTCTCCGTTGTACTTAGTCTCGTTTGCTTGTGCGCTTAAAATACGATAACGCTGTCTTGCTTCTCGCGCCGATGGACGTTACGGGTATGCCGGACCTTCGATTATTCATTATTCGATGAATTATCGTTCCGTGAACGAATCGCTAAATGGGGTGGTCCTTCTGATGGTTTGGGTTCGTAGAGTGCGCTACCCACTTTCGTAATACCGAAACCATCCATGGAAGCCATAAGGTCTGATGTTCTCTTTTCTTGTTGTTTGCACTTGACCTGTGAACCGAACCTAGAAGAAAGTGTGAGAACGACAGGACGGGACTTATAGAGCTCCATTAAATGTACTTCATCGATTGGCAATAGACCATCAGCTTCGTCGTTTGTTGTAATGCCTGAATGACCGACAGCTCACGGCGCATTTTTCTTTGTTTGCTGTAGAATAAGCCTTCTCATTTTTCTTTCTATTTATGATATTTTTAGTGGAACTTGGTAATAGTGTGTTCATTCAAATGACGTTGTCAGCACGCACTCTTTCCATTATTGTTCAGCGGCGTAGAAAGCTTTTTTTTTTTTTTTCTGTTCGGGAAACGTAATGTCTGTGCCGTCAAATGATGCCCTTCTTAGCACTGTCACCCTCTCTCTTTCTCTCTCTCTCTAAAAAAAGAAAGACCCTGCTTCGACTCGAATAAAGTTGTTTTCTCCTACTACTCGATGACTGCGGTCACATTACAGTGTACTTCTTTATTCTAGTACACTGAAGTCACATATCTTTCTTCACCGTCATATCTTCCTTTGGGGCACCTTTTTCTTCGGCTGCGCTTTGTAACAGGGAGGGCAAAATGTACTTCGGACACTTCTGGGAGTTCAGCAGTGACCCACCTGCCCCTACTTTTGTTAGTCGCTCGGTGCACTCCAGGCTATTGTAATTTTTGACAAGTATCCACCGGCACTTGCAAAGCACACCTTCGAGACCGATCTCCTGTGCTGATCCAGCTCAACACGTGTGGCTTGGAGACCGGTGGCCAAAGGCAAATTCTTCGAGCCCACTTTTGTAGTAACTTCTGACTTCTGTTTCGTTTGACACACTCATGCATGCTGCAGCAGGCCGTGCATAATCCGGTATACAGTGCCCTTGTTCCGCACCTGACTGCGTTGCAGGTCATCCACGGCACGTGAGAACGTTTGGCGAAAGCAAATGTCAGACCCTAAGAGTCCGCATTTTGTTCACGGATCCCTTCAATGCCATGCCCTCAACGTCGTTCAATCATCCACGCCGCCCACGAATGTCCCCATTTTAACCAGCCACTGTTATAACATGACAGCTTCACTTGGACTTTTCTTTAGGAACCGCTTCTCCTGACTTCCCGTCTTTTGACGCATCAGCGTATCCACGTGCCGCAAGAGGGACAACTCCCACCGCGCGGGTGGGCAACTAGCTGTCCAGTTAACAGCGACTCCCAAAACGGTCTCCTTCTCGGAGAAGAGCGCGTGCACCCACAGCAGGACACCGCCGTCTCCCTTGGTGCAGTTCCCTTTTGTTCCTTGTTGTAGCGACCGCACGTGCAACTTTAGCCTCTGTGATGGGACCTGGCAAAGACGGGAAGAGGACCTCCCTCGGTGATGCCTTCTCCCTCCTCAGACGACGACTGGAAAGCCGGGGCTGTTGTTGTTTGGACCCCAGCGCCTCTGCTGGAGATGATCAGTGGCGTTCTCCCTTTCCTTACGCCGTGCCCGGCGAGACAAAGAAGGCGGGTCGACTCTGGTCTCTCGACGTGACCCGCGGAGTTCCGACGACGCTGCGAAAGGAAGCTCCGAGACAGTGGGGAGGCAGAGTGACGTCTGGGATGCCCATGAAGAAGAGGTCGTGCAAAAAGTCGCGAGGTCCTTTATGCATTTGTCTAGGACGACTGGAAGGCGAAAGCTATCCTCTTGTATGCATGCCTGTGCTAGCTCGGTACGATATTTCTTAGTGCTTAACTGAAACCGCGGCAACCATGCCTATTTATTCAGACCTACTGCGGTCAAGAAAACGAAGCAACTGGGGTTTACTTGAAAATTACAGTTCAGTAGTAACAACTTAATAAGGGCTAGTTGGTTCATATTTAGAAGTGAGAACGGAACCGAGTGACATGAACAAGGACACGAAGGAAGAAGTAGCACAGGACAAGTGCTGTGGTATTTGTTTTGTTGTGTCCTTGTTCCAGCCGCGTTGTTTCAACCTCAGTTCTAATTACTACGCAAAGTCGTTAATATGGTGACAGAGTTGTGCAGAAATTTAAAGATAAGTAATCGAACAGGACCAATCCAGACATCATAGGTCAAACACTAAGACATTCACCTATATAAAAGAAAAGAAGTACGCACCAAAGAGAGACTCGAAAGCATGCAGAAAAAACTTCAAATTGTCAAATGCATCACAATATTTGACCGCGCGTGGAGTCCAACCTTTCAAGCGTGTATAATAAGGTTTTAAGTTGTGATCGTGACGATGCCTTAAGGAACGCGAATTGAAGGGCACCAAGCCTGCCCGCGTATATATACCAGCAACTCGGATCTACTAGCAACCTTGTTGTTGAATGGTTAGATCAACTATAAATGTCCCAACCACTCGCGGAGCAGCAACTAGCAACAACTAATTGAAGAGAAGCCGCAATGTCGCGGATTCTCCTCGATTATTTTAGGAATATTATTGTCAAGCGAGCCTGCTAATTTAGTTGCTAAAAGTGAAGTTCAGCAAGATTTTGCACGCGAACAGCTTTGCCTCGGCGTGGGCGTTTTCCTAAGTTAGTGCCTCAAAAAGCGGAGCTTACGTACAGCAGATGAATAATGTCGATGAGCGGAAACTATGAAAACGTAATCGAAGTTATTCATCGACCTGACCGGCCTCTGCGGAGCTCTGGTCAATGCTGCTTGCAGTGGCGCTTCAGCAGACACGTTCGCCAATGCGACCATGCAGCAGTGGCGTTCGCCGAAAACGCGGTACTTTCGCAGCCGACCTGCATGCCACACGCATGTTTGCAAATGCGGTGCGGCGAAGGGCGTGCAACTCTCTTCGTATCGCGCCATCTGACCTCCTCGCCGAGAACTAACCTCCCCGAGTCGTACATAACAAGCAAACCCGTCGAGGCTGCGGTGCTCGCAACGTCCTATCTGTCGCCGCACCGCACTCGAAAAGTATAAAATGAAAAGCAAAAAAAAAAAAAATCAGGAAGGTGTGGCTGCAGCGGGAAATCGACGGCAGCCTGTTGTTCTAGATGCAAAGCCGGTGCGGAAATGGAAATGAAGGCTGGTTCACACCGGCGACTAGCAACGGTCGCGCGACTAAGTTAGTCGAAAATGGTCGCAAACAGGGGCGTAGCCAAGGGGGGGGGGTTGGGGGGGTTCAAACCCCCCCCGAAATTTTTCAATTTCGCTTGCGTATATATACACGCACACATACAAACGCACGCACGAACATACATAAAGTATGGTTGAACCCCCCCCCCCCGAAAAAAATTTCTGGCTACGCCCCTGGTCGCAAATGGCCGTTTTGGTCGCAAAGCGTCTGCTTTGACTCAGTCGCTCGCTGCTCGATTTTTCAGTCGCGCGACTGCAGTCGCAAAGCTCTGAGCCAATCACATGCGCAGGAACAGGACGTCCGCTTATTTTACGGGGCAATGGCAATGCGAGCTATATACGAGCAGACGTGAATTCTATGTGGCGACATATATAGGTCGCACGCAGGTATGAACATCGGTCGCTTTGAGTCGCTTTTTTACTTGCAGTCGCAAATGGTCGCGCGACCAGTGCTAGTCGCAGGTGTGAATGAGCCTTGAGGGTTATCCAAGGGCGAGCTCCGTGCATCTGGATAACAAGGCATCGTGTTTGACAGTGTGCACCGCTTTCTCCTGTTGTAGTTCTCTGCACATATAAGTAGCATATAGCTGGCGGACCCCTTCTCAGACAATTCGAAGGCGATAAACAAACTGAGAACCGTAAGGCTTTACAAAGGAAATCTAAAACACATGGGAGAACGAGGGACGAGACGAGCGATTTTAGAACTTTAAGCCTAGAGCTGTACCATGAGACAATGAACCAATGACGGCGCGGTCCTCTTGTTTCTTTTT
This sequence comes from Rhipicephalus sanguineus, assembly GCF_013339695.2. Classification (NCBI taxonomy): domain Eukaryota; kingdom Metazoa; phylum Arthropoda; class Arachnida; order Ixodida; family Ixodidae; genus Rhipicephalus; species Rhipicephalus sanguineus. The sequence continues at coordinate 5,065,170 of NC_051184.2, forward strand.
TCTCCTGTCCCAATCAGCGGCTACGAGCGAAATTCGTTTGCATAATGACGTGGAAAATGTAGATGTGGGATCAAGTCGTAAAGACGATCGTGCAAGTGGCTCAGCGCCTTCACTGGAATCGTGACAGTTAGTTGGGCACATCCTAGCTTCACCGCATTAAGCGCCACTTCAGGTAAGGGCCTATTCCTCGTTCCAAGAAAGAACCGATAAGTTCAGCAAACAGGCCGGCGTCTATCGGCCGGTAGCGGTCGCCGAAACGGGAAGCTGCGCATGTTCTGAAAAGAACGGAAGACTGGTTCGTAAACAAGTCGCTGCTGGTCGCCGCTCCCACGGCGGCGCAAACCGCGAGCAATGCGAAAGGAGTGGCATGTGTCTTCGGACTAGTGATGCAGAACTATCGATGGCACTATCGATACTATCGACAGCTGTGTCACTATCGAACTATCGATGGCAAAAAATACTATCGATAGCGCTATCGATAGTAAGTACTATCGATAGTATAAAATCAACAGCGCGAACTCATTGCAGAATAAACTAGGTTCCCCGCGCGCGTGTTACATGGTGGAGCCGGAGGAGCAGGCTGAAGGGCAAGAAAGTTGACATGCTTGTGTTCATTACGACAGTGCTTCTCTGGCACACGATCATAAAGTCAAACTATTCAGCTGTAGCGCAAAGGAAGCCGTTACATGGGATGGAACTGCGAGGCTTCAAATTTATATTGCATTTTATGATTTCAAAATAAACAAATTAGCAAGAACTAAGTTTTTTGATTGTAAGATGTAACTGGTTGCTTTTGAATATGAACATATTGATGGACATATGCCGCTATTTTCACAGCGGTATTGATTTCTCTCGCCAAAAATTTGTTAAGCGAAGCTGATAGTAGGCTATCGTGAATATTTTGACAATGTGGCCAGCCAGCAACAGCATCGTTATTCCCACCACTATGGATAGTTTGTCACGTGGTTGGGAAGTGAAGAATGCTGCAGCAAGACTGGCAAATACGAAGCTCTTTATTTGGTCGAACTTGTACCCATAAAATCAAAACTTAAAATACAAGCGATACACGCTGTGCACTGATAGCGCCAAGAACAGTCGCCGGTCGTCGAGTATCTGATAATCGGTGGAACGCTTCGTCTTTTATACATCAGTCATCGAACCTTCCAGCGTTATCGCTGGTGCCGGCGTAAGCTCTCGAATAAACTTGAATATTCGCGTCCAGCGCCTAATCTTAACAAAATGATCTGAAACAATCGCGAAGATCTCAAACAATCGCGCGGTCTGCGTCAGACGCTGCAAACAGTCTGTGGGTGAAACCCAAATACATCAAAACAATGCAATAAACACGCGTGGCAGTAATATCGCTAGTAATATTACCGATGGTATTACGATGGTACCGACAGTTTGTCGATAGTAGTACTATCGATAGTTTGCTTACGCTATCGATAGTTTCAAAGAAACTATCGATGCTATCGATAGTCAATTTACCGATAGTTCTGCATCACTACTTCGGACACATTCCCTCCCTGCCATTGTCGTTGTTACTGCGCTCTCACGATAGAGCTCACGCCGCAGCTGGCCTAACGTTTTCTCCTACCACCGCGCATTTGCCATTCACAACGGAGATCGACATACTTCTTCCGTAGACGATGTCTCCTTCCCCGCGGGCAGTGCTGAGAATTCTCCAGCCAAATCACGCAGCAGAAGACAGAGACAACGACAACGAAGACAGAGACAATAGAAATTGTGCCAATCTCGTGGACGAATAAGGAACGATTTTTGCCGAACTGAAACAGTGGAGACGAACTGTTGCTCAACGAACGCGCCTCCAGCCCCGACATATGTGCACGGCTGTACGCTAGAATGCGCACAATTGCTTTCCTGTATCCCGTGAGGCGGTTTCCCTTCATACGCTTTTCCCATGGCTGTGGCAGTCACAACGCAAAGCGCATGTTGTACTGTCTCCGGGATCAGAGGCACTGCAACCTTTCTGAACCTCCCTTGGTTTCGCACAGTCTCCGTGATCGACCCGCCTTTGACCAAGCGATGTTGTCGTGTGATGAGGTCGTCAAGTGAAGTCACTGATTCGGGCGATCTGTGACGTCCTTGATGACATCGTTGCACTCAGGCCATGTGACTGTTGGTACACCGACTGCACACACACATGAACTTGTGTAGCACGTCACCTTTAGTCTTTTTTTTTTTTTTTTGCATCGCTCGTGTTGAGGCAGACTACAAGGTCTCGCCAAATCTTGAGTTCTTGACATATATAGCTTTCGCTTCAAAAACAAGGACGAAGTGACGGGGGCTGAGGTTCTAGTCTGTGTACCAGGGGAACAGTGCAATCACGCTCTCGTGACAACAACGGCTCAGCCTCTCTCCCAGGTGCAGCAGTCATGGGAGTCCTTCCTTCCTTCCTGGCGGTCTCTCACGGAGTTGGCCACGTGCGCTTGCCTGCCTTGTGTGTGCTTGCGTGGGAGGGAAAGGGGGGGCGGACGAAGGAAGGGGGTGGGCGGGCACCTCCCACATTGGCTCGCACGCCCCGAGCAAGAAAGCTAGCTGCCCACCCCTCCCGCATCGCCCGCCTCCGTTCCAGGACTGCTAGAAATAGCCCCAAGACACTAATTCACTTTGGGAGCTCATCAGTCGACCCGAGAGTGCGCGCTCTAGAGGAGCCGGTTGGAAATTTACTGTGAAGGGAAATGCCAAAGGAGGGATTATGCGCAGATAAAGAAAAAAATATATAAGGGACTTCTGGCGCGGCTCGTCTTGACCTTTTGTTCGTCTCGAAAGCGGGCTCTACGCACCCCAGGGAGTGCGAAGCGGTATACTGACCTTTTTTATATGTTGTTTTCGCTGTCTATTTCTCCGGCTTCTTCTCTTCGTTCCGGTTACTCTGTCAAGCAAAGAAGCTTGCGACTGTGAAGAACCGAACGTCGAACACAAGACCTTCGCCGAGTGCCGCGGAGTCAAGAGTTTACTTTCACGTGAAACGACGCGGCTCCATGTCTTCTGAGACCTGGGAGACACCGTTCTTTTTTAATTTTTTAAACCTTCGAGCCCCCACCCCGCCTTTGCGCCGTTGTTTCCTTACTTGCTTTATACTTTTCCCTCCACCGAAGGCACCGCGATACCAACCGTTTCACGCGGACGAGGTCTGAGAACAGTCGAACGCGTCTCGTACTCCGACAAAAGATAGTCCGTAGTATAATAGCACTGCTCGGTAAGAAAAACAGCGTGGTCCCTTCTTTTGCTCCCGCAAAGTGTTCGTGCCGACTCATACTGCCGTTTCTTGTACATTATAATTTTTTGTTTTTCCCGTGCTGCCTCGCTGACTTCTTGCACGCCTTGTTTGTCGGAGGATGAATGCCTGGCGCCCTGAGGAAGGAGCGACAGATTTGGCAGCGTACCACCGAGCGCTGACGTCTTGGTTTAGAACGTGCCGCTGCAGGGGACTTCGTGAGAAGGAGTCGAGACCCTCTTCCTTCACGGCGGGACGTTAAAGAGAACAAAGAGTGCATGCTAGTGCTGCCACGTGTTGCTTGATGCCCGCTACCGGTAAACTGTCTGCCACCGTTCTGCATACCCTTCAGTGTTCAAAGAAGGAACAGATAGTAGCACTTGATTGGCAGCTAACGCTGCGAAAAAGAATGCCAAGTCATCACGGTGTGTGGGCCGTCCGGGGCGGCCCCGTAATCGAAAATCATCGGTGCGACTTCTATTTCTGCTGACGTTACGCGGACGCGCTACAGGGGCGGCGCCAGCGGGGGGCATGGGGGGGGGGGGGGGGCAGGTGTCAGCCCCCCCCCCCCCAATTATTCCTGCCTCCCCCCCCTTGAGCAAACAGTCAAAACACACCGTACAAGTTTCCCGACTCTCTGCTCCACCGAGAGGACTTGTCGTGTGTGCACCCCCCCCCCCCCCCCCAGTAACGATATCTGGGCGCCGCCCTTAATCTTAACGCGCTACTGAAACTTCGCTAAGCTTGCGTGTTCTGAAAAGAAACCGGAGACGAGACAAGACAGCATCGGTAGCTGTCGAACCCTAGAGACAAAAGAAATTCGATTCGCACGCTTCCTTTATAGATGCTTCACCTATCAGCGTTTAGCCTATAAAGTGGACGACCCACGACTCTCCGCGGAGTCACGTACTACGTCTTACTTCGGAGCCGTTCTCCAACTCAGCACTCATCTAAACGCGGGGCGTCCCATCGCGAAACACTGCAGCGAACCGAACTCAAAAGAAAGAAACGCGCGGGCTGGGAGAAAGGAATACCCCGTGGAGTTCGGTCGTGCTGGGCGCGGGCCAAGTAAGGAAAAGGGTCCGGCCAAATCGAAGCAGCAGCAGCAGCGTGCTCGCCTGCCATGTCGCGCAGCAGGTGTGCCGGCCATCAGCATCTCGATCCGTCGCGCACCGCAGAGACCACACCGGGGTCGGCCGGTCGGCCGTCTCTCTCTCCTGCTCCTCAGATGGGGACACGATTCTCTTTCGTACGCACGCGCGTGCGCGCTGGGCAAACAAACACGTCGAAGCGGTCGGTTCGCCGGCAGCAAAGCGACGAGTTCGACATCTCTCCGGCACGGCTCATAAAAGCCGCGCGCTTCGAGCGCATCTCACGAGTCATCATGACACACCCGAAAAACATGCTGCGAAGGACGTCCGCAGAACTTTTTGCGGGGGAGGGGGTTGAATCCGCAAGGGGGGGGGGCTCCAACACAAGCAGCTTTTCTTTCACTGCCGTGACATGTCCGGCAAGATTAGTCAATAGTTGTGTGTAACGTGCAAAGTTGGCTGGCAATTCTGAAGGCCGTTGTGCTAATCAAGCTGCGTAGCATTGCTACTGCATAGAAAAATATCCGAAATTACAGGGAGCGGGGGGGCGGGGGACGAACAGGTGCCCCTCTTGCACCCCCCTCCGGACGGGGGCCATGATGCCGCGTGACGTTGTCTTGCCTGACTTGCCAGTCGGTGCATCGAACCGTCGAACCAACGGCGTGCCGCCACAAGCCACCACCAGAGGGAGCCACATCACGGCCGTTTCTTCCGAAGATGATTCCGGTGGTGGTCCCCACCAGCTCGCGCCGTGGTGGGGCATCCCTCTCCCCTCAATTTGAGTAATCCCCCCTTTCCTCCTCGGCGCATGGAGGGGGGTGGGGGTGGAATTGAAGCAAGGAACAAACTACAGGGGCGTTCATCGCCGCGGAAAGGGCGGCCGGAACGGAACAAGTTCTCGCATCGCATCAGCAGCACGCGTGTGGGAGGGGGAAACAATCTCTCCCGGGAGCAGCACTGCCCGTTGCCTTACCTCCTTGCACGAGTGCACCACCGCGAACAGCCGGCCTACCCTCGCGGTCTCGAAATAGAAGAGCCTGGGAGCCGCGCGAAGACGTGCTCGCTGCTTCCCTCACAGTTGCTCCTTCGCCGGTCGGTGGATCGACCACGTACCGTTGCTCTTCCTGCCGTGCTTCTCATCGTGTGCCGCGCGCGCGCGGCTTGGTGGTGTGGAGTGAACGGCTTGGGCAGCGCGCGCGCGTATTTTTGCACAAAAAAGTGCGCGGCGTTTCAATCAAGCCGATCATCGGGAGGTGGGATGATGGTTTACCGCCAGCTCGCGCGGTATTGCTCCTGTGACGTTTGTGTCAGCGGGACTGTCCACTACCATCGACGAGTCGGAGTGCACTGAGAGGCCGGCTCTTTTTGTGTTGGGTGTCTTCGCTCCACCACGGATTGATCGATTGATCGGCTACCTCTTGTGATACGGATCGTACTACCCTTGTTCCTTTTTATTTTATTGTTATCCTCGTGATTCCCTTGGATACACGCCGGGTGCCTTTGTGACGCGATGGCGACCTGTCGCCGATTCCTTTGCGCCGCGGTGTTTCTGCTGATCGCCGATGCCACTGTTGCAGTGCTGACCGGTGAGTTCTGCTTGCTTCTCTGTGATCGCGCTCAACTTGGGTTTATTTTGCATTAGCGTGGACAGTACGCAACCGTACAGGACCGACACATAGTGCGGTTTTATATAGGCCGAAACAGGTGTCACGTTTTCGTGAAACTTGTATTTTTTCCAGATGTGTCGTGCTAAGCTCTCGATTCAAAGCGAGGTGCACTTACGGTAGTTGTGTCGGCGTTTAACCTGTGTAACTTATCGTACCGTCAACGCATCGCGTAAGTTGTATTCGGGCACTCATTTACGGTGTATGCAACGCCATGATAACAATCCATATCTTGTGGCGGTCTTCATGTCTGCAATAGAAAGAAAAGTAATAAATGAACAGAGTTGTCACGAATGTAAACTTTATCACTGCTTTGGTTCAGAACCATTGACCATCTTTTTTAGGCATTTTATGAAGCAAATTAATTTCGAAGACTGCGTAGGTCTTGTTCTTGGGTATACTCCTTGAAAATAAAAGCAAAATCTTTTCTCTGCCCTCTATATCGTCAAAAATGTTCGAATAAAATGCACTACAGTTTCCCAGTTATAAAGAACGCGCAGACTGCAGGATCGGTTTATAAGCGACTGCAAATCGCTGTAAACCACGGGCATTAGGTATGCATGTGCATCTACAAACCGCGTATTCGTGAAACCGCAGTTATATTTTTGTTGGCTCTTCTATCGTTTCTGAGTTTTCGCTTTCCTTCGGAAACCAGCGACCACGCACGTTATCAGTGGCTCGCCGTTGTACCGAAAGCGCCGACTTTCTGGGCTCTTCTCTATCCGACTTTCTGATCGTGTCCGCGATAAGGCGTCGGTAGAATGGACTAGGTATTTTTCTTTTCGTTATTCTAGTCAAATAAACAATATGAAAAAAAAAGAACAAAAGAAACTGCTGAAGAGGAGCTGTGGGGATTAACAAAATTAGTGGCATATTTCAGGCCCGGTCGTACAGTGCCAGGTCTTAAATACCCGGCCCTCTCCTAGCTGTTATCGAACTGCTGAGATGGTTTGTGCTAATCGAATCGCGATTTTCGGGTGTGTACTATATTTATTTAACTTGTAGTGTCTAATTACCTTCCAAACCCCCATGAGTTATATGCCGTAACCTCGAAATCGATACTGCTACAACTAATTAAAGAGAGCGCATGCCGACTCCTGAACAGACGAGCAAGCTCTATACGGCCAGTGAGAAGGATATACAGTGTAAATATAGCGCGTCAAAAGAAAAAAAAAAAGACTGTGCGCATTACTCGCAATTTGGTTTTGATATCAACGAGACGCTGACAAAACGCTGCTGCAATGTATGTTCGCAACTTCCAAGGGTCGCATACATCGACGTAGCGCATGCTTTTTTTTTCCTTTTTCTAGCGACGACTAAAATATTTAGTGACTGCTTGTTGGCGGTCAGTCAACTTCAAGAGAATGTCTCCGCGAAGAGTTATGTCTACATCGTATCGATTTGGAGAGAATCTTGAAATATAATTATATCAGGCCAGCTTTCTCTTACGTCCTCTTTTAAAGCCGTTCCGCTCATCATTTTTTAATTTCTTTGTTTGGTTCCATACGCGCCATTATTGGTCTCAGACTTATAATATAATAATCGTTGGGGTTTTACGTCCCAAAACGACGATATGATTATGAGGGACGCCGTAGCGGAGGGCTCCGGAAATTTCGACCACCCGGGGTTCTTTAACGTGCACGGGCATCTAGCATTTTTGCCTCTATCGAAAATGCGGCCCGGATTCGATTCCGCGACCTTCGTGTCAGCACTCAAGCGCCATAACCACTAGACCACCACGGCGGGTATCTCAGAGATTTAACTTTCTGTCAAATAATCTCAGGGTCCGCGGGACTCTCACTCGAAATGTCCGCAGTGCATTCAGTTAACAGTCAGACAAAAAATAAACAAACAATTGGAGTGCACTTTATTCCCGAGGTCCCAGACAGACACAGAGGGTGTTTTTATAAGCGCGAATTGCACGGCCTTCGCAAAGAGACTGCGCGCACCACGCTAGGTCCCAATCAGGAGAGGCAACTTCGCCCCTCGAACCACCGCCATCCGAACTGACGACATGGCCTCGACCGTGTGACGTCTTGGCCGGGGAGGCCACACCGCAATGAAGGAAGGAGACCGCTTATTACGACTTAACCCCCCAGTGAGGGGGCCCCTCTATATAAATTTGCTAAGCCTAGCCGCCGTCTTGCCCGTTTAGGGGCCATGACTTTGACCGGACACAAGAACGCCAGTCTGTCTGTCAGCTCCCACAGGACTTCTGCTACTTTCGCACAGAAGAAGTACTGGCCTAGCAGACGATTTTAAGCTTCCTTCCTTTCTGGAACGCCCTGGGCTTTATCGTGGGTGCTTTCTCACTCACGCACACCCTTCGCAATGCGCTTGTCAGAAAGCGAGATAATGATCGCTCGCCGCCCTTGTACGCGCCTCCAACGATGGCTTGTCAAGTCGCGGCTGCGCGGACGACGTTTCGGCTCGTCTTCTTTTTGTTCTCCGAGGAAGCGAGGGGAGACCCTAGCGTCAAACCGTTCGCGCTCGGGGCTCCCTCTTCATTGTTCTCATCTGGAAACTTCTTTTTAGTTTCTTGACTCCCTCGTCAACCGACTGTCGGGTGGTGTGGGAACTTGGCGTCACCGTGGGGGCTTGCTTGACTCCGTGAATGGCTTTTGTTCTTGTCCATTGAATTAAGAGATAAGAAGAAGAGTTCCTGCGTTCTTCATTTTTTCATCTTGGGCGAAGAAGGCGTTTCACGCGGCGACGTCGCTAGGAGGCGCTGTCGAGGCGAGCGTTAGCGGCGCCCCCTGTATTTGGCGACGCTGTCCTTTTGTCTTGGCGCGCTCACCCGAGCGATGGGTGACGGCGTAACGCGGCGCTGACAGTACCGGGGAGTGATTGGACGTCTCTCTGGCCTTTCTTGGGTGTATGACTTCACGTTGTTTGTGTTTGCGCGACGCTTCTTAACGGGCCCGTCAAACACACGCTGTCAGGAAGACTGCGGTTCTGTGGGCACGCGTCGTGAGCGAAGAACGCTCTTCCGTCATTTCATACTCGCCGGTGAGGCGTAACTTGATGTTGCACTTTGCGGCAATCTATTCGTTCATCTCGAGAATGTACAGTTTGCGATAAGAAAGAGGGGCATGGACGTTTCACTTTTGACGTTGACGCAGAGTCCTTTCGGCTGCCTGCTTGTCATGAACGCGTGTAGCTGCACTGATCGCATTGCCGTGAAAATTTTTAAATCTGTAAGTGAATATACGTCGGGTCGTGTTACGTTCTTGCCATTTACAATGCACGGCTAGTTGAAGCGTACATTAGCAACACATTAACAGTCGCCTGTCGCGCCTGCACCGTCTTTGGAATGTTGGGTCAGCAGGAGGACGTGTTATTGGGCTAAGTGGTGTTTGCTGAACGTCACAGTGTAGCGCGAAGACACAAATACAAAAACACGGAGACCTACAAGACAGGCGTTAGACGTACAACTCAGAGACCAGAGGACGAGGCCCTGACCGTAGGATAGCCCCAAGAGCACAGCACCTCGTCCTCTGATACTCTTTGTCTTGTGCTTCCGTCTTTTGCGCTGCTTTAAGCTATGCACCTGAACCAATTCGCCCAGTCTTACATCCTCTTGCAGTCAAACAACGGCACCGCTTACACTGCGTACCTGGGTGTAGGTTTGCCGGCAGCACTGCATATTGAGAGACACGACACCATGGTTCATTTCGTAACGTCGGATTCGTTTGACTTTATCGAAGCGTCGAGAAGCCTTCTTGACTGCACAGACGCTCACACAAATCGTAATGAACTGCGTTTCCGTAGCGGCGCGATCAGACCGATCGACATCCCGTGCGCGGTCCTGCAGGCGTGGGAAAAGAAACCGCTCCTCGGCGAGCCGAGTTAAGACAGAATAAAGCCGGAGGGAAAGCCAAAGCCGGAACGTGTACAGAGATACGACCAGGAGCGCATCCCGAAGCAACTAGGTTTCAGGCCTGCCAGGGGTACGCACGACGGCGCGTCTCTGCGTCGCTTTAAAGTTTGAGGGTGAGGAGAGTTGGTGAGGGGGAGGGGGAACGGTGCAAAATTTGAGCGAACTCTGAATCAACAATAAACGCGGCTCCAGTAACGACCTCCGGGGGCCCGAAGGAACGCGCATGCCGCGGGACAGCGTCGCTTCATGAGGCCGAGACCATTTAAGAGGACCCTGGCGGCGGCCGCATGACTGCATGTGCGCGGCGGCGCAGTCATGCAACGGCGCCGCGAGTTGCGGCAGCGGAGACTGCTGCAGCAACAACAACAGCAATAACAACTATACAAAACTCTCCAAGTTCAAGAAGGACGAGAGAGCGGAGCTTAGGAGAAGCAGGAATACGGGAAGGGGGGGTCTCCGAAGAACCCACCGCTGCCACCATTGCCATGGCGGACCGCCGCCGGACCCTTCTTGCAGCGTGCGCTCGCAGGCCCTCCCGGGCGCTCTCCCGCCGAGTAATTGGCTTTTCTTTTTGAACGCCCTCCCGCGACCAAAGCTAGCTTCTTCTCTTCCATCCTGGTCACCACCCCCCCTCCACCCTTGGAAGAGCACCGCCGTCGAAGACGACGGAGAAGCATAGAAGCCGTGTACAGAGCTTGCAGAACCTGATTCCTGTCGTGCTCCGCCCCTTTGGTTCGGGCCACGTCCATCTATCTTTTTGGCCGGAGAGGAGGTTGCCTAAGCGAGGGAGAGAGAGGGGGCCAGAGAAGATCTCTCTTCACGTTCCAGCAATTTGCTCCGTTTATGGCGTAGCGAAGGCACCGACCGGAGGAGGAGGCGATTCGCATAGCGCATATGATGGCCCGAAGCGGCAGTCCTGTAGCGGACGGACGGTCCCGTAGCCGGACTACCTTCTTCTTCGACGAGTATTAGAGACCCCGTGTTGTGTGCGGTTTTCCACGCCGCCTGGCGTCCGATGCGGGCAACACTGGAATGAAGGGAGGGGGGGCTCGCTTCACGGTGCGGCGGCGGTAGTCGCCGGTCTGCGGTTGCAATAAAGGCGCAACGTGTCACGAAACTCTCGCACGAGAGATACAAATATACACACTCCATCGGCAAGCGCGCACGCTGTTCGATTTTCTTTTGTGCGGGTGGTGGCTTCGGCCATGCCTCTCCCACCCTGCTTTGGCCCCCCTACCCCGAGACGTGCGGCGACCGCACGGCACGTCGCTTGTGTCCGGTGGTTTGTGGGCAGCCGGTATCCGGATCGTGGTTGATCGTGTAGCGCGGTCATCGTTTGCCTGTCCGCTGGCGAACGGCGCACAAATTTGGCGGTGTTCGCATGTCCGGACCCGAAGTACACCCAACAGCAAAAGTTTACGGGACATTGGCTCCAGAACAAATGCGAATTACTGCTCTGTTAGTGCGTAATTCTTCTTATCTAGCTGTGACTGTATAGGTTACTATGCAGACTATAGGCTGGGATACTTATTTGGAGGTTATGTTCTCAGACATAGCGAGAATATAGCTTTCTCGACCATTTCGGGTCCCGCGATCTTTTGCTGTTGTGTGTACGTATGCGAGAGTTGCGTACGTCCGCGATCGGGAACTAATTCATGGGCGCTCGGCGTGATGAGTATAGTGCGAAAGTTAATCCGGACCCTTGCGGTGGTTGCCGACAGTAACCCGGTGACTGTGGCGCTGAGGTCACGGGTTCGATGTCGTGGGTTCGATTCCGTACGTTTGTGTGTACATGCGATTTTCTTTGGGTGAAGTTTTTGGAACGTCCGGTGATCCAAGTTAATCGTCGGTACAGCCCCTTCCGCTACGGTATCTCTGTTAGCCGCTGTCGTTCGACTGCCGCGTCAAAACAGGGCAGTTAACCGCCTGCAGAGAGGGTGCAAGAAACACAGAAATTGAAATCGGCCTTTCTTGAAGCTGGCGCTGCGCGACGCGCTGACGTTTGAATGATGTCTGAAGAGATCGTGCTCAACCTTGCAACGAGGGACCGGCAGGGGTGTAAATGTGTAGCGGCGATCAAAAATATACCCCCCCCCCCCACACACACACGCATCTTTTCATTATCATTCGTGTTTTATCTAGTACTTGCCGGAAGAGCAGTCACCTGACCGCACGTGATGTTCTTGCCTGATCGCGTCAGGCAAGAACATCTACGGTAGTACCCTTATAAGTGATATCTACGGTAGATATCGCATGTGCATTACTTGTCCCAATCGGCTATTCCGCGATTCTTCCGGCTAATACGGTAACGCGGCGCGGCCCAAACATTCTTCTACCTCGTTGCGCGCGGCGAAATGCAGGAAGCGTTGGTTCCAGCCTATTTACATTATCGTCTTCTTTCGCTTACAAGACGGACTAGCTTTGCTGTCTCCGTACCTTTCGGCCCGCTTAGGACAACACAGCCCGGCCACTGTAGATGTAAATCTATATACGCTCGGCACGGCCGAAGGCCGATCGTTCACTGATCACCCTCTTAAAAAGAAAAGAAGAAGAGACAGCGAATCCCTATCACCGCGGCTTCCGCCGATACAGCACGTGACCGCATAAAGAGAGACCGCGCCGTACACACAAGCCGCTCGTGCATCAAAGGTTTATATACCACCGTACGGGGCACTTGCTCGCGAGGCCGGCTGTACCGCGGGAGCGGCCCGGCAAAGCAACAGTTCTCCTCTCTTCTTCTTCTTCGCCAAGGAGTGCACTCCGGCGAAAGGGTGGGGGAGAATCTTCGAATGGATGTACGACGACGACGAGATGAGAGCAGCGAAGGGGAAATGAAGAAGAGGAGGAGGAAGAGGTTAGATGCAGCGAGTGTAAGCCGCGACATCGGTCCTGTATCTCACCGGCAGAAGCACCCCATCAGTTGCCAACCCGATCGCAATCTTCATCGCGAGGGCCATAGAAGGTGCTCTCTCGCTGGTCCCTTCGGCGCGCGTACTACGTTTGTCTTTGCGTTTCTTTCTTTCTTTCGAGAGTGGATGCAGCCGCATCGGCTCGTCGTCGTCGTTCCCCATCGCTCTGCGACAGCGACCAGTTTTTGCTTTTTCCGTCCTCGACCGACGACTAGGACTGAAGAGCGTGGCGGCGTCGTGGTGCGGCTAATGACCGCTGGCTCTCGGCTGTGTCCTCCTCTGGGTGCTAGCTATAGTGTAGCGCGACCGAGGTCGTTCGTTTTGGGATGACCCCCCCCTAGTTCTCCGTCTTTGCGCTGCTGCAGACATACCGCCGCCGCCTGAGCTCTATGCTTCTTCCTCTTCTTACAGTACCAGAGGAGATGATCACCGCAGCGTCGACCTTTCTATAAGCATCCGTTTTTCCGTAATCCATTCTTGCCTTCCGGCGCGCCGACTGTGACCAGTCTTGGTGAGAGTTAGTACAGGAAGGAACGAGGGATGCTTGGCTTCATCCGCTAAGGAATTCGCATGCAATCATTCTTTTGTCTGCTATCCAGTCGTGGGGATGACTTAGGTACAGGAAGGGACTACAGAAGAAAAAAAAAAGTCTGGCTTCTTTCGCTGCGAAATAATAATTACTCGGGGTGTACGTCCCCAAACAACCATATGATTATGAGACGCCGTCGTGGAGGGCTACGGTTATTTGAACCATCTGGGGTTCTCTAACGTGCACCTAAATGTAAGTACACAGGCGTCTATAGCATCTTGCCTCCATCGAATTGCGGCCGCCACGACTGTGATTCGATCCCGCGACCTTTGGGTCAGTAGTCGAGCACTGTAACCACTGGACGACCGTGGTAGGTCTTTCGCTTTGAAATGTTCCCTTGCAAATTACTAGCTGTTTTATATGCTATAGCTGATGGGAGTCCAAGTTCACCTGTAGCTCCGTGCACGTTGGAACGGTTTTTTGCGGACCAAACTGAGTTTGGTTTTACTGATAAACTTGGACTCCGACCGGTGGTTGTTCGGGCAGCCGTAAGCAGGTTCTAGCTATCCTGCGCAGTTTTTATGACGCGCACTAGTTCTTATAGCCTAGCGTCTGCGGCTGTGGCTGTTGTATCTTCGTTTACCCGCGTCACAGACGTGGCTTTCTCTTACATCCCTCCTCCTTACCGAAACGTCGTGGAGGTCTTGTCACCCCCGTTAGCGGACCTTATCACTTCAGCAATAGATAGGCTTGCTGCCCCTGCTTCGCTGATTTGTGGCCATCGATAAGGGAGCGCGTGGAACGTGCCCGAGATCTAAGAGACGTGCTCTCCCCCCTGTTTGTTTTTCGTCCCACCCGGCTAATGGGTGGGCCTTCTTCGCGTCTTTCTGTCGTGGTACTCTGGACGTGATTTTTCTTTTCTTTCGCCCGGGACTCATGGCTTGCGGTTCGGCGAGTGACCCCGGAGTCATTTACCTCGCGTTCGGAGTCTATAAGCCGTAGCTGCGGCGCGTGGTTTCCTCCACGAAGTGTCCAAATCACTCGTCGTCAGTGCCGAACCGCGAGCCGAAGCGAGTACTCGTGTCCTGTTGTTAAAGACAGCGTTCGTTTGGTGGGGTGTTGTAAACCGCGACGTGTGTCGCACGCTGCAACGAGGACTCTCCCCTTGACTTATTATTTTAGTTTTTGTCATCGTTACATTTTTTTTGTGTCTTATGGTTTTGTCGTTTCCCTGCTTACCCGCTGCGGTGGCGCTCAGTGGCCATGACGTGTGGCTGTTGAGCTCGAGGTCTCGGGTTCGAATTCCATCCTCACGTGCGCCGGGCCCGTGGATGCGCGTTAGAAACACCCCAGGTAATATCAAAATGAATCAGGCGTCCGCTCAACAGGGTTGCTTCTCCTGCTCACTTGGAATGCTCTCTTCTTTTATTCTTTCCTTTATTCATTGTTGTCTTCATCCCATCATTCGCTCTTTTATCCACCCTTTTATGAATTCACCTAATTTCTTCGGGCATTCCTTCATAACTAGTTCATTCTTTTATGAAATCATCTCCATTACACCGCATATTCTTTCCTTCGTTAATTCATCCCATCTCTTCACTCATTCCTTTGTTCATTTATTCCCTTATCGATTCACCTCATTCATTATTTCCCATAGGAATTCACCTTATACCTTTATTAAACAATTATTTCATCATAATTTCGTACCGTCCTTCATTTTCTCATTCACTCAATCATTTAGTTTTTCCGTCTTTTTGTGTGTGTGTGTCTTCGATCGACTTCCGCTCCTCCTCCGTTCGTACACACTTCCTTCCGGTCTGGCCCACCGAGGGTGACGACGGTAATGGGCCTCTCGTTTGCGATGACCCTTCAACTGGACGAGATCGCAGAACACGGCGGGTGCGCTCGGCCTTTTTTCAACGGACGTCCAAGCATTACAGCCGCTGGTGTGCGTATACGTGTTCCTAAATGGGTGCCCCCCCCCCCCTTCTATATCTCTCCCTCCTTCCAACCTGTGATAAACCGCTCTGGTTTCCGCCACGGTGCCTTCTTTCTTCGCCGCGCGCTTTCAAATAAAGAAAACAAACACGGCCGACGGGAAAAGCGTTAAACACCGCGTCTTGTACCGTCTTGAGGGCGTACCGTGTTCCCTTGCGCTACGACGGTGAGAAGTCAGCGAGAAGAAAGAAAAATGGCTGTGAAAGTTACTGCGTCGTTTGGGGTCGCCATTATCCGCTCGGCTAGAAGACTGTCTATATATACATACTCCTTGTCTGGCTAGATTCGGTGCAGCGTTCCAGAGCTCGAGCTAGTTATTCTTTGAACCTGCCGTAGTGGCTTTTAAGGCGAAAGCCCTAGATGCGTCAACACGAGTGATGCAAAAAAAAAAAAAAAAGAGGTCATCATCACGTGATCGTCCTCACGACGTCAGAGATCGCCACTATTTGTCATGTCATCACGACGTAACTATGACGTCACATGGTGACATCATCACATGACATTGCCGCTTAGTGAAAGCTTGGCCGATCACGGAGGCAGTGCAAAACATGGTGAGGTGCAGAAAGCTTGCAGTGCCTCCGATCCTGGAGACAGTGCAAAACCACGTTAAGTGCAGAAAGTTTTCGGATGTGGCGGGGAAGGATAAGTACATCGACTGAGAAGAAAAAAGAAGGTAGCTTTCCCCCTGCGAGTCTTAGACGAATGCATAAGTTAATTTGTAAGTTTTCACCTAATGTGATCTTCTGCGGTGATTCTCGGGCTCTGTATCTATAGGCGATGTAATGCGGTGCAGGAAAGAGCAGGTCCCGAACATTTATCGCGACTTCACGGAGCAAGCTGATGCGTCGAGCCTCGCGCAGTACTGCACGCATTTAGAGAGGGAGTGAAATTCCTCCACAGCCTGCCCCTGTTGCACTCAACGACGCTACCGGGGCGGCGTGGGGTTCGCTCATATAGCCAAGCGCTCTTTGGCCTCCTTCCGAGCAGCTCGTTATTCGAGGAAACAACCGGCGCAGTTCAGCCAACCGAGCGAAGAAGCGCTTTGCTGAGATCATAGGCGTCGAAAAAATTGCGCCCTTGCGGCGACGCTGTTGTTCGCATAGCGCACCATCTCCGCTGCCCAATTTTCTTTCTTCGTAAACATCTCTTAACGCAGAGGCAAAGTTCACAGAGGCCAATGTGGTGCTTCGAAGCTGGTCGCCTGCTTGAGCGTCTAAAGAAGCTTACGGTGACCGCGGCTAAACATCTCTACTCGCTATGAGGCCATAGAGCGCGGAACCTTAAACACAGTGTCACTTGAACTATACAGTACTATTGCGGGACCAAAGGGCGGTGGATCGGCGGCTCGTTTCACACAACATAATGAAGCCAATGGACAATGATGCCAAGTAAAGCATAGCCTAGGGGAAGTACTGCACTGTAGTAATTATGAAAAACGGAAATAATTTCAAATGGATGAAAAATACTAGTTGTCCGTTGTGACCGAGCCCGCAACCTTAGACAGTTAGTTGCCATCGGGTCAAGATCGTCGGCGAAGTATCATTACGAGCGGTAAACACGGTGGAAGGTGGTGAGTCGGGATGACGCGACTTTGACGAGGACTTTTCTGACGTTCTGCTAAAGCGAAGCTGGCGGTACGAGTTGGGAAAGTGAGACGATCCAGAATAGCCTCAGTATTCGACGACGAAGTTCGCAGACCGATAGCTGTCGTTCGAACGGCGTACCTCGTAGCAATTGCAATCGCTTATATGGAAACCCTTACTGGATCGTAGTTGTGGCGCATTTTCTACGTACTGCGTCATGAAATACGTAATATGCAACGTAAAAGACACGGAGAAAGAATAGAGGAAGAACGTTTGGAAGAGTTGCCGCCTTATCGCTTCTTCACATGACATGGTTGCGCCGCAGTGAAGCCAGCTTTGCGTAGTGTCCCTACCTCCCCGCGTTTTTTTTTTTTTTTTTTTCAGCAGGCTTTATCACTTCCGACTTTGTCAATTATCAACGAAGTTAAGAGATCACTCGCGATCTCTTACGAAAAACGTGGTGCGTTCACAATTTAACGCATCTGAGAACGAGACCGCCTCCAAGAGCTCACTTTGAGCTAACGCCGTTGGTTGGGGCAGTCCAGAATAATTTTGGCCACCGTGGGTTGAGCTTAGTTGTGCTGAGTTTATTCAAACACGCGGCAGGTACATAACGTACACACAGACTTCGTTAGGTTAGGTTAGGTTGCCCTAACGTGCCTCTTCGATTGGTTTCGCATTTCGCACCCCATCGAATTGCGGCCGTAGCCGGGAAACGAACCCGCGTCCACGTGCTTCGCATCGCAATGCCATATCTGCTAAACCACCACGGTGAGACGATATGGCCTACTTGTAAGCCGCTAAGCGTCTTCATACATGGGAACGTCGCAGTTTTTTCTCCGTTGAACTTCAATCATTTGAAGATAAAACAACCGGAGCGACGTTGGGAATCGAACCCACGCCCTCGTGCTTAGCATCGCAATGAAATATCCGCTAAACCACCACGGTGGAGTGGAATATGGCCTACTTACAAGCCACTAAACGTCGTCATACATGGGAACGTCGTAGCTTCTCCTCCGCTGAACTTCAATCATTTGGGACGAAACTGAACCGTAGCGACGTTGCGGGATTTTTTTTTTTTTCTTGATAGCGTGGCGCGGGCCATTAGTGTCAAAGTGGGAATCCGTGTCTTTCGGCCAGTCTTGTCTTGGCTTGCATTGGGCCCAGTTTTCGTTATCGCGACCAAACTCTCCCAGCGGAAGGGATCTTTTTTTTTTTTTTTTTTTTTTTCGCGAAAGCGCTCAGCACTCGTGAGATGGGCCATCTAGAACGACGTTCCCTCATCTCTCTGTATACCTTCCTTCATTTTAGTCGAGGTATTTTTTTCGCCACGTCGTTTTAGCTCACACAAGCCTAAATTGATCGCTCTATTCTTTTTTTTTTTTTTCGTCTCGGGAAGTTTTGAGCCGTAAGCGCCGGTACGTACTTAACGCCGTCCTTTTAAGTCGTAGATGTCTCCCGACATTTCTTAGCGGCAAGTGGCCGCTATCTCAGTGCGCCGTTCAGTTCCTCGCGGGAATTCGCGTTACTCTCGATTTTTGTACGATAGATAACGGTCCTGCGAAGAGGTTTACGGAGTGCGGCCGATTTTGACGCACCTTCCTAGCTTTTGAACATCGAGCCACTGTATATAGAAATAAAGAATAGAAGATAGAAAGAAGCACAAAATGGGTGCGGGTCATGTTTCCGATAACTGCGCCGTTAACGGAGCACAGGCGTACAGCTCGGAAGCTCAGACGCTCACTACAAGTGTCGAGTGTATTTCCGCTGTGGTATTGCATGCCCCTGCAAATGTTGACGGCGCTTGGCGCAATGCGGGTGTTCCAAATGGGGCGAAATATTTATTTCGTTATGAAGCTTTAAGCGTATAGCAAGCAATTCTCGATGAACACAGTTACCGTCACCAGTAAGCGTTTATTGCAACAGCTTTCGTAAACCTAACCTCATTGCTTCAGCGAAATGCCGTAAGTGGACGATATCGGATTGTGTCGAATGGAAACGTCACAAGTGTGAGATTTAACTGGCAGATGACAATTGTTTCGGGAGGTGCTGTTTGTCTGTTGTGTAGAACGCGACACATGAGGGTTCGTATACCACTTGCGGCGAGTTTTTTCCCCGTTTTCATTGAAACTGAAGTACTCATCCGGTCACCACTTTCGGGCGGAGGTCTTATAAACCGTTACACTGGCGCCAGCTTTTTCCTTCCTGAGAAATAAAGCGCACTCTTTCACGTTTTTTTTTTTTAAATCTAAACGCGACGCTCGGAAGTTGAATCGAATGAATCAGCCGAATTCGAACACCATAAAAGGAACAAAACGCGAGAAAATCGGCACCCAGGAAAGAGACAGTCCGCACGGTCAGTGAAGTGTGTTCACGGAACGCAACGAAAGAGAGAGTGAGAGTGAGTGAGTCCGCCAGCTCACGTTGGATGAAAACAGCAGATTAAGAAAGGGCAACAGCAAAGCCGTGTCGTCCGGCCCGCGTGTTTTCTGCAAACTGCGCAAATGCGTTCGTCCATACATCTCTGCCTCTCTGTTCATTTTATTATTTTTTTTCTTTCTGAGCTTGTTTCGCCTTCGCGTGGAAGTGCTTCTTCAAACTCAGCGCGGCCGGTGTCTTGTGTACACACTTTGGTCTTAATAAAACGGTGCAACGTTTTCCACTTCTCTCGGTCAAACGGGTGTTATACCGTCCGCGATTGTGTGTTTTTGTTTTCATCTGAACGGGCCGTCTGTTCTTCAATAGCAGACGTCTCCGACGTTCGTGGACCGCTTGATCCTACCGCTTAAGTTTATTATTTTTTTATTTAGTGTCATGAATATAAGCACCAATATACCCCAATACAAGGATTATGAAGAGATTGAAGTGAGAGTACACAATTGGTCGGTTTACAACTACGATTCCGGAATAGTGGACTTAGGCTCACTACAATTTGTCTCGGCCGGACTCACTCGGTCTCGGACTCACACTCACAAAAACATTACTGACCCGGACTCACTCAGACTCTCGGCTCGATCTGAGTCTGAGTGAGTTGACTCTCGAGTGAGTTTGCCGACCTGTGATCGCATATGACTGGACGTGTCCGCGCATCGTCTGCTCGATCTAGAGCGCCGTCTGGCGAGCCGGAGCAGACTACGCTTTAGTTCCGATCCGACGCCATATTGTTTTGTGAACCACTGCTGTAGGTATACCGTAAACCTTGTACATACCTCAGTAAGCGAAAAACGAATGCGCTGTTCTCATTCGCGGGATCTTTTCCCGCATTTGCACGTGTCTGGCGTTTAACGTAACGTTCGCGCTATAATGCGCTGCATGGTTTTATACAGACTTCTTGCAGCTTGGAAAAAGAAAAAGGAAAGCCTTGTACGGCCATTCCGACACTTGAACAGCGTTCTTTGAACTGCGGCCTCTGTATCTACCGGGTGCAGCCTTTTCGTTCGTCGTGAGCTCCGTGAACGTCTTTCGGTTTCCTCGCGCCAAGACTTAATGCGGCTACTTCTCTTATAAACATCTAAAGGACCAAAATAAAGTAATATTACGGCCCCGCTGATCCTAGACGCCGCCGTCTTACGCTTCCTGAAAACCCGCTCCTCCCCTCCCTCTGCTCCGTCTCTCCTTAAAGGATCCGTTCTTTTTTTCTTTTCATTTCATTTCGTTTTGTTCCGGTGTTGTCGTCCCATTTTACGAGCGTCTTTGTCTCAACCGTTTTTCCCACGTTGGCCGCCACTATCCGACTCTTCTCCGGCGGGATCCTTCGTTCAGAATGTGCGCTCGCAGCTCGTTCGTTGCTTTTTTGATGTTTGCCCGCCGTCTTAGCGCCTCGCGCTTCGGGAAAAAAAGGAAAAAAAAAGAGAAAGAGCGCACTGTTGCGTTTGTTTGTTTGTTTCCATGGTTGCTTATATGTACGTTCGTGCTTCCTTCGACGCGTTCGGCCCATTCCCGCCTTTATACTTTGTTCTCTTCATCGACTCATACTCGCCAGCTTGGGCCCTGCCGTCACTGACGGCTTTGTTTATACGTTTCTTTTTTTCAGTTTTGGAAGCTTTTTTTTTTCCGTTTCCGGTACCGCATTTCTTTTCGAGACCGGATCCTCCTAACCCCATCCGGCCTTTCGTTTATTTCCTATCTCGTTCGACCGTTCACTTCGTGTTCGCCCGTCCCATCACTGCTCCTAATAATTCGCCTTTTCCTAGCACCCGTTGTTGTTGCTCGCAGTTTGGCGTCTTGTCTCTTATGCCTAGTTTCTCTCGTAAGTTGCGCGCAATTTTTTTCTTTGTTTTTTTCATTGTAGTTCTACTGATCGCCGCTGCTGTATTTTTCTTTTTTTTTTTTTTGAATAGATCGCGTTGGAGGTGATAGATGGTGGATGTTGGTTCGTTCTTTCTCGGCGCATCTTTCGCCTCTTTCCGGGTGAGTCGTGCGCACGCGCGGCTCGCTGGAAAAAGCAACTTCATCTCCGATCCTGACGAATTTGATTCCGGCTTTCGATTCCGTTGCGCTTTCTGATGCAAACACAAATACACACGCACTGTTTCTAACGGATCTGCGCGCAGCAGGAGGTGCCGAGGCTTCAACGAAAGGATAGAATGAAACGGATGAGTTTCCTTGTGTATGTGTTACTTAGAATGGCGTTATGTGCTTCGCCTTCAGCTTTACGTTATTTATCACTTCAGGTTTCCAGGTCGCCGAGAAAAGGAACTTTGTTGCCCTTTAGTGTAAGCTCAGCCGGAAGCCGTTGTCATGGGTGTCTTTGTTTCTAAGTTGTGTGCGTTTGTCAGATCATCGTCTCAGTCTCAGGTACACTTAGAATCTTGTTTCATCCAATTTGTTTTGTTTCGGCTGTGTGTGTGTGTGTGTGTGTGTGTGTGTGTGTGTGTGTGTGTGCGCTGTGTGTGTGTGTGATCCAAAAGTTCTTCCGGCGATCTTCGGTTCTCATCACATCATCGTCTCAGGTACACACACAATATTTTCACTCCAATCTTTTTTTGTTTGTTGTTTCATGTGTGTGTGTGTGTGATCCAAAAGTTCTACCGGCAATCTTCGGTGTTTTGTTTCCAATAAGGATTTCTTCTATGATAGGTGGCTTTGCTATCGGTCTCACGACAGGAAATTGCAAAGTCTTGCCACCTGGCCAGTATATAGGCTTCTTCCGTACCGACGCCCCCCAGCGAAAACACATTCGAACTGACCAATAAGAATGAAGGAAGTGAAGCGAAACCAATAGCTGGCTGCACCGTACTCAGCACATTCGGAGGCCTGGCAGGTTTTTTCTTTCTTTCTTTCCTTTCTTTTTCTTTTTTCGTTCGAAGCTTGGACCCCTCGTTTTAATCAACCGTACCTGCCTTTTCTTACGGAGCTTTTGTGTTATTGATATGAGCTTTGGCTTATTTTGGCTTTGTGTTTCCATCTCGAGTAATAACTTTTTTTCGTTTCCCGCTCTTTCTTTCTTGATGGACTGGAAGGAGTGCACCACTGGATGTTACTTGTACGTTTCTTTTTTTTTTGTATTTCTTGAAATACTGCAGGCAGTAGTCCAAGCAGGATAGGGTGTACAACAAAAACACACATCTACAAAAAAGGAATAGATCACAAATGAATATTTATGTAAATTGGTTCTTGCGAATACAGGTTTGATGTGATGTCTGTGTTTGTGACGTGATGCTCGACCGATGTGCTTCTCCAAGTTGTCGTGAGATTTGTCACGCAATTTGTGATAGTTCGTTATAGATAGAACCTTTTGTGATGTCTCTGTATAGTTTTTAACCGCGCACTTCTCTGTTAGGTTCTCTTAACGAGTGCCGTACTGCGTGTCGAAAACGTTCGTGCGAGCATAAAGTCTTTAACCAGGGTAGTTACGGTGGCTTATCAGATAACCGCCCGTCATTCAGGGATCACCTTAGCAGGAACGAGGGCTTCGGTTATAGTTAGCGATCTCGAACATAATACACTAACGAAGTGGATCGAAGCGAACGTGATTTAGCGAGAAACGAGCGGTGGGTTATACGGTTATACGACGCGGAATTATTTTCTTTTCGCGGAAATACAGAACGGTGATGTGCGGCCCTCTAGGGAACCCGCACAACGGGGCCGTCTCTGCTGGGTCTTTTGGAATCGTGCTTGAAACGCCCCGTTCGCTTCCATTACGTAGCTGTCGGTTTTCTGTTTGGTTTTTCCAACTTTTTTGATCTCATAATTTTTACAACTTATCGAGGGCGACAGAGGACGTGTAGTGTAGGCGTGTCAGGGCAAAGCAGCACGGATCTGTACTCTCACCCCTGCCCCTGTCTCTTTTAGCCGCCATTGGAGGAAACACGAAAAAAAAAAGTTAGGCTCGCGACTTGTGCGGCGTATAGACGGTGTATAACGGTTGGCGCGCCGGAGCGCAGTACGTGATTTCAAGCGGCGCTCGCCCTAATTGAAACTGCACCACGTCGTTCATTAATATAGCGCGTTCGCGTGCCACTCTGCCATATATAGTCGTCTCTGACACATTCTCTCTCTTTCTCTCTCCTACTAGCTGTGTTCCGTGCTCCACTTTCCCGTCCCTCTCCGCAGAATGCGTGCCTTCTGCCCGATCTGCGTCGTCTGCTAGCTAGCTAGGCCTAACCTCAACCCACCCTCCCCTCATGTCTCTCGCCACTCCGGCATGGCGACAGACATGCGGGGAGGGTGGATTGAGGTTTTAGGCTTAGCTAGCTAGCAGACGACGCGGATCGGGCAGAACGCACGCATGGCCCCCGTCAGGAACCTTTAGCACCGGGTCAACGATGTTACGACCGCGGCACGTGCCGTGCTGCTGTTAGCTGCTCCGTAAAAGCGAGCAGCACATCCACCGCGGGGTGTGTAGCGTGTGCGTTGGGAGTGTATAAAGTTACCCGCGCGCGAAAATGAGGGAAACGCGAGAAGCGAATACTCCGTGATTGCTGCGTGGGTTTACACACGTGATGATTCGCCTCCGTGCACTCGCCACACGCCAACGGTCTCGGAAGCTGTTGCGAAAGCGTATACACCCATTCTCCCTCTCTGTTTCCGTGCTCTACTTTTGAGCACTGTAAACAAACGGACGTGTCGTAGCTTTGAACGCCTCGGAACACAACATACTAGAGATTCGTGTAACAGCCGACCATTAACTGCTCTTCTAGCTAGTTTACGTTTCCCAGTAGTGTGTTTTTCCGGACGCGGCTTTTAAGTAAATGAGTTTTCGTCCTATCTATTTATACGTAATTGCTCTATTAGCCAGCTGTTGCAGCTGCTGCTAACAGTTGTAGCCTGGCTAACTACAGTTATATATGAGTGCGGAGAATCTGGCGGCTGTATAACTGATACACGTTAACCTTGCAGCCGGCTGAGCGGGAATCGTAAAATACAACGCTGTGCAGTGCTGTTGCCAGCTGTGGAGCAGCGCATATTAGGCCTCCACAGTGCACGGACACTGTGTATGGTTCCTGTAGCAGCTAAAAGGTTACAGACGCCGTTTTGTACTTTTTTTAATCGTGGTGTTTACAAAACATTAACTGCGCGGTACACTTTTGCAGCGAACAGTTATTTCTGGTTCACCGTATCGCACGAGTCCTGAACCGTTTGTTTGTTGTCTCCCGCGGCCCTTAAGAGCGTGGCCTCCTGGGAGTGGACGGAAACCAGATGAGCGCGCTGCAGCAAACTAGGGCTTTTGTACATCTGTTCAATGTCAGCGCGGCAGGTTCCCGAACTTTGCTAATTCGTGTAAGCAACCGCAGTCTCTTTCAGAGACACCTGCCCTCCTCTACCGCCCCTTTCGTGCCAAATAAACACCCGCTTCCGTTTCTACAGTCACGCTTAAAAATAAGTGAAACAAATAACGTTTATTTACAACGAGCTTTCAGAACTAGGTCGAAGCGGTACAGTGTGAAACAAACACGTTGCTTGAGGTAAAGCACGACTGGGAAAAGCTATAGCGCGATAACGAAGCAGAAGACAAGAAACTCCAAACGCAGCAGACGAAGTGTTTAGGGTAGAAATATCAAGCAATAACTCATAACCACGAGCGCGAAATAAGATCCCGGAGGTCACTGTACACTTCATGTTTACAACGAAAAACTTACATCCCTCTAAGTTCTCAAGAACTAAGAAAACTCAAGCGATATATACAACAACGTACAGAACACACACTGGAAGGGCACCTGAAGTAGGAAATAACTTATAAGATTGTACTTCGTGGATCCATTACCCTCATGGTTAGCGTCCTGACCGTCACAGACAGTGCGCTGGAGCGCCACCATACGCAAAACAGGAAGAACGTTTTCAAAAAATCTTAAGGCAAAACGAAAGCGTAGGAAGGTGCTTCCAACCCTCAACCACAAAAAACACCACCGGGGGTGGACGGGAGAAGCCGATAAAGAAGCCACCAAGGCCTTCCCAGGTGGCTCGGCTCGCGAAGTGCTCAAGAAATCACTGCTACGATCGCGTACGGCGCATACGAAGCCCCTGCTCTCGCCTATCCTTCTCGCCTATACTCAACGCATGCCTCGCCGCAACGCGCACACACATATACACACCCATCGGGCCGTCTAATTTGCGTTTCGTGCAACTTTAATTTGCGGCGCATCGGCTCCCGCGCGCATACGGCGTATCAAACAAGAACAGGGAGCCGCCGCCTCCGTGGCCTGGCCCGTTCCGCGGCGTGTGTTCGCGCATTACTTTTAATTGCGCTTTAACGAAGTCTCTCTCTTGTCTCTTCTGTCTATCTATCCCATGTACCTGTTTATTTATTTACGTTATCCCCCGGCCTGTACG
Source organism: Rhipicephalus sanguineus (assembly GCF_013339695.2). NCBI lineage: Eukaryota > Metazoa > Arthropoda > Arachnida > Ixodida > Ixodidae > Rhipicephalus > Rhipicephalus sanguineus. The sequence goes on from NC_051184.2 coordinate 5,090,837, forward strand.
CATCGCTCGCTGTGCCGAACACTTTACCTTGATCCCCCGCATTTCCAAAAGCAGTGGTGGGGGGTGTGGACAGGATTGGGCTCGTGCACAGCTTCCGCAGAAAACCCCACCCCACCCGCTGCCGTGTTTCGCAGAAAGCCAGGTCTCTGACGGTTCTGCAGGCTCCACGTTTAGGCTCATTGTTTTCGGGTTCCGGGAGGGAGGGAAAAGACGATGGTTGTCTGTTTCCCGCTTTTCCCGGTGCGTTTTTGCGCGGTTTGTGCCTCCTTTTTGTTCCCTGCACCCCCCCACCCTCCCCTGAGCGCGGTGAGTATAGCACGAGAGGTATTATAGCTCCGAGGTGCGCAATTGAATTAGCTCCGTGGTGCGGTCTAGATGCGCTGGTGGTGTTTATGCGCCGTTATAGCCTGCCGCAGTGTTGGTGCTCGCGAATGCACGCGCGTGCAATGTGTACGTTCGCAATTAACGACAGAGCACGCCACGAATAATGATGGTCGTCATTGTGTTTGTTTTTTGTTTGTTTGTTTGTTTGGTCCCAATCATCGGGATAACGCGAAGTGGCGCTCGTTCAACCAATCGCTTTGTAGATTTACGTAAGTAGGAACTAATTGCGTATCAATTACTAGACGTTATTGGCGCGGTCGATTTGAGTTAGCCCGATTGAGATGTCTCGCTGAGCTGTTATTGGCTTCATCACCACCATGCTGTTCGTAGAACGCACTCATCGCGTCTTTAGAGTATAGCGTCTTTAGATTATCTTACTTGCTTTATGTTGTATGTTTTCTCGCATAATTAGACCGCTCTGTTCCGCGCGTCTGCTTAGTGTTCGAAATTCCACAGGCCATATCGCCTTCACCAGTTAATGGAACATCAAAGCCTTTTCAGAAGTGCGTGCGATCGAGAGAGCGTTAATACTGCGGTGCTTCGGGCTTGTAATCTCGCTTCATCTAATTCCGTTGCCTGCAGGGCACGCTGCAGGACATCGACCTCTCCTATAGATATCAAATTATCTCTTACATCTTGCGTCAAACGAGGCCTAACCGAATGTTCAGAATGCAGTCGCACCGTTCGCAGCCCACCAGTTAGAATCCGTTTCGCTGATCACCTGACTTGGTGAAGCTGAATTTCTTAGTATTAATCTTATGCAGGGTACTACATAGTCACTTTTTATTCATCCCTCATGCATACCTGTGCTGCCATTCATGTCGTAACGTTCTGTCGGTCATATCATCTACACTTGTTCGTTATTCAGTACCGGCTTGCAAAGGCTTTAGTGTAATATTTCTCGCCAAAGTTTCGTAAGCCTCAGTCGCTAAGCGAGAAGTATAAAATCGCTAGACGTAGAGGTGTGTTTAAGCTCTATCGAAGGCGTGTGGTTATAATTCAATCATTACACGTATAACACAGGGCTTCTCTTTCGCGAGGCCACTGGCAAAGCTATCAAGCGATAAAGCGTTTATATCGGCAAACGACTCCGTACAGTCCATGACACGTCATTTATACGTCGTTTTTTATTTTAATCGTACTTGTAATATCCCGTCAATCACGGAGCGAAAGGATTATAGCTGAGGAAGCTATTTTGCCGAGGCCGCGGCTTCCTGGGTTTCGCGGTGGACGAGCCAATTTGCGAGCACAAACAAAGGAACCGTTACAAAATAAAATTTTAAAAAGAGAAGGAAGGTGAAAAATTGGGGCCGCTGGCTTCGAAGGCGAGCGACTCGGGTGAAATTAATAAGCGCAGTGGCGACGTCGAGGTCGAAGGCGAGCAAAAAGAAGAAGAACATGTCAGGAACCAGAATCACGACACACGCTGCACGGAGAAGGGTTTCTTGCGCTCGAAGAAGGCGAAGAGGAAAATTGAAAGTTGTGCGCGCGACCCGAGAAAGAACGTACACACCCTTCGCGAGACTCGCCTCTCTCTCTCTCATCGTTCGCCCTCTCTTATAATACCAGCGAGACACGCCCAATACGTTGATTGAAAATCGATTGTAATATAAAGCGCTCGTACGCGCGCTCGCGCTGGGCGCATGCGTCTTTGCAAACTTGCGATAACTTTCTCGCAGAGTATTTGCGCGGGGAGAATCTTCCCGATGTCTCTATACGAAAAATTCACGATACGATTGCAGTGCGTGCATAATAATAACAATTGTTGGGCTTTTACGTCCCAAAACCACGATATAATTATATATGAGAGGCACCGTAGTGGAGGGCTCTGGAAATTTCGACAACCCGGGGTTCTTTAAGGTGCACCTGAATCTAAGTACACAGACCTCTAGCGTTCTGCCTTCATCAAAATGCAATCCTTATTTGAGATTTTCCTACATGTCCTGAAGAGAACTTCGTCCTTACGTGCACGCTATTATATCTGTACCACCTTCCCACCTTCACTTTTGTCGAATTGCTTGTCGACTTGCGACTTGCTCTTTCCCTTCCCCACTTAATTATTGATTACGTCCCTCACCCCACCGAGCTCGTTAAATGCTCTTCATTATTCATAGGTATAACAGCACAAACGTAGCAAGAAGTCAAGCTGACACAGGACATTTACGTTTCTGCTGTTATACGTTGTTGCATTTGCGCTGTTACACCTATAAACTATGCATCACCAACTATCCTACTAGCAAATATTTCTGAAGCTCTTCGTCGGGCCCCTAGGATGAATAAACGAAATGGAAAGCATATATGTATACACATATACGAAAAGAGCGCGGATTACCTTCCAATTGAGGGACCGTGAAAGCACTCTCTCTGGACAGAAGAAACTAAAACACTGAATTTCCATCGCGATCAACCCCTCTGGTCCCTCCCTTCCCCCTGCTTCTCAAGCACCGCTCTTTCCGCAACAAAAGTGGTTCATGCGCCTTTCCCTTTCCACTCAAGCTCTGAAACCTCCTTTCTCACAATCCCACTCCTCCGAACTTCGAATGTTTCTACGTGTGTGCTCTCTCGCGGCGGTGTCTTCAAAGGCTCCTACAGTCAGCCATGCCGCTTGCCGCTGCTTCTGACGCTGCCGCCCTTCGTTTTCGGCTTCATGCGAGCAAACTCAACTCCACCCAATCCTCTCTCCGCCTTTCGGATACATCCCAGCTCACTCGATCGAGGCACACTTTTGCTTTCATTTTATTTTTTCCATCCGATGTTTGCTGGCGCCTGTGGAACTCTCTCTCGCCGATGACGAGTCGGAATCGGAAACGTTTCTTCTAGCTATTCGTGTGCGTTCACTTGCCTGCCAGCGTCGTGTTGCTATGTGCACACGTACGTGCGTTCGTGTTTGTGCGGAAGCGAACTTGTACGCTCTATAGCTCTTCGCTGTACAGTCTACGCACTGGAACTTACACATACGAACTTAACGCACGCACTGCCGCTAAGCGGCAGCTCATGTTAATGGAGCGCTGCTCGCTTCTTTGTCGGCACTCACTCACTATAGCGTGGAAAATCGCGTTTTGCTCCCCCCTTCCCTTCCGTCCTGCTCTTCCCTTATTTATTTTTTACTCGATTTCAGACTTTCTCCAAAAATCTCGGCAGTAGTGACTGGATGCAATTTGTTCCGGAGGAGTTCTCTCGTCATCCGGGTACCCTTCCCTACAACTTCCCCGTGTCCCTTTCCGTTTTGAGTCACCGCTTTCCGGAACCGGGAAATCTTAGTTCCTTCCTCGCTTAGGATTCTCTTGCGTATCACACACGCTTGTCGCGTGCTGTGTGCGTTCTTCTGTGTCGCGTACCGAATTTGCGATCTGCAGTTTAGCATCACACACACGCACGCACTCGATCGCTCTGTATGCTCTCGCTATAAAGGGAGCACGTTTTTAATGAAATTACTCGATATATGCTATGCCCCCTGGCGGTTGTTTGACTCTGAGCCGGCGTCTCGGGAAGGCATGCCGCGTTTCTTCGCAATTCTTCGTCGATACAGAGCGCGGAAGAACTCGCGTTTCACTCGCGTCCGGATATTTATTTACTTTGCCGTGACTGAGGAGAAAACATTGCGCAAAGAAACGACGAAACAAACGAGTAAGACACGCAGGCAGCTCGCGAACTTCCGGCGTGGTCCGCGCGCCGTCGTCGAACAAAAGCGAAGGCTTTCTTTCCGCACGTGAAAACACACTGAGGCGAACGGCAGCACGAACCGAGAACATGATGCTGGATGAAGAAGTGGGCACTGCTGGTGTTGGGAATTTCGAGACGGTGTAGCGAAATTCGAAAAAAGACAGGAAGAAAGGATCACTGAAAAGGTTGGATGGAGCGGGGACGACTGAATTTCCGATAACAACAACGACGACAACAACAACAACAACAACAACAACAATAACAACAACAACAACAACAACAATAATAATAATAATAATAATAATAATAATAATAATAATAATAATAATAATAATAATAATAATAATAATAATTTCTGGGGTTTTACTTGCAAAAACCACCATATGATTATGAGGCACGCCGTAGTGCGGGACTACACAATATATTTAGACCACCTGGGGTTCCTTGACGTGCACCTAAATCTAAGTACACGGCCGTTCTTTGCGTTTCGCCCCCATCGATATGCGGCCGCCCTGGTCGGGAATCGAACCCGCGCCCTCGGGCTTTTGGCTTAGCATCGGGACACGATACGTGGTAAGCTGCAACGGCGGGTACTGAATTTCAAAAAATAAATAAATAAGAACGTCGTCGAAGTCAGCAAATCAGGGACATAGCAAGGGGGGGGGGGGAGGCTTCAGCAATCCATTTATGCATGTTCGTGCAAATTAGAGGTAGCGTTAGTAAAGCAGTCTAGATTAAAAACAAAGTGGTGACATTGCGTTCCGGGCTGTTGTTCACTAGACAGCGCAGCATTAAAAAAAAAATAAAAACTAAAACATGCGTGCGGCGTACCAATGGAAAGATATGCGCCTATAACTAACAGCAAGTAACGAAAAGACCCGGGAAGGGAGTCTCGCGTTTTCGAAACATCGCGAAGCAAACGCGTGCGATTTTCGTGTTTCCACTGCGTGCTGCGAGGCAACGGTCAACAGCAAATTGGCCCGCATGCGCGCAGGACTCCCCTAAATATAACAACAAAAAGGAAAAGAAACGGAACAAGTCCGTATAGCCACTCATGATGGCGAGCGCAAACAGAACGCAGTACAATAAAACGAAAAGACGACACAGGCGCCTTACAGCAACGTTCGAAACAAAAATCGCTGAAAGTCAATAAAAACAGAGCGAAAAGGAAGGGAGAGAGAGAGAGAGGGGGGGGTGATGTGGAAGGCCTGGGAGGGTACTACTCTCCGCAGGGAGTTCCGTCCGCCATCCTTATTTATTTGTGTATTTATTTTTTTGCCGGCGGGTAAGAACCGGCTTTCCTCGAGCTCCGTTGGAAGCTAGGTGTTTTTTCGAGAGAGGAGGTCGAAGGGTCTAGTGGGAGGGGTTGAGACAGGGCACGGAAGTTGAGGGTTAGACCTTCGAGCGAAACACATAGAAGTGGGTTGGCATGTTCGGCAAGCGTAGGGAGCCCTCGAGAAAAAGGCACGCACACGATGGCAACATGAAGAGTGCTTGTGTTTCGTCGTTTTTTCTTCTAATGTCTTGTTATTTCCTTCGCGCTGCATGTAAAGATGAAGAAGAGGGCACGCAGGCAAGATAGCGTCTCGCGAAACTCGCGACACGCGCGTGACATGAAATAAAGAATGGAAGCTGCGGCAAAAACACATCTCTTCGGCCGTCCATCCGTCGGGGTGGGGATTCGGGGCACGTTTTGGGCTTTAGACACGCTGAATTATTCAGGTATTGTGCTTTTGCAAAAGACCGGCAGGCATCGGAAGGGGGGAGCAACGTCCGTCCGTCCCGTCGTCATGACTTCGCTCGCCGTTCGAGACTTCTTCCTCCCCGAGGGCCTCTTCTTCTTTCCCTCTCGGAGAATGCTCTTCCACGGAAACCATTGTCTAACCTCCTTTCTCTGCACATCGAAGAAAAAAAAAGTCTTGCAGGATCAACTGGGGTTGTTGGTTACGTATGTGCGACAGCATCGTTACATCGATATTGAACGAAGACGTGTGTCTCTTATGCACCTTTTCAACAAGGGCTTCTTGGTTGCCGCCACAATCTCCCCTGGGCTGTTGTAACTACGCGTGACGCCCCCCCCCCCCCCCCCCTCCGAAAAAAAAAAAGCACTGCCGAGGCATCGACGTCAGACTTTGTACTCCTGTGCTACAGTCCAGATAGGATGTGCGCCAGCTCTACGACGGAAGGGTCTGTAACGGCGGGTTCGCTTCCTTAGTCGACGTAAGCCAACACTTGGCATAATCTATCAATGGTAAGCCAGCTTTAGCAATCATTTAGCCGTGGTTTATCCAGCCTTATGCAACTTTAGCTGATATTAACCGTTTAGCCGAGACTAGCCAACGTTAATTAGTGTAAACCAGTGCTGCTAATACGCAATTAAACACGGTCTATTTCGCACCGATCTCTTTGACATCAAGGTATATAACGACAGAGAGAGAGAGAACCAAGGACTTCGCCGTGTTGGTATATCACTGTTTTCAAAGCTTGCAGAGGCTGCTTACGTCACGGCTCGGGTGTCGCCCAGTCGCGCGAAGTTGTCCGTTATCTTCCTCCACAACAGTGGTCGAGTCACCGGTCAACAGCTGACCATGTTTCGCAGATCGTTTTCTGTAAACTAGAAAGCTACGAGTTATGTTATTTATTTATTTTTTTTCCACGATTTGAAACTTCAGGCGTCGCAGTCTCCTCGCTTCCTTTCCCGCTCTCCTCCCGACTTTTCGTATATCGTCCGATCGTTCTGAGATCGTGAATGAGACATAAAAAGAGAGAGAGACGATGCGCGGTGTTTTCCAAATAGACGCTGCTCACAAGACTTCGACCGACTCGGCGGGCGACAGTGCGGCCCGCAAAGTTTAGCGCTATTCTCTTCGAATACAAAGCGACTTCGCCCGTGACGTGCCCGTACGATTTCGAAGGTCTCGTTCGAGAGCCGATAAAAGAACAGAAAAACAACACAACGAGAGCTTGGACTTCAGTCCCTCGCTAGCCTCTTTTCTTCAACTTCCAGTTTTCTTTAAAGCAGTGAAGGGGGAGGCTTTCGCACGAGCGCCGCCGTGCCTCGCGGGTTTTCGCTCTCCGGCCAGCTGACCTGCCCCCCCCCCCCCCCCCCAAGAGCTCAGGTTGCGGCTCTTCTTTTGCGTTGTCGACAGTCCCTCTCGGCTACCTTGTTCCGTGCGGTCGAGACCTCACTTGCCCCCCAATTCTTGCTGCCTTTTACGACGCGCTTTCTTTAGCGTTGCCTTCTGCAGACAGTCCTTTCATGTGCTTCGCATTGAAACATGGTCCACTTCACTAGTTCCTACCGTTGTTCACTCCCGAGGCACCGTGTGATTGGCTCGCGAGAATGCGCCGTTTCTTCTCCAATCCACCCACCCCACTCCCCCGCGGGCATTTCGTGCCGCGGTCAAAGCCGGTGACGAGGTGGGGAAGGGGGGGAGTAAATCCGAATCTTTCCTTCCTCCCTTAGGGAACAGGACAGCGGTAGTGCCGGCGCTGAGGCTTTTGCTTCCAGCGCAGGTAATCTCATCCGGTGTAGGTACGCCCATCGTTCTTTTCTTTCCTCCCGAGATTTTTTTCTCGTGAACAATCCTCGGGAAGATGATGCCTGTAGGATAAGAGAGAGGACGGCGGTCCGTATCAAACGCTAGTTTTCTAGACTCGGCGACAGTTGCGTCCTCCTCCGTCGTATCTCCTCTTCTTCTCTTCTTGATATTAGTTTCAAGTTATGTCTCTCTCGGTTCTGTGGCAACAAAGAAACGGGGCGGAACAGGTGAGCCTCCCAGTATCTCCTGAGTCTCCCATACCTCGACTTCGTGATTCTCAATGGAGATACCGCTCTTTTGTCAAGCCCGCAAACCGGTAGCGAAGCAGAAGCCGGGATTTCTTTCATCACGTGAAATTGTTTACAATTTCTTGTTAGGAATGCCTCGTGTAAGTCAAGTAGCTCTGTATCGAAATAACCTCATAAATGTAGAATTACGGTGTGGTAATTATTGGGGATCGCGGAACTTACCAACTGCAAAAAAAAAAAAAAAGAGTAATAAGGAACACAAATAATTTTTGTAAGAAATGCAATGCGACTAATTCTGCTTACAAAAGTACCTGGATTGTTGCCTTATTTGACCGCTAGAGGCACCACTTGCGGTGGTAGCAGCTTTGTCTGTTCGCAGGAATACTAAGTGCAGATTGTTGACGGAACAGGGAGTTTTCGTTCTTTTTTTTTCTATACTGAGAAACTCAGGTGTGAATGTCACTCGTCGAAGGTCTGATTTGCTGCCAAGCGTCAGTGAATGACAGGTTATGAGGGGAAGGAAAAATGATAATGATGAAGATTAGATGATCCCTGATCCCATTAACGATTCGTGCACATGGTAGAAGTACACGTGTAGCATCATATGATACTTAACATCATATGTAGTATCGTATGTCGCAGCACGTGATAAAAGCGTCATATATAGACTGCAGTTGCCTAAGAAGCAACTGGATGCACCTCAGTATTCCAGCTACACAGCGATAAGATTCGAAATACGTCCTTCCGCACAATAAACCCAGTCATCAACGCAGCCTTCGCTCATCGGCTGTCTCGGATCTCCACTCCGCCGCACTTACGGTGTCACCCATAACGAGACAACAAACCCCATCAATTAATTAGCGAGCTCTTCGCAAGTCACGCTAGTTAAAACAGATTAGTTTGTTGTCTTTGGTCAGAGCGCTCGTTCATTCCTTCAAATGCGCGCGTCGAGGCTCGATTTTTCAATCGTGCTCAGGACCGCAGGAATGAGGAGCGCGCTTTTCAATCTCCTTAGGACACGGGGCACCCTCGGCTAAAGCCGTGTCGAGGCAGGCATACACTGCATTGCAGAGAGAAGAGGTTGGGGTGGGGGGGTGGGGGGGGGGGATATTGCTGCTGCCCGGCGGCGCACGGTTCCGCGCAAACCGTATGGGAGGCGCCCGTCCAATAATACGCGGGCGGCTAGTCGAGCCAAAGGAAAAGATAAATGCCGAGAAGCACTGCAAGAGGCTTGGAAGGAGCCAGCGGGGCTGCTGCACTAGATGCAAGGCTCGGTGATCTATCCCACGTCGCTGTCATTAGGGTAAACTCTCCTCCTTCTTCTTGGAGCACATTCCGGAGACTAAACGCGAGCATAGCTGCTGGTGGCCCAGTCGCGAACGTGCTGCTTCGGTGGCAGAGAGGAAGCGAGGTGGGAATGGGAAACGCGCGTTGCCCGGCCGTGAGTTGCCCTACTCTGCATCGCTAATTCGGTGCAGGACGCATCGAACCAGGCTGCTAGGGTACTCACTGTGCGCTCTTGATCGCGGTATGCGATGTGGTGAGGTCTTTGAATCAGCAACAGCCGACGGAACTTTGACGCAGCTATAGCATATCCTGAGGAGTCCTCGTTACTGTGATGATTCACTGTTATCGAATACTTGCCGGCAGAACGACTGCCGAGGCTTGCGTGTTGCCAACGCGGAATGACAACAGGACGTGGTATACACATTTGCATTTAATGTTAACTGTTATCATTATTGTTACTAACTGAACATTGAATTGAGGTTTAATGAAGCCAGTGCTGTTGTTACAACGGCGGATAACCAATAGTACCAAGTTCTAATAATTGCTGCTAATATGCGCGTAAATGTGGTATAGTTGAATCCCGTCTGAAGAAAATTACGGCAGCACTGTTGTACTGGGGAGTTACGTATGCCACTTAGTTGGTCCGACGCTCGACTGGATGTAAGCTGCTACGCGGCCGATTTCGTGGCTTTCACGACATGCAGCGCACGTTGGTGGCTGCTTCGGCGGGGCAGCTATCAGCTGTGCATCCCGACTGGTTCGTCGCCGGCCGCGTGGGTTCAGAAGCTAAGGGGAGAAAGAGAGGCGAGAGTGTGTGAGAGAGAGAGGAGGGAGACCGCAAATCTGGGAGTCACGCGTCCAATGGGTAGCGATCCATCAGCGCTGTCCTCTTCCAAGAGAGGGAAGGGAGAGGTGAAGGCGAGAACTCCGTTGGCAGCCTTGAGAAGCGTTACCCTCCCCCTTTCTTACTCATCCCCCCCCCCCCTTTTATGGCGTTAGTACCATCGTTTAGGCCGGCCCCTGTAGGGCCGCTGCTTCCCTCGATGCAGGCAGAGCGCTGGTATTCATGCAAAAGAAGTCGCGCGCCTGCGCTCTTCTGTGTTTCTGGAGATTTTTTTTTTTCTTTGTCGTCGCTTCGAAAAATGAATTGCCCTTCTTCTTTCTGTTCTTTTTTCTTAAGCACTTTTTCGCGTTATTCTTTCTTTTACGCTGTGAGACGAGGAGCGGACCCCGCCGCTTAGCGCTTTTTACACAACGGAACTGTTTCGAAGAATCTTTGAGGCCTCCGATCTCTGGCGCTGAAAAATAGGCCCTCCCTCCCTCGCCTTACTTCGGCTAGCGCGTGAGGCGTCCTTTAGTGCTTCCAATGCGGAGAACTTCGTGAAAAGAGGCCAGTCTCATCGCGCATATCCACTCCCCCCTCCTCCACCTCCACTTTCTAACCTACGCTCGCGTTTTCTTTCTTTCTTTTTTCTTCCATTTTTCTACATACCACGCCTCGCTCGTAGCGCTTCCTACATTGCTCTACGTTCTTTCGATGCGTAAGTACGTGGGCCAAGAGTCGCGTAATTTATCTATTCATGGGATGCGAGCCGCAGTGAACTGTGTGTCAGCTCTGGGTTAGACCAATTTAGAACCAACCGGGTGCCGCATTCCTCTTGTTCATGGTGTATGCAGCTTTCGGGCCTTCATCTTTGATGTATAGTTGTGCGTGTCCGTTGCTGTTACGAATACTGCTTTTTTCATGACGTCACGGCGTCAGCCGTCGTTCCTGCGTCTCCTGACATCACAACGTCGTTTAATGATATTTGGCGATTTGCCATGGCAGAAGCATAGCTTATACTGCGGTACTGTAACCATTGGTCTTCTACATTAGTATCCTCATTTAACTTATTTTGCTCTTACCCGCCGCGGTGTTCTAGTAGTTAATGCGAAGGTCGCGGGATCGAATCCCAGCCCGCATTTCGACGGAGGCAGAATGCTAGAGGCTCGTGTACTTAGAATTAGGTGTACGTTTTTAAGAACCTCAGGTGGTCAAAATTTAGTGAGCCCTCCACTAGGGCATCTCTCATAACCATTATGTTTTTATCATTACGTTTTGGGAGGTAAAATTCGAACAATTATTATTATCGCTTTAACGCGGACGCAAACTCGTCATACCCGCCTCCGGTTGCAACAGACGTAACCCCCGAGAGTCACTCGATGCCACGTGACTTTGAAGAAGTTCGAAATACCGGACAAAAGACGTCAAATTCGACGTAGGGCCATTGCGCAAAAGGGTATGGCAGTGTCAGGGCGTTGCTCAATCTTTGAAGAGCACTATTGAATGTGAGAAAGGATGGAACTCTGCGGACGGATGAACAGGGGAACGGCCTTTTTTCTATCATCCGGGACACCAGAGGCAAGTTCCGTTTCACCTTTGCGTTCATTTCTGTTCCGACGTTCTTTTCTTTGATTTGCGAACACGCGAAGCGCGCCTCGAACATGCGCTCTTTCTTCGCCCGCACATCTTTACAGAGTCGGAGAAAGCGATGGAGGAAAGAAGGAACGAAGAAAGGGAATCGAGCTTGAGAGAAAGGGAAACGCGAAAGCTGAAAAGCGAAGGTGGCAGAAATCCGCCCGCAGAATCGTGCCCAAAGCACTTTTCGACGGCGGCGCGTTATATATATAAGCGCCCATATAGGCGCGCTCGTGGCAGTGTATTCGGAAGAGGAATAAAAAGATATACAAAGTAACAAAACGAAAAGGAATATCGGCGTGCGCGACGGTGCGGGCACGTTTTCCTGACAGCTGCAAAGGTCGCCACGCCATCGCACGCCGCCGATCGAGGTGTAGAAGAATCCTGCATCGCATCGAGGTTGCTCTCTGATTTTTTTCCGGTTCATTCATTTTTCTTTTCTTACCTGACTTCCTTTTTTCTTTCTCTTCCTGGCGCGAAGACGATTTGGCGCCGTCGAACGCACGCCATCGAAACGATAGCGGAGCCGGCGGCGTCGGGCAACCAAGGCGCCCGCATTTCGCCTTTCTTTCCTGTGTTCTTTCTTTCTTTCTTTTCTTTCTCCCTCCGTGGTTTTGGTCTTTTGTGCGCAGTCCCGTACCCAAGGCTTCGCGATCGCGTTCACGCCTCTAGCTCAACCATCGCGCTTCGCAGCACAACACAGGCATCGTCCGGCCGGGGAAAGTTCGTATCCTCGTCTCTCGAGTTCCGTGCAGCATTATCGAAACTGTTGTGTAAATGTATGCATAAGCTTTTCGCGTTCGTGGATACGATAAAGTTGTGTCGGGTCAACTCAGGTCGATTCCAGCCTACTTCATCGATTTTTTCGGCTTGGGTTGATGCTGACTTAAATAAAGCTTAACGGACCGTATGCGTAGGCCAGTAAAGTCGGCCATATCGTTCGACATCAATTCGCAACCGCACTGTCTTGGCGGGGATGAAATATAAAAGGCACACGCAAACAACACCGCAGTGTGCCCCTATGTCACTTTGTCCTTTCCAAACACGAAAAATCGACAAATCAATCATTTTTTGCTCCCAGTGCAACAAATTGTTCCTTGGCGACAGATACTGTGGCCTTAAAGGGACACTAAAGGCAAATATTAAGTCGACGTTGATTGTTGAAATAGCGGTACAGAAACCTCGTAGTGCTGCTTTTGAGCCAAGGAAGTGCTTATTTTGAAATAAAATCACGTTTTTAGTGGTCCGCATCGCGTTAGCGCGCTTCAAATCTCCCGCCTGAAAATACGACTTTCATACGTCACTGCTGCCGTGCCCAACGTTGCCCGCTTTTACTGCGCGGCCGTAGTAGCAGCCGAGCGGAAGTAGCGGGACCCACAGTAGCAACAACGGCGCTGCGGCAAAGACTTGCTCGGATGGGCACATTCAAAGCCTTCACCAAGTTGCGGTTGGTCTCGTAATCCTCAGTTCGAAAGTGCAGCGAGCACACACGCAGAGGTTTTGACTGTTTAGCACACTGGCGCAATGACATGACACTAAGCCACTTCGAGCGTAAGGGTTCATTCCGCGGCACCCAGGGAAAGCACACACCGGTTTCTTTGCTGCAGCACTGGCGTTGTGCACCATTCGGGCATCCGGCAATATCACAAGCATGCGGCATTTTGTCGAACTTTCTGCCAGAGCAACTTTCACGAGCGCGCAAAACACGCACGGCAGTACGCGATCCCGAAACTACCACTGAGACGGGCGAGGCGCAGTTCGGCGAAAACGGAACCTTCGAACCACGCGCGCCGTTCCCCATGGCAACGCCACGGATGTTTTGTTTTCCATGAACAAAGCGGAAACGAACAAACAGCATTTTATTACGTCTTTTGATGCTCGGAATGTTCTTTTTTTACTGCTGCTAGTTTGATTACTAGTGATTTATTGCAGGCCGACTTCCATACGTCATCGGGATCACTTCGAAAATGTCCCACTCGTGGCGCTCATCATGCGATACATTTAGCTTAATTTCTCGGCAAGTAGGGCACTGCTGTTGATAATATTGCCATTTTAGAAGTTGTCATACATTGGGCTTTCACTCTGACATAAATTGTTATTTGCCTTTAGTGTCCCTTTAAGACGCTGTAAGAAATGCGAAAGCATTTTGTGCACTCGCTTTCCGAGATGTCTTATTTTCACGTCACGCTTCCCAGAATGCACAACGAGGCATTACTACTTTCTTTTATTTTTTTTCCTAGCCTTCCGAGTCTGTTCAGTTATCTTGCCAGAGCAGCGCCGATTTGATCGCATTCTCTCTGCACTGCACATAACTGCGCATGTAGTTTACAGGCCCGCCATCGATCAGCGTTCAGAGGGACCTCGCTGACCACTTCTCCGGACCGTTCCCCGCAAGTGCGCCAACGCACGCACGGTGTTATTACGCGGTAACTAGCAGTAACTAGAGCTGTGGGCCGGTTAAAAGAAGTGCAGCTTAAACGAAGGAAAAAAAGAAACTAGCTGCCCCCTATTGGACTGCTTTTGCGGGAACTGCGAAAGGGGAAGATGCCTCATTGCTTCCGTGAGCTGACAAGTTTGCGTGCACTCGGCGAGAATTGCCGTGGCCTTGTGTAGTGTTAGGACCTCACCTGATGCACTGCCGCCGGCGGTTCGCTGCAATTTGCTCCGCCAGGAGGCCTAGAGTGGCCCCGAAAAAAGTGCTCCGGGAAAGACGTTAGCCGTCATCTCCACAGATGGTGCCAAGGAAATATATGGCAGCGCCTCTTATGTAGGTTGCATCCTCTGACGTCATCCATAGGCCGTCGTGTTGTTGTACAACAAGCATGGTGGGAAGCCTGTATCGGTGTCGTTCTGCTGGTAGTCTGCTTTTGTTTTCAGAAGCACAAAGGAGGCTTCGAATAGTACAACAAACTGGCACATACTGACGTCACGCAAGTGTCCCCTATATTCGACGGGGCTCGAGCAACGCGATTGGCTATTGTGGAGGGATAATAAGCAGACGATGAAAGAAGCAGACGAAAAAAAAGTTCAAGTGGAACAATCTGGTGGTGTTGTTTACTTGCACGCGAAGCATCATTCGATTCTGAACAAATTAAGTAGTGTTGTAACAGTAGATATACTCCTTTAGGGAACATGGAAGACTAAGCGCCATTTAACCAACGCATGGTAACACTGGGCAACATATTTGTCGATAGTACAGGTGAATGGTAGCCAGGATGAGCAAGTTCTAGGCAGTGCTGCCACTGTGCGATTAAATATGGTATAAATATCGGACAACCACCGCTCGTCTTTTACCGTTAACAAATTGCGAAGCTAGGCGTACGCTATGTTCTCGCATTAAAAAAAAAAAAAGAAGAGCGAGAAGAGAGAGCGAGCAGACGCAACAAGCGAAAACACTAGCAGACGAAACAAAGAACAGAAACAAAAAGCTGTAACATTTGGTCTTACCTTTCAGCGAGTCGACCTTGTGATTTCGCGGCCGTTCTTCGAAAAGGTGGGAGCAGTTTCAGGCGTAGTTCGAAGTCATATTCTGTCTATTACGAGGGCTCATTTAGTGAACAACTCAAGAGATGAGGGCTGGTTTTGAGCGGGAGAGCCGGCACTGGCCTCCAAAAGGGTATGCGGCGCAGAACTAACGCTTCAGTTGTACGCGAGGGGACGACGTACGGTGGCATCGTTATCGTTATGGATGTTTTCGGAGTGGCCAAATCACACGTTTTGGACGGTAAGTGAGCCTCGGTATTTGAGTTCCCGTTCACTGATCTGGGTATACGCTCAGAACCTGCCTATTACGGCGCAAATCGCTTTGAGAACATGAGTTAGAATCGCGTATAGGGAAGACGGACGGACGAACTAGCAATTTCATGATGAATCATTGCTTAGGTCAAATAAGCCAGAACAGATAAGAAACGTTGAAAAAAAAAAAAGGTATCGGGAGAGAAAGAGTGAGAAACGTATTGGCGAGTCAGATGTGGAACGCGTACGTTAGTTAAAGTTGAGCATAAATTTAGAAAGTTTGTGAGTGGACCAATCTGGCCCGCATCTACAAACTAACATAACGATAGTTTTACCGACTAAATACAATGAACGATCAATGGAAAATGGATAGCTATGCCCGCCGCGGTGTTCTAGTGGTTATAGCGCTCGACTGCTGACGCAAAGGCCGTGGGATCGAATCCCAACAGCGGCGGCCGCATTTCGATGGAGGCAAAATGCTAAGGGCCCGTGTTCTTGCTTAGCGTTAGGTGCACGTCGAAGAACCCCAGGTGGTCGAAATTTTCGAAGCCTTTCACTGGAGCGCCTCTCATAATCGTATCGTCGTTTCCGGACGTGAAACGCCAACAATAATAATTATTATTATTACAATGTATACCTCTCCCTTGAATACCCTTGTTTAAAGGGACACTAAAGGCAAATAATAAGTCGACGTTGATTGTTGAAATAGCGGCCCACAAACCTCGTAGTGCTACTTTTATGCCAAGGAAGTGCTTATTTTGAAATAAAATCACGTTTTAGTGGTCCGCATCGCGTTAGCGCACTTCAAATCACCCGCCTGAAATCTGACTTTCATACGTGACTGCTGCCGTGCCCAACGTTGCCCGCCATTACACTAGTAGCAGCAGAGCGAAAGCAGCGGGACCCACAGCAACAACAACGGCCATCGAAGCCATCCAAGCTTGCCGCAATCGCCGCAATAGATGTGGACAGAGAACTTGACAACGAGTCATTGGTTCGCGACGCTCCAATTCAGCGACTTGAGCCCCGATGAACGCGGTATGCTGCTGAGGGCTCGGTGCCGGCGTCGTTGCGTACTACGATAGCAGCCTCGGCAGCGACTCTCCCGAGCCCGACAGCAGCGAGGAAACCAGCAGTGCGGTGTCGGGCGACGAAGCTGTGGTGGACCTGCGACTTTCACGAGCGCGCAAAACACACGCGGCAGTACGCGATCCCGAAACTACCACTGAGACGCGACCGCGTGAGCGAAGCAGGGCGCCGGGCGAAGCGTCGTTCGGCGAAAACGGAACCTTTTAACCACGCGCGCCGTTCCCCATGGCAACGCCACAGAGGTTCTTTTTTTCCATGAGTCAAACGGAAACAAACAAATAGCATTTTATTACGTCTTTTGATGCACCAAAGGTTCTTTTTTTATTGCTACTAGTTTGATTACTAGTGATTTATTGTAGGCAGACTCTCATACGTCATCGGGATCACTTCGAAAATGTCCCACTCGTGGCGCTCATCATGTGATACACTTAGCTTAATTTTCTCGATAAGTAGGGCACTGCTGTTGATAATATTGCCGTTTTAGAAGTTGTCATACATTGAGCTTTCACTCTGACATAAATTATTATTTGCCTTTAGTGTCCCTTTAACTCGACCCGCCCGCATCGAGTTAACGCCAACAAACTAACTATTTAATAAGTCGCACGCACGCACGCACGCACGCACGCACACACACACACACACACACACACACACACACACACACACACACACACACACACACACACACACACACACACACACACACACACACACACACCAGTTGAAATAATGCAGTAAGTTGAAGGAGTGCACTGACCGGGAGTCTTGACTGGAGGTGCATGTCTGTCGTCAGGCGCACTCCGCTCGCGCATGCGCGGAATGCATCCCAGCACCGCCGCCACGATGACGTCCGAACAAAGCCATACAGCACACGTCACACGATGTGGCTTTCAAGCCCGAGCGAAACCTTTTTCCGCGCAGGGACAAGCGGTGGCGCACGGCCTGATTGAGGGGCTTCCCTTTTGAATCGACAGCGCAGCCCGGCGCTGGTAATTACTAGGACGGGCGCTGGCCCCCGGAGGGGTCAGCCAGCGCCATTGTTGTTCGTGACGTATGTTTACGCACTGACGGAAGGGACCCCGTACGTCAGGTCACAGACGAAAGAAAATAATAATAATCGCCAAGCTCGCGACGTGCTGTAAGGTCGGCATAGTCGCGAGCACTTGCGTGCTAGCGCAAGGCCGGCCAACAACTCGCCCTACCCGCCATTTTGCGCTAGTGCTCTAAGAGCTTGATGTGAGCGATAACGCTCCTGCGTGCTGTATTTCTCGGAGAGCTAGTTAATAGATGACGTTGTGTGAGGGGCACTGTAGCGTTTTCGTCATGTTGCGCCAAGCACTGTGAGGACAAGCTGCGTGGCTCCTCTGTATAGCAACCTCTTTTTGCTGAAAGTGCCGCTTACGAGCGGTTTTGCTTTGGTTCGAGCAAACAGCTCGGAACGTTTTAATCGGTGCACGCCCATTGCCCGGGCAGATTGGCCAATTAGTCTGAATTGTTGTTGCGTCGGAACGCTTTTTTTTTTTTTTTTGGTGTATCGTGTATAGGAACATTAAGCGAGCAAGCAAAGAAGTATTGTTTCGTCCATATTTTGCAACAAATTGTGGCAGTTGAGCGCCCTATATCATGAGATGTTGTTTCTAATGAGATAGGCCAGCTGTTTTAGCAACAGGATATTATTTTAGTAGCTATTCCATGAGCGTTACATTACGCTCAAGCCCTCGGATGGTTCATTACGGGGCCATTCTGTCTGTGCGTTCGCTTTAGCAGCATATACGCCACATTGGTAGCGAATATAATGTACCTCAAATTGCAGTAAAGCACGAGCTCTCGTTATCATAGGGGATCTTTCTGAATTAAAGTTAAATTGATGCTGCGGTTCTACGTGCGAAAAGTACCATGCAATTATGAGGCGTGTTGTAGTAAAGGTGTCTGGGGTGGGAGGGGGGGGGGGTTACTCCGGATTAGTTTTTGACCACTTGGGGTTCTTTAGCGTACACACCTGAATCTAAGTACGAGTGCTTTGGCATTTCGCGCCTATCGTATAATACGGCGACCATAGCCGGGAATTGGAGCCACGTGCTCGACCTTCTCAATTAAGTAATAAAAATAATCGTTGACTTCTTTCGTCCCAAAGCCATCATATGATTTTGAGGGACGCCGTAGTGGAAAGCTCCGGAAATTTTGACCACCTAAATCCATGTAAGTACACGGACCTCTGTAGCATTTCTTCGCCTCCATCGAAATGCAGCCGCCGCTGCCGGGATTCGATCCCACGACCTTCGGGTCAGCAGTCGATTGATCAACATAAACACGCGGCTAGTTTCTCAATTTGAGTGGCAATTGCGAATTAGGCTGGCACCTTACCAACCCCCGTGGCTTATACGGCTGCGGATGCGGTAGTCTTCAGCCCCCGTAAAGCTTTCTTTGCCCCTTTCGAATCGCGCAGTGCGGGAGAGAGCGGCTCCGGCCGTGCGGCCGCCGCCACGTCCACGGGCCGCCAAGTGGTGGTGCTCGCCGCAAAAAAACGCGATGGGCCGTGTGCGGCGCCCGTTTTTCGATTATCTCGTCTCCCGCCGTGCCGTCGTTGTCTTCCGGCGCCGCTGCACGGGAGTCGAAGCGGTTGGCCTTTTTCCCCGTGTGCCGCGCGCGTTTCGCTGCATCGGCGTCGGCGGCCAAGGGGGCAAGGGGCAGCACCACCGCCGGGCAGTGCTCCGCCCATGCGTGCGCGGAGTGCTGCGTTGCCCGAGCAATGGACGAAAATTACATCGTGTAGCAAGGGGCGACGTACGGGCGCGGCTCGCTCGGGAAGTCTTTCTAAGAGTATGGCACGCAACAAAAGAGGAACACGTTGTACGTTCTGTACTACGACGTGGCTCACGACGAGTACGGGGCACGCGCGATCTGCTGGCCGGCGCGGATCTGCTGTCCTGTCTGCGTCGTCAAGACGGAAGCGAAGAAGGGATACTGATCATATGAACGCTTTAGCACTACTGCTGGCTACTACTACTCCTACTACTACTACTGCACATATTGATGAATTCCTGCTACTACTTGCACTAATACTAATGTACTGATCTGTACAAGTGATAAACTGATTGATTACTACTTCGACTTTGTACAGTAGTAGTAGTAGTAGTAGTAGTAGCAGTAGTAGTAGTAGTAGCAGCAGCAGCAGCAGCAGCAGCAGCAGCAGCAGCAGCAATAACTCACAAGCCTATAGTCTCTTATTAATTTCTGAAACTCTGTTGCGTCTAAGTGTCAACGAGAACATGTGTATCGGCAACGGTTCATATTATTTTGCATTCTTGATTGCCTTTAAGCTTTGGTCATTCGTTCGGGCTAATCCGCGTGTTATCGCTAACGCCGAAATTGCCCAATCAAGTGAGGTGGATGATAAAAATATAGACTATGGCGAATAGAATTCTTACATGATTCGGTACTTGTCTTTTCCTTCTTTTCAGTTTATTCTTCTCAGGGGCCCTTCCTTTTCACACGTGTGCTTTTAAAATAATTTATCCTGGGCACCTGCGCTTTCTTTGGCTCCATCTGTACGTTGAGTACAGTTCGGTAGCTACGACACCTGCGCACTTACCTAAGTCTACATCGTTCGCTACTAGCGCCTTCCTGCGATGATTATCGGTAATGTGTTTGACGACTGCGCGGTAAAAGGTGTTGACCCTCTTCCTGTCAATGAGTTTTCGCAGATAACACGCAGCGTTGCCCCTCTCAAAGGGCTGGAACACATTCCAACAGGCCCGCAACCATATCGCTGTGGACATCTACAGCACGAAAAATAAACTAAACGAATAAATATAAGACTACTTACACGTTGGACAACAAGCGCGACAATCACGTACGCAAGGCCGCACCTGTTCCTTCGCGATTTCGCGCTCTCAGGCGACGCCAGTTCGCCATTCACGATCGTAGAGCCAAACTAACAAGCCATAACGAACTCCCCTTCGGCGCATATCAGCCGATCGCACACCGGTCAACTGCGGGGCTCGGCCGGGAAGGGGAGATGCGGGGCTCGGGATCACCTGTCCTTTCGGTTTCATCCGCGTCGCGTGGAAATTAGCCCTCCATTGTGAGGTCTTATCTGCACCCGCTTGAATCTACTAACTACAAATACCGGTGGTGCGCCCGAGATTCGTGTTCAATACGAGCTGCCGGGGTTTCGTTCAGCCCCCCCCCCCCTTCCCTCTCTTCGCCTCCATCACACGTGCGGGGTTTGTTCGGACCGAAGTTCCGTGGTCAAACACGGGATCACCTGCGGCGCAAGCGGCGCAGGCGAGCCCCAGCCTCGTGGGGTTATCTATATATCTGTCTGTCTGTGTATGTGTGTGTGTAGTTTAGTACCCGCTGGATTGATGTACGGCTCGGTTGAATGAGGCTATAGGAGCGGGGGACCCCCTTCTGAGCCTGCAGGGCAACCGGGCAAACATCAGCGCCGCTGTCCGCGTCGAACTTAGATCACCTGGGTCCCTCACGAGGGTTTGTGTGCAGGAAGGGTGGGGGGGGGGCACCCCTCGAAGGGATAGCGCTGGCCAAACGCAGCTGTATAGGGCAACCTTGTGTGTGTGTGTGTGTGTGTGTGTGTGTGTGTGTGTGTGTGTGTGTGTGTGTGTGTGTGTGTGTGTGTGTGGACGCAAAGGCGTACAGACACAAAAGAGAATCTCGACGCTGTGCGCACGTCCTCTGGACAGTAGCCGAGTGGGTTGCATGGTGTTCGTATAGGCATGTATAGAAAGTATTGCTGGCATTCGCACCACGGAGGGTTGGGAGGAGAGGGTAGAGGGATGTGAAAGGGGGGAGGGGGAGGAGCGGCTCTGAATGCCGGAGGGCTCGTCGTAAGGTGGAAGCCGGATGAGCGTTGATCGCCCCCAGCTCGTGGCCTCTGACCGCTGATAGGGGGCTTCACTCCGCTCTCATGCTGCGGGGGATGATGGGTCCGTGCGCTCAGTGATTTCCTGAGCGGCAGTCCAGCTTCTGCTGTTGTAGATAAAAGAAAGTAATGACCGCCGCCGGTCTCTTCAGCCCACTTTTATGTCAGCACGTCCCCTGCGAAGTAATCTGAGCACTTCACTCGTGACGCAGCACGTTTCCTGCGTCGTGATTCTCCCTCTTTTTTTTTTGTTCAGTAAATTGACGCTTCATTCGAATTCCCGCCTATTGGGAAGTGCCTACTCTCCACGTGACGTTTCCCATTTCGGAGTCGATATCAAGGACGTGTAAGTCTCTGCTGATTAACGATCTCACATCGCCCAGATAGGGGTTTCCGATTTCATAAGTGTCGTTTTCAACTGTCGGTTCACGGAATCTAAAACAACGATATCGTGCTGATTCAACTATAACTCGTTGCTGCTAATGTCTGTCCGACATTCCAGTGGGAAAAATTCCATGCTTTCTTTATATTGTATTTCGCAAACCCTCTGTATGAGTATTGCACAGTTACAACTGTGCTTTCGGCTTGTTGAAAGCTCCGTCGCTGTTTTTAAACTCACCGACTCACTATAACGTTCCCATACTGCCGCGCTTGTTGACGCCTCTGATGTCTTCTCGAAAGATCTTTGCTAAAGTCACGCGTGGCCGTCTTTCTCTCCCACTCGGGACAGGCAAGTGTCGTAAGCACACCCGTGAGTGCTCTCCCATCAACCTCGAAGAAGCACCGCTATACGTGCGCGTCGCGATGATGCAGCCGCGCTTCGGCGATCTGCTGCCACCACCAACGTGACCGCCCTCTCAAAACAACAACGTCAAACTCCCCGGCATCGCCTCCGCACACACCATACCTACTCCGCGTGCACTCGAGGTACAGGACCTCCATCCCACGTTGTCTTCTCGGCCCGAGAAGACGTCCTCTTCGCGGGCCACCCCTCTCAAGACCGAGACCGGTCTCCACCTTTCGTATTGCCTTCCCCGTTCCTTCCTATAGTGCAGGCTGCCTGCATTCGATGCTATCTCGGCGGGGCCTTTTACAACGCGCACGCACCCACCCTTAATGGCGCTTTAATGCCGCGGTTCGTCCGCGCACGCGCAGTGCGGTACGTACGCTGCTGTCTCTCGGAGCGCGCAACGTCAGCCATGGGCGTCGCAGGGCGACTGCTACACGGCGCTCGTTGTGCGCGAGGTTGACGCGTGGACGACGCCTTTTCTTACGGCCGCGCCGGGGCGGTTTGTTGGATGTGATGCTCGCGTCTTGTTTATATCTTGTGCAGTGTTTTCTACGGAGACGGCTGCAGTACTGCGTAAAGCTATATGCGCCAAGCCCGCGTGTTATTTGTGTGTATATGTGATCATTGTACATAGTCACAGTCAACACCCGACACCTGTAGTAGCAGGGCAGGCGATGAACTAGACTAACATCACCGAGGTACTTATCAAAAATTGTTATCTATTTAAAAGCGAACACGACGTCGCCATAGCTGGTGACCTAGTACTCGTCTCAATCCCGAAGTTATTCCTTCTCGATTGCGGCTGCTGCGATTGGAGGATAACGACTGCATGCTCGGCTCGTGCCTTTGGCCATCGTTTATTCATCAGCGCAGCCTACAGTTATTAAAAGCAATATAGTAGTTCTAGGCTGGATTGATCGCGCCCAGACGTTTGGTGGTCGTTTTTTGCCGCCGTACGAGATTTTCATCTATGGGCTGCCACGACAGTTGGTTTCCGTTCAGTATTCATATGGGTTTGATGCTAAAGTATGAGCAGTCTTTACGTTGCCGGGCGATTTTCCATTTCAGAAATTTCCTTGTCCATAGCCTATATAGCCATCTATCACCTTATCAGGTCTATAAACAGAGTATACAGGAACATGAACGTTCACTAATTCTCTATCAGTTATCGACGTGGCATTTAATCATGTCGACGTGAACTTTCGCATTACTAAAAAAAAAAAAAAAAAAAAAAAACGCGTATACAGTGTCTGAAGAGCATAAAGACAAACGTTTGTCATAGCCTCGCTTTGCACCGGTACGAAATGATTCTGTAAATGTTGCCGATAACGAAGTGTTCTTAGACGTTCCAGGGAACTTAGTGAAGTCGGGTTTCACGAGAGCGTGCCTGCGTTAAGATTCACTGCACGGTACTCCTTTCTCTGAAAGCATCATAACGCTCCTACGCACGCTCTAGCCGCAGTGTAGGGGGGGGGGGGGGGGGCTTTTGAAATCGCGCATCACCTACGCCCACCCCTGCACAACCTCTTGTAACTTCGCGCTGTTCCCGTCGCCTCATCCCCTGCGCATCGTCTGCGCATGCGCGCGTACAGCCGGAGCACGTGCGATGTTTTATGTATGCTAGCAGAGACGAACACCAGACAGGTGTACGTACGTGTCCCCATTAAGACGAGCACAGACGCATCTCTGTGGGGTTGGGGGGGGGGAGTATAAAAGATTTCTCTGGCTGGCAGGCAGGCGCGCCAGCCGCAGCAGCTTTTGACTGCAAGATGCTCGGTGAGTCCACCACGCCCTTCCCATAAGAGCCGACGGCCGCCGCGGCTTCGTGCTCCTGACGACTTGTCGTCGTGTACTTACGTACACCGTGTACTGTCTGTATGCCCTACGAAGTACACACGCCCTTGCAACAACAACGCCGCCGCCACGCGTTGTTCCTTTTCTTATGTTGCGAGGATGGGTCGCTCACGACGCCCGCCCTGACGAGTCGAACCCGCCGACCTCCATGGTCATCTTGTGGGCGTCCCGGCGTCGGTCGACGTCGAGTCGTTCCTATACGCCGTGTTTTGTACGGTTGGCGCAACGTGCTGTGGGAGCAGCGCGCGGGGCCGCGCACTCGCCCTAACTACAGGTTGCCGCGGTCCTGTAGTCTCCTCTGGGTCGGCTATACATGGATGCGATGACTTCGAGCCAAGGGTTCGACTGACCCTTCCGAACAGCCGAGTTCGCGAGCGATGATTTGATCTCTTGCCGACATGTAGCTGTGAGAAAAGAAACCCGTCGCGACCGAATTACACACAGCGCGCGATGTTGCCCGCTCCATTTATTAGGACAGGGTATAGGTACGATTAGTCCTGCAACTGATCTTATATACTTGCACGCCGCATGCATGCGGGACGTTCGTTTACAACTGGTCGAGCTGTCGTTGACCTCATTCGGTCGCTTTCAGTGCAAGCTTGATCGTGGCAAGTTCAGCGATCTCCAAATCGTGCAATGGCTGCTGAGACACCTTGGGAATGCATGTCTCCGTGTCAGTACACTCTAAGCCAAAAGAGAGCAACGGGGGTATAGGTGTTCCTCCTTTGAGGGAGCAAGTGCATTGCCACTCCCATTACTCTCCTAAAAGGAGCAACGGCAAGGGGACGAACCGTTGCTCTCCTTTCAGTTGCTCCTTCAGGGGATGAACGTTTAGTCCCCCCAGTTGCTCCTTCAGGACCAACTTTTACTCCTTCTTGATGCTCCTCAAGGGAGCAACGGATGCTCCTTCCCATTACTCCTTAGAATCTTCTTGGGCCGAAAAAAAAAATTCGTTTTTGATATACTTATAGAGCATATTGAGGTTTATACAGATATTTGTTTGGATGTACAAACGATATACAGACATGTCATTCAGAAATCAATTTCAGAAAATTTGCAACAAACACACAGGATTCGAACTCGCGACCACTTAATCGCCATGCGCGTACGCTAACCACTAAGCCACCACACGCTACGGCCCCGTCTGAAAGGAAACGGGGTTATGTAGGTACCGACGGGTCGTTGCGCGTTCTGACACGTTAATGAAATGAGCATGGGCGTGCAGAACCAGCGGTGATGTTCGAAAGAGAATCGAAAGT
This sequence comes from Rhipicephalus sanguineus, assembly GCF_013339695.2. Taxonomy (NCBI): domain Eukaryota; kingdom Metazoa; phylum Arthropoda; class Arachnida; order Ixodida; family Ixodidae; genus Rhipicephalus; species Rhipicephalus sanguineus. The sequence continues at coordinate 5,116,028 of NC_051184.2, forward strand.
AACAGTGTAAACATCTGAAAACGTCAGGGTAATGAGTCTCTCGCGAAAATACAGGCTTTGCCAGAGCTCCCTTTTGCCCTAGCTAAAAGGCCAGTAATTTCTTTTTTTTCTTTTTTGCCCGGAGGTGTGTTTTCTTCTTTATTATCATTATTATTATTAATATCAATACTAATATTATTATTTTTTTGCGGAAGAGTCACCTCCCCTTTGAAAAGACAACACAGCCCGAGCTGACAACGTCCATTTGCTCTGAGATTAAACGCAAAGTCAAACTACCGGACCCGATTGCTATAGCTGCCCTCCCGCCAAAATCAGCCAATGACGAGGTAGAGATGAGGGTGGGGGGGGGGGGGGGGAGGGGCAGCGGCGTTAGCTCGCTGTCAGTCTTTCTGCGCATCGAGATTAAAGTGTTCGTTGCGTGATCTCTGCTGCAACCCTGCAGTCGGGGCTTTTGCTGATTTGTACTGGAGACTGCCGCTCAGCAAAAAACCGCAAATGTAAAGTCTATCAACTGTGTACTTCTCTCAACCGCTTCTTTGTCGTGAAGTATATACGGAGTCTCGCGAAGCTTCGCGTTTTATTGCCACATTCTCAGGCTATATATTTATGCCAAGTATTATACGCAAACACACCAGTTAACTTGCGACGACAGCAGCTTCAGGTGCTGGCGTTCTAGTGCAACCATGCCTTTTATTAGGAACGTTTAGCTTGTATTAGGGGCTTTTAGCTTTACGTTACCGTGTTACGAGTTGCCGGAAGGAATCTGTGCATGCGCGGGCCTTTACGGAACGTGAACTACTCGCCAGATTGGCTTTACATTTTGCGGCCCTATCTCGCAAATCCACGTTCGTTCGCGGCTACTCGCGATACCCGCTTTACCGAGGCTCCAGCCACCGAGTAAAAATAAGCTGAAGTGCGAGCGCCAATTGGGATCACCTTGTTTCAGCGGCTAAAGTCACTAGAGTGAGCTAGAAATAGAATACCGAAGCCGTAAAAACGTGAGAAGCCTTGACATAAATACCCCGAAGGCTGAATAGGTGACGCCATCTAGTGGGAACAAGATGAACCTGGCAAGCAAAACATTGTTATTGCAGAAACATCACGCGTTCTACTTCTGGTGTAAATGCCTTGCCGCGGCATAATTACGAATGAGTTATCTTTACAGTAATTTTTTTTTCTCAAAGCACTAGGCGAAAACAAACGTGCCCATACGTGGTTGCACGAAGCATCACAAGATGGCGACACCATCGTCGGATAACTCTGTATTCTACACCCCTTTGCGTATACCGGGATACTGTACACGCTAAAAACCCCTCGTGATTTTGCCGCAGTGGTGATACAATCTTATCTAAATTAAATATAATTGAAGTGCAGTTATCATCACCATTTCATGGTTTATTCAAACGTAAAGGTATCCGTTTACGTACTTATGTACACGTTTACGTACGGGAAGCTAAAGCTTTTCTAAAACATGTGTTCCGGTAACACGGTAACGTTAAAAAGTATACGTACAAGCTAAATGTCCCTATTAGCGTGCGTATCTCTCTGTTTAGTTTACAAAAAGTAGTTTCCTTACGCCAGCCCGCAAGAAAATGTGGCCCGTGCATCGACCGATACTGGGTGCGTCCTGCAGGAGAGCAACAGTTGCGCGCCGAGAGCAAATGCTGCCGTTCGTCCTTCTGTTGCTCCCTTCCAACCTAACCCTAAGCGGTTACTCCCCCAACTTGTGACATGTCAGCCATCTTGTTCCAGTTGGTCTTTTTGGGGAGTAACAGTTCGTCTTTAGGACTAAAACCCGCAGTTACTCTCATTTTTCCCATTTTTGGCTTAGAGTGTAGAGCATGATCTGGAAACGCGAAAAAAAAAATAAAAAGTCAGATGGTCCCTTACGTATTTGCCTAAGACGACGCGAAGGTGAAAGCAATATTTTTTTTTATTATTCTCAGTTAAATGTATTGATTCCGCCTTAAGGCTTTCCGCACCCAATGTGCCTCTGGGATCATAGGAATTGGAAGCTCTCTGCTCCTCACGTGGTTCCTGCACTTCCCTGATCGGCCCACCTTTGACCAATCGACGATTCCATGTGTTGACGTCATCATGTGACGTCATGTAGTGCGACGTCATTGTCACAAGTTCTGGCGACCTGTGACGTTATGGTAGCGTCATCACATGATTTCTTTTGCATCTCTGGTGTTGACGCCTCCGACGCCGACGGTCACTTTTCGCGTTTGATGAGGCATCTAAGGCTATCAAAAAAAGAAAAAGAAAAGAAAGAAAAAGAACGTAAACGTCATGAGCATCGATCGATCTTCGCATTTGTCGTATTTTCAGAAATTCGTTTTAGTTCCTTCAATTGCTTGTGCTCACTTCAAAGCGTATCATTGTATCATTGTTGCAAGTATCATGTTCTAACTGTATCCGTCTCTAGCGGTCGCATGAACTAATAAGCTTCGAAAAGGCAATATGCCTCCTTGTTTCAGAGTGTTTTTGCTCAGTGCAAACCTCTGCTTCTCATCTGTCAGAAGAATAGACTGCTGGGCGATTTGATAATACATGACGGTTAAGAAGAGCGCGAACTATAGCGTGGGACAATCATCTTCCAGTATGTCTTCCATGGCTCTCCTCTGTGAACCTCTCCCTATCTCTCTCTCTCTCTCAAAGCATACGGACAACTTCATCCCGTTCTCTCGTCAACACATGTATCATTAAGAGCTCTTCCTTGAAAACAAGCAATCAACGAACAATCCAAGCGCGACAACGAATTCATTGGGCCCGTCTACGTGCCGCACGCCCAGAGATGCACGGAGTTGCCGCGCTATAATCAACTCGTTTAGCTCTTTTCCCCATAGAACTCGGCCGCGCGTGAAATTCGCTTGGTTCTAACTGTATATCCCCGTGCTCACTCCCGCGAGTTCGTGCTTTTCTGAGCGCGCGTATGGCATCGTAAACAACTTCGTTTAGCCTCTGTCGCAGAGAGAACAACAACCAAGCAATAACCAAAGCTGAGAAAGAGGGGGTTTTTTTGCACGCGCACTCCTGCGTGGACACGACACGAATTTGCATAGTGCTCGCATCCGTTTCGAGCTGCCATTTATTTTCAGGCCCGACGCATGCACGTATAAGGGTGCTCGCGCTGGCACGCCTAGCGGCTCTGCTCCAACAAAAGAGAGAGAGAGAGAGAGAGAGAGAGAGAGAGAGGTCACGTGTGCACTGCTTTTCTCACGGCCTCCGCATAATTGCTACAAATTGCGAAGCACACCCTTTTCCTTGTGCGTGTGTGTGTGTGTGTTTCTCGACATTGCAAACCCTCGCGTCCTGAGAATTCCCGGCTCTCGCGAAGATTTGTCTCGCGAAATACGCATTCCTCACGCCACGAATGTACGCATTATGCGAGAGGTCGACCGCGCTACAATAAGCAGTGGAAAAATAAGTAGATGAACTACAACACGAAGACATTCATTGCTTCTGCACTGTTTTTTTCCGCAGTTCTCTGTAAGGCAGGGTAGGCATGCTCGGAGCAAAACATCTTGTAGAGCGACAGCCGCACGTCTCGGGACTTTCAAGGTCACCCCCTCCCATTTCAAGGTCACCCCCCTCCCATTTACAAATCTCTCGCGTGACTATCAGATGGGAGCGCTCGTTTTTTTATAGCTGTCTCTCACGCAATCGCGGGAATTGTTGGAAGTTTGCCAGGTTCTGATGCCCGTTTTCCCGTTCTTTCCGTTCTGGTTTATGGGCAACTTGCCTCCTCTATTTTATGTATAATTCAAGCGCTCATCAAACGTAATCTAGAATCTCTTAAATGCGTTGCTCCTTCGCGTAGGTATGCGATGAACATCGTCCGGAACGTCGTGGTGATTTACGCGGCCTCCGTACCACGTGACAGTCTAAACGGCGTGGGTGATGAATTGAGCTTAAAGACTGTGTTTTGCTTTCCGCGTCTCCGACTGAGTCTAGTACATTTGTCGAGCTTTGAAGAACAGCGAAATGACGGTGCACTATTGATAAACATCGTGCAATTAGGCAGAACAGTGATACTTAAAGGGGCGTATAACTAGTACGCAACTTTTTATATGTTAATAGGAAACTTCAATTCGTATTAAGAAGGAAAAGATAACTTCAGTCCATCATCAATAAGTAAATTACCTGAGCTGCTGGAAGAGAGTGGTGAAATATATATCATAGTTCGCAGTCGCATTGTTCCTACTGCGGGGGATTCATCATCACATGGCCTTTTCTGTGGAATGTCTTCTTACTTAGACACCGTCTTATAATAGGCTTGTTGGTTGTTTACAGGGCAGTTAATGGCTTGTTCGTTGCCTGGTTAAGTTGGTTGAGCGATCAATTGCATTGATACGTCTGCACCGTTCGCTTAATAGTTCTTATAAACCGCTGCGCATGATCGTCTCCACATTTATCCACGGGTTTATTTTCTACCTTTTTTTTTACCCTCACTTAGACCGCAGCTTTTGGTAACTGAGTTTTAGTTTGAGATATGAGCTGAAGCGGTTCGAGATACCCGCGTCGTTTGGCCAGCCATTGCGCGTGATATTATATAACTGGTTTTCTCGCGGAAATGCTTAGTCTTCATTCCAAAGGGTTTCGCTCGGTGTCGCTCGTTTCTGTCGAGTTTCCGCGAGCTCCCGCGGGATTTACGTTACATGATTCATTGTACGTCAGAGGAGATTTCTGCGAGAGCCCTATGCGCAAACGAGCACGCGCTCAACGCGGTGCATTACACGTGCACGCATAGCGAGATCGGTAATGCAATTAAGCGTCAGACTCTATTCGCTGCCACACGTGAGGCAGAGAATACAAAAAAAAAGGGGGGGGGGCTGTGAAGGCAACGCGCTAATGAGATATGCGTGGCTTCGTCATCAGTGCGTTGCAGTCAGAGAGCAAGGACTTTCGGTATTCGTTTTGTCCGCAATGCAAGGAGTACTTAGGAGACGCGTGATCTCAAGGGATACACAGGAAAGCACAACTAAGTAAACAACAACAACAACGACGACGAAGGAATTCGCAAGCTCTGCTGCGTTATCAAACCAAGCAGGTTTCGTCGTGTAGGAGGTATTTGTGTCAAGGTTATTCCTTGCACCTCAGGAAGAAGTTTTCCCAGTCGCCATGGTGCTTCCAGTTACGTATCTCAGTACGATGTTGTTTCACTATTTTTACAAATATTGCGAGGCATATATATATATAAGTCGGGATAAGCGTGTCCCGCCTATCGCATTGCACCACGGGAAACGCTTAGGTCATCGAAGAGAGAGAGAGAGAGAGAGAGAGAGAGAAGAGAACGGGACGAAGAAGAAACGTTTAATTAACCGTCGCCCCCTAAAAGAATGCGAGTTACCGTCGAAAAGGCACATCTATTTATAGTAACTAGTAACACCAGCCTGTACAAACTGCTGCTTGACGACATGAACGAAGTGGACACACAAATGCAGACAGAAACTGTAATACCATTATGCGAGCACTGTGAATGAACTCCCGCGTAAGGGCGCAAATTTATTCGAGCGAGGAAGGTAAACGAAGGGACAAAAAATATCGCGTAAGCTTCCGTTCTTTTTCTTTTTCGGCTTTTGCGTTTTCCTATCTTCTTGCCTTTAATTTATTCTAGCGTGAAAGACGTGTTTGCACGCCCAAGCTCTTCTTTACTCGATATGCACTTTTTTAATTTCTTTATCGCGCTCCTGCGTCCCTGATTTAGAATAAAGGCGAATATCCAGAAAGCATTAGGCGAAAAAGGCGAGCCTTTGTGTTTGGCCAAGCGTTCGTGTTCTTCTTCTTTCAAGGAACTCGAGGAGTACGCTATAAAGAATTACGAGAGAAGAGTATCTGAAAGGAAAATATTTGAACAGCGAGCGACTTGATTTATCGCGCGTTGCCTAGCGCTTGTCGACTCTGTAGGGAGAGTGCTTATATAAGCGACGTTTACTGTCTAAATTTGAGCACCGCTGTACTAAGCTTCTTTAAGCGAAAAAAAAAAAGGCATGCGCTTTGGTTAAAAGCCATTCCCCCCGAAATTATTTCGGTGAATAGGCGGTGCTTCTGCTGCAATTCGAGCAGTTGAAGAAATGCGAAAGAAGGAGAAGGCGAGTGTCTCGTAGCTCGAATAAATTGATGAGAGCTTTTATTTTGTGTTCCTTTCTCTTTAATTGCTCTCCTATGACACTGACGTACGGCGTAATTGAAATATTTGAATCATTTGACGCATAAGTAAACTGGTCAATAAGTCGAAATCTCAATTAATTACGCCGTAAGTTTTCAAGTTAGTAACTGTAAAAACACTACTTACGCTATAGCAGGCATGGTATCGGCTTTTTTTTTTTTTTTTTGAGGAATGAGGCACTTGTGTGTAATTTTGAGTTGACCATGGCTAACAATCTGTCACCCTTACTTTCAATACAGCTATTCTCGCTTCGCGAACTCGTATTTTATTTCTATTAATTATTTTTTCTGCACGCAGTTGTGAATGTCAGGATTTTCGTTTCAGTCTGAACGCTCACGGAACGAAGAGCTCCACAAGACGTCTTTTAGAGGTGTTTTTGCGCTATCGTCATTGTCCACAGTGATAAGATCAGCGGAGTTTGATAATGAGCGAACGCTATCGCGTAGAGCAATCGCACAATGTAGCGCCAGCTTTATTTACTGCGAACTTCGTGTCGTTTTCACGCACTAGCTAGCTTGAACTCTGCACGAGCTTCGTATTAGTGCATCTCAATCTTTTGTTTAGGTTGTTTCGGTGTTTGTTAAAACTGGCGAATATTTACTCTTTGTCTTGTTCGGTCTTCTGTTTGTTGGTTCTAAGCCGGGTTTGTAGTTGCTGTGCACTGTTTTGCGTAAACTAGGAGCAAGGCAGCTCGCATCACGCACGATACCAACCTCTCCCACACGTATTTAATAGTAATGAACATACAAAACGCCCGCAGCTACGTCGTTATTACTATCACTTCAGTTAAGTTAACGGCTCGCAGGAAGTACCCTAAGGAGCATCATCAGAGGGATGCAATAACAACGCGCGTAAAACAGAAAAGAGAGGAGCAGTAGCGACTCGTCGATTTGCGCATTGGATTAAGACATTAGCCGGCCCGAGCCGATGCTTCTACAGATAAAGGCCGATCGTCTTGCGCGAGCGCCCATTGAAATAGCCATCTCCCCCACCCACTCACGCGCCAGCGTGGTCTATAACACACCTCTTCGTACACGCGTTATCTCTGAAAATTGGTACGACCCCTCCCCTTCTTGTTATCACGTTATCTTCTCTTCTCGGATCGCCAGTTAGTGAGTATGAGAAGATCGCAGATCAGGCAACAGTTTTTGCAAATGCCGGATCATGTTAGATATATAGTTTAGACTAGTCGCAACGCTTGGTCGAGATCTGCCCGCCGGCTGTATTGGTGCTGTTTTGTTTGTTTGGTTGTTTGTTTGTTTGTTGAGATGGAGTTTAACAAACGCTCAATTCTTCTGACCGCTCGTGTCCGTGGCTTGGTTCGCCGCTCAAATCACGGAAGGACTGCGTAAGTAATATCACGGAAGCCCAAAACAGGCTGTAGGATGAGTTTCGGGACAGGATGTGAGAGAGGAGGTTTAGTGAGGAGGTTAGAAAGGGGGGGTATGAGGTTGGCCGAGAGGTTTCCTAACCTTCATGCAACGCCCGATTTCTATTTACGGTTCACGTCGGAGCAGCGCACGCCACTGCGTATCTGGGGCCTCAATTAGTCATCCCGGCGTGCCTCGCGACGCCCCCCATATTTCTCTCTCCCTCTCTTTCTTACCCGGCCACGCAGGCGAAGCAGGTATGTAAGCAGAGGGGTAGTAGCCCCGTGAGGAATTAAGGCAGCGAGCGGCAGGCAATACGCGTGCAAGCGCGCCGCTGTAATTTCGGTCGTTCCGGCGCGCCGGCCATCGTCTGCTGCCGCTGCAGGCCGCGAGAGCAGACGACGCGAGAGCCTGGGCGCCGCCATCTTGGTCCCTTACGCAAACAATTTGCGGACCTTTGTGCGCAGTGACGTCAGAGTGACGCGGTCATGAGTCGTCTGGTTCAGCCGCTCTTGATCTTCGTGCATATGAATCATTTGAAGCACCACGCGTCACTTTGTAACGGGAAAACATCAGCGTTATGAAATGCGTAACTGTGGCGCTTCACAGCTGTGTATTGTAGCAACTTCTTTGTTCCTGGCCTCCGAGATTAGCTCCGGAGGCCACGCCTTGTCATTGAAAGTGTCAGTGTTAACAAACGCGTAAAGGTGGCAGCATATTTGTATAGGTCACCGCAAAAATAAACTGGAATAACCGGATCGCTGTAATCCGGGGTATATTTGTGAGCACAGAAAGTGGTCGTTATTCTCCTTTCCTTCATTGCGCACAACGTAGGGATACTCTTCGCGTGCAGGGCTAAGATGGCGGCGCCCACAAACGAAACAAGCCCCAGGTCTTTAAAAGAGCATACGTGTATACAGTGTACAGTAGGGAAAGTGCGCAGATGACTGCAAAATGGCGCTTGTATTATGCGTTCTTTAAAGTGTCTTTGAAAGCCTTTGACAGGAACCTTTGCAACGTCGGTGACGCCTGCCTATCGGGAGTGTTCGAGCTAGCAGATACTGTCAGGAACAGACAAGTGGAGGGCTCGGAATGTGACGATAGCGCCGCCATGCTTTCCTGACGTCGCCAGCGTCGCGTTGTGCACGCAGCCCGTGTACCGATCGGAGACCCATCATTTTGTTGCAGCTGTTGCCGCGTCGCGTGTGAAGTTGGTGCCTATATGTAGGACACCGCGGCGAGCGGGCGTGCATGCTTCACTTATGGATCGCCTCTCGCGACGCGCGGCGGAGTCGCGATGCACTCAGCGCAACGAGTTTCATGGGAACGCCGGATCGCGCATACTATAACTGCGTGGAAGGCGAGAGGAGGCGGACGAGACGAGATCCATTACAAAGGGAAATGGAAGCGAATGGCCGGTCTCGCCGAGGGCTAGCCGAGAAACAAAACAACTGACTAGACAGTCCGAACGACCTGAACTTGCGGACAACGCCCGTGGGATGGCGCGCAAAGCGTGCATGGATTAGCGCGGCCTAGATTCGGGCACCGGAGCGCGCGCGCGCCTCTCCTAAGTTATACAGAATACAGCGCGTGCCTGTTGTCTGTCTGTCTGCGTTTTGTGAGCTTTGCCGTGGGTTTTTCTCTTGGCGTTTTTGCGTGCGCTCTGCATGGTCTGAACGTTTTTTGCCGCCGTTCCACCATCGCTACGTACGTTCGACTTTGGGCCGCTCGTTCGTTGTCGTACTGATGCACGCATAGCCTAGCTAGCCGCAGCTGCAGGGAACGGTTCGGACTTCGTCGTTATGCAAATGAACCCCGCCGCGCACCAGATTCTTCGCTTGTGCACGTGTTGTTTTGCCAGAGCTGCGCGTGCCCATAGCGCGTGTGCGTGTTCGTTGTCTTAATTTCGCACGCACAAAAAAAATAAAGAAATGACCAGAGAGAGACGGCTCCGCCATGTCCGCGATCCTTTCGAGATCGTACTTGTACGTGCGAGTATGTAGATGGCTGTGTCCGGTCTCGTTGTCTTAATGGATATTTTCCGAAGGACTCGGAATGGTAGGGCGGCGCCTTGGAAGTTGGGCTTGACCTCATTGCATCGGTAGTCGGGGAGAAGCACCACTGCACAAGCACGGAGAACTTGTTGACATTTTGTTGGTTTCTGTGACGGCTCTCCTAAACCTTCCTGCCTGTATCTATCTTGAGTTTGAACTTTCATCTTTATCTAGCGGAAATGATGCTTCATAAGCGGAGAAATCTGGCGCTTTGTATTTTCGCGCTCTGAGAGCTTAGCACATTTGCTGTAGTCGCACGAAACAGCTTAAGCAAGTAAGAAGACGTCGCTCAAATAAAAACTACGTATAAATAGACAACGCTAGATAACGATGGAAATTCACTGGTCAGGAGACGTACTCCGTACATAGAAACTCGGTTGTATTCTTCCCCAGCTTAACTCAAGGTCCCGGGTTCGAGTGCTGCCGACCGTGCTTGTCTTACTTCATATGCGAACGTAATGCAGAAACTGCCACTGTCACCTCTGGATAGTACCGCCGCCAAGAAGTCTGCACAGGATCGACGCATGCTCTATTGCAACAAACAAACAAACAAACAAACAAACAAACAAACAAACAAACAAACAAACAAACAAACAAACAAACTCACACACACATACACAAACAAACAAACAAACAAACAAACCGAGCGCTTCCCATATATACACGCAGGTCTCTGGGATATGACCCGGATTTTTCGTGGCTGTCGCGCTGGCGACGCGAGTGGCATCTCTCTGCGTATGCGTACACTTTCTTGAGTGACGTGTTCGGGGCTTTAGGTCTCACGGGCGCGATTTACGTGCGACTGCCTTCCCATAATCCGACGGCCCGACGAGCGTGAAAAGCGTGCCGTGTAGTACGCTTATACCTCAGACGCGCCCGCGCGCGCACACACGGAACGATGCCGTACATATTCGCTTATAACACGGACGCGAACGTACAGGTCCGTAACTCACTCAAGTTTGACAGTTACGGGTGGATCAACGAGAGAAGGAGTGAAATATTGCGAGAACAAGTCGTGTATGCCTTAAACTTAAGATATATCGAAGCAAAGGTTCGAGGATACTTCGAGGAACGAATGCGTTCAAATTTTATTTTATCCCACGCACGGTAAATGAGTTGAACGTTCTTCTGTCGACATGGTAACACGGCTCATAGAACAAATGGGTATTACACGGGATGTAGTGGTGTCTTCTTTCTGCTTTGATAGAAGCTTATATACTTTGGTACTCTTTGCTTATTATGTAGTATGCATTAGTTTAATGTATTGGTATCCACTCCTGCTGGGCATTTGAGCTGGCCTGCAGTATTCTCTCAACAAATACTTGTACGTGACTGTTCAAACTTGTAGTCAGCGTTATCGCACCGCGAAACCCGTAAACGTTATCCCCTTGCTTGACGCTCAGCCACGTGAGGGTGAAATAAATTAAGTTGCGGTCAAGAATTAAGAAGCTGCGCGCGTCCCAATGAGTTGCGTGCGTCTTTGTCAGAATTTATCGTTCATTGTAGCCATGGTCGGTGTACGGTCATTTTTCCTGCGCCCAAGTGGGGCCAGCGCAGTGGTGTACGAACCCGCGACCATACTCGCCACCGCAACGCCTTCAACGTTGAACCGATGGGACCGACTCGAGTTACGTTCGAGCGAATACGGCACGGACGCACGGTAAGAACATGAGCAGTGAAAATCGTTGGGCGCGCTTCGCGTTTCCAAATACTGCGGATTCATGGACAGAGAATGAGCGAGCGACTCCGCGCGACACAAAGACGTCTCGTCTCGCTGTGCCACGCCCAGGTCCTGACGCTAAGCCGTCCTTGTTGTTGTGTGCGCAGTCGTCTTCTCCTGTCTGCCTCCCCGTCGTTCAAGATGCCGAGACCGTTCACTCGTCTTCCTGACCTCTTTACTTTCACGCATTCCAGGATTTCTTTCTTTCTTTCTTTCTTTCTTTCTTTCTTTCTTTCTTTCTTTCTTTCTTTCTTTCTTTCTTTCTTTCTTTCTTTCTTTCTTTCTTTCTTTCTTTCTTTCTTTCTTTCTTTGGCTTTGCGTTTGCCAGAAAAATCACTGTCAAAGTGTGGATTTGCCTCTCGCAAAATGACGTGCGTCGCCGTCATGGAGGAATGAAAGAATTAGGCGAGAGAGAGAGCGAGCATCATTGCGCAATACGTTTGAAGCTGAACGTATCGCCCTATCGCCCCACACACCATCGTCACATAAGAGCGTCTCGCGGTAGGTTTTAGTCAACGTCGATTGAAAACTGCCACGAACCAAACATTCCTGTATACATGTTGCTGGCATATTATGGCCACTTAGCATTTACCGTCTGTGGGCAAAAGTTTGCTTTCCTTGGTCACTTGTAGCATTGAAGACGGGTTACTGTAATGTCCACAAACATGCGTAACTCCACAAGTCTGGCTAGATAGACACTCTTTTGCATCTAGTAGTGAATGGTATTACGATTCGTACAGGATATTTAGATGTGATTCGCACACCGCTGTCTGTGCTTTTGGGTTACAGACTCGCTGACATCCCCTTACATGGCCCATTTTCGCCATTATTTTCATTACTTATTATTATTTATTATTTCGCTGCTGCAAGCCACGGTTGCGGAAGAGGTCTACCTGATGCGCGTCGCGCGCATGCGCGAGGGGTCCGCCCGAGTCATACTATTAGACGAACGATCCCTTCGCGGATTAATAACAGCTCGCGTTGTTGATGGGAGGGGCTCTGCTGGCTACAGGCTGATGTAGGTATGTGCATAGACGGCTAGTCTAATGGATATACGCGGTGTGCACTTACCACGACGCTCGCGGTCCCCAAACTATTAACTCGCGGATAGTTTAGCTCTGCCTTCTCGTTACTGCGTCCGATCGTCTTCGTGGCTCCCTTTTTTCCGCGCAGTAGTCCTATACGCAAACGATGCCCAACACGCGCAAAGGTAGCAATTGGGGGCGTGCCACCACTCGCAAAATTACAAAGCAGGCGACGACGGCGACCACCGCGGCGCAATGGCTACACCACCGCGGCACTCTGAATTGCTGTATATCCGATAGTCTGTAGACTGTTAGGGTGGCCTTGTAGTCATGGTTCGGCCTCCCAAACACTTGTTGTTTCTTGCCTTTCAAAGGTCTATGTATCATGTAGTACACCCAACAGAAAAAGTACGCGCCACGCGAAATGTTCGAGAAAGCTGTATTCTCGCTTTGTCTGGGAACGTAACCTCCAAATAAATTTTACAGCCTGTAATTATTTTTGCAACCTATACAGTCACCACCAAGATTAGAAGCGTTACGCACTAAAGCCTGTTTCACATGCGAGCGACCGAGCGGCGGGGCCCGCAGCGATCGAGCGGTAGCAGGACGCTCGGACGCGGCTTCGTTTCACATGCACCGCTTTTGCGCGGCGCGCGCCTCTGCGATGCGCAGTAATGGTTGTGGGAAGCGCCCGTTATCCGCGGGTTTCCTTTCTCCGGGCTCGCTTGTTTTGGTGCGCTTGGGTTGCAAGTTTTACGAGCCTTCTACTTCGGTGATCGATTTTCACGCGCCTAAACCTTGAATGATGAAAATGTGCAGTGTATCAGAGTGCAATTAAACAACTTCAGTAGTCACGTTTATTTCTGTTCCGGCTTTCTTTTTTTACCACGCAAGTCATGTTGCACGCCCATACAGCTGGCCATGGGAAAGCAAGAGAAAGAATTTGTTTTTGGGGTTTTAAGCTTTCACAGGGCTTTCGGTGGCTTTTGCTCTCGAATGCCGCAAGGCGTTGGTGCGCCGTATGGGCCGGCAACCGGATGCAAGCGGCCCAGTCAACGACATTGTGGGTTTGTGAAGGAGCTCGTCTCTCTTTTTTTTTTTTTTTTTTGCCTATTGACATTCTGCAGTAAAGAGGCGGCGGCATTTGTCGTCTTCGGGGTACGTGACCACTAAAAAAAAAAAGAAAAAGACAGCAGTAAACTATTCGAACGTGCTGCACCAGAGTAGTAAAAAAAAAAAAAACTGAAACATCTGCTGCGAACAAGTGCGGAGTGTCGTAGGTTCCCCCTGTCCGGACCTATGTTGGTGTCACGATTAGATAAAAATACAAAAGAACAAAATGGCACGTGCAAACGATTTGTCTGCTTTGATGGAAGCGCAGTAAAGAACAACAAAAGGAAAAGAACGGCGTTTTCTACACTGCCAGCTCGTTACAGCAAATGTCGTCTGCTAGGAAACCGAGTCGGAGCGAGTTCCTCCAGGCGCGCGCGGCTGCTCTCGTCTCCATCCCTACAGTCACGTGCCCCCACGTCACTGCTCCCCCATTGGTTGACCTTGGGCAGACGCTCTAGACGCGCTGCCGCGAGCGAATTTTTCCAAATAGAGCGAACAAGATCGCAGCGTCCTTTGGTCGCCCTTAAAACCTGTTTTTGGTAGGGGTGTGCGAATATCAAATTTTTCGAATACGAATCGAATACGAATATCCACCTTCGAATATCGAATCGAATATCGAATATCAAAGGAAAAATGCCTCCACAGTAACAATATTTTATTTAACATGTGGCTATTTGAAAAAAAAAAACATTAACAGCCTGACTGGCAACAGAACATACACTGCTATCTCCAGAACACAATGTCCAGGCTAGCACAATGCACATCACAACACAAGCAAATATCACGGCACAATGAAAGTAATGACTACATGTTATCATCAAGAAATATGAGTTGCTCCACATGATCAGGCAGCAGGCGCTCCCTTCTAACAGAGACTACCCCCCTTCCCCCTGCCACTGAAAAGGCACGCTCGCTTGGAACAGAAGTGGCTGGTATAAGGAGTTACATGGGGCAAAGCTTTGCCAGACTGGGGTATCTGAAGGTGCCTACAGTCCGCATATTGAACGAGTGGTAGTGCGGCACGTTACGGCCGCAGATTATTGAAAATGTACGGTTACATGATCGCCAACAGCGCTGCACGTCGGATATGCACCAGCAATAAATCATACGTATTGGGCGCTCGTCGCAGGCAGATATCGTGCCTTCGTGTACTTACGATGTTTATCGCTCCTCTTGGCAACGTTTTTAGCTATACGAACGCAGCAGAAATGTGGAAGACGAGTTATTTTATGCATGATAATCGAATCGCATATTCGAATTTTTCGAATATTCGAAGTCATCGAATATTCGAAACTTTTCGAATACACGATTTTCGAATCGAATACGAATATTTCGATTGTAATATTCGACGAATATTCGAAACTTTCGAATATTCGCACACCCCTAGTTTTTGGGCTTCCGCGACGGCAGCCGCTCCGCTCTTGGAGCAAAATCGCCAACGTCCCGTAAACTTCTACGACCATGGATATAGTCGACTATCTCTGGCCTGTGTTTCGATGTGGAGGAGGGAGCGCATGCACTTGACGATAGGAGACGTCCACACACACGCACTCGCAAAGGACGTACAGAGGCGCTGGTATTTCTAGACGAGTGTTTCTGCATTCACCGTCGAAACGTGACCGTCATGGCAGGGAGTCGAACCCGCGTCATCGTGTGCATAGCAGCGAAAAACCTTCGCCACTAAGGTACGACGGCGGGGGTGTTGACATTTGTGAATCGAAAGTGGCGGTGTCTCGTCGGCTTCTTCCGGAAACAAAGTTGTTTCGGCGAACCGTGGCAAGCGTTCGCTTGCCACGAACATGACAGTTGTACAGATGTCTCCTTGCACGGAAAGTTTTCGCTCGCTGGCGTTGCCATTGTTAGCCATCAAGTGAACACACCGTTGGTATTTCTGGCGGATATTGGGAAAGAAACAGCACTCTTCGTTTTCTACGCGTATCGCAGAAAGAAAGGTATAATAAGTAAAATAAATGGAGATGTGAGTTGTAGCGGACGAGAAACCAAGAACGTGCTGAGGAGTGACAAAATAAAACGAGGCGGGACAGTCGCTTAGACACGAAAAAAAAAAAAAGAAAGATAAAGAGAACGAGCGAACCAACAGGGGAATTGTCGCGAACTTTGGGCGGGGGAACAAAGGACCGTGTTTGTACGACGCTAAAAATAAGCCTCACGAGCAAGCTTGCGAGCGCGGAAGAAAAATGGCCGAAAAACGTCAAAGCACGACTTCACACAACGTCCTCCGTGGGTATATACTCCCCTGCTGGCGAGGAGTAACCCAGCAAAAAAAGTAAGATAAATAAGAATTAACAAAATAGTAAAGTTGAAAAGACGAAGATGACCCACGTGGTTCACTTTGGCAGCTAAAGGCGCAAGCCAAAGAAGAAGAAGACAACCTTGGGCGTAGCCTACGCAGAACACTATCTAGCCCCGAAGGAGAGGAGGCGTTTGAACACGGATGACCGAGCCTATTCCTTCCGCGGGCGCAATTTGAACGCCATGCCTCGCTAACTCCGAATACAAGGCGATGGCGGTCGACAAAAGTACGGGGGGGAGAGGGGGGGGGAAGTCAAGGGGAGCCGTGAGGGGGTTCTCGACGACGTTCAAGCTCCAGTTGACGACGGCGCCAAAGGCGGGCAGTCTTGGGAAGGGTATGCAGAGCGTGTGGTGGTGGCCTCTGTTCACTGCACGCGTTTGACTTCCTGAAGTTGCTGTCTGTTTTGTTGCGGTTGGTTTCGTTTTCTTTTCCCCGAATCACTCTCCGATCTCTGTAAGAGGACGATTGTGGTTTACGAATATTCCTATGTGCGTTGGTCCTTTAAAGTGTACTTTTTTTTCTTTTTTTATTGGTTCAGAGTTCATGGTGATAGCTGCTGCGAAACTGGTTATGCTACGTTAGCGTATGCTTCTTCTTTCAGTGTTAATGAGAAGCAACAGACAATCAAGCGAACGAAAGTATAGGGGACGTTATTTGTAGTAATTATGATATAAATGTGAAAAAATTAAAGTGTACGGAAATACAACTCTCCGCGGGCACGTACCGAACCTGCAACCTTTGAATAACGCGTCGGATTCTCTACATCTTTAGAGCTGTGGACGCATATACAAAGTTCAGAATGAACTAACTAGCCAGCAAAAAGAGCGCTTATTGTTTGAAGAGCGCCAACTCCAAGCAAATGGCAGAATAAAGCAGGCGCATAAATACAAAACTAACTCGCCAAATAAAGAAGGACGCTCACTGATGTCCCTTCGCAGCAACAACCTGCCCGGCTTGAGAACAGGAGACACAGGCCGGGGGGGGAGAGGGGGGGGGGGGCACGGTGTAGGGGCGACACGCGGCTGACACTAACACGATCCCTCGATCGTCCTCGCCAGGCCTAGCACATTAAGCCCGGCGCTTTGTGTTCCTCCCCCCTTGTTTTAGAGGGCGCATTTTTCAAACCTGCGGCGAAGAGGGGGGCGAGGGAGGCGCCCGTACTCTGGAGTGGGCGGCGGGAGTGTTCGACGTAGACGACGCCCAAACAGCAGGCCTAATTAGCGGTGCAACGCTCCTTTAATTAATCGCCGGAGGAGCTCCAGCAGTGCACGTCCACGATCCGGTAGGGCACTCCGTTTAGGGGGGATCCGGAGGTGGGGGGGAGGCCGTCGGTGGTGGCCCGACCCCTCCCCTCCCCCTCTCACTCCTTGTCTTAATGACATCCCCGAGCGAGTTCTCACACGCACGCACAGCGAAGGCGCAAGTTTGGCCGAGGTGAACAAAGACCGCCATCCCGGTTTCACCTCGTCGAGTCGATGAGCAGCAGAGGCATCGGGACAAGACTTAAAAGGCTGTTGAACTCCCGCTCGCCCTCTTATCTCTCTCTCGACGGGATAGGGGGTGTTATCGCTCGCCAGGCAACACTGAGTGTCGAAAACTGCTGGAAGGAATTAGCCCTCTTGCGTAACTTGGCTGTGGAGCGACACTTGCGTGGAAATCGGGGATGATCTATAATTCGGCTTTAGGCTCCAACCTGAAGGCTCATTTGTTATACGCTGTACTGTGTTGCGTGATCTTGCCTGATGACTACGCATTTACGAGTCATATAGATTTTCTGAAGTTCGCCGTCTTCGTTCACCGTCGGACGTGCCGCAAGCGATTTATAAACGTCTCGTAGGTAACGCTTGTGTGTCTATTTTTGGCCCAGTTCGTACAGATAACGTCGAGATCTTCTTGACATATTTTTATGTACACTAAAAAGCATCACTTGCAGAAAGCCTAATGACAATGGTCGGTAAAGAATACATGCCTGTAATTCTAATGTGATGTTCCTAGACGGCTTATAGAGGTCAGAGAAACTTGGTTGCAGACACCTGCCACATTACAACACTTATACCAGCGAGTACGTTCAGTCCATTTGCTTACACTGGACGAATCCAAGATGTTGTGAATCTGTGGAGCGTCTATTGAATAGGGAGCTTCTATGTACGATCCAACGCTTAATAACGCGATATAATTCGGAATTAAATTATCTGAAAGATTATTTAATGAAGGAGGGACCCAAAGTCAGCAGCAGCGTCGCCAACGTAGTGAGGAGTTCTCTAAGTTACCGCTACACTAGAAAAGCTCTTCAATTAATATTACTTCATAATTTTCAATTCCACAGGAAAAAGTGATTCATCTCAAGGTTCGGGTAGAGCTATAGTGGTAACGAAATAATGATTGCCGAAGCCTGCGTCCTCCCAACAGGGCCATGGTGGTACCTAAGGTACCATGAGCGTCGAAATGAGTGCTTGTTTAATGTAACATTTTGCAGCGCTTTTTATTTAGCGCAAGTAACAGGAGAACACAGAATAACGGAGACACACACCTCGATCATTGCGTTAGATCTCTAACTCCACCATGGCCATTTCGGCCGTAGACCTAATTTTACAGTTATTGACCCATTGTAGGATGAAATTATCGTTTTAATTTCTTTTAACCATCGTCAAAGATCAATAGAAACTTCATGGCATTGTTTGGCCTAGATGCCGTTCTGCCATTAAACATTATTAATCAATCAACGGAGACACACACGCAGACACAAGTACCCCTTCGCTGTTCCCTTTAACAGGGAATACCAGCACACCTGTCGAAGCGTACTTTGACTTAATTGATAAGTCCAGGAACTGTGGCAGAAAGGAATAAATAGAAAAAGAAATCCCGGCCACCCGACTATCGACCTCCAGTGGGGCCCCCGCTGGAAGATTTGTGGATTAATGCGGGGGCAAACGATTTCCTCCGCGAAATGCCTTTCCCGCAGAAAGAGCACGAATCAGGAATTACTGTCTGTTCTCTCCTCCGGGGGACGGGCGGGCCGTTTTCTGGTCGTCACTGCGGTCCAGCTTTTTTGGCCGCTGCGCCGAAGACTATCGCGCTGTTAGCGTGCGTGACCCAGAACTTCCTCCGCCTCCCTTCCTCCCCCCCCCCTCCCCCAGCAACAACACAACTACAAAAGAGAGAGAGAGAGAACACGAAAAAAGAAAGCGGGAGAAAGATACTGATTGGTGCCATCGGCGGCCATTTATTGCCGGTCTTCTCAGTCTCACTGTTCCCTTGCTGGCTTTGCCACTTTCCGCCGCTGCCGTGCATGGACGGTTCTTGCCCGATCACGCAAGTTCTCGCCGTGGCGCGTGAGCGAGCAGTGCAACTAACACCGAAGCGAAACATTGGCAAGTATAGATAAAAAAAGACGAGCTTGACCTCCTCCCCCGAAGACGTACGTTGATGAACGCGTTCGCGGCCCCTCTCATTTCAACGCTCGCTCGGCATCCCAGAAGCAGCATGCAGTGGAGGCAGCCAACCGACTGACTCCTGCGGAGTTAGTGGCCTCATGTGCGTGAGTGTGCTAGGGGGGGGGGGGGGGGGGGGGGCGTTCTTTCCAGCTGAAACAAGCGCTGCCCCAGCGGTAAGAAAGAGGGCTAACACTCAAACAGGGGGGGGGGGGGGGTGCAGAAGCCAGTGGCATCCCCTCCTTCCTTCTTGTCCCTACTTGAGCTTCGAAATGGGGCATAATGGTACCGCCACAGGTGGCGCCCCGCGGTGTGCGTGCGTCCAACCTCGCCCCGGGGGGTTTTCGGACGAGAAGTGGCGAGAGAGAAAGATAGAGAGAGGCTATCGTACGAAGCATTCGAAGGTCTTGAAGAAGAGTGAAGAGTGAAGAGGTGAGGGGTAAGGTGCTTTTACCTTCTCGAAAAGACGACGCCCTGGCATGAAGAGATGCGCGCCGTCCACCACTGTAATACTTCCCGTGGCTCCTAGCCTAGCAGAGAAACGTAGAAGGAGAGGGAGGGATGAGTGGGGGGGGGGGGGGCAGAAACCTTTTTGCATTACAGATCGCCGCTGGGTCCGAGAGACGCCGACCGGAGACTGGTCTCTCCAGAGAGGGCTATATGGCTCTCTCGCGGTGGTGGACGCGGACACACACTCGCAATGCATCTTGTTTTCCTCGCTCTCTCACTGACTTCTCTTCGTTCCCATATTCCGCTCATAAACTGCCTGCATTCCAGCTTTCTCATGGTGTACCTACGTCCGTTCCTTTCTTTTTTTCTCGCCATGATGCGCGTTTATACAGTTGCTTCTGGTGCTTTCTGTTTCGTTCCATTTCGCCGTGGTAGGCGGCTTACTGCATCTCCCTCGTCATTTCTGCGCGAGGAAGATGAGCTAGTACCACCTACGTACTCGCTTCTACCTGAACACCGTGCAAATGTTTTGGTGCTGTAGGCGTCCACGATTGCATGTAATACGCACGGGCGCCGGAGAGAAATCCGCTCGTTCCTTCGCAATTACTTTACAATTTACGCCACTTCTCTTCTGCAGATTCTAAGCATTAACACTTTCTTAGCAGTGAAGACCTTCTTCTGTAGTTCTTTGACTTCTTGTATGGCTTTGTCCACTCCAAAAACAGGACGCGTTCCAAACGGCTAGCGAGGCAGTCCTCAGCTCCCATAAATTGCAGTTCATGGACAGAAAGAAGGATGTGAAATTTTTTCGAGGGGCTCGTTTCTTTGTTAGGCACAACCAGATGGATTCAACGGACCGTTGCGCCAGTGAAAGCATAGGTATAATAATTGTTGCGTTTAACTGCAATGCAGTAATTATGACGTAAATTGAAATGAAATCGAAAGTTGATGAAAAATGACCCTTTCCGTAGGTGGGATCCGAAGCCACAACCTTATATTCGAAGGTTGTGGGTTCGGATTCCACCGACGGAATTCGATCCCACCTTCGGATATTCGAAGGATGTGGGTTCGAATCCCACCGACGGAAATGGCCATTTTTCGTCCACATTAATTCATTTAAGTTTACGTCATAATTACTACATTGCAGGTAAATGGCAGCAAATAATGTCCATCCTATGCATTCCCTGACCCAATTGTCTGTTGTATTAATTTAGTTAGCTCATAGACACGGTGATGGCGGCACTGTATGAGTCTGGAAAGTCAAATATTGACGTTTTTGCTGCACGCGAGCCTACACGGAGACAATCCAAAATCCAAGCGACCGCTTCAGGCCGTTGTCATGACGGTGCCGTCCTTCTTCCCGTTCCTCCCATAACAGGAAAGGCGTGTCAACCTCGCGATGGCTGGCAGTGCAGCCAGCAGCCACTCTGCATGTCGCGGCGGCCACAATTCCAATTTCGTTCTTCTGATTCTCTTATTTTAGGTGTAGAGCTCCGAGGTCCCGTTTGTTTATATCTTCCCAGAACGACATTGCTGGCGGGGCCGGCGACGACTGTTGTCTCCCCACTCGACGGTTCCCCCCCGCCCGAGCGGGGAGAGACACGCCGCATCTCTTCTCTTTCTGAGATGCGAAAGGCGATATCGTCGTCTTCATCCTCGGTCGTGAAGTTATAGCTTACACTATATTGTAGATATATATTCGCGCGTGAGGTGAGGGAATTGGATGACATAGTCCGTGGGTCGCGCAGCGGGAGGATATTCATGCGTGTATACTTGTATGACCTGCGTAATATTTACAGGCGCATTATTTATCCGTCGTTTGGACATTTTTATAGGCTACTCTCCTTGCTGAAATAATCCAATTTTGCCTCGACATGTTATAGACATACATGCGGACGTGCAAAAATATTTCGTCCAACGTTTCGGCCCTGACGAAGGCTGGAACCCGGCCGAAACGTCAGGATGAATGTCATGTTTTTCACTGTGACCTTTTATATATATATATATATATATATATATATATATATATATATATATATATCTGTGTGTGTGTGTGTGTGCGTGCGTGCGTGCGTGCGTGTGTGGAGGTATATACCACTAAGAGGGTCGCGGCACGAAGGAGGAAAAAGAAAAAAAAAATCCCGGCAACGGGAGAAAGGGCAGCCTATAGCTATGGCTAGCTCGTAGACCGCGCCGTTTCACTTCCTCAACTGTCACGACGGCGAAACTAGGAGCGGGAGCGAAGAAGAAGCGGCAAAAGAAAGGTTATTTGTGGACGACGCGCGCGTCGCGGGCGCTGGACTGCTGCTGCAGGAGCCGAGATAGGCCTCCTCCGTCCAATTGGAATGTGACAGGTTTCGATTTTGAGGTGGTCCTCCCTCCGCTTCTTCTTTTTCTAGGACTCGGCGGCTGTGCGGTATCGATCCGCTGGTGCTGCCTGCCGTTGGTTGCTCCCTTCTTGACCGTCGCCGACGTCACTTTTGATTTCGTTTTCCTTTCTTTCTCTTTCTATTTTGTTTCTTGTCGGTGGCAGCTGCGGCTTCGATTCGTCACGCCGTGCGCAGGCACGTAGCGGGAGCCTCCTGCGCTGTCGGGAAGGCCGGGAGTCACGTGACCACTGTAAATGCTCGCCGGTCAAGCAGATCCGGGACCTTGTTGTCCCTTCGTTAACACTGTGCTGAGCGCGTGGTCGCGAATTGACGCCGTTTATTTTTTTCTCTTTTTTTTTGCGAAAGTCTAGCGACGAGCTTTTATTTAACGTTGTTTCGTTGCTGTGCCTCGCTTCCTATGTCATTCTAATAAAACTGAATCAGCGCACCCGATTTTACTGTATATATAAGTGTCTTAAGTCTCTGGTGTTAGGCTGGTTCTTATTTATTACCCTTTGCAAAAATCGTTTGATGTCTAATGATCGTTTGAGGACTAATAAGCTTTAAGACTTTACAAGGTCAACTTAGATGTCTTATAGAAGACTTCCTTACGCTTGCGTTTGTCCCTTCAGAAATATCGTAGACGACGTTGCTTTGTGTTAATTACATAAAGTTTCAATGCCTGTTGCTTTTACCCATTTATACACAAATTTCTACCGCTAGCGGTTTCCCCCCGTATCAGATCGGTGGGGCGCGTCTACGAGAGGAAAGTCTTTTGTCTTCTTTCGACCTTGAACTCCGATGCATGGGCGAGATGTCAAGGTGCGCCAACTATCGCCTACACGCGTGAAACTTTCACACTACACGCGTGAAAGGAGCGACCGTTCGACAGGAGTGCACAAGACGGGTTGAAAAAGCAAAGCAGGAAGACCGGGGTGCATCTCGTATTTCCATGCAACCGTGACAAGTATACGTATACAACTCGTGCAGAGAGAGCTCTGCGGACCGTGACGTCCACGGAGGCGCGTTCTCTCGGGGCAGTTCACAGTGCACGCCGTAAAAACCCGTGACAGACGACGGCAGGGCAGTCAGTCGACGCGCAGCTACAGGAAGTCACCGAAATTATACGCGTATCACTGCCACCGCAACGTGCTACGTGCCGCCTACCGGAAACGTTTGCAAAACGTTACCGGTCTTGCTCCAACGGAGGTAAGAAAAAACTATACAAAAAGCCTAGCCTCGTTGCATAAAGCCGGCCCCCTATTTTAGAAGCAAGCACCCGTCCACCTCGGTGGTACAGTAGATAAGGCGCTCGGCTGCTGACACGAAAGTCGCGGGTTCGATCCCGGCCGCGGCTGTCGCATTCCGGAGGAGGCGTAAGGCTAGAGGCACTACTGTGCGATGTCAGTGCACGTTAAAGAACAAGATGGTCGAAATTTCCGGAGTCCTCCACTACGACGAGTTTCATAGTCATATCGTGGTTTTCGGCATGTGAAAGCCCAGATATTATTAACTCACTCTCTGTCGCATTCACATTTTGGGTCGTATTGTCGTATTTTCGATAACACTGCAACCCCGCAGCATGATACTGGGAAACAGAACTTCGTCGGTATAGAAAATATATAGAGAGGGTTTTCTAGGGTTTTTCTACATGTGTTTACACGGCTATCTGTATCTCTTGCTCTTTAGTGAACACTGGCACTCGCAGAGCGAGCCTGTATAAAGCGATAGTTGTACAGTATAGCATAGTAATCAAGTGTCATTGACATGAGAGTATAGCGTGAAGGTCCACCAGCCCATCTTAAACTCCTTTCCAATTAGGAACTTCTCAAGAAAGCGATTTTCGGTATAACGAGACACAGAGAGAAGGGGGACAGAATGCGATGTGAATTGTGCGTGGTCGCATACTCGATGTTTTCATCTTCTTTCTCTTCTTCTCAACTCGCTCGCACCGGCGTGACTCGTTTTCGAGTAAAGCCTTTGCGACACAAGAGGGCCCCACGTGACTCAACGTTTCACCGCGCACGACCGTGGCACTTTCTTCGAAGCACGCGATTGCATCCTCCTCTATATATGTGCTTCGTCTCTCGCTGCAGAAAGAGCGAGTGCCGAAGCGAGGTTATATGGGCGTTAAGCCGCACGTTTTTGCTGCACGCCTGTCAACTGCAGCGTTGCAAAAAACTCCTTATTCTCTTCCTTCCTTGCTTCCTTCCGATTCGAGTCCACTCCTCGGAGAGAAGCGTGAAAGTCGAGGATAATCCGATAATCGCGTACATTGCGGGGCCCACCCGCCAGCCTGCCATGGCGCGCTCGGTCGACGAACTTCATGTGTCGGGATGATATGCCTGCCTGCCGTGCCGTACGGACCTCTATGCCCCTCCTTCGCAAGGCCGTGGCAAGCCTGGCCGTGTAAGCAGCGTGAACGCGCTGGGGTTCTTCGGCAGGTAAGGTGTGAGGAGAAGCTCGATCGTGAAGGTCGCCCTCACCGCATCTCTGCCGCGTTTCCTTTTTCCTTTTTGTGTCTTGACTGCGTAATACGCTGCAGCCGTGTGGAAGCCTGCAATCGCTTTTTACTTCTTCGCGGTTAAGGTGTCCACCAGTATGTTGTTGTTTTCCTTCTCGCGACACAACCAATGAATCCAACATACAATTCGAAGGTTGTGGGTTCGGATCCCACCGTCGGAAAGGGTGTCTTTTGTCCACTTTAATTCATCTCAGTTTACGTCATAATTACTACTCTGCAGTTAAAGACAACATATAATGTTCCCTGTGCTTTCCTCGTCCTAATTGTCTGTTCAATCAATACACTGAATGTGAAGAAAAAGAAGATGGCGTACGCCTTCGAGTCGTCTTCGGATACTACTCTATTCTTAAGTTTTATAACATTTTATAAAACCACTCAATTCTTGGACAGTCCCCCGCAGTGGGTGTGACAGTCGGTTGATGAACTACAACAACAAATGCGTAAGGGAGCCTGAGTTTTATTATCTGCCTCCTTCTCATAGAACCAGCGTGTAGTGAAGCAGACGGCGGTGGCCAGTCGTAGTCCTATTGGGAACTACACCTCCGATCCACGAACTACAAGCTACAACTACGAAACCTGTCAGCGCGCCACAATGCACCGCTGTGCACTGACCGTCACACTAGCGGCAAGGCGATCCGCCTTTCACCCCCTTCTCCCATATAACGCCGACCGACCACCGGCGATGCGTACGCCTCGCGCTTTCTCCTAAAGAGGATTCCCAAATGGCGCCACTTTGCGTGCGTGCGTGCGTGCGTGCGTGCGTGCGTGCGTGCGTGCGTGTGTGTGTGTGTGTGTGTGTGTGTGTGTGTGTGTGTGTGTGTGTGTGTGTGTGTGTGTGTGTGTGTGTGTGCATGCAGTAGAAGGAAGCACTTGGTCGCTATTCAAAGGGCGAGAGCTTTGATGCCCGCAGAAAACTGGCGCGGCCGACCGAAATGCAGACGCCGTAATCATTGCGTTAAAGCGTGCACCGTCCCTACAACTCTTCCGGCGGTCAGAAGAGCGATCCCACCTGTGCGCTTCCGCCCCCCCCCCCCCCCTTACCGTCCTCCGACTGGGATTGAGGGAGGAGGGAGTGCATTCTCCTTCGTCTTCTTCTTCACACGAGCAATGTGGGCTCGTGCAACTTCGCAGATGCTTTTCCTGTCGTCATCGCTCCGAACATTCTTCGCGTCACTGGCGCCCAGAAGCATTGCGCCACGCTGTACATACGAAAGATGGATGGGTGCGTATCCCCCCCGCATCCCGTCTCCCCCCTTCCTCCAGGCAGAAGGGGGCGACGGGGGGGGGGGGGGAGGCGACAACCGCCAATGTACACGTGCATACAGCTTTGTTCGTGCGCCGGTCGAAGCCCCAAGGTCAAAAGCCACTGCCCGCTCAGCCGTTTTGCCCAGTACGGCACGCGGAAGACGCCGGCACGGAAACGATTGCGAATCACCGTATACGGAAAAAGCGCTTGGCTAGGTATGCGGCTAGACCTTCTTACATATAGCAAAAGAACGCAGCGGCGTAGTACACGGCCTCATATATTGGTTACTTCTGCAGTAAAGTATTATGTGGCTATTGAAGGTCAGGAGCGCTTGTAAGCGACATCGTGGCTAAATGTCGCTACAAACTTTTCTTTTATATCAGCAACGTCACCCTGTACTGTGACTCATCGCGAATTTGTCAGTGCTTGTTTGGTGTGTCATGGCGATATAGAATTAGGTGAACATGTGTACGTTGGGCAGAAAGCAAGTTGTTCGATTCTGATTTCATTCACTCCCATCCTTCAGACAATTAAAGGCGTGTCATTCCTATCCATTGACTTTTGCTACTGCGTGTAACTGTCCCGAAATCTCGCCATTGCTTTGCGTTTAAATATTCGTATTAGAGGACGTTACATAACGGATGTCGGCGCTTTACTTCATAGACACGACTAATACACATATGCACACTATCATGCCTTAAGGACAAGCCTATATCGCAAAAAAAAAGAAAAAAAGTACCGGGCTGTCTTACATGGTCGCTCTTTAAAGAATGAAATGTGCGGGTATAATAGAACGGGCAACTTTATATAACACACACACACACGCGCTCTTCTATCCCTTCGTCATCAAGCTATAGCCGTATAAACGAGAAGCTATTATAAGAAAACGGGGCAATAAGCCAGCCCCGCGCGCCAGCCAGATAACTAGAGCTCTTTACGCGCCATTTATATCGCACCGTGTGTGCATAAAAGGAATGAGAGAAAGATAAGAATGGAACGAAAAAAATAAAGATGAGAACAAAGACCTCTTTTGTTTCATCCGCGCGCTCGTTAGAGTAACGACCTAATTTCTTTCTTGGCTCGGCCACTCTTTTTTTCCCCTGCGCTGCTGTGTCATTTTGAGAGTGTGACAAAAATGAGTAAATAAGTAAAACGGTGTGTTCTCGCCGCGAGGCGGCCCTGTCGCCGCACGTCCTCCATCTTGAAAAATATTTAACAAAGAAAGGCTTAGTTATGCGACGCGTTCGTATAGCAAGTGCTTATATTAGCTAGACAAGAAACAAAAAATATGCATATGAGTACAGAGTAAGAATGCGATGCAGAAACGGTAACAACACTGCAGTGTAAGTAATGCGGGCCGGCAGTCCGAGATTTGCAATTCCGGTTCTCATATGCACCGTGTATTCCCTCCCTTGTGCGTTTTGTTCTCGGCCGCTTCCGAGTGCAGAGACCTCGCCGGACAGTCCGCTCGAAGGAGATTGTAAAACAAGTTTAAAAAAGCCTAGCGAAAAACGGCGTCGGGTGTCTTGTAAGTGCGAAGGTGACAGGCAGTTAGGTACGCCGTACTCTATGGGAACGAACACGAGGTGTTTTTATTGGAGACAGTGTTCTCCTTAGCGTCTTCCGCTCACATTGTATCACAGGGCACGGCGATGCTCGGTTTTTCTGTTGAGACGCGATCGAATGTTTCGTAGAACCCTTTGTAAGGAAGCTGGCCGAATAACTATTAATGCTGCATGCCTATCGTTGCTAAATTATGGCTAGTAGTGGCTCGGTGACGGTAGATGATGGCTAGATATTCACAAATGTTGGCGATATATACTTCGAAATCTCAATCCAATGATTGAATCGCAAACAAAGATTGATTCCGAAGCCATCGTCACAGTCACTGACAGTAGCTATTTTCACGAACTACTGGGCAGACATTTTAACGTTGTATGGCGATTTCACATCTCTTACACTGCATGCTTTATAGTTTTTCTGTATAGTTCAAGTCCGTGACGGCTTCCTAGTGGAGGTTTATTTCAAAATGTCTGTTTTATTGTACATTCCGTGTTCACTATGGTTTTGTATGATGGCTTGTATATCCCACTTTACTACGCTGGTCGTTTTTTTTTTTTCGTTTTCCTTTTTTTTTTGAGACTTTACATTTGAAAATAATGTTTCTTGAGGTAAGCCCAAAACGTGCGCCTGAAACCTCAGTCCTATACTTCGGGTAAAATGCGTCGCGCTAAATAAATTAAAATGAAATAAAGTAAGCAAGCGACCTAAGGGAGCAATAATATTTACGCCTTTCGAGCCAACGCCGCCGCCGCTGCATTCTCGACTTCCTTATTGTTCCTCTTCCGTCACGACTTCCTGTGTGTGTTTTTTAAGTTATTATTTTGATTTCTGAGTCCCTGACCTTGCGGTGCGTTTTGAGGTGCGAGAGATTGTGAAAAGACGTAGATGGTGAAAACACCAACAACGGAAAGAAAGAAAAATGAGAAAATGTCTCAGGGGAGATTGTCGCCAACGAAACAAAAAAACAAGAAAAAGAAAACTCGACTCGCCTTCGCCCTTCCGACGAGCGGGCTATCGTTTATGGCTGTGTATTCCTTCCTCTTCCTCAAGACGATTGCAGTGTGGACATCCGACTACGCTTAAGAAAAAAAAAAAAGAAGAAGTTGGAACTGTAGAGCCCCTTTGAAACAAGTAAACGAGAAAATGCACCACATCGCCCACAAAGATAGTTTCAGAACGACGCCTATATACCTCGTATATATTTATGTGGATCTCTCGCCTTGACATCGCGTGTGAGGCGTAAAAATGCCTTCACGGTTTCTCGACGAAAAAGTAACAGTAAAGCGAAACGGTTAATGTTTTCTTCTGCGACACTCCGCAAGGTCGCGATAAAGCGCACGCCGGTTCGAGTTTATAGAAAAAAAAAAAAAAGAAGTCACTAAGACGCATAAATGGCTCTTCGCAAGTCGTGTGTGTTATGCACACAGCGGACGCTCGCACTTATCTGCAACGTTCGTGGCTTGCGAAGTGTCATTAAAGGGTACTGACACCAAGTTTCGAAGTTGGGTTTATACTCCGTCATACAGATCTCTTGTATACAGAGACGGCTTTGTGCAAGTGTGAATTCTCAGTAAATGCTGACAAGATATTTTGTTTTGACGCTGAAGTCAGTTTTCGCATGGCGCACTCACTGACACCGACACTATCGTGGCGTCAGGCTACTTCACGCGCCAGTATGGCTGCTTGGGAGGACGACAGGTACCGAAACATGCCGAAATGGCCGCTCGCGCGTTACCAAAAAAAAAAAAAAAAACATTGAACATGGCCTCCTGTGCGTCAGCAACGGAGCCACGCAGCGGAGCGGCCGTGGAAGCATCACGATACTTGCGCGAGCACGTGACGAGAAGATCATATCGTGTCGTGACGTCAGGGTACAGTAGGAACCGATACTAGCTTTTAAAAACATCCTGTGATTAAGTTTTTAGGGTGCACTCACGCTTACCAGTGAGTTTTCTACGCTCTTCAGAACTTAGTCTTTCAACTGACGCAAAAAAAAAAAAAAAACATGAAAATTTCCATGTCGTTACCCCTTTAAAAAAAGAAAAAAAGAAAACAAGCTTTTTAGCGATCCTCACTCACTTCGTATTCGGCGCTTTCACGAACTTTACATATAACACGTTGTTATGGAGAAAGCCGGAGCGTTTTTGTCGCCTTCTAACCGGTTTTTTATGCAGACTATTGCGGAGAAGTGGTAAATACCGACCTTTATGGAGAGTCAACTCGTCGTTCAGAGAGCACACACATATACATATATATATATATATATATATATATATATATATATATATATATATATATATATATATATATATATATATATATATATATATATATAATAAAAATTAAAAGAAGCCTTCGTTGTTGACAAAACGTTGAGTTGAAAGATTGGAGTGGTGTAGCGTGTGCGGTGTGAAAGAAGCACTTTATATCGCCACATGCTTTTTTTTTTGTTCGTATTCTGGGTGTCGAGACCACTTTTGCGTCTAAAGAAACCTCTTTGCATTTAGATGGAAGTTCTAGATATAGCTCTTCTCTCTTTTTTTTTTTCTTTGTGTATATGTAACATAAGCAATCTCTATATTATACGGCCCGTGCACATCGCATCGCGAAAGACTCGGGCGTTCAGTTGGCCTTTTCCACATATTTCAACAGCTCAGAAACGGACGAATTTCGGATTTTTTTTCCTCACTTCAGTTCACCAATCAGATTGCGTGAAAGTCTTGTAGCGGTGCCAGAAATAGCGAATGTCGGTCCTCGGTGTAAATCAGCGGCTTTGCCTCACAGTTTTATAGATGGTCTATCGAGAAATCGAGTCCTCGTGAGCGCTTTCAACTGTAACATCGGCGCAATGCACCACCGACGACGGTGTAGCCAGACATTATTTCTGGGGGAGCGCGGGGGGGGGGGGGGGGGGGAATGACCCCCCTCGGCAAGCGCTTATGTTTGCGTCATTTTTATGTGTGTGTGAATATGTCTTTTGTGCGCTGCTTCGTCAGTGTCATGGCTCACCAACGATATATCCCATCAAGTACATGTTAAGGAGTGATATACACAAACATTGCATGTGATACGGGTGTGTACGGAGGCCTAAAATAAGTCGCTTTATAAGCCCGTTAAATACGTGTTTCATACAAATATGAGAATGACAAGTCACGCCCGCTAGGCATATAAATTATGCTAATTAGGAGTGACGTTGCTATAGTCCTAGCGGTTTGCAGGTATAGCGCTAATAACTCATCCAAGTCGGAAATAAAAGAACAGCAGGCCTCTGTTAGAGCACACGAAACGACGCGACGACAGTCTTGCGGGCGAACGGAATGCCCTCGGCGACACGACTGTGTCTTCGCCACCGGTAATCGCGAAAAAAAAATTAAAAAAAAAATAAGAACCGAGCCTTCTTTTCAGAACTGCGCGTGCTTCTCGATATCAAGATTGCCTTCCTTCTTTCATTTTTTTTCCCTTTCCTGTCGGCGGTACTGCGGTTTCTGTTGACGCGACCCGTCCGCTCGGGTTTTCTCATCTCCGAAGGAGAATCCGTTCAAACCGAAAAAGAAAGAAGAGGAAATTCTCGAGATATTACAATAAAAAAAGCCACCACGGCAGTGTCGTTTTCTAAGAATGGTCTGAAACCTTGTCGTCGTCGCGTTCTGCATCGTGCGAACAAGACAGCGTTCTCATCCTCATTCCGAATTCATTGCCAATTTGCTCAGAAAAAGTCGTTGAAGCCTTTCTCTCCCTCTCTCTCTCTTTTTCTGCGTACCCTGTCTGTTAGATTATGCAAGAAGCGAGTAACTCGGCGTCATAACTCTATCTACACACCGCGAGCTTTGGCGAGCGGTTTTCGATACCGGCGATGCGCGCCTCGTTTCTTTCTTTCTTTCTTTCTTTCTTTCTTTCTTTCTTTCTTTCTTTCTTTCTTTCTTTCTTTCTTTCTTTCTTTCTTTCTTTCTTCTTTCTTTCTTCTTTCTTTCTTTCTTTCTTTCTTTCTTTCACCGGATTTCATTCAGCCCTTCTTTCGACGTGTCCTCGCCCTCAGTAAAGACTTGTTCACGAATGATAGCCTATAGCAACGCATACTTGCGGAGAGATACAGCAGGAAAGAAAATGATGAACACAAGTTTTGCGACGGCGCGAAATTCGCGGCTGCGAGGCTGCGGTGTATACTTTATGCGCGCGAATGCGCGTGTCTTCGTGTCTGCCGCTGTAGTATTGTGCAGTACTGTGAAAGGCTTCTTTGCAAAAATAAACGCAGGATAGTTTTTATATGGAATATTTTTGTGCGCTCTACGTGTTCAGGCTTTTATCGTTTTCCTTTCGAAACTACGAATCTTTGAGTGACGTGCGAGGTATATATTCGATTCGATAAGACTTAATGAGTGTAGTGTTCGCGGCGTTGCACGATTTTGCCGATGCAAAATTTGATACTAACGCGCGCGCCGTCCCATGAGAAAATGAGGGCCATGATGGCCTTATCTGTGGCGATATCAAAGGAAAAAAAAAATGAAAGAAACCAATTGCGAAGAAAGCTAACTAGTGAACGCGTTTTCTCGGAAAACGGTTTCTGCTATTCCTTGAAATTACTGTTGTTGCTTCTTCCGAGAATATTCCCGGTCTAGATAAATCAACGGTTCACTGCGGTTCGTGGTAATTTTGTTTTTCTCTGTTATGCGTCGAAAAAGGCTCCGATAAGATTACATTTCAGCGAAGACCAGTTGATGTTACGTAATGGTATTCAGCGAACGTGGAATATAATTCCGTGGTTTCTGCGTGGCTGTGCTTTCAGAGAGACGCGCAGCGTTGGGAATTGGCGCTGGAGAAATTGTCAGGAGGCGGCGTGTCTACGGTGTTGCCATTCTTGCAATATGTTCCTTTATTGCGCTCCCTGCGTTCCTTCGTATCCAAAAGCTGAAAGTTTGGAAACAACTTTAATGATTCGACTTATCGTATGAACGCAGTGTTGTCGCTGTGACAGAGGGTAAGCCTACAGTTACATAACATCAGGCAGTGCTGTTGTTAGGCGAGTAAATGCAGTATGTATATGCAATTTGTATTCGGTCAGAAGATATTATCGTGCTCCCGTTATAGAAGTTAAATCTAAAGGTGCCGAATAAATGCGCGATGTCAGCTATCTGGCAGGGCAACTCTTTGCACTTTGTCCAGCTGTTACGGACTGGTGACGGTATGTTGACCTACTGCCCACAGATGTATACTCACCCAAAAACTCACAGGGTCCCTTAGTCATTCGCCTAAGGCGTCTCGAAGGCGAAAGCCATGTTGTCCTTCTTTTACTACTCAGTGGAATGTATTGATCCTCGGCCCCGCCCCACCTCCTCCCTAAAGCTTTCGACACATAACGTGGTTTTGCACTGCCTCCGGCATCCGAAGTTTTTGCAAGCTACGTACACCTCACGCGGTTTTGCAGTGCCTCCGGGATCGGCCCACCTTTGATCAAGTGACAATGACAAGTGAAGACGTCATCAAGCGACGTCGCGTTATGTGACGCCATAATCACGACATGTTGGGCGCCACAAATGTTTGCGATCTGTGACGTCGCGATGACGTCGCACGATGAAGTCATCACACGATCAGGATGGCATTTCCCTTACAAAAATAGATTTATAGAATCTCTAGACTTTCTAAACCCATATTTAGACAATCTATAGACCGTCTACACGCATTTTTGTACGGGTTGCAGCACTTCCTGACGATTCTGACGGCCGCATATCGCGTTTGATGAGGCATCTGAGGCTTTCGCCTTAAAAAAACACGTGCCTTCGGCGCATACTTCAGGCCAATCGCTCGCTACAAGTGGCCTCCTCGAAGGAAAAAGAAAAGGCCATAGCGCCAATCTGTTCACGCTACACGTACTCGGCGGTCCTCCTCATTTACGCAATCGCAGTCGTCAGCGAAGAAGAGCACTCTCCGACGGCCCCGTCGCTATTCGTTCAGCCTTCGGAGAATGAGAGAGAGAGAGGCTTTCGTCAGCGCCGTTTCGATTGCCCTAGATGCGTCAGCCTGTTTCTTATTTTTATTCCCGCGATGCTCTTCTTCCTCTTCTTGCTCCTCGTTTGCCCTCATCGTCGTGTCAATCAGCGTCGCGGCACTCCATTACGCACCGCGGGCACGTCTGTGTGCGTATACGTACGCCACTCGTCGACATCAAAACGAAGAAGAAGAGGACGGACCGTTCCATTTACGATGGCGACGCGTCTTCGAAATGGACGACGCGTACGTTCCTTACATATAGACACGTTTCTGCGGGCCGACTTCCGATTTGCTCCGACATGCAGTTCACGTGCCCGCCTTCGATCGCACATGCAGGGTCTTGAGTTAAAAAAAAAGACTCGGGCACTTTTTTCTTCTTCGTATCCTTCCCGTTTATTGATTCGTGCTTTACGGAGAAGTGCGTGAGTGCGGCCCAATAAAGGAAGTCCAGAAGTTTAAACTGCCCGAAAGACCTCGTATCCTGCAAGCGGGAATGTCTTTGAGGAGACAGTAAGTTAAGAACTGGGAATTCAGCTCTTAAGGAACAATTGGCGTGCACCGGTTCAATAAAGTAAGTACCTTAAGGTCGTGTTCAGTGTGACAGGTGACCAATTAGACTCTCGCGAGACCTAAGGGGTGGCGCCAGAGGGTGCACGATGGGGCAGAAGTGCCCCCCCCCTTCCCCGCAAGAGCAAATATTCTCAAAAGACAATGCGTAAGTTCCCGCTTCCCCTCTTCCCCCATTAAAAAATTCTGGCGCCGCCCCTGCCAGACCTGTTGGTTACACAGATCTGTCGTGTTACTTTATACATTCGCCATGTCTACGCATTCCACATGTGTCACGCAAGTGCTGTACTGTACGTGCGAATATGTGGGTGTTAAGAACGTATCATTCTGTCACATCAGGAAGATCTAGAATCTCCGTCCGCTGCATACGACGGCAATTACCGCATACCGCGGGCATTCACGACGAACTCCCAAAACTCCAAGAACCACCGTTCCTGTATACCATTTGCGCGAACGGATCGTCCGGAACACACGCACGCGAGCGCGCTCACAAGCACCACATGCACGTTTCAGGGCCACGGATCGGGTCTGGCGAAGCATGCAACGCACGTGCCGCTTGCCTGATTCGTGTGCGTGCTCTCCGAAGAACAAGGTCCCAACCGGGTTCCAGCGAGCGGACCGACGGAGCCTACTACCGTTCGAGCCGACATCTCGCCCCGAAGGGGCCAAGGCGGGCGGGCGGGCTTGCTCCGAGAGGGGACCCTAATTAAGGCTGGCGCATCTCCCGATCCTGACTTGCATGTATGTGTTTACGGCTATACCTTGGTTCGGGGGGGGGGGGGGGGGGGCGCTTATACAATCAGCCCTGCGGCGGAAGAAGCTCGCTTGCGAGCATGTCTCGGCTGCGTGCTTCGACAATCGAGCAGGATTGAGGCGCCATTGCCTCATCATCGCGGAGAAGAAGAAGCGTGATGGGTAAGATTATACCCTCTCCCTTCCCTTGGCTGCTTGCCTCCTTTCTCTCGACTCTGTCCTGTCCTGATTTCTCGCGATGAGACGCTGCTGGTCATCGCGCATTCAGGGAGGGAAGAGGACTGCAAGCGACGACTATGCAGTTCCTTCCTTCCTGACTTCGTGTCTTGATTGCCCCTTCCGGGTCATAGGCACGCACGAACGAGTCGCCGATGTTAGCATCTATAGTTTCGCGTCCATAGCCTAGCTGTTTTAGAAAACATCCTCTTAGCTTTGCGGGTCACCGTGTTCAACCCAGTCTTGTCCAGTAGTAGTATAGTTCTCACGAATTCGTCGCCTACATTAGCGAGTGCAAACAGAGCGCACGAGAGAGACCTGCCTACATCTCGTCCGTGCTTTGCAGCGCGCGAACGGGTGTTGTCGAACAAATAGGGTCTCGTACTCTTTGTAAGTCAAGTGTCGTCGCGTTGTTCCGCGATAGTTCGCCACGATTCCGGCGTGTTTGCTAACCGTGTCGCTTTGTCGGTGGGAGCTTGTATTATACTCTCTCGCACCTCGTTAGCGCGCTGCCCGACTGATAGGAGGCGCAGCGTCGAAGAATTCGCGTCGGAAGACTCACTAGGCGTTGTCCACTGGCACTGACCGTGTATATATATTTATCTCTGTATGTTCATTAGAGGTAGGCGTTAAACGTTGGCTCGCGCGTTAGACTTAGCGTGTCCGAAAGGCAGCTTCAGCATAATTGCGCACGCGCAGTAAACGGATTGTTGCATCTAACTGTTTCTTAAACTTTCATACATACCTATAAGTTTTATACCATTCATTCGCCACTGTGTAGTCGACGTTAAGCGTGATGTCTAACCTGATAAATGATGACTAGTGAATGATTGATGTCCACCAGCGCTAAGCAAACAGTATGAAGTGCAAACAAAAGAACGACAGATCCAAGCCGGTTATCAGCCGTCTTTCAACTGCCCGCGCTTCTCTTGTATAGTGTAACAGGCGTTTTCCATTAAGCGATAGCAGAGGTGTCGCCCGCTCTGTGTCTTTCTTTTTGTTTCCACGACGGACTTTCGACAAGCTCGAATTAACATGGCAGGATACTCCTCCATTAGGCGCGACACAAGTTTTCGCACGCACTCCCACATTGCGCGCCGGAAGTGAGGAAGAAAAGGGGAGCGGTGCTCTCATCTCGTACGCACACGCACGCACGCACAATGAAAAAAGAAGAAACGCACACTCAAGCAAGCAGGTACAACACGCACGCATGCAGACGAAATACTGGAACGGAAACAGACGAACGCACTCGCGTACGTCACGCACACTGATACGCTCACAGAGGAACAGAAGGCGTGCACAAGCAGACGAACTCTCGTCCGTGAATAGACGAACGCACAGACGCTTACAGACGAACAGAAGGCCTGGCGAATACGTGCACAAGCAGACGAACACACGCCCGTGAACAGACACAGACGAACGCGCACACGTATATGGAGACGAACAGACGCGCTCAAACAAGCCGCGTTCGTGGCACCAGGGGGCGTGCCGCGGAGCGGACGGGTTACGGTGTACACACGCTAAGGGAAACGCTCCAGTGCGCACGCGCGCCGCCTTGTACCAGGGCATGTCGAGTCGATCTGGGTGCGACGAATGCAGATCACGCGGCGGCACCGTCGCTGTAGCTGATAAGGAGTGCCACCCGCCGCTACTCACCGCCACTTCTCTTTCGACCCTTGCAGTACTTTTCTGACGCATCCCTCGTGCAGTGCGCGCTTGCTTGTGTTTGTTTGCTGGTTCCCTGGGGTGACAGGTGGAAGCGAAGGTCAGTTGGGCCTCCGTACACGCCCTATCAGTATAATTAGACAGGCAGGCACAAGAAGCAGCGGACGCGTGGGATTCGTGACGTAACTGTCACGTGTTTACCCCCCCCCCCCCTTCCCGCCTCTTCTTTCTTAATATGTATATCGAACCGCTCGCACGAATCATGTTAAGCTTACTAGACGCAGCACCCGTGACCTAAGCTCGATATTACCACGAGTGCCCTACACAGTTACCTCGGCGATATTTCTTTTGAGACGCACTTTCGTCACAGATGATATCGACGTCGTCTATGGCATATCGAGTCAGCGAACTAGCCATAGAAACAACCTACTACTCGACAACGAATCGAATTCACGGCTATGTTCGAACCCGGGAGTCGTCCTTCTTTCGTTAAGTCGTTTTCCCCCATGATTTCGAAGATCTTGGCGAATTTGAGTGCCTGCAATAAACTTGGGTAACATGTGTTCATGGTAGCACCTGGATATACCTGTTTGTGGTTTATTCCACCCGGTGTACAGTTGAGTTCATTGCAGTTGTAGCAGTAAGTGGCGAATACAAAAATCGTACAACTTGTTTTGTCCTTTCTATTTCGGAATGCATATTAACCAGGCTATTACCAGGCGCTGTTAACCGGTACTAATTAGGGCGACGAAACCCCTCTTACCTATGCACTTGAAAGCTTTCTGCCCCCCCCCCCCCCCTTTTTTTTTTCGGGGGGGGGGTGTGACGCAGTTGACCTGAGAACGAAACGCAAGTCGAAAAATGTCAAGCTTATCGCATCCCCGTGACAAGTTACAACCTATATTCGACGAAGAAAAAAAAAGAAAGAAAAAAAAAACGCTAGCGATAAAAAGCCGTTTCGGTCACAGCTCGTCTACGCTTTTATCTTTTTCGGATAATTTACGCGGCGACAGCGCTCACTCGTATCTTCCAAGTCGTTGCAATTTGCGTAAGTATCGCATTTGAATGGACTCTGCGTTCCGAGGAAACGCGCAGATGAATGCGATTGGAGCACCGGCGATGCCAGTGCTGCATGAAAAGGGGGAAAAAAAAGAAAAAGAAAGAAACAGGGCGTCAGTGCATGGAAGAGAAGCCGGTTTAATTAAACTCGCTTCGAGTGACTAAGAGGCCGATGTAATCTCGCTGTTTTGTTGTTGCAGCCTTACGAAGATCCCTAATTAATGTCTCTATTTCAAGTATTTATTGCCGCGGCCGCCTTCAATTCTGCGTCGCATTTTTCTCGGAGTCCGGTTTCCCGTCGAAGGTAACGAGAAACCGTCCTTTAAAGCGAAAGAGTTTCTTACGTACCCCTCGACAAGCCGACGAAAAATGTGAATCTTTAAAAAGGACCCTCGCGTTTGTAGCACGAACAACAAACGCGCGGAAAAGATGATCTCTGTCACAGATTCGTCGTAATTATTATTATTTTTAAAATCGATATCCGTATGAAAGATGAAATGTCCATCCATCGGTGTACTACAGTCGGCGTCGGAAGTTTAGAGACCACTATCTACGAGAATGCGTTGAATTTAATAACAATTAGGGACTGGATTCAGCCGAACTGCGAAGTACACGTTGTTAGCGCATTTTAGAACAGGCCGGAAATCTAAAATTCATGGCTGCCTGCCGAAGCATCGGGAATATTAAACTTTTTCTTGCGTCTCGTGATCCGTAAACTTTTGAAGATGACTGTAAATATACATAAATGAGTAAGAGGCGTTGCAACTGTTGAACTCTCGCATGAAGACTTCAAGCTTAGGCCCGAGTTTAAGTTTAAGCACTTATATGCTTTGGAGAGGCAGAGCTGTTCACTAACACAGCCGTATTTACGGCCTGTCTTGTTTTTCGCGGTCCAAGCGACCTTAACGGGAAATTTAATGTATATAAGCTATCATTAATGCTGTGGTGGTTGAATATGTGCGAGCTAGATACGCAAATATTCTATAATTCGAATACAGAACAAAGAACTGACTATTCGAACCGCGCGCTATTAAAAAATTCAACGATAAGGATTTTCAAAAGTTCGCTCGTGGTGGAATAATGCGGCGTAAGAAAGATTGTCACTGTCTATCATGCACCAATCACTGCTCGGCCACCTCACACGTACGCGTGTTTGCGTTTTTTTCATTTCTGCATAGAAAATGACCAGCTTGCAGGTACGGCTCGTGACTTGCACTTGTATCTTTCTTATCAGCACTGGCTCAAAGTGCACGCCTTCTCTCTTCTCCAAGCACGGATCTCCTCGATCGTGGCTCCTTCTTTGAATTTCACGAGCGGCGCAAACCCGTCAATTGCGAGTGACAAGGCCAACTAGGGGCGTCGAAGGTGTTTTCGTGAATACCGGCAGTCTGATCACGTTTCCCGCTTCGGGACACCCACGGCCTGTCAAACTCCCTGGAGCGCGCGCCTTCGCAACCTCCCCCCCCCCCCCCCCCCCTTCGCTTCCACTCCAACCAAATCCCGATTTCCCGATCTCCTTCCCTTGCCCCCTTGCCCCAACATACATATGGTCTTCTCGCTCAGTATTCGAGACTTCACGCCTTCGATTCCGTGCGTTGCTGGTTGTCGGCGGCGTCAAAACGAGTAATGCAGTGCAAAAACAAGAAGAAAAAAAGAAAGAAAATCATCACCTGATGGTGTCATTCTATGACATCATAATGTCACGGGTCGCCAAGGATATTGACGTCACTACGACGTCACATCACGTCATCACACGACATCGTCGCTTGGTCAAAGGTGGGCTCTTCCCGGAGGCACTGCGAAACCACGTTACGCGCAGAAACCTTGCTATGCCTCCGGGTGCGCGTGCGCACTGGATTGCGCTGGTAATGTTGGCGGTAACACTTGGTACAAAACTGGCCGGATGTGACCAGGTGTACGGTTAATTTTATGTGGTCTCGTCTCCTCTCTCGGCCTTCTGGTCATCAAACGCCCATTGCATTCTGCCTTGGCCGCCAAGTGCGCGTGCCTCGCCACAAGTGTCTTGAACTCTGCACAAATATTGGCACATATGACCAATTGGCCTCACGTGCAGCCCATAGTTTGTCACCCATGTTGCCTTCATCTCCTTAACACATACTGTCAATCTCTCCCTATTCCTGTACTCACAATCTCCAGTCCGACTGTCACGTACGGCCGATTTCGGGCAGGCCATTGCCTATGGACAGGCGTACAAAAGTGAGGATTCGAAAGGAAAGAGAGGAAGGGAATGGGGGAGGGGGAAGGCCACGCTAGCCGAGAGGACATGTTCTCCGCGGTGCCCAAACCTCCGCGCACTCGAGCGCTCGCCTTCGCCGCGGGGCGCATTTATAGATACCGTGCATGTCAAGCTCTCAGGACACGTACGCGTTCTTTTACACGCGTGTACTTTCACGGCGTTCGACTATGGCTGCTGGCAAAGCCGCGGGCCTATTCCTGGTACAGGTCGCCGTTTCCACGGCGCGACCCCCTCCCTGCCATCCCTCGCGGTAGCCTGCTTTTCCAGACCCCAGGGTTC
The DNA here is from genome assembly GCF_013339695.2 of Rhipicephalus sanguineus. Lineage (NCBI taxonomy): Eukaryota > Metazoa > Arthropoda > Arachnida > Ixodida > Ixodidae > Rhipicephalus > Rhipicephalus sanguineus. The sequence goes on from NC_051184.2 coordinate 5,156,160, forward strand.
CATCGTATTCGTTTTATTCTCGTCTCATCTCGGATGAATCGAGAAAAGAAAATAACTTTAGCGTGCTCCCGCTGCCGTTCCTTTATTTCTGTGTGGATTGTTTCTCGTCTTGTTGAAAGCCATCGCGAGACCGATTTGTAGCGAGTCCTTTGTTTCGATTCGCTCCCGTCTTGTTTCCTTTCTCAATGTCTCGGTGTTTCTTTTTGTTTTGACGAGAACCGTAGAGGCGGAGCCAGGATTTCTTTCTTTCTTTCTTTCTTTCTTTCTTTCTTTCTTTCTTTCTTTCTTTCTTTCTTTCTTTCTTTCTTTCTTTCTTTCTTTCTTTCTTTCTTTCTTTCTTTCTTTCTTTCTTTCTTTCTTTCTTTCTTTCTTTCTTTCTTTTTTTCGGGGGGAGGGAGTTCTGACCTCCCTTTATGTATGTTCGTGCGTGTATTTTCACGTGTGCACTTCATATCCATGCAAAATGTAAAAACATCACCGTTATGACAGTGAGAACGTTTCGGGATTGGTAAATTGAGGGCTTTCTGATGACCAACCAACGCGCGGCGATTATACTACAATCGATTAGTAGGCAATTTTTACGCGCGAAATTGACTGCACCGACGGGTTTGGCATATTGCAAGCTACACGTAAAACTCCGGATGAACGCTTGCAAAGGTGAAAAATTTCTATACGAAAGCCGCAGGTAAGCAGCGCCTTGCATGAGGCCAGGAGTGGAATCGTCTTCGCAGAAATGAAGTGATCGCGCTCGTCCTCCGTTGTCTAATGCACCGTTGCCAACGCGCGCATATCGGCTTGACTCAGCTCCTCTTAAAAGATGGGTGCGGCCCTTTAGGAACAGCACGTACACACACGTTCGGAGGAAAAAGCGTGTCACGTTCCGTTTGACCCCGACTGGGCGAGCGTAACAATTCCAGTACTCTGTGCCTACAGTAACGCACACACCCAGTGCCTTTGTCCTAAGAGACACAAAAACAAACGTATGGGAAATCTCATCCCCCATTGTCGTGAAGCTTTTGCGCTGGAGGTCACGCAAAGAGGAGCGAAGAATAGGCGCGCGTGGCGCTGCGATCGCATATAACGTCTCTTACACACGACCGGTGTAACCGTACTCGGACGTCAGACGTCACTCCAACGGAGAAAAGAAGGCGTTTTCCAACTCGACGCGCCACGGGCGCGTAGACGCGACAGCTAAGCGAAGCGGTGTGTGGGTACGGTCCATGTGGTACGTACTGTACGTATGCAGGCGTACCACGCAATGCCGCACAACTCGTATCCCGGCCGAAGGTTCCGTTCCCACCGTAATACAAGGTGGACAACAACAGCGGGGGTAGCTTATGATTCGCCGGAAGAAAAAGAAGAAGAAGCCTACGGTACGCTATGCGGCGAAGCGTGCGAACGTTAAGATGAGCCACTGGGGATGGGGGGTCGCGTAAGTGTGTCAAGGAAGCGGCGCTTCTTTCTCAAACACAGGCGAGTCGCATTACGCCTTTGCCCTCGCAAAATACACGCGTGGCTTGCTTGGCCCGCGCGGCCAACCGACCCGTGCAACGGGCCACGGAAACCGCTTATCATTAACCTCCCCCGCCGCGCTCTATGGAACCGCGTTAACGCGCACCTCGTTACATACATACGCTGCACGCGCCGATTCTTCTTCTTCCCAGCGGGGCGGAAGAGAATCAACGAACGTAGCGCCGCAGGTGGTGGCTTCTTTCGAAAGCCTTCTGCTTCTTAGCGTTGCGGAAAAGAAGCAGACAGCGTATATACGCCTTCTGCTTCGTGTGCCGTCTACTTCTTCTTCTTCTGCTTCTTCTCCGCGTTGCAGAAGTAACAAAACGAACCAAACAGGCGGTCGCTTCGTTCGTATGTCGTCTGCTATATTCACCGCGCGGCTTTATGAAACGCTTATAATCCGAAACCACGTAGCCAACCGGGCCAAGTGAGCCGGTGAGGCTTAGCTTTTGGAAGCACAACGCGCGCGCCTCGCTACACAAAGCACCACCGAGCGCTAAGAATTAAATAGAAAGATGGCTTCGGTGTCCCTGCATGCTCTTCATCTTCTTGCTCTGGGATGAAGAGGAGGAAGAGAGGAATGAATATGTGAAGGCGGAGGTTAGGGGGGCTGCTATGCACTTGCTCGCTAGCGCACTTCCTTCCGCCCTAGCTGCAGCGGCGTTCTCATTGCGTTGCGCTCTGGCAGTCGTGCTGGGAGCTCCGTAGGAGTTAGTAGGTCTCCGTGTTAGCAGGCGAAGCACGCGGTCTCGCTCTTCGCGTCTTTTATATGCCGCGCGCGCGCGGCGGGCGCATCGCATATTACGGCGCCGGCGCTGTGCATACATGACGAGGAACCAAACATATACAGCGGCGCTGGCTGCATCTTCCTGGAGGAATCCCGAAAGGAGCATACGCACCGCATTGACTCGCTTAAGACCAACACTCCTTCGTTTGGATTATTTTGCGTTGGGACGAGGCATACTGATATTGGTATTGGTTGAATTACGTGTTTACTACAGGCGGGGCTTCCAGCCTGGAAATCTTGGTTGGTTATCTGAAGTGATAGACCATATCTGAAATGAGAGATGTTATCTGAAGCGTCTCACGATACTCCTGTTATTACGTAGCACGTTGATTACCTACGACATGAAAATAACACGAATTTATCGGGCTTCGATCAAGCAACTAGCTGTGGCACGGTTACTATACGATTGTTTAGCTTCTTGAGTACGAGATCACAGATATTCTTGCTGGTGTCGTTTCTACGTGGATGGAATTTTGTCAGAACCTACCTGTATATGTAAACTTCGGTGAACATTAAGGAACTCCGGGCAAGTTACCTGTTTTAATTCCAATGCGGAATTTTGCGTAATTAAGCCTGGCCCTTTAGCGCGATGAAGATGAGTGTAGTGATTCGAGGGTCTAAGCACTGCTGTGATTCGCGTATGTCACGTGAACCGCATCTTAGTCCCCAAAAGTTTTGAGCAGTATACAGATCTGCTTAACAAAACTTGACATTGGGCGAGGTGGTGCATAGCTTTGCGAATGTCTACTTTCGCGCTTTTATTTCCCCCAAAACATACAGATCTGTTCACCTGTTGTACTAGGGGGCGGATACTAGACGAGCATATCCGGTATAGTATACGGAACAGAGAAGAACCTAGGTGCTGGATAAAAAAAAAGGAAAAAAGACACGAAAGGGTGAAGCTCACGCCAGGCATTTCCAGGTTCTCGCCGCAATCTCGCGGGCGCGCCGCTGCAATTTCGCGCTCGACTCCTCCGCATCGTGACGACGACGACGCGAATACGCGTCGCTTGGATTGGCGCAGAGAGAGAGAGAGAGTGAGAGAGAACGGTGTTTTCTAAATGCGAGCGCCGGGCTTGCGCTCTCACCTTCTTTCAGTCGCTGCGCGTTCCGAGTCTGCAAGCCCCGAAGGCGACGACGCCGACGCGAAGCGCGAATAACCCGAGTCGACAGGAGTCGGCGCGCATATTAAGCTCGGCCACGAAGCGCCAGAGGGTTCTCGCGGACGCCAAGTCAACTGCGTGGAAGGTCCTCAAAATCCCTGGCGAAACCTCACGGCATGCATGCATGCATGCAGGGGGGTCGCCCAATGTCATTTTCCAAGCGCGCGCACGCGGAGCAGGCGTGAGAACTAAACGGCGCGGCGTTGTTGCGTGTTTTATGCTAAGCGAGCGGCAAAACGAACTGTGCCACTTCGTGTATGCGATGCACGCGGAGAGGAACAGGAAATAACAGACGAGAAAGACTGATTATCTAAGCAGTGTGTATGGCGAAGAGGAGGAGGATCGGATGGAATGCGTGGGACAATTAAGGGCTTCGAACTGTATTGGAAGTGAATGCACATGATCAAGCACTGTGGGAACAGGGAAAGATATATTTCAGCATGAATGCAATGATGGGAAAGTTGATGCGAATTCATGATAATTTTTACAGCGAAAAAAAAAAAAGAAAAGAAACAGCGGAAGAAAGAAGACAGATTCTGTATTCTTGTCTTTTGACCGTCAAAAAAAAAAAAAAAGTATGACGCTCATGCAAACATTCCCCAGCATGGAGGCGTATAAGAATCTTGTCAATACCTTGTTCTGCGTGTCTGTTTTTTAACTAATTTTTTTATGTGATGCCATTGTGAAAAACACGTTGTTAGTGTTTATATAACTGGATTCGGCTGATGCTTCTATCGACTTGTCATGGATTCGCTTGAAATACAGGCGTGAATGAGATTGTAAACGTAAACCAGTTAGCTGTGGCTACAGCGAGTGCTCTCGAAACATACACGAAACGTCAACTCACTCTCAGGATTCGCCATTGAATCGGCAAGAACCCGCCGACTGTCTATAGGAAGCTGCGGAGCAGGAAAAAACCTTGCGCCTCGTAATAATCGCGTCCGAGAAATCCAAGATCGCGTGCTACGGTTCTCAGGAATTGCATCCCTCCGGCATATATCCCTGTCTTGCGTGTCACACGACACTACACGCGGTGATCGTGTATTATGTCAGGGTCGAAGTCGAGCGCGCGTGCTCCGAGCTACAGATATAAACGCGCGAGCAGTCAATTGCGTAAGAAGAATTCGCGTATCGCGCGTTCTTCGATTAGTTGCCGAAGGTCACGACGACGAACCGCGCGCAGGCAAGGACATTGTCTCAAGTCGCGTGTAACAATCGGCGTATAAAGACTCATTTATTCGCGACCAGCGGCTTTCCCACAACGCGTCACGCCATAAGCTATTCACGTACCCGGCACCGTCTTGGCAAGGTTTTGCTTCCCATTATATACAACAAGCGCACCGCAGGCACACTTCGCCAAAGAGCTCCCGCGAAATCTCGCCGGTTCCGTGACAACTGAAACTGCGAAGCAGTCCAGGTAATGGACAGATATGTTAATGGAGTATCACAGCCGGATCTATGTGGCCTCTTGTCTTTGCTTCTTTTAAGGGCAGACAGATTAGCCGCTTCGTCGATCTAGCGAACGCGGCGGATTTGACCACGAAGCGAACGCCTTTTCTGTTGTTGTTTTTTTCTTTAAGTACAAAGGCTCGTTGTCGTACAGCGGGCGGCCACTCCTGTGAAGTCTTGCCAGCAACAAGTGGCAGCGCCCCCGACGGCGTATTAAGAAAGCAGAGCCTGATGAAGCGGCTGCAAATTCGTTCGGACAGGCCTACGCCGCCGACCTCGAACCAAGGCTGCAGGATCTCGCTTGCAGCGATTCCACGCGACCCATCCCACACAGCTCCTAGTCACTCAGAGGGTGTGTTGGCTAAAGTTTCTGTTTTCGTCAATACGGCAATGAGCTAGGCGTAATCGCCCGTGAAATAGACCGTGTTCTCCCAAACCTAGGGCCTACATATGCGAGAGTGATTAAAAGTTCCCTTCGTGGATTGATCCTGTTCAGTCGAGACCCTCAAACGCGCTTTGTTTTTCTCGGAAAGGTATTCGGTGCGATTGCTGCCCGCCGTGACGGAGGAGGCTACTGATTAGATAAGTTTTCGAGCTTCTGTTGACCAACCACTCCCCGCTTGTAGAAACACGTTCAACGTAATGTATAGGCGGGCGCGCTTCTACATCTTAGCTGCAAGCCAGCAACGAAGTTTTGCAAGAAACATCCGCTTTTGCAACGGAGACTTCGATTTCGCCGAGCCGTTTTATACGCATCTTAGTCTGTAATCGCCATTAATGTTGCTGCAGATAAGTGTTCAGCTGTGTATATACCGCAGCCGACCACTGGAAACTTGACCTTCGCCGGGGATCTTCCCAGGAATGTCCGGAACGTGTGTTGCGTGTTTGGGACCATGCTTGTAAGATATAGTGACTTGTAGATATCGGTTGCCGGGCGACCGAAATGGCCGAGGCTTGCTTTCGCGACCGCGTCGGTGCCACAAGTTAGACGGACGCCCTCTATTCTGTACTACGTCCTAAAGAAAAAAGTTACGAGAGTGTCTGCGGTGGCTACAGGTGTGACAGTATAGCCAGCGTGCGAATTAACATGTGTGTAGCGCATGGATTTAGCTAAACTCCGTACTTCTGTCTCCTAACGACTTTGGGACTTAAAAAAAAAAACTCTGTGCTTCTGTCCTTTAACGACTTTAGGGCATTGCTAAATTGGTCATTTTCACCGGAATATTCCAGCTATGTGAGAGACAGTTGAAGTGTTTGCGGTGAATATCTATATACTATAGTGTTTCATTTATGTTTCGTTTGCCTCGAAGTATAGTGCACCATCCGTTTATCTTTATGGTGTATTCATAGGGAGAACATTCGTACACGAAATGGTGGGAATGTATTTGAAAATAGCCGACGTCACAGCGATATGACTTATTGAAAAATCTATCTTCGATTAGTATTCCTGTCTTAGCGCCGCCTTAGTGGAGGTTCGTATGGCAATCCAGGGCACACTTAAGGGAGTGTTCGGTTGTTGTTTTTTGTTCTGAAGGTCGCGACTTTCTCACCAACGAGTACCTACGGCTTCGCGTACTGATGTCGGACGTATATTCTCCCTGGTTGAAAACGCAGTACCGGATGCACATGTGCGAGGCTTACGAATGCATACACCGAGGCAAGAAATGTTTGTGGTTGTGTGGAGATGAAGGCGGAGTGATATTCAGGCGCCGAGGTTATACACCCGGAAACTGGTGGCCCCCTTCAGCTCGTTAACATCTGCGCATGCGCTATTCCATTCTTTTATTCTTTCATCCTTTTCGTCCAGCCCGCCATTTTCTTTTTCGCTTCCTAATGCTGGCCATGCATGCGTAACAAACAGCCCGCTCAGCTGAAAGAAGGGTCTCTTGTTTTTGTTTCTTTGTTCGTCTCACCTTCATTCTCTTTTTTCGAGATGGCGTTTAGAGACTCGCTACGGTCCGTCGCGTTTCGGAAGTACGACACTGCGGCCGCTTATTCCACGCATGCGCGGGCGATGTTATCTGCCTCCGCCACGCGGCGGTCCCTTCGCGAATCTTCACGTGAACACGCGAGACTTGTGGGTCCTTCCCGCGACCGTGTATAAGCTCATTCGACTGCATTAAAGCGTATGGTTGTGTATGCAGCAGTCTGTGTTGCCTTTCCGTCCACTTGTTAATGCAGGTCGCATGACTTGCGCGTTTGATTCAGACAGCGCCGTCATTTTTCACTGAAGCCCCACAAAGAATGCGTGGGGTGGTTTGGGAAGGGGGAATGGAGGGGGGGAGGCGGGCTTCAGATCGTTTGTAAGAAGGAAATGTGCTTGCGTCCGTGAAGATGTGTGTGGTCTAGCGTTGATGGATGACTGGAGACCTGTCAAGCTATTGCTCTAAATGGGATTCTCATGGAGTCGACTGTAGGACGTCGCAAACCATTACGGATTCTCGGACGTTCTATAACCGTAGGTAATGAGATGGTTGATCATCGGAAGTTAGATCAAGCAGCGCTTGCGACTCAGCGAGGTTGTTTTTTTATTTTGTTGATTGCGTCGCTTTCGTTGCGTGACTGCCAGGTGCGCCCCGGAGTTGGGTTTGCATAAGAAAAATCAACTTAGTCAACTTTTCGTCTTGGTGGCTTTTGGAAGATTTCTTGGACGCGATTTGGGTAACAGTAGGCCTTTCGATTATGCGCCATAAATCGACTTTCGTCGTGTCGGTTCGGGCCCCATGTTGATAAGGCATTGTCCTACGCGTCTTATCGAATCGAATAATCTTTTCATCGAATCGACCAGCATGCGGTAACGCTCCTTCTGGGAGAAAAAGAAAACGGCAGGGTGGGGAGGGGGGGCATCGGTTCAACGCAGGCATATGCCATTCGTACCCACGCCTAAAGGATTACCTACAGCCGCGCTGTTGGCCTCCAAACGTATATTCACATTCTGGTTTATCAACGAGAAAGATCGCCGCGCATGCTGGACTCGCGAAACATTATACGAATCCCCGCAGTCGATTCGCTTCGCCCGACTGAACAAGACCCCCACGACGACGCTATCGATACGTCGACAAGGCCAACCGCAAAAGCGAACCGCAAGATCTTCTTCCTCCAGCTGCGAGCAGCGCAACAAGCCTGTTGAGAGCAGACAAGAAGTTTTGCGTCGTGCGGAGTCAATCAAGTCGCTTAGTTATTCCCCTTCCCCCCATTACCCTCCTCGCCCTTCTAAGCGGCGCCGTCATTTTTCTAATCGCACCCTCTTGAACCGCGGCGACCTCCGGGCCTTGGGAAGCAACGTGCAAGCGTAACGCTGCATCGACGAATGCAAATGAGTTCGTCGTCGAGCAAGTAACGGGAAGCTCGGTCGTCGCATTTGCAGACGGCGCCGCGCGCTGTACGTCTGCGCGCGTTCGTAAGATTCGTCTGCTGCAGTTCTGCACGTGCGGTCGTTGTAGTTGCAGACGACGTAGCAGCGTTATTCGTCTACGTTCGTTCGTAAGATCGTCTGCTGCACGTTTGCGCGTGAGGTCGTTGTAGTAGCAGACTACGCATCAGCGTTAATTCGTCTGCGCACGTTCGTAAGATGGTCTGCTGCACGTCTGTGCTTGAGGTCGTTGTAGTATCAGACGACGCAGCAGCGTTATTCGTCTGTTCACGTTCATAAGATCGTTTGTTGCACTTCTGCGCGTGCGGTCGTTGTAGTTGCAGACGACACAGCGTTTGTGCGTCTTCAAGCGTGCATAAGACATATACTGTGCCTTTCTGCGCGCCTGTCTTCCAAGAGCTTATTTCAAAGGGTCAGCCCGCACACGTTCGGGAATGCGACCGGAAAGCCTTTAAGCGTTCGTGAAGACGAAGCCCGGCGATGCGTTCACGCGCGCCGCTTCAAGGCAATCCGGGGCCGCCGCCAGCGGTACTGTGTGTACGCAGCCGTACGCACACACACGCACTGTAGGCCTACTTCCTCGTGAGGCGCATCTTTCAAGCCCCGTCTACTCTCCAGGCAATTAGCCCCGTCGCCGACGCGCCGACGCCTGCGAAGGCACGGCCGGCTTTAGCGGGCGCGATTACGGCGTGAGCCGCCGTCTAGTGTTTTGAAACAAAGGGAAGAAGGACGCGACGCACACGACGCGCATGCGCCGTGCCTTCGACGGTTTTCTGTGCAGGCAGTGACACGGCACGCGTTACGCAACGCGGCGCCCTGTAGACAATACGCTTCATATTCACTTTGCGTCTTAGTCTATTTCGGAGATCTTGTCTATTCTGTCGAACCCGACGGGCGCGCGTGTCAGTCGGTTTCTTTTCGAAGACAATGGACATAATTGCAGCGTGCGCTCGAAACTATAGGAGTCTTCACGTTTGACCCCACGCCGTTCACGGTGCGGTAGATACATACACTTCGCCACGCCCATTTCCTTTTGTTCGATAGTTGTACACACTGTTAGACGGCGAGCGATGGAACGAGAGAGGTCGGACACTCTATAGTTTTGCATATGGACTTGCGACTTCGAATTGCGTGGCCGATTTGGCGGAGGTATTTATCTCTACAGAGATTTGCTTTGCAAATTGAGCGGCGGAAACCATCTGTGGAACTCAGAGGCACTTAGTTTCTTCTATTGGACACTTCTCGAAGGTCGGTCGTTTCGGCCGAGAAGAGAAAGCAACGGTTATCGCGAATCTTTCGTCGCGTTTGTTTTTCGAGTCGACCCGCCAGCGCGAATAATACCGGTCTTGGAAGCAGAGGACAAAAAGGAGCTGTCGTCTGGAATGATTTCTCGCCGTCTGTTTCTTGACTGGCCGTTTTTTCGCACTGCAGATGTCGTCTTCAACGATGCGCCGCTTCGCGCATCACACCTGCGCCGATGCGTTCGACATAACTTTTCGTAGTTTGCAGCTGGTCTCTCGGGCCAGATGAAATTGAAAAGTAAGTGCTGTATATTTCGTCTTACGTACACTCTCTTCTTTCCAGACATGCATATCAGCGTGACTTCTGAATGTAGAGTTGTCGGATTGAATTGACTCGCAACACCAGACAAACTGTCGTTTCGTTCCTCCGTCATTTTTTCGCATCCGTAAATCGTATTGCCGCCTTTGTACGGAGCTCCATCGTACCGCTTATTTGAAACAACAACGTCAAAGAAAGAATTCGAACGCTGTATGACAGCTCAGAAGATTTAACAAAGATATTCGAAGATGATTCGGAGCTAAAACTGAATACGCATCATCCCGGAAGGTGACGCTCGCTCGCGAGTGTCGTCTGCTAGTGTGTCCCGCCGTCTGCTTTTCAGGAGGGCTTATCGTCTGCATTCGACGTTTGCATTCGATCAAAGCGAGACGTCGTTTCGCACTCAGCTATCCGGCCCGTATACACACCGAGGCCGCATACTACACTAAGAGGTGGGGTGCCAGCTGCGCGTCGTGTCAAAATCCGCGCTCTCTCCTCCCATGTTTGACATTGGACGTAGAAAGAATAAGTGCCGCGTATATACGCCACCGGACCCTGTCGTAGGTGTGTACGCTATAAAAGCATCCACCCCCTGCGTCCGACGAGTCTGTGCAAAGAAGCACTCTTCTTCACACCTCGCGAGCCCCTGAGAGCGAATCTCTCCCGTGCTCTCTCGTCGTGTTGCCATTCTCGCGAGAAGCTTCGAGATCAAGTTCAACATTTCGAGCTGTCCTCTCCTACGCGTCAAGACCCCCCTCTCCTCCATACTCTGAGAGCTGTCACGCCAAATCTCCGCAAGGCGTCACCCCCCAGCGCTTTCCTCTACCGCACGGGGCGGTGGAAAAAACGTGTAAACTTAACTCGCCTGAGTTGCCGAAATGCTTTGATGTTTGCCTTTATTTTCATACTAATTTTTGTATTTTAAAGCACGTCCGCGAGCGCATGCACGCGGCAGCAACGCCATTTTTCTCAGATAATTTTTGCGCACAGTAGGCGAAGCAGAGACGGATGTTATTCTTGTGTGATGGCCAGTCCTGCAACCGGTTTTTGAGTGTTTTCTTATTCACTCGAGGACTCAAAAAGCAACAAAAAGAAAATAAAAGTTTATTTTGAGCGCGTCAACAAACGCTCTTCTTCACCGGCAAGAAGAATTCAACGTTTCCCGTGTGGTGGCGCCAGGCTCGAGCCCGCGGCGTCTCTCGTGTGTGCGGGTTTTCGTGCACTCATGGTTCTGAGTGCGTTTACGGTGAACGTGAGTGCATAATGGAAACCCTTGTGATACGTTTTTGGGGCAACGCTGTCGCAGAGTGAGCACGGCGCGTTCATGCTCGGTCAACAAAACGTCAATGGCGAACGACGTATGCAAAACATTCGCGTTCACCGGAGAACGTGCTTTACACGCGTGTACGCGGACATCTGCGCTTATGTGTGGCAAGGCTCGAGTGAATAGGCGGCGATTATAACGTAGTTTTTGAAAGTTCTGGCGCCAACATGGCGGCTCGAAGCCTTCCTAGTCAGCAGACTTAGAAAACGTCTGAAGGGTGAAAATGAATCCTGTTAATTCACAGATAACGCTAGCGTTTGAATGTTCATAGTGCGGTTATTCACAAACAGCAGATATTCATGTCAGAAAGACGTTTCCGTGATCATCGCAACGCTAGAGGGATCACCGTCCGTATGGTGGCGCGACCATGCATTGCGATAAATAGTCTCTGGCTATATAGTGCACCTGTAGACATGTTCTAGTGTCTAGGTCTTGGATCTTCCTTCTTAACAGGGCTTACATCTCTCTCCAGTCTAGACATTTTGAAGACCATTTTGTAGACTAGGTCTAGTCTGCAGATTGCAACCGGCTAATTGACCATATTCTGCGTACCTCTTCTTTCACCACATTTTACAGCGCTCCCGTTTAGAGCGTCAGTGTTTGTATGTTATTTAAGAAGCATGTACAGTTTATTCTTGTCTTTTTTTTATTATTAGGCGGAGAAATCAGTCGGGGAGATAGCGTCTTTAATTTCTGTTTGCTAAAGTTTCAGTTTCCACGCGACTTTACAACAACTAATTAAACGATCAACCGATATTACCGGTATTACTGTATTACTGACATTGATGGTATATTTGGCTATAGTTCCTTCACCGTTGTCACATGACCAGTAACGCGAGTGATGAAAGAAAATTCCAACTCTTCGGGAACATCACTTTGCTGACGGCAGGACACACCGAAAAAGGACACGAGACGACACCCAGCCTTCCTGCCTTCCTTGATTGTTTACTCAAGAGCGTCGCCTCTGTACAGGCTCTGCTTGTCCTGGCTTTGTGGATAGGGGTTCCCTTGTGCAGAGCGGACGAGACTCTGCGCAGCCAGCGCCCCGATTTTGTTTATCGTCCAAATTAGTCGCGGCCGTTCGCAGTCTGCGCGGCGTTGCTCACCGAAACTATACCGCGAAAGCCGTGTACAAACGGCCCTTGCCCTGCGGGCCGTTTGTATACGGCTACGTACGGTCACGCTTACCTCTCCTTGCCCCTATCCACCTCCTCGCAAACCCCGCGGCGGTATTTGTTGATCTTATCTCGATCGGGCACCGTCGGGACCTTGTTTGTCCCGGGCACACCGAAATGGCGGACACGCACGCACGCACAACAGGCTCGTTTAATAGAAAACGCTGAGAAAGGCATGTTTTCGCCAGTGTACACCGTACAGAGAGCCGAGCTGTACTTATTGAGAGCGTTGTTCTCACGGGGGAAACACTGCCTTTTCATTGGTGCCTTCGGGCCGTTGACACTTCACGGCCGCTTCTGTCGCAGTGACGTGTGCTGGTATTTTTCGGTCGGCGGGCCGCTTCAAAGGGTTGTATGTAATGACCCGCCGTCGGCGAATGCGAACAAGATCCGTTGACACTCATCCCATTCCATCATCATCACTCATAGACGCCCACTAGTGCTTCTGAAGTCTCTGTATCAGCTTTCCTGAAATAGCGAAGTATATTAGGTTATTTAAGAAGGCGTATAAGAGAGTGTTAAAAGGAAGAGGTGAAGTCCGGGAATTAAGTCACCGGCGTTTTCTTGACCTTGATCACTTGAGGCAGCCGAATTCCTTGCCGAAGAATCCGCCGCGGTATAGCTTAGCGGCAGAGGTGCTGCGCTGCTAAATTGGAGGACGCTGGTTCGATTCCCAACCAGGTGGCTGCAATAAGATTGCGTCAAAATTAAAAAAAAAAGAAAAAAAAAACGCATGTGTACTTAAATTTAGGTGCACTTTCAAGCATCCCGGGTGGTAAAAATTAAGCCGGTGTCTGTCACCACGTCGTGCTTCTTGGTGGTTTTGGAACGTAAAAACGTAAAGCTTAATTCCTAAGCAAAGTTTTGCATGGAAAACTTGCATCTGAAGCACTGCTTACCGTGCATGACTCCTATTTCTTCGAGTGCTCAAAAGAATGCGCTTTCTCCAGGCAACTCGTAAAGAATGGAACACGCAAAAATGAAATCTTCGGCTCAACGTCAGAGTAGGGTACGAGCGTCAATTAGCAGTCAGTAAGCGATGACGCATACCACGCTCAGCTACGGAGCGATTGTTCAGGATAGACTTATCATTCCACGGATGCTTGCAATCGTTATACCAGGGCGATACGCTTCACGCAGTGATTGCAGGGTACGCGAGGTCACGGGCAAGCGCCCTTTCTCTGCAAAGACAGAAGAGGTTGGGGGAGGGAGGGTTCGACCGAAATTCCTCGCTAATTCGCGACTTCCGACGAACACGAATCTTTCCCGCGCCCGTCTCTCACGCGTCCTTTTATCTTCTCTTTCGTTCGAACCCCTCTGTTCTATCGCGACTGCGTCCATTTGGGAATAGAGGGAAGGGGGGGGGGGGCGTCTTCTCGAAACGTATCTGGGAAAGGTGCTCCGTCTTCGATGACTTTCCGAAGGTGGCTACCGATCTCGTCTAGCGATAGCAGCGCCGCCTACTCTGCGGCGCCTTCCGTAGAAGGTGTGAGGAGACCCTTTACACTACCACTATACTTCGCTATATGGCACATCTATATATCCCGCTTCTCAGAACACGCTCCCCTCTTAACCTCTCGGCTCTTTCGCTTTCCCGGTTAAAGCGAACGACTTTAACGGGCTTCTCTACCACTGTGGCCACGGTGGCGGCGGCCGGGTCTCTCGCCTCCTTGTGTCCGCATTCTCCCTTCTCCGCCCATTAATTTCCGGCTTAGCTAAGGCGCGCCAGGAAATGAACCGTAAGGGTGAGCGAGCATGGGAAGCGTGTGTGCGGCCGGAGTCGGAATGAGCGCACCGTCGCCTCGCGACCGTGTGCCACCCATGGAACAATCCTTTCTGTCTTTCTTTTCCTTTTTTTCTTCCGGAACTTTCTCAATTCCCGGTAACTTCTTCGCGGCTCTAGAGGTATGCTTCTTCTCTCGCCTCTCCATCAACCGCCTTCTCTGCTTTATTACTATTCTTTCTTTCTTTTATTCGCGCGTTGTCGCTCGCCTTTGCCGACCTCCCATTTCCTTATCGGCTCTGCCTTTGCCACGGGTGTCCCTTTGGTGCAAGGATTTATGTCCGTGCTCCGCTGCTGTCTTCTAGGAAAGTGTGTGTGTGTGTTCTCTGCATTTGTTTGTCTCTTTCTGGTGACGTTACGTTTTCCTGCGCGAACTTGTGTGTCCATTTTCACGTGGTGTACCGTTTTCGTCGTCGCTGGTGCGTCATTGCGTAATGGTTTTTTTTTCTTACGCTGGCGTCCGTTTGACGATAAGATAGTGCGCGCCCGACGCTCGGGGCCGTCTGGGAATATAGCGCGCTATATAGGTGGAGCGCGCGACCTTCCTGTTCCGATAAACTGTTAAGTGTGGTCTATTGCCTCGATACCAGAATGGAGACCACCCAGGGAAAGAACGCGCTGGGAAAGTGCCGGCGCTTCGTGGCAGGCGCAGTGCGCAAGGGTGACGCAAGGCCACGCAGCAGTATACCTCCGAGATTAGTTGCCGTATCACAGGATTTCGGAGGCCGCGGTGTCACAACGTCGGGCTGTACATTGGCGCCGGTAATGCGCATTCCACGCGGCTATCGCCCTATAGACCTTATGCAAAATTGCTGCCATCTAGCGGCCGCCGTGCGCATTTCCGCCATGTTCAAGGCTAAGCGCGGTCCGCATGTGCACACACGGAGCGTGCGTATCAACGTGTGGCAGCTGATAGGAGCGGCAATGCCACCATATTTTCTTGTGCCGTGTTGCTGAGATTGAGGAAATCGCGGTGCTGAAAAAAAAGGTTTGCAGGAAACTAACCTTCATGTTATTAGATTTACTGACGGCCGACGAGAATCAGCAGATCGTTTCGTTGCTCCGGCTACTGCTTATGACTAACGCCGTGTTTACGCTCACCGTTCTTAATATATGCAGCATGTGACAGCATCGGCACTCATCAGAGAACACTCCTTCATGTCATGCCGGAACGAGACAGTTTTCGCGCCGTGTGCTTACAGGCACAGACAAACCCGCTTCGTGTACGAGCTTCAAAGCTGCATCGCGGCTACTCGCGCATGCCTGCGCTGCTGTTGACATTACCTTGTTTATTGCATTACGATAACAATTACATGTTAGACAGGTAGCTCGTGCGCGTCATTGATTCTCAGCGAACGGACCGATTGTGCTGCAGCGTGTTGTTTGTAGTTTGTTTTCGATTGTGGAGTTTAATAAGGTAGCGTTTGGTGGGATGCTTTGCGCGCGTATTGCTTCACTATGCGCATTTTTCAAGCATTTAATGTGGTATCACTGCCCGATTCAGACGGGTGGCCCGGATATCCTGACGGCTCCCCACCCCTTACTTTTTTTTTTGTTTAATTTATACCCCCAGAAGAGCCCATCAGTCGCTCCCAAAAGCTGATCACCCTTCGGAAAAGTCCTGTGTCCACCCCTGTGTGCTAGGGAATTTTAACAGGTGCTTCAAGTGCGTGGCACTTTTCTTATGAAACTAAAAAAAAAAATGCTGTTCCGGGAAATCTGCTGAATTCGACCGTGGGTGCGCTACCGCTGGTGGTTTCGCAGGCGTTCAGTCGGCGACGCAAAACTGCCTTGCTGCTACGGGTTGACATTGTAAGGTACCAGTAAGCCCCGAAAGCGACGATGTGCACGTGATTTTGGCGTATCGTGTTATATAGGAACACATGTCGGAAGGATATTTAATAAAACACCAGCTGATCGGCATCTACTGCTTGGAGACACAACACTTTTCATGTTCACTTTTCACGTGCGTGAGATGCGCAAATATCTTACATTTTAATCGTGCAGTAATTTTATACATAACATACGTCGGTGACTAACGCTGCGAAATATTTTTTATTTAAAAAATAAAAAAGAGGACAACGGCTTTAATTTAAAATTAGATGCACAACACATCATCTCGACATAGGCTGTCCCTTACAGGGGCGTAGCCAGAAATTTTTTCGGGGGGGGGGGTTTCAACCATACTTTATGTATGTTCGTGCGTGCGTTTGTGTGTGCGCGTGTATATATACGCAAGCAAAACTGAAAAATTTCGGGGGGTTTGAACCCCCCCCCCCCTTGGCTACACCCCTGGTCCCTTAGGAAATACGTTTTAAATTGGGTCCGCAGCATTTCCTTTCCGTCATCGCTGTGCCTAGCCGTGTCGCGCGTTAAAGCTTCTTCCCATCCATCCTATACTACACACATGATATTCAGATAGCTAACAACGCTTTATTCGCTACATTGAAAACAGACAGACCAAATTTGTAACCTAGCGCAAAGTTTCATTCTCGACGACTGCAGGCCTACATGTGACTCGCGGTGTCAAACTTGTATTTTCTTCTCGCTTTGAGGCAGTTCTTTACACGTAATAACCGTCAACGTAATAACTAGGAAATGCCGGTAACGTGTACAGGCCCTTACACACTCGTCTGACGTTTTTATGCCCCGATTGCCCACTATCAAAGCAGATACGAGCAAGAAGTTATAGCAGCGACAGCAATACCATTCGGCCACAAGCCTCCAACATGGCGCCGAATGGGTAGCTTCGTCAAACCTCCGACAGATGGCAGCAATTTTGCATAAGGTCTATAGGGCGCAAATGCCTACCTGCCTGTATTGTGGTAGCGAACTGCGTAGCACTACCGTAGCTTCGTTTGATGTTATCCGTTCAATTATACAATCATCTTGACCTGGCGGAGTAGTCCGCCGCAATGGCACAGTGGTTACGGTGCTCGGTTCCTGAACCGAAGGTCGCGGGTTCGATGCCGGCCGCGGCGGTCGCATTTCGATGGAGTCGACAGGCTTGAGGCCCATGTAACTGTGCGATGTCGGTGCACGTGAAAGAACACCAGATGATCGAAATTTCCGGAGCCCTCCACTATACGGTGTGCCTCATAATCATATCGTGGTTTTTGGCACGTGAAACCCCGGTTATTATTATACTGACTCCGTGGAGTAACCGGTGACGCATTTCCTTGTCCTTGATTTCTAATAACGCCGTACCGAAGCAAACTGTACGCACGTATATGTACCGTTATTCGATACAACGCCTTATCATGCATCCTATACAGCCAAAGCGCCCTCGATGGCCGGATTAAAGAAAGCAAACAAGTAAAGGAAAGGCTGACGTGAAACCACGTGACAGAGATTTACTGCGAAGCAGTGAGGCCACTATAGGGCCTGCGTTGTTCTTAAAACGAAATATCTCGTTGCCCCGGTCCGACCACTCCCACGAAAAAACGGTATCTCTCTCTCTCTCTCTCAATCGGAGAAAGCTGTGACCGCCTTCCTGCCGCAACCATGGAGCGGCTCCGTGTGGCGAGCCAGCGATGGCGTGTACAATACTGCGAGCATACACCGACTCCCCCACACCAAAGCGAGCGCCATCGTAGATCTACCGAAAGCTTTACCGTTTGGCCTGCGCCTTCGATCTCAAAAGGCCCGGGCGAAGTGAGTTAAAGGGGCTAGGTAGAGAGAGAGAATGGCTATCGCCTGCTTCGACGAGACGCAAAGTGGATAAACGACTAGCTGCTCCGATCGTTTTTTCCTTTTCCTCTTCCTCTTCTTTATCCAGGCCGCTCAACAATCGCGCATTGTTCGCGACTTGCCGGACGCCTTGTGTGGGTCAGCGATACGTTGGCTGTGTTGTATGTCTATAGTTCTTATACTATTGCTTCATGTGAGAGAGACGACGGCGAGCCAGCGAGGCTGGTGCTTTTCCTCTATGGGAAAAAGAGAGGAAAACAGTCCGGCCGACTTGAATAGGATGGGACTGGAATGCTCGCCGCGTTATGCCGGCTCGGTTTCTTGCTTGGTTGGTCCGCGTCGAACGAAGCCGGGCTTTTCGCTTTCTGGTGTATCGGCGTGGCCTGTAGGAGTTGCGTGGTCAGTCGTCGTGATCGCGATGCTGTGTAGGCGTAGTATTGCCACTGACCATTTGAAGAGTGACCGCGCCCTGCGTAGTTTAGCCCGTCGCGTGAAATTTGAAATCAATGCCAAATACTAGGAAGTGGGGTTCTCTTCGAGAGCGCACTTGCGTTGGTTATACGTGCTCCATCAGACACCCCTTGTTTGGATGCCGGTTGTGTTCTCGTGCACGATTAGTACACTAGCCCCTCCACCCGAGTGCAGATAATGCTCTATAGTGTATATAACCTGTTCTCCACGAATGAACCCGCGATACACTCGGGTTTCAAGCGAATGAACGCGTGCAGTCGACACTGTGTTGCACTGGTGTATGAAGAGCAGCGAGGTGATGGCAGCACCTTCACTAAATCCTTAATTGCAATGGATTCGAATGGGCCCGGAGTTAACAAAGAAACGCACAACTGCGTAGAGCTGCGCACTTGTGTAAGGTCACTGACCTCGCTCAGGCCTAACCATATCGTGTAACTTACGTTCTTTTTTGTTTGTTTGCTAATTTTAGAACCTACACAGCTTCGTCATGGTTCCAACCTCATTTGCATCTTAAAACGTTGACATTATAACATATTGTTTGCTTTACGGGTCCCATCACTCGACAAAAAGTCGAATCCGATGTCGCATAGCTCCATACCCAATTTACCGCCCTTTAAACTTTATTTCAACAAGAGAGCTTCGCGATATCGAGCCATGCGCAAACGGAGCGTCACGTCCTTCAGCGCCAGTTCGCACATAACCAATTCGCACATGCGTTCCTAGAAAACATACGTGTTGCCTACCCCTCGCTGTCTTTTAAACCCGTGGCGTATACGTGCTGATGCGGCCGGCAGCCGCGTGTGAGTACGTGCGTGTAATACCAGACCTGGGTTGGCTTTGTCCCACTTTTACCGCCGGCCGCATAAGTAAAATTGGTGTCCGCGCACTCGTTTGATCGATGGCATCGCGCGCAGGCACCTCGCGTTTTTTTTTTTTTTTTTTTTTTTTTTTTGCACGTGCAGCATACAACTCCCTTCGCGTTTTGCCGCGCCGTTTAGTCGTGTCAAGGTGTGTCTCTCTTTTTCTCGAATGTGTGCCACACGCATATTACCGCCACGCGCACGCCATTCTAGCATCCAGTTCTCATGTAAAGGCAACCTGTCCTCCGGGCCTTGTGTTTAAGTTATCACTCTTGCCATCTATCTAAGCGTTGACGACGGCGTTCCCGTCTCAGCGCATGCGCGTCGGGTACTTCGCACTCTGTGTTTTAGACGTCGTCCGAGTGTCCGTGTGTCCTACGAGTGACGTTGACGTCCCGATATGGTACACGTAACTCGTACCCTGTTGTACAGATTCAACAGGATGGACCGAAAGACGATACTAGGAACAGTATAACGCGCGGATCAGTACTTGCGATCGTCCGTTTCGATATCTAGCGTTCGATGTCAGTGGGGCCCAAGTGTCGCTCGGGAGAAGACGATCGCCGGCCTAGAATTAGGCTGTTCAGACGTCCACCGTCTTTTTCTATATTTACTCCGCATTCTCGACATGGGAACGTTGTTTTGTAGGTCGAATAAGACTGACGTATATGTCATTACGTGCGTGCTACATCTGTTGCTTCTGACGCCGCCTGGTGGCGTTTGGAAAAGATGCCACGTCACTACTGCGAGGTTTATGTCATCGGCGTAAGACAGTGACATGGCCAAAGCATGGTGTATAAACGGAGGGTAAACGGAGTATCAAGTGTGTTGCAAAGGGGGGTTTACGTCCGCGAGTCTTGTCTGTCGGCCATCTTATGCCTTGGCTTCGACGAGCGTCATTTGTCGCAGATAATAACGCTTGCAAGGTAGCTTTAGGAAAGATCTGGCGGCTGTTTCTCGCAGCTGTGTGCGAGGTCGCGGGTTCGCCGTCATGCATGCTTGTTTTCAAACGTCTCGATCTTTTTTGTCTTCACAAATGAGGTTACTGCATTAAAACCAGGGTCGTAACAGCCGCTTAGTACTTTCTATCTAACATAGGCGACAAAGTGTCCATTGTATCAGGTACACATTTTTTTAGGGGAGAAAAGTGAGAATGACGTTGATAACGCTTACGCGAGACACATCTGGAAAAAAGTATGCATCCACGCGCATGCATGCTGTTACAAAATCCGTTTTGTTTTGACGGCGTCTTCGCAGATACGTCCTTAATAATTGCTTGTGTATTAGGTATACTTTCCGTTTGTGTTCTCAGTGTGTAATTGTGTGCAGCTATGTGATTACTGGATGCGGAACATCTTTTTCTTGGTGAATGATTGTTTTCATGCGAGCATGTGCTGAACGAAAGTGGCGCATGGTAATGAGATTAGAGTGTAACGGAAAATTATTGCGACGTTTCTGAATGTTTGCCAAATGAACACACACAGAAATAAAAACGACAACAAAAGTCGGGACCCTGGAACGCAGCCCTGTAGTCTACTGGCACCATTACTACTGAGAGCGCCGAGTTAGCTGTACTAAAAGTGCGCGTAAAGTTAACGCGATGATATAGCAGTCGTGACCTGCTAATTTACTACGTGTAGTTTAGCGCTTACTATTATAACGAGTCCTCAACAGCTCGGCTGAAATGGCGAGTACATTTTCTGTTTTTTTTTTCCTTTAGATTCTGTACCAACCGTCTTGTTGCAGGTCTGCTCATAACCTAAATAATGGGTCATTAATTCATGACTTGAGAGCTTGTAAACCATTGGGTCATTAATTCATCAAACTTGAGAGCTTGTAAACCATTGCAAACCATCGTCACGCAGTCAGGAACTGCGGTGTATACAGTTTAGTAACATACCGGAATTATAACCGAAGCAATTAGCAAAACTGAAGCCAACACTGAAAGCGGAACACGGAACTTTAGAACTGACACACGGTGTGCCGCACAGGGAAGCAATACGTTTATTTATTATTTAAACTCTCCTTTCGTTCAAAGCGCCAATCCCCCGCTACGAAAGTTGAGCACACAATAGGCAACGTGTTCGCGACGCTAATGATCAGACCTAAGCTTGAACTCACTCGCTTGGTCCCAACAGAGCGTTCCTAGTGTGGTTCATTTCAGTTTGTCGCGGCGGTGTGTGCACTTTTGAGCTAAAATTTTCACCTACGTATACGTGTGTCTCATTGTTGTTTTTGCCGCCAGTTTATTTATTATTTTTCCTTTGTTTGGTTTGTTTCAGTTTCCCTACCCAACTATTCAATAAGGCCACCCCAGTTGGGCAGAGGTAAAGACCCCGACGGTTTTCTTTTTTTATTTCTCTGATTTTATGCTTTCTCCACTGTTTTCTTTCTCTCCCATCCTGTCAAGCTAACAACGACGTGCATTTCCTACTTCCGCTGTGCCTGGCAGGCGTTTGTGTGTTGCAGCCTTCGGAGCCGCTGCGCGCGCTAACAGCAAGTTTTACGAGCTTCGCTTCTAGCATCGCTTTTGTTGTTGTTGCTGCTGCTGCTGCTGCTGCCTTGCTTGTAACTTCAAGTTCTGCACTCTTGTGCATGTTCAACGCATTTGATTTTATTTGTTTTTTGAATTTGTCTAAGCCCGAAAGTGTTTAGTGACTGGCTGCCATGCCTGTATATACAGTACGGTCGGGCCATTTACGAAAGCGTGAGCCTGGCGGTTATTTCGGTGTACGACTATAGAGGGAGCTGTAGGCACGGCAGTAGTTGAGTTACTGTATAGGCTCCCTTGAGGGAGCCACCTAAAGGTAGCATGCACTGTAACTCTAGGCTATAGCACTTACCGTATACCTGTAAGTTTACTGACTATAAATCCGCATCGCAGCACGGAGGGGTTTGTGCTTGTCTGCGCGGCGGTGTCAGCTAGGACTAGTGTTCGATTGATGCTTCTCGTTTATTTATATATATTTTTAGAGGTTCTCCCACACTTAATACGGGAAGTGACGAGAGACAGTCAGCGACACGCGCCGCACCCAAAGCCGTCGCACACCTTTTTACTTTTCCTTCCACCACCAGGGGCCGCCGCTCTCTTCGCTCGCTCCCGCACCCTGGCGGTGGAGTGGGGTGACAACGTTCGCGGGAGTGCGCGCTGCGATGCGCCTGAAGTTTCCTAATGACTTTAACAATTAGCGAAAACGCCGCGCTTCTCACGCTCGACGCGTTGTGCCGTACAGGCTCTTTTTTATTTTTTTTTATCCCGTCGCAAGTTGATGCCGCTGTCTCCTGTTCACGTTGATACCGAGGCGTTGCTTCTGTTGTTGACGGTAGCGGCGTAGCGGCGTTGACGTTATGTGCGCTAGCTCCGGCGTGTCCGATGCAACAACGTGAGGATCGGATGAGAGTGCGTACCGGGCCGTACACGTGTCGTGGACATCTCTTGCTGATTGACGTGGTGGCGTATTTCTCTATACTTTTTTTTTCTTCACCGTCATTACTCGAGCTCTGCCTGTTGTAGAAGCTATAGGGGACGCGTGCTGTATCCAGTGACACCACGACCTGTTTTTGGGAGGTGTTAGCAGGAAGAGCGGAGAATTAAAAAAAAAAACGGTGAGGGAGCAAGTTGCCGAAGAAGCAAAAACACGCGCTCTCGACAGCGCATCGCGTTGTATAACGCCGAACGTGTGACACGAAGCTTTATCGCGGCAATTATCTCTCACGGGAGACGTAGTAGACACGCGCGCAGATACGCGCGTGTCTGAAATTAGAGCGAGAGTACGAAGTTTAATCACCGGGAAGACTCGGGGGCGTAAGGTTGGCGGAGTGTCGTTCTAAACAAACACTTACAGTTACAGCCAATGGCGGGGCTGTGAACTTGCTTTGGTGTACGTAGAGCTCGAGTAGTAGGGACAGTGATTGCGGTGCATCATGTATCGCCATGCCAGAATGGATAAGTCTGCCGTCCTGGTGGTAACATGCGTGTTATAATAATATAAGAGAAACCGTTATACTATAACGCCAGCGCAATTGGGATTGCTTTAGATGTACTTGGAAGTTTCTTGAGTCCCTGCCCTTGGTGAGCAGGTGCGGTGCCGGCATGGGGCATGGGGGCGGGGGGGGGGGGGGGGGAGCAGCAGCTGCTTCCTCCAACATTCTCGCTTGACCCCCCTAGGAGCAGACACAAAACATAAGTTCCCGCGCCTCCCTGCCCCCCTGCAGAAACTCCCTCCCCAGTAAAAAAATCCTGGCGCCGGCCCTGCTGGAGAGACTGGAATGTCATCGGCAGTCGAACCCAAAACCTCGGGCTGAGTGACAGAACCGCCATATACAGCGAGCGAGGTGCCGTCCGCCCTGACCGTGTGAAGGGAAAAGTTGCGCAGCTAGTCCGGGCTTTTTTAATTCAGTTCACGTGATGACGCTAGCTTTTTCTCTTTTCTTTTTTCTTTAATAGGGACGCATGTATACTGTGCAGCTTCTGTTGCACATGCATTAAGTGATGTTTATATTAAGGTTATTTACGAAGGCGTTCCGTAAGATCGTGATCATGACGACAGGGGAGCCAAGGAAAGCGCGGGAGAGGAGAAAAAAGAAAACAGCTTAAAGTCTTGTACGCTTGCGGATGTGCGTAAAAGGTGTATGACAGCGTTCGCATGCACGCACGCACGCAGGTCGGGGTCATCAACCGTGGCTGCACGTCCTAGGCAGGGTTCGCACGATGTTACGGAGAGCTAGCCGTGACTACGCCGGCGTGGTTGCAGCGCCATCGACTGTGTGGCACGGAGTCGCGTCCCCACTACAGGTCACGAACCGCGTGTACACCCGTCCACAATTAATACTGGCGGGGCCCCGTGGGCTGTCTCACGGACGTATACACACGCGCATGAATACACAAGCACACAAGAATAGCACATTGTGGCTGAAAGCCGATGTCAGAGGCTCTGCTCGCTCAAGAGACTGTAGGTCATCCTTCGGATGTGTATGCGAGGTCGTAGGTTCGACTACTGGTCGCGGAGCGCCCGCGTTTTGTCGTGAAAGACAGCTGTAAGAATAAAAAGAGAGAGCGAAATAAGAGTAAATTACGAGAACGGAAATCTGGGCGAGTTTGTAAGAATTCATCATAGAGCACGTAGCGCAAAAATTACGGGGACACAAGAAAGTAACATAAACACGAGACGTGGATTCTGAGAACAAATTTCAGTTTGAAGTTAGCGCTCGTCTCGTGTTTATGTTGCTTTCCTGTGTCCCCGTAATTTTTGCGCTACCTGCTCTATAAAGAGTAAATTATTTAAGCCATTTATTTAAGCCATATGGTAAAATGACCTAAGAGAACGGTCACGTCTTTTTACTGTATTATTTCGTACGCTAAGCTGATAGATGGAATACCAACACGCACAACATTACGAAAGATCTTTCACGGTCACTTTACGGAACTTGTCTAAAGATCTACAAATGCTACTCTTTTGCAGCGGTAGCAGCGACTTAGCACGAATGAACTTTGGTGAGGTAGGTCCACGGTGTTAGAATAGGGTAGGTCTATAGAAGCAAGCATCTATTTTGAAAACTTGCGGCTTGTTATGTTTTTGTAACAACGTTCTTATTCATGGAGTCCGTTATCTAACGGTTTACTCGCATGCCGTATAGATATAGGGCGCGCACACGCTGGATACAGTGGGCAGCACCAGCGCAAGCCTGTAATCTCGTTCGCTCCGATCGCGACGTTCCACGGCCCTTGTCGTTCGAGCGGCGAGCTCACCAGTACAGGTGTACCGTAGACTGTAGCGCCAGACAGGTATACACAGACAAGACAAGAGCTGCTGCCTTCTACTGAAGCAGGCTAGTGCAACGCGGAGACAAAAGGGTGGGCTGAACGCTCCGATGTGTGACCCCAATTCGCTCTGCACTGTGCGCGCGCAACCACCGAACCGAACGCCCCCTGCCGCGCAAAGCAATAACAAAGATAGTAATAACACAGTGAGGAAAGAGCGCCCGCGGGCTATGCGGTTCACCTCTTGCATTGTCTTTTTTAAACAGCGCGGCGCACCTATTCGAACACAAGGCGGGACGCGCGAGTCATAACAGCGGCCGTCTCAATCCGAAGCCAATAGTCCTTCTTAGTCTGCGCGTTCTTACGCGCCCAATACGCGCGTCATCGTTCTAGATCGTTCTCCTCGAACAACGGCGTTTGAAGAAGGAATGGAAGAAGAAGTAGAATGAGAAAGAACGGCTTCTGCGCGGGAAGCCGCCGTTACGGCGGCCGTCTCAATCAGAAGCCAATAGTCTTTCGTGTGTTCGTTCTTAAGCGGCCAATAGTGCCTCATCGCTCTGGTCAAACAACGCCGTTTGAAGAAGCAAGGAACATAAGAAGAACGGATTCTGTGAGGGAAGCCGCCGTTGTGTGGCCGTGTCCACTTCACAGATGAACAAAGCACACACACCCCCGTAGAGTGAGTGACCGCGATGTTCGATGACGTCAGTGGTTTGGGGGGCTTGCCGTTATTAGGTCAGTGGGTACCCCAATCTGTAACGCCTTTCTAGACCCTGACTAATGTCAAATGTAATGTGAAAAGATAAAAATAAATAAGAAAACCCATCAGCGTGGCCTTAGGAGTTGGACGACGGCAACAACGAGAGGTCTTAAACTCGTCGAAACAGGACTTGCTTTTTTTTTTCCTTTTTGTTCGTAGCTGCGAACGAGACGTGAATGAAAGACAAACAAAATCTCGTCAGTACATCGATGCACCTGTGTGTGCATACGCAGTCCAGCAGTGGCTCACGCGGTAGGACTAGTGAACTAGAATAGCCTATCCTAGTTCACTATAGTAGTGGTAGAGCAACTGGATTGGGCACAAAGACAGCGCGATGTTAAAAGTATTTTGCAAGCTTTAGGGTTGCTTCGTATTGCTGCCTGTTCTTGTTTTCCGTACTTTCTTAGTCAGAAACGTCAGGTCGCCGGGCTATGACGCGCGCCGCCGTTTCGCGAACCGGATTGAGAATGTGTCCATCGGTCGAAGAATTCGGCGTTACGCATTGGGAGACGCCGCGGGGTGCGCTCCGTACGTTGTGTGTGTGTGTTTGGAACTAGGAAAGGGTCTGAGCGCTTGACCACCACAAGGACGATGGGGGTCAACCTGTCACGACTGGCGTGTTTTCCTGCGTGCTGGATGGACGTAGTGCATGTGTCCTTGCAGAGCCGAAGGACGCGTGCGATTGGCTGCCCCGGAGCGAGCGTAACGGAATTGACGTATACCGCGAAGAGAACAGTGCACACAAATTAAAGCCACCAAACGGGCACTTTGCAACGAGGAAAAAAGAAAATTTAAGGCTGTGACAGCCGTTAGTCATTGCCGCCTTGCCGCCTCATCGCACTGCATATGTAATTTGTTTCGTGGCGCCCTCGCCAGTTCATCTCTCGTCCTCGATTTTCTTCAACTGCGAAGACAGCTCAGAAGCTGCAGAGTTATATGTGACGATCGACCGCTGACCCAGAATGAAATTCACGATTGGCAGGAGCCACTTCGAACGTGCCAAAGTCGATCGTCAAGGAGGTCGACATTGGTGTAGGTAGGGCTATTTAAAACCATCCATTAGCTTTGCATGCCGAAGTATATGCCATGTGAACGGACTGCATCACAAAACCTGTGGGCCACACGCGGCCACCTAGCTTTCTGTTTTTATTTTAGAAATCAAATCAGTTGCACTCGAATCCTATTCATCTTTATTTTTCTTTTTTTTCTCCATACTATCCTTTATATCTGTGATGTGCTGCTATCTACGCCTGCAATGACTCGGCGTATATTAATCTCTTCCCTGCCTTTTTTTTTCATCAATGTTACAAACATACCTTATATCAATCGCTGACCACTTACTAATTCCACACAATGGGCAATCCGGAACCTTGGAAACGTTTCAGGCGCCCTCAGCCGGCGTATCCCGCAGCTGAATCCGCGCTAACAGCTTCACAGCCACTACTGTATAATTCGCGTTTTAATTCGTGCTAACCTCTCTGACAGTTGTAGGGCCACTAGGGTCGGTACGTAAGTAAGGGTCTTCCGGTTCATCACCTCCGTCTTTGCCGGCCGCTAGGTGTCCTCGCGTACTATATAAACTGGAACACCGCGAGTTACACCTTATGACGACGATGCTGCAATTCGTTTAGGAAGCAGCGGGCGCGCGAAGAATGCGTAGCGTGATCGCTTCTGTAGAACAACGTATAACAACATCGTGATCGCCGTTTCCTCACCATCTCTATCGCGGTGCTTCCGCCTCTGCCACGAACCGTCGCAGGCATGCTCCGCTTTTGTATTTTATTTCCTTTTCTTACTTCCGGTATGCTTGAGAGGCGGAAATCAAGTTTGCACTACGTCCGATTGTTCGCGCCGTTTCGACTGCATATCGCGGAAGCATCGGCAGAGCGAGGTGGCCGTTATGTTGATTGAATCACAGATGATCGCATGCGCGCGCGCGCATGGCAGCGAAAACAAAATGGCGCGCGGGCTTGGCATAGCTGGTGCGTAAGCTCTGTATGCAATGGGGTCGCTCTAGGGAGCGGTGCACGGGGGCGTAACTCAAGCGGACTGAGCGCAAACCGCAGCGTGCAGTTGATGCCCCTAGCGTGCCTAACTAAATGAGCGCGCTATTGTATAGTATAAAGTAGCAGAATTAATGGTCAGCCGTAACCAGGATGTGCGGGTGAGTTAGATTAACGTTTATACGGCGTCTAAGAGCAGGGTGGTGCACTGCGAGAGTAATATAGGCGCTCATGTGTCCAATGACCAGCTGCAAGACGAAGCCGACCTAGCACAAGCGCGATGCATTAATGCCGCCACTACGCCGAAGTAAATGCGTGCAGCGTGGTGGTAGCTACAGAGCTGGTACTCAGAAAGGGAAATTGACAACCACACGTTTGTAGCACGAAGCCACAAGGAAATACATACGGATTTCTCAGAAAGAAAGCTTCTTAGTTGCCGGCAATTTCGTCCTGGTCCGGGGATCGAGCCTAAGACCAATGCCTTTCCGAGATGGTCGCTCTACCATTTGAGCTAACCAGGAAGCTAGCATTTGGCAGGACGGGGGCGAATTCATCGACATCTTGAAGCACATGGACTCGTATTATTGCGTGGACACGCATAATTTATCTTTTTTAACCCTTCCGCCACCTTGCGGGATTCCGCAGAACTGATTTGCAGAGCTGGTATTCGTTGCACAGTTCGCTTCACTCGGCCAGGACAGTTTTTCGATTTGAAAAAAAAAATTTTTTTTTTTTGCTTGAGCGCACAGCGAGAGAGAGAGAGAGAGAGATAGAAAGAAATTCGGGGATGTTCACCAGACGTGAGTACCCGGTTTGCTACCCTGAGTGACGAGCTAAAGAAAGGGACCGGAGATTTGGCTGATACAGGGAGAAACTAAAGAAAACTGTTAAAGAAGCGCTGCAAAAACGCAACTTGACACATTCCTGTCAGATGCACGCCTGCTCGCCTTTCTGCACGCACCCCGTGGTCTTTCAACAGTGCACGTAATTCGTCAAGACAGGCTCGCAACTCTCTCAGTACGGGCCCCGTCACACAACTCGTATAGTGGACCAGGGTAGCGCAAAAGCCCTATAAAGTAGGCCATCGCTGAATAATTATACTGCCGAACAACAGAACTATGCAACAAACCCCTCCTCGTTCACCGCAACCGCGACTCCCCCACTGCGCGTTGCGAGCGACGGGGCGATACGCAACGCCATCATCAACAACAACAACAATAACGTTAAATGATGGTGTTATACGGAACACGCTTCGTAGGCAGCCGTCAGCTCGGTTCAACAACTACAAAAACACGTCGTTTCGCGGAGAAAGCTAGGAAGCGACTGCGATCCTTGTACAACGGGTCAGACTGCGGCACTCGCGTGAAAGTATCTCTCGACATAATTATAACCCGTTCGTTCAATGGTCGACACCCCTTCCATATCATCTCTCCCCCTTTTCCACCTCTCCCCTTCATCGCAGCTACCAACGCTATTCTCTGTAGTGACCGCCTCTCTCGTATGGTGGCGCAATCGGGCTGCCGAATCTTCCGCGCGCGGCGTCGTGATCGACTGCGATGTTACGATACGCGCGTGAAAGCGAAAAGGCCAGGCCTCTCTCGAATGTGTAGTCTGTGTACTCAATGGCAGACAATCGTGCGCCATGGCCTATTGAGCGACGAAACGACCTGTCGCCTTTGATTAAGAGATGAGAAAGGTCTATGTCATACTGCCGGCCGGCTGGTGGCGCGAGTTGTACGGAACAATTACGAGCGACGCTTGTCTTTCCCATTCAAATCGTTGTTTGTCTCGCGTACGCGCTGCGTGCGTCTTGATGCTCGAATGCGGTCACGCATGCAGTGAGCCGTCGCCGACCCGCGGCATTTCCCTCGTTCGAAAGTCATTACTGCGAATTGATTGTTTCTGTTGACGTTCTCTTACATTAATCATCAACCCTTGCCGAGAAACAGTTTTGCGCGATATCTTGTATGGGCTGTCTCTCCCGTCCTTTTCCTCGCTGACTGACTAGCCCTAACGTGCTCGTTGTCCATTAATGTAAACCACTGTTTTGCTAGGAACTGGAGAGTATTGTTCCTAACAGGTTTCTGTGATCGTTCTAATTGCAGAGCGCATCCGGTATACGACGGAGTACACGTGCGAAGGTCGCGAGCTGAACATCTCGTGCCCGGACAACTACCAGATCCACCTGGTTCGCGCCAACTACGGCCGGCTCAGCATCGGCATTTGCAACGACTTCGGTCGGCTCGACTGGAGCGTCAACTGCATGTCCTACAAGTCCTTCCTCATCATGCAGGACAGGTGAGGAGGACTCGGCTCGGCTCTTTCTTGCAAATCAGCTTCGCTCGCGTGGTCCCTTGCGAAGGCAGGTATGACGCCGGCGGAGACCTTCGCTACGCACGTCTGGGGAGCTATGGGTGATGAACTTACGAAGAAACGAAGCACACAAAAGAACTGGCTTTTTTTTTTTTTTGGACGAGACACGTATTATCTAAAACCAGGCTTCGGAAAGTCTGAGTCAACCCTTTGACCTTGACATGTCACCTCACTAGTTGCGTTATTCAATCTTTTAAACACGGCATTTTTTTTTTCTTTTGTGAATTCTGTTTAAATGGTTTCGCCTCCTGATTGCATCTCTATCACCAACATGGATGTTAATTACCCATGGCAGAAAGGCTGACGAATAGATTGCCAACAACTCCTGTTGTTGTTAACGTCGATCAATCAATCAGCATAACTGACTGAAACATAAAGTTCAAAGTGCGTGCCTTGAAAGGATGTTATATCGCTATATACTCGAAGGGAGAGGGAGGGAGCAGGGGGGTGGATGTATAAACGTAATGCTCTAACTTCTGTAGATACGCCCTAGAACGCTACTAAAAGGAACGTCCAAATTGCTTTCAAGGATTGATAATCACTACAGACACCCGCACAATGTGCTCAATTAGATTAAACGTTAACCGGGAAAGCTATATACACTTATTATACGTCAGCATATCAGATTACAATACATTGATTATAATAGACGTCGTTGCTCAATAGCTGCCGACGTTCTTTCTCATAATGCCTTGCGTATGCATTGGATGTAAGTGGTATGTTGGTACTTTCAGAAGTGTCCTGCAGTCCTTTGCAACTGGCGTTAAGTATTCTTAATCGTTTCAGGTGCGCACACAAGTCAAGTTGCGGTACGCACGTGTCCAGCAGTCTCTTCGGGGATCCCTGTCCTGGTACCCTCAAGTACCTGGAGATGCAGTACCACTGCGTGCTCGGTAAGCAGCCTTGTAATACCACTAGCCATATTAGCGTTTCTGGAATGACGTCAACCGCAGCACCCGTGGCGCCATCTATACCAGCGAGCAGGATTACTCGCTGAGCAGAACGCGCGCGCAAAGCAGCATCGAGCCATACATCCTACCGTCCATCCACAACACTGAGAATCGCTAGGTCGTGCGATGGTTATTAATAATCTCTGGGGCAGATCGACCCATCCCTCCTCAGAGAGAAAGAGGACTCTGATTGCTATCGCAAGATCTTCTTTTTTCCCACTGCCATATGGGAACGTAGAGAGAAGGCTCTGCTAGAATCGAACACGACTGACTCGCTGACCTTTGCTTTGTTGGAGGAAGGAAGAACTTTCGTTCGAAAGAAGAAAACGGAAATAGCATTCGGGAAAGTGCGTGTCTGTGAGGAAGAGTGGAGGGGGATTAGAGTGACCATGGGGTGGCGCTGTGTGTGTAGTCCTACTTTCCTTGAAGAAAGGCTTCGATCGCGCGGCCAACAACGACTGCATTCGCCGGAGAAGGACGCAGCTGCGCACGGCCGCTCTTGAGAAGATCCGCAACCGAATGCTCCGCACAGAAGGAAACCCCTCGAGAGGCAAAGCCTCTTCTCTGGCTTTCTCCACGCCATGCGCTTCCCTTTCAGTCTCCTCCCTGGGCTCAACTCAAGTGCTCGGCTTCGTTCGATGCCTGAGAATGCACGCA
This sequence comes from Rhipicephalus sanguineus, assembly GCF_013339695.2. NCBI lineage: Eukaryota > Metazoa > Arthropoda > Arachnida > Ixodida > Ixodidae > Rhipicephalus > Rhipicephalus sanguineus. Next base: position 5,187,811 of record NC_051184.2, read on the forward strand.
GAGTCCAACCACGTTCGCCGCCGATGTCAACGTCGTGGTCGTTTGAGGAGGATGGAGAACAAGGCGCCCGGACATACTCTACGCAAGGGCGAGAGATGTGACCGGAGGGATCGAAAGGGGTTGGTCAGGCAGCCCGAGTCTAGGCCGTGTTCTCATTAAAACGGTGTGCAGCCGTCGCTGAAGCTAGAACTCGAGTCAGGTACTCGAAGCGCTTCGTGCGCGTCCGCAGGGCTACTTCCAGTAAGCGTCGTCGTCGTCTGCTATCCAAAGCAGACGATTGTGGACGTCTGCAGCGTTCCGGAACAGACGTTTTCAGCGTCGTACGCTTTCCACAGCAGACGACGCTACAAACGCGCGACAAGTAGCGGGTGTATACAGAACACGCGAGACACGTCGCGCCAGCTGTCTGCCTTTTCCAATGGACGACTACACGAACGCCTCAAACACGTGACGTCTTTGGCGGTCTATATCCGGTACAGAACAGTCGGGCATCCATCCGGGAACGCCAGAGTCGTCTGCTTTTCAAAGCAGACGACGTTGCGAATGAGCGACGCCTGCGGTTCTTTGTCGGCGGAACTGCAATTTTCTGCCGCGCATTCATCGCATCGGCGGCTCCCCTGAAGCTCCGGCTTCGCTGCACGGCTTTGTCGAGACTGCCGGAGTATTAAACATGTCATCCACTGCGTCGCTCGCCGCAAGCCCTCTCCGCCGAAGGCGACAGATGACGCCTTAAGACCCTCCACTATACCTTCGTGACCTCGGGCGTTCTCTCGTTTCAATACCTCACACGCACACACACCGCTCTTCACTTCTTCGGAGTTGAAAATGAACCAACTTCTCTCCCCGAAGCTACCGTGGCGGTTCCTTCGATCGGTGTGGCGAAGACGGGAAATGTTTGTGGTGAGGGGCGAGCGATGAAATGAGTCGAGGACGAGAGCGGTGAGTGAATTCGAGCGATTCTTCTGGCTTCCTCTCTCCTATCTCGAAATGACCGATGAGATTAATCGAAATTGTGGGAGTTGGGGCTGGGGCAGCACCGCGCGGGGTGGGGGTTGGGGGGGGGGGGTGTTGTATTCTCAGCTGTCCCAACCGCCATTCTCATATATACTCCTCTCGAACCGACCACCACCGCCATTTCTCTCTCTCCTCCGTTCCACCACGTCGACTCGTTTCTAAACTTTCCTCCTGTCGTCACCTGGTATGCGTTGCCTGCCCACCCCAGTCGCTGTCGGCTATCGGGACGACATTAAGCCTTGCGGTTTGAGCGCCGGTACCCACTCCCCCACAGCGTTCCTGCCGTGGCGTCGACGGGGTTGAACACGCATTCCTGCACACAGCTGGGCAGGAGACGTCGTGGGGTTGGCCGCGAGCTCCTGATACCGCATTCCCTCGAATTGAAGCCTTTCTTGGGGAACTGACGACGAAGACGACCACTGAATCTTTATAGGCTGGTATATTTCCTCGACGTTAGATGATGGCTTTCTTTGGTGGATTAAATAAGGGAAAAAGGTGTTAACATTTAATTTGCTTTTTAAGGTGGAAGCATTAGATGCCTCATCAAACGCGGAAATTGACCGTCGGCGTCCCGCGGCGTTGGTGTCAACATGACTGATGCAAAAACTCATAACGTGATGACGTCACCACATGGCGTCGCAGATCGCCAAAATTTGTGATGTCATCATGACGTGACTTAGCGTGATGTCGCACGATGAAGTCATCACATGACACCGTCGGTTCGTCAGAGGTGCGCCGATCACGGAGGCAGTGCAAAACCAGGCGAGGGGCAGAAAACTTGCGATGCCTCTGTTCCTGGAGGCAGCGCAGAGCCACGCTAAGTGTGGAAAGCTTTTGGAGGGTTGCGGGGAAGCATCAATACATATACTGAGAAGAAAAAGAACAAAATGGCTTTCGTATTCGAGTCGTCTTAGGTGAATGCATAAGGGACCCTGTGAATTTTTCCGACATTCAGTTGCATTTCAGTGCAATATTCGGCTGAATATATCAGAACGTCACTTAAGTCGCAGCAGAATCACAGCCTTTGTGTCGTTCTTATGTCTGGAACTTGCAGTTCAAGATCTCTGCAAACACGCTAATTTGCTCATGCACAATGACTCGTGACAATATCACTGAAAAAAAAAAAAGTATCTGCTTATTATATCCGAGTAGACACGGTATCTTGCCTTATACCCATGTGCGTTGGTAGGGTCGTTTGGAAGGGGCATCTTGCTTTTTGCCCATGTGTGCGTTTTGTAGGGTCTGAATCCTTGGGTCTGGTTAGCCGCCCCAACCCCGTGTACTTTCCTGCTTCACGCATCGTCGATTTGTCGATCCCCGGCTCGCGCGACGTGCCTTTACTTAATTCGACGGGTCAATTTACAGCGAGGTCCTAGCGGGTGAGGTCGCGCAGCAATTCGTGGCGCCGTCATATCTCATTCTTTCTCTCTTTCTCTCTCTCGCTTCGCGTTTCTCAGAAATCGATGCCTGTGAAAGTTATATAGAAATGGTGGATCGATACGGTATATATTCTGTTCGGCTTGCTGGCATTTAGAAGCAGCGATTTATAACTCGATAGCTAATTGTGAATTGCCTCCCTTTGCGGACGTCGACAAAACGTTGGTTAATTAGCGCGTAACTTTTAAACCCGTGAAGTTTTCCTGGAATAGTTCGACAAACCTTACCGTTATGGCGGTACAACAGACGCTGTTTGTTGGAAATCACGATGATATATATATTTACGCCATCTGTAAGGAGCTGCGGTAATAATAATAATAATTGCTGGGGTTTTGCGTCCCAAAACCACGATATGATTATGAGGGACGCCGTAGTGGAGGGCTCCGGAAACGTCGACCACCTGGGGTACTTTAACGTGCACCTAAATCTATGTATACACGGACCTCAAGCATTTCGCTTCCTTCGAAATGCGGCCGGGATCAATACAGTCGTCTAAGAAAAAGGTGGTTTTCGCCTTCGAGTCGTTTAAGGCAAATGCCTAAAGCACCGTGTGACTTTTTGAATTCAAAAGTACTTCGAATCGAGAGAGCTCCGCGTTGTCCGATCGCTTTTCTGACACCTTCGAGCGCGACGCCACAGTATATACGTACACACACATCTCGTGCAGCTATAAATTCGGTCCCCCTCGAAGCGACGTGTCGACGACCGATTCATCGCGCCACCGCCAGATGTAAGTGGTGGCAATGTGAACGGGCGATATAGGAAGACAGAGAAACAAAAAAGGACATTGGCAATTTCGCGCTGCCACAGCCGCAGCTGCACGCGTATGCACCTATGCGGCCACAGATCACTACCAAAACGCATTTCACGTCCCCCGTCCTCACCTAGGGGCTTCCGCCTCGCGGGCCTCCTTTCCTATATAGCCGGCCACCTTGACGCCTTTCTTATTTAGCGGGCAAAAACAGACGTCCATGCATGCTTGATTCCTTCATCTTTCTTTCTTTCTTTCTTTCTTTCTTTCTTTCTTTCTTTCTTTCTTTCTTTCTTTCTTTCTTTCTTTCTTTCTTTCTTTCTTTCTTTCTTTCTTTCTTTCTTTCTTTCTTTCTTTCTTTCTTCGCATCGACAGGTTCCCGAAGCCTTTCGAGGCCGGTGGTGCGGGTCCGGGAGCTGTATGGCTTTATACAGGATGGGTCGGAAGGCGCACGCGCGCGATATAGCTGCTCTTCCATCACGGATATAAGTTGCCCGGTTCTTTCTATGCGGTACACCTCGGCGCGCCGAAGAAGAAAGCTATATCGTCAAGATATAAAAGCGGCGGACGGCGTTCGTACCCTCTCGTCTATGCATGCATGTATGCATACGAGAGCTTGCGACGATGGCGACGACGTGAAAGGTTCAGAGTAAGAAATATGTAAAGAAGAACAAAAAAAGGGCCGTGCGTGGTGTCGTCTGCTACGACGTGATGTCAGGCTTAGCTAAGCCTAACGCCCCTTTCCTCCACCCAACGACGACGCAGACGGTTGATGTCGTCGTCGCAAGAAGAGGGCGCTTTGACGACGGGCGGTGGCGTAGTGCGGACTTTTTTTTTTATTCTTTTTTTGTCTCTATTATTCATCGCTTCCCGAGGTGGTAGATGACTTGCGGCGTGCTGAAGCGACCGCAAGCGCCTACCCGCCCATGGCTCTTTTTATCCGCGTTCGCATTCGCGCGTTTCTATATCCTTTCGGCTTTGTCTGGCCGTTCCTTTCGGAAAGCGTCATCTTTCGCAGTTGATGTATATATCTAAAGGCACCACCGAACGTCGAAAAAGGATTTGAGCGAGTGGTTTTCCTTTTTTGCTCTTGTACAGGGGTTCTTATTTGTAAACAAAAGGGGCTGACTAGCAACGAACGCGCGCATAGCTATAGACGTTTTGTCGTTATGCACGAAGGTGGGATCTCTGCAGTGCGCACGACGAAACTGTTCCGCGATCGCTCGCATGTGGTTCAGCTGAGTGACTCAACATATGCAGACGAGTTCTCTGTTTTGTCTTTACATGCTGTCCTCTATACACTAAGGAATTTCGTTGGACTCTAATATCTTGTATAAATGACACATTCGGACAGCACTGCTCCCAAATTTACACGGGCGAAGTCGCGTAAGGATCCTCAACATGTCATTCATGCAAACTGAAAATATTCCGCTTGTACTTCTGTTCAAACGCCGAACTTCTTGAACAGACGATTTTGAGGTCGCGTCTGGTGTATGTTTTGTGTCGTCTGCGTACCTTTCGGAAGAGAAAAAGAGACAGACGGCGTGTGTGGAATCGAAGGCTTGGGGTTGCACGCGTTTAGACATAAGCACGTGTTTAGGCGGACGCGTTATAAAGAGGAATTCGGTGCATCACGTAAATATTCGCCCTGTCAGACACCACTTATGTCTCTTCACAGCGATGCGTATATATTTTCGAAGTCTGACGCTGTCACTTGCGTCTTCTGTGCCGCTTATTTCGGTGAATCCCGAGAGATTGAGAGTCCTAAGAAAAGGAAGAAAGAAAAGACTTAACATGGAATACCGCAAGATGGCAGCGGCTGACGCTGTGTAGGCGACGCATGCGATGGGAAGGATGGGATGGCGGTATGGCCTCGGATCCGCGGGGGGCTCCCCGTCTTACAGGAGCGCCACGTATTGGAAGAAATAAATAGAGTGTGGCAATGACATAACGCCTCTCGCTCACATCAATACGTCGCTGTTGCCTCTGCGGCTGTCCAGGAAAAATGGCGCAGCCGCAAAGTGCTTCCTGAAGGATGAAGAAACGCGTTGTATATAGGATGTATGCGCGTTCCTGCATAAGCTGTATACATTGGGCACTAGCTGGCAGCGCGTAAGCGCCGATAACGCCTTTTTTTTTTTTTTTCTCGGTCGGCGCGCCAGAGAACAAATGTGACGCTTCGGGGAAGCGCTCCTTCGTCCGCGGCTGAGAAAAGGCGAAAGGGGGCAAACTGGGCGAAGTCGATAGGAAAAATAAACGACTGCCTTTGACGTCTATAGCGTACATTTCCGAGAAAGCGCGCCGCGTTGCGCTGTATTGAAGGCAAAACCTGGTTTCCGCCAATGAGGAGGCCGTTACGCGCAAGGAGTTCACGAGAAGTCGCGTTGTCGTGCAGAATCTTCACATTTTTTTTTGTTGAATCACGACGTCGTAGGCCCATGTGTATGTTCACCTGTTACATACGTATGTACAGGGCAGCGCCAGGATATCTTCGCTGGCACCCACGATAAGTGAGCCCCTTCAGGAAGGGTGGCCCTACGAACAATATAAGCCAGCATTGAATAATAACGTCGATATGTATCGTCCTAACTTGAAGTCTGTAACTGCTTCCCGAATGATGCTTGCTTTCAAAGTTAAATAATTTTGTAATTTGTATTTCGCCTTGATCATAGTCTTATGTGAGTTCTTAGGTCCCACTTCTATAGTGTGCTTTCTGTTATTTTTTTTTAAATTTTAACTTTGATAATGGTGTTTGGTAATGGTTGATTGCTTCTGAAACCCCAGCTTACTTCTCATGGAATGCTCTACTCAACGTGCTGATTTTTTGCTGCAATCTTTTGTTTATTTATTCATTAATTTTTCCAACTTGTAGCTACCGCTTCACCGACGCCATCCGGGGGTGCCAAGGAGCACCCGAGGCCTCCGCTTCACGGTCCGGCGGTGACGAACACCACCTCGCACCCGCAACAGCTGGGACCGCGGGACCGCCCCACGGCATCGCCCAACCTCAACGTCCCCAATATACACAGGTATGTGTAAGGTCGGGCCATTCCCGTTCCTTTCTCTAACGGTTTTAAAAAGCGACCCCGGCATTCCATAATAATAATATCTGGGGTTTAACGTCCCAAAACCAAGATATGATTATGAGAGACGCCGTAGTGGAGGGCTCCGGAAATTTCGACCACCTGGGGTTCTTTAACGTGCACCTAAATCTAAGTACACGGGCCTCAAACATTTTCGCCTCCATCGAAAATGCAGCCGCCGCGGCCGGGATTCGATCCCGCGACCTTCGGGTCAGCAGTCGAGCGCCATAACCACTAGACCACCGTGGCGGGGCGACCCCGGCATTCCAGTGGTTGAAAAGGAGAAAAAAAGAAAACGGGAGAGTTTCTTCGAACATTTAGTTATTTGTGTTTTTAGATACTGTGTTGTTGTTAGTCACTGACGGCTTTCGGCCAGTGTACGAAATCCATTGAAATATATTTAAGTTGTTTAATCTCGCCGTGGCTTGAAGAATACCATCTAACCATATCGTGCACGAGATGAACTAACAAACTGTCAATAAAGCGATGACTGGGGTCAGGTGGTTTATATCGGAGTTTTGATTACGCGCTTATTCTTTCAATCAGCGCATAACTAAAAACTTTAACAAACTGTCATAAAATGTTGGCAAAAGCCCTTTCTGGGTATCACTGCATCGTTTACATTTTGCATCCGTCTCCCCTGCTATGTAATGGACTAAAAAATACCCTTGCATTAATTGTAAATAACCTCGTTGTGACTCAGTCAGATGAGCCAATCGTAGCAAGCTGTGAACAACAAAGATTATACGCTCAGAACCTAGGTAACCCATCTTCTCGGCTTTCGCGGTCGCAGGTCCAAGCAGGACGGCTACGCCCCGGTGGCGACGTCGAAGCGCCCGGCGCCGAGTACGACGGCTCCCACCACGACGACCTCGACGACCACGACGACTACGACGTCGACCCCTGTGCCGACGACGTCTCGTCCGGCGTCGACCACGTCGGCTTCGCCGATGCGACCGGGCGTCGGGGGAGAAGACGACGACGACCTCAGGCCCGTGCCAGACATGCGCGACTTCAACCGGAACCGATACCCGACCCCGGACTCGAGGCCGCCCTGGCACGAATTCACGCCTTTCGCCACGGGTCAGCCAGGTAAGAAATGGCGGCTGCACGCTGTTTACAACGGTTGTCACATAGTGTGGTTGATGCAGCGTTAAAACACGAATACGTAGTACAGAGGGCACAGGGCGAGCACTAGCTGTCTCGCAACTGAAAGATTTAGTAAGAAAAAGAAAAATTGGGGGACCCTTAAGCTTCGCCTTTAAGAGTTGAACGCGATAGCGAAATCCGGCCCCTAGTGCGCACTTCAACCACTAAGTGCATACTTATTAATGTGTATTGTTACACACACACACGCGCGCGCGCGCGCGAATGGTACAAGTTTTTGATCTAAAGCACGAGTCGCATGGCCTCCAAGAAATGCGCCGCGCGTCCGCCATCTCGGAGGCCATAAAGGGTTGAGACATATTTCTCACAATGCCTCACAGATGGCAGCACATTACCTAGCGTTTGTGTATCGGTATTGCTGTTTTCTTGATCAACGCCTCCTCTAGAAACTGGCGTTGGCTTGAAATGTTTTCCGCTAGATGGACATAGTTGTCCACCTTTAGAGCTGTTTGAAAGTTCGTGTGCGTTTTTAGCGGCAATGGCTGCACTATCCCGGCCTTTTTCGACGTAGTTTGATGGCCTCGCCTATGCACCTACAAATCGCCGAATGGGCTCGTTTTCGTCGTGACACCTGCCGAACAAAATGAGTTAAGGAGACTCTTTCCACTACATGGCATTTATGCAGTGTTTTTTTCCGAAGCAGCTGCAAGTTACATGGTGGCTTTGTGGTAGGACACCTGCTTGCCCCGCGAAGGCCCCGGGTTCGATCCTCAGTGGAACCGAAGATTTTTGTTCTTTGTTTTATTTGCTTCTGTCTCGATTTTTCGGTCACGGACGATTTTTCGCTCACAACCAGCGGTGCCGACGCCGACACCGGAATTTCTGCGACACGAGCTCTCTAACGCTATCGCGTTAAAACATACAAAAAACAAAGCCGAGCATAGCAGACATGCGCGAAAGTGAGAAAATTAAACATGTCGCTTAACATTACACGTGTCAAGAAGAGACGCAAACTCCTTGTCTGTTAACGATATTGACGCATGGCTAACGCATGCGTCTCCCATTCTTTGATTGTGAAAGGCTTCGATTACTTCACGAGTTAGTTTACAACTGTGTCTAGAAAGTATCTCCAAATATTCTAACTTCCCATTGTACTGCGGTTGTCACATAATTGTTTTTGTACATCCTGACACGTATAGAGGTTGGTTTCGCGGGCGTGTGATCTGACTCACAGTCCACTACGCAAGAGAAAACGAAAATTAGCGGCGAATGAACGGTGGTATAGTTTGCGGAACATTGTACGGCGCGACTACGTCGTGTACTGCGACGCAGCACAGCGTACTGCGTCGAACCGCAGCACATTGTACTGCGGTGCGCATTAAATTGTACAATGTACAGTAGCTCGTATGTGTTATTTTATAGTGTTTTTATGATAGTGGACAGTCAGCTGTATACATTAACGTCGTGACGCACACCGTAACGCTGAAGCAACCGTTTTGAAAACTGCGCACCCTAACGGAAGCGAAACATCCTAGAGGGACGCTATAAATTCTTCATTATACAGGTAAAATTTCGTTGTAGAGGGGTTCAGCTGCATTGTCGCTTAGGCGATACGTAGTAAAAGAAGGCAGTTGCGGGTTTTCTGACATTCCCGTCGTTTGTCTGCTAGCGCAAACAAACAAACATGCTCAATAAAGGCACGAAACAACGACATATGTTGTCACCGTGCGACTTTCCACGAGATCAAAAAACATAACTTTGTTGCTTCGTTTTCTTGCGCCCGAAATCGCCGCCATAGTCCACTTCGATTTCCGCGCGGAAGTGTCGCGCAAACCTTCAGATCGGACGTCGCGATAGCGACAGGTTTCAAGGCCATGAGACGGGACACCCGCTGTTTCTTTTTTCCCTGAATATATCGACGCGGCGTGATCGTTATGAAAAACAAAAGCAAAAACAAAGGGGGAGGAGAGATAACCGCATTCACAAGCACGCGGGCATGCACAAGTCGCGAGACAAACGGAACGACCTCTAGCACACCTCTTCGAGCGTGTATCCCCGGTGGCAGGTTCCGATACAAATCGGGCGTTTCATCTTCTTTTACGAAGACACGGCCGCGTTGTTTCCAAACCAGCGAAGAAGAGCAGTGGAAACTCGATTAGGAAAACAGCAGCAAAGCTAGGCGGGGATAAGAGTAACGGGCCTTACAGAACAGATAAGAAATGCCTCCCCATCTCGTTTGAAGACAAAGCCGCTCCGTGTTTTGAAGGTTTTCTCTCTGGGAAAGCGCCCCGGTCGAAACGCGCCCCCACTGAGTTGCGACCGATCGCCGCTGCTTGAAACGAAGGTGTGTGTGTGTGCGTGTGTGTGCGTGTTCTGGGACAGCACAACGTGTCGTGTAGTGTTCATGTATATCGGTATCGCGCCTCGAGCGCGCGTTGCGGCGCGGGTCGCATTCGCAGATTCGTATCTCTCGAAATGCATACATGGTCGTGGAAAGAGTGAAAGGTGCGGGAGCGTGTTGCACTTTAGGGTGAGAGGAGGAGGGGACTTTCACAAATCGCTCTTGCGCGCGCGGCGTTGGGGGCGGGGAGGTGTTTTTGGTTTTTGTTTCAGTTTTATTAGACGAAAGAGAAACACGGGCTTCAAACTGGGTGAGGCGGGAAGTGGCGCGCGCGTTCGAAAAAAAAAAAAAATGTACATATCTGCGGCGTCATTATATGTGATGAGGGCGATGTGGTGGGCGTTGTACGAAAGAGGGGGGCGGGGGAGGGGGGGGGGGCGATGCCTGCTTCTATGCTCTTGCTTCCTATTCGTTCGTAGACGAACAACGGATCGCCGCGCCGCTTCTTCCTGGGCCGTTATCGCGTCATCGGATCTCTTCCGCTGCCGCCTACGTTGCTTTCCCTCGCTTTGAAGGGGGGAGCGGGAGGGTACCGCTTTGTAACAAACGCCGGCACAGACAATGTTCGCCCCGTGCCGTGGTCCAGCGGTGCCCTTGTCTCGTGCTGTTTCCAGAGGTATACGCCGATAAGCAAAGCGCTCCTTGGCTCGCGTCGGCGGTCCGCTGCGCGCTGCAAAAACCTCGTATCTAACTGCAAGCTGTATCTTTTTGTCAGCCTTAGGCAACGACTTCGATCTGTTTCTTTTTAGTCCAGCTCGTTGGGAGATGGCGCCGCCCCCCGACTTGGTATATACCGAAAAATAGATCCCGATACTCGTCTGCACCCGCCGCCATTGTGTCTGGACCCCTCACATCCCTACTACGCTTTGTTTCCAGATTTAGGCATTCGCCCCGTCTCGTCTCGCGATGTGCGCGCGTTCACTTTCCGTTTTTGCACGCCAGGCATTCCGTTTCGCACGCCATGGCACGTCGACTGAGACGATCGTCTGCGGTCGACGTGGCGCGTCGCAACGAGATAGCTTGAATCCCTACGTCTGGCCAGACTTGCGCGCCGCCGCAAAATATACGACGCTGTGAAACAGACGGTGTTATACAACAGATGATATTGTGCAACAGTTGGTGCTATGAAAGAGATTGTGATATGAAGTGTGCGGCGCTATGAAACAGATGGTGCTATGATTCAGACGACGCTATGAAATAGAAGATGCTGTGAAACAGATGACGCCATGTAACAGACGACGTTATGAAGCAGACGGTGCTATGAAACCGACACTGTGGAACACGCGACGAATACGTGCCAGTCCGAGGGCCACTGCGATGCGGACATACAACATATGCGCTGTGGGTGTCTTATTTTTTTTTCTGATCGTCGCGCTGTCAGCAAAGGCGAGAAATACCCATTAAGAATTGTCGCTCTAACATCGCTAGTTAACAGACTAATAAACTCTAAAGCTAATTTCTTCTGAGCGTGGCCGACGCGGCGTGCGTTGTCGACCGAAAATTTTCGGGTCAGTCACAGGCAGCACGTTGTGCTTTTGTTAGACCTTGAGGTCGTAGCGAGCGTCCGAGCCGCCATAATCGAACGCGTTTACGCGCATACTTTGTTTCTCCTGTTTATCGGCTTTATTTTCGTTTTTTTTTTAACCCCGTTGCCCGTTTCTGCGCCTCACAATATTGCTGATCGTTAAACGACTCGAAAGTGTTCTCGCTCCTTCCATACTCTGTTCCCGCACGTGAAAATGCATCTAGCGAAAAAAATAAGCTAAATCAAACCCGTTAGAGAGCCTCGCAAATGGGATGAAGTGGGGAGCGAGCACACGCGAGCGAACGTGAGTGAAATAAGGTTGGGTGCTTGCCATAGCCGACTTGCATGGATGGTGGCGGCAGCACCTCGAACACCGGCTTGACGAAAAAACAAGGGGATGGAAGAAGAGGCGCGCATTAAAACGAGATTGCGAGCGCATTGTTTCACGGGCGGCACCAGCAGAGTAACCGGGTCCCCCCGTCAGCCCGAGGCTAAAACATCCCTCCTTCTTCCCCTTCTTCCTCTGAACGCCTAGGGAGCTTCGTCCCGTTTTTTCCTCGACGAGATTGTCGTCAAATGGGCGACGGTTTGGAGGATGAAGATGAGGCCGAAGCCGAAGCTCGAAGCCGAGGCGAGACAAAGTAAAGGGAAAGTGAAAATGGGTAGTGGGGAAGGTCAGGTCGCATGGGGATGGTGCTCCGTAAGTGTCTCTTCTACGCACATTTCAACCGAGCTCAGTTCGGGCGGCGGCGGCTCCTCTGTGTTCGACGCATGAGAGAACAGAATGAAGAAGAGAAAAGGAAGTGAGTTAAGCGCCCGTCGTCACGCTCATTGTCGACGCTCATTATTTATGCGACGCGCCTATCCCCTCCTTTCTTCCCTAAGCTTGCTCCTTTTTTTCCCTCTCGAGGCAAAGAAGCGCCGCGGACCCACAGCGAAGGTTTGATAGCTTTCATCTCGAATAAAGAGAGGAACACGCTCGGGGCCCGAAAAGAGAGAAAGAAGTATTCTTACTCCCTCCCCAACTGTACGTACACTATATACAGCGAACGCATACGCCACACCAGAATGGCGCTCATGGCCCTCTAGCGGCCATTGCCTCGTTTGGGTGATGGCCTCGTTAAGAACGTTGCCGGGTTAGCAGCCTGTCGCCTTCCTCCCCAAAACATACAGGTCAACTTCAATATTCCTCTTTATTTTTTTTTAAATGTCCAATAATGACCTTTTAGACTGCGATGATATCGAGTGGGTCTGATATTGCAGTAATAGACAGTAATAGCCCGATATATATATATATATATATATATATATATATATATATATATATATATATATATATATATATATATATATATATATATATATATATATAAGGAAAACCTACCCATCACGCTGGTTAGGACACCCCATAAGTCGCCACTTGTAGAATTATCGTGAACATTCGTTATCACGAGAGTTTGGTGTAACGCGAAAGTGGTATTAACGGAAGTTCACATTGCATGCCGCACTTTCGTTCATCGTGTCGTGATGCATGTCGACGCCCTCGCACAAAGTATCTATCTATCTATCTATCTATCTATCTATCTATCTATCTATCTATCTATCTATCTATCTATCTATCTATCTATCTATCTATCTATCTATCTATCTATCTATCTATCTATCTATCTATCTATCTATCTATCTATCTATCTATCTATCTATCTATCTATCTATCATTCATTCATTCATTCATTCATTCATTCATTCATTCATTCATTCATTCATTCATTCATTCATTCTAATCCCACAAGCGGTATTACGCAAGGTTGCTATGGTCACTCACAAACAGCTTCAGCAGCATCGTGAAGAGAACTTCAAACAATTATAAGCTATCGCGCAATCCGTCTATTCCGCCTGTTCTGTTCTGTTCTGTTCTAACTGTTTTGCTGTGGAGAGGTTGAGGTCCATATTGCCTCGACTACTCCATATCACGAAGTTATGCAGCGAAAAAAAAAAAAAAAAAACAAAACAAAAAAAAAACCAAAGAATAATACTGAACGGTACCTAAACATGAACAATCCGAAAAAAAAAATCATACCAATACACAGGTTGCTTGCCTATTTAATCTAACCTGTCTATCTAATCTGAGCTTTTACCGATCTCGTTGATGCCGTCACCGCGACGCGCGCGTGCGCACTCCACTCTCGCTCCCGCAGACTGACAGTATTACAATGGCGCTCTCTGTTTGCCCAGAAAAATGCGACCCGCACAGCATGCGCCGTCGTGCTCACTTTAACTCGGAACACGCCGGCCGCTTATCTTGGAGCGCTCGACGACTGAATCCTTTCAGCTCTCTCCGTCTCTCTGTGGAGCTTAAAAAAAAACAAAAAAAACAAGAATAAAACAAAGATGGCGTAATTGAAAGCCGAGCGAAGCGGGGAAGGGTCTAGACCAAAACTCGCTCACCGTCGTCGCTGGCTGTGCCCCGGAGCGAGACTAGCATGGAGTACGATTGGCTGACTGGCTCCCCGCTTACTTGCTCGCTGTCTCTGCCGCCGAGCCCGCAGCGTCTAGTCGAGATGTGAAAGGGTGGTCTTTGTTCGAAACATCGTCCCGCCTTTCTTTCTTACCGCTTCCACACTAGCCGGCTTCCTCACAAGTGTTCTTGGCGCGCATCTTACGCAAACTTTGGGAAGGATGAAGCTCAGAATGCAGACCCGGAGGAGAGCGTGCCAGCGTCGAGCGCGGATGTTCTTGTTTTGAGATGCCGCTCGCGTTTAACCTCGTCTTGTATAAACGTTGTACTGCCGGAAACAGGGGGGAGAGAGGAAGACGGCGTAATAGGTTAATTTTTTAGTGCAGTGCATGAACTTGCAGTATCTTTATAACAGCGAAGCTGTCTGTCTTAGTCTACATTGTGTCGTCGTCGTCGTCGTCGTCGTCGTCGTCGTCGTAGTAGTAGTAGTAGTAGTAGTAGTAGTAGTAGTAGTAGTAGTAGTAGTAGTAGTAGTAGTAGTAGTAGTTGTTGTTGTTGTTGTTGTTGTTGTTGTAGCGACTGGAGCGGAATGAAAGGTGACAGCGTGCTAACTGTCCTTAGCGTCCTAACACTACCGTTAGGACGCTCTCCTTACAGATAGCGTCATAACACCATAAGGTGAACACTATAGTACGTGATTCGACGGTCTTTCTGTTCCAACTTAATTAAAGTTGCAAGTCGTTGCAATGGTGCCCCAGTGTCCTGTCTCAGGCCCCACTCACCATATGAACTTGACTCGACCAAGTCAAGGTCCGATTGTTGCGAGTCTCGGCGCATGCTTACTATACCTGTCATGTTGTGACGTTTACCTTCCGAACTGACCTAGTCCGCCTACATATTATGTGCGACGTTTGAACGTCCATTTTCATTTCATTTCTTGTTAGCCGCCAATGAAACTTGTTGAATCTCTATCGATCTTATGGGTGAAGTGTCCGTACCACAAGTGCATTACAGTCTAACATTTATTTGCACGCATCTGATGCATTACAGTCTAACTTTCGTTTTCACGCATCTGACGAACACCACCCGTGTTGTTTTCGCTCGTGCAAGCAGGTGGCGCGGTCACCGAGGACCCGTCGTTCGACGCGACCCCTGGCGGCGGCGGTGCCGAGGAGTACTGCGCGCCCACCACTTCCCGGGAGCTCTCGTGGAACTGGACCAGAGCTGGAAACACGGCTGTGCAAAAGTGTCCCGGCGGAGCCACCGGTGAGTGTATATCCAGTATCGCTGCCAGTGAGGTTTAAAAAGAATTGCTGCAGTGAAGCCGTACCCACTCTAAGATGGCGACCGTGGCCGCAATCTTAGTAGGGGCAGTATAAAACGCTAGCGTTCAGCGAGGAAAGAACGTTTTCCTCTCACGCCGTACAAGTTTAATATTGTTATCTTTTTCCAGACAGATACCTCTCAGTGTTCATCTCTGTGTTACTGGTTTCTTCTAGAAAACCTCAAAGTCTTTGCAAATGAGCGAAATACGACTCCGCTAATCGCGGAATCGCACGCAGCAAGTCGTATTCGAACCAAGGAGGTTGATTCGAACGCGAATGCAGCTCACCATACCGCGTCAAACAGAGACTGCACTCTGCTCTGCCATCACAGGGCACAGTTTTTTTTTAGCGTATACATATAGCTTTGCTTTCTTCCGTATTGTAAATGCAGGACGACAGTCGCGTCATACCGGGAACTGCGATTAATCTCCACTAATATGGCGTCGCGAACGGAAATGCCACGCGTGATTAGAAGACGAAAACGAGCGCAGCTTCAGAGGCATGCCGGCGCCCATGCGAAACTACGTATAGCGTCGGCGAATGCGAAATGAAAGCGAAAAAAAAAAAAAAAGATGACGAGCACGCTCTGCTTGCAGGTAACAGAGAGATAACGAAATAAAACTGTCAAACTGACGAAAGAAAATAAAGGAAAACACAAAAGAGAGAACGCGGCGTCGTTGGGCCGTCTCCAGGGCCGGGGAATAAAAGGCGCTAATAAGGAGAGATTAATGAAAGCCGATAATTAGCGCAATTATTGGGATGCCTCGCGAACACCAACGCACGCACTCTTTGCACATACGCGCGATCATATATATATATATATATATATATATATATATATATATATATATATATATATATATATATATATATATATATATATATATATATATATATATATATATACCGGGTGTCCCAGCTATCTTTAGCCAAGGGTTAAAAAATGCAATATTACAGGCTGGCGAGTGAAATCAGTTGCAAATTGCTGACAGCCACCTTGCGCGCTACAGACAATATTTTGTTTTGTAATTAACTAATTTGTTAATTAGGACGATTTAACTAATTTGCCGAATATTGTCTTTAGGCAAGAAATCCTGCTTGCAAAGTTCGAGAGCGTCCTCAAAAACCCCAACTGCATCATTTGCGATAAAGAAAGTCTCACGTATACCATTTTTTCCAAGCTGCAAAGAAAGCCCGCGAAATACAAAAAGAACCACGTGACCAGCGCATTCGCCCGCCGCGAGAATGCTGCCCTCAGCTGTGGTTTGAGAGAACTAAATCAGCTGCGGCCACGACTCGCCGGCTCCGTTGCAGCGGTAGGCCTATAAGTGGGCGGTGGTTTCTTGGCCCGTTGCCAGCCAGCTGCGCGCCTGACGGTGCAAGTTGTAGCGAGCGCGGGCCAAGAAACCACCTTTAACTTATCGGCCTACCGCTGCAACGGAGACGCCGATTCCCGGCCGCAG
The DNA here is from genome assembly GCF_013339695.2 of Rhipicephalus sanguineus. Lineage (NCBI taxonomy): Eukaryota > Metazoa > Arthropoda > Arachnida > Ixodida > Ixodidae > Rhipicephalus > Rhipicephalus sanguineus. The sequence continues at coordinate 5,204,375 of NC_051184.2, forward strand.
CTGATTTCGTTCGCTCAAACCACGGCTGAGGGCAGCATCCTCGCGGCGCGCGAGCGCGCTAGTTACGTGGTTCTTTTTGTATTTCGCGGGCTTTCTTTGCAGCTTGGAAAAAATGGTATACGTGAGACTTTCTTTATCGCAAATGATGCAATGGGTGTTTCTGAAGACGCTCTCGAACTTTGCAAGCAGCATTTTTTGCCTAAAGTCAATATTTAGCAGTTTAGTTAAATCGTGCTAATTAACAAATTAGTTAATTACAAAACAAAAAATTGTCTGTAGTGCGCAAGGTGGCTGTCAGCAATTTGCAAGTCATTTCACTCGCCTGCCTCTAATATTGTATTTTTTATCCCTTGGCTAAAGATAGCTGGGACACCCTGTATATATATATATATATATATATATATATATATATATATATATATATATATATATATATATATATATATATATATATATATATATATATATATATTGATACGAAGTGTCACAGTCGGTGAAAAACAAGGGGAGCGCGGGTAGAGAAAGAGGACGACGACGTAGCTCCTACGATTTCCGCGGTCTCTGTGCCCATTAAAAACCCCCTTACGCTACTCCAGAGTACGTAACAGATTGGTGGGTGGTGCTGGGTAAGACGAACCCAACAACGGAAGCTTCACTACCTCAACTTCGCCGCAGCCGCCGCCTTGCTGGACTCCCGCCTTCGCCAATCGAAATGTCCCAAGGGCAGACCTCTGCTTCTTCGACGCCAACTCCGACGGGTTCCGTGCCCTACTACCGAGTGCCACCAAACTTCGGCGGAACCTCAGAAGAAGACGTCGACGTGTGGCTCAAGAACTATAAGCGGGTGAGCAGGAGCAACGGCTGGGACTCGGAAGCACAGCTCAGGCATGTTGTGTTTTCGCTAACTGACACCGCTCTCATGTGGTACGAGAACCACGAGGACATGTTTACGACTTGGGACCGTTTTGTCGAAGAAGTGCAGAAGTGCTTCGGTGATTCTGACGCAAAGAAGAAGCGCGCGGAGCAGACATTGGCTCAGAGGGCACAGCTTCCAGGAGAGACATGCACGACATACATTGAAGAAATCTTGAAGCTGTGCAAGATAGTCAATGCTAGGATGTCTGAAGAAGACAAGGTTGGACACGTTCTTAAGGGTATAGCCGAAGACGTGTACAATTTCTTAATTGGAAAGGAAAGCCTGAACTCCGTGTCTGACGTGATGAAGCACTGCCGTACCTTTGAATCGCTGAAGATGCGACGGATCTCTCCGAAATTCGGCCGCTTGTCTAACGTCCCAACTGTGGCTAGCGTCGAAACAGTGTCGCCCAACGACCTTGCCTTCACAATACGGCAGATTGTCAGAGAAGAGCTGCTTCGATGTCAGCAAACATCTCATCACCCCAACAACTTTCAGGAGGCCTATGCAAGAGTAGCCGGAGTTCGCGCATGCTCTGGTTCTGGACCCCAATACGTAGACGTGGCTTGAGCCAAAAGCTACTCGCACACTACACCGGTCCGTTCGTGATCCTCCATCGTCTAAGCGAGGTAAACTACGAAATCGCACGTCTGACTACTAGTGGCCGACGTTCATGCAAGACCGAGGTGACGCATGTTGCCCGCCTGAAGCCGTATACACGAAGGACACAAGAATGACTCGCCCAGAGGGCTTCGTCTGAAAGAGGAGGAATGATACGAAGTGTCACAGTCGGTGAAAAACAAGGGGAGCGCGGGTAGAGAAAGAGGACGACGACGTAGCTCCTACGATTTCCGCGGTCTCTGTGCCCATTAAAAACCCCCTTACGCTACTCCAGAGTACGTAACAATATATATATATATATATATATATATATATATATATATATATATATATATATATATATATATATATATATATATATATATATATATATATATATATATATATATATATATATGCATGTGCTGTACGTGTCCACTATACAGAGAGGCATCGGCCGGCATTCCTCTGCTCCTGATTAAAAAATGGACTCCCGAGGAAGAAGCTGCCCGAAATGGTTGAATATTTTATTCACTGCGCCGTAGTACACTTTCTATTGAACGTTCGCCTCTTTGTGACGATTATGTGCTTCAAAGTAGTGTGCTAGGCCAGCGTAGCGTGACTTTGGACTGAGGGTCCTCGCAGCTGTCACGTTATACAAAACAATCTTTCTCTCTTTAAAGGTATCAATGCATGGTCAGTCGGGATTCGAACCGTGTCGGTGTAGAGGGTCCGTTGTACCCTGTTGTAACCGTTGCGCTGCCGTATTCGTTCGGTTTCTGTGCGCAATTTGTGCTTCTTTTCTTAAATGTTATCATCAACAACAAACGGGTTGCATACAGTGCAGTGGATAAAAGGTCCAAATACGCTGGCACTGATCCTATACACCCGACGACAAAGCTTGCCGCGTACACGTCCCACAAGGCTGCACGCAACTACAAACTTGTAAAAAATAGGTATGGTGCAAAAAAGGACGGGGACGAAGTGAAGACACGAACTGACGAACACATTTTTCTGAAGTAATGACCCAACTAATGAACCAACTAGAACCAACAAAAGAGTGACGAGGGCACCTATCCGATGGTCGACTCTGTTTCGCCGTTTATAGGCTTGACGCGTGCGCTCTCGGCCCTTGTTTCTCGAGTCGTTTCCGTCGCTGCTGCCGCTTTCTGTTTCTGTTTTTGTTGTTATTGTTATCGCGTCCCTTCGTGATGCGTTATAATATCGAGCACCCCCCTATCCCCGTACCCACTACACAGCGCGCCAATCTATACACCGAGCCTCGGCATACACTATCGGCGTGCGCCGAGCTGCCGAGCTCTGGGTTGTAAACGCGGCGACGGTCGTGGCCGGGAGGCCCGTAGTACCGACCCGGGAACGGGAGAACCCTCTGGCAAATTAAGGATAAGTGAATGGCTGCGCGGCTGCGGCGATCAATTTTGAATGGACGACACGGCCGGCATCGTCGTCACGCTAGGTTTTTCCTTCTTTTTTTTTTTCATCTTTTCTTCATTTGCGTTTTTCCTCTTGTAGCGTCCTTCGAAGCCCAGCCTCGAAACTGAAACAACGAAGCGAGATAAAGCTGGTATTTGTTACGACGGGTCCGTCGGGCTTCTGCAGTGTTTACGCAGAGAAATTGCCGTCAATAGAAAATGCGGCGGGTTCTTTCGATGGAATACGAGGTCTGGAGCTAAGAGAGTAGTTGCGTGGCCCGAGCGCCGGAAAATTGCTGTCAACGGAGGAAGGAACGCTACTTAACTGGCTCGCGAGGGCTAAGATGAATAGTGCCTGCGCGATAAGCCCCGACAGCGCTATACAGTTTACGGATCTCTTATCGGCTCGCTTCGCTTGAGGAGTAATTATCGCGGGTACACCGTAAACGGTGTAGCTTTTTCGGAGAGAAAAAAAAAAAGATTAAGAAGACGAAAGAGGACGAAGAAATTAATGCGACCTCTGCAGCTAAAAATACTTTTCGTGTGGCAAGAAGGAATTCAGGAGCATTTGCCCTATAGGGAGAATGGGGGCAAGCGAAGCCTAGGTGCCTGCGTGCCTGACGCACCTTTTCCTTTCTTTCTTTCTTTCTTTCTTTCTTTCTTTCTTTCTTTCTTTCTTTCTTTCTTTCTTTCTTTCTTTCTTTCTTTCTTTCTTTCTTTCTTTCTTTCTTTCTTTCTTTCTTTCTTTCTTTCTTTCTTTCTTTCTTTCTTTCTTTCTTTCGCATTACGCAATGCTTCCTCCTAACTGTTTCCTGTTAACTAATCTGTTAAAAAACATGTCAGCCTGTTATGAGTAACGCGTTCAATTCGTTGGAGTGCTCGATATGATGCCTGACGCAGTTGAAAGATTAATCGGCGCGCTTAATTCTTTCTGAATTTAAGCTGTCTGCAAACGCCTTGAATACTAATAAGTTGTTTCCATTTTAAGAGCAGCGGACCCTGTTCGCTGGGGTATTCACTGTTACGGGGAACGGCCAATTAGCATTCAAGCCGGTACTGTGTTTCAATATAGCTTTCGCGTTATTAAAAAAAAAGTGGGGGGGGGGGACACTGAATGATATGCGATGCGGCCAGCAGATGCGTATTCATGAAAAAGTTATGTAATCCACAGGCTTTCGTGTTAAATTTTAAGCCAGTGGCAACACTGGAATACTAAGCAGCCGTTTCCCGCATATGGAACGTTTAAAATGACTCGCTGGTTCACATTCGCTTATGGTTAATTTGAAATTAGACGCCTGGAAACCAGCGTTTAAAGAATTAAAAATAGAAAAGCCATGGAATCATTCAGCGCTAGCGAGCATGCATCAGACGCCAGTCACGTTTTTCCGTTTTCGTATTTTTTTTCTGAAAGCGAAGTAATAATTAAGACAATGGCTGCACGTGAAAAATAATAATATAACGCAATGTTTTGCTTCCGTCTGTACTGACGCATTCGCCGTCTCTCGCGTCGTGTTTACGATCGCGTCTCACGGGCTCTTTCATTAATTACGCAAAGAGGCCACTGCACGCATGCAAAACAATAAAGGAGCGCAAAAAAAAAAAAAGAAAGCGGTAAACAATACGCGCGGATGTACGCATACAGTCTACCTCTTTTTCCGGCGTGCAAACATCCCGCGGGCATTAAGGGTATCCAAAAAAAGAAAGAAAAATAAATAAAGAAAGAAGGAAAGAAAACAGAGAACGTAAAAATGATGGCGGGACAAAACGTTTTCTTAATTGACTCTGCAGAAGAACAGCGCGGCAAACAGCGGCCGTGAGCGCCTTGCAAATAAGACCGTCATGGGGAAGACCACGTGCGTGTGTTTGACGACGGGCTGAGATATGCCGTATACGAGGACATTAGACGCGTTCATCTTCAACGTTGTTGTTGTTGTTGTTGTTGTTGTTGTTGTTGTTGTTGTTGTTGTTGTTGTTGCATCTGTAACAGCGACGCAGAGACGTGAGGAAGGGGGTTAGCGACCGGAAGGTTTGCCATGTATTAAGGCAAAAGCCTTAGTTGCCTCATCGAACGCGAAAATTGACCGTTAGCGTCGACCGTCGCCCCGCGGCGCCGTCGTCGACACGAGTGATGCAAAACAATCACCATCAACCGATGATGTCACTGTATGACGTCATAATGACGTCACAGATAGCGAACTTTTGTGACGTCATCATGAAGTCACTACGGCGTCACATAACGTGACGTCACGTGATGACGTCATCACATATGACATCGTCGCTTGATGTCATGGTCATGTGATGTGTTGCTTGAAAGGTAAGCCGATCACAGAGGCAATGCAAAACCAGGTGATGTGCAGAAAGCTTCCAATGCCTCTGAGCCACTGGAGGCAGTGAAAAAGCACGTTAGGCGCAAAAAGCTTTCGGAGGGAGGGGGGGGGGGGTGAGGATCAATAGATCGACCGAGCAAAAAAAGAAGAGCATGGCTTTCGCTTTGGACTCGTCTTAAGCGAATGCGTGAGGGAACCTGTGAGTTTTTTACAAATGCAGTCCGTTCAGCTTTCTATGCTGATCTCATGTAAACGAGAACAGTTAAATTAGCATTAGGAACCGGGCTTGATCGTTGCCGGTATGGTTATGACGGGAAGATTAGCTAGAGGAGTGGTTCTCAGCCATAGATGGTTTGGGGACCCCTTGTGGACTGGTGGTAGTGATGAAGGACCCCTTGCAGTAAGAAAAAAAAAAGGCGGGGGGAGAGGGTGGGGGTGGGAGGGGGTCATAAATTAACATGCAGCGTGCAATATGCGTCTATTATTTATCCCTGGCAAAGAATCCCTGGTCAAACTAAAGGGCCACTCCTATTCGATCTCAACAGTTTGTCACAGTTTGTCAATAAGTTGTGCGGTCTGCAGCCACATTCAACCTGTTTCTACCTATATTCGCTCTTCAAATATGCAAGCAGTATGCCCACGTGCATATGTCGTAGAAAACTGCAACTGCCATTTCATGGAGAAGGGAAACATAAGTCAGCTCCGCCGCTATGCGAATGTGTCTTGCGGTTAAGCATTAAAAAAAAATAAAACGCCAGGCCTGCGCTGAAACCGCAGCACAGTCACAGCGAAAGCTGGAAGAGCGGCGTTTCTAGAGCCCGTTCTAAGCTCTCTTGGGGCTACAATACAAGTACACTAGAAAGGTACCCACTACGCCATAAATAACAACTTTTGTGAAGTTGGGAAGCACCTACTAAGACATTATTCGTCATTCTGCGGAGAAGCGACGCACTAGCTGCACGTCTGTAAGGCATTATGTGCACTTTGTTGACGCGACAACTGATGACGATGAAGAATTATGACCCATCCCTAGTGTGCCTCCAAAAACGTGTTTTTTTTCTTTTTTTCGAGAATCGGTTTCGCGGACCCCCTGTTCAGCACTGCGCGCCTTTGCGGAGTCTTGTGGTAGTGCGGTGTAGTGGCGCCATCTAACGCGTGATTAGCGAACGACGGCTTTTGTCTGGGAGATTTGAGTGCGAACGCGGTGCAAGCGAACTTGGCGTCTTTTCACAAGCATAATTGGCTAAAAATCGAGAGAACGCATAAACATCATGCGGAAACAGTATAAAGACTTGTTGTAGGGAATAAAACCGATAGAAAAGAATGTTTTGTTTGCCAGTACTTCATGAAGTAGAACGTAAAGGCATTTCAGCGCAATGACGCAAACAACGGTTCTATATAAGAGGTAGGAGAAGAGTGACGGTGGACAGGCTCAGGCAACCGGTGCTGCATTGGACAACAGTTGTAGATGACCCTGCGTGATCACTTGTATGTGGCAGCGTTCTGTGGTGATGTTTGCACCCAGTCATAATCGGAAACAGGATCGAGTGCCGCATAGTAGCTGCGCTCGTGAACTCAGGCTAGTGCTGGCCGAGTGAATAATGATATAGGCTATCGGTATAGCAGAAATAGTGGTTTCACTCAGTGCCATTTTATTGACTGAGTTAAGGGGAAAGCCTTAGTTGCCTCATCAAACGCAAAGTTTAGCGTCGGCGTCAATACGAGTGGTGCAAAAAAAAAAAAATCATCATAATGTAATGACGTCACATAATGACGTCATCACATGATATCGTCGTTTGACGAAACCTGGGCCGATCACGGATGCACTGCAAAACCCCGTGATGTGCTGAAAGCTTTCAATAGGGGGGGGGGGGGGGGGGTGAGGTTGAGGTTGAGCCAGCGTAATAGACGAACGATTAAAGGACCGCTGGAATTTTTTGTCGCCACTACGCTAAAATTCCTCGTATAATCAACTCGCCCAACGGCATGTCTTATTACAGTGCAAAAACCTCATTGTTCAGATTACACGGTTTACTCGTCTTCGAGAAGTTTTCCATGTAATCAGCCCTTCGTCTTGATCACGTCAGCGCCGTTCTAACGTGCGCGCCCCCTTCAGGGAGGCGGCAGCGGTTTAAGCTCCGAGCAGCCGCACCGACCGCAGTGTCGGCTCCCATCTTCGACGATGAAGTAAACGCCCGAAAAAAGAAAGGATACATCAGCGACAACAAGCGACGCGTTAACGGACGCCAGCGGGAGAGTAATCGGGACGCGCGTGCCCGTAATTGATGTCGCGCTAATAATAGACTTTTGTCTTTTTCGTCCACCACGTCACGGTCGAAGTCGTGCCGCAGGGAAGCGCGCCGTTCGCCGCAACTCGCGTTGGAACTTATATAACTCCCCAGAGACGAGAAGACGTCATTTGCGACGACGCCCCCCCCCTCCTTCCCTCCCTGCCTTCCCCTTTCTGGCGCTGAAAGCTGGCAGTCTTCGAGTGACTTTTGTTTTCGATTATAATCTGGTGTTGGGAAGCGGTCGACCCGCCTTTGGCTTTGCCTCTTTTCTTTTGAGCTCTTGACTTCAACGTTGCTGCAGACGTTGATTATCGCTTATCAGCTGCGCGTGCAACGTGTTCCGAGGAAGTTCAAGAAAATTGTGACGCCCGGTTTATTACATACAAGCTGTATAGGGCTATATGTCCAGGGGCCTCAGACACACCTCAACTAGCGGGCTGCAGTAACGAAAGTTGCTATTTCGATGGGCCAGGACCATGAACAAGGTTATAGGGGGAAAGGGGAGGGGGGGGGGGCACTTGCATAAGAAACGAACGTTGTGCCATTTTCGTACTTCGAAACAACGGGATTTCTTATGCAGTACAGGATTTCATTTTGAGACCGCCGTTGATGATATATCCGTCATGCCGAGGAGAAACACTGGGATCTTTGAGTGTATGTCTTTCATTATTCGCTCAATATAGTTAATAATGATATGTGAATTCACTACAGCAATGTTCACTATACCAGAGCCACCATAATCACACCTTCGCTGGCTTCTATCTTCACAGTATTTTTTTTTTTATTTCTCCTCGGAAATTTCGACCACCCGGGGTTCTTTAACGCACCTTAATTTTAGTACGCACCTAAATTCTAGTACGCCTCCATCGAAATGCGGCCGCCGCGGCCGGAATTCGATTCCGCGACCTTCTGGTCAGCAGAAAACAGTGCGATTGTAGCGAACTATGGTGTCACACAAGTGTTCATGCTCAATAATTACCTGTCTAGCAACGCGCGCACGTGTCTTACCGTGCTGATTTCAGTTATGCGCAATTATAGCTAAGCGTGTCGTGTTTTTGCCACTCTTCACAGGTGTGGCGAAGTGGAAGTGCAGTCGCGTCGGTCTTCGCTGGGTTCCAGACAAACCGGACCTCCGCCTCTGCCGGTCCCTGTGGGTGGAGAACCTCAGAGAGAGAGTGAGTGGACCCTTCAGTGATGACTCACGCCATCTTCGACAGAATGCGCCAGTGCGCGGAGCGCCCAGGCACTACGCTTGATGAAGATGCCATCAGTTCAGTCCTTCCGTTGGTGACGTCATCTCCGGTTTCCATGTGCCTCGTTTACATGGACCAGGATGATAAAATAAAGCTAGAATGGACTGTTACATTACAACTTATTTACTACAGTTTCTTTTAATGACTGCGAGCAGAAGTGACAGTTTTGCTGCCACCCTGCACTATGTCCTACCGCAAGCAATCTCTCCTACTGCAATTTACTTCACTCGAATAGACGTAACACTTAACACTTGTCTAATTAGAGCGTACCTGCGCGGTTTGGTATACGTGCTTGAAGAGGCAATCGCAGCTCCCCACCAAGCTAAAGCTCTTGCGTAAGGTTCGTATTTTGTAGCTGAAGCTTCCGTTTGACGTTCGTGTGTTTCGCGTTCTAATCCAGATGATATCTAAGGCTTTTGTTTGCGTTCAGTTTTCGTCCATTTTGGCTTTCTACTTTGTAACACAGACGATATGTAGAGTCTTCATTTACGTGAATGAATTCGTCTGTTGTAGCATTCCATTATAGACGACATCAATGTAAAAAAGCAGACGAGCGCAGATATATGCTTCAGCAGCGGACGGCATTCGTTGAAAGAGCCAGACGGCCGTGTTTCGATATGAATTTAAACGAAACAATCGGGTGTGGGTTCGTAGCGTTATGCTAAGTTGTGCGTGTGTTTTCTTTTTTTTTCTTTTTGCCCCCCCAACGACAGCTGGAGAGCGGCGAGTCGATCATCAGTGTGGCGATCGACCTGTCGCTGATGACGCAAACCAAGTGGCTTTTCAGCCAGGACGTCAAGCACATCGCAGCCATTGTGCAGCAGATGCTCTCCAAGGCCGTCAGCAGCATGGAGACATTCCTGGATGCCTGGCACAGGGAGCAGGTCTTCAAGGAACTGCTAGACGTGAGTGCGATTTACTGTTTCGTCCGTTCAATTGAATGCACTAGTATTTAGTCTGTGCACACACTGATGTACGTAACGAGGTGGTGACGTGGATGGGACTAGCAGAGCTGGTGGCGACATCTCGTGACTGTTTTCTGCTATAGAACTTGTGAAAAGCGTCACTTCTTTGGATTACCGGTTTTCGGCCACATGCGCGACAATGTATGCCTGGAAGTGTAGGTCACTTGGCCCTGGTATTTTCCGGGAACGGTTTTCAGGAATGATCAAGTCGCACGGCCAACTCAAGAATTTGCTGCGCAGATCCTTTAAGTGACTGACCCATATTGCTGCCATAAAATGTGCCATTATTTTTCTTTTTGTGACTTCCGCACTTCTTTTAAAGGGGCCTGTTGTTTATATTGTTGTTAAACTCCGCGGACTGCGAACGTTTCCACCATCATCGGGGATCTAACAGTGTCGGAGCGTCTTTCTTTCTTTCTTTCTTTCTTTCTTTCTTTCTTTCTTTCTTTCTTTCTTTCTTTCTTTCTTTCTTTCTTTCTTTCTTTCTTTCTTTCTTTCTTTCTTTCTTTCTTTCTTTCTTTCTTTCTTTCTTTCTTTCTTTCCAAATCCATTTCCGCGCATTTCGATGAACACCACGTAAGTATTAACTGCAGAGCGAGAGAGTACAGATGAAATACGGCAAAATCCCCCGGCCAAAGCAAGCCTGGACATGATCCTAACGTTAGGCGCCATCTACAAATCATCGCCCCAGTTTATGTCTTGCGGGTTTCTTTTCATCCACTCGTCTACTTCTGTTTTTCGTCTTTTTCTGTTTTTACGACACACGTTCCAGAAGACGCGTCGGCCAAATAAGTGTCGCGCAAATGCAGGCAGAAATATCCAGGAAAGACACACACACACACACACACACACACACACACACACACACACACACACACACACACACACACACACACACACACACACACACACACACACACACACACACACACACACACACGGACACGGACACACGGACACGGACACACGCACAACAGAGGAAGTCGCGATAACATTTCGCCACGGTCCAATGGTCCATATCCGGCCGATCCCTCGCAGTGATTAGCCACGCTAGGGGTCGCTGTGTACATTCGTCGCCGGAGGACGTGCCAATAGGTGGTAACGACGTTAAAGGACTGGCGGCCACCGCTGCGCTCTTGACAAATCCCTTTTTTCCAGGGGAAAACTGTGATGGGGAGCGGGGAACACGCTTCGAGTAGCATATTAGGGAGAGCGACATTCTTTTTTTTTTCTTCTTTTATTCCTTTAATCTTGTCTATACGCTAAACTGGGCAACGCGTCCCAGCTCGTAAGGCGTCGAAGTCCTTATCGCCGTCACCCCCCTCCGTTCTACAGTAGTCACCGCTCAGCATCGCAGTGTGCCGTCTGCTAACGGGAGTTTATCCCCGGCATGCTCTGCTCCGGCCGGCAATCAGCGCCATCTGTATCGGATCCCGCGGCGCTTTTTTTTTTGTGTGTGACGTAGACATGAGTAACGTGAGTCGCAGATGCTGCACGCGCGCGATCGAGAGTGTTGTGCTTATTCGGCGTTCAGGCTTTAGTCGCGAAAAGCAGCAATAATAAGAAGCACCCTCACTCCCACCGCTGCACCGGTCTGGGGCCTGCGAAATTCGTGCCTTCGGGCGTTATTAGGGATATGTTGCGTGTTCCTTTTGTTTTACTTTCTTTTATTATTTTTCCATTAGAGGCGGGGTGACCTCACGTGGACGGGGTGTCACCCTCGGCCGCCGCCAACGGTATACACTGCTGCCGCGCCGGTGGATAATGCCGGAGTGTTCGAACCTCCCCACCTCTATTTTTTAATTTATTTTGGTTTGTTGTTTACCTTATGCAGTGGGGTGTGTGCGCGCACCTATAGCTCACCTTTAAGCTCGCGCTCTGTTTAGTTCCGTGCAGCGATCCCGAAGCGCTCTCAGCGTGTCACGCGTCTGATAGGAAGCGTGACCACCTAACGGCCCTGTTTGCGGTCAGCTGTACTTGACGCGACCGGACGTAACTAAGTGACTGTAGCGTTATTCTATACCCGCCGTGCGTGGCATCTCATCGGCTACGGCGTTGTGCTGTTGAGCACGAAGACTCGGGTTCGACTCCCGGCCTCTCGGGCTGCATTTCGATGGGAAGTGCCCGTGTACATAAATTTAGGTGCACGTTAAAGAACCCCAGGGGGTGAGAAATAATTGGAGTCCCCACTGCGACGTGTATAATCTCGTCGTAGTTTTTACATGTATAACCAGAGAACTTTATTTTAACACGAAAGTGTTTTATGCCGGGGTCCACCAAGTACATCCGTCACGGATATGACGTTGATAAAATGGACACCAACGCGTGTGAAAGAAAAAAGCTAAGAAAAAGATGCCCCGCTGGGAATCGAACCCACGACGTTGCGGCCGCGACGGCATGCGCCCGACGCGCTACCCACTAAGCCATCTCGGGAGATGCTGGGCACGGCGCGAACGCGCCTTATATCTTTCACACATTCTCTTTCGCGGCGGGCGGAGCGGGGCGGTGCCGCCGTCTGTGAGAGGTGAAAAGAAGTAATAGTTCACGATCGACACTTACTAGCGCTTACTCTGAGATTGCACGCGATATCTGAGGTCATGGTTAAAGCATCTCGATATCAGAGAGGTAGAGTGGCCGCGCTGGCGTCGCCGCGCTGGCGACGCAGTTAGGTTCTTTGCCTTTGGCTTCGTGTTAGCGTGCGTCGGCTCATCGGAGTAGTGCATCTTCCACGTGCACCAACGGGATTTCTCCGCCGCCGACTGCTTCAATTGCGAGAGCACCGACTAACAAAACTGCTGCAATATGCGTTGCAGAAAGGACGCGATTTCGACGGGCGAATGTCGTGCCTTGGTGGAGCGAGAGCAGCGCCTGCGAGACAGAGGCCAGCGGGACGCACGCGCTTGCGGCTCAGGCTACGAACCTCTACATCCCGTGTTGCTGAAGCGCAGTGCGTGTTATGTATGCATGAGCACAGGCGTCGGCTACCCATTACTAGAAAGCGCACACCGTGCCGTTTCTCTCCTTAACTGACGACGCTTTGAAGAAGTGCATACCGGGTACCAGTGTTGATTATGGGCTTGTTGATATATCCTTACGCGAGATTCACGATTCGCTGTGTCCAAATATATGTTCACACCGTCAGCTACCACAACAGTTGAATCATGATCATGGGCGTTAGTCGTCGCGATAGAGACATGCTGTCAACATGGGTGCATCCACGTCAAACGGTGCTATAGCTGCCAAACGCGAATAGACGTTGTACAAGCTCTGATATATCATTACACAATAAGCACTACTTCTGTGAAGACACGTTTCACTTTCGTGTTATACCGATTCCTATGACGGAGGGATCAGCCATGTTTTTTCTTTTCTAGTAGAGAAAGCAGTACTTATTGTCTGAATCAAGCTTGGCACCACGCTGGATAATACAGGACCACGTGCTAGATACACATCACATTAGAGACTGCCCGAGGTGCGGCCACCGCGTGTACATTTCCACGGGAGCTGCTGCTTTATGTATAAGTTGAACGCTTGCGGAACAGTACTTGCGGAATCACTGACATTTTTATTTATTTACTTTTTATTTTTTCGGGCTTTTATCATGCAGAGGTGACAGTAGCATTTTCCGTGCAGCCGAGACCGCCTAGTTTAGCGATATCTAATTAGGTGTCTGCTGGATTACGCTGCCTACGCTTTACGTCGACGTACATGAGTACTGTGTACTGTGTACTGACTCTGTGTACTGTGTACACTCTGTGACTGAAATGACTCTGTGTACTGAAATGTTGCACAATACACGCGCTTTGTGTATACATGGCTTAGGTAAAAAAAATTGAAGGGAGATAATTGGTGTTGGAATGCACTTCTTATAACAAGTCACTGGACTCAAGAAGGACGAAGAAATGACAAGTGGACGTACGTTACGGAGAAATTCCCTACTGGTGCTGGTTACTGACAGGTGGCTACAGCATCGCCATCGTGACGCAGGCGATTTAACGATTCACTTGCTTTCCCCATTGCGAAAGCCTTATGTAGAAGGGAGTTACGCAAGAATGGGCGACTCACGGAGATTACTTTGTCTCTGATAGGCTTACGTGCGCCCTGTAACCGCTGTAATCTCAACCGACGCACCGCTAATATGTAGACGAATTGTACCGATTACGACGACGAAGCGTGGCTCGTCTTGCTAACGGCGTCTGACGTCATGCAGTCGCGTCGCCTCAACGTCCGCGGTATATTCCCACATTACGACGCGGTCAGGCATTTCCGTACGCATCGCGCAGGAGGGCGCGCGCCCGCGCCGCCGCCGCCACGCGTCGGTGCACCGAACTACAGGCACGGTGCGGTGCGCCGGACCGTGCGTGCCCCGGTCCTGCGAAAAGCTTTTTACGCGCGATCCATTTACGAGGGTGCAGCAAGACAGCGACGCATAAGCGCGTATATATATTCGCGCTAAAGCGGCAATATCTACCGGCGCAAGCAATCCTGCAACAGCCAAACGACACGGCCGGTCTCGTGCCGTGTGAGTCACGCGCCTATGGTCCGCGCCGCTGGCCGTATAACCCCCGGAGCTCTCTTTTCGTCCACGGTACACCGGTTTCGGCGTCGTGAGCTAGAGTCGCACCTATTAATCACGATGCGGTGCGCGCGCAGGGCGTTGGCACGAACCGATGGACGACGAGACGACGGTGATTGGCTACGGCAGCGTTGGTTTGCGCTTCTCCCGCGCGCGGGATATTCCTAGTTTTCTTTGTGTGTTGTCGTTGTCGGTGCTGCACCTTCGGCAGGGTTACCGCGGCGCATTTTCGCTGAGTCATGGCCTCGATCGCGTCTTTATTAAGGGTATACACCCGCACCCCGTGAGTTCCAGCTGGTGTCCTCCATGATCCGTAGATGGATCTTCCCTGTCTCCGAAGCGGTGGGCGGAGCGGGCGGCTTTTTGAGAGGCAGCTGGTTTCGAACCCCCTACTTCCCGCCCTAAGCACGTAAGGTGATGCGCACCCTGAATTGAGTTGCGTGACTCCACCCTGACTCGAACGTCACCCATTACGTCCATCTTTTTTTTTTTCTTTAACACTTCGTATACGTTGCAGCCTGTAACGCTGTAACGTTGTACTCAGAGTGATGTATACCCTCATTTACAGTTACTCAGCTGGGCTTGGCATCCTGGGGAAAAAAAATCAAACTTAAAAGTAAAGGGAAAAGGTGGGGGGAGGGGGGGGGGGTTGCATATCGATCTAAAAGTTGTCAGTCTATTTTCACAATATGTTTTTGTGGGCTTCTATTGCAACGACAATTATGGAAAGAGCGCTTTGTAAACGTATTTATTTGGCAGTTTGCTTGTAAACCTTTCTTTAATTATTTGTTATTGAGACAAACTGTATGTGTAACATTGTTTTATGTGTTTTGAAACACAGGCACTATGAAAATGCAAGAGACTGCACTCTCGAGAATAATTATGTTGTTCTGGTATTGTCCCCTAACTTATCGAGCACTTATTATGGCCTTCTAGGTTTTAAGAAGCAGTAATGTTATTCAAATCAATGCTTTATTTATCTTTCATAGAAAGGAGCAGTCATAAAAAGGTACTGCAGTGAGTAGCTTGGGTAGGTGACTGCGCCGTTAGAACTACAGCAATGGACAGTGTGTGGGACCAACATCATTAAAAAAAAAAGCACGCACAGAGAAAAAAACAAGAGCTACACAAGATAAAAATGTTACATGTTGGGGGAGATTCTTCAACAGTGAATCGAAAAGAAGCCTTTGTAAAAAGTTACAGCCGGATGAAACATACCGATAAATGTAATGATGACTAACGAGTTCCTATAAATTTCATATGAGTTACGTTGCTGGGAAGCTAGTAAAAACTTCTTGGAGAGAACAGTGCAAGAAATTTGTGAACATTATGTCTGCCTGTTTTTCCAATGTGTGACACGGTTATACTCATCATGGCGAGCGGCACTCGTCTCACGACGACTATATAATCGCAGTGTCATTGACCTGTGCCGTTCTCATCTTGCAGGCCATCTCTGAAACGGCCAGCAACCTGCTGGAACTGAAGCAGAGGCCAGCGTGGCAGGACCTGAGCTCGGCTGACCAGAAGCAAGTGCTGACCATGCTCATGGCAGCCCTGGAAGAGAGTGCTCTGCTACTGGCCGAGTCGTTCTCGAGCGAGTCGTTCTTTCCCGTCGTCAAGTCCAACATACGTGAGTCACACATCTGTCCCTGTGTACTACACCCAGGTACAACATAAGAAAATGTGCGCTCTGCCCACAGCCCTTGCTATCACTCCCACAGAGGATTTGCATAAATGCTCCATCCAATAGTGCTTACTCATTTTCCTGACGTCAAGCACTTCTGAAGCGCTTCAGATAGTTGGCTTTCTTATACAGACACACGGTTGTGTCACTGGTTTCAGGCTGGAAACTTGTAAAGTCCTGGTAAATATCGTCATGGACTCTAGCATTGCTGCTCAACCAAATGTAATGTTTTAGGTAGTAATGACATATGCATGGTGTTTACATTAGCCGAGAAAAGTACTTACGGTTCGAGTGAAAACTAGCTAGCACGAGTGTATTTCACAGGTGAAGGGCAGAAGCACAACAGTACTGTGGGCTGAGCTGACATTTTTTCTTAGCTTGTAACCAAGTAGAATGCAATCATGCTGTCGTGAAAGAAACCGGTTGTCAAGATGGCTCCTGCATGCAAAAACAGACAGTGGAAACTCTGTCTTCAGTGGCTGACTGTACAGCTGATGAGTGAATGCACTGAATATCCCCTGTGAGTTCATGCCACCTTAGAGGTAAACTTGCAGACTAATGGGCAGCACCACCTGGGCACTTTAGTGTGATTTGATATCAGTATGGAATGGTCAGTGAATATTGTAGTCGCAGTAATTTTGATGGATACTTTAGCTGCTCTGTTCGGCAAACTTGCCCATTATCCCAGGTCAGGGTGCCCTAATGTAACAACATTCTAACTGACCCTCAGTTAAGGTTCTTAAGTAGTATTTTGTAAAGCTACGAATACTGATGGAGCAGACTCACAACAAATGGTTCATGTGCCAGCTGGTCAGTTCATTTGCTTGCTCAAGTTTACATCATGAGTTTGTGCTTACAGATAAAGTAGTTTTGAATGATTGGGCTGTATATAATATATATTTATGCATGTTTTTTGTTTTTGTTTTTCAGTTCTCTCAGTGAAGGTGATTGACTCTCGATGGACGATGAACATTCAGTTTCCATCAATGAGCGAGACGCAGAGTTTGCAGTGGTCCGGCATGCAAGACTCGGTTCTTCTACCTGTGGAGTCCATAGCCCAGTTCTCAAAGCATGGTAATAATTTTCTCTGCTATCGTGATTGGTTCAACGCTGATGCCAATATTGAAACCCAAAGGGTGCGCTATCATATTCCCTTGCTTCTAATTCACCTTACTCATGACTGTAACACACATTTGAATTCTGCAGTGAGTAATTAAGTTTTTGAACGAGCCCTACTCTCATACGTCAAGAAAAAAAGAAAAATGCAGTACATTTGATTGGCTCATTCAAAATATTTCTATTGAGATTGAAACAGTAATTTCTCCGCACCATAAAAGATATTTAGTGCATCCGAGCCATAATTGGAACTTTGGCATCTGTCAGTACCGCGGCCAAAGGCCACCTTATCTCGCTGTCAGTAGCCCAAGGTACGTCTTTTTAGTGCCATCCACGGCAGATGAGATACATCATTTCGTGTTCTTCTACACTATGGCTGCCTAAAAAAATTGGGGAAGTGCGCACAAACAATGCAGCAGCTACCATGGATCTTATGGCAGCGGAGACGTGCAAATCAGATTGGATTAAAGTAATTAATAATTCCAATGACAATGAATTGTCATTGCTTAAGTCTTTGTTTTATGATCCCAACTTTTTCATAAATCTTTTTTTTTCTGCGAAGTTTAGCGAATGTAGTGTTTCACCCAAGCACTGCATTTTGCCACTGTACACCATCACTAAAAGAAAGAATACTTCTGTTCGTTTCAGGTCTCGGCAAAGTTGTGTTCATTGCATACAATGGTGTCGAGAATTTCCTGAGGCCGGAACCAATGGTCAGGCAAGGGGTGGATGGCTACATCAGTGATGACGGATACAGTGAACAGCCGAATGTCGTCTTCAACCCTGGCACACACGTTGTCAATTCACGCGTAGTGGCTGCTTCGGTGGGTCGCCATCGCAACAGCCATCTTCCGCAGCCAATAACCGTCACCCTGAAGCACCTTCAGGTAAGACGATTGGGCTCTGTTAACTTCCTGTACATTTTTTTTACATGTTGAGAAGAGCAGTTGTAGCTGATCGATCATCGATAGGATTGGAAGTTCATATAGTACTTAATATTTTGCTCTCTGTTCAGCTAGGTTTTTTTAGCATGACAGCCCAATAAAATACTGCCAGTAAATCTGCAAAACAATAGAACAAATTTATCTTGATCAAAATCTAGATGTACACTTTCTTGATCACCTAAATCTAGATCAAAATCCAGATGTGAACATTCAAAGCTACCTCACATAAAAATTACATTTATATATATTATGTCAAACTGCAGGTTTACACAGGTTCTGCGAATTTCATATTTGCAAAATATCAGTATGTTTTAGAGCCACATCACGTCAGTTTTTGTCCACTTTAATTCATGTCCCAAGAAATGCAGGTTAAGCAATCGCGACGTGTGTTTTTATTTCGGAGTTAGAAAATGGTAAACTTGTGGCTTCAGTTTTAGTTAATATCTTGATTTCTGGCAGTTCTTAAGAAGAGAAATATTCAGGGGTGTAAATTTTGTAGAACTGTGCTCAGAACAGAGACTAGAACTCTGTTTTTCATCTAAGTATGGCAAGTGTTATTGAAAATCTTTTTCATGCTAGCAGACATGCAAAAGCACTTCTTTATTTCCTGCACGTTCCATTATTGTCAGAGCTGGGGTAAAGCTTCTAAATGAAATTCCAATGCAGACAAAGTTGCTTCGCAGCGGTGGTTCATGCATTTTTCACAAAAGCGTGTTCACTGTTCATCAAAGAACTAACCTTGCTCTGTTGTTCCTGTGCAGGAAACCAATGTCAGCAACCCTCAGTGCGTGTTCTGGAACTACGACATGCAGACGTGGTCCACCGAAGGCTGCTGGGTGCACTTCTACAATTCGACGCACACAACCTGCGCTTGCGATCATCTCACGAACTTTGCCGTCCTCATGGAAGTGCAACCAGTCCAGGTAAAATATTCTTATTAAAGAAAGCTTTTATAACTCACAGGTTTTGGTGGAGGCGCTCTACCCGAAAAAGCTGGCATCGGCAAGTGTGCGCAAATGCAGCCCTCAAAGGAGCGCCGGTCACATGCGTGTTTGTATGCGCTGTTTTCTGAAAATTGATGCTCTCTCGATCGGCGGCTTGTCGGTGATCACCTGTTTCTGACATGGCAATCTGATCTTTTTCACGTTGCCGCGTGTTTCATTGTTGCCTGGATATCAACACATGACCGTCGTTGCTGCCCATAGCAACTGAAGTGTTGCACTCCTAAATGTGTGGATGAATGTCTCATTCCGGCCATGGAGGAAGGAAACAGTTAGGAGGGGGTATATTGCTTTGCGATACAAAGAAAGAAAGAAAGAAAGTAGTACGTCAGGTATGCTCACCACACTAAGCTTCGTATGCCCTCATTTTCCCGATAGTTCAAGGGCTCCAGAATTTTATGACTTGATGTGCATCATGCTTCATTACAGGGTAGGGATAAGTAATTGAGTTACAGCCTGTAAAGTGATTTAACTCTGTGCTTTCGATCCTCCTCCTGCAGGCATACAGTACAAATCCCAGGACGCTGAAGGTGATCACGACTGTTGGATGTGTCCTGGCAAGCCTTTTTCTGCTAGTGACCATCATACTACTTCATATATTAAGGTATGTAGCACAGACTCGAAGTGCACACAGACTAGTGATTGGAGTGTGATAGCTTCATATTCGGCCGCAGTAACTTGCAGGTGGCTATTGCACAAACACCTGCATAACAGGTCACCGTCTACCCTTTTTACATCCTGAATTATTTTATTGCGATAGCAATTATATGGACAGTCTCGGCTGGAAAATGTCCGTCCTCGTCGCCGTCATTCACCGTATATGTATAAGTATGTATATATATAGAAAGGCCACAAAGAAAAATAATTAAGAAGAAATTCTTTCCGACGCGCGGAATCGAACGGGCGACCTCTCGCTTTGCAGCCCGTCGCGTTAGACGTTAGGCCACGACAGCACCGTCTCTCAGCTTACTAACGGCGAGCTATTTATATACACCATGTAATTCAGCATGCCTTCTTAGTGGCCACATAGATGGCGCGACGTGCGCGCGTGTTGCGCGCTTTAAAGATCGTCGCCCCGCCCCTGCGAACACCGTTGCTGTTCACTCTACAGGGCGTCGTCGCTTTCGTGCGCTTATCTCAAGGAAAGAAGGGGCGGCCGGTGGGGTGCTTCGCTTCGCTCACTGCAGTGGCCGCGTTTGCGAAAGGAGCGCGCTGTTCAAACAGAAATAAGTAACAACTGTGACAATTAGTTCGCGCTCATCTTGTGTGTACCTGTTCGTTTGTTTCGTGCGTCCTGCTTTATGTTTGAGCAGTGCGCTTCAAGTGTCGAGCTGTGACGCATTAGTTCGCGCTCGTCCTGTGTGCGTTCTTTTCGTGCGTCCTTTGGGCTCGAGTGATGCGCTGGCAATTTCGAGCTGCTTTCCGTTCTTCGCGTTACATTACAATTTATTGCTATCGCAATCATTGCTTCGCCGTTGCGGCGAAACTGTGACTTTTACAGCGAAAGCTGTTATGAGATCATTTCTCCGGCCGTTTTTGGCGCCGTAGTTGTCCGCCGCCGCCGCCGCCGCCGCCGCCGCCGCCGCCGCCGCCGGTGTCCGTAACCAGTATCGCTCGAAATAAGAAAAAAAACTAAATAAGAAAAAAATTCCAGGATGGAACGAGGTTCGAACCTGGGCCCTCTGCGTGGGAGCCCAGTATTCAACCTCTGAGCCATGCCGGTGCTTGAAACTGCTTTGCAAAAAGGTCCTATACAGGCTTCATGTCGGGAAGGAACCACATTAGCATATGCAATATAGCGTGGTAGAAGATTAAAATAAGCACCAAGCGTCGCACAACGCGAATTCTGTAACCAGGCGTCAGACAATTGCGAATTGTGCAACGAGTAGGTTGTTGAATGCTTCAAACCCATTACAAAAGGGCTCTGCCATAATTCTTCATCGTCATCAGGCGCAGAATCAAAAAAGTGCGCATAATACCTTACATGCGTTTAGCAGGTACCAACGCTCTCTGTAAAATGACGAAAAATGGCACAGTGCCTGCTGCCCTACTTCTAAAAAATTACAATTATTTATAGCGTAGTGGGTTCCTCGCAAGTGCACTTGTATTGGTTGCCAAGGAAGCCCATAAGCGCATGATCCACTTCTTCGGGGTCTCAGTAAGATTACAATGATTTATAGCGTAGTGGGTTCCTCGCAAGTGCACTTGTATTGGTTGCCAAGGAAGCCCATAAGCGCATGATTCATTACCTCGGGGTCTCAATAAAGTTCTTCCCTCCCCCCCCCCCCCCCGTCTCTCTTCCACGTCAACGTATACAGCATGACGGGAGAGGGAAATAGCGACCGGGCGTCACCCAATGCAACTTACATAACTGGTGGGCCGTTTAAAGATTTCAACCCATTACAAAGGGCTGAGCCATAATTCTTCATCGTCATCAGTCGTCACGTCAACAAAGTGCACATAATGCCTTACAGACGTGTAGCTGGTGCCTCGCTTCTCCATAGAATGACGAATAATGGCTTAGTGGGCATTGTGCTTCCTAACTTCACAAAAATTTTGATTTGTGGCGTAGTGGGTACCTTTCTAGTGTACTTGTATTGTAGCCCCAAGAGCTTAACGGGCTCTAGAAACGCCGCTCTTCCAGCTTTCGCTGTGACTGTGCTGCGGTTTCAGCGCAGGCCTGGCGTCTTTTTTGCAAAAGCGTTTCAAAATTACTGATATTTCTTGAGTACTCCTTGGAGCCATTGCAATGAACAAAAACAATAACGCATTCAAATCAATACCTTTTGTTATAGAACAAAGAGCAAAAAGATTAAGGATAGGATAAAGTTGGCTTTTGCAAAACTCGTGCACAGTTTTACTTACGGCACTGTAGTGGAAAATGTCATGGCATTTCTGCACCACCTATTCATGAAAAGAACTAGATACATGGACTTGCTCACATCATGGTTAGAGAACTTAAGACCTTTTAGCATGGACAACCTGAACCACGTAGGCTTGTGAAATGTGTGGACGTGCTAAGCTTTTTATTGATTGATTTTGATTATTGAGAACGGGTTAGGCCTTTTATTGATTATGTGAGATGCAAGAGGAACTTGCCAAAGCTTGTTTGGCTTCTGGCAGACCATTCTTGAGTATGTATATACGAAAAGGTAAAAGAAAAACGCATTCGGCTGCCAGTGGCTCAGTGGTGGTCAGGTAAAAGGTGGAGTGCTTTACCGATCCCACTTTGTTACTTAGTTTTGCTTTTCTTTTTCTTTTTTTCCTTTCCCACAGCTTCAAGAAGAACGACCGGCTTTGGATTCACAGAAACCTCACCCTGTGCCTGCTCATCTCCGAGTTTGTCTTCATAGGCGGCATCAGCCAGACTCACCTGCCAGTCCTGTGCGGGGTCGTGGCCGGTCTGCTGCATTATTTCCTGTTAGTCGCCTTTGCCTGGATGTTCCTCGAGGGCTTCCAGATCTACACGGTCCTCATGGAGCCCATGGACAGTCACCGGTCGCGCCTGTGGTGGTTCTGCAGCCTGGCGTACATCGCACCCGCTGTCATCGTCTCCATCGCGGCCATCATCGATCCCTACAGCTTTGGCACCTCCAGCTACTGCTGGCTGGAGTCGCAGAACTACTTCATCTTCAGCTTTGTCGGGCCTTGCGTGGGTGTTGTCTTTGTAAGTGTTTGCTTGTGTTTCAAGTATTTTAGCAGCTAAATAGTGCAAACTTCAGGAATGAAAGACAGGAGAATGCGACACACACAAGCACTAAACTTGTGTGTTTGTGTGTGTTGTGTTGGGGATGTAGGAGACTGCGGACTCAGAGATGGTTATTGAAGGGTTTTTAATAAACTACGCGACCCGAAAACAAAGGGCCCCAGGCCCGATTGAGTTTACAAGCGGTTTTCCGAGCAGCTTGACTCGTTGGCTGCCGGAGGTGGACTCCCCATCGCCTCGTCGACGCTCTCTCCCTTCCACGACGACCACGTGACCCGGCCGCGGCTTCCAGGCGCCAGCTCCTGGGGTCGAAGGTCGAACACATCGACGCTTGGTTCCAAAGCAAGGGGCGCGATGACAGGCAAACACCTCTCGTCCTCCCCGTAACCGTTCCAGGGAAGAGCCGTGGTCTGTTCCCTATCAGTTTTACGACCGACGCGGCGGTCTCAGGCTCGCGGGGTGCGCGGAAACGGCGTGAAGCCATCTCGGGCTGCAACACCGATATATCTTGAACGGACAGTCCGCGAAGCTGCTGTCACGCAACAAACGCAACAAACTCCTCCCCCCGATGAAGTCCTTCGTCGAGGCTGCTTCCGCCGATGCAGGGTCGAAAGAAGGAAACACGAGTGTAAGTTGTAGAAACACTGCTCTTGAGTCTTCACACACGCACGAGCACCAACACACACATTCGCAAACGCTCGGGACTGGCAGCGCACAAACGACCTGGCTGCCAGACAGTTTACTGAGACCTCTTGGTCGTTTTTTTTTTTTCTTATTTTTCTTTGGTGTATTCGGCTCTCGACTAAGAAGACATACCATAGGGCAAGGTTACACAAAACAGGTGGCCGTTCCACAGAATTGTCCTCAAGCCACTTAGAACCCTCGACTCAAACCATCTGCGTTTTTGTTCGCACTTCCCTTTCTGTATTTAACTTCGAAGTTGAACTCCTGCAGAATAAGGCTCCATCTCAGTAGCCGGCCGCTTTTTCCCGACATTTCTTTAAGCCATGACAGGGGGCAATGATCAGTCTCTACCGCAAATTTGGTCCCTTCGAGATAACAGCGCAGTTTTTGAATCGCCCAAACAATACACAGGCACTCTTTTTCCGACGTGCTGTAAGCCTCTTCCCGCGGGGTCAATTTCCGACTGAGGTACAGCACGGGGTGTTCCTCACCCTGCTCGTTTATCTGAGAAAGAACGACACCAAGACCACGATTACTAGCGTCGCACTGGAGAATGAATTGGCGACTGAAATCAGGTGAAGCCAAGACTGGTCCTAGAGATAGAGCGTTCTTCAATTTCAAGAATGCTTCCTCTTTTGCATTAGTCCAAGTGACCTTTTCCGGTTCCATATTCCTCAAACTATCCGTTAGAGGACTCGCGAGTTGGGAGTAGCTCGGTATATAATGTTGATAATATCCGGCCATTCCCAGAAATGATCGAACATCTTTCTTCGTCACGGGCTTCGGAAAGTTTAGTATTGCTGCTACCTTCGCTTTCATCGGCTCGCGCTTTCCGCGTCCTATCTCGTGACCCAGGTAAGTGACACTGGTTCGCCCCAACTGGCACTTCTCTGCCTTTACTGTCAAGCCTGCTGCTCTGAATCTATCAAGTACTTCCCTCACGTGCTCCAAGTGGGAACTCCAGTCATTCGAAAACACAGCTACATCGTCCAGGTAGGGCAATGCGAATTCACTAAGTCCCTCCAGTACCCGGTCCATCAATCTTGAGAAACAAAATGGTGCGTTCTTGAGGCCAAAACTCATTGTCACAGGTTGAAAAGTACCGAAAGGCGTTATAAAAGCTGCATGGCGACTGGCTCTTTCGGTTAAAGGTACTTGCCAGTAGCCTCTCACTAAATCAAAAGTAGATATAAACCTTGCCTTGCTAACCAGCTCCACTCTTTCTTCAATGTTCGGCAAAGGGTAAACCTCGTCCTTAGTGATCGCATTTAACTTTCTGTAATCCACACAAGGTCGTGGATCCTTTCCCGGTACTTCTACCAACATCAACGGAGAGCAGTAATCGCTGCTTCCTGGCTTGATCACTCCTAGTTCAAGCATGCGGCTGATCTCACTTTTCATAATCTCTTGATTCCTTGGTGACATGCGATAGGCTTTAGATGTAAATGGAACTTCTGATGTTAGTTCAATGTCGTGTGTCACCAAGTGTGTCCGTCCCAGCTTCTCCGTGAAGCATTCGAGGGAGTCCTCTATGACTCTCCTTAAATCCTCAATTTGTTCATTGTTCAGCTCACTCTTATCCACAGAGTGCGCGATGATTTGTTCTACAGTCGGAGCCATTTCGCAGAGAAAGGAAGGCACCTCCGTAGTAACGTCCTGAGAGTGATTCAAGGCAATGCTCACCATCTCCCTCCTTTCAAAGTATGGCTTTAACAAGTTCACATGATAAACTCGCTCTTCCTGTCTCCGTCCGGGTAACCTTACCAAGTAATTTACCTCAGACACGCATTCTATTATCTCAGCCGGTCCGTCCCAGAGGACCTCGAGCTTGTTCTGCCTACTCGGGCGCAATATCATCACCTTGTCGCCAACTTTGAATGTCCTCTTTCTCGCATTCTTATCGTAGTAGCGCTTCGCCGCTTTCTGGGCTTCCTCCAAGTTGGCCTTTACAATTTGTCGAGTCTCATTTAATCTTCCCATTAGTTCAACTACATATTCTACCACACTCTTATCAACCCGTTTGTCTTCCCAAAGTTCCCGAACTAGCTGCAATGGGCCCCTAAGGTTTCTTCCATACACGAGTTCTGCAGGAGCAAACCCAGTCCCTTCGTGCTGCACAGTGCGCAAAGCGAAAAGCGCGCCTGGAAGACAACAGTCCCAGTCTACTTTTCGCTCATGGCACAACGCTCTCAGCACTTTCTTAAGCACAGCGTGCCATCTTTCAACACTGTTGCTTTGTGGGTGATACACGGAGCTGGGTAAAATTTTGATTCCGCATTTCTCAAGAAATGTGGTCGTAAGTGCACTCGTGAAAGTCGTCCCTTGGTCTGATTGTATCTCCGCTGGGAAACCAAGGCGAGAAAACACTGTCAATAGGGCATCTACTACCTGCACTGAAGTAGCCTCTCTTAGCAGTATGGCTTCAGGGAATTTTGTTGCTGGACACAACATAGTCAATATGTACTTGTAACCAGCCTTGGTCTTAGGTAGGGGTCCAACAATATCAATAACAACCCTTGAGAACGGTTCTGAAATTATAGGCACCATTGGGGCCTTCCTCTTGTCGTTGGATTTACCCACCTTCTGACACGTCTGACATGTTCGTACGAACTCCTGTGCATCTCTAAAACAACCTGGCCAGTAGAATTCCTGGAGTAGCCTCTTTTTAGTTTTGTTCACTCCGAGGTGCCCTGCCCACGGATGATCGTGGCAAAGACTCAGCAGATCCTTCCGATAATCGGCTGGAATTACTATCTGATCAAAGCTTCTGCCTCGTTTGTCTTTGTAATGTCGATAAAGGATACCATCTCTTTCCCTGAACTTAATGTTACTCGAGGAGACGCCTTCGCCCAGGCTACTGCACACGACCTTAAGCGTAGGGTCGTTTTTCTGTGCGGCCCTTAGTGTATCCCGACCAACATTCAGTAGTTTATGTAGAGAAGGCGCAGTCGGTCTTACCAAGGAGCCTTCATCCTCGGTTTCGGTGAGTCTTTTACGCCCAGCGCCTTTCTGCGGGCGCTCCGCTTCAGCATCAATTTGATCTTTTGCGGCACTCACAGGTACCTTGACCTCCGTCTGCTCCACTACGTTTCCCCCAATTACTGGTTCTTCCAGTCCAGGTTCCTCTTTCCCGTCTGAATAACGCAACTGCACTGAAAGCTGTCTGGCTTTCGATCGCGTCAGCGCAAGCACCTGTGCATCCACGTCACCAAACTTTTTTCCCTGCTCATTCAAAAGCGACTCGGATTTATTTGAAAAAAGGTATGGATACCCCTCGGGCAACGCTTTTGATACCGCTGCCACTGTTTCTAAAGTACCGAATGGCCCCTCAATTTCAACTTTTGCCATTGGCAGGCACACAGAGTCCTCACTGACTGCTTGACGTATCCAAGCGCATTCAGAAACATAGTCCTTGCTTGATACGTACTTTGGGTGGACCACGTCCATGGTGGCCGCTGAGTCCCTAAGTACTCTACACTTCTGGCCATTTACAACTAGATCTTCGGTGTACGGTTTTAGTAGCTCGTTGTTACTGGGATCACTGCTTATTATGGTCGCGAATACACGCTTTTCTTTTCGGCAATTTCTGGCAAAATGACCCGCTTCTTTGCAAATGTAACAAATGGTTGGCCGTCTCTTTTCCAGTTTCTCTGACTGACTCTCTGGCCCCTTTCCTCGGACTTCCTGTTCTTTGTTCACGCTAGCAGTGGGTTGCGATGAATTTAGCTGCCCTTTACCCTCTCTTTCCCGCATATCTCGCGGTCCTTTATAATAAGGCTGCTGCCCAGGGTGAGCCTTTCGATAGCCCTGACTGCTTAGGTTAGTCTCTTTGAAGCCACGACTCGCCACATACTCATCCGCAAGTTGCCCTGCCTTCTTCACACAGACGCCAACTTGTCTGTCTCTCACCCAAAGGCGTATGTGGTCCGGCAAGCACTCATAGAACTGCTCGAGACAGATTAAATTCTGAAGCTTGCCGAAGTCGCCCTCTGCACTAGAGCCCTTTATCCATTCGACCAAGTTATCAGTAAGGCTACAAGCAAATTCAACAAAGCTTTCATTCGCTTTTTTCCTCCCTGTTCTAAACCTTCTCCTAAACTCTTCGGTGGAGAGCTTATACTTGGAGAGCAGGCTTGACTTCACCAAATCATAGTCGCCTGCTTCACCAGCGCTAAGACGAGCAACAACTTGTGACGCCTCCCCCGGAAGCAACGCAAGCAACCTTTGTGGCCAAGTGTCGCGGGTGAATGAATGTCTTTCGCACATGCGTTCGAAATTCACAAGGTAAAGACCGATGTCATTCCCCACACTGAACGGCTGAAGCAAACTAGTCATCTTTACATGGTTGGACGAAGCGGCTGCCACACTCGCTCCCGATGCCAATCTCGCTTGCTCGAGCCTTATCCTTTCGAGTTCAAGCTCAATTTTCCTCTGTTCTCTCTCAAGCTCTAACTCAGCTTGCCTTTGTTCCCTCTGTTCTTTTCTTTCTCTAGCTTCTGCCCGTTCTTTCTCAATGCGGCATATCTTTTCCCATGCCTCTGCGATTTCGTCCTCTTCGAAATCAACTTCCTGAATTGCGCAGCGGATCTCGGGTTTCCTCATTTTCTGACTCACTTCCACACCGAGCTCTTCCGCCAGAAGCAGCAATTCATCTTTTGTTAGCTTCCTTATATCCATGGTAAGCAAGAGCCGACTACACCAACTTTCGAAATAACCACACACCCTGTGGTGGCAAACGAAAATTAATATGCCCGATTGAACCCGGTTCTAATCGTCTGGCAAACAGTGGTCGCTCAAGCACTCACCGATACCACGAGCGTGCGATGGCCTTGTCTCCCGGAGACGTTGCCTCATCTGCCGATCCCAGATCGACGACTTGCTCGTTGTGGAGCCTTCGCCGCTTGCCTCGTCTGCGTAGTGGAACCCGATGATCCCGGATCGTCGAAGTTCCTTCCCTTCAGCAGGTGTCCGCCAGCCTTCTTCTCATCCCGCCGCTGCCAACCAGTTTCTTCGGGGGCGTGGGAGACTGCGGACTCAGAGATGGTTATTGAAGGGTTTTTAATAAACTACGCGACCCGAAAACAAAGGGCCCCAGGCCCGATTGAGTTTACAAGCGGTTTTCCGAGCAGCTTGACTCGTTGGCTGCCGGAGGTGGACTCCCCATCGCCTCGTCGACGCTCTCTCCCTTCCACGACGACCACGTGACCCGGCCGCGGCTTCCAGGCGCCAGCTCCTGGGGTCGAAGGTCGAACACATCGACGCTTGGTTCCAAAGCAAGGGGCGCGATGACAGGCAAACACCTCTCGTCCTCCCCGTAACCGTTCCAGGGAAGAGCCGTGGTCTGTTCCCTATCAGTTTTACGACCGACGCGGCGGTCTCAGGCTCGCGGGGTGCGCGGAAACGGCGTGAAGCCATCTCGGGCTGCAACACCGATATATCTTGAACGGACAGTCCGCGAAGCTGCTGTCACGCAACAAACGCAACAGTTGCATTCTGTGGTCTTTCGTCCCTGAAGTTTGCGCTATTTAGCTGTTCGAAAGGTGTACCAACTAGCCCAAACACGCACCTTGCTAAGTATTTTAGAAACGGAAAGCTCCCCTGAAAAATGCACTGGGCGTCTTTGAGCCCCTAAAGAATATCTTAAGTCAGCTTTTTGCTTTCAAGTTGTGCGCCTTACCTCGATCAAAGTCTATGTAAGCAGCTTCTTATGTGACCATTGAAAAAGGTTTGCAACCTCTGTGTGCATTGGAATTGTATTGGGACTAGATGGTACCATATAAAGGTCAGTTGTTGTTCTGGCCCTTAGCAATAACTCAATACGTGCTGCTTCTGATTTTAATACTGGGAATTTTGCTTGGATGGTGCCTCGTGCAAGTTCGTCATAGTAATATAGTATCCAAATCTCTTCTGAGGTAGCTCAAACTGGTAGTTCAAACTGACTCAAACTGGAGACAAAGTAGAGCTCTGGATTATCAACAGCCGACGTCTGGCTGGCAATTTCTGTAAGTGTCATGAAATAGTAGTTGCTGAATATTTACAAGTGGTCTCTCCATTTCCTCCCAGGGCTGTGTCATCTTCCTGTGCATCTCGGCCTGTGTCCTGTGTCACCAAGGGAGCACCACGACTGCGGTCAAGTGCAAGGAGGAAGCCAAGCTCCGCAGAGTTCGGTACGTTGTTTCAGTCTCATAGTACAATCAATCAATCAATCTGTTTTATTTCCGTTAACTATCTGCAACAACAAAACGAATCTATCTGCAAAGCCACTCTAAATGATCTCAAAAATGTGGGATGCACTACAGGTTACACACACCAAACGTCCTGACGGGGACGAGCAAACATACAGTACACCATACCTCTTACATAATCAGATGGACACCATCTTCATCAGTTTACTATTAGTCAAACATTACTGAAATGAACGTAGATATGGCTGATTGTCTTATGTAACAAGCTAAGCATGTAACTTTCTTTCTGATAGCATGTTGTGAATTCATGTTTGTAACCATTACCAGGTGTAACTACAGCATTTTCATGTTGGATGCGGCTGTCACAACGAGGTTTACTTCATTATCACGACACATGAGGAAGAGTTCTAGCGATGTTTACTTACTTCAAAATACCTTACAGACTCCAAGGGGTGCATGGAGGGGGGGGGGGCATCATAGAATGAAAAAACGACAAACACCTTATGTATGGGAGTTGCAAGAATTTACAAAAATGTGCTTGCCAAGCGTTTGTTTCACGACACACTGTATCATGTCAGCTACCTCCTCAGCGTAAACAGCCGTTCATATATGCGCACAAGCACTTTAATTGGTTGCTCATTTTCGTTGGCATTTCTACCTGTACACTGCTTTCAAGAAGTTTAACAGATTTGTCGTTCCTTTGTTGCCTTCCAGAAGCGACATATGGTGGGCTGTCTTTCTGGTGGCAATCATGTCTCTCGCCTGGGGCTCGGGCATCCTCTACGTCGTCAAGTACACGGCCATGTTTGCCTACTTGTTCTGCATCTTCAACAGCCTACAGGGGGCCTATGTGCTCTTCTTCTGCTGCTGGAAGAATGAAATGGTAAGGGTTAAAATTGACAACCGAGCCAGTTGGCTTGCATTTGTTATCGGGTTCATGCAGCACTCACAAAAGCAGAGGACAGCATTGAGGGATGAATGGTACATGCCCTGTCCTGGATGCAGAACATGTGCATGCGGGAGGAACACATCCTGTGCTGTCTCGCAACTACACTTCTGAGACAACGCATGTCCTTCTCATCGTGTTCACGTGCATGTTCTGCATCCAGGATGCTATTGAGGGATGAACGGGACATGTATGTACTGTCCTGGATGCAGTACATGCACATGAATTTGATGAACAGGACCTGCCCTGTCTCGTAACTGCAGTTGTGAGACAGTGCATGTCCTTCTCATACTGTTCATGCGCATGTTCTGCATCTAGGACAGTGCCGAGGGATGAATGGGACATGTAGTGTCCTGGGTACATATGAACGGGATGAACAGGACCTGCACTGTCTCGCAGCTACACAGTTGTGAGACACTTCATGTCCTTTTCGTTCCTTGTCCTCATCCTCGTGAGCATTGCATGAACTAAGCGATAAGTGTTACGCGCTGCCTTTGCTCAGGCGCATGAAGCGTATGTTGACAACATCAGGCCACTCTGCCACTCTGAGCTACAAAAGAGGCATGACTCCTTCCCAATTGGAACATGAATGAAGATAGAAACACCTTGCACCTGTAGATTCGTCATGATAGAGACAGCTATCACCTTGTTTACAGTCTTTCTCAAGTGGAAGACCCTTATTAGCTCGTTCCTGGTTGATACCATCTCCCCGTTTATATACTCATTATTGAAAATGTTCAAGATGGCCTATTTGGGCCTGTAAGACAAGGAAATTTGTCTTGGGGGCGACTGATAGACTAAATGTAATTCAGTTTGATGCATTTAATGAAAGCATTAAAAAAAGTGGTGTCCGAAAGTGCTGTTATCATTAGGATTTCTGCTAAACAGACATGACTTTGATACTGATGCATGCAAGTTGTAGTTTTCAAACAAATCTTAGCTAATTAGACATACTTTTGCAACATATTTTTAAAACTTTCGCTGAGAAAGAAAGAAAAATATACCACCCGATATCTTTTGTGCGTCAATTCATCATGAAGCATGAAGACATAATTACGATTCCAGGCCCTTCCGGCTGCGCTTCATTGTGGAAAAAAGCCGTGAAATGTTCATGTACCATGCTTTACGTGCACATAAAATAAGTTAATCCAACAGCCTTCGTAGCCTGCCGTGCAGCTTCAGCTTGTTAAGGGGTACTGACCCGAAAATTTTCAGCTGTCATTTTTTTGGTGTCAAATGAAAGGCCACGCCCCCCAGAGCATAGAAAATGTACTGGTAAGCTTGAGTGCACCCTGAAAATGTAATTACAGTATTTTTTAAAAAACTGGTTTTGGTTCCTACTGCACCTGACGCCACAACACGATATGAGCCTCTCGTCATGTGCTCGCGCAAGATATCGTGACATTTCCACGACTGCTTCGTTCCTGCTCCATGGGTGATGCACAGTTGGCGATTTTAAATTTCTTTTTTGTGACAAACAAGTGGCCATTTTGAATGTTCTGGTGCCTGACGTCATCACAACTAGCCACGCTGGTGCGTGAAGTCACTAGAATTGGCACTGTAGCCTGACGTCATGGCAATGTCGATGTCAGTAGGTGCGGCTTGCAAAAATGGACTTTAATATCGAAATAAAATATCTTGCCAGCATTTACTGAGCTTCGCACTTGTACAGAGCCGTCTCTGTATACAGGAGATTTGTACGGCAGAGGTAACTCGCCTTCAAAAATTCGTGTCAGTACCCCTTTAAACCCTGTAAATGTATTTCATCCCAAAATGTCTGGCACTTCAATGGTGGCACGAGTCACGTACTGACCCTGCAACACCTCCTCGTGGCAGGTGCAAGAGGAAGTGCAGCGGGTCTTGAAAAACGTGCCCTGGCTTCCCGAGTGCCTGCGACGTTCTTCCGGGAACGACGACAACCCCCCGCCGCACGTGCTGTCCAACGGCACTGCAGCTCAGCTCAGTGTGGGTACCCCCCCCATACTACCCCCCTCTGTATCCTCTATTGCGCCAGGTATAGCACCGGCACTTTTGCACCACTTTATGCACTTTTTTTTAACGTTTTGTTCGCCCGCCTTACCCCACACCTCGGTAGCTTATGTCTCCCCGGTAGAGTTAGCCCCCTCCCTACCTTTTTGCCTGCGTATCCTCGCTGCTTGGATGAAGCCAATTGTTTATTTGGTTGGTGGCGGTATGCAGTATGCTGTGGCTTTCTGTTTTGCTTGTAAACATAGCGTTTACGTTGGAAATAAAGTAACGGGAGTGTGAAGGCACCCAGACAAGACATGATTGAAACGTGGCGTGGCCGACCGGGGCCAAAGAAGGAACACTTTTTAGAACCAATCACTCATCTAAACATTCCTGGCATGAAGACAGTACTGGTCCACATTGCTGTTTCAATGGAGGTGCACGATTTTGTGCAACTTAAGCAGGCAGCACGGATAGTTTCAAAGCACAGCATGTGTAGAATAGACAATTTTTAGAAAATGTGTAGAGAACTACGGGATCGAGAGTATAAAACTCACTTGGCTAACTTGCAGAGGAGAAGCAAGGAATGAATTGGGAATTGAGAAAGAGATTGCTTGTTGGGTGGAAGTGCACACATGGAAATACAGTCACATCGTAAAAATTGGTCACACAGGCCAATTAGGGCACCGGGTTACTTTATACCTTCAGCAACGCACTTTACAGACTTATCAAAGCTTACCTGTACCTTCATGTTCATGGTAGGGCTGTGTTCGGAATAATATACATTTGGGCAGACACAGTAGTTCATTGGCATGTACTGATTTTGCAGAAAAAGGCGCAGAAAGGAGTGCTTTGGCAAGCTGCAAAATTAAGATTTACTCGGATTTATTTGTCGTAATATTGCGACTACCTTTACCTTCTACCAGCAGCTTTGCCATGTCGCAGTGTTTCGTTTGCTATTCGCTGAACAGTATTACAACATAAGCAAAAAATTTTTAGCCAGGTCAGTCCTCTTGTTCCAGTCGTACTAGAAACGTACATTGTCTTTATATACTGTGTATTCTTGCTTACAAAAACACTTTGGTGTAATCAAAGCTGTTGTGGCTTTTCTATTTCTTTGTCCTAAAGTAAACAGAAACACTTTCCAGTCTCTAAACTCAAGCCTTAAGAATGAAGGCGAAAATATTTCACTTCTTGGCAGCCACTGTCTTTTTTCATTTCTTTGATTTTCCTTGCAATGTGTCTCCCTTCACGGAATGCCAATTCACTTCTTTAATCCACATTCTGTCAAAACTAAGATTATGGCATAGGTAGCCACAGTGGTAAACCTGCATACCATTACCCGCCTTAATTTCACGCGATCACTTATAGTTTCTATGTTCTTCTGGTGCTGGTGCATTGAAAGGGCTTGTTAGCACGAACTTTCTAATTGCTGCTCTTGCAAGAAGGCAGCTTCAGTAACTAACACAGTACAAACGAGTTTAGACTCCTCTGTACATGCAAATAATCCTCTTACTAATTACTAACCCATCAGTTCTGCACGCTTGATGTTATACTTATGCATCCCCTGGCTGTTTTGTCATTGTTCTTGAACTTGTATTTCAGGTTGTCCAGCAGTCTTGGAACTCACAGGACAAAAATTCTACAGTTACCCCAAAGTTCACCATACCAGGTAAGATACTTCAGACAGATTGCTTGTACACAATTGCTTCAGATAGATTGCTTCAGTCAGATTTCTAGGTGATCACGCAGGCTATAGTTTATGAGAAAATGCAATGGCTCTTACATTTTTTTCGTCATTTGCAAGTCGAAACTAAAATGTACAATGAGTACAAGTACGTAATAAAACGCCTTGTTTGCATTTGGGTCTATTTGTATAGAAATGAAAACAATAATTAATGTTGTTGGGTGAGTTGATTCATAATTTAATGGAAAGATAAATGTCAAGCATTTCAAATGTTACACATTGACCATATTTTTGTCGAAACCACGCCAATATGCTTACCCTCACCTGACCTTGTCCAGATATGCAAGCATCTTCGTCTGTGTGTCTATTGGTGTACAATGAAGAACAAAATGCAGAAATATCACTTAAAATGGTTAATGTACTGCACAAAACACTGAGGCACAGAAAAAAAGGCACAAACAGAAAGAGTGCTTTCTTTGGTATTTCAAGCTGATTGTTTTGCACTGTATATGAACAATTTCATTATGAACCAATTAGCGTGCAAAATCGTGCTTAACTGCATAGGTTAAATGTTGCAGTATTGATAGCAATAGTAGATGCGTAATGTCTGTAAGAGTAATGTCTGCTAAAGCATAATCTTGGTGAGCACGTGCTCATGACCAGATGCATTCTTTCTGTCATTCCAGGTCACCAATCTATGGACAGAGTCAGCAACAACCGCAGCCTGGCACTCGCTTCTCCCGATGCTAGTAGCCGGATACTGGAGCAAGGGCAGAACAACATTAACGCCCTGAGCCAAGTTTCCGGTGGCACGCTGCACCGAAGCTCGGCCAGCAACAACATAAGCGGCATCAACAGTCCTGAACAGCAGCCTTCACACCCCAACAAGCTCCAGCGCACCCCAAGCCACCTGAAGAGCGGCCAAGCGGCCCAGAACGGACCCCATCACCGAACTTGGGCTCACAGCCGGAGGCCGGGACACTACTCGGATTCGTCGAGCGTCTACAGTGCGTTTGCAGACCACATCTATGAGTCCATCGACGGTGATGCCTCCTCGGTCGATCGGCTGTCCGACGTCCCTCCGCCGCCCGCGCCTCCCCAGTCCGAGGCCTTCTACGGAGACCTGTCTGACATGAGCCAGCACTCGTCGTCCAGCTACGGCTACGACCAGCGGCCACTGCTCGTCACCCCGCTGCCGGGCAAGTACCAGGCCACGCCCCTGGCTCACGTCATGCAGGGTTTTGCCAGGGACTACGCCTCGTCCTCGCCGGAGATGCCGCGCTACGGCACGGACCAGCAGAGGCACTACGGCTCCGGCCGTCGCAAGCACGACATCATCGGCTTCAATGGGCCTCCCTACTCGCCCAAGATGCTGTACGAGGCAGCTCTGGCGCAGAGGCTAGAGGACGCCCCAACTAACTTCTCCTCGGACTCGGGCATGGTTGCCGACAGCGAGGACTGCTGGGGCACGTCGCCGACGCTTCCGGACTTGTTGCACGGCCCCGTCGAGAGCAACCCTGTGGTGATGGCGGTGTTGGACGGTGAGAAAGTGGTGAGCAGGATTCGTCCGGACGCCATGATGACGACACCATCGGATCCGAGATTACAGCAGCAGCAGCAACAGCCACAGCATCCGCAGCGATACAACCTCAGCACGTATTGCTAACCGGAGTCGTGTGTGTGTGATTCGCACGTGCATGCGCAGGTGGGCAGTGCGCGTGCGTGTGTTCTTTTTTTTTTGCCTGGTTAGAAATTCTTGTCGCATAGGACTTTTACGAAGCAATCGTGTACTTAAATGAAGAAGGACTGGCACTTACGAGGGACGGACTGTGTGTGTTCCCCAGTCCACGCACCCGTCCACGAGCGGACTCTTTGGTGTCTCGGAGGAAAGCAGGTGTAGAAGAGAGAGAGAAGCCGGTTCCGTGAATCCTAAGCATCTAGTCGTCGAACACAAGAGTGAAGGGAGGAGTGCTAGTCGCTGGCGAGAGCAGAATTGGTGCAGCCATTCTTGCTCGCCGCCCGTGATCGGAGGTGGGGCACGCACGTCTCTCGACTCCTTAATTTAAAGAAGCAAATGACGAGAGACTGAACGGTGCTTTTTGCTAAGAAGCCAGGTCGAATCGACGGCTTTGTACATTTCTTTTAATTATTTGCTGTAAGTACAATGTAAATTTAGACTTTTGCTCTTGTATTTAAATGTCCTTGTCTTGTGTTGTCCTTCATTTTTTAAAATTCCTCTGTCACGAGTGAACCCAGGAGAGAATCAGGCATGAGGCCGGTAGTTTTTTTTTTTTTGTCGGTGTTCTGTAAATAAGGCATGTGAGAGCTATTTTCGCAGTTTCGTAAGTCACCCACTGCTACAAGCAAAGCGTCACCAAATCACCGACAGTGCTGTACATAGTGTAACGGAACAAACATTGGTCGCACAAACTCTATTTTCTTGCTGCCACTTTCACTCTTTGTGCGCATGCATGCCAGGCTTGCAATGCGTGACCAGTCCACTTTAAATCTCTCCGGTGTTAAACGAGATCTGTTTGTGGAGAACAAAGGGCCGAGCGAAATAAAACTGAAGCTTGGCTCAGGCGGCATTCATGTCATTCTTTAATCATCACAGTGTGCTGTCACGTTTCGCGTCTTGAATAGTGCTCCCGTTGAAACATTCCTGTAACCACCTCCAATTTGAAGCACGCTAGCAATTTACAACAGCCTTTGCCTCGGAATATGAACTAAACAAATATTTCCCGTACGAGCCTGCACAGACGTTTGCAGCTGTTCTGTGATCCCAATCATTGCCTAAGTTATCCAGAGAAAGGACATTGTGTGTGTCTGCATTAAGAAGACGTTTTTCTTGAGTGATCCGAGACTGCCAGAAGCTGTTGTTTATTTAAGATGTTGGAAGTTCTTGCTGTGATGTCGCGGCTCGAACTAATAGCAGTCACTTGTCGGCAGCATGGGAGGTTGAGTGAAGTCGAAAGGTCTGTGGCCTTTCTAGCACTTGTTGTACAGAAGTGTGCCAAATAAAAAAAATGTTTCAAATCTTGCAAACCTGTGTGCTAGTGTTTTCTTTGTCAGGCTGAACAGGCCTTAATTGGGCTTTGGTCCGCGAGGTGGTGCACTGAGCAGCCGCGACATTTTGCGGGTCATGTCATTCGGGCACTGCAGACGAAGTATCGTAGATGTCTATGTCATCTAAGCCGTCATGCGGAGTTCGCACACATGCACACTACGCAATAAATGGACACAGCATACATGGATGTCCTCGGCGTAATGAATCTATGTGATAATGAGCAGAGTTCCTTTAATAAAGTAAATATCTCCATGCCTCGTTTCTTGGTGTTTTTGGCTTGGTGAGACCTAAACGGATGCACCATATTATATCACAAACAGCGAGCTTCTGAGCTGAAAGTTCCCCGGATGCGTTGGCTTCACAGCAATAGACATCGAAAAGCAGTCGCAAAAGTTGAGGCCCTTATCAGCCCCAATAAGACCAAACTTTTTTCTGACGTCACACCTTGCAGCGATGGAGCTATATCCGTATTTTAAAGACGATAGTCTTTCTTGGGGAACTTAAACGCAGAAATTTTGGTCTGTCTGTCATTCTGTCTGTCTTTCTGTTTGTCGGCACGTCCCTCGATTCAGCCACTCGGCCAAAGTTGAACCACTTGCCCAAGGGCCAGCCGTCTTGAACTCGTACGGCTGTTCATACTTGTGAACGTTGTCGATCAAAAATTAAATATCATGCATATCTGAGGTGCAACATCACTAGGTAAGTATTAGGTGGCGTGTTCCTTTAATAGAAAATGCATACATACGTAATTTTAAGGACCCTAGTTTCTTAAGCTGCGCTGAAAATGCATAAGAATGGAAGCTTGAGCGAGCTGGTATGCGTTCATCTTTGTTGAAACAGCGCTCACTAGACGACGACGAAGTAAAAGAAGGCACAGGACAGGCAGCGCCTGTCCTGTGCCTTCTTTTACTTCGTCGTCGTCTAGTGAGCGCTGTTTCAACAAAGCTGAAAATGCGACTGCGCTGAAATTTGCCTTCCTCCGTGCCCTTCGCACGAGCTCATTTTTGTGTTTCGGTTCTGTATTGCACTGTACGAATGCCATGGGTTGGTGTTGAAAAACTTTAGTTTTGAGAAGGCCAAGAAGGTGAAAAAAATATTTAAAAAATGAAAAAGCAGTGTTGTGGGCGGCCTTCAGGCTGCCGGTTGTGGGCGCCGCTCTGGCGTTCCTGTTTTACCCAGGCGACGTGTAAATAAAAGAGTGTGTGGAGAGTACTCGTTGAGTGCGGACGTTTCTCTGCTTCAGCGCTTCGCGCCAAACCGCGTTTTCGGGCTAGCTGGCTGGCGTCCCCGCCGGTCGCGTTGGTCACCGCCGGTCTTCGCCTGCTGCTGCGCCGGGACTACCAGCACGCAACACAGCACTCATGTTTCCTGACGTATTGCCAGATGGCGTCCATATCTCACACAGCGCCTCTTCTATCGTCTTTACACGACATTTGCAGCGAAGCACGCAGATACGCGGCCAATTTTTTGGTCCTGCAAGTGTCAGAAACGACTGAAAAAATTTTCCCACGGTCTGTATGGTTGGGAAGCCAACCAACCACTTGCAGTGTGTTGCATTGTGGGTGCAGGAGCGGGAAATTTAAAATGCTTTACGCGGTTTTCCTTTATTTTTCGTTCGAAGGTGACAGAAATGGGTAAAAAATTCTCCCACAATTTCGCATTCAAGCGTTAACTTGAATGCGAAAGCCCACTGTACAGTTCATAGTTAGATGATTATACAGTTTGGTCAGGGACGTAGCCAGAAATTTTTTTCGGGTGGAGGAGGGGGGGTTCAACCATACTTTATGTTCGTGCGTGCGTTTGTATGTGCGCGTGTATATATACGCAAGCAAAACTGAAGAATTTTAGGGGGGGGGGTTGAACCCCCTAGCCCCCCCCCCCCCCCCTGGCTACGCCCCTGAGTTTGGTAGTATTGGGTAATATAATATAACAGGCAGTTTTAGAATAGGCTACGGAAAGCTTTGCGATAGCGTTTGTCGCCACTGCGTATGCGTCGTACACTATCCTCCTGCGGTCTCAGCGTACATACGCAAGGAAAGCTATCTCCGCGTACCCTATTTCAAAACTGCCTAATATCTAGGGCTTTACGTGCCACAGTCACGGTATGATTATGAGGCACGCCTTAGTGGAGGGCTATAAAATTTCGACCATCTGCGTTTCTTTGACGTGCACCTAAATCTATATACACGACCCTATACCATCTCGTCTCCATCAAAGTGCGACCGACGGGATCGAACCCGTGACTTTCGGGTCACCTGCCGAGGACCACTGGATTAACTCCTAGCCTAGCAGTCTACATTGAAAACCGACCTGAAAAAGTTTCCTTTGCTACAGTGTGAATGGTGTCACGAACTCAGACAAGAGGCTTCGTCAATGCCTGCCGTGCAGTCAATGGCGACTCAAGGATTGCAATAAATTTTGCGAGGCTTCGCATTCTGCGGCGATTTGTGTGCCGCCGCCGATCTTGAAACATCGCCGCCGAGTTTTCACTATCGTTATCGCCCGCTTGAAGCGGGCGCGCGCGATAGTGAAAACGCTGGCGTCACCATCAGCGACATGCGCACGGCTACTCAGATTTGTCGCCCGAACAGGCGCACGCGCATGCGCGTTGCAGTCGAAAAAAAAAAAAAAAAACCGCCAGAACGCGTCGAGGTTCGGATGGGGACGCCACGGCTGGACGAAGGGTGAGCAGAAATGACATTTTTTGCTACAAATAGCTGAAAAGTTATTGTTTTTTCGTAATTAGTACGTGAAGCGTAACGTTCTTAAACGCATACATGCGGAGTGCAGAACAAGGAGCGAGCTTGAGTTCAGTGAGAAGTAATCCCGATCGAGACTTCGTTTACTGTGTTCGCTGCAGGACTGCGCTGCACAACATTGTCTTGCCGCACTATTCTGGCGTCTATGTCTTTATAGGTAAAACGCGAAGGGATTGTTCGATTACCTTAACGACGCAGCTGCGGTGTTTTGAAAAAGGAGCAATGAGCATTAGCTGTTTCAAGCGGCTACAGATGGATGCTTTGGTTGTAGCAGCGCAGGCTACGCTTTTGGGAGCAGCCACTGCGCGCTCTCGGGCAGCGGCATATATTTTCGGAGCGATTCGGCGCCACGCATCCTTTCCGATATTCGGTGATTGGATCCGTATAAATATGAGCTCTCTTTACTTCCCTCGCCGGCACATCTGTTTCGTGTATCGTGAGACAGAAAGAAAGCTTTGGTTGTTTATGTAATGACACTTGCCTCGAGATAATCTTTACATTAAAAAATGCAAATTTAGCGCCTTCAAGCGTACAGGCTCATTCACACCGGCGACTAGCAATGGTCGCGCGACCGTTTGTGACTGGAAGTCAAAAAGCGACTCAAAGCGACCGATGTTCACACCTGCGTGCGACTAATAACCGTCGCCATATAGAATTCACGTCTGCTCGTATACAGCTCGCGTTGCCGTTGCCCCGTAAAATGGGCTGACGGCCTGTTCCTGCGCATCTGATTGGTTCAGAGGTTTGCGACTGCAGTCGC
Organism: Rhipicephalus sanguineus; assembly: GCF_013339695.2. Taxonomy (NCBI): domain Eukaryota; kingdom Metazoa; phylum Arthropoda; class Arachnida; order Ixodida; family Ixodidae; genus Rhipicephalus; species Rhipicephalus sanguineus. The sequence continues at coordinate 5,245,243 of NC_051184.2, forward strand.
GCGACTGAAAAATTGAGCAGCGAGCCAAACTCGCAAAAATCGACTGAGCCAAAGCAGTCGCTTTGCGACCAAAACGGCCATTTGCGACCGTTTGCGCCCAGTCGCTTTGCGACTAACTTAGTCGCGCCACCGTTGCTAGTCGCCGGTGTTAACGAGCCTTACTACTTTGAATCGTTTCGACATACTTAATAGCGCCTTTGTGGCGATGCAATCTACTCGACATCCGCACTTTCGATGAGAAACATTTGTCGAAGCAACCAAGCATGCTCATCGAAGCATTTCCCGTAAATCGTGTTCGTCAGTCGCTGTGAGATTTTAATATCGGACTAAGCTGACCAATGTGTCATCTTCTGAACGCTTATGTATGTGATGCGCGTGTGTGTAAAATAACCAAGTTATTTTTTTCTTATTCACTGGCACTACTGTGGTCAGCGTAAGGGATCTTTGCGCTCTATGCGCCACGTTCAATATCACACTGTCGAGTTTAATAAATATTAGCAACCCGCCGAAGTACCTTACAAGGTGAGCTATCACGCTGCTAAGTTCGAGCACGGGTTCTTGATTTTCCAAGCCACGCTGCACAGATCTTGATGGCGGCGAAATACAAAAACACCTGCGTACTTCGATTTGGGTAAGCGTCAAGGGAAGTCCACGTAGTCACAATTATTCAGGTGTGCCCCTATTACACCATGCCTCATAATGATATCGTGGCTTTGGCGCGTAAAACCCCCCACTTCTTAATTATCTCAAATGTCACGCGCGGGACGCGACCACCACTTGTGCGTTTCCCGTTTCGCTGCTCTCCGCGACAATGGAAAAAAATTCACCCCACCTCCCCGAAGGGAATTGTGAGGAAATGCGAATGCATTTCTTTGGGCGCGAGTGCGGTGAAGTAACTATATAATGAATGACGAGACGGTGATTTGTAGGGTAACCATTTATTTAACACCTGTTTGTGTTATCGTTGCACTTGACGGCCACGATCACTGCCTTGTGGTCGGTAAAGTGCACGGTCAGGAGGTCTTTGAGAAGCATGCGGGCGTCACAGTTTCGGGTAAAGACTAGATCAATGCAAGTACCGTGAATGGTTGTGGGGCAGAGTTCGGATGCGGTAGAGGCACACTGCATAGAGTGCTTGGTGCGCATGTACTCGACAAGCCACTGTCCACTCGTCTTTCGCACGTCAACGTTAAAGCACGGCCGCTACATAAAAAAAAAACAGGTTGTTTTTATATGTAGCGGCCGTGGTTAAAGTCACCAACCAATAGACCTCTACCGGCCTACGTCACTCACTCCCCGTGACGTCAGGTCACGTGACCTCTCGGCGCACGTGCAACGGCGGGTGGTTGGCAAAACACTCCCGCTGCCGGCTCAGCGTGGTACAGTCGCACGGCGTTTGGCGCACGTTTTTTTTTTTTTTCTTTTGGACCTGTTTCTTAATCTTTCGGTTCCAAGATTATTTGTGGTATGTGTCAAAGAACACATATATGTGTCGTGGACTGCGTGACGAAAAATTTGCCACGCTGCTGGCTGTTTAACTTGGAGAAGTGAACCCACGTGGTGGTCTGTGCGAGGAACAGCAATATCGTCTTCGGAAATGTGCCTCGTTTACTGTGGCGTGTAGTGTGCGTTTAAAGGCAGCGACGATATCGGTTCACATGTGCGGACGTTGAAACTGACAATACTGTGTGTGGTGTGTGCTGTGTGAATAACGATGCGTCTTGTTTGCGAAAACATTGGCACGCGTTGTATCCAAGAGGGCAATTTGCAGTGACCGGTTGTCGACGGAACATCAGAATTGGACATTTTATTTGACGCGATGATCTGCGAGTGCGTACATCTCAGTGTTCGGGCTGCGAAAACAACAACAACAAACAAAACAAGACAACAAACAAAAAAGTGCATGATGTCCGGGCTGAAAGATGAGCTACCAGCGTGTTTTAGCATTGCCGAACATTCAAGTACGGTTTACCACGGCGAATATCCAGAACCATACGCGTATCGCCTTTTATTGGAGATGTACGTCTTAATGGAAGCAGTGGAGATTCTTGTTTGTCATATTCTAGTTAGCTTATTTTTACGGCTCGATATTTATGAAGTGACATTCTGAGCTTGTGTACCAAGTCTAAAGGAGGGGAGTAAGTATAGAAACACGTTGTAGGCATCAGATACAGCGAAGTAACCGCGCAAGACATTATTTATAACTAAATTATTGTGTTTAACATCTCAAAACTGCTCAGTGGATTATGAGGAACGCCGTAGGGGAAAACTTCGCTTTAATTTTCACGGGGATTTGTTAACCGAACGCAGGCTAATGAGTGTTTCCTTCGTTTTTTTTTTTTTCTTTCATTCATCTCTGATCAGAATTTTGCGCCGTGAGTGAGAATCTAATCCGCGACCTCCCGCACAGTAGCCGCCAATGCTGTACATCGTTTAAAACTGCAGTGCAGATTTGGCGACGGAAATTGAGTACGTTCACATCCATGCCATGCTAATATTTCTCCAAACACCAGTCGTCGTGAAAATGTACAACGTTCGCTTTCGAGGAGCATAACATTTTTTTTATGGCTGTCATTCACGACGACCAAATCATATGTTGACCTAACAGATTCGTTCATTGCAGGCAGTAACTTTTCCTTCTAACAGCTGTGAGTTCAGAAAATAGCAATTTGCAACAACGAAGTAAAGCAGAACACGCAGCGCTGCTATGCAGAGAGATCCCGGCGGCGGAACTTTCTTGCCAACCAGCACCTGCTCCGAAGGCGGGACTTGGGGGCGGGACACTGCCAGTGACGTCACACTGTTTGCAAACAGGGAGAGGTCTATAAGACAACGGGGTCAGAGCTTTTGCAGCGCGCACAGACACTTTCCATGGCCGCATCGAGCTGCGCAGCAACGGCGTCTCGGGCGAGGTTGGGCGCGAGGTACACGGTCACCACAAAGACTTCGTCTCCGGTGTAGGCGAGCATGTATGTACAGGCTGTTTCACACTTAGGGGAAATCTCGGAGCGCGTCGCATCGTGATGCGGCCAGCGCTGCAACCACGCGCCGTCAGCAGCTTGCGCGTGCGCAGATGTACAACTCTACACCCTTGAAGCGTCTGCGCACGCGCGAGCTGCTGCCGGCGCGCGATTGTAGCGCTAGTCGCATCGCGATGCCAGGCGCTCCGAGATTTCCCCAAAGTGTGAGACAGCCTGTACATGTCCTCGTACGGAGACGCGTCTCCCACCGGCGAGGTGGCAACGGCGTGCGATATCATGTTGCCGATGAGGGTTGCAACGTGGGCTTGTTGGTTACTCATTTGAACAGCTTTTGGTTCTCGTGTCCGTGTTTCCTTTCGCGCTACACCAAAAGCTGTTCAAATCATGTTGCCGTACGCCGAAGCACGCGCCTACCCTCGCCCACACTCTCCCATACACGCGGGAGCTCCGCCGAGCTGAGTTCTCGCGATGCGAGCGCCCTAACGCGCTCCTCCTCTCCACTCACTCTCCGCTGATCCGCCCGCACCACCTGCTCCGGTTGCTAGGGGCGAGGAGGAGCGCGCGCGCTCGCAGCTGTTGCTATGGGAGAGGGGGGCGGGAGTGGAGAGATCGCGGACGCCGCATGGCGCCTGACATAGCCAGTGCCACCTAGGGCGCTGACATAGCTCGACTCAAAAAATTGGCCGCGTATCTGCGTGCTTCGCTGCAAATGTCGTCTAAAGACGATGGAAGAGGCGCTGCGTGAGATATGAACGCCATCTGGCAATACGTCGGGAAACGTGAATGCTGTGTTGCGGGCTGGTAGTCCCGGCGCAGCAGCAGGCGAAGACCGGTGGTGACCAACGCGACCGGCAGGGACGCCAGCCAGCCCGAACACGCGGTTTGGCGCGAAGCGCCGAAGCAGAAGAAATGTCCGCACTCAACGAGTACTCTCCACACACTCTTTTATATTCACGTTGTTCACGTCGCCTGGGTAAAGCAGGAATGCCAGAGCGGCGCCCCATCGCATTCGTACAGTGCAATACTGAACCGAAACCGAAACACAACAATGAGCTCGTGCAGAGGGCACGGTGGAAGCCAAGTTTCGGCGCAGTCGCATTTTCAGCGCAGCTTAAGAAACTAGGGTCTCTAGAATTACGTATCTATGTATTTTCTATTAAAGGAACACACCACCTAATGTTTACCTAGTGATGTTGCGCCTCAGATATGCGTAATGTTCGCTTTTTGATCAACAATGTACACAAGTATGAACCTAGTCAGCCGTTCACGATGGCTGGCCCTTGGGCAAGTGGTTCAACTTTGGCCGAGTGGCTGAATCGATGGACGTGCCGACAAACAGAAAGACAGACAGAAAGACAGACCAAAATTTCTGCGTTTAAGTTCCCCAAGAAAGACTATCGTCTTTAAAAAAGATGTGGAGAGAATGATAGGCCGTTCCGGCAATGGGCACACCTTCGCTTCTTCTCCGTACTTGACCTCCTCTCTCTCTATTTTTCGACGTCTTTTGTTGAGCGATAAGCCGGCCTTTGCAGGAGCGTGCGCGTCCTTAAAGGGGCCCTGCACCCATATTTTACCCTCCAATTTTTACATCGGAACGCGTTCCTTGTATCGTCCTGAGATGAATGCAAAAAATTTTGGAGATAGACGCACGGAAACGGAAGTTATTGAACTTACAAATTCAAAATAAAAGCAGACGACAGAAATTGGCGTACCCTTTCGTATTTCACTCGCCCAGTGACGTGTCATTGGAGTTTTGTCTGCTTCCAATCAAAACGCGACTTACATTTTGCCATACCGGAACCCCGCAGTACATGGTGGCCTTCTAGTCGCAACCGGGCGCCGCTCCTTTTGACGGCTTCTGTGCCGCACAAGTTAGCAGGTGACTGTATCAATGTATGATGACATGAGAGGGAAGAACGGTAGGCCGGTAGGACGTTCGAACGTTTCAGAAACGATGAGCTCCTCCGACTGGACGGACCTTGAACGTGAACTCCTACCGCGCACTTATATCGAACCATGAGGAACGTGCACACAATAAAGTTTACTCAACACAATGCTGGCAGGTAGTTGATGGTAGGTACGCAAACACACCTAGACACCTCGAGCACATGGAAAATCTGTGTAAGGCAGAAATGCAAAGCACAGTGTATTGATGAAGGCTGCGCCTTGAGTAGACCGTTCAGCAGCGTCATCTGTGTCGCAGTTTCTGATAAGTTAAAATCGATGCACACATTGGTGTCCTTTTCGCAGCTGTAACGAGCATTAAACACATTAAAATGAGTAAATTCCACATGCTGAGTGTGTCGCAAGCGTGTTCTATATATTATTTATTTCCCACCAATCAAAACGAACAGCATAAGTCACGCACGCTACCTCACTTCCTGTAACAGAAATTGTCGTTGTACGACGCTGCAATCGGCGCGGAAACCCATTTCGGAAGCAAATTTCGGAAGCGGAGCTTCTCAGGAACATAAAAGCACCATTACTTTGACATGGCCGAAAAATCGCCGGAGTTGGCCTTTAACCCTTCGCGCAGCACGCATCGCCATGGCGCACGGCTGCTGTAGTTCAAGACAGTATCCTCCATTTCTTTACATTCGTAATACAACGATAACGGCTCGGTGGGTCACGATGTTACGGCTGCTTCGTGGATGTGGACGACGGATTTAAGATGGCCATTGGACCGAAATGTGGAAGCACCCGCGTCGTGGATGTAGGGGGTGCTCCAATAAGACAGCCTAGCGGACAGCTCATTCCAGTACTCACGTAGCCAGCGAGCTAGGCAGCTTTACACTTACTAGCTATTGTAACAGCTTCGCAAAGACGGCGTCGGAGACAAATACGATTAGGCTGCTTTACTTCCCGAACAAGATGGCGGCTGAGCACATTGCTGGATCTTGCCGGTTTCGTCGTATGCCCACAAGCCTTTATGACCCGCTTAATGTAAGCCGCATTCAGTTTTTCATAGAATTGAACACGAAGGAAGTTAAATAACAATTGACTGGTTTCCTTAGCTTCCTCTTGTGGGCGCGAGGTGGTGTCATGTCACGCTGACGCCGCACAGACGCGTTTCATTACTCGAACGACTGTGCCTCGAATCTGTCTTGAAAGTTGTCAACGTAGACTGTCAACGACGATGTTCAGAAGAGGAAGACAGCCATAGGTGCATGCTGAAAAAATGCCGTGTGGTCAAAACAATCCGATTCTCAAAATATAGGGCGTGCCTGCAGATGATAATTTTGTGGTTTTGGCACGTAAAACCCAAGTTTATTACGCGATATGTCCACGCGGTTGACGAAGCAATTAGTTTCTTTTCTCAGTCTCTTTGTTAAACAAGACACGTTTGGTTGTAGTAGGAAGTGTGCCTCGGGTGATCAGCAATAAACGTTTGGAATGTGGTGATTCATTAAACGTTTTGCTCAAGTTAGCGACGTAGTATTATGTGGTGTAGTAAGCGCATCGTGCAAACTGGGCTGAGAGCACGCTTTCGGTCTTGAACCACCTCCGCGTGCCTCGAAGTGGATAGTTTGTCTTATTAATGTGGTGCTTGTAATCGATGTGCTGACAGAGCGTCAACAATTTAATGAAACCGTGCACTTTGAGAGCACGGTTTCATTCGGAGCTTGCGAAAGCAACGATGTGGTCAATATGCACTTTGTTTTCCTTGTTCCTACAAGAATCGCGCGTGACTGCTTTTCTAAAGCAGGAAGGAAATTATAGGTGAGCTGTTTTAAATATTGCTGAAATTATAATAGCCGTACTACATCAAAACGTATAAATAATGCAGAGCATACCAGTTTCAAAAGCAGTATGAATAATCTGTAGGGGTGTGCGAATATTCGAAAGTTTCGAATATTCGTCGAATATTACATTCGGAATATTCGTATTCGATTCGAAAATTGTGTATTCGAAAAGTTTCGAATATTCGATAACTGCGAATATTCGAAAAATTCGAATATGCGATTCGATTATCATGCATAAAATAACTCGTCTTCCACATTTCTGCTGCGTTCGTATCGCTAAAAACGTTGTCGAGAAGAGCGATAAACATCCTAAGTACACGGAGGCACGATATCTGCCTGCGACGAGCGCCCCAATACGTATGATTTATTGCTGGTGCATCTCCGACGTGCAGCGCTGTTGGCGATCATGTAACCGTACATTTTCAATATTATGTGGCCGTAACGTGCCGCACTACCACTCGTTGACTATGCGGGACCACTTCTGAAGAAAGACAGTGACCCACGTGACTGGTGGCGGGCTGTTCAGATACCCCAGTCTGGCAAAGCTTTGCCCCATGTAACTCCCTATACCAGCCACTTCTGTTCCAAGCGAGCGTGCCTTTTCAGCGGCAGGGGGGGGGGGGGGGGGGTGTCTCTGTTACAAGGGAGCGCCTGCTGCCTAGTCATGTGGAGCAACTCATATTTCTTCATGATCACATGTATTCATAACTTTCATTGTGCCGTGATATTTGCTTGTGTTGTGATGTGCATTGTGCTAGCCTGGACATTGTGTTCTGGAGATAGCAGTGTATGTTGTGTTGCCAGTTAGGCTTATATTTTTACAGCGAAAGCTGTTATGAGATCATTTCACCGGCCGTTTTTGGCGCCGTAGTTGTCCGCCGCCGCCGCCGCCGCCGGTGTCCGTAACCAGTATCGCTCGAAATAAGAAAAAAAGACGAAATAAGAAAAAAATTCCAGGATGGAACGAGGTGCGAACCTGGGCCCTCTGCGTGGGAGCCCAGTATTCAACCTCTGAGCCATGCCGGTGCTTGAAACTGCTTTGCAAAAAGGTCCTATACAGGCTTCATGTCGGGAAGGAACCACATTATCATATGCAATATAGCGTGGTAGAAGAGTAAAATAAGCACCAAGCGTCGCACAACGCGAATTCTGTAACCAGGCGTCACACAAAGCGAATTGCGCAACGAGTAGTTGAATGCTTCCAACCAAGGAGGTTTAAACCTCCTTGCTTCCAACCCATTACACGGCTCTGCCATAATTCTTCGTCGTCATCAGGCACAGCATCAGCAAAGTGCGCATAATGCCTTACATGCGTTTAGCAGGTACTACGGCTCTCCGTAGAATGACGAAAAATGGCGCAGTGCCTGCTGCCCTACTTCTAAAAAATTACAATGATTTATAGCGTAGTGGGTTCCTCGCAAGTGCACTTGTATTGGTTGCCAAGGAAGCCCATAAGCGCATGATCCATTTCCTCGGGGTCTCAGTAAAATTACAATGATTTATAGCGTAGTGGGTTCCTCGCAAGTGCACTTGTATTGGTTGCCAAGGAAGCCCATAAGCGCATGATCCATTTCCTCGGGGTCTCAGTAAAGTTCTTCGCCCCCCCCCCCCCCCCGTCTCTCTCCCACGTCAACGTATGTTATACAGCATGACAGGAGAGGGAAATAGCGACCGGGCGTCATCCAATGCAAATTACATAACTGGTGGGCCGTTTAAAGCTTCCAACCCATTACAAAGGGCTGAGCCATAATTCTTCATCGTCATCAGTCGTCGCGTCAACAAAGTGCACATAATGCCTTACAGACGTGTAGCTGGTGTCTCGCTTCTCGGCAGAATGTCAAATAATGGCTTAGTAGGTCCTTCCCAACTTCACAAAAATTGTGATTTATGCCTTAGTGGGTACCTTTCTAGTGTACTTGTATTGTAGCCCCAAGAGAGCTTTCAACGGGCTCTAGAAACGCCGCTCTTCCAGCTTTCGCTGTGACTGTGCTGCGGTTTCAGCGCAGGGCTGGCGTCTTTATTTTTCTTCAAATAGCTACATGTTAAATAAAATATTGTTACTGTGGAGGCATTTTTTCTTTCATATTCGATATTCGATTCGATATTCGAAGGTGAATATTCGTATTCGATTCGTATTCGAAAAATGTGATATTCGCACACCCCTAATAATCAGTTGTCTTATCTTAGCAAATTCTTAAACTTCGATTTTGAGCGAAATGTACAAGAAGTAACAGATCGAAGTTGCTCGGAACATGTATGTGCACGCGCTTGCCATAGACGTCAGACTCTGCCCAGGCGGCGCTGCGAAAAACACCGCCACCAGCGCCCTCATCGTAGCCCTGGCACTAACTGGGTAGTGCAAAGAGAGCCGTCCGCAAGCGAATGTGCATAGGCCGCAATATAACCCTCCTCTTTCGTTGGTGTCGAGGCGCTGTTTCCTGAAAATCAAGGACCTGGAAAGCTTCTTCCGCCAATCCGCGCTTCAGAAACAAAGGAAGCTGATCAAAGCGAACTGCGAGTACAATGCAAAATTAGTTTTAGCTATTACCGCACGCTGCAACTCTCAAGTACAAGCGAGCATCACACGACACCGAGTTCGAGGCAAGCCCTCCGACATCCGTTCTCTAGAGCCTAAATGCGTTAAAATCGGGTATATACGTATGCCACAGCGATAAAGTACCTACATACACGATCAATTTACTTAGCTATGCATCTTACGATCAGTGGTACAAAACTCGGTTCATCAGGGACGAATGGCTCCGGCGATTTTCGCCTTTTCAGTTACATTCTCCCTTATTCATCTCTCGCTTTCTGTGCAATTGGAGTGTTTTATTACGCATCCTCAAATGGTCTCTTCATGGTCGTCTTCCGTTTGTATGTACTGCAAATGGGGATACGTGCGTGTCCACTTTCACGGGGTACAACCAAAGGCAAAACCGTGGCCTCCGAGATAGCTACGGCAACAGCGGAGGACACGGTCGAAACAAACCTGAAGGGGGTCGCGACCAACATTCTGCGATTTACTTGTATGACGCACGTGGTGCTGTTAGCTAGTTAGAACCAGAACTCTGAGCCTTCAAAACGTACGTCCGCGATGCTGTGTTGTGACGATCAACTCGTCGCGGTGTACGTATCACGCGTCTCCAGTCTGCCTCTAGCTGCTCACTTCGTGTTACACGACAAGCACCGCGGTCAGAGCCTCTACTGAGCTTCATAGTCAAGGTTACCACGGTTTTGCATCAGGGCTACGCAAAACAACAGCAGAGCCACACATTCATGCCACCGGCTGTGGAGAACGCGGGTACTTCGCTTACCCAACACGCTCGCAACGGCCCGTATCCAGCGCTCTCGTCTTTCTTCTTCGTACGACAACTATGGAAATCGGTAAAACTGAACGTTGTTATTCAGTTTTTTACGTCCGTGGCAATTCACAACGCAACAGTGCGTCTTTTGCGGAGTTTCTTCGTAGCGTACGGAGGGGTATCGTCTGCTGCTGTTTTCGCCGTCGTTCAGGCGAGTGATCCAGCAAGCACTTCACGACGGTTCGGTGGCGCGTCCGACTAGCGGAGAGCAATTCACAGCTCTCGTTCTGAGTGCTAAATGCGCAAACACACGCGATATTAAGCTCAATCGTTGTTTCGCACTCGCTAGTTGCACCTCGTCCCATAGCAAACTGTGCGAGAGAGTCGGTCTATGCACTACTCAATACTTCTCCGACAGGTGGCGCCACACGTCTTGGAAACGTCTTGGAAACTCCAGAGTCTGACGTCTATGGGAGACCAGCGCTGGATAGGTGGCGCGCCGAAAAAGGGCGCCTGGCGGGGAGTCGCGACATAACTCAGCCGCTCGCATGGCCTCCGCGCCGCCGGCTAATCTCGGAGGCCGTGCCGCTCGCGCTCAGACGACCGGCCGCACTGTACCGCGGTGAGCGCACGCGCGTGTGCCGTTCCCGTGCTTCATTTTGGCGCGAACAGCTCGAGCAGCCACTGCGCCAGTAATACTGCTGTATGGTTTAGAAAAAAATAACTTTGTCTGAAGGCTACTTTCTCAGGAAAGCAGTGGAAAACGGAGAGAAGTCCTACAAAGCAGACTACGTCTGTGCATACGGCGTCAAAGAGACGGTGCTGTGCCTTGGTGGCGACTCCGTCGTCACCATTTTCTGGTTGCGTCCTGGGATTTGTGTCAAGCTAGTGCAGGCTCACAAGCCTCCACTGATAAGTACGTGCTGCGTCGATACCAGCTGCCCACTACTGCAGTACCAGCTGCCCACTACTGATACCAGCTGCCCACTACTGCAGATTCCCGGCCACGGTGGCCGCATTTCGATGGGGTTGAAATACAAAGAACACCCGCGTACTGAGATTTATGTGCACATTAAAGAACCCCAGGCTGTCAAAATTAATCCTGATTCCCACACTTTCGCGTGCCTCATAATCATACCTTGTTTGGCACGTAAAAGGCTAGCAAGTGTCGATGTTGATCAAACACGTTTATTCTAAGCAGGCACAGGCAAGCGAAAAAACTAACACAGTACCTTAGGCGAATTAAACGGCGAGTAAAAATCCAAGATATTTGACCCTTTTCTAGCGAGGCATAATTGCGATGGTACTTCGCCGCGGCGGCCAATACACAAAGAAGCTTTACCGCATCGGCTGACTCCAGTAAGCTAAGCTTTGAGTAGTCCGCTGATTGTTCGTGACAACTCTGTCTGTAGCACAAGTAAATTTCAACGGAGGCATCCATCGCGGGCGTATTTCTTTTAACTTTGCAGCGGCTTCGGCGAACGTGCCCCCGTACACATCTCGTAGACAGACAGCTTTCCTTCTGCGTAACTGTTTGCAAATGATGCAGACTACCTGCCTATCGTATCATTCATTGCACGCGGTGGCATCAGAAATGAACTTGGTGGTGGTCAGATGAAAAAATTGTTACATATGCTGCATCCTGCATAATATGTACGTTTTTTTACGACAAAACACCGATTAAATTCCTCTCGTTGGCCCCGGTTTCCACTGGTGGCCCTCACTATCGAATAAATCTAGCAGACACGCGCAATTCGCTTTAGAAACCAGCCCGACGCCACTAGACAGTAGAGCAAGAGCAGAACATACTGTGCTCGCCTGACTGCCGGGATGCAACGCCGCATCCTTTCATATTCATATGTTTTAGAAGGAAAACCATAGAAGGATACGTCCTCCCTCATTTCTACGTATTGTGGCAGTTGAAGGCGCAACAGTACCGCCTGCATCCTCTTGTTTTCTTTCGGCGATACGCGCCCGCATCGCCTCAACCAGTCGCCACTTTCGTCCGCGGGAGCGGCTGGAGTATGCGCGCTTTGACCGCCAGGGCGGCCGCGGAAACTCCAGCGCTGGTTCCCTATAGGCTTTTTTTTTTTTACCTTCCTGCCTGAGCGAAGGCGCCCCTAGCGACAAGAAGCGCAGATCTGGCGGGATGCTCTGACGCGCTCGCAAAGGGGTGAAGTCGAGGAATTATGCCTTTTACGATGACTATTGGCCTCGAGGCCCACCACTGGAAACGCCGGCGCCACCGTCGGCGTGACGTGCTTGGCAGGATCACGTGGTCTCAGCGGCCGCGTCGGCTGCTTGTGGCGCACTGCCGCGTGCTTTGAAAACGAGTTTCAAGTCCCACATGCGCTGCTGTCTGTTCAAATTCGGAAGTTTTCTCTCATTTTCTACTCAATTGAAACCATTGTAATAGAGTGGCTGCCTCCGAAGGCGACGAACATGGGGCTCTACCGCTCGGTGCCGCAGTGCCGCGCTTACGCAAAGGAGCCCAGTGTCAGCCTGCACTGGTAACCGCGGGACAAGAAACAGCGTGAAGCATGGGTTGTAAAGCTAAGAACCGGCAAGTAGCCATCCGCTACGAGTCTTGTGTGCAACAAGCACTTCCGCGACCAAGACTTTTGTTACTGCTTCGGGCCTGCGATGTTCGGTGAGTAGCAGACAGCGCGCACTGAGACGATGGCTCGCGCGCGCTTCCCGCCGGCAAATGATGCTTATCTGCCACAGGATGGTAAAAGCGCTACCTTTTACCACGTGCGATTCCATCTCAGAACCCTCCAATGCGACCTCTTTATCGTCGGCCCCGTGCTCAGCGTCCACAAAATCGGCTGCAGATGCGCAAGTCATTGTTTAGATATGTTAAATTAAAAAACGCACAGGGTCCCTTATGCATTCGTTAAAGATGACTAGAAGGCGAAAGCCATCTTCTTCTTGTCAGTCGATGTACTGATTCTCCCGCGCCCCCCTCCAAAAGCGTTTTGCGCCTAACGCGGTTTTGCACGGCCTCCGTGACCGATCACGGAGGCAATGCAAAGCGACCATGACGCGTGAATACATCATCATGTGACGTCACAATATGTGACGTCATAACGACGCTACATATTTTGGCGATCTGTGACGTCATGATGACGTCATATGGTGACACCATCACGTGACGATTATTTTTTGCATCACTCGTGTTGACGCCGCCGACGCGGGACGCCGACGGGCAACCTTCCTATTTGATGAGGCATGCATTGCTTCATAAGCTACATAAATTTTGCATTGCCTCCGTGATCGGCCCACTGGCCAACCCCATGTATTTTCTTGGAGCCTCATTTATTTACGTGGGAAAGATGCCACCCTGTTGGCGTTAGACACGACACTGCTGCCAAAATTGCTGGGGTACATGCCAAATAATTACTATCCTGTTTTGCCGCTGTTGGTTGCTGCAATAACTTCTATTTTATTCACCGCTATTTCAAGTTCATGTGGGTCCTAGTTCACAGCCGACGTTTGCAGAACAAGTCCGCAAACGTTACTGTATTTTCTTTCTTTTCCTAGGCGTCGCATGCTACTACATGCTCGGTCTCGTAGACTGGTTCTTCTTATTTGCTCACGTTTTGTGCGAGCACCAAACGAAATGAATGCGCGGAATAAAGAAACATAAGCAGCGGCATTTGCCCGCTGAGAAGACCGATCAATACGCAGTGCGAGACAACTTGTCAAATGACATTGAAACGTACCCGAATTTAGACCAAAAAAGAAAAAAAAACACTGAATCGTCGGGACGGCAGATCACAAAGTTGCCATGCGCACCGAAGCCGCAGTTGTAAGGAAATTGTTTTTGAACTGCTCTGATAGCGTCCGCGCAACAGTAGTTGTTTGTTTACTCACAAATTCTCATATTTTGCGGCCTAAAGTTCACAGCGCGGTGCCAAAACGCGCTCGTAGCAAAAGCGAAACCACCAGTACGAACATACATGCAGACGCTCATACATGCAGAGGCACCGTCAGTCGTCGCGAACCCGTGCGATCGCTGGCTTGGGGCTTCTTTCTGTTATGCTCCGTTTGGTTACACAGGCAGTCTTCTCTAACGAGATATTTCACATAGTTTGCACTCAGTGAGTGACTACCTTTCACGCAAGAAGCCGGTTCAGGGGTCTGCAACGCGGTGACAGCGTGAAGCGGGTGCTCGGTTTTCTGCAAAGAGACAGCGACTGTAGACTATCTTGTGCTTTCAGTTCGTCGAAAATGATTATTTTGACATTAAAGAACACAGTTCATTTCGAAAGTACTTACAGAAATGCCCTGGAGGGCTTCCGCGAGGTGTTTTTGTAGAGCGCCGACAGCAAAACCTATGGGGAGCGCGCCGGCGGTATCCTGCCTAGCACGCAATCGAGGCGCGTCCGATAGAGGGCGACTCCGTAACTCCTCGAGGCCAATTGGCCGCGAGATCGAGCGGAGTCGCCGCCTGGCGGCTACTGGCTGAAGCGCGCCAAGTGTGGATTGCTCCATGCGTCGTCTGCTAGCCGCGTTGTGTTTGCATGTGCGCGTACGTCATGCAGGGCCTCAAAACGCGGTTTCTTCCGTTGCGTTGGTGCAACTTTAACCGCTCGAACGTATGCCTAACACGATGTAAAGAAGCATTTGGCCTTGATCGGCTGTATATGTACTGTAATAAGATCAGTGAGTGCACTTGTCGAGAGTGCTGTGTGTGGTCGTCGTACCGTCCGTTTGCAAGGGTCATATCAGTGCAGGTGCCGCTCTGTGGTTCAAGCGCATTGCAAAGTGCACTTGGCGTTGTCCTAAAGATGAGAAGTATTAAATCTCATGTGAATATAGCCTTTTAGCGGCTCGGTGGTTAAAAAAAGGCTCTCATGCACTTGCGCGTTGTGGCTAGGTGTATAACTTCGGGACTGTCGTATATAGGTTACGCGACGAGCTTTAGTTGTGTACGGTCCTGGTCCCACTGCAGAGAAATATTTCTGTCAAGTCACGCCTGACACTTCGGTACTTAAATTGTCCCCTAAACAGAACAGAAAATGGAATGACACGGAAATCGCAAAACTGAGTTGCCTTGCGCAATTATAACTTGCGGCGAAATATATACAAAGACACCCGTGTACTTGCGAGGATAGCTTATGTCTGTCAAATTTGCGCTTTGGCAAGTTCAGTGTCGGAAGTGCGTCAGGCCTGAATCTCTTCCGCGAAAACCCTTTAAAAAAAGAGAGCGAGCGAGAAAAATATATTCATCAAGATCAACGGTGGCGATAAACTCGCTCGCGCATTTTCATCGCTTACGTGGCGAGTGAAGGCTCATAAAACGATACCCTTTACTATGCACCAGATCATGCATACACACTTGCCGCGTTTCGGTGCACGTACTTGCCCTGCGGAATACTGAGAACTGTTCTCGCGGCCGTATAAACACAATAGGACATGCGCGAACTACAAAAGGGCTCGGGGACTCTCGTTTAAACAGACTCATAGCCAAGCGCGAACAAACTTTGCATTCACAGCGCAGACGGTACTTGAATGACAAAGAATAAATTCCATGAATTAATTTTCTTCTTTCTCGATTGATTCTCGCTTAATTTTCCTTCGGAAGTGTAGGAAAATCAAAGCACAGGGAAGCTTCCCCGAGCGTTCGCTTACTGAGACCGTCTTCACGCTCGTAGTGCACAGCAGCAACAAGCATATAAATGCACACATTAGCGAAGTTATCGCTCACTACTCACCATTCTTTCTCGTCTACGAATGCGAATGCACCGTCGTCGAAGTGCTTGCTGCACACCATCGCGTACTTGGAAGGCGTCCTGCCGTTACGAACCCTAACGAGCCACAGTCAGCGACGTTCCGCGTCGGTGGGATAAAAATGGAAGCTTATCCCTGGCTCTGTGCAGTATGTGCGGCATTGTGGCACCGAACAAAACCTCACCATCGATAACGAAGAGTTTTCTGCGGGTATGGAACACAAAATCACGATGCGAAAACAGAAGCCCGTGCACTTCTACACACACCACACGAAACCAGTATCCACACTAGCGGGGTGACGGTGCTGCCACCTATAGGTCGATCTCGCCGCGAATACCTTTCGTGCTTTCCGCGCTTGGCCAGTGACCAGAGCGACGGTCCGTCCGCGTTATCAACGCGATCAGTCAGCCGCAGGTGGTGGACGATAAGAATAATATAGCATAAAACATCGCTCCGCGATATCACCCCTGCTCGCTCCACGCTCCGGCTGTGACAGCGCGAAGTATTTTCGCGGGCAGTTCGTTTTGTGTCGAACTCCAGGAATAATTGCTGCGTTGTTGGGTGCAATAACACGTACAGGAATTATCCGGGCACGCGTTTTTACCGGTTTCCATTTATAGAATATGAACGGAATCGGCGTGAACGGTGGATCGCACTCGTTCGACGACAAAAGTGAGTTTTGTGAATAAATGGGGTATTTTTTTTCTGGGGCGTGCATTTGCCCGTGATTGTTGATCTGCCGAGCAACGCCTCTTGCACGACGCCGTGAACGTGCCCCGCTTCGAGGAGGCGCCCCTGCCGTTCTTCAGATTAGCTCCTCGGAAGAAACTATCTATATCACGTAGCTCTCTGAATCCAAACGTAATAATAATTGGCACGCTTTGCAGTGTCATGGCAGCAAAACACGAGCCGCGACGACGAACTCGGCTGCACTGGTTAAGTCAGCGCAGCGAATGCAGTGCCATGGCCGTTCGATGGAAAGCGTTTTTTCATTCAGCGGCCGTGACAGTGCAATTGCTGGTATCGCCAGTTTCAAGCTGCCGCGTTAGCTCGAGGGTGATAAGCTGCGACTGTTTAGTGGGTGAGACGGCCCGCGTTACGCGTGCGCTATTTCACTCAACGGGCTCGTCACCTCCGTTGTCTTCCCCCAGTTAATGCATTTTATGTTGCCGCGTTCGCCTGAGGATACGCGAGGTCTGGAGAAGCACATGCGCTAATGCTACGTTCTCTGACAGCTGATAACAATTTGACGTCTTTTGGAAGCAAACGGGAAAGAGAACGCCTCAAGCGAAGCACCAAAACACGGCGCAGTGGCTTGCCGCCGCCTGCGTCGTCTGCTCCATTATCCCGCCAAATCTGCTGCCGTGGCCGCTTTGGCGCTGGAGTCAGCGTGCGACTGTGGCGGCTCCTAACGTATGCACGGTGCCCATAGGTAAAGTGTTCTAGAAAGGGGTAGTGGGCTGACTGGAGGCCGTGCACTGACGCACTTTATGTCTCACCTGGTAGATGGCGCCACCACCACCTGCAATGTAAGCGACGCGTTGCTGCCCTCAGCGCGAAGGTTAGTTTGCCAGCGCTTCAAGCACAAACTACTCTTGTGCAACCCCTGTACACAGCCATTTTCGTTGCTTTTTTTTCTTTTGCGTGAGCATATTCTTGCTTTGGCCGTTGTTCGGTTCTGGCGCATGAAGTATCGCTAAACATGAGCGCGTCAGCAGCGGGCGCCGGATGCAATATATGCTGTAAACCGCCAGTTTTGTATTGCAGTAGCGAGCTCTCGCTTAAAAAAAAAATCTCGCAGTTTTATTGCGTTTAGATAATTAATTAATTTATGGGGTTTTACGTGCCAGAACCACTTTCTGATTATGAAGCACGCCGTAGTGGAGGACTGCGGAAATTTCGACCACCTGGGGTTCTTTAACGTGCACTGACATCGATTGCCTTTAGGTAAAAGAGACTAATATTTTCATGCTAGCGTTTGTACTCGGTAGCCTCTTGAGTGAGGTCATACTCTCACTAAATAAAACAATATTACTACAAACTTAAGCACCTTACGCGCTCTCAGTTGAGATATTCTCCTGAAAAGTGCAAGAACATGTGTGGGAGTGCACAGCAGGAAAGACCTATCCTAATCATGCCCAAGAAATAAAAGACCGAAAGTAAGGGTAGACCATGCAATCAGATTTGCTTCTTGAAGACCCCTCACATGCTGAAAATTATATTTGTGTAAGAAATTGCATGCAAACACCGCTATCAGTTAAGTGCAAAATTCAGTTAGCAATTCTGCTGACACTATAATATGCCTAAAAGGTTCATATGCACTCTTTTCTAAAGAACTATTTGTCCGCACTCCTGTATTTAGAAAAATGAATTTGTAATGAAGGTGTGGAAAAATGTAGACAACAATCGTTCGCGGAAATAAGTGAAAAGTTTATTTGGTGGGGCAGCACAATGACCTTATATACTCCACAAAAGCCATGCGTATCAATCACTTTCATTTTTTTTTTTTCAAAGTGAAAACAGATGGAAAAAAGCTGAAATAGCTTGAAGAGGGCCTTGCCCCGTTTTGTACTTATCAGCGTGTGCGGCAAAAAGCATGTCTCCTAAAACAGCCCAATAGATGCTAGAAAAATACTCACAAAGAGACGCTAAATATTTTCAGTAGCATACTTAGCATAGCATAAATTTAAAAAGTTCACAAAAGCACATGAGTACTCAACACATATTGTGCACACAATAAGTGAAGACACTGAATCAGAAGAAATACTAAAAAAATGACAAATAATAGACACATTTCCATTCAAACACATGCATTTTTATACAGATCTACTGACGTTCTGGTAGATCATATTAATCGCACTGTTGATGGTACGCCAAGGACCAAAGCCACCATTCACAATTGAATTAAGGGTTTATTGCTATAGTATGCATGGCGAGTGGCAATTAACATACTATCTTGCTTGTTTTTCAAATCTGGCATTTTCTTGTATTTGGGCCAGTGAAACAGAAAAAGAATATTCAGAGAAGATTCATACTTCAAGTTTAACCTACACTTGTAAAATCTAAACGCAGGAACAATAATAAAATTTAAAAAATCTTCTATAGCAAGGAAAAAAAATTTAAGTACAGCGGCTTATCTTGAAGTGCTTTGCTTTTTGGCGTTTGCCTGCTCTGTCTGTGTTTAGCCCCTTAATGTAAAAATGAAGTCGCGTAACAACATAGAATTGGATTATTTTTTGAGAGAGCATTGAGGCATGGCTTCGGCACCCAACCTCTTGCCAAAGCCTTGCTTTCACAATGGTCAGCACATCTAAAATGCTGTCTGCATGGAGTTCTTCACATGAAAAGCAGCCCGTGAACAAGTCTTGCTACCAATCTACATTATTCACAACTACAGGAACTGAAAAATGAAACGTATTGACGAAGCAATGCTCGGCCGAAAACCTGCAGCGACGACGAAACACAGCAGCAGCCCTACAGCAGCGGGGCGAAGGCGCGAAGGCTCCCATTGCTGACGATGGTAGCGCCGCCACGCGGGCACTCAGGAAAACGAAAACTCGTTCACATTTTTTTGCGCCGTACCCTCTCCCCGGAGAGTGGGCTCACTACCCAATATTCTAGAACACTATACCATAGGGAACCCAACCTCATGTTTGGGCGCAACGCTCGCGCGGCTAAGCTATGCGTTACTGGTGGAAGATGCTGCCCGCGAAGGCGTTTGTCGCCGGATTTGGGCAAGGACACGTGCACGCATGCGCTGCTCATTCGGCCCAGAGCACTGCTAGTCAGCAATAGTTACATTGTGACGCACCACAGATGCAGTCCGAGAGCTCTACGCGGAGGCGGGGGCGGTAGTGTTGTCGCATTGAATGCCCCAAGTTGCGATAAGAGCTCGACGTTGCTTTGGAAGCCTATGCGGTAACGCGCTCCTGGTCTAAAACTAAAGTTTTGGTGAGCATAAAAAATTAAAGAAAAAAAAAACTTTGAGGACGCTTGAGCTTCGCTTTCAAGAGCAGAACGCAACAGTGCAGTCGTGTCCCATGCGAATCGCATTGTCATTCCCTAGCCAGGCTTCGCATCTCGGTGGGCACTTCAACCGTGTTTCGGGAAAAAGAACTTTTTGCCGTTTAAAAGAATCTTGAATGCCTACTGCAATTAGCTAGAGTTGCGAAGTAGCCACTGCGCCATAATATCATCGTTTCGAATACAAAAAAAAACTGTAGCGCAAAAGGAGCAAGGAAGACGCAAGAACACAGCGTCGGCGTTTTTCTTCAAAAGCAGCGAAACAACTTGACCAATAAACGTTTTACTAAGTCATCATTCTGCGAATGAGCGAAGTACCTGCTACGTGTCCGTAACTCATTACACGCACTATGCTGCACGCATTATTCATGCTATTGTTGCTCATGATTATTATTAACTATGCTGAGCGCTGGTGGGTCTTTAAACCATCCACTCGTTGTGCAATTCACATGATGTGACGCCTGGGAAATTTTTACGCTTCTTCTACGCAACTTGACATACGTTAACGCGTGTCAAGTTGGCAGGATTCGTGCACGCCGGCCACGACCAGGATTTGGGGAAATGCGCACGGTAGCGCCATCTGTAGTCGGTGACAGCGGGGACCTGCGGTAACAGAATAGGAAATAGGCTAAAAAATAATATCTGACGAAAAAAGATATATATAGTTATCAAAAACGACTCCCGGTTCTATACAGCATAGACTTACTTGAACATTCTGTTAAAATTACAGTGTCGCGCTACAGACCGCGTGGCTTCCCAGAGTGTTTAATATTATACAATGTGGACCCATGTGTTTCTAATTGGCGGTGTTCAATTGTACTGGGAAGCCACACGCTTTTTTAGTGCGATACTGCAATTTTACCAAAATGTTCCACTAGGTATCTGCTGTATAGAACCCGGAGTCGTTTTTGAAAACTAGGTTTTTTTCAAGAGATATGATTTTTTTTTGCCTATTTCCCCATTCAGTTATGGCAGGACGCCTTTGCTGCCGCCGAGAGATGGCGCCACGTACAGGTGTCCCCTAATCCTGGGAATGAGCTTAGTTGTTTTCTCAGGGGTGTTCCCGTGAGCTGATTATAGGCATGGACTTCTGCAAGAAAGCAGCGCAATCACCGACTTGAAATAATCTCAAGTTTCTCTTTCTACAGAGAACGCTGTCGCCATGTGTCATTTCCACCAGTGTGACCGTTCCTGCGCGTTGCAGTGACCGTTCCTGCGCGTTGCAGTGTGACAATACTTGTGAGAAGTGACGTTTTCCGCGATTAAGATGGACTAGCAGATGGAAACACCGGACTGCTAATAGAAAAGGGAATATGTGCGGCAAGAGGTCTATAGTGAACTTTCATGATGGAAGTGTGGATGTCCTTTGCGAATGAGGTACATCATGTGGCGAAGGGAACAACTGCAGCGGTGGGTACATCGTATAGAGCGCAGCGAGCAATGGAAAGGAAAATGATAGACGTAACCTTAAAGGACAAGAAGAGAGCAGAGTGGGTCAGGGAATAAATGGGTGTTAAGGACATTTTAGTCGAAATCAAGAAGAAATGGACACGGGTAGGGCATGTAGCGCGTAGGCAAGATAACCGCTGGTCATTAAGAGTAACTAACCGGATTCCAAGAGAAGGCAAACGCGCGAAGGGGAGACAGAACGTTAGGTGGGCAGATGAGATTAGGAAGTTTGCGGGTATAACGTGGCGGCAGAAAGCACAGGACCGGGTTGATTGGCGGAACACGGGAGAGGCATTTGCCCTGCAGAGGGCGCAGTCGGGCTGATGATGATGGTGATGACAGAAAACTGAACCTCGTCACGAAGCGGGATGTTTATCCACTACCACGAATTGACGATATATTGGATAAGTTACGCAAAGCTCAGTTCTTTTCATCATTGGATTTAAAGAGCGGTACTGGCAAATCGAAGGGGACGAAGATTACGAGAAGACGGCGTTTGTGACACCCGACGGATTATACGAGTTCAAAGTACTCCCCTTTGCGTTTGTGCGCTGCTCCTGCAACCTTACAAAAGGTGATGGACACTGTCTTCTCCGAGCACTCAAATGGCAACCATGCCTTGTCGACCTCGATGATCTAGCAGTTTTTTCTTTTGCCTTCGATCAGCACGTGCACTGATTGAGAACACTACTGGATTCCGTTCCCGCGGCAGCACTGGCTATCAAACCGGAAAAATGCCACTTTGCATTTCGTGAGATTCGGATGATATTGTTTACGAAATCTATTTAGCATGGGATATTCGCAATGCCCATAGACTGTCGCGCCGCCAAGCGGAATTCAGGAGCCTCCTCTCGAGGAGGGTTAGTAGACGACAAAATGGCAGCACTACGCAGTCGCTCCCTTGTTCGGCTGTGCTAACCTGTTAACGCGTTGGCAAGGAAGGAACACTAGGACTTGGCATGTTCCCTGCATCAGTGAACAAACCGTGCCCTCCGTGACACGAGAAATCTGATTCGTTCTTGCGAGGCGCGAAGTTTTCGTGAAAATACGTGGCGACTCGCGCTTTCAATGCTAGCCCACAGCCTACGCATACTATCAGCTTCGCGAGGCTTTCTGTAGCCATGTAGGTTAGTTAAATGTTATCGTCTGACATATTCAGTTGAAGCTCACCCTGTTTTACTTGTATATAGCATTGGTCAGTGTTTCTTGTAGTGCATGAATCCCATAACACTGTACGCGGGAGGTCGCGCCGGCTCGCGATGTGCTCTCGTAAAACTGAGCGATCTCAAATTGTCGATACATTAAAATATGCCTCTATCCTTTGTCAGCAAAGTGCTCTTACTAATCGTGCGAGCGACGTTTCAATCATATGAGGACGCGTCTGCTCCCACGCCTTTCGTGTAGCGAACGCTTTCCACGCCGTCCTTCGCCAGTGTTTCATAGGTTTCATAGCCAGCGCTGCGCCGCTTGTTTTTGTACGTTTGTTGATAGGTGGCAGCACACTGCAAGCGATTTGCTCGTTGACCGATCTGAGAGCGAAATGTTCTGTTCTCCGCGCCCAGACGTCTCTGTAATTGTAAACGTGGTGACGCGGAGTGGTCGAAGTTGTTCGGCGGAGGAAATTCTTCAGATTGCTTCAGCAGTGATGTTGAAAGAAACCATCTTGACGACGAGGATTTTTCACTGGACGTAGGAGACTGTGAAGGCACCGAGAGTGACAGCGACGGTGAACGATCAGCTGCTAACTCACGAGGAGCGAGTTGCACTTCACGTCCCCCCGTGCGTTAATGTTCTTTCACGCTCGTAAGTCAGTTTGATTGTATTTAATGTATAATATCCTTGAGCGAGATCAAAATAAAAGCATAGTTCCTCTTGTGCATTGCATGTATCAATTATTGTGGATATTATGGAGCGCCGCATGCCGCCAACACGCTCGAGCTCGACCAGAGAAGCGAAATGGTTAAGCGTTGGAACGTGCAGTCACAGCCACAATCCACGCCTCTCGGCTAACTTCGCCGACGTTGCGAAAAGGATACGTGTACATTCTATTCGACATTCGTGTTTCGATCGTGCTGATCGAGCCTGCAACATGCGAGTGAAGTGAATTGCACACGGCTAGAGTCTCAGCATGGCTGTGACACAAGCGCTACTGAATGGGAAGTTAAATGCTTGTGTTCCGTTGAAGACGTAACTCCGCGTTCCCGACTGCACAAGTAATGACGACGGCGTACTATGTTTGCAAACCATCACCATGTTAAACGTGCGGTCTCGTGCAGCAGCGATGGCGCTACTCGCTGGCGGCCTACTACTGCGGCAAATCCGTAAGGCAGGCTCGGTACAACGTATCTATAAACGTTGGCTCGGTACGTACTACCTCGGAGTGCCTTTCTGCTCATACGTCAATTTTAGTTCATGCAGTTTTATGTAGCACGCACAGGATTTCGCAAAGCATAGTTATGCACGGTAACAGAGCTGAAATATAACCTTTCACACCGCAGCAAATAATTAGGTGGCGAGTACATAGCACTTTCCATGGTTTGGGAAAGTAGTTTAGTCTCATATCCAATTCAGCACAGCTCATGACTTCATCCGGTGAAAGTGGCACGGGGCCGTACGTCCGCACGTACTATCTGTTCCTATGCTAACAAACGGGTTGACCCTCCTCCTGGCGCCATCTTGAAAAGCACGGCGCGCCACCTATAGTTCGTGGGCATTGCGAATAATGACAGTATCATAAGCGTAGTGAAACAAACGAGCAAGTACTATATTAGGAATACCATTGATGCAAGCATTAAACAAAAAAGTTCTGAGAATAGAGTACGGAGGGAAACCAGTTTTGATTGAGAAGCTGCTTTGGTTATAGCGTAACGGTACATGTTGACACGTACTTGAAATGAAGTATAGTACATCTGAAGCGCCGGTGTAGCGCATGTAACACGCACACACTCACAAAAATAGAACGTGGTGTTGCTGTAGGTTGTAATAGTCTTTATTGGATCTTTGTCCTTGCAGCTGCGGTAATTGTGGTGCCATCTTTCAATGACTCTTCCTACCTTCGCTTTCCTGGTCTGGGCAACGGCCGTCTGTGGTTACTGGATGTCCAGCTGGCCATAAAGTCCCACTTCTACCGCTCCACCGGCGCCGCTGCACTCAGGCAAGTTGAACTCCTTGACTTTTTGGCGATGCTATATAAACCATAGAGAAGAAGCTAGTGAAAGAGGACTAAACAAAACTATATGCTTAAATGCTTCAATTACGAAGTGTGCGATGCATTCAAAACACTTTGTTTTTGTGGTCGCGCACCGTACAACTCGGGTCGTTGTCGGAACTTCCTGCACCCTTGCAAAAAACATGTCATTTCGCTGTAGAGGCGTGTTATATCTTTTACTTATATTCATAAGCAGAAGCTATGTAATTGTGTCAATCAAGCTATATGTATAGCTGCCCGCGTGGTCGCGCTTTGGCTGTTTAATTAAATTGGTGTGTTTCAGAATCGGCATTTAATGACATGTGTTCATAGCGAACATGAATAATAGATCATCACATGGATATGCTCAACTTGGGAAATTGAGCGTATTGTAGGCATTAATTGGACTTCATCTTCCTCATCTGTAAATAACCATCATCAGTCATTGGCTCGGGCGTCTTCTTCGTCGGCGATGTCCCAGCGTGACGAGGAAGGAGATGCGGAAGTCTTCATTTTAAGTTAGGGTCTCTAAAACAGAGTACTCCAGCTCTTTACACTACTCGGAAACATTCCAAAAGTACAAAAGAGTAGCAGGATACAAGCTAGAAAAAAGGTATGCAAAAATGAGGCTTATAAGAAACCATTCTGTTTAGCACAGCTACAGGCAACACTAAACCTCTGCAATAACTCTGTCGCGGGTTCAGATCGTGTAGTATACAATATGCTGAGACACCTACCTCCTGAAGCACAAAAAAAAAATTCGGCAGATCCCACGTACAGTGGGAGTCGATGTTATGCGAAGCATGCGGCAGGTATACATAGGTGACTGTGGCGTAACCTTTTTTTACTGAGCGACACGTTACAAAATGACGCTAAAGATTTGTATAAATTTTATACGCACACTTATATATGTTGAAGACCCGCATATGTGTTATATAACCAGTTGTTTACGGTTGGGTTGGGCAACGATTGGGCAACGTGGGTATTACCAACACCAGAAGCGGTCAGCTGATATGTAGTGCTTATACGTGTCCCGAGAACGCACGCACGTTTCACGAACCCGTGTGCATGTGTGCAAGAAGTTCTTGACAGTTCTTGAACAAGGGCATCATCGCCGTGATCAGTGAGCACCAGCAGCTGGTCATGACTTGTTATAGGATCCGGTCGTGATCGTGGTGACGAGGGGCCATGTGTAGTGAGGTATGTGGTATAGTAGAGCTGTTGGAATTTCTGGATGCCTCGGTCATTTCGTCGACAAATTGTCTGTCGACAGAGCCAGCGACATGTCGGAACCTGAAGCCACCCTTCGCGTTGGTGAGGTATAGGCCGTCGAGGCTGGTAGGCCTGGATAGTGCTACGTAGACCAACATCAGTGGATGGTGTTTGTCGTAATTGTCGACTACCTGGGCGTATGTGGCCTACGTAGCCTGGTCTACAAAGCGGCTGTCAATCAATCTGGCATAATCCTCGGTCAGCATGAGGCTATCGCCCAGCCTTGTAAGAAATGAAGAGGACACTGCGTCGTTCTGGCGGACTAAGTGCACTTTACGGTGCGGTGATGTGGATATCATATGTAACTTTCGTTAAAGTATTCCTCCGGGGTCGAGCAATGCTTCAATATAGCTTGCTGAATCATAGGAATACAAACGTAATGTTTATTAGACTGCTATCAAAGCGGAGCCAACACTGGAACCACAGACGTTAATCTGATATGACGCCTGTATCGTAGGAGTAGACATCGTAGGAGTATCATGTAGTGTTTATTGCTTTCTTGTAAAATTATATATCCAGCACCACAATCACAATTGACGTTGCACCGATATTACGCCTGCGTAGGATGTTTTTCCAAACCAATTTATAGACCTGGCGTGGCTCAGTGGTAGAATACCTGATTGCCACGCAGAATGCTTGGGTTCGATTCCTGCTGGGATCCTAATTTTCATTCTTTCCATTCGTTGAGTCAACGCCGCCATGTTGGTTTTACTTAATGCTCTAGCATTTAAATTAACAATGTCTGTTCTCGCCGTTGCTGGGTAGATATAAACTGTGTCTCACCTGTGGCGCATACCCGTACACCGCGGCCCGTGGTAAACGGGTATGTGCCACACGTGTCAAATGGAAAGGGTTTGACGACGTACGCGACAAGATTTTAACGTTATTCATGTCATGACCCGGCAGTCATATTCGTCAAATCCTCTTACCCTCCCATGCAAATTTTGGTCTACACCAAGTTAAGGAGGCGATCATGAGAGCACCCAGACGTAGGCGGCTAGATAAATAGATAGATAGGTAGATAGATAGATAGATAGATAGACAGACAGACAGACAGATAGATAGATAGATAGATAGATAGATAGATACGTAGATAGAAACGCTCAAAGTGCCAGAGGTTCGCTAAGAAATGCTTCGCATTTAAAAGCTCTCCTTTGCCTCTATAACTGTATATGGACTGCCAGCGACATTCGCTTTGCTTGGAAGGAGGCCATAGTGGTCCCTATCCTGAAACAGGGCAAGGACCCATCGCTTGTCTCGAGCTGCAGGCCTACAGCCCTCAAAAGTTGTCTGTGCAAAGTATTCGAAAACATGATCAACAAGCGACTGCTACACTTTCTTGAAACAAGGAAGTTAGTTGACCCATACCAGTGCGGGTTTCGGGAGGGTCGCTAAACAACGGACCATCTAATACTCACTGATGCTGAAATTCGCGAAGCATTTGTCCATAAGCAGTTTTTTCTCGGTATTCCTTAACACGGAAAAACCCTGCGACACAGCATGGCGGTTTGGAATACTGAGATACATCTCACACTTGGTCATACGAGGTAAAATGTTAATCGTAATCGAAAGTTACTTGTCCAATCGGACAATCTGTGTTCGAGTAGGCATTCGCCTTTCTTCGGGTGCTTTTCTAACGAGCCCCGCAGAAAGCCTCTACGTTGAATCGAACGAGTGGTAGCTCCACCTGCAAAGATCGTACATATCCTTCGTATATTTTTTCAAAGTAAGCGCAAACAACGAGCACCCCTCACACTCCGCTGTCAAGTTGTCCAGTTTTGCGATTTTTCACATCCGCACAGAAATCCTGTCCTTGTCTCGCTATACTCACTCTCATGCACAATATACACACTCAAACAGCATGTTGTAGTGTACTGGGTGACAGGGCACCACGAGATCCAAGGAAGCGTGTTGGCGGACCAGCTAGCTGCAGCCGTCCACGAAAACGCTGCCAATACACCCATACCTCTCCCTGCAATAGACCTAAAACGAAAGCTCACGGATTATTGGCAGGATTATGGGATAGGCAAACATTGCCTATTATGGGATAGGCAATCAATCTCGCGAATTGGCCGTCAGTATCGAAGTCACGCCGCACGGAAATAACTCTTGCCGGCAGGGTGTCGGAACGAAATGTTTTTCGTTTCGGTTTCAGTTTCGTTCCACCGCAAAATGTTCCGTTCCGTTTCTGTTCCAGAACGAAAAATAAAATGTTCCGTAACGGTTCGTAACATTTTTTTTTTTTTTTTGCACTTGACAGCCACACCGGCACTATGACAGTCATGACTTGAACTGGGGCCTTTTCAGATTCAACGAGTTTGTACCCGAGTTCGCGCGCGAATCACTATGATCAGACTCCCGCGGCGAACATCGGGTCCGCCCACTGCGTTGCTCTTGCCGTGAAGCAGTGCTCACGCCGCAACGCCAGCGAGCGGCGCGATTCATCTATGAGTTTAATCGCACAAACTATGCAGAAACGCACGAAGACCAAAGGTTACATCGCCACGTGGCTACGATGTCTCGCATTCAATTTCACCGCGCTCACGACGTACCACTCATAGTCACCAAGCAAGCAACGCTGGTGGCATCTTTGGCGAGAATTGTTACTATTTACATGTTGGTGGAGACATTGTTTCTACCGATTCGTTACTGCAGAAAAACTTTCAGACGTCTAATGTAAGCAGCGTACTCCCTTCTTTTCCTTCCTCCTCATTCTCACTTCCCTTCCCCGCACCTTGTTCTACATGGCCACGCTAAAGATGGCTGTGCTATATGGTTCTGCTTGCCTAACCGTAACGTCTTACATAGTTATGCTATGCTTTACGCTCTCCCCTCCTCCTTTCAGTCACCCCTCTTGCTATACACGGCTATGCTATGCATGGTTCTGCCTGCCTGATGCCATACGTGACCATGTCATGCTTTACCTTTTACCTTCCTCCTTTCCATCCTCCTCACCCTGATATCACTCCTTCTCACTCTCAATTCCTTGTCCCGCATCCTTGCTATACACGGCTATGCTATAATGGCTCTGCTTGCGTGACGCCACACATGGCTTTGCTATGGTTCACCCTCGCTCTTCCCCCTTTCCATCCTCCTCACCCTCACATAACTCATCCTCATCCCCACTTCCCTTTCCCGGCGCTTCCTCTACATGGTTATGATTTACATGGTTTTGCCTGCCTAATGCCATACATGGCTATGCTGTGCTCTGCCCTCTCCCTTCCTCCTTTTCCTCCTCCACACCCTCAGTTTCCTGTCTTCTTCCTTCGTGCTTCGTCCGTTTGTGCACTACCCAACGATGGATAGGTTCGAACTAGCCCGCCTTTCAGTCTTACTACACTATATTTGAGCTGCAATTAGTTTCTTTCTCGTATGGGCTATAAACGTTAATGAACGCATAGCTCATTCGCTTTCTACGTTGGTAATTAAAGTCACGATGCCACCGAGCATCGAGCGGGCACGATTACGTTGCGTACGTGTAAATTACGTCTCTTATGGAGCTCTGGCCATGGAGGATTCCGTTCCACCATTTTTCAGCTTTTCTTCGTTAACTGATTCGTCGAGGGGCATACGCGTAAGCAGATATCGCTGCGCTATTTCTGTTGCCGCCAGGCAGCGCTTAGGTCGTCTAAGATCCTTGGACTGCTGTCAGTTTTTTCTTAATTGTGACAATTCCTGACGCTCATTGATCGTGCGAAACGGAGGACGTCATCCTTCGGGATGGGGGACCAACACCCCAACGAGACCGCGGGCCCCAGCCGTCTGCCTACCGATGGACCGAAGGCGAGTGACCGTGCCGTCGTATCCGTTCCTTGTGACTCCACCGACAGCTCGTCCGTGGAAGAGATGGAGTCGGAAGCTGACTTCGCGACGTTCACCTCCCGCCGGTTGAAGCGAAAGCTTCGAAGGACGTCATCTTCAAGGGACTCGCAACCGGCGCTGGATACCGGCAAGCAGTGTTTTACAATCTCGTATGTGCCTACCTCTACAACAGACAACTTGAACTCGCTTAACTTCAGTCATTAACTGAATATTCTGAGCGAGTCACACCTGCGCAAGTGACTGAAATTCGTATAAATGGCAGGAAGAATATATTGTCAGTCGACGTGACAAACAAGACTATTCTCGAGAGGCTGAAGGCCGTCACACAATTGGGGGACTATCTCAGTTCGTTCCTCGCTCACGGAAAAGGAACAACGACTGGTGTCATAAACGACGTGGACAGTGACATCACTGACGCTGACCTCCAGAGACTTGTAACGTCGACCGTGCGAGCCCTGAATATCTGCCGCTTCGGGCAGTCTCGCTGCATCAAGCTAGTGTTTGATTCCGAGACTCTGCCTAGCCACGTCAAGGTTGGATACGTCCGACATCCTGTGCGCCCTTACGTGCCACGGCCTTTGCAGTGTCACAAGTGCTGCAGGCTGGGACACGTCAGCGCAGTCTGCAAAAGTGAGATTACTTGCCAGCGGTGCGGCGGACCTCATAAAATCGACAACTGCGATGCTGCTGCTCCTTTGAAATGCCCAAACTGCTCTGGTGCACATGAAGCGACCTCGAAGGACTGCCCCAAGATAAAAGAGGAAATGCGCGTCCTGCGGAAGATGGCGAGGGACAACTCGACACACAGGGATGCTGTCTCATCCATCCGCCGTCATGGACGCCGCTCCGAACGCAGGCGCCAACGGAACCACAGTGGCCACCGGATTGATAAATCAACAGTTCAGGACAAACACATGACTGTGCAGCATAACGCCTCTACTCCCATCTGTAGAGCACGCCATCCGAGTGACGCACAAAATGAAGCCGAGCCGATGCTTCAGATGCTGAATGGCCTTCGCTGCCGTCTGGAGCAATAGGCAAGACCACATCATGGGTTGCATCTCCAACGGTGGCTCACAACAATAGGCAAGACTTTGAAAAGACCCAGAATATACTGAAGAACCTGCTGAAGTCCATTCGTGCAATTCTCTGCGAGCTACAGACGCCGGGCGCGAAGGTAGCAGCGCAGATCCTCAACGTGCTGGAACCGCTCCTGGTAGCGCTTCCATAGAACAATATGGCAAATTCATTCGAAGAGCGTGTTCGTGCATCTGCAATAATGCAGTGGAATGCAAGAGTTTTGCGAAGCCGGTTGTCTGACTTTCGACAACGGATGTTTAAATACCAATTTCCCGTGGTTATTATATGCGAGCCGGATATGGTGTCGTCTTTTCGGCTTTCCGGTTACGTGACCCTGTGGTCTCGCGACGACCGAAGTACGAGTAAAGTGCTGATATGTATACGTCGTGACCTAACGTTCGTGAGGCATGACGTGGCCTCTCATGCTTCAAATGAATATATATGCTTCACGGTGAAGCACAAACGGCGTTCACTCTCAATAATCGGTGGATATATCCCCCCCAGAAGCCGTGTGGACTGCACTCACCTCTTATCTGTGCTCCAAGCTTGCCCAGGTCCACATGTATTAGTTAGGGATTTCAACGCACACCATCCCACGTGGGGCTCAGCTTCAATGAACACCCGTGGCAGGGACATTGCTGATCTACTAAATCAGGGCCTGCTGTCCATCAACGATGGATCGCCAACTTTTCTTCGTGGCGCATCGTACAGCAGCTGTCTGGACGTTTGTTTCGTGTCTAGGGCTCTCCTGCCAACCACTTCCTGGTGTGTAGACATGGAAACACGCAGAAGTGACCATCTGCCGACATACCTTCAACTGAAAGCATTCCGCCGTTCGGATCCTCTTTCAGTGCGAAGCGTGGAATGGCAAGCATTGCAAACCTCTGTGGACACCCAGTGTACCAACATCCAATCTTTCTCTGAAATAGAGAGTGTCATCGCATCAGCCCTAAGTGCAAATACGAGGCATGTCACTGTACCACAATCAAGATCGCAGATTGATGCACAATACGAACACCTTCGTGCAATCCGTCGTCGTTCCGAGAGAAAGTACACCATCAGACGAGATCACCATCAGACTTGTCTGCATCTCGCCGAGCACTACGACATATATTACGACACTTCGATAAACTCGACAGACAACGGTGGAGGACATATTGTGGATCTCTGGACCCCAGGAAGCCTCTGTCGCGAATATGGCAAGTTGTTCGGAGCCTTCAGACACCTACGCAGCAGTTGTCGCCTTTCCGAACTGTCGCACTAAAGCAAGGCCGGAGTGAAGTAGAAGTAGCAGAAGATTATTGTCAATTACTGGTAGGCACTTCCTCCTGACCGGTATCGCTTTCATACTGCGCATCACCACCATCTTCTGACGATCGCCTCGACTTGCCGTTCACTATGCACGAACTCGACGCTGCGATTGCCGCCTCCCGACGCTCGTCTGCGCCAGGGCCTGATGGGATCACCTATTCGGCTCTCTGTCTCTGACCAGGAGGCGCGGAAAGTTTTTATCTTTCTACCATTCTACGTGGGACACGGCAACAGTCCCAGACAGCTGGAAGTGCAGTCGCATAGTGGCCTTACTGAAACCAGGCAAGTGCTTGCACGAACTTTCTTCGTATTAGCCTCGAGGAGTTACGGAGTCGCCCTCTGTCGAACGCGCCTCGATTGCGTGCTAGGCAGGATACTGAGGATACCGCCGGCGCGCTCCCGATAGGTTTCGCTGTCGGCGCTCTACAAAAACACCTCGCGGAAACCCTCCAGGGCATTTCTGTAAGTACTTTCGATATGAACTGTGTTCATTACTGTCAAAATAATAATTTTCGACGAACTGAAAGCACAAGATAGTCTACAGTCGCTGTCTCTTTGCAGAAAACCGAGCACCCGCGTCACTCTGTCACCGCGTTGGAGACCCCTGAACCGGCTTCTTGCGCGAAAGGTAGTTTGCACTCGCTGAGTGCAAACTGTGAAATATCTCGTTAGAGTAGACTGCCTGTATAACCAAACGGAGCATAACAGAAAAAAGCCTCAAGCCAGCGATCGCACGGGTTCGCGATGACTGACGGTCAGGCACGTAAGCAAGGGGGGGGGGGGGGCGGGGGGCCCGGCCCCCCCCCCCCCCTCGTAATTTTTCAAGCCTTCTATATTCCCAGGCAATTTTTTTTTTGTTTTTGCCATGGAAAGACTTTCTTTCGAACAATTAGGCCTTGGGCCCCACATGAAAAAAAACCTGGCTACGTGCCTGCTGACGGTGCCTCTGCATGTATGAGCGTCTGCATGTATGTTCGTACTGATGGTTTCGCTTTTGCTACGAGCGCGTTTTGGCACCGTGCTGTGAACTTTAGGCCGCAAAATATGAGAATTTGTGAGTAAACAAACAACTACTGTTGCGCGGACGCTATCAGAGCAGTTCAAAAACAATTTCCTTACAACTGCGGCTTCGGTGCGCATGGCAACTTCGTGATCTGCCGTCCCGACGATTCAGTGTTGTTTTTTTTTCTTTTTCAGTCTAAATTCGGGTACGTTTCAATATCATTTGACAAGTTGCCTCGCACTGCGTATTGATCGGTTTTCTCAGCGGGCAAATGCCGCTGCTTCTGTTTCTTTATTCAGCGCATTCGTTTCGTTTGGTGCTCACACAAAACGTGAGCAAATGCGACGCCTTTTTTTAATGCTCCTTAATTATCGTTCCGTTTGCATTCCAGTGAACTTGCCGCTCTCTGTCATCAACAAATTCATAGACAAAAGCTTCACCACTTCGAGATTGCTGGTGGAAGAAGAACCAGTCTACGAGACCGAGCATGTATAGTAGCATGCGACGCCTAGGAAAAGAAAGAAAATACAGTAACGTTTGCCGGACTTGTTCTGCAAACGTCGGCTGTGAACTAGGACCCACATGAACTTGAAATAGCGGTGAATAAAATAGAAGGTATTGCAGCTACCAGCAGCCGCAAAACAGGATAGTAATTATTTGGCGTGCACCCGAGCAATTTTGGCAGCAGTGTCGTGTCTAACGCCAACAGGGTGGCATCTTTCCCACGTAAATAAATGAGGCTCCAAGAAAATACATGGGGTTGGCCGGTGGGCTGATCATCGGTGGGCCGATCACGGAGGCAATGCAAAATTTATGTAGCTTATGAAGCAATGCAAGCCTCATCAAATGGGAAGGTTGCCCGTCGGCGTCCCGCGTCAACACGAGAGATGCAAAAAATAATCGTCACGTGATGGTGTCACCATATGACGTCATCATGACGTCACAGATCGCCAATATATGCAGCGTCATTATGACGTCACATGATGACGTATTCACACGTCATGGTCGCTTTGCATTGCCTCCGTGATCGGTCACGGAGGCCGTGCAAAACCGCGTTAGGTGCAGAACGCTTTTGGAGGGGTGCGCGGGAGAATCAGTACATCGACTGTCAAGAAGAAGATGGCTTTCGCCTTCTAGTCATCTTTAACGAATGCGTTTTTTAATTTAGCGCATCTGCCGCCGATTTTGTGGACGCTGAGCACGGGGTCGACGATCAAGAGGTCGCATTGGAGGGTTCTGAGATGGTGGTAAAAGGTAGCGCTTTTACCATCCTGTGGCAGATAAGCATCATTTGCCGGCGGGAAGCGCGCGCGAGCCATCGTCTCAGTGCGCGCTGTCTGCTACTCATCGAACATTGCAGGCCCGACGCAGTAACAAAAGTCTTCGTCGCGGAAGTGCTTGTTGCACACAAGACTCGTAGCGGACGGCTACTTGCCGGTTCTTAGCTTTACAACCCATGCTTCACGCTGTTTCTTGTCCCGCGGTTACCGGTGCAGGCTGACACTGGGCTCCGTTGCGTAAATGCGGCACTGCGGCACCGAGCGGCAGAGCCCCATGTTCGTCGCCTTCGGAGGCAGCCACTCTATTACAATGGTTTCAATTGAGTAGAAAATGAGAGAAAACTTCCGAATTTGAACAGACCGCAGCGCATGTGGGACTTGAAACTCGTTTTCAAAGCACGTGGCAGTGCGCCACAAGCAGCCGACGCGGCCTCTGAGACCACGTGATCCTGCCAAGCACGTCACGCCGACGGTGGCGCCGGCGTTTCCAGTGGTGGGCCTCGAGGCCAATAGGCCAATTGCCCTAGCCAGTTGTGTCGGCAAAGTAATGGAACGCATGGTGCTGACGGGACTGGAATGACTATTGGAGAACAATGTCATCTTTCCAGAGTTTATGCATGGCTTCCGAAGGGGTCGATCGTCAATAGACGGCGTCGTTCACCTAGTTTCGTCGGTAGAAAAAGAAAAACAACGTCGAAGATTAGTAGGTGCAATTTTTTGGATATTAAAGGCGCCTACGATAACGATAACGTCCTTCATGAGGCCATTCTTGATGCGCTTGAAGACATCGGCGTAGGAGGCCGCCTTCACGCGTGGATAGTCAGCTATCTTAATGGACGTACTATTTTCATGTCGACACCTGATGGTGACACGGGCCGGCACCACGTCAGCCGTGGAGTTCCACAAGGCGCGGTCCTCAGCCCCATACTTTTCAACATCACCCTCATTGGTCTTGCGGCTGAGCTTCCTAACGTTGTCAAAGTCAGCGCCTACGCTGACGATATATGCATATGGGCATCTGGAGCAACGCGTCCGCAACTGCGAGCAAGACTTCAACACGCCACATCAGTAACGTCAAAGTACTTGCGCCGTCAAGGCCTGCAACTCTCAACAACGAAGTGTGCTGCATTGGCATTTACAAAGAAATCAATGACGCGGTACCCGATCTTCGCTGACGGAGCAGTGATTCCTGCTGTCACGCACTACCGATACCTAGGTGTCGTCATTGATCGCAGCCTATCTTGGACGAAGCATGTCGCTGCGCTACGGACCAAACTTGTTAGTTTTGTAGACGTTCTTCGAGTTGTAGCAGGACTAAGATGGGGCCCCTCTGAGAAGAGTCTCCTGCAGTTGTACTCTGAGAAGAGTCTCCTGCAGTCCTGCATTGTTCGTTGGCTATTTACGGTACAGTGCACCTGTGCTCTCGAGTATGCGTGCAACATGCATCCGTACTTTGGAGAGCCTTCAAGCGCGAGCGCTGCGAACGTGCCTAGGGCTACCAAGGTGTACAACAACCTCTGGCACCATAGAGGAATCACGTACATGCCCTATAGAGGTTTACTTGTCTTGTGAGCCCCTTCGAGTCCACCTTCGACTGCTGACTCGACACGCAAACCATCCCATGTCTTCGCTCCAGAGAGATCGACCAGGCTGCACCTACTCAAGATGCCTCGATACACACAGGCACGTCATCCCTTCTGGCTTTACACCAGTCATCATCCCCACAGTGCCACCGTGGACGCTGAACAGGCCACTGGTGTCCCTTCAAATACCCGGGATTACAAAGAAGCGTCGTGTTCCTTGTGCTGCGCTCAAACAACTCACCTTGGCATATTTGACTCAACGATACGACGACACTCTGCACATATACACCGATGGATCTGTGACTCCGTGCGCTTCGACTGCGGCCTTTGTGATCCCTCATCTGGGTACCTCCCGGCAGTACAAATTAGATCACAGGTCGTCTTCAACAACTGCAGAACTTGTTGCGATACGGGAAGCTGTGCAATTCGTGTCTAGACAATCACCACGTAAATGGACGATACTATCAGACTCAAAATCCGCATTACAAGCTATTGACTCTTGCTCAAGAAGGGGACAATATTATGCACTAGCTTTAGAAATCATTCACGCATTCGACCTTGTGCAGAAGATCGGTCACTCAGTTACATTGCAATGGATTCCTGGACACTGTGGATTGGCAGGCAACGAGCTTGCTGATGCTGAAGCAAGAGCTGCTGTCTCTAACACCCCCACCGACGTGAAAGTACCGTACACGCGAGGTGACGTGAACTCTTTATTGAGATTGCTCATGCGAGAGTGCATAACCACTTATTGGTCTCAGCCAGACCATCGATACAGGCGTCTGCGGAAAATAGATCCTGAAATGACTTTTCGCCTGCCGGCTAGAATGAACCGAGGCAACGCCAGTTTGCTGCACCGGATTCGTGTGGGAGTTGCATTCACTCGCCGCTATGCACACCTCATCCGCCGTGCGGACAGCCCGAACTGTGAACGATGCCAAGTGCATGAAACAACAGCACATATATTTTGTGACTGCCCACTTTACGTGTCGCAACGTAATACACTTGCTTCAACGTTGGCAGGAATCGGTGTGGCAACACTAAGTGAGACGGGTATTTTGTCAGCTATGTGCGACCATACAAAGTCACCAACTGCTATCAAGGCTGTGATAGATTTTCTCAAGAGCACAGAACTGGACACAAGACTATAGCGAAACCACTATGTCACGTGGTTATTGTATTATTGTATATACGCATCTTTCCTGTCCCCATCATCACCCCTCATAACTCCTTTTTTCCCCTTCCCCCTTTCCCCTGTGCAGAGTAGCAGGCGCACTAGAATAAATTCTCTCTCTCTGTCTGTCTCTGACGTTTGATAAAGTGGTCAGGGCCGTCACTCTCCAGCCTAGAGGACTGTGACGTATACATGGCGAGGGCAAATTTCTCACACATCACGCGGGTTGTTTGCGGCTCCATCGCAGAGATAAGGCTTTTTGGCTAATCTATATTTCACTCTTTTAACAGCGGAGCTTTTAAGCCGAGCGTTGGTCCGTGACGCGTGAACATAAGTGATCATCATCATGAACCGGCACGCGCTTTCTTCATCCTCTTCTTCATCTTCGTCTTCTTCTGCTTCGCTCAAAGAAAACGTGCGTCGATTTCTCCGGCGTGGCCTGTAATTACTCTAATGGGTGAGCGAACGAGTACAAAGAGAGAAAGAGGGAAAGGAAGAAAGAGATTGGTAGAAAGAGAAAGAGAGAAATTCTTAGCGGAAAAAAAATTCTTCACGACTCGGGATCCAAACCCGCGTACCCACGGTCCGAAGGCGAGCGTCGTGACCACCTCGGCTATCCCTGCAAAGCATAGCATAGCCTTGTATAATATAGTACAGCGAGAGGGTGGGAAAGGGAAGTGAAAGCGAGGAGGAGAGATTGAGGGGAGGAAGGGAGAGAGTAAAGCATAGCATAGAAGGAATGAGAAAGAAAGAAATGCAAAAAGAGAGAGAAATTGACTAAGAGAAAGAAATAGAATGAAAGAGGAAGAGAGCGAGAAATAGAGAGGCACTGAGAGAGAGAGAGAGAAATAGAAATAAACTGAGAAAAAGAAAGACAGGAAAAACAGAGAGAAGTGAGAGAAAGAAAGAGAAGACTGAAGAGAAACAAAGCTTCGTACTTCTTCCGGCTTGGCACCACTGTTTGTACATTTTTGTACATATCGTCGCAGTTTTTCGCGCAGCCGGAATGAGCCGTTACAATGAACAAACAGTTTCATTAGGTCATTTACACGGCGTTACACAGTTCGTCTGGGTTAGTGGGTATTTCGCAAATCTACTTGTGGCCACTTCAGAGAGCTTACAACGGCATCTCAAAAGCCCCACCCTGCAGCTAACGTTTTGACTGATCTTCTAGCAATGCGAGTTCAATCGTCCACGGAGTGGTACGTCGCATACATCCAAGACGTGCTAGCCTTCTGCCGTAAGACTGACAAAGACATGACAGAGGTGGACAAGGTCAGCAATGTGCTGAAGGGCATCGCTGACGACGCCTTTAACATCCTAATGTGTAAGAACTGCACCACTGTCGACTCCATCATCTCTGAATGTCGGCGGTTCGAACAGGCTAAAAGCAGGCGGATTACCCACCGCATCAACCGACTTCCGAACACCGCTGCGACTTCCTCGTGCGAAGATCCTGCGACGCCACGTCCACTCGCGGCTTCTACCAACATCGCACGGATTGTTCGCCAGGAGCTGGAAGCCATGGCCCCCGCTACCTATCAGTCCCCTGCGCAAGAGAACTTGGCAACAATCTCGCTCATTCAAGCGTCGTGCGCCAAGAGTTTGCCAACATGGGCGTCCAAACCAACAACCACACGCCTCAGCCTATCTACACTCCCGCCCATAACGCTGACCACCACGGCGCTCCACTTGTTGCTGCTGCTGCTACTTCCGGTCCTCGATTCACCTCACGCTATCGCAATCCAACTGAGTGGTGCACACCAGACGATAGACCGATCTGCTTTTCTTGCTCTCGTGTTGGGCACATTTCCCGCCATTGCCGAAACAAGTGGTATTCTCGACCCAGTTTTTCAAATGACCGCCGCCAGGATCGTAGACAGTATTCTCAGCCCACTTTTCCGGATGACCACCTTCAGGACCCTTCACCTCGCCATTCGTCTCCACGCCCCGCACCATCCTACGCAGACGTCGTCGCCCACATAAATTGGTCGAGCCGCTCGCCGTCGCCTCAGGATCGCCAGTTACGCTCCCCTCAGCGCCGTCGCTCTACGCGTCGCCGGCTTATTCTGGACACTCCCCGGAAAACTGACGAGTGCAGCTCCTGGAGGTGGCGCTGCATTGACCACTCGGACCGAAAACCCTCTACCGACCGCAAATTCAAGACGGAATTTACTTCGTGTGCTCATTGATGGCCTAGCCGTTACTGCTCTAATCGACTGGTGCCCACTTATCCGTTATGAGTTCTACGCTTCGCTCCCGGCTAAAGAAAGTTCTTACACCTGCTATGTTCCCTACAGTGCGAGTGGCCAACGGACGCCGAACATAGTTCTTGGAATGTGCACTGCCCGCGTTACTGTTGCCGGTCACCACACTTCAGTGCTCTTCTCAGTTCTCGACTCTTGCCCGCACGATGTCATTCTTGGCATTGATTTCCTGACCGCTCACTCGCCCTCATCGATTGTTCTACCGCCATTTTACGAGTTTCCCTTGTGCTCTGATGTCCCCTCTTCAAGTCGCACTCGGCTACGGTCCGTGGAGTGTCTACGGCTACCGCCCCAAGCTGCTATGTACGTCCCTATGTCGCCGTTACCGTCAGTTACTGATGGAGACTATCTGGTAGCTCCCCTCATTGATTTGACCCTTACCCACAACATCGCAATTCCACATACGATAGTAGTTGTTGCCAACAACTCGACGCTCCTTCCTGTTCTCAACTTCTCCACGTCAACCCCAAACCCCAGATATTATTATTATTATTATTATTATTATTATTATTATTATTATTATTATTATTATTATTATTATTATTATTATTATTATTATTATTATTATTATTCACGTCAACCCAGGTTCTTCCTCAAGGGATCACCTTAGCCGACCTTTCAACTCTGGAGGACTGTACGATTTCATCTTTCACCCGTGACTCCAAGACCGTAGCCAAACCTGTCATACCTCCGCAAAATAAGGCATTCCTGGACAAAATGATATCCGACGACCTGTTGCCTTCCCAAGTTGAAGCACTCCGCGGTGTTCTGTTTTCTTACCTAGATATTTTTGACATCGACGACGGTCCCCTGGGGCGCACAGGGTCACCTGGGGTCCCCTGGGTCGTCGTAGCCCACCGTAACGACACCGGTGACACCAGTCCACTTCACAAACGCCCTTACCGTCTGTCTCACGCTGAGCGCCAAGTTATACAGAAGGAGGTCGAGAAAATGCTCAGCAAAGACGTCATCGAGCATACCTCTAGTCCTTGGGCATCACCTGTCGTGTTAGTTAAAAAGAAGGACAACAGCTGGCGCTTTTGCGTCGACTATCGCCATCTCAATCGGATCACCAAGAAGGACGTTTATCCTCTACCTCGAATCGATGATGCGCTCGACTGCCTTCATGGTGCCAAGTATTTCTCATCGCTTGATCTTCGATCTGGATACTGGCAAATTTCCGTCGATTCATCACACCCGACGGACTTTACCAATTTAAGGTCATGCCTTTTGGGTTGTGCAATGCTCCTGCCACTTTTGAACGCATGATGGACTCTCTCCTACGCGGTTTCAAATGGTCGACCTGCCTTTGTTATCTGGACGACGTCGTCGTTTTCTCGCCCACCTTTGAAAGCCACCTTCCTCGTCTCTCGGCCATTCTTGACGTTTTTCGCTCTGCTGGCCTTCAGCTCAATTCGTCGAAGTGCACGTTTGGACGCCGGCAGATTATACTACTTGGCCACCTTGTAGACGCTACTGGTGTCCAACCCGATCCTGACAAAGTCCGCGCTGTCCGCGATTTCCCGGTTCCGTGTTCCACGCAAGAAGTTTGCAGCTTTCTTGGGCTCTGCTCATACTTCCGCCGCTTTGTCATCAACTTCGCGGACATTGCTCGGCCCCTCACGGATCTCCTCAAAAAGAACGTGGATTTTTCCTGGGGTGAGGACCAAGAACAGTCCTTTGCGTCGCTGATTACCGCCCTTACATCACCACCTGTGTTGACTCATTTTGACCCAGCCGCTCGAACAGAGCTTCGCACCGATGCAAGTGGCTATGGCATTGGTGCTATACTCGCTCAGATACAGAATGGCACAAACCGTGTAATAGCCTACGCTAGCCGCCTTCTGTTGCAGTCGGAAAAAAATTATCCCATTACTGAGCGAGAATGTCTAGCTCTCGTCTGGGCGGTCGCGAAATTCCGTCCGTACTTATACGGACGCCCATTCGCAGTCATCACAGACCATCATGCGCTCTGGTCTGCACTTTACACTTAAGGACCCTACAGCAAGACTCGGCCGTTGGGCATTGCGATTACAGGAGTACACGTTCTCGGTAGTGTACAAATCTGGCAAGCTCCATAGCGATGCCGGCTGCTTATCCCGACACCCTGTTGATCCACCCAACTCCATCGATTTGGGAGCCGATGCCTGCGTCTTTGCCATCACTGACTTTCTACACGTGGCGGATGAACAACGTCGAGATCCATCGTTGCCCTCCATCATTGACCGCCTTCAATCCGGCAATACCGACCCTTCACTGAGCATGTTCTTGCTTCAAGACAACGTTTTGTACCGCCGCAACCTGCATCCCGCCGGCGCGGAACTTTTACTCGTCGTCCCAAGCCATAGGCGCAAGGATGTACTGCAACAATTTCACGATGCCCCAACTTCCGGACATTTAGGCGTCTCCAGAACCTACGACCGTGTTCGACGACGGGTATTCTGGAAGGGTCTTTGTCGCTCCTTTCGCCGCTACGTTGCAGCTTGCGACCTGTGCCAGCGTTGAAAGAAACCTACGACTACCCCTGCCGGTGGCGGAGCCACCAACTTGATCTTGGGGCCTCCGGCTCCCCAGATTCGAGTTCCTCAGGTCTCCAATAAAGTTCTTGTCATGTCATGTTACCCCTGCCGGTCGCCTTCAGCCTATTGAAGTCCCAGCCGAGCCGTTTTATCGAGTGGGGTTGGACTTGTTAGGTCCCTTTCCAACTTCGACAAATGGAAATAAATGGGTTGCAGTAGCCACGGATTATGCCACTTGGTATGCAATCACTCGAGCGATACCGACCAGCTGTGCGACTGACGTTGCAGATTTCCTCCTCTACGACATTATTCTCCAGCATGGCGCTCCTCGTCACCTACTCACAGACCGTGGTCGCTGCTTCCTGTCTCGTGTGGTTGATGACCTACTTCGATCTTGTGCTACTCGTCACAACTTCACCACGTCCTACCACCCCCAGACTAACGGACTTACGGAACGCCTCAACCGCACCCTGACAGACATGCTTTCCATGTATGTATCTGACGACCACACCGATTGGGACATTGCCCTCCCGTTCGTCACCTTCGCCTACAACTCGTCGCGTCATGACACAGCCGGCTACTCACCGTTTTATCTTCTTTTTGGCCGTGATCCTTTACTATAGCTTTCGACTCCCTGCTGCCGTCTGACCCACCATCCACCACTTCGTACGCTCAAGATGCCATCACCCGTGCTCTCATCGCACGTACAGTAGCCCGCGCTCGGTTCTCGTCGTCCCAGACTGCACAGAAGTCCCTCTATGATAGCCGACATAGAGATGCCGATTTCCCTCCGGGCTCTCTCGTTTTACTCTGGCTCCCATCCCGACGAGAAGCTTCTGTCGCGATACGTCGGGCCCTACCGAGTCTTGCGCCAGGCCTGTCACCTATGAGATTTCCCCGACCACAAACTCATCGACTGCTACACCCAGAACTGACATCGTGCACGTTTCTCGCCTGAGGCCCTACAACAGTGACACGCCCTTCTAACCATAACAGGCACCGGGACGGTGCTTTGCCGGCCGGGGTAATGTCACGGGTATGGAAAGGTGACTCATACACGGGCGCTGAAATGACACCTTATGGAGGAAGACGACAACGTTGTTGTTGTGGGTTTGAGTCTGGAGCTGCGCTATTGGCTTGCGATCCTGTCCGCTCTGTGCAGCATTAACTCGATCAGTTTTAACTGAATAAATCATCCCCGTAACAATATGTATATACCAGCGCACATACAGAAATACGCACGAAGATAAATGAAAGTCGGTAGCCCCCCTCCTCCATTTTATTCCATTTTTGGCTTAGAGTGTAGGATGCCTTATCAAACGCGAAAATTTACCGTCTGGGTGTACACGAACGACGAAAAAAATTATCGTCTCATGATGACGTCCCAAGTCGCCAAAATTTCCTACGTGATCGCATGACATCGTCACTTGGTCAAAGGTGGGCCGATCACGGAGGCTGTGCAAAGCCAGGTGAAGTGCACAAAGCTTGCGATACATCCGACCCTGGGAGCAGTCTAAGACCACGTTAGGTGCAGATAGCTTTCGGAAGGCGGCCGGAGAGGGTCATCGAATAAGAAGAAGATGGCTTTCGCCTTCGAGTAGTCTTAAACGAATGCACAGGGACCATTTTGAGCTTTTGTCTGCAATTTCTCATCGCCTCATGCTTCTATTCTTCTTCCCACGAACTTGTGTTTTGTCGTCAAACGACGAATAAACGCTATGCACGAACTTGTTTGGTATATAATCCTCTGGGGATGTTTCTATGTCACCAAAGCTGGTGATCGAGCACCGTTAGCACTTGGATACGCTATTACTCGGCCATGGTAGACCTGCGTTAACGCGGTCGTTGGTACGAGGGGTTCCAGGTTGGGGTCGGGTGAGAGCGCCCCCGCGCCGCCTGAAAGAGATTCTCAACTCTAGTTGTAGCTGCACGCCATGCATACTGGGAGACTGGGAGTGACATGAGCCAGCTCTTGGATTTAGGGAGTGATCCCCCCATCGGCTTGAAGATACGTGTGTTGTAATACACGCGTTGCGTAAGCACGGACGTCGTGTTTCGCATGGTGCACTTGGGCAGAAGTTCTGCTTACGGGCGCTATACTGAACGTGCCGTTCTGATGCTTGCGTAGATTAGACAGCTGCATTTGGGTGCGCTGTCTAATGCTTGGCGCCTAGGGCCTTGGGATTTAGGCGTGGTTGCTCGTGTCGCATATGTATTTGGTGTACTATAGCAAATCTCCTCCTCTACCAATTGAAGACGGCATCTGCGGCATAAAACTTCTAAAAATTTTATGCATCCCCTATTTTTGATTATTTTTTTTCTAATGCGAACGCACGAGGGGCGAAGCTGACGAAGCAGAAGCTCAGCTCGCGTGCTTCCTAATATTATTTTTTCACTCACGCGAATGCCGCAAGGACGAAGCGAACGAAGCGCCCTGACATTACCTTGAAACGTAGACATTAAGGCCTGAAAATTTAGAGAGATTGAGAAATTATTAGAGCCCCGCCACGGTGGTCTAGTATGGCGCTCGACTGCTGACCCGTAGGTCGCGGAATCGAATCCCCGCCGCGGCAGCTGCATTTTCGACGGAGGCGAAGATGTTTGAGGCCCGTGTACATAGATATAGGTGCACGTTAAAGAGCCCCAGGTGGTCGAAATTTCCGGAGCCCGCCAGACGGCGTCTCTCATAATCATATCGTGGTTTTGGGACGTTAAACCCCAGCCATTATTATTATATTACTATTATTAGAAGTTATTAAAAGGCAGAGAGGTCGGCCTGAGCGAATGCGCTCTAGCCTGCTACTCTACACAGGGGAGAAGGGAAAGGGGAATAAACAGATGATGGGGACAGAAGAAAGAAGGGTGATGGTGGGGACAGGAAGAGGTGGTGCGTATGTACGACAGTGACTTAGCACAGCGATTACCCTACAGTTTATTGTCC
The DNA here is from genome assembly GCF_013339695.2 of Rhipicephalus sanguineus. Classification (NCBI taxonomy): domain Eukaryota; kingdom Metazoa; phylum Arthropoda; class Arachnida; order Ixodida; family Ixodidae; genus Rhipicephalus; species Rhipicephalus sanguineus. The sequence continues at coordinate 5,289,916 of NC_051184.2, forward strand.
AGTACAGTGCTTTTGAGAAAATCTAGAACAGCCCTTGTAGCAGTTTTTGACACTGTCTTGTCGCACAATGCGGACAAAATGCAACTTTCGCTATGTTGCTCCGATGCCTGCGTTGAAGTTAGCGTCTTCCTTTTTGTCACGTATAGTGGGCAGTCACAAAATATATGGGCTAAAGTTTCGTGCTCTTGGCAGCGTTCACAGTTCGGGCTGTCCGCAGGGGCGATTAGGTGCGCCTAACGTAGAGTGAAGGAAACGCCCAGGCGAATCCGGTGCAGCACACTAGCATGTGTTCGGCTGATTTTAGCCGGGAGGCGAAAAGTCGTATTGGGGTCTGTTTCCCTCAGACGTGTTTCTTCCGATGGCCTGGTTGAGACCCCTAAGTTGCTGCGCAATTGCGCATGAGCGATCTCAACAATGAGCTTACGTCAATTCTCGAGTATTTTACGTCCATGGGGGCGTTCTATATTCCCACTCTTGCGTCGCTATCAGCTACGTTGCCAACCAAGTCACAGGGTCCAGGAATCCATTGCTATGTAATCGTAATTCGTGACTGAAGGGGTTATTATGAGTAATTAAAACACTTCAACAAAGGTTACTGAACATTAATAAGTTTTAAATAAACTTATGCCTTAGTTATACCGCTTATTGATCACTAAAAAGCGAAGTCAGCGACAGTAACGCACGGCTTGGCGCTTTCATCCGATTGTGCAATATAATGGGTTTGTATACTGACGCCAACAAAAATTAGGATAGTCAAGCCCTAGTATCCATATTCCGAAACACGCTACCATCATCATAATTTAAGATGGTATTATTTCTCAAAATTAGCTTCTGCGATTCAAAATGCTGCAGCGACAAAAGGCGTTCTCGCCAACTTTAACAGGGGAGGCCAACGGCAGTACGGTCGGACGAAAAATAGTGAAGGGGCCGGAGATGAGAGTAAAGGCAGGACGCCCTTTCCAGATTCCGTCGTCTTGAAGAAGAACCTTTGCTACAAAACTGCTGATTCACAGTTGAGCAGTCGCCCGCTCGTCGAATGCGTTGCTGTTATCAGTCGACGATTGCCGGATCGCGCTTGGTGGTGAAAGCCGATATTAGGGAGTTTTCGAATAGGGGCCCCAAAGAAATAGCGTCGAGGCCACTGAGCGTGCGCGAGACCCAAACAGCGTTTCGGTTTTGCATTGGGGACGCTATTTCTCGAATTTAGCGGGAGCCCCAAAGCCTGCCCCAAAAGGTTAGCGTCAAACAAACATGACGGCACCCACTGAAGCGACGGCTCTTGGCCAAGACTAGAGTGACCTAGAATAGGGGGAGTTTCCAAAGCGCCGCAGACTGTTCGCACTGTTCGAAAACTCTTCGCTCCTGCTTGACCCAAAGCGAGCACACGCAAAGGGCTTTGGGATCCCAGACCTTTGGGGCCCCCTATTCTCAAACTCCTTAATGTCGTCTGCCTTCGTGTCCGCTACGCGGTCGGTGTCATCGCGCGAATTTTTGAATCTTCATAAGGTCTGTACGCCACGTGGTGTGAAAAACGGCGAAGTAACATCGATGTCCGTAGTTGCTGGGTATGTGTTATATTCTTGCAAGCGAAGTGCTCAACTGTCCAAGCGTCCCGACGGGTCTTTGAAGGTAGAAAGCCCACAGAGGTCGTGATGGTCTGTAATAACGTCGGAAGGACGGCCGTAAAGGTGCGGGCGAAACTTCGCCAAATTATCGCCAAGCACTTCTTCTCTGTCGCGGAGTAGTTGAATTCTGCCTAATTCAGAGGACGACTCGCATAAGCGACGACGTATTCACCTTGGTCGTCTTTCTGTTGTTCCAACACTACACCTAGGCCGACGCCACTTCCGTCGGTGTGATTTCCGTGGGAGCAGTTGGGTCGTAGTGGCGAAGGATAGGTGGTGGGGCGAAGCTGGCGGCGCAGCTGGCGAAATGCGTCATCACATTCCGGTGACCACGCAGATATACCTTTACTGGTGGTAAGGAGACTCGTCAAAGGTGCGTTGAGTGACGCGAAGTTACGCACGAAGCGACGGAAATAGCAGCACAGTCCGGTAAAACTTCTGTGAGCTTTGATGGGTGTGGGCTTTGGGAAGTCAGCGACAGCTCGTAGCTTACGGGGTGGAAAAATGCCGTATTTTGAGAGGGCATGTCCCAAGATGATTAGCTTCCGCCCGGCAAATCGGCACTCCTTGATGTTGAGTTGTAGACCCGCAGAAGTGAGGCACGTGAGAATGTCAAGCAGACGAGCAAGATGTGTCTGGAAATCCGTTGAAAATACGCCGATGTCGTCCCGATAACACAGCCAGGTCTTCCACTTGTGGCCTCCAAGGATGGCATCGATCATGCGCTCGAATGTTGCAAGCGCCTTGCAAAGCGCCAATCGCATGACGCTGAACTCGTATAGGCCGTCGGTCGTTACAAAGGCTGTTTTGGGGCGATCACACTCAGCCATTGGTACCCGCCAATACCCTGAACGCAGAACCAGGGAAGTGAGAAACTCTGCGGCTTGTAAACGGTTAACAGCATCGTCTATTCGCGGATAGACGTCTTTCTTTGTAATCTTCTTTAAGCGGCGAGAGTCCACGCAAAGTCGAATGGCACAATCTTTTTTCTTCACCAATACCAGAGGTGATGACTATGGCTCCGTGTTTTCGGAGTTAATTGTTCTCGAAATTCGGAGGATGTTTTTCGGAGTTTATTTTCTTAGCGGAAATTCGTTTGTCGGAGTATATTTCTCGTAAATCCCCAATTCTCCGAAACTGGGAGTTTAATTTTGCGGTATTCTCAGTGCTCCAAAATAGATGCAATGATATCTGAACACGAGAGCATCAGAACACATGAAGCGGACATTAGTTGTATGTGAGGTTTGAACGTACAAACAGATATACGCGTACACACAAGAACAAATGCTAGGGTACAAAACACCTACGTTTGTGCCTATTGCAACCTTACAGCTTGTTGTAACAGACGCAAGCTGTAACTTCACGAGGTTGCTGTCACTGATGGAAGCGCGCCTCTTTCACTTGATTCTCTGCTTTGAAAATGCCCTTTCAACATTTGCGCTAGAAACAGAGAGAGCCAGAAGACTCAGCGCGTAACGAAAAAGCACTGCCCACTGGACAGTGCCGACAGGGGTTCAACGATGTTACTGATTTCATAGCTCTGATAGTTCGAAAAATAACCCATGAGCTGGCTCATATCGTCAGTTCCAAGAAACACTAACTTGAACATCGGCGCATTGGTTTAGAACGAGTGGGCTAGCTCATGCTTCACATTTGAATTCACAATTTAAACATTGTACCAAAACGATTCACTGGTGTAATGGAGTGCATTGCAAAGGTTCCCCTTAACTGTCTGTATCCATTTTCAGCTACAGCAGCGTAGTATCCACGAAGGTCCGCGTCAGTCGTTGAGTGGTCATTCGATAAAGAACGAAACAAGGTCACATTGGCCGTTAAAATTCTTGTGCGCGCAATATCAGTCGACATAGTGCTTTCGTTGGCTGTAAGTGTTTACAAAACTGTATATAGTACGCACAGACTTCCATTGATGACCGTTAGTGCCGCTATCAGCTTCAATATTACTAGCCCCCGCAGGGGCGTCTGCGGAAGCAGGCGTTTGGTGTGTAGCGACACCACGGACCCGAGCTAACGAGGGGTTTCGACCCCTCCCACGCCTCGCCGTGCGTGGCTTTGCCGTGTCCGGGGAAAAGGGGATCCTGGGAATTGAGCCGACGCCGGGTGATTGGACCTTTAAGGCCCCCCGGCAGACGCAACACACCCCTTTCGCCCCGGCTTCACGTAGACGGCACCCCTAGGCTGGCCCACCCAGGGGAAATCGGCAGTCGCCTTTTCCTGTCTCCCTCTTCCCTGATCTTCGTCTTTTTCTCTCATTTTACATCTCTCGTCGTCTCCTCTCTTCTAGTTACTTCCGTTTTTCCTGGCGGCAAGGGCGGCAAGGGTTGGTATGGCTCCCCAACCTTGGGTAGACCATATTAGGTTATAGTGACGGCGTACTACTGGCGTGGTGCAGACTTTTTAACATGTCCTGCCACGCCCCCTTGTTTTAACATGTCCTGCCACGCTCCGTGGTGGGTGGTAGGCGCCGTTGCCGAACAAATGACTTTCTTCATGGGACCCTCGAACCCCCCACCCAGCGATCGTGCCCCGAAAAGGACACGCACCGAAGCGACCTCGACATTCTATTTCAAGAAACAAGACACCTTCCCGAAATACCATGTCATCCACTGTGACAGTAACAAGAAAGCAACAAATATTTCACCATTTCTGGTTTCTAGATGCCTCACTGAAACCATTGGCGCCGGCTACAAAGCCACCAAAATGGCCAGTGGGGACATTCTAATTGAACTAAAGGATAACACCCAATATCAGAAACTGAGCAACCTCGTAGCATTTGGAGATAAACCCATTACAGTTACCGCGCACAGAACAGTGAACACAGTTAAAGGCGTTGTTTCGGATGATGACCTTGTGGACCTCACAGATGAAGAACTCTTGGACGGGTGGAAAGATGAAAATGTTATATGTACAACGAATGTACAACGAATCAAAATAAGGCGCGATGACACGGAAATTGCCACAAAACACATTATAGTCACCTTTGGCTCCAGCACACTCCCCGAAACAATCACAACAGGCTATCTTATGCTACGCGTCCGACCGTACATACCCAATCCGCGGCGCTGTTTCAAGTGCCAGAGGTTCGGCCACGCATCGCAGAGTTGCCGTGAGAAACTCACCTGTGCAAAGTGCGCCACAACTGGGCACTCCACCGATGACTGCAGGGCTGAGGATGAGACCCGTCGTTGCGCGAACTGCGACGGCGCCCACCCCGCATACTCTCAATCGTGCATAGCCTGGAAAAGAAATTCTAACAAAACATCAGTTTTCGAGAAGCCCGACAGCGTGCAACACTAACTTTTCCCCAGAAACCATCTTTTGCTTCTGCAGTGCAACAGGGGGCAGCACTGCAGCGGCCACAAGCGGTCGCCCATGCCACACGAAGTGTGCAGAGGCGAACGCCACCCGCCCCCATGGCGTAAGCAGCCAAGGCTGCTCCGCCTACGAACGACACGGCCACACCAGCGGCTGCTGCAAGCCTTGGTTGCAGCCAGGGCCGGCCGGCAGCAGTAGAGGTCCTCTCGACCTCCGGCCTGGTGGGGCCAAAGGCTTCGTATGTTGAGGCGAAGCCAACACAACGAAAACACAACCCACTGGAGCGTGTGCCCGGTGCCTTGCCAGAGGCAATGGACACAACTCCTAGTGGAAAGGCGCAGACAGCGCCAAAGGAGCGGCGAGAACTCCTCGACCGCTCCAAAAAAGACAAATCCCTAATTACAGGGCCCGGTAAAGGCTCTGTAAGATAGACCAGTTTCCTTTAATGTCACCTACCGTTTTTAAATAGCTGAAAGCTCTACATATATACATTTGCTTACTTTTATTCCTGCTACTTTATTATGGCTTTATTATGGTTCAATTGAACCGTAGAGGGCTCATACACAATTTAGGTGACGTGAAGGACATCATAAACAAGTATTCATCAACAGCTTTCTGCCTTCAAGAGACAAATCTAGGTGCGAAACATACCCAAGTCCTTAAGGGCTTTACAGTAGTCCGAAAAGATCGCGAATGCTGCAACCGACTGTCGGGAGGAGTAGCCATCGCTGTCCAGGGTGGCATCCCTACCCTCGAGTTGTCGAACTGAGCACATCGTTTGAGGCAGTAGCCGTCACCAATTTATCCCACAAAACCGCTTTACATTCCACCCCATGTGAATCTGAGCTGTAAAAACTTAGACAATCTAGTAGAAAAGTTGCCGAAGCCATTTATTTTAGTAGGAGATTTTAATGCTCACTCCACGCTTTGGGGTAGTGAGAAAACCGACCAAAGAGGGCAGCTCATTGAAGATTTCATTCTATCGAATGACGTTTGCCTTTTAAACTCTGGTGCTTTCACTTTTCATCAACTTCGCGAACTTTCAGCTGTTTAGACCTTGCACTCTGTTCACCATGCCTTTTTAGTGATCTTAAATGGGAAGTCCTTAACACGTCATATGGTAGTGATCACCTGCCCGCCATCATAAAACTTACACCATCATACCCAACCTTAGCGTAACGGCCTCGTCGGTGGATTTTACACCGTGCGGACTGGCCAACCTTTACAAAAACGCAAATCTCGAAAAGGCCTTCGCACCAGAATTATCCATAAACGAGCTTAACAAAAAGTTTGTAGAAGTCATAATCTCAGCGGCAGAGAAAGCAATACCGCGAACTTCCGGGACTCCGCGTAAAAGGATGAATCCATGGTGGACAGATGAATTCACAAAAGCAAAAAAAAAAACAGCAAAACAAAGCCTGGGGACTTCTCCGAAGGTACCCTACATACGAGAACCTCATCCACTTCAAACAGGTGAAAGCCAAAGCGTTACATTAAAAGGCAGGCGGAAAAGTGTTCCTGGCAAAAATACATTACATCCACTAATAGCTCCATCCCATCTAAATATCTTTGGGACAAAGTCGGGAAATTCAGAGGAGATTATTCGTCATACACAATACCGATACTTACAAGTCCACACGCACAAACAACAGTACAAGAACAGGCAAATATTTTAGGCGAACACTTCTACAACACCTCAAGCTCAGAAAATTACACAACTAATCGATGATCAGGTACAAAGAATCCGCAGAAAACCAGAGACTGCCCTTTACGACCACTTCAAACGAAGCTTATAACCGTAGGTCGGCACTTTAATAGAATACTCACTCACACTCTCTCACCCCAATATTTTCAGCCTTCGCACTCACGTTCATACTCACGCCTACTCACACTCATAGGCACTCACTCACGTTCATACTCACGCCTACTCACACTCATAGGCACTCACTTACGTTCATACTCACGCCCACTCACACTCATAAGCATTAAGAAAGGGAAAGTAGACAACCACCCGTTTGTAGCACGAAGCCACAAGGAAATCCATACGGATTTCTCAGAAATAAAGCCTTTTAGTTTTCGGCAACTAAAAGGTAACGCCTCTCACACTCATTAGTACTCACTCACGTTCATACTCACGTGCACTATCATACCTACTAACTCACGTTCACACTCACACGTACACACACTCATAGCACTTACTCACGCTCTTACATCTACTCGTACTCACTCACGCTCACACTCACGCCATCTCACACTCATAAGCACTCACTCACGTTCATACTCACGCCCACTTACGCTCAGAAGTACTCACGTTCACACTCAAGGGTACTCACACTTAAGGGCAATCGCTCACGTTTATACTCATACCTGCTCATACCCATTCACACTGGTAAGTACTGACTCACACCTACTCACACCGGTGCTCACGTTCATACTCACACCTACTCACAGCCATTTGTACTCATGTTCACTCATGTCTACTCACTCACATGGGTACTCACTCACATTCATATTCACACCTATTACACTCGTATGTTGCCTTCATACTCATGCCTGCTCACATCCCTCGTCACTCACTCATACGCACACTCACGCCTTTGAAATGAGTGTACTCATGAATGAACATGCCAAGCTTTCCGCTCTACTCACACTCACATGCGGCCCCTGATGTCCATATTGAAGTACACTCCCGTTAACAGATACTCGCGTTTACACGTCCTATAGCTCCCATCTTCGATCATTACCACTCACACCCACCCAGCCTCGCCGGGTCTCATTCACATCTCTCTGTCACACTGGACAAAAGTTTTGTATGCATTCGCATCTAAGATGATCATCTCTCATATATTCTCATTATATTCGAACGTGGAGATTTGTAAGTTTGTAATGGATAGTCTCAGGGACAAACCGCGGATGTTAACACTGGTTCAAGGGAAATGTGCTATGTACATGTATCATTATTTTTTAAAATTTGAACTTTATTCAGACAGACATTGTCTGGGATGAAGGGGCTAAAGGCAGATGCAACTGCCCGACAAAGGCCCCCCTACCCATACATTGCTCAGGGGATGTCATATGGGACGTCGGGACCGCGGAAAATTTGTTCGAATTAACCGAATGCCGAATTATCGAAAGTATCAAGGAAACAATAAACAAGTGTCTATTACATCAATGCATTCGCATTTTCTTGATGACCACTTAAATTCATGGTTCATATCTGGCATAATAGCAATGCAAATGTCGCAAGTTTCTTCATTCGCAACTCCGTTCACAATGTGACCGCGGCTCAAGACAGCCGTGTCTTAACACTAAACGTGATCTGCCCCCCTCCGTTATTACGTACCGCTACCGCCACCATGCGCACGTGAAGATAACTTCTGCGCCGGAAAAATGATCGACAAATGATCGTTCGTTCATCGTAATGTCGCAACCGAATTTTATACCAGCATGCGCACTGCGGCTGAATCTCTTCACCTTCAACAGCTTCCACTATGTTCGAGTTGCGTGACATTGCGCGCGCATTGCCCGAAGCCGCATCCGCTGTGGACGAAAGTGCGGTCGCTAAATTAAGACACGATCATAGCGGCCACGCAGTTCTGAAGGCGCGTGCGCGGCCTGCGCCCACAGTCGAAACGAAACTGCTCGGCACAGAATCCGCTGCTGAATAAACCTGGCTCGCTAATGCACAATTATGAATGGCTACTACACAGTTCTGAAGCGACGCGGCGAAAACGAAACTACTGCTTGTCGCAGCTTTGACCCGCAGTCGCCGCTGGCGCTCTGGACGCGATCATAGTAAAGCCCCTTGATCTAGGAAAGTAACGACACTCTCCTCCGCGCGCGAGTTTCCTCCTCGATTCTCCTCGCACGCCGCCGGCGCGCGCTGCGCACGGCACCATTTTTCGCCGGCGCTCCCGCGGGTGCGCCGCAGAAATCAACGGAGGCGCGTGATGTCGGGCCACTTTCGCGCCCCGGTGCTGTAGAAAACCTTGAAAAATGGTGATAACAAGATCGAGAACACTGAAATGAACGTTCAAAAAAAATATTAGTTTCTTTGGAAAGCCGTGTAAATGGGGCATGCTAATTTAAAAAGAGCTTTATGCAGCGTTCCATCATGCAGACGTTTTTTTCTGCCACATGATAACATGCTTTACACTTACATCTGAAATAATTTAGCTTGCGTCATGTCCGCCTGTGTCTGGATTTTTTGTCTCTTTCCTGTGCGCGCATGTGCAACTCAGGTACTTACAGCGTCGCATCTTGAAATCACTTCGGGGATAATACCTTGTCCATCCATGTGTTATCTGACGTGAAAGTAGACTTGCGCGGTGGTCTCCAAACAGAACAAGACGCTTGCGCAGTGTCAGTACGATCAAGCGGCGCCAACAGCAACTCATCTGCCGCAATAACAGAAGCGCCGGAGAAAGATTTTTCAGAATAGTACTTTGGCGTTCGTGTCAAAGAAACTAGCACTCGGTTTACCTGTGAGAGGAGACATTCGGCACGAATGTCAAAACACATCGATGCGATTAACTTAGGTCGTGTTACATGAACAGAAAGAAGCTCTCCGAAAAACAGCAGAAGGGCGATTTTAAAGCATTTGCTATCAGAGCGAGAATTTTCGGCCTCTGCCTCGAAGCCGATATCTACAGCAAGCGAGCGCGATCAGTAGAACACCCCCTGCACGTCGTCTCCGCGAGAAAACCAAATTATGGTCGTCTCCCAGTTATGCTTGCGTGGCATCCAAATTCAAAAGCAAACTGACGAACTGAAAAAAAAAAAAAGCAACGTTAGCTATAGCTGGCGCTGCTGATGTACAATACCGTGGGCCTACATTCTCTCGTTTCATTCTTTCATTCATTTCATTTTTTCAGGGCCTGCATTCGTTGCATTTGTGTGGCTGAAGCGCATATCAAAGTAAGCTGGAAGAATAACGCCTTTACAAGCCGCTGTTCGAATTTTCAGTAAAACAGACAACGTATCCTACAAGAACGTTACAGCGCGGAAAAAGAAAGGAACGGGCGAGTAGAGGCCACACGGATAAGCGCTGAATTGTACCTGAGGTTTATTTGGGAAAACACGCATATTAGTAGAGTCACAAATGCAAATCTGAGCAAGGAAAACAGGAAAGCAGAAACACGGCACGGAAAAAAAAACTGATCACTAAAGTGAGTCGTCATGTAGAAGACAACAAAGCAATACCGGTGTAACAGGGGCCCTTTTGATCGCGATCAGGGCCGTTCCAGATCTGGTGCTGCTACGCTGTCACTTATAATCGCGATCAGGCCCGATCGGGATCAAGATCAACGCGATCTGCTCATCGATATCTGGCTCCCAGATTGCAATTTGACTGACGTTTGCGCCAAACTCGATCCGGATTAGTTTGGCCCGAATAGCAGCGATGATTGTTGATCGCGATCAAGAAATCCGATCCGGACTGATTCTGATCGCGATCAAAACTACCCGTGTGACACCGGTATAAGAGATAATCTAGTTTTTCATTAGTGAACGGAAGACATGATAATGCAGGCGTGACCAAGACGAGCCATTTCGGTCGCGGCCTGCTAGATAACGGCTTACTTTCGCTATCAGAATGTTATTTGTTGTGCGTTGTGCTTGTGTGTTTCTTTTGTTCTTGCGACTGATCGCATTTGTGTCAATTTTTATGCGTGAATTCTCCCCCCCCCCCCCCCCCCAAAATAAAACCCTCATTTGGGAACCAGCGCCAGTGTCATCTCTATTCGTCCATTCGTTTGTTTTTTTACACCAAACATTCACAATAAACGGAATCTAACAATCACGACAAGCGCGATCGAGAAGCTGTATCATCGCGCGTAATCGTTTGCAGCAGAAAGCAGATCCTATAGCTGCGCACTTTAGACTGAATGAGAGTTGCCGCCGTGAGAGGTGATGGACTCTCAGCTGAATATTCAGCATATTGAGGACAATCCCATTTTTAAGCAACGCGCAAATAGCCTACGAAAAAAAGACGATGAGCAGGCCGGAACGATATTTAGAATGTAGCATTCGGCGATGCTTTGATACGAACAATAGGACAGGACCTCGCAAAGAACGCTGTTCTTTGTAGGAACAAAGTTTCTTTGGCCGATGTTTTGCAGCCACTGCTTCTTGCGCCAGCCATCACGCTTACCATGGGGAATCGTAAAAAGTGCATAACCGTTTGCATTCTCATTGTGGCAGTTATAAGCGCAACAGCACGGCATAGCGCCCACACAAAGCACAGAAAACAAAGCGCGCGCAACGTTTGCTACGCGGAGCCCCGGCGTAAAATGGCGCGAGCGAAAAAGAAAAATACCAGCAAAACGCAAGATCCACGCGCCTCCAAGGGCAACGGCGAAGCAGACCAATCGTCAGCGCGGAAAAGCGGCGGAGAACGGGAGGACGCGAAAGGGGCGAGGAGGGAGAGAGGAGGACGCGCGCGCGGCGGCGAGTACACTGAATGGCGGTACTTTCCCAAGATCAAGGGGCTTTAGATCATAGATATATCACCCACGCAGTTCGCGTGCGCCGAGCACAATTGAAGACAAACCAAGTGGGCCGCAGCCGTCGAAGTCTTTGTCGCCAACAACGTGATTATGGCTAGATCGTGGACGGCGACCACGCCTTTATGAAGGACCGCAGCCGTTTGGGTTGTTCGCGAATGCCGTTTTTCCTCCTGTGAGTCGAACTCCGAGTCGAACCTCGGATTGCTTGGTGCGCTCAGAGGATCGTCCGAATCAACCGAGTTGCGGGCAAATATGACCGAATTAACAAGAGTTTGATACCATTAAACAATGCATAAGCTTGCTGCGTCCAGAGAACACGTCCGAATTATCCGATTTTCCGAATTAACGAGGGGCGAATAACAACATTTTAGCGTATAACCTTTCAATTTCGTCAACTGACCAAACAGCAAACGTATGGCGCGCTTATTTGCTAACTCCACCTTCACTGCTTATGCCAGGGGTTTAAAACACATGTCAGCTAAAGAGCCGCAGTCATGAAAATTTATTCCCGCAAGGGCCAGAACACAATGACGAAGGTAAGAGCGGGGGGCGGGTAGGAATAGTTAGTACAAAATGTCACGCCATGCATAAACATGTTCCGCCACTATGTCAGGGACAATTGTCCCCCCCCCGCCTCTCGCCCCTGAAAGTGCATTGCGCTTGCACGCTGCTCGACCAATATTGGGCGCGAGATTATATACCTATCTAGTACACTCTAGCGAGATCGAGCAGAGTCGCCGCCTGGCGGCTACTGGCTGAAGCGCGCATAGTGTGGATTGTTCCCTGCATCGTCTGCTAGCCACGTAGTGTTTGCATGTGCGCGTACGTCATGCACGTTCTCAAGGGGCGGTTTATTCTGTTGTGTTAGCGCGAGTTTAACTGCTCGTACGTATATCTAACATGGTGTACAGAAGCAGATGGGCTTGCTCGGCGGCATGCGCATTGTAATAAATCAGTGAGTGCGACTTTCGAGAGGGCTGTGTATTGCATGGTGTCGTATCCTTCGTTCGCCAGAATCATTTCAGCGTTGGTGTCGCTTTCTCGTTCAAGCGCATCCTAAAGTGCGCTTGAGATAGTCCCAAACATGAGAAGCATTAAATAGTGTCTGAAGGCAGCGTTTTAGCGACTCGTTGGTAAACATCGCGAGGCTCGAGGCCATGCACTTTCGCGTTGTTGTTAGGTGTATAACTGCGGCACTATAGTTCATCGGTTATGCGATGAGCTTTAGTTGTGCTTAAGGGACACTAAAGGCAAATAATAATTTATGTCAGAGTGAAAGCTCAATGTATGACAACTTCTAAAACGGCAATATTATCGAGAAATTAAGCTAAATGTATCATATGATGAGTGCCACGAGTGGGACACTTTCGAAGTGATACCGATGACGTATGAGAGTCTGCCTACAATAAATCACTAGTAATCAAACTAGCAGCAATAAAAAAAGAACCTTCGGTGCATCAAAAGACGTAATAAAATGCTGTTTGTTCGTCTCCGTTTGACTCATGGAAAAAAGAACCTCTGTGGCGTTGCCATGGGGAACGGCGCGCGTGGTTGAAAGGTTCCGTTTTCGCCGAACGACGCTTCGCCCGGCGCCCTGCTTCGCTGACGTGGTCGCGTCTCAGTGGTAGTTTCGGGATCGCGTACTGCCGCGTGTGTTTTGCGCGCTCGTGAAAGTCGCAGGTCCACCACAGCTTCGTCGCCCGACACCGCACTGCTGGTTTCCTCGCTGCTGTCGGGCTTGGGAGAGTCGCTGCCGAGACTGCTATCGTAGTACGCAACGACGCCGGCACTACGAGCCCTCAGCAGCATACCGCGTTCATCGGGGCTCAAGTCGCTGAATTGGAGCCCAGCGTCGCGAGCCAAAGACTCGTTGTCAAGTTCTCTGTCCACATCTATTGCGGCGATTGCGGCAAGCTTCGATGGCTTCGATGGCCGTTGTTGTTGCTGTGGGTCCCGCTGCTTTCGCTCTGCTGCTACTAGTGTCGGCGGCCGCGCAGTAATGGCGGGCAACGTTGGGCACTGCAGCAGTGACGTATGAAAGTCATATTTCAGACGGGTGATTTGAAGTGCGCTAACGCGATGCGGATCACTAAAACGTGATTTTATTTCAAAATAAGCACTTCCTTGGCATAAAAGTAGCACTACGAGGTTTCTGGGCCGCTATTTCAACAATCAACGTCGACTTATTATTTGCCTTTAGTGTCCCTTTAATGCTTAAGATGTCCTTTTATTGTACGGTCGTGGTCCCGCTACAGCGAAATATTTCTGTCAAGTGAAGTCTGACACTTCGGTACAAACTGTCCCCTAAAAAAAAACAGACAATGGAATGACACGGCAGTGATAAAACAGAGTTGCCGCGCGCAATTTTAACTTGGGGTGAAATCGACGCAGAAGCACCCATGTGCTTAGATTTAGGTACGCTTTGAAGAACCCAGATATTCAAAATTAATCCCGATGGCGTGCCTTATATTTCAGTCGTATAATTTCACGCAGAACATCATCTCTTTTTTTACATTATCTTGAGCTTTTGTGTGGAGTTGTTATAAATTGATGGAAGACAGCGGACATTATTTGTTTGAGAAAAAAAACAGTTATTCCATAAAATAAACGGAACTTTGTTTCATCACTGTCGTGCATGTAATCAATCGATGAAAGCTCTGTGCTAAACTCTTACCTTTTTATTATGTTACTGGAGCAAGAACAAGTGCGTACGCGTTGAACGTATCAGTGGCGCTACGGCTAAAGCGCTGTCGATCACGTAGCTTTCCTGACTAAACTTATCAACTGTCCTACATTTCATGGAGAATTGAACAATAATAATAAAAAATGCGTATTCGCGCGAGCAGTGCTCATTGCACAGGAATATGGGCTGGTATACAAATGAACAAGAAGTAAACACTTAAGTAGTTAAGTCGTGCTACAGCAGCGTGTAAAACACAGAACACAAGCCCAACACGTACCGGGAAAACAGCGAAAAACGTCATAAAATGCGTAAGCGCAAAGTGTCATCCAGGGCGAGCATCCCTTTCATCGGCAGAATGCGCTTCTCTTACTAGTAATAGTAACGTCGGATGATCTTAGTGCGTCGATTCAACAATGAAGAGCGTATATATTACCAGTAAGCTGCAATCAACACATTTTATTCGCCGAGAATCGGCTCAAACCGCCCACGACGAAGCGCCGCTGTGCGCATTTGTATACGCGCCTCCGACAGCCTCTCCACACTAACGCGGCGACGGTGCTGCCACCTCTAGGTCGGTCTCGCGGCGAACAGCATTGAATGCTTAGGTTTGTTTTGTCGGCGAACACAGTGAAAATCCAGCGCACAATAACGACGTCGAGGAAGAAGCACACCACCACAGCGCTGATCGGCCTTGTGCCACATTGTGACTTCTGTGCGCCACAAAAGCGGCCGCGTTAATCCTTGGATTATGCCGCTTCTGAGACATGACGAGTTGACGCCGCAGTATGGACGTCTGCGTTACGCCATAAAAATGTGTATCTAGTAACACACTTCATACAAAGTTATTCGTATTAAGGCGAACGTCTTATATGCCTCATCAAGCGGGAAAAGTGACCTGTATATGCCATGTGACGCTCCCTCCTAGTCCTTTTCCTTCGTCCATGTACAAGCCCAATCAGTAAACACACACACACACACACACACACACACACACACACACACACACACACACACACACACACACACACACACACACACACACACACACACACACACACACACACACACACACACACACACACACACACACACACACACACACACACACACACAACGAGATCACGGGAAATACACCATCCCCTCATTATGCGCTCGTGTCGACCACCGCCACGGGACCGGCGAGGCTGCCATCGTCCGAGGCTGCAGAAGAAATGGCCCTAGCCCTAGCAATAATCCATAGTGGCAACGAGGACACACTTGTTGTGAGTGACGCCAAGACGGCGGTCCGAAACTTTACCAAGGGATGGGTCTCCGTCGAGGCGGCGCACATGCTGAACGCCAGAGTCGCGAACTTTAAGTTTGACGTGATCACCACCAAATCTCACAAGTGGTTCCCCGCGCATGTGGGAGAGCTTGGCAACGAACAAAGACCCGGCCGACCTCCCGTCGAACCACAACAAGCTCGACCACCGCGTCGCGAGACTGCTAACCCGCCGCGACGTTGACGAAAGGGCCACCGCTGTGCCAGACATCGTCGATGGCGAGGCACCCCAGGTTGGAGGACGATGATAACAGACCCCGAAGCCTTACAGGACTGCATGGACATCATGGTCACGTACCACGAGATCTTCAGCCACTACAGGAAAACGCCACCCCACAAGCAGCTAGAGATGTCTCAGGCGTCAGACCTGAGACGTCTGCAAACTGACACATTCGAATATCCCCGGCATCTGAACAGGCTGTGTCCGTCGCTCCGCCCGTCACCCGGCTGTCCGTGCTGCGGGCACGAGACAGCCGACATGGCACACATACTTTGGAAGTGCGAGTGCGGTATTCGCCGCCACTACGTGGACGAGGGAGTGTGTACCTCAGGACGACTGGTTGAGCGGTGGCGAGCCGCCCTTCTCAGCCCACATCTAGTGGACCAAATCTGGGCTGTCCAGCGAGCCAGGCCTATCGCCGAGGACGTAGCACGATGTTCCCCGGACGACGGCTCCTGGAGGCCTATCCCGGGCCAGTGATTCCTCGTTGGACTCTAATTAACTGAAAGTTCATTACTTACCTACCTCATTATGCTCAAGGGTCAAAAGGTCATCACGAACTCATAATTTATTAAAGCGAAAGCCTTTTATGTCTCGCGCGATGCACGAAAGGCAGGCTCAAAAAATCTAGTGACCTCTCAAGCGCGAAACTGTGCGCTACCTTCGCCGTTGAGGCCTCCGGCCTCCTATAGCGGCATCGCAGATGTTGGCGAACCACGAAAAAAAGCAAACAGAAACCAAGGAAAAAAGTGCACGGCGGCGACCGCAACAACGCGCGCCGTCGAGTCTCTCGCTTTTTCACCTTACCGGAGAGGCGTGTCCAAATTAAGTGACCAACGCGTCCGTGCTGGAAGCATCCTACTATATCTGCATCTCAAACTAGCGTCTTTAAGCCAAGAAAAACCATAATATATAGTGCGTCTAAGCGTTCTGTCGACGGGCTTTTTTTTCACGTTCCCACGCGCGGAAGCACGCTGCACACTCAAGGTTGATAGAAATGTTGTTATGAAGTAGACTAAAGCGCATCTCAAAACGACACCTTGCACCTTCAGCAGTGCAGTCACAATGTGCGATCAGCAAAAAATGACCCTTGGTAATTGTTTGCATCGCTCATTTTATGGGAGCTTGTACAGCAACGCGCATAACGGTGTCATTAGTTGGGCATCCGCAATAGCCCCGCGGACGCAGGCTGCTGTTGGAAATGGCTGGCAGATAATTTCCGCAGAGCTGTTGCAGACGCCCAGCTAAAGCTGTATATATGTGCCTACGAAAGCAGTACACTCACCGTTAACGGGCGCACGTTGTCCGTGTCCGTGGCTCCATGAATATTCCGCCCTCTTAGCGTGACTTCGAGCACGGAGCCTGGCGTCAACGCCACCGAAGATGCGCATTTTTGATCGAACACAAAACTGCACGACAGGCGACTGACGCAACCCGCGCAACCGACGCAACGCACAACGCATTCCAAGAGACTGAGCAGACTGAGAAGGCCGAGGCGCGGTGGCTCGCCGACGGAGCCAAGCGGGCTGGCGCCGCGCCTCGGCCTTCTCAGTCTGCTCAGTCTCTTGGAATGCGTTGTGCGTTGCGTCGGTTGCGCGGGTTGCGTCAGTCGCCTGTCGTGCAGTTTTGTGTTCGATCAAAAATGCGCATCTTCGGTGGCGTTGACGCCAGGCTCCGTGCTCGAAGTCACGCTAAGAGGGCGGAATATTCATGGAGCCACGGACACGGACAACGTGCGCCCGTTAACGGTGAGTGTACTGCTTTCGTAGGCACATATATACAGCTTTAGCTGGGCGTCTGCAACAGCTCTGCGGAAATTATCTGCCAGCCATTTCCAACAGCAGTTTCTGCAACACGCTCCTTACAGAGCCGCAACAAGCTGCCTACTATCTTTGAATGCAAGCGCACTCTGCTGAACACAATTAGTGTCAGCCTACTTTACATATAATATCTGTGTCAAGTTGTATAGTAACTTTGATGGACGCCTTCATCGCGGAAGCCAATCGAAACGCGCTGTAGGAGAGTCCCATGACTCCAGTCCAAATGCTCTTTCTCTCATCCACCTTCCAAAAGGGATCAAATGGACACCCGAAGAGAGTCACGCGGCCGTGGCCCTCTTTTGACTCTTTTTTTCTTAGAGTGTACTCAGTTACACTAATAGTACCCTCATGAGTGCTCACTCACGTTCATACCCATTCCTACTCACACTCATGAGTACTCACTCACGTCCACTCACACTCACTCAAGTTCATACTCACATCTACTCACTCACGTTCACACTCACGCCTACCCACCCTCCACAGTGCTCACTCACGTTCACACTCACATCTACTCACACTCATGAGTACTCACTCACGTTCACACTCACGCCTACTCACCCTCGCGAGTGCTCACTCACGTTCACACTCACGCCTACTCACCCTCATGAGTGCTCACTCACGTTCACAATCACGTCCACTCACACTCATGAGCACTCACTCACCTTCATACTCACATCTACTCTCACTCGTGAGTACTCACTCACGTTCACACTCACGCCTACTCACCCTCATGAGTGCTCACTCACGTTCACACTCACGTCCATTCACACTCATGAGTACTCACTCACGTTCATACTCACGTCCACTCACACTCATGAGTACTCACTCACGTTCATACTCACGACTACTCACACTCATGAGTACTCACTCACGTTCATACTCACGCCTACTCACACTCATGAGTGCTCACTCACGTTCACACTCACGTCCATTCACACTCATGAGTACTCACTCACGTTCATACTCACGACTACTCACACTCATGAGTACTTACTCACGTTCATACTCACGTCCACTCACACTCATGAGTACTCACTCACGTTCATACTCACGACTACTCACACTCATGAGTGCTCACTCACGTTCACACTCACGTCCACGTCATGAGTACTCACTCATACTCACACTCACAACGTTCAAATGAGTGTGAGTCAGTGCACTCATGAGTGAGTGTGCCGAGCTATGCTTATAACAATCCTCTGACATTACATTACTCTCCGCCGGGAAAAAAACGGCACCGGGTCCGGACTGTGTTCACTACACATTGCTTGCACACTTATCTGAAGCCTCTACAGTAGCACTCCTTCAGTTTTTTAACAAAATATGGGAAACTGGTATAATGCCAGAAGATTGGAAAAATGCCATAGTGGTGCCATTCCTAAAACCTGGCAAGCCTCCAACCTCCACTAGTAGCTACAGGCCCATTGCGTTAACGACCTGTCTGGCCAAAACATATGACAGTATTTTAAACATCAGACTCACGTTCATCCTTTATTCGAAACGCCTAGTAGACCCACACCAATGTGGCTACAAAAAGGGTTGTGCTACCACCGACTATCTTGTCAGGCTAGAGCAGGAAATACGCGACGCGTCGCCTTTCTGTACAAACAATACTGTCTCGCTGTGTTCTTTGACTTGGAAAAGGCGTATGACACGACGTGGCGATTTGGCATCCTCCGAGACCTAGCTGATTTAGGAATTCGTGGCAGAATGTTGAACTGTTTGAGTGATTTTCTATCAAATATAACATTCCAGGTACGTCAGGGCACCGTATTGTCCCGCGTTTTTGTGCAGGAAAACGGAGTTCCTCAAGGCTGCGTACTCAGCACAACTCTTTTGATTATCAAAATGAACTCGATTAACAAGGTCATACCACACACAGTCATGCACTCCATCTACGTTGATGACTTACAAATTGCCTGTCGCGCCTCGAACTTATCAACAAGTGAAAGGCAACTCCAACTTACAATTAATAAGCTGACGAAATGGGCCGACCTGAATGGGTTTCGATTCTGCACGCAAAAAACTGTCGCTGTTCTGTCTACCCAAAAGAGAGGCCTACACCCAGACCCAGTCTTGAATCTAAACAACATTACATTGCCGATGAAACCACAGCATAAATTTTTAGGAATTACATTCGACCAAAAGCTAAATTTTCTTCCGCACATAGCTAATTTAAAAACGAAGGCAAACAAGGCTCTCAACCTTCTGAAAGTATTATCGCACAAACATTGGAGTTCCGACCGACTATGTATGCTGCGAATCTACCGCTCTGTTGTGCGCAGCACTTTCGACTATGGTTGTTCTTTTTACGGCTCAGCACGAGAGTCCTACATCAAACGTCTTGATCGTGTACACCATCTCGGCCTGCGTCTGTCTTGCGGTGCTTACAGGACATCACCGGTACAGAGTCTGTATGTATATTGTAACGAACCTCCTCTATGTCAACGAAGAGCACTACTAACCCTGTTATATCTTCTCAGAATCAAGTCATCACCTGAACACATATGTCACGATATTCTTTCCAAATGTACCTCACGCACACATTACCTGAACAAACCACATTTAATCAAGCCACTCATCTTACGTTTTGAAGAATTCCGCCAATCCAATTTCGTCCCTAAAAAGGCATTGAGCGTTGCTCAAAAAAGCCGGCAGATCCCACGCATTGTGGGAATCGATGTAATGCGAAGCAGCGAGCAAAGAGCTGCATACATCGTCTTGTCTGTCACTGAGGAAAATGCGTGTCATCGTTTTCATGTTAACTCCTATTTATGTTCGTCACACAGTAACGTCGCGCAATACCAACTTCGGTGTAAAACGGCCGCCAGCGCACGACGAGCGTGGCGCTGGCGGCCGCCACGCAACTCTGTGGCACGTAAGTCATGCTGTACATGACATGCGTGTAATGATTTTCATGTTAACTCCTGTTATTTATATTCCTCACACAGTCACGTCGAAAGACACCAATTTTGGTGTATATCAAGCTAGCGAAACGGCCGCCAGCGCACCATGAGCGTGGCACGTAAGTCATGACATGCGTGTCATGATTTTCATGTTAACTCGTGTTATGTTCGCCACACAGTTACGTCGCAAGATACCAATTTTGGTGTATATCAAGCTAGCGAAACGGCCGCCAGCGCGCCATGAGCGTGGCACGTAAGTCATGTTGTACATGACATGCGTGTGATGATTTTCGTGTTAACTCGTGTCATTTATGTTCGTCACACAGTCAAGTCGCAAGATACCAATTTTGGTGTATATAGAGCTAGCGAAACGGCCGCCAGCGCACCATGAGCGTGGCATGTAAATCATGCTGTACATGACATGCGTGTCATGATTTTCATGTTATGACTTGTCATTTATGTTCGTCATACAGTCACGTTACGTCATACCAATTTTGGTGTACATTCGATTAACCAAGCGACCAGGAGAGCACAAAGTCGTAGGCGGCTAGATATATAGATAGACAGATACGCTCAAAGTCGCAGAAGTTCGCTAAGAAATGCTTCGCATTTAAAATCACCCAGACTACCCACATCAGGCTACCCCCATGGTTTGACTTCACGCAACTCTGTCATTTGTCACTCACCCACCTGAAGAAAAGAAACACGCCACCAGAACACATAACACAAGATTTCCGTGCACTACAACTTAAGTACAGCGATTACACGGAATATTATACAGACGGCTCCAAAACGAAAAACCATGTGGGCGTTGGGATCGTGACAGGGGAAAGTGCAATTAGCATCAGGCTACCTGAATGCATGTCCATTTTTACAGCTGAAGTCTATGCCCCGAGAGAGGCAGTGCGAGACCTAATCTCAAAGAAACACAAGAAGGCAGTCCTTTACACAGACTCCTTAAGCGCATTAAAAGCTCTTGACTTCAGATCTGAGTGTGAACCACCAATAGGCGACATTCTAAATATGATAATACGTAATAACGAAGCTCTGCTGGGTACCAAGCCACGTTGGCATACCTGGCAACGAGAAGGCTGATAAATGTGCTTCTCTGGCAGCTCACAGAACAGTCACCAAAGCAAAAGTTCCCCTCAAAGATAGCCGGCGAGTAACAAAACTGGCCCTCTTAACAAAGTGGCAGCAACATTGGGACACATGCAAAAGTAATAAGCTCCATCTGGTAAAACCAGCGCTAGGAGAATGGAAAACCTGTCGTCACCAAGAACGGTTTATAGAAGTCGTGTTATGCAGACTACGAATCGGACATACTCACCTGACACACAACTTCTTACTTGCAAACGAGCCCCAACCAACTTGTGAATATTGTCAAGAGCCGTTAAGTTACACACATACTAATCTCATGCCTTCACACTGAGACACAAAGACAAAAACACTTCAGTGCACTGTACAAAAAACACGTACCGTTACATCCATCCCTTCTTCTAGGAGATGACTCACTTGTGCCGTTTTCTGATGTGCTCAATTTTCTGAATCAATGTGGTTTAAGTAATTTGTAGCACCATATTCCTGTCATAATTATGTAGTTCTATAATCACGACCACCTTGTCACTCATTGTCAGGATTTCACATCCCACTCATGATTTTATTATTCATATATGTTTTACCCGCCTTTTGCGAGTGGAATTTTAGGCCCCTCTACAGCCACCTCACATAACCATCGCTCACACTCGCTGTAATGTCATCATGAACATCTAGCTCAAGATCACTGTTAAGAGCCATCTCTCAAAACCTTGTGGCTGGCGCATCATAGCCTCAGTTGCTTTTGCGCCAAAAAACCCGACTTAACTACTATTACTAGCACTGTCGTATACTTTTTGTCGAGCTTTTGAAAATCTGCCTACTTCCTTCCCTGTTTAGGTAAAGTGCTTAGGCTAAATAATTCCGGTACAACTATCCGCAAACAACTTCTAGCATTGCTGTCGCGTGCGTGAAACCAAGACTTCGGATAGGAGGCTGAAGTTACCTTCACTACAGAGTAGTGCCAGGGTTGTCCGGCTAAATCTTGCAGAGTTGAGATAACTGTCTTCCAAACAAAAATCATAATAACAAATAAAGATAATGAAGAAAGCAGCAGTCGCTTCATCTTCGTGATGCGCGTGTTCCGTTGTCGGTTTGCCATGTTTCCATTCAGTGTGCAAGGGGCAGCTTGCACGACGGACTCTGCCAGCGTGTAATTTCACCCGTGGTCGGAAAGCTTCTATCTATGAATGAAAAATAGCTTTCTGGCCATGGGTGAATTTTACCCGGCTTGTGGGGTCTTTCGTGCAAGCCGCCCCTGCTTCAACACCGTGTACGGGAAGCAAAAACGTCGCAAAACGAGCGACAGGCACCGCCCACTGGTGCCTGGGAGGCCAGCGAGATTTGACGGTGTGCGCTTATAAAAGCGCGCACGCGTCAAACCTTGTCCCCCACGCTCCAGCGGTCCAGAGCTCCCTCGGCCCGCTCACACTCTGCGGGCCGAACTTCGATTCCAATTTCCACCTTCCACCATCGGGTGGAATCGAACCTCGGCCCCCCAGATTGCGAGCTCGACACGCTGCACACTAGGCCACTGTAGCGGCACGGTTAACGCAGTTCGCGGTAGCTACACATAGGCACGATATCAATGTGTGATTGTCCAGATAACACAGAGATGGCGCTCGAAGCGGTTCAGTGTTATCGCACGGAAAAAGATGCCAGTCGGTGGTCTGCGCGAGCCTGGGGAGCCATTCCCAATGTGTTCACTTCGTGGACATGCGCACTTCAGCGGAGCGCATTCACTTATTCGAGAAAGCGGTGAGCCGTGACGTCATCTTCAACATGCCGACGCACCGAACGCGCTCATCACAAGAACAACGGAAGTCAGCGAAATGTACATTGGGGATGGAAAGAAACGCGAGCAACCTTTTCACCACGATCTGATTTCGGTGGCAATAAAACGACCGACCGCCATCCACGGCTGCATTTTCGATGGACTCGAAAATGTTTGAGGTGTAGTTAGATTTAGGTGCACGTTAAAAAGAACCCCAGTGGCCGAAATTTCCGGAGCCCTCCACTACGGCGTCTCTCATAATCATATCGTGGTTTTGGGACGTTAAACCCCAGATATTATTATTACTACATCCACCGCTGCTGCTTGTACCCTTCGCTTCGTACTTTCCCTCGTACCG
Organism: Rhipicephalus sanguineus; assembly: GCF_013339695.2. Classification (NCBI taxonomy): domain Eukaryota; kingdom Metazoa; phylum Arthropoda; class Arachnida; order Ixodida; family Ixodidae; genus Rhipicephalus; species Rhipicephalus sanguineus. Next base: position 5,313,557 of record NC_051184.2, read on the forward strand.
CACAGCAGCCGACTTCAGCCGCTTGCAACTTTACTTCTTGGCCGTTTTCGACGTGGTAGCTTAATTTGTAATACTTGTGTGTGTTTAACGTCCGTATACTGCGATAAGACTACGAGAGACGGCCTTCTGGAAAGCTCCGGAAATAGCGACTACCTGGGGCTGCCTGACGTGCACATCAACCGAAGTACACGGGCCTCCAGCTAGGCATGGTAAAATCGATGAACAATTAATCGATTAAAGGTCCACGATTAATCGTCATCGATTTCTGTCTTTTGATTAATCGAATTAAAGCTATTCGATTAATCGATTACGGCACCCCGCCCCCAACCTCGCCCCTTGGCCGGAGCGCATCACTGCGAGACGCGCTATCCTGAGACGCAGATGCCTTGCACACTTTCACTACAGCGCATATTTCTGTGCTAGCAGAATGAGCCCGGAGCTGGTGGGGGCCATACACCATAGAGAAAGATATGAACTCGCCCTGATCTCCGTCGCGTACGGCGTCCAACTCCAAGCACTCCCCAATGCTTCAAGCCCGGGCAGGAGGCGGCTCCACCCCATCGAGGCAGAAATGAACTTGCCCGCTTCTCTCCGCCTTACACAGTGATGCCAACCCTAGGGATTTATCACTAGATCTAGGGATTTGCTACCTCTTTCAGGAATTTGGTGGCTTTTTATTGAATCTAGGGATTTTTGAACGGCTCTGGACATGTTACATTACGCAGCCTAATGTCAGGCGTTACTGCGTAATTACGCTTAATCAACTAGAAAGGCCCTAAAAAATGATAATTTTTCATTTAAGAGAGCTTTGTTGTTCCGCTGGGCTCCTAGCAAGCGAGATTATTATATGCTGAATACTGGGGGAAATGAAACTTTGGCGTCGTAAGTGTTTGGCGTGCACGCGCATATCATCCTGAGCGCATTGTGTGATTGCTGCTCTGTGAAACAACGAGAAATTCTGTCTTGTAACGCACATGGAACCGTGCCAAGTTCACGCTCCCTGTGTGCCTTCACCATGGAAAGTCTCCATGTCTAATAACTTCTGGACCTGTAGAATTTCAGACAAAGAGAGCGAAAGTAGGACTGGCACTTGGGCGAGTTGGTACAGATTCATTACTATGAAAGCGGCTTGACGGAAAAGACTGTTCGTGTGTTTTCAGTCTTTCCATCCCACCGTTTCTATAAGAGCCAAAATAGTGAACGACTATTGGCCAAGTGTGAATCTGATCGAAAGTACACAGGATGGCTATCAGCCAGTAGAAAAGGGCCCCATGTACACCAAATTCTAATCATACAATGCTGTTTGCAAATATGGAAAATTAGAAATTGACCACCATTATCTAGCAGGCTGGAAGCACACGAAAGGCGCTTTCTGCAAGCGCTTTCTCTGCAATTACTCCCCCCAAAAAATGTACAAAAAAGTGCTTCAGTGGCTGTTCCTTTTTTTTTTTTTGCAATAAGATTCAGAAGAATTGGGCCAGAGAGCGAACTATCTTTATACGTTGGTGAAAGTGAATTAGCTTCAATAACAACATTAAAAGAGAATATAGGGAATTTTGTTGCAATCTAGGGTATTTTCGGGGGTCAATTTAGGGATAAAGGGTTGACTTAGGTTGGCATCACTGGGCTGACAGTCTACTGCTGCTACTGGGAGAGGTTCTTCGCAGTACGTTCCACATGGGTTTCTTGTGCGCACGCGTGGCCGTCGCCTAGCAACGGAGACACGCGCCTTGCGAGCGCGGCCAGATGTTCTCTGGCGCGGCCGAGCACAGGCATGTCGGGCGTGTGGTAGTGCGGGAGTACGGTCCCTAGAATATACTGAGCGTAGTGGTAGTGCCGCTTGGCCGCTGCGACTACGCTCAGCACTTGTTGCGAGCAGATTCTGTGCCACTTTTCCTGCGGCACGGGGCACTGTGGAGCCTGCAGTGGCGACAGCACCTGAAGAAGATGTAAGGCACCTGCGGGACTTGTTAGTAGCGACTGACATTTGCGTGCGGTAGATATTGCCGTACTTATGGCGTTTACCGTAGGGAGGTGCTAAGATGCCCCAATGAAATGGCCTGTACTGAAGTACAATAAAAACTCAGGGTACCTTATGCATTTGCCTGAGACGACTGGAAGGTGACATAAGCCATCAAGATAATGTTCCAGATGAATTACCAACCGGTTCAAACGCTCACGTTAATAGGCCTAGATGCTGCAGAACTTCGCAGGTCAGAACTTTAGCACAAACGAGGACGATCGAATTACAAAGAGATGAGACGAGCCCTGGCGCAGTGCGCGTGTTCCGTCCTATTAGCGCTGAGGTTTTCACCTTCAAAATGTACCGAAGTAACATCTGTATCGAATGGATTGGAGCAGTACAAGCACAGACCCTTAATATTTTCATGAAGCTAGATGCATGGGTCGCGGGCCGCTGCGGATGCCTGCGTGCAGCGCATATAATCGCCCATCGTAGCAGTTACACGCCCAATACTTCCTTCAAATGTGCCCGCATGGGAGCCTTCGTCCCTTTTTCCTATTCTTCTAAGCTTGATTTCGGCTATTGTAGAGCGACATTTTTAGTTGGGTCCTCATAACCGTCGGCGTGCGGCGTTTGCTAGCGCGCGCTGCCAATATATTCCAAGGCCAGGCGTTTTCGTGAGGCGGGTGCCAGTAGAGTCGAAAGAACAGGGAAAAATCTGGGGACTTTAGGTGCCAGCGCGCGCTGCCCATGGTTGCCAGGCGTGACCACGCATTGTTAAGGAGACCCATGTGGAACGTACTGCAAAGAACCTCTCCCGCTGCTACTACTACTGCTACTGCCTCGTACGTGCCAGCGCATCGTCTTGTTGCTTATTTTGTTCGTATTTGTTTCTTGCCGGGCTGTTTCATCGTGTTACCGCATAAACGCATCTCTCCTTACATTTGATAAACAAGTAGTTTCCGTCGCCTGTAGTGTCAATCGCAACTTTCTTTGTATTTTATTCAACCCTCATATTTTACTCCTTTCTTGTGTGAGTGCGGCATTGTAATATGCGCTGCTTATTTCCTGACTGGTTCTTATTGCCGTTCTGTTTTACTCTTTAGCAAATAAAATATTCTTTACCAATGAAAGAGAAAGAGAGAGGAAATATATTACAAGGCAGAGAGTGTGGCCTGAGCTAGTACGCCTCTGCCTGCTATTCTGCACCGGGCAAAACGCAACGGGGGAAAAAAGTGATGAAGTACGATGACGGGGAGAGGATTAGGTAATCCGTATATACATAATAAGGTACGTTTGCTAGCGTAAAGAGGACAAGGACGCTAGTAACCATCTTTCATTACGCTGTATAACAACTAGCCCAACTGTCCGTTTTATAGGGTATATACCATTTTCATACTTGTTCAGCTATCTCCTGCGATGCAGTTGGCCCAATTAATGGCAGCTAGTCACATCTTCAAACAGAGTGTTCAAGCGCGGTATGCTTGCGCGGGGACGCGGGAATGTAGACTCGGCTCTCTTGACACGAACACGCATAACAGACAGCACGTGCAACTACGACCTCGGCTCCACTTGATGCACGAAAGTTGCTGCCATTAGTTGAGAGAAAGTGTAGCGCAGGAATGCGCACTCGCTAATTGTGAAAAGGGCTTTATAGACCCTTTATGTAATCCGCAACTTTACGCGTCGGTTTACCGAGCGTCCAGCATCCAGTGCATTACTATTGAAGAAGTGACCTTGCAGCATTTAGTAATACTGTATGGTCGCATATTTAGGGAGAAATACAGCTTTCAGCTAGAGGCCCCCACCTTCTGCTGTGACAAGAAAGAAGGACAGTCACGAAATTTAAAGAATAAATCGATTAACGATTAATCGATTAAAAATTTTAATCGACCATCCCTACCTCCAGCATGGTCATCTCCACCTAAAATGCGGCCGTCGGGTCGTTCTTTGCAACAGGCTCTTGCAGTGGACAACCACTCGCCGTGCGGGCTGAAATACACGGACGCCGTTTCGTGGGTTTCGTTCCTGCAAACGTTGCCCATATATCTATGGGGAAGATTAAAATCATGTATGCATTGCGGGTGTAAGTCCGGGTGTGAGTGAATGCAATCGTGTTTGCATGTGTAGCGATAGCTACACATAGGCACGATATACAGAGTAGTGAACATCGAGAGTAACGGCTAGATGTACGGCTAGATGTGCTCACAGTAGCGGCTAGATGGGCTACGCGGAAGTGCGAAATTAACAGTACTAGTTCGTCTATGAACACCATGATTAGGCGTTATATAACGGACATGTTCGTCGCGAAGCAGAACGAATGTTCTAGGTTCAATGTTCTAGCTTGAATACTAAGGAGGTGTTCACTTACAGTGAAACTGCGGTGATACGATCACAGCTCACACGAATTTCGGGGTGATACGAATTTTTCGTTGGTCCCGGCCAAGGCCCATTTGCGTCAATGTAATGGAGTACGGTTGTTGCGAATCGATTTTCACCCAGCGACGTTTGATACGAACGTTCGCTACCACCCAGGTTCGAAGAGGTGCTGTCCGCGGTGTCGCGGAAGACGCGCCAAGCACGTGCGAGCACGGGAACGCAAGCGTGGGCATGCGCGCCACACCACCTTACGGTCAGAATAGACATTCAGAGACACGTCACGGCCTCCGAGTGTCGAGAGTCACAACGCACCTGGTTCATTAATTAAATGCACGCGCACGGGCCGTATATTTACGAGTTCTGGTATGATTGCCGACATCTAAAACCTTAACTGACAATCATTCAGGATTCTTCCTGACGTTGCTGCAGCCCTGACAAACAATAAATGAAAATGTACGCCAGCTTTCTTTTGTCGCGTGCTAATTTTCCATGCTTTCTGGTGATACGAATTTCGGATGATACGAATATTTTTTGTGGACCCGTGAGATTCGTATCACCGAGGTTTCACATCTAAAACCTTAACTGACCATCATTCAGGATTCTTCCTGACGTTGCTGCAGCCCTGACAAACAATAAATGAAAATGTACGCCATCTTTTTTTTGTCGCGTGCTAATTTTCCATGCTTTCTGGTGATACGAATTTCGGATGATACGAATATTTTTCGTGGACCCGTGAGATTCGTATCACCGAGGTTTCACTGTATTCGTATGTGGCCAATTCTGTACGTTCACATGCGGCTGTTTCAAAACCCCGTATTCCAGCGGGAAACTTGCGACGGAGGAGTGTACCATTCAGACGAAAAAGCGTAGTCCCAGAAGTTCAACCTTCACGTATAGCCGATGCTACGTCCTGCTATAAAACAATTTGCAGGCACAATGAAGCAGGGGCCACTGCCTTGAAAGGCTTGCGAGTCGCGGCGTGCTGTTCTGGGCCCGGGAATCCAAGGAACTGTTCGGACAAGCCACGGCACTGCTGCCTTGCCTCCGGGGCTGTACGAGGGCCTGCGCTGCTAGAACAGCGGCGACGACATCGGTTCCCTCACGAGGGACTACTCCCTTGTGAGTACGCACGTGCATTTTCTCTGCATAGCTGCGTACCGTCGCGGAAACGGACACACAGAACGTGGTAACCACGCATCACTTACTGAGACCGTCATTTCCCAGCGATTGAATCCTAAACGTTTCTTCGCGGTGATAACACCATGGAGAGGCCAGCAGCAGCAGATGAATGGGTGCACCGGCGTTAGCGTTCACTTGTTTTCCATGGCGGCTCGTCAATTCCTGCGAGATACAGGGATGTGATTACCACTCGCTGCAGTAAAATACTGGACACGTTGTACTCAATTCGTATGCAATTCGTATGCAATGAATGATTGCAATTCGTTGCAATCATTCGTATGCGGAAGGTACAGCTTCATGCTGCCTCGAGACAGGTAAGCGATAGGACCAGCACAGAGGGTACACTTCCATTAAGTACGGAGTGATACCAATCGAATCGAATCGGCGGATGTGTATTGGTGTTAATAGGGACGTAATCTCGTACCGTACCGTTGGAGTGAGGGCACGTGAAGGATTGGCTGTTCGGCTAAATGTTCACAGCAAAGCTGTGAGAGTGCGGGAACTTCCTAATACACGGTACTGTACGCAGTATTCTCAGGGGAGTATAGGCGGAGATCAACGTCTTCGTTGATCAACGATCAACGTCAAATAGTTCAGGCGATGCGGTGTTTCGTGGAAGACACGAGCGCTGACCACCAACTGATTTATTGTTCACGACACACACGTCTTATATATATTAAAAGGGTCATTAAAAGAACCACTTTTCCAAGTGATGATCTAATGACCTCAGTATCGGAGTTTACTGCCCCCCGAATCGATTGCCGAACGACCGTGCGACTCGAATCCGTCAAGAATGAGCGGAGTTACGGGGGTTTGGCGCACGCTCTCAGCGCTTTCTCTCTTTTCTCGTGCCGACGAGCGCACTGGAAGCTACATAGGGAGGGATGGCACGGGGGAAAGAAGTTACGTCAGCGCGCGTCATGAAACGCGATCGCTCTCCCGCTGTGATTCGCGCGCGCGAGTGCGGCGCCGGCAAGTGGCGGCACCCCGTGGCAAGAAGCGCATCTGATCCGAACGCCGCTCTCGATTTACGTCGGCTATCGGCCAATAAGCATGCTATGTCTCTTGCGACGTAAACTGGCAGATCCGCGATGTCAACGTGCAGACGCCCCGCCCACCGACGAGAACTGGCCTCTGTTTGAAAAGAGGGTGCCTGGGGAAACGGCAACTTCGCGCTCCGCTTGTGGCCTTTGCGCGGCGCGCACGACTGTGGCGCCGCACATATTTGGCAGAGCAGTTGAGCTTTCCACATGATGTATTTCTTCACCAAGCCCAAGGGGTGCTTCATGACCCCTTTAAAAGAGGTAGGATTTCTTATCAAACAGACGTCAGTAACGTGACACATTTCGGTGGAATTTCCGATAAAACGAAGGTACAATGATCGCTATTACGAGACTAACGCTTATCCGAAAGCGCGAATTCTTTTTCATGCAAAGCCACCGAAGGCTGGCTCACGCAATCATTGTCAAATTTTCGAATATTACTCCGCAGTGATTTCCCGTGCTACTTCGTCTTGAAATTGAGGCTGGCAGCCGCAACTTTTGCAATGCATCACAAGGTTGCATAGGTCATTCTTACGTTCCCCTAACCTCTGACGTATGAAACGTCCAGTCCGTCCTATGTAACTGCGCCCGCACACCACGGATCTCCGTGTACATGTGTGTCGTGAACAATGAACCAGTTGGTAGTCAGCGCTCGTGTCGTCTCTCTTCGCTTTCCATTCCTCGCGTTTACGCCTTTCCTTCAGCACTACCGTGTTGCGCTCAAACCCTTTCAAATAGACGTTCTTCTACAGTGTTCTGTTACATTTTACGAGATCCTTGTTGAAGTGCCACATACCATACACCCGATGGCGGATAGCAGTGTACTTCGGCAGTGTGTTCCTACTACGGTCGTAACTGCATACGAAGTCACAGGGGCAATCACGATGACGTGTTGCGTGTTCCATTGCAAGAGAATGTAGCGCTTTTGCGCGTGCAATTGCACTAGAAAACGCGACTGTAGGAACACAAACATTAAGAAATGAACACGTATTTATCACTGTCACTATTCTTGCAGGCCTCACGGATGACGCCACCGCAGTCGGCTGAGATTGCCTCGCAAGTAACCATGGGAGGCCTCGCGTTCAATAAAATGGAGTGAAACGGACACGGCTGAAACACGTCTATTACGTCCGTTCGTCTTGCATGGCCTGTTGTTTCGCATGTGGCACGCACGAAACGGGCACACCGTGCAAATGCCTTAGCGGAGGAACTACCTTAGCTATCTGCAGGCGAAAAATTCGTCATTTGTACTGAACTAGTGAACACGACACGCGTCCAGCAGTCGTGCCAACAGCATGCCCCCCCCCCCCCCCTGTACACGTCAAAAACGGCCGCGCGAATTCGGTAATCAACCACCCGCCCTATACACGTCAAAAACGAACGCGCGACCTCGTTAATAGACAACCTTACACACGTCAGAAACGACCGTGCGACTTCGTCACCCGACCCCCCCCCCCCCTTCACCATGCACGTCAGAAACGACTGCGCGAGCTCGTTAATAGACCTGCCCCCCTACACCTCAAAAACGACCACGTGCCTTCGTTAATCGACCCCCCCCTACAGAGCACGTCAGAAACGACTGCGCCACTTCGTTAATCGAACCCCCCCCCCCCCCCCCACTATGCACGTCACAAACGACCGCGCGACTTCGTTAATCGACCCCCCCCCCCCCCAGACACATCAAAACGACCGCGCGACATCATTCATCGACCCCCCCCCCACCACCACCACGCACGTCAAAAACGACCGCGCGAGCTCGCTATTAGACCCCCCCTACGCACGTCAGAAAGGACCGCGCGACCTCGTTAATAGACCACGCACGTGAAAAACGACCGCGCGACTTGGTTAACAACCCCCCCCCCCCACTGTCCACGTCTAAAATGACCGCACGACCTCGTTAATCGACCCCCCCCCCCTCCCTGTACAAGTCAGAAACGACCGCGCGAGCTCGCTATTAGACCTCCCCTACGCACGTCAGAAAGGACCGCGCGACCTCGTTAATAGACCACGCACGTCAACAGCGACCGCGCGACTTGATTAACAACCCCCCCCCCTTACGTGCACGTCTAGAACGACCGCGCGACCTCGTTAATAGACAACGCACGTCACACACGACCGCGTGACTTCGTTAATCAACCCCCCCCCCCACTGTGCACGTCTAAAACGACCGCGCGGCTTCGTTAATCCACCCCCCTATACACGTCGAAGACGACCCGCGCGACTTCGTTAATCGACCCCCCCCCCACAAAACCCATCAAAAACGACCGCGCGACTTCGTTCATCGACCACCCCCGCCCCCACCACGCACGTCAAAAAGGACCGCGCGAGCTCGCTATTAGACGCCCCCCCCCTACGCTCGTCAGAAAGGACCGCGCGAGCTCGCTAATCAATCCCCACCCTTTCACCACGTCAAAAAAGCCCGCGCGACTTCGTTAATCGAACCACCCCCCCCCCCCCCCACTTTCGCCTGTCTAAAACGACCGCGCGAATTCGTTAGTCGACCCCCCCCCCCCCCCCTGTACATGTCAGAAACGACCGCGCGACCTCGCTAATCGACCCCCCCCCCCCCCATCGCGCACGTCTAAAACGACCGCGCTACTTCGCTAATCGACCCCCCTTCCCCTGTACAAGTCAAAAACGACCGCGCTACCTCGTCAATAGATCATTCACGTCAACAACGACCGCAAGACTTCGTTAACAACCCCCCCAATGTGCACGTCTAGAACGACCGCGCGACTTCGTTAATCGACCCCCCCCCCCCCATGGCCAACGCACGTCAAAAACCACCACGCGTTAATCGACCCCCCTATACACCCCAACAACGAACGCGTGACTTCATTAATCGACCCCCTCCCCCACTGCGCACGCCTAAAACGACCGCGCGACTTCGTTAATAGACCCCCACACCCTACGGATGTCCGAAATGACCGCGCGACCTCGCTAATTAATCTACAACGCTTTCACCACGTCGAAACCGACCGCGCGACATCGTTAATCGACCCCCCCTCCCCACTGTGCACGTCTAAAACGACCGCGCGGCTTCGCTACTCGACCCACCCCCTGCACAAGTCACAAACGACCGCGCGACCTCGTTAATAGACCATGCACGTCAAGAACGACCGCGAGACTTCGTGAACAACCCGCCACCCCCAATGTGCATGTCTAGAACGACCGCGCGACTTCGTTAATCGACCCCCCCCCCACAACGCATGTCGAAAACCACCGCGCCACCTCGTTAATCGACCCCCCCCCCCCACCTACGCACGTCAGAAACGACCGCGCGAGCTCGCTAATCGATCCCCACCCTTCCACCACGTCGAAAACGACCGCGCGACGCGTTATTTGGCCACCCCCCATACCCGTCAAAAAAGACCGCGCGACCTCGTTAGTCGACCCCCCCCCCCCCACTATGTGCGTCTAAAACGACCGAGCGACCTCGTTAGTCGACCCCCCCCCCCCTCCTGTACACGTCAGAAACGACCGCGCGACCTCGTTAATAGACCATGCACGTGCACAACGACCGCGTGACTTCGTTAACGCCCCCCCCCCCCCCCCCCCAGTGTGCACGTCTAGAACAACCGCGCGACCTCATTAATCGACCCCCCCCCCCACTACGCACGTCAAAAACCACCGCGCGACCTCACTAACCAATCCCCACCCTTTCAGCCCGTCAAAAACGACCGCGCGACGCGTTATTTGGCCACCCCCTATACACGTCGAAGAAGACCGCGCGACTTCGTTAATCGACCCCCCTCCTGTACACGTCAGAAACGACCGCCCGATCTCGTTAATGGACCCCCCCCCCCACTGTGCACGTCTAAAACGACCGCGCGACCTCGTTAGTCGACCCCCCTATATACCTCAACAACGACCGCGCGACCTCGTTAATCGACCCCCCACACCCACCGTGCACGTCTAAAACGACCGCGCGACTTCGTTAATCGACCCCCTCCCCCACTGCGCGCGTCAGAAGCGACGGCGCGACCTCGTTATTGACCCCCCGTACCGTACACGTCAAGAACGACCGCGAGCCTTCGTTAATAACGCCCCCCCCCCCCCATGCACGTCGAAAGCGACCGCGCGACTTCGTTAGTACGCCCCCCCCCCTCCACTGCGCGACCTCGTTAGTCGACCCCGCCCCTGTACATGTCAGAAACGACCGCGCGACTTCGTTAATCGACCCCCCCCCCCCCACTGTGCACGTCTAGAACGACCGTGCGGCTTCGTTAATCCACCCCCCTATACACGTCGAAGACGACCGCGCGACCCCGTTAGTCGACCCCACCCCTGTACATGTCAGAAACGACCGCGCGACCTCGTTAATCAATCTCCAACCCTTTCACCACGTCGAAAGCGACCGCGCGACTCGTCATTGGGCCACCCCTCTTACACGTCTAAAACGACCGCGCGACTTCGTTAATCGACCCCCCCCCTGCACAGGTCAGAAACGACCACGCGACCTCGTTAATAGACCCCCCCCCCCTACCATGCACGTCAAGAACGACCGCGAGACTTCGTCAATGGACACCCCCCCCCCCCCCCATTACGCACGTCAAAAACCACCGCGCGTCCTCGTTAATCGACCCCACGCCTCCCTTCGCACGTCTGAAACGACCGCGCGAGCTCGCTAATCGATCCCCACCCTTCCACCACGTCGAAAACGACCGCGCGACGCGTTATTTGGCCACCCCCCATACCCGTCAAAAAAAGACCGCGCGACCTCGTTAGTCGACCCCCCCCCCCCCCCCCCACTATGTGCGTCTAAAACGACCGAGCGACCTCGTTAGTGGACCCCCCCCCCCCACCACCACGCACGTCAAAAACCACCGCGCGACCTCGCTAATCTATCCCCACCCTTTCACCACGTCGAAAACGACCGCGCGACTTCGTTAATCGACCCCCCCCCCCCACCTACTCACGTCAGAAACTACCGCCCGACCTCGTTAATCCACCCCCCCTATACACGTCGACGACGACCGCGCGACTTTGTTAATGGACCACCCGCGAATCACGTCTACAACGACCGCGCCACCTCGTTAATCGACCCCCCCCGCACCTACGCACGTCAAAAACCACCGCGCGACCTCGCTAATGAATCCCCACCCTTTCACCCCGTCGAAAACGACCGCGCGACGCGTTATTTGGCCACCCCCTATACACGTCGAAGAAGACCGCGCGACTTCGTTAATCGACCCCCCCTCCTGTACACGTCAGAAACGACCGCCCGATCTCGTTAATGGACCCCCCCCCCCCCACTGTGCACGTCTAAAGCGACCGCGCGGCTTCGTTAATCCACCCCCTATACACGTCGAAGACGACCGCGCGACCTCGTTGGTCGACCCCCCTATACACCTCAACAACGTCCGCGTGACTTCGTTAATCAACCCCCTCCCCCACTGTGCACGTCGAAAACGACCGCGCAGCCTCGTTAATAGACCCCCCCTACGAATGTCCGAAACGACCACGCGACCTCGTTAATCATTCTGCAACCTTTTCACCACGTCGAAAGCGACCGCGCGACGTCGTTAATCGCCCCCCCCCCCCCGGTACACGTCAGGAACAGCCACGCGACCTCGTTAATCGACCCCCCACCTACCATGCACGTGAAGAACGACCGCGAGACTTCGTTAATAGACCCCCCCCCCCCCCATTACGCACGTCAAAAACCACCGCGCGACTTCGTTAGTCGACCCCCCCCCCCCCTGTACACGTCAGAAACGACCGCGCGACCTCGTTAATAGACCCCCCTACCGTACACGTCAAGAACGACCGCGAGCCTTCATTAATAACGCCCCCCCCCCCTATGCACGTCGAAAGCGACCGCGCGACTTCGTTAATACCCCCCCCCCCCCTCCACTGCGCCACTTCGAAAACCACTGCGCGACCTCGTTAGTCGACCCCGCCCCTATAAATGTCACAAACGACCGCGCGACCTCGTTAATCGAACCCCCCCCCCCCTGTGCACGTCTAGAACGACCGCGCGACCTCGTTAGTCGACCCCCCTATGCACCTCAACAACGACCGCGCGACTTCGTTAATAACCCCCCCACTACGCACTGTGATGAGTGAGTGTGAGACGAGTATGACGGTGCTGTGTACTCGGTGCTGTGCTGTGGTGTCGCGAGTGCTGCAAACGTGGTGCTGTGACACGACAGAGGCACCACACATCAGACACGTGCGGCGCGTTGAAAAGGACGGCGTCGGCGGGGAATGGCACGTGTAAGCAGACGAGGGAAATCGGCCGAGAACCAATGAGATGGTGGCACGGCAGACGGAGGAAGACGACGACGGGCTCGAATGCGAGCAGTCGGACTCGGGGAGCCCGGAAGAAGGACACGCTGGTGCCAGGGTCAGTGTCGTCGGCTTACGGAGCCGAACACGAAGGGCCCGACAGCGTCGAAGGGTCTCCAGACGTCCTCGGAAACGGGCATTCGTCGGTACGAGGCGTTCCCGCTGTCCGACCAGCTGGACCCGATTCGTGGGAAGCAGACTTCGCCGTCCCGGTTGGGGGAGCGGGTTCCTCCTGCCGGTTGCCTGCCACGGGACGAGTCCGAGTGCCTGCCGCCAACCTCCATGTTGCGTACGTGGGCAGGGAGGTCGTCTGCATGCTGCGCCTGAGGGCGCTACCTGCTACCACCTCTGCGACGACTCGACTCCTCGTCCGTTCTACGAGGGCCCTCGCCGCCAACGCAAGCACCTACCAACGAGACCGCCGCTCACGTCCACTCAAGCGTCGCTATAACCGGTGACTGTCATCCTTTCTTTGAACGGTCCGCGGAACCGTCTTTGATTAGTGCACCGGTCGCTATAGCGTTACCGTAGGCTGGGCTTGACTCTATTGGTTTCAGTTACCTGTATTTTTTTTCTTCTCTTTTCTTTTGTGTGATAAAGTTTTTTTTTTCGTGTGCATTTAAAATGGCTCCTTCCTTTCCCGGTAAGAGGCCTTGCCTCAATTAAAACAATCTGACAACACTAAACCTGCATAACAAATTGGCGTCCACGACAGGACGGAACGGGACGAAGCCATTTTCTTTATTTCTGTGAGTAGACGATCACCGCTATGAGTACGGCAGAATTTATAGCATTGGGCGAGCGCTTGGGGTTGCAGGGCGCGGAACTGAAAAAGTGGGTAGATGAGCAGTCTGAAAGGGCTCAGGAAGAGGCTAACAAAGCGCGTGAGGAACGGGTCGCAGAGCGTGAAGCAACAAAGCAGAGATTGGAGCTTGAACAGAGAGCACTGGAGCTACGCCTTAAGATAGTTGAAGCTGGAGGTTCCACCGAGTCAACCACTCGAGTCCGAGAACCGGAGGTAACACGTCCACCAATCGTGAACCCTCATAGTTTGATTCCCGTGTTCAACGAGAACCGGGATGATTTGGACGCTTACTTAAAGCGATTTGAGGTAGTTGCTAATGGTCAAGATTGGCCTAAAGAGAAATGGGCCACTGGCCTGAGTTTGTGCCTGGATGGTGAGGCGTTAAAGGTGTTTGGCCGTTTGTCGCCTGAAGACTCGCTGAACTATGAGTCTGTGAAAAAGGCGTTGCTCCAGCGTTTCCGTTGTACTGCTGATGGATATCGAGAGAAATTCCGTCGCAGTAGGCCCCTCGACAATGAGACTGCTAGGCAGTACGCTACGAGGCTGTTTAGTTTTTTTGATCGATGGGTAGAGATGGCCGAACACGGTAAAACATTTGAAGCAGTGCGAGATTTGATAGTCGCAGAACAACTTCTCAACAACTGCCATAGCCGTCCTTCTTTGTTTCTTCGCGAAAGAAACTGCAAAACGGTTCAACAAATAGCAGAAGCGGCTGACCATTTCATGGAAGCCCAGCGACAAAACAACCTGCTTGTTTTTCGGGAAAAAGAAGAAAGCCGACAGAAAAACCGTGGCGAACCTGGCAAGTCCCCAGCCAAATGTTTCGTGTGTGGCAAAGCAGGACACCAAGCGTCAGACTGTCGCACGAAAGTCAGCCAACCCTATTGTGGCTTCTGCCGGAAAGCGGGTCACGACACTCAGTACTGCAGACGGAAAGGTGGAGGCGGAAAGGAAGCTACAGCTTGTCTTTCGTCACCAGTCGCTGTTTCAGGACAGGAGAGCTCGGGGGGCTCCAGTCAAGGTACAAGACGAGCGTACGGACATCCACTCAATGGACTCTACAACCTGCCTGTCTTGCCAGGGGAGGTGTTCGGACAGACGGTTTCAGTGCTACGGGACACGGGCAGCAACAGTCTGGTAGTACGCAGGTCTTTGGTCCCCGATAGAGCTTTGATCGGCACCAAAGCAAAGCTGCTGCTCGCGGATGGGAGTACGATTGAAGCTCCGGAAGCGGAGGTCACCGTATTACAGTGGGCAAGCTGTGGTAAAATGTTTGGAAAACCCCCTGTACGACGTCATAGTCGGCAATGTCCCTGGGGCACGGGACCACACGGACCCAGATCCTAAATGGAAGAACCTCACGAAAGTCACGGAAGGCGACCATGGATTCCCAAGGCAGGAGCGCAAGCTCACGTCGATAAGCGGGGAAAATCCGGCGGTCGTTGGTGCGAAAGTCGTGAAGGAGCACCACAAGAGTGATCTGGCACTACTGAACGTGTCAAGGCAGGAGTTCCAAAGGGAGCAAGAGCAAGATTCGAGTCTGGAGGTTTGTAGGAAGAAGATTGGCCGGACCAATGTTGGCGCTGGGTCCACAGCGCAGTCGTTTTACACCGACAACGGAATCTTGTGCCGCTCTTACCAGTTCTGTCCAGGGAAGACTGTTGCGCAAGCGGTGGTTCCCAGAAGTCTTCGTGCCCAAGTATTGGTACTAGCCCACGAATATCCATTGGCTGGTCATCAGGGAATAAAGAAGACCACCGACAGAATACTCAGTGCATTTTACTGGCCCGGAGTGCAAGCGGACATTCAAAGATTCGTCCGGTCATGCGACTCTTGCCAACGGACCATACCGAAGGGAAAACTCGGCAAAGCTCCGCTTGGACGCATGCCACTAATTGATACACCATTTGAACGAGTGGCCGTGGACCTAATCGGTCCGTTGTCACCGATCTCGATCAAAGGGAACCGATATATTCTGACGCTGATCGATTTTGCCACTAGGTATCCTGATGCCATACCACTACCTGCGATCGATTCGGCAACGGTGGCAGAAGGGCTGCTGGAAATGTTTTCCAGAATCCGTTTCCCGCGAGAGATTCTTTGTGACAACGCATCCTGTTTCACATCCAAGTTGATGAAGGATGTGAATAAAATGCTAGCCATCAAACACCTCAGCTGCACACCATATCACCCAATGTGCAACGGGATGGTAGAACGTTTTAATGGCACGTTGAAGGCAATGCTACGCAAGTTGTGCCAAGAGCAACCAACGATGTGGGATCGATATCTCGCTCCTCTTTTGTTTGCTTACCGCGAGGTGCCGCAGACAAGTCTCGGGTTTTCACCTTTCGAGCTCATATACGGGCGACAAGCAAGAGGTCCGCTAAGTGTACTGAGGGAGCTGTGGACTAAAGACGAAATAAGCGAGGAAATGAAAACCACGTACCGATATGTCTTAGATCTGCGGGAGCGGCTAGAAGAAACGATACGCCTCGCGCATCAAAACTTGAGCAAGGCCCAAGCCTCACAAAAGAAATATTATGATCGGAGGAGTTATCGCCGTCAACTGAAGGTGGGAGATCGAGCGTTGGTATTGCTCCCCACCAAGCAGAATAAGCTGCTGATGCACTGGAAAGGACCTTTCCTCGTCTCGGGCACGAAAAACGACTTTGACTATTGGTTGGATGTTGGCGACAGCAAAAAGCTGTTCCACATCAATATGCTGAAACGATACGAGGAGAGAGAACCGACAGCCCCTTTTCAAGCGTCGACATTCGTTGTGGTTGAGGAAGAGGAGACTGACAACCCGATTGAATGTCTGGAGCCAAGAAAAGGACTCGGAATTGAAGCCGTCCGAAAGTCGGAAGACTTGACCGACCTACAGAGGGAACAAGTAGAGAGCGTGCTGAATAAGCACAAGGATGTTTTCGCCGAGACTCCTGGGAGCACAAACCTGGTGGAGTGCCGACTTGAACTGACAACGTCAGACCCCATACACACGCCGCAATATCCCTTACCTTTTGCCATGCAGGAGATCGTCGAAAAAGAAGTGAAAGATATGCTGGAGCTTGGAGTGATAGAACGATCCCAATCTCCTTATAATTCGCCTCTCATCCTCGTAAAGAAACCTGATAAGACCTATCGAGCCTGCATCGATTTCCGGCGTATAAACAGCGTCCTGATATCCGATGCCGAGCCTATTCCGAGAACAGATGTGATGTTTGCAGACGTCGGAACCAAATGGTACTTTTCAAAGTTAGATTTGACGAAGGGATATTGGCAGGTGCCACTTGAAGAGCAATCCCGAGAAAAGACCGCTTTTTCGACCAAATCAGGCCACTACCACTTTCGGTACATGCCATTTGGGATTAAGACGGCATCGGCTATTTTTACACGGCTGATGAGGGCTGTGCTGGTTGGGATCCCAAATGTCGTTCATTATATAGATGATGTACTCATCACCACCCACACGTGGGATGAACATCTGAAGACGCTCGAACAACTGTTCAGCAGAATACGGGATGCTGGCCTGACAGTGAAACCCCAAAAATGTGAAGTGGGAGCATGCGAGATCACTTTCTTGGGCCATGTCTTAGGAGGTGGTGAGGTTCGTCCGATGGAGAGCATGGTTGCAAAGATCTTGGAAGCAACAAAACCGGAAACCAAGAAGCAAGTGCGCTCATTTTTAGGACTGGCCGGCTACTACAGAGACATGATCCCTCACTATGCTGAAAAAGTCCTCCCTTTGGTGGAAATGACCCGAAAGCGAGAGAGCAACCGTGTAACGTGGACACCCGAAAGAGAGGCGGCATTTGAAGCTATTAAAACGGCACTAGCATCTCGACCTATTGTCAAGGCGCCCGATCTCGAAAAAGAGTATGTGATTCGATCCGATGCGTCAGACAGGGGAATAGGAGCCGTTCTCATGCAAGAGCACGACGGCGTCTTGCATCCGGTCTCATATGCTAGTCGACAACTGGTTCCGCGTGAAACTCGTTACTCGGCCATTGAACGAGAATGTCTGGCATTGGTCTGGGCTGTTGAGAAATTTCACATTTACATTTACGGGACCACGTTTGTCATTCAAACCGACCACCAACCTCTCTCATATCTCTCTCAGGCTAAACACCTTAATAGCAGGGTCCTTCGATGGAGTCTTGTTCTACAGGAGTATTCCTTCAGAGTAGAACATATAAAAGGATCAGAAAATGTCGGTGCAAACTGTTTGAGCAGAATTTAGGACTGAATATTTAATCGGTGACTGTTCATCGTGCAGGTGCGATTATGAAGTGACCATGCATGTATGTATAGAGACAGTTTAACTAGTTAAGCTTCACTCATCGCGCTATAAGTTTTTTTATATAAAAAGCTTATCGAGGGGGGGGGGGGGACTTTCTTGTGATGAGTGAGTGCGCGAACAATGCGCGCGTCATGTATTCGGTGATGTGTCGTGGTGTTGGTGGCGCAAGGGTTCCAAACGCGGTGGGTGATGCTACAGAAGCACCGCGCAACGGACACGTGCGACTCGTCAAAGAGGAAGACGTCGGCGGGGCATGGCACGTGTGGCCGCCGCCAATAGGAAGATGGCACGGCGGACGGGTGAGAAGAAGAGGAGGAGATAGAAGGCAGCCAGTCTGGCTCGGAGGGTCTGTGCCGTCGGGTTTCGGACTCGAGCACAAAGGGCCCGACAGCGTCTGCCTCCGTCCTCGAGAGACGGGCAATTCTGGAAATTGGTCGCTCCCATCGTCCGAGCAGCGGATCCGGGCAGCTGAGCCTCCGTGGAGTGCAGAAATCACTGTCCCGGCTGCTTAGAGGACTCCTGCTGCCAGTTGCCAGCCACGGGACGAGCCCGGGTGCCTGCCGCCAGGTTCCACGCTAGGTGCGTGGGCAGGAAGGTGGCCAGCCGCTTTGCCAAGGCCGCTCCCTCCGGTAACCTCTGCGCCGACTCAACCCATCGTCCGCTCCACGAGCGCCGTCGCCGTCAACGTATCAGCGACGACTCCGCCGCCCGAGCCATCACCAGCGACTCAAAACCGGTGACTTGTTTCTCTCGAACGTCCCCTGAAACTTAGATACATTTCATAGCCCCGGACACCATGATGTTAGTTTAGGCATAGCTTTACTCTATTTGGTGCTGTTGTGTTTTTCCCTTTTTCTCTTCTTTCCTTTGTGTGCTATAAAGTTATTTTTTTGTGTGAGTACGAAAATGGCTCCTTCCATTTCCGGTCAGAGGCCTTGCCTCAGTTAAAACAACCTGACGACACTAAACCTGCATAACACGCACGTCGAAAACCACTGCGCGACCTCGTTAGTCGACCCCGCCCCTGTACATGTCAGAAACGACCGCGCGACCTCGTTAATCGATCTCCAACCCTTTCACCACGTCGAAAGCGACCGCGCGACTCGTCATTGGGCCACCCCTCTTACACGTCTAAAACGACCGCGCGACTTCGTTAATCGACCCCCCCCCCCCCCTGTACAGGTCAGAAACGACCACGCGACCTCGTTAATAGACCCCCCCCCCCTACCATGCACGTGAAGAACGACCGCGAGACTTCGTTAATAGACCCCCCCCCACTACGCACGTCAAAAACTATCGTGTTCTCGAGGAGCACGAAAGAAAGCGACTCTCCACGCGGCTAGCTGGTAACAAAAAGCGTTTCTTTCAGAGGCGCCCGCCTGCTCTCGGGGTGTAAACCGATCCGCGCACCGGGAGGGCGCGCTGGGCTGTCCGTCGTTTACACTACGCGGCGCGTGCGTGTTACAGTAGGCGAGGCGCCATGCCACAAAAACCACCGCGCGTCCTCGTTAATCGACCCCCCGCCCCCCTTCGCACGTCTGAAACGACCGCGCGAGCTCGCTAATCCCCACCCTTCCACCACATCGAAAACGGCCGCGCGACGCGTTATTTGGCCACCCCCTACACACGTCAATAAAGACCGCGCGACTTCGTTAATCGACCCCCCCCCCCCCCAATTTCGCATGTTAAAACGACCGCGCGACTTCGTTAGCCGAACCCCCCCCCCCCCCCCCGGTACACCTCTGAAACGACCGCCCGACGTCGTTAATCGACCCCACTGCGCACGTGGAAAACGACCGCGCGGCCTCGTTAATCGACCCCCCCCCCTACGAATGTCCGAGACGACCGCGCGATCTCGTTAATCAATCCCCACCCTTTCACCCCGTCGAAAACGACCGCGCGACGCGTTATTTGGCCACCCCCTATACACGTCAAAAAAGACCGCGCGACTTCGTTAATCGACCCCCTCCCCACTTTTGCATGCATAAAATGACCGCGCGACTTCGTTAGTCGACCCCCCCCCCCCCACCCACCGTGCACATCCAAAACGACCGCGCGACCTCGTTAATCGACCCCCCCATACTAGTCGAACACGACCGCGCGACTTTGTTAATGGACCACCCGCTATTCGCGTCCAAAACAACCGCGCGACCTCGTTAATCGACACCCCCCCTACCCTATACAGGTCAGAAACGACCGCGCGACCTCGTTAATCGACCGCCCTATACACGTCAACAACGACCGCGTGACTTCGTTAATGGACCCCCTCCCCCACTGTGCACGTCGGAAACGACCGTGCGGCGTCGTCAATAAATCCCCCCCCCCCTTTTCACCACGTCAAAAACGACCGCGCGACTTCGTTAATGGACCATCCCCCTGTAATGGACCCCCCCCCCCCCCCACTACGCACGTCAGAAACAACCGCGCGACCTCGTTAATCGACCCCACCTACGCACGTCAGAAAAATCGATCCCCACCCTTCCACGTCGAAAACGACCCCGCGACGCGTTATTTGGCCACCCCCTATACACGTCAAGAAAGACCGCGCGACTTCGTTAGTCGACCCCCCCCCCCCCCTGTACACTTCAGAAACGACCGCGCGACCTCGTTAATAGACCCCCCCCCCCCAACTGTGCACGTCTAAAACGAGCCCGCGACCTCGTTAGTGGACCCCCCCCACTCTTACGTCTAAAACGACCGCGCGACTTCGTTGATAAACCATGCACGCCAAGAACGACCGCGAGACTTCGTTACTACCCCCCCCCCCCCCCATGTGCACGTCTAGAACGACCGCGCGACTTCGTTAATCGACCCCCCCCCCCCTACGCACATCAGAAACGACCGCGCGAGCTCGCTAATCTATCCCCACCCTTTCACCACGTCGAAAACGACCGCGCGACTTCGTTAATCGACCGCCCCCCTTACACACGTCAAAAACTACCGCGCGACCTCGTTAATCGACCCCCCCCCCCCACCTACGCACGTCAGAAACTACCGCCCGACCTCGTTAATCGACCCCCCCCCCCTCCTGTACACGGCAGAAACGACCGCGCGACCTCGTTAATAGACAATGCACGTAAAGAACGACCGCGGGACTTGGTTAACAACCCCCCCCCCCCCCCAGTGTGCACGTCTAGAACAACCGCGCGACCTCATTAATCGACCCCCCCACTACGCACGTCAAAAACCACCGCGCGACCTCACTAATGAATCCCCACCCTTTCACCCCGTCAAAAACGACCGCGCGACGCGTTATTTGGCCACCCCCTATACACGTCGAAGAACACCGCGCGACTTCGTTAATCGACCCCCCCCTCCCGTACACGTCAGAAACGACCGCCCGATCTCGTTAATGGACCCCCCCCCCCACTGTGCACGTCTAAAACGACCGCGTGGCTTCGTTAATCCACCCCCCTATACACGTCGAAGACGACCGCGCGACCTCGTTGGTCGACCCCCCTATACACCTCAACAACGACCGCGTGACTTCGTTAATCAACCCCCTCCCCTACTGTGCACGTCGAAAACGACCGCGCAGCCTCGTTAATAGACCCCCCCCTACGGATGTCCGAAACGACCACGCGACCTCGTTAATCATTCTACAACCTTTTCACCACGTCGAAAGCGACCGCGCGACGTCGTTAATCGCCCCCCCCCCCCCCCCCCCCCCCCCCCCGGTACACGTCAGGAACGGCCACGCGACCTCGTTAATCGACCCCCCACACACACCGTGTACGTCTGAAACGACCGCGCGACTTCGTTAATAGACCCCCCCCCCCTACCATGCACGTGAAGAACGACCGCGAGACTTCGTTAATAGACCCCCCCCCCCCCCCGCATTACGCACGTCAAAAACCACCGCGCGTCCTCGTTAATCGACCCCCCGCCCCCCTTCGCACGCCTGAAACGACCGCGCGAGCTCGCTAATCCCCACCCTTTCACCCCGTCGAAAACGACCGCGCGACTTCGTTAGTCGACCACCCCCCCCCCCTGTACACGTCAGAAAACGACCCGCGCGACCTCGTTAATAGACCCCCCCCTACCGTACACGTCAAGAACGACCGCGAGCCTTCATTAATAACGCCCCCCCCCCCCTATGCACGTCGAAAGCGACCGCGCGACTTCGTTAATACCCCCCCCCCCCCTCCACTGCGCACTTCGAAAACCACTGCGCGACCTCGTTAGTCGACCCCGCCCCTATAAATGTCACAAACGACCGCGCGACCTCGTTAATCGAACCCCCCCCCCCCCCCCCCCCCCCCCCCCCCCTGTGCACGTCTAGAACGACCCCGCGCGACCTCGTTAGTCGACCACCCCTATACACCTCAACAACGACCGCGCGACTTCGTTAATACCCCCCCCCCCCCCCCCCCCCCCCCCCCCCCAACTACGCACGTCGAAAACCACTGCGCGACCTCGTTAGTCGGCCCCGCCCCTGTACATGTCAGAAACGACCGCGCGACCTCGTTAATCGATCTCCAACCCTTTCACCACGTCGAAAGCGACCGCGCGACTCGTCATTGGGCCACCCCTCTAAAGGTACGTGCACGCTGGCGGGAAGCATGCCGCGGCGGCGTCCCGCCCGTCGGCGCCTCCGCGCGGCAAGCAGCAACACGCTGTCCACATTGCCGGCGCGAGAATCACGAGACAAGAACGGGCATGTCGAGGAGCGCGCACCCGCCGGCTTGCTGCCGGTACTGCCGGCTCGCGATTTCTCCCAGAAAGACGGAGAGGAGCTGCGCGGGTGAGGAGAACATGGTCTGGTTGCTATGACGACAGCCCGTGTGAGAAGGAAGAGGAGGTAAAGCAGGCGCTGATTGGTGCTTTGCTTGCGCGGCAGCCGGCGGTAGCGGCGAAAATAGGTCCCCGAGCGATCGAGTCGGCGGGAGAAAGATTTTGACGCTCCGCGGGAGAAAGAGAGAAAAGCGGCATCGAGCGAGCGGTGAGCGGCGGGCGGGAGAGTGCCGCGCCGCCAGTGTGTTCGTACCCTTACACGTCTAAAACGACCGCGCGACCTCGTTAATCGACCGCCCTATACACGTCAACAACGACCGCGTGACTTCGTTAATGGACCATCCCCCTGTAATGGACCCCCCCCCCCCCCACTACGCACGTCAAAAACCACCGCGCGACCTCGTTAATCGACCCCACCTACGCACGTCAGAAACTACCGCTCGAGCTCGCCAATCGATCCCCACCCTTCCACGTCGAAAACGACCCCGCGACGCGTTATTTAGCCACCCCGTATACACGTCAAGAAAGACCCCGCGACTTCGTTACTAACCACTCCCCGCCCCCATGTGCACGTCTAGAACGACCGCGCGACTTCGTTAATCGACCCCCCCCCCCCCACCACCACCACCACGCACGTTGAAAACCACCGCGCGACCTCGTTAGTCGACCCCCCCCCCCCTGTACACGTCTAAAACGACCGCGCGACCTCGTTAATCCACCCCCCCATACACGTCGAAGACGACCGCGCGACCTCGTTAATCGACCCCTCTAGACACCTCAACAACGACCGCGCGACTTCGTTAATCGACCCCCTCCCCCACTGTGCACGTCGAAAACGACCACGCGGCCTCGTTAATAGACCCCCCCCCCCCTCTACGGATGTCCGAAACGACCGCGCGACCTCGTTAATCAATCCACAACCCTTTCACCACGTCGAAAGCGACCGCACGACTCGTCATTGGGCCACACGTCTAAAACGACCGCGCGACTTCGTTAATCGACACCCCCCCCCCGCTGTACAGGTCAGAAACGACGAAGCGACCTCGTTAATAGACCCCCCCTCCCTTCGCACGTCTTAAACGACCGCGCGACCTCGTTAGTCGACCCCCCCCCCCCCCCTGTACACGTCTAAAACGACCGCGCGACCTCGTTAATCCACCCCCCCATACACGTCGAAGACGACCGCGCGACTTCGTTAGTCGACCCCCTCCCCCACTGTGCACGTCGAAAACGACCGTGCGGCGTCGTTAATCAATCCCCCCGCCCTTTCACCACGTCAAAAACGACCGCGCGACTTCGCTAATGGACCATCCCCCTGTAATGGACTATCCCTCCCCCCCACTGTGCACGTCGCGACTGCGTTAATCGACCCCCCCCCGCCCCCCCCACTGCGCATGTCAGAAACGACCACGCGACGGTCAACAATCCTTAATCAATCCACCCCCCTTTCACCACGTCAGAAACCACCGCGTGACTTCGTTATTCGACTTACCCCCCCCCCCCCCCCCCCCCCTTCGTGCACGTCAAAGATACCGCGCGACTTAGTTAATCGCATCCCCCTGCACACGTCCGAAACGACCGCGCGACTTCGTTAATCGACTTACCCCCCCCCCCCCCCCCCCCCTTCGTGCACGTCAAAGATTACCGCGCGACTTCGTTAATCGACCAGACCAAAACGCAGGAAGGGAATTTCAGTTGTCGAGAGGTTTCGAACACACAAACACTTGTACTATCGTAGGTGTTTCGTATTGAACCTCAACGCAAGCATACTTTACGACGCTCGTACAGAAGATGCCGTCTTGGGCTACCGGGACGTTGACATGTCCTCTCGATAAACAACGAAACAGGGTCATATTGGCCTTTCAAATCGGATACATCTGAATTCCCACGAACACGGAGCCCTAGTTACAGGATATTGTGATGTTTTGAAGGTGTAGTTCAGACTTCGGTGCCTACAGATCAATCCCTGTCCATAGTGTGTGGTCTATAGGACAATTGCTGTCGATTTGGTTTTATCAATCTTGCGGTTTTATTCTAAAACACTGAAGCGATTCGTTCTTCCAGTTACTCAGCGTCGTATCAGCTGCATGGTTGTTCCTTTTAACGTCGGCACTGCAGTACCTGCGGCTGTAATTTGTGTTCCTATTGCAGAATGACAGTGAGTGTCCTTGATGTTACCCGGTATAGCTCCACTTGCCGTTCCCGATCCACGTTACGGTTACAATGACAATGTAATTCCGTTGCGTTACCTGTCGCATATAGCATCACTGTGACAACGGGAGTGTCATGTTACCTTTCACTGCTTTTCGTAACACAGTAAGGCGTTCAGCGTTCCTGTGCAGTGTTGACTTTCGCTTCGCTCCTCCATAGGTGCATTTGCGGCCGTTCGTGTTTTGTGTTATGTTCTGCCTTCGTCCTTCATTCGTTGTCCGGACTTCCATTGCTAGTGCCGGCGCTAGAGGTGTGCGCGGTAGCCCGAAAGCCCGACCCGGCCAGCGGGCCGGGCTCGGGCGGGCAGCCGTATTTTCACCTCGGGCCCGGGCCAGGCTCGGGCTACTTAGAGTGTTATCGGGCCGGGCTCGGGCCCAGCGCAAAGCCCGACTCAAGCCCGAAATATAGAGAATGAGCGGGAATTGTTTTCCAGCACGCATGCAGCGCCTTTTCCGTGACTGCCCTTTACCGCTTTTCCTTTCCATTCGCTACTTTAAACAAAAGGGGAGCAGGTAAAGCACTGCCTCTGTTGCACTCCGACAAACAGAGAAGTAACACCACCTAAGCTAGTGACGGCGCCACGCGACTGTTCGCGTTAGATGTAAGGCCAAATCCCATATGAGTGAAAATGCACGCGACAGCGACCCTACGTAGATCGCCTTCGTGCAAGCTGACGCTTGCATGGGCACCCCATACAAGTGACGGCTTTGGCGAGCGAACTTCATTGTTGCTGGCATGAGGCCGTCTATTTGTAATCTGTGTAATAGAGACTGTTCGTCGTGTGTCGTTTGATCATATTTTGATATGCTCAATAAAATGCCGAATTACCGGAAAACGATGTTTTGTTTTTGCAGCGAACCTTCAAAAAGCCGGGTCGGGCCGGGCCGGGTCCGGGATTGTGTTTTCGTACGTCGGGCCGGGCCGGGCGGGCTCGCAGCCTTTTGCCGTCGGGCTCGGGCGGACCTTCGACAAAGTCAGCGGGCCCGGGCCGGGCTCGGAAATACGGCCCGCGCACAGCTCTAGTCGGCGCTCCCACATGATGTTGCATTTGGATTCCTTCCTTCGTTAGTGTTCGTGATCTACAATTCCAGTGACAGCTGTCCTGTACAACTACGCTTCTCGCGCTGGTTAGTACTCTTTAGCTGCAGTGTTCTATCGCAAGTTCTCTTTGGCTTCTCTCTGTCATTAGTGGTCCTGATCTGGAGTTACGGCGACCGTGTTGTGTCGTTCCTGTTACCTTTGGCTTATTCTTTAATTAGTGGTTCGGAATATACGGAATATACGTGAACGAGGGCCTGTGAGGCCCTCGTTCCGGTATGCAGTGACAGTTTCTAGCGATCGATGTTGCGACGTAGCGACAGTGTCCATCGTTATGTTCCCTTGCACGAGTGTTCGTTATCTACAATTACGCCGACAGTGTTTATCATTGCTGTAATATGTTACCTTTCGCTTCTCTCTCTGAAATGTGGTCCCGATATCCAGTGACATTTATAAGCGCGTTATGTCGCCTTTGGCCGCTCTATCATTCCTGTATTACGTTGCCTTACACTTCCTTCGTTGATTCGTGTTCCTGATCTACAATTACTGCGACAGTGTTTATCGTTGGTGTAGTACGTCACATTTTGCTTCTCTGCTTCATTGGCGTTCCTAACGCTATGGAGTGCCGCAGTGCCCCTGTATTCTGTTGATGCTGTTGGCACGACTGCAGGATGCGTGTTGCGTTCACTAGTTCAGTACAAATCACGAATTTTTCGCTTGCAGATAGCTAAATTTGCACGGTGTGTCCTGATAGTGCGTGCCGCACGCGAAAGGACAGGCCGTACAAGACCAATGGACGTGTTCAGCCGTTTCCGTTTCACTTCGTTTTATTGAACGCGAGGTGGTTGCTCCCATGGTTGCTTGCGATGTCATCTCAGCCGACTGCGGTGGTGCCATCTGTGAGGCCTGCAAGAACAGTGACAGTGATAAATACGTGTCCATTTCCTACTCTTTGTGTTCCTACAGTCGCGTTTTCTAGTTCCGCTGTAAGTCCAATGCGACACGCAGATCAATACGAAATTGCATGCGGAAAAGCGGAACATACATTACATTCTCTTGCAGTGGAACACGCAACACGTCATCGTGATTGCTCCTGTCACTTCGTATGCAGTTCCGACCGTAGTAGGAACACATTGCCGATGTACACTGCTGTCCGCCATCGGGTGTATGGTATGTGGCACTTCAACCAGGATCTCGTAAAATGAAATATAGCACTGTAGAAGAACGGCTGTTTGAAAGGGTTTGAGCGCAAGCGCGGTAGTGCTGAAGGAAAGGCGTAAAAGCGAGGAATGGAAAGCGAAGAGGGACGATACGAGCGCTGACTACCAAATGATTCATTGTTCACGACACACATGTATACGAAGAGGTAAAATTTCTTATCAAGCAGACGTCAGTAACACGACACATTTCGGTAGAATATCCGATAAAACGAAGGTACAATGATTGCTATTAACGGACTAACCCTTATCCGAAAGCGCGACTTCTTTTTCATGCAAAGCCACGCAAGGCTGGCTCCCGCAATAATTGTCAAATTTTCGAATATTACTCCGCAGTGATTTCCCGTGTGACTTCGTCTTTATGGCGTTCCAACACACCCCGGCCTGAAATTGAGGCTGGCAGCCGCAACTTTTGCCATGCATCAGAAGGTTGGAACTGATCCCTTAGCATAGGCCATTCTTATGTTCCCCTAACCTCTTATAAATGGAATGTCCTGTCTGTCCTATGTAACTGCGTCCGCACACCACGCATGTTGTTATCACCGCGAAGAAACGTTTCGGGTCCCATCGCATGGCGCTTGACGGTCTCAATAAATGATGTGTCGTTATCACTTTTTGTGTGTTCCTTTCTGCGACGGTACGCAGCTATGCAGAGAAAATACACGTGCGTACTCACAAGGGAATAGTCCACTGCCTAAAAGGGACCCGATGTCGTCGCCGCTCGGTTTGTCCTAGCAGCCCCGGAGGCAGGGCAGCAGTGCCGTGGCTTGTCCGAACAGTTCCTTGGATTCCCGGGCCCAGAACAGCACGCCGCGACTCGAAAGCCTTTCAAGGCAGTGGCCCCTGCTTCATTGTGCCTGCAAATTGTTTTATAGCAGGACGTGTAAATAGTAGCATCGGCTATACGTGAAGGCTGAACTTCTGAGACTACGCTTTTTCGTCTGAATGGTACACTCACAAGTTTCCCGCTGGAATACGGGGTTTCGAAACAGCCACCTGTGAACGTACAGAATTCGCCACATACGAATAAGTGAACACCTCCTTAGTATTCAAGCTAGAACATTAAACCTAGAACATTCGTTCTGCTTCGCGAGGAACATGTCCGTTATATAACGCCTAATCATGGTGTTCATAGACGAAGTAATACTGTTAATTTCGCACTTCCGCGTAGCCCATCTAGCCGCTACTGTGAGCACATCTAGCCGTTACTCTGATGTTCACTACTCTGTATATCGTGCCTATGTGTAGCTATCGCTACACATGCAAACACGATTGCATTCACTCACACCCGCAATGCATACATGATTTTAATCTTCCCCATAGATATATGGGCAACGTTTGCAGGAACGAAACCCACGAAACGGCGTCCGTGTATTTCAGCCCGCACGGCGAGTGTTTGTCCACCGCAAGAGCCTGTTGCAAAGAACGACCCGACGGCCGCATTTTAGGTGGAGATGACCATGCTGGAGGTAGGGATGGTCGATTAAAAATTTTAATCGTTAATCGATTTAGTCTTTAATCGATTAATTGCTTTCGGTGGAATGTTTTAATCTATTAATCGACATTTTTGGCGGGTGCTTTAAAACCGATATTTCTTTGTTTGAGAGGCATCGTTCGTGTTTGATATGGACCCAAATCTTTTTATCAAACGCGCTGACGATCGAAAATTCCCACTTTCGAAAGTATCGACGACGGTCCCCTTGTGCCCAGTGCGCGAAAATTCCCACTTTCGCACATTGGACACAAAGGCCCGTCGTCGTTGGTTGATGTCGCGGATTCAAGCATCTGTGGCCATCATCCCTGTACTATTCGGCAGCAGGTCGTATTTTCTCGAAGCCTACCTACTCGAGCTCATCGAAACCGGAGGCGCGTTTGGGGACCACACTGATTGGAAATTCGCGGCT
The DNA here is from genome assembly GCF_013339695.2 of Rhipicephalus sanguineus. Lineage (NCBI taxonomy): Eukaryota > Metazoa > Arthropoda > Arachnida > Ixodida > Ixodidae > Rhipicephalus > Rhipicephalus sanguineus. The sequence continues at coordinate 5,342,621 of NC_051184.2, forward strand.
GAAGCGTGCAACGTGGCGGAGGGGGAGGAAATCCCGAGAAAGGTAAAAGAGAAACGAGGAGAAAGAGGAATTAAATAAGACGCTCGCTCTCGTAAGCACGGCATTTTTTCTCGGCTTGTCGATTAGATATTGCGAAAGCCCTATATAATACTATAATTGCGGAGGGACGCGATCTTTCCCTTGAGGTCACCCATGCAGAGATTACACAGAAGCATTCTGGTCTCAAACAGATCATCGGAACAGGCAACTGCGGAAAATAGTGACACGAGTTTCTGCCTCCCGGCTAGAATAAACAGCAGCTGCGCCAGTATACTCCGCAGGTTTCATCTGGTCGTTGCCTTAACACGGCGCCACTCGCACCTTTTCAATCGTGCGTACAGCCTGAACTATGAGCGCTATCTAGTGTATCAGACATTACAACATAAATTTCGTGACTGTCCTTCTTTCTTGTCACAGCAGAAGGTGGGGGCCTCTAGCTGAAAGCTGTATTTCTCCCTAAATATGCGACCATACAGTATTACTAAATGCTGCAAGGTCACTTGTTCAATAGTAATGCACTGGATGCTGGACGCTCGGTAAACCGACGCGTAGAGTTGCGGATTACATAAAGGGTCTATAAAGCCCTTTTCACAATTCGCGAGTGCGCATTCCTGCGCTACACTTTCTCTCAACTAATGGCAGCAACTTTCGTGCATCAAGTGGAGCCGACGTCGTAGTTGCACGTGCTGTCTGTTATGCGTGTTCGTGTCAAGGGAGCCGAGTCTACATTCCCGCGCCCCCGCGCAAGCATACCGCGCTTGAACACTCTGTTTGAAGATGTGACTAGCTGCCATTAATTGGGCTAACTGCATCGCAGGAGAGATAGCTGAACAAGTATGACACAGTTGGGCTAGCTGGTATACAGCGTAATAAAGGATGGTTACTAGCGTCCTTGTCCTCTTTACGCTAGCAAACGTATCTTATTATGTATATACGGATTACCTAATCCTCTCCCCATCACTTTTTTCCCCCCGTTGCGTTTTGCCCGGTGCAGAGTAGCAGGCAGAGGCGTACTAGCTCAGGCCACACTCTCTGCCTTATATTTCCTCTCTCTTTCTCTTTCATTGGTAAAGAATATTTTTTTTGCTAAAGAGTAAAACAGAACGGCAATAAGAACCAGTCAGGAAATAAGCAGCGCATATTACAATGCCGCACTCACACAAGAAACGAGTAAAATATGAGGGTTGAATAAAATGCAAAGAAAGTTGCGATTGACACTACAGGCGACGGAAACTACTTGTTTATCAAATGTAAGGAGAGATGCGTTTATGCGGTAACACCATGAAACAGCCCGGCAAGAAACGAATACGAACAAAATAAGCAACAAGACGATGCGCTGGCACGTACGAGGCAGTAGCAGTAGTAGTAGCCGCGGGAGAGGTTCTTTGCAGTACGTTCCACATGGGTCTCCTGGGAGAGGTTCTTCGCAGTACGTTCCACATGGGTTTCCTTTTCGCATGCGTGGCCGTCGCCTAGCAACAGAGACACGCGCCTTGCGAGCGCGGCCAGATGTTCTCTGGCGCGGCCGAGCACAGGCATGTCGGGCATGTAGTGCGGTAGTACGGTAGTGGTAGTGCCGCTTGGCCGCTGCGCCTACGCTCAGCACTTGTTGAAGCAGATTGCGTGCCACTTTTCCTGCGGCGCGGGGCACTGTAGAGCCTGCAGTGGCGACAGCACCTGAAGAAGATGTAACCCTGCGGGCTGACATTTGCGTGCGGTAGATATTGCCGTACTTATGGCGTTTACCGTACGGAGGTGCTAAGATGCCCCAATGAAATGGCCTGTACTGAAATACAATAAAAACTCAGGGTCCCTTATGCATTTGCCTGAGACGACTGGAAGGTGACATAAGCCATCAAGATGATGTTGTAGATGAATTACCAACCCGTTCAAACGCTCACGTTAATAGGCCTAGTTGCTGCATAACTTCGCAGGTGAGAACTGAGCACAAACGAGGACGAATTACGAAGAGATGAGACGAGCCCTGGCGCAGCACGTGTTTCGTCCTATTAGCGCTGCAGTTTTCACCGTCAAAATGTACTGAAATAACCTCTGCATCGGATGGAATGGAGTAGCACAAGCACAGACCCTTAATATTTTCATGAAGCTAGATACATGGGTCGCGGGCCGCTGCGGGTGCCTGAGTGCAGCGCATATATTCGCTTATCGTAGCAGCTGCACGCCCAATACTTCTTTCAAATGTGCCCGCATGGGAGCCCTTTTTCCTATTCTTCGAAGCTTTATTTCGGCTGTTGTAGAGCGACATTTTTAGTTGGGTCCTCATAACCGTCGGCGTGCGGAGTCTTCCAAGGCAAGGCGTCTGCGTGAGGCGGGTGCCAGTAAAGTCGAAAGAACAGGGAAAAATCTAGGGACTTCAGGTGCCAGCGCGCGCTGGCCATGGTTGCCAGGCGTGGCTACGCATGCGCAAAGGAGACCCATGTGGAACGTATTGCAAAGAACCTCTCCCGGGTCTCCTTAACAATGCGTGGTCACGCCTGGCAACCATGGGCAGCGCGCGCTGGCACCTAAAGTCCCCAGATTTTTCCCTGTTCTTTCGACTCTACTGGCACCCGCCTCACGAAAACGCCTGGCCTTGGAAAATATTGGCAGCGCGTGCTAGCAAACGCCGCACGCCGACGGTTATGAGGACCGAACTAAAAATGTCGCTCTACAAATGTCGCTCTACGAAATCAAGCTTAGAAGAATAGGAAAAAGGGACGAAGGCTCCCATGCGGGCACATTTGAAAGAAGTATTGGGCGTGCAACTGCTACGATGGGCGATTATATGCGCTGCACGCAAGCATCCGCAGCGGCCCGCGACCCATGCATCTAGCTTCATGAAAATATTAAGGGTCTGTGCTTGTACTGCTCCATTCCATCCGATACAGATGTTACTTCAGTACATTTTGAAGGTGAAAACCTCAGCGCTGCGCCAGGGCTCGTCTCATGTCTTTGTAATTCGATCGTCCTCGTTTGTGCTAAAGTTCTTACCTGCGAAGTTATGCAGCATCTAGGCCTATTAACGTGAGCGTTTGAACCGGTTGGTAATTCATCTAGAACATTATCTTGATGGCTTTCACCTTCCAGTCGTCTCAGGCAAATGCTTAAGGGACCCTGAGTTTTTATTGTACTTCAGTACAGGCCATTTCATTGGGGCATCTTAGCACCTCCGTACGGTAAACGCCATGAGTACGGCAATATCTACCGCACGCAAATGTCAGTCGCTACTAACAAGTCCCGCAGGTGCCTTACATCTTCTTCAGGTGCTGTCGCCACTGCAGGCTCCACAGTGCCCCGTGCCGCAGGAAAAGTGGCACAGAATCTGCTCTCAACAAGTGCTGAGCGTAGTCGCAGCGGCCAAGCGGCACTACCACTACGCTGAGTATATTCTAGGGACCGTACTCCCGCACTACCACACGCCCGACATGCCTGTGCTCGGCCGCGCCAGAGAACATCTGGCCGCGCGCGCAAGGCGCGTGTCTCCGTTGCTAGGCGACGGCCACGCGTGCGCACAAGAAACCCATGTGAAACGTACTGCGAAGAACCTCTCCCAGTAGCAGCAGTAGACTGTGAGCCCAGTGATGCCAACCTAAGTCAACCTTTTATCCCTAAATTGACCCCCGAAAATACCCTAGATTGCAACAAAATTCCCTATATTCTCTTTTAATGTTGTTATTGAAGCTAATTCACTTTTACCAACGTATAAAGATAGTTCGCTCTCTGGCCCAATTCTTCTGAATCTTAATGCAAAAAAAAAAAAGGAACAGCCACTGAAGCACTTTTTTGTACATTTTTTGGGGGGAGTAATTGCAGAGAAAGCGCTTGCAGATGGCGCGAGTTGCTATAGAGACAGATAGATTTGTCATGTTCACTTTGCCCACTCACTGAAGACACAAATCCAAATCTATGTCTTCACTGAGTGCGCAAAGAGAGCGTGAGACTTACGCGACGGGCACTTCAACCTAGCACATCATTCTGGGGTGGAACTGAATTCCGTTAAGACGACGCAACTGCGCCAATAGGCACACGTCACATAATCACACGCGCACAGATTTGCAAGTGCAAATCGGTAGCGCCTTTCGTGTGCTTCCAGCCTGCTAGGTAATGGTGGTCAATTTCTAATTTTCCATATTTGCAAACAGCATTGTATGATTAGAATTTGGTGTACATGGGGCCCTTTTCTACTGGCTGATAGCCATCCTGTGTACTTTCGATCAGATTCACACTTGGGCCATTAGTCGTTCACTATTTTGGCTCTTATAAAAACGGTGGGACGGAAAGACTGAAAACACACGAACAGTCTTTTCCGTCAAGCCGCTTTCATAGTAATGAATCTGTACCAACTCGCCCAAGTGCCAGTCCTACTTTCGCTCTCTTTGTCTGAAATTCTACAGGTCCAGAAGTTATTAGACATGGAGACTTTCCATGGTGAAGGCACACAGGGAGCGCGAACTTGGCACGGTTCCATGTGCGTTACAAGACAGAATTTCTCGTTGTTTCACAGAGCAGCAATCACACAATGCGCTCAGGATGATATGCGCGTGCACGCCAAACACGACGCCAAAGTTTCATTTCCCCGAGTATTCAGCATATAATAATCTCGCTTGCTAGGAGCCCAGCAGAACAACAAAGCTCTCTTAAATGAAAAATTATCATTTTTTAGGGCCTTTCTAGTTGATTAAGCGTAATTACGCAGTAACGCCTGACATTAGGCTGCGTAATGTAACATGTCCAGAGCCGTTCAAAAATCCCTAGATTCAATAAAAAGCTGCCAAATTCCTGAAAGAGGTAGCAAATCCCTAGGGTTGGCATCACTGTGTAAGGCGGAGAGAAGCGGGCAAGTTCATTTCTGCCTCGATGGGGTGGAGCCGCCTCCTGCCCGGGCTTGAAGCATTGGGGAGTGCTCGGAGTTGGACGCCGTACGCGACGGAGATCAGGGCGAGTTCATATCTTTCTCTATGGTGTATGGCCCCCACCAGCTCCGGGCTCATTCTGCTAGCACAGAAATATGCGCTGTAGTGAAAGAAAGCAGTGAAAGAGAGGCGATGTGCAAGGCATCTGCGTCTCAGGATAGCGCGTCTCGCAGTGATGCGCTCCGGCCAAAGGGTGTTACGACTGGGGTAGCGTCCTTCGGGTGCGCGGCGTAGGATTCGAGGTCGTTGCATCCCACCGCTGCCACCACTGTTACGACTGGGGTAGCGTGGCCCATCGCTATCGTGCTCGGAGTAGTCAGTAATGGCAAGGTGAAGAAGGAAAAGATTTTATGTACACTATTTACATATTTTTGCTACCAGGCAACATGACTGCCAGCCCGACCACGTCGGCTGGTTCGACTCCGTTCGAGTCGTTCTCCTTCCCCGATCTCCGATCTCTCCTCTCTCTCGTTCCATGGACCGGCACGGCCTTAAATCGTCTAGCCGTCCATTGTCCTGCTGACTGTCCGCCGGTCGCAGGTGTTGGGCTCCTATCCAAGTTCTCCAAATTGCGGCGCGCTGCCAGGAGTATCAATTGCGACGAGCTGCCAGAAGCCGCACGCAGGTGTTGGCTCCTATTCAAGTTCTCTAAATTGCGGCGCGCTGCCAGGAGTATCAATTGCGACGAGCTGCCAGAAGCCGCACGCAGGTGTTGACGGTCTTCTAGTCTCTTGACCGCCCGCCGGCCGCAGGTGTTGACGGTCTTCTAACCTGTTGAGCGTCCGCCGGCCGCAGGTGTTGACCTTCCTCCGAACTGGGATGCGCCGGCATGAGCAACACGCAGGTGTTGACGGTCTTCTAACCTGTTGAGCGCCCGCCGGCCGCAGGTGTTGACGGTCTTCTAACCTGTTGAGCGTCCGCCGGCCGCAGGTGTTGACCTTCCTCCGAACTGGGATGCGCCGGCATGAGCAACACGCAGGTGTTGACCTTCCTCCGAACTGGGATGCGCCGGCATGAGCAACACGCAGGTGTTGACCGAAGTCCAGGTGTTGACTCCTCTCCTGGTGGCCTGACAGCAATGCTCTGGCACACAGCACACAGGTGCTGATTCCTCTCCTGGTTGCCCGAAAGCAGATGCCCAGGCACAACAAGGGCGAGGTTGGGGGCGGGGGTGCCGTAATCGATTAATCGAATAGCTTTAATCGATTAATTCAATTAATCAAAAGACAGAAATCGATGACGATTAATCGATTAATCGTGGACCTTTAATCGATTAATTGTTCATCGATTTTACCATCCCTAGCTGGAGGCCCGTGTACTTCGGTTGATGTGCACGTCAAGCAGCCCCAGGTAGTCGCTATTTCCGGAGCTTTCCAGAAGGCCGTCTCTCGTAGTCTTATCGCAGTATACGGACGTTAAACACACACAAGTATTACAAATTAAGCTACCACGTCGAAAACGGCCGAGAATAAAGGTGCAAGCGGCTGCAGTCGGCTGCTGTGCGGTACGAGGGAAAGTACGAAGCGAAGGGTACAAGCAGCGGCGGTGGATGTAGTAATAATAATATCTGGGGTTTAACGTACCAAAACCACGATATGATTATGAGAGACGCCGTAGTGGAGGGTTCCGGAAATTTAGACCACTGGGGTTCTTTTTAACGTGCACCTAAATCTAACTACACGTCAAACATTTTCGAGTCCATCGAAAATGCAGCCGTGGATGGCGGTCGGTCGTTTTATTGCCACCGAAATCAGATCGTGGTGAAAAGGTTGCTCGCGTTTCTTTCCATCCCCAATGTACATTTCGCTGACTTCCGTTGTTCTTGTGATGAGCGCGTTCGGTGCGTCGGCATGTTGAAGATGACGTCACGGCTCACCGCTTTCTCGAATAAGTGAATGCGCTCCGCTGAAGTGCGCATGTCCACGAAGTGAACACATTGGGAATGGCTCCCCAGGCTCGCGCAGACCACCGACTGGCATCTTTTTCCGTGCGATAACACTGAACTGCTTCGAGCGCCATCTCTGTGTTATCTAGACAATCACACATTGATATCGTGCCTATGTGTAGCTACCGCGAACTGCGTTAACCGCGCCGCTACAGTGGCCTAGTGTGCAGCGTGTCGAGCTCGCAATCTGGGGGGCCGAGGTTCGATTCCACCCGATGGTGGAAGGTGGAAATTGGAATCGAAGTTCGGCCCGCAGAGTGTGAGCGGGCCGAGGCAGCTCTGGGCCGCTGGAGCGTGGGGGACAAGGTTTGACGCGTGCGCGCTTTTATAAGCGCACACCGTCAAATCTCGCTGGCCTCCCAGGCACCAGTGGGCGGTGCCTGTCGCTCGTTTTGCGACGTTTTTGCTTCCCGTACACGGTGTTGAAGCAGGGGCGGCTTGCACGAAAGACCCCACAAGCCGGGTAAAATTCACCCATGGCCAGAAAGCTATTTTTCATTCATAGATAGAAGCTTTCCGACCACGGGTGAAATTACACGCTGGCAGAGTCCGTCGTGCAAGCTGCCCCTTGCACACTGAATGGAAACATGGCGAACCGACAACGGAACACGCGCATCACGAAGATGAAGCGACTGCTGCTTTCTTCATTATCTTTATTTGTTATTATGATTTTTGTTTGGAAGACAGTTATCTCAACTCTGCAAGATTTAGCCGGACAACCCTGGCACTACTCTGTAGTGAAGGTAACTTCAGCCTCCTATCCGAAGTCTTGGTTTCACGCACGCAACAGCAATACTAGAAGTTGTTTGCGGATACTTGTACCGGAATTATTTAGCCTAAGCACTTTACCTAAACATGGAAGGAAGTAGGCTGATTTTAAAAAGGTCGACAGGAAGTGTTCGGCAGTGCTAGTAATTTTGAAACTGATAGCGGCACTAACGGTCATCAATGGAAGTCTGTGCTTAGTATATACAGTTTTGTAAACGCTTACAGGTAACAGCAAACGAATGCACTGGGTCGATTGACATTGCGCGCACAAGAATTTTAAACGGCCAATGTGACCTTATTTCGTTCTATATCGAAAGGGCACGCTGCTGTAGGTACGCTGCTGTAGCTGAAAAGTGGATACAGACAGTTAAGACAGTTTGCAATGCACTCCAATACACCAGTGAACCCCTGTCGGCACTGTCCACTGTCCAGTGGGCAGTGCTTTTTCGTTACGCGCTGAGTCTTCTGGCTCTCTCTGTTTCTAGCGGATACGTTGAAAGGGCATTTTCAAAGCGGAGAATCAGCAAGTGAAAGATGCGCGCTTCCATCAGTGACAGCAACCTCGTGAAGTTACAGCTTGCGTCGATTACAACAAGCTGTAAGGTTGCAATAGGCACAAACGTAGGTGTTTTGTACCCTAGCATTTGTTCTTGTGTGTATATCTGTTTGTACGTTCAAACCTCACATAAAACTAATATACGCTTCATGTGTTCTGATGGTCTCGTGTTCAGATATCATTGCATCTATTTCGGAACACTGAGATAGTGCAAAATTAAACTCGCATTTTCGGAGAATTGGGGATTTACGAGAAATATACTCCGACAAACGACGAATTTCCGCTAAGAAAGTAAACTCCGAAAAACGCCCTCCGAATTTCGAGAAAAATTAACTCCGAAAACACGGAGCCATAGTCATCACCTCTGGTATTGGTGAAGAAAAATGATGGTGCTATTCGAATTTGCGTGGACTGTCACCGCTTAAACAAGATTACAAAGAAAGACGTCTATCCGCTGCCGCGAATTGACGATGCTGTTAACCGTTCACAAGCCGCACAGTTTTTCACTTCCCTGGTTCTGAGTTCTGGATGTTGGCGGGTACCATTGGCTGAGTGTGATCGCCCCAAAACAGCCTTTGTAACGTCCGACGGCCTATACGAGTTCAACGTCATGCGATTTGCGCTTTGCAAGGCGCTTGCAACATTCGAGCGCATCATCGATGCCATCCTTGGAGGCCACCAGTGGAAGACCTGGCTGTGTTATCTGGACGACATCGGCGTATTTTCAACCGATTTCCAGACACACCTTGGTCGTCTGCACGACATTCTCACGTGCATTCTTCCAGACCCCGATAAGCTATGAGCTGTCGCCGACTTCCCAAAGCCCTCATCCATCAATGCTCTCGGAAGTTTTACGGGCCTGTGCTCCTATTTTCGTCGCTTCGTGCGTAACTTCGCGTCCATCAACGCACCTTTGACGAGTCTCCTTACCACCAGTAAAGGTATACCTGCGTGGTCACCGGAATGTGATGACGCATTTCGCCAGCTGCGCCGCCTGTTGACCTCACCACCTATCCTTCGCCACTACGACCCAACTGCTCCCACGGAAATCACACCGACGGAAGTGGCGTCGACCTAGGTGTAGTGTTGGAACAACGTGAATACATCGTCGCTTATGCGAGTCGTGCTCTGAATTAGGCAGAATTCGACTACTCCATGACAGAAGAAGTGCTTGGCGATAATTTGGACACTGACGAAGTTTCGCCCGCACCTTTACGGCCGTCCTTCCGACGTTGTTACAGACCACCACGCCCTATGTGGTCTTTCTGCCTTGAAAGACCCGTCGGGACGTTTGGGCAGCTGAGCACTTCGCTTGCAAGAATGTAACACATACCCAGAAATAACGGACATCGATGTTACTTCGCCGTTTTTCACACCACGTGGCGTACAGACCTTATGGAGATTCAAAATTCCCGCGATGACGCCGAACGCGTAGCGGACACGAAGGCAGATGACATTAAGGAGTTTTCGAATAGGGGGCCCCAAAGGTTTGGGATCCCAAAGCTCTTTGCGTTTGCTCGCTTTGGGTCAAGCAGGAGCGAAGAGTTTTCGAACAGGGTCTGCGGCGCTTTGGAAACTCCCCCTATTCTAGGTCACTCTAGTCTTGGCCAAGAGCCGTCGCTTCAGTGGGTGCCGTCATGTTTGTTTAACGCTAACCTTTTGGGGCAGGCTTTGGGGCTGCCGCTAAATTCGAGAAATAGCGTCCCCAATGCAAAACCGAAACGCTGTTTGGGTCTCGCGCACTCGCAGTGGCCTCGACGCTATTTCTTTGGGGCCCCGGAACGATCGGCGCCCCTATTAGAAAACTCCCTAATATCGGCTTTCACCACCACGCGCGAACCGGCAATCGTCGACTGATAACAGCAACGCATTCGACGAGCGGCCGACTGCTCAACTGTGAATCAGCAGTTTTGTAGCAAAGGGGCTCGGTCCTTCTTCAAGACTACGGAATCTGGAAAGGGCGTCCTGCCTTTACTCTCATCTCCGGCCCCTTCACTATTTTTCGTCCGACCGGACTGCCGTTGGCCTCCCCTGTTAAAGTTGGCGAGAACGCCTTTTGTCGCTGCAGCGTTTTGAATCGCAGAAGCTAATTTTGAGAAATAATACCATCTTAAATTATGATGATGATAGCGTGTTTCGGAATATGGATACTAGGGCTTGACTATTCTAATTTTTGTTGGCGTCAGTATACAAGCCCATTATATTGCACAATCGGGTGAAAGCGCCAAGCCGTGCGTTACAGTCGCTGACTTCGCTTTTCAGTTATCAATAAGCGGTAGAACTAAGGCATAAATTTATTTAAAACTTCACTCTAAATAAAAAAATGGAGTGAACCTCTCTCCTTTAAGGGAGAAACGGCGATGTCCCCAATGTTCGTCTTCAAATGTAGAAACCATTCCTCCGTTTTCAATGGAGAAACCGTCAAAATCAAGATGGCTGACGCCAAGCCAGTGAAGCGAGCAATAGATTTAGGCCTAGCGAGCGCATCGATTCTCGACTGATAAAGAGTATGCGGCACTGGCAGTCACAAAGAACGGTCCCGCTGAGCTTAATATCGAACGTTATGACAATAAAATCAAGCAGACAAACCTGTAGTGATGAAAGCCTCGCGAAACGGAACGACGGAACTCGTACGTTTCGCTCGGCCAGCGAGACGGCGTTCACTTTTTTAAAAGAGACGGATACTGCAAAGGGGCTCTCACCCGGAGACTGTGCGTTAGGCTTGCTGTCTTTATTTGTCGAAGCGTCACACGGTGTGGCGACGTTATCCACGCGTTTGTGCCTCCAAAATGTAAATTCTGTCGCATCAAAACAATCCCGGCGCAGCAGAGCATAGTTTCGATAGATAGATGTTCAACTTCATATAAGTAGGTGGAGCTATGAGAGCGCCGCGGCCGCGAAGTAGGTGGTAGCTGGCGCCATCTAGAGGGATTAAACAATACTAAAAAAAAGTTGTTTCTGACTGAGGCGGCGTACGTTGATACTGCACACGGCATTTCGGGGAGGTAGGCCCATTCATGGATTACTGAAGGACACCGGAAAGTTGATATCGCACACGTTCACTAGGCAGACACATAGTACGCACATTCAATTCAATACATACACAAGTCATTCGCATGTATAAAACCTACAACACAAACAATTCACCACAGACGCATACGTACAGACGTTTACACATACCCCTCTAAGAAGCGCTGGCCCTTATATAGTCACCGAATTACAGTGGACCATGGTGGCACAAAGTTGCGTCATTTTTCTTCAACTCTTTACGATTTCATGGCTGCGTCACAATATACGCCGACATTATTATATAGCAGCTATGGCTTAGCCAAGCGCACCAGTTAATCTAAAGCCGCATGATAATGAACAATATAATTACAAAGAGCTGATTAATGCGAAAACTACCATATTGAGAACCGTTCATACCATTCCGACGACATTTTGATGTAGCGCCATCTTCCGACAGCGGCCACAGATGAAATTTCTCTCTCTGATTTCTTTATTTTGTGGGAATCGAGCGCGCCCTTCCCTTTGGCGCCTCGTTCCCCAGCTAGAGTGACCTAGAATAGGGGGAGTGTCCAAAGCGCCGGCTCCCGCGTGGGCCTTTTGCCGTGAACTCCCGCGCCGCGCCGCTGCTGCGCCGGACCCGTGGGCTTTTCGCGCTCGGGAAGCGCGCGGAAAGCCAGGGGCGTCTGCTACGCGCTGTAGTTTTTTGCGCCGCGGTTCCACACAGGGCACTTGAAGTCTACTTAACTTTTATAATGCGGTGCGGAATGGAGCTTATCCATCTTTAAGCGTTGTGTTAGTGCTGGGGCAACAACAGAATGCAAAAAATCATCTGTCAAGCGGCATCAGCGTGGTCTAGTTCCGGTCACAAAGTTCGAGAACGTTGGTGAGTGTGTAAAAACGCGCAAAACGGACACGTACAAGCAAAGACCGAAAAAAAAACCTTATTCGCACGAGTAATCGGGCAATAGCATCACGCATGCACAAATTAAGGGTAATAAAAAAAAGTAAATTGCACGCGCAGTCAGCTGAAATACTTGCGCGCAGTGCCCGCTTCACACTACGAGCTTTTTACTCATGGTCGCCACTGGTTTGCCAGCTATATGCACGCCGCTTTAATCGACAATTCATTAGCCTCCACTAGCTCTTCATTATGAACGGAGCACACCGGGAAGACGCGAGGGAAACAAAAAAAGAAAAAAAAGAGTAGAGACGGCTATACGACCGCAATGCTGTTCGCTTATTTTTGCCTCTGAGGTAGCGTACAACAAGGCTCACCGTGCGCAAACATTTGAAAGAAAAGCAATGCCAGGTAAACTAACCTTATTCCACAAGTTTTTGCATAAAAGGCGTAATATAGGAAATGCTTTACAAATATCCAGATATCATGAAACAAAGTTACAAATGCCCCCATTCCCCCATTCTTGCTGTAGAAGCTGCCTGAATTGAAAATACGGTAAGAAATTCACAAATAGAAGTGCACGTAATATCTCAACCACTTCAGAAAATAGTTCAAATGCTGAGATCCTATGTACCTAGCCTGAAAAAATGCAACACTCGCATATATATATATATATATATATATATATATATATATATATATATATATATATATATATATATATATATATATACAGGGCTGGGCAAAGATACTCTGAAATTGTATCGCTATACGATACAAGATACTCAGGCAAGAAGTATTGGAGATACAGATACAAGATACTGCCGCAATAATTGTATCCGATACGATACTTGGCAATTGTATCTTAAGATACTTCGATACATTCTCAAATTTGTTATTATAGATCCATATAATGTAGCAGCAAACACCTGTACATGAAAATGTCTCCTTGAAAATGTCTGAACTCAGACATATTTTGTTTCACTGTTATGAAATGTCTTTAGTAGCTCAAAAGTATTGCCCGTCTTGCTCAAAGTACATTAGTTTCCTTCCAAAACAACTGATTGGGGCTTGTTTTAGCTTCTGCACAGGACAGCTCTTTATACACTTCGCTGACAGCGGTTCTTGCTTGTCATTTTTGCAATTGATGAGAGTCGCTGCTCAGCTTGCCGCCCAGCTAGCGGGGTTGCCATATAATCACAATAACGTGAATAAGAAGCCTTCGCATGACGGCGCAAATACCGGTCTGGACTTTTACCTTGTCCGTAAAAGACAGTTTGCACAATAACGTATATCCGGACAGGTGTACAGGAGCAACAACGCTGGTGGCGACTTTTTGGGGGCGAAGGGGCGGGGACGCATGGTGTATACGGGGTTTGAGACCATTCGCTAGCGGCCGGCCGGCACACGCGATCGTCTCCATCCTATTTGTTTTTATTTTCTAAATGAGTATGTTCATGAGCTACACAGACATGACTGGTCTCAGGCATTTCTTTCGTGAAAGACATGTGTGACCATGTGCTGAAACATAACCATGGAACAAAAACTCTATATTTCAATCCGCGTCCAGATTTCACTCGTTGTGTACATTGGTATAGATGTTTCTGGAATCCTGACTTCAAATCCCCTTCAGAAATGACCTATATATGAGATATGGGAAAGGCTTCCTTTCAAATGGCAACGTCATTTTGTTCAAACTCTCTACGACCCCACCATCTTCACTGTCCCGGCACTTGGAGCTAAATTTCGCGACTGCGGCCCGCCGGCTACACGCTGAGTTTGAGACCCCTGGTATATACGTAGATGACGTAAAACTGCAATGAATTCCCATATGTTCTACATAGCTGCTGGCGTAAGGGATTTGTTGTTGATATACTCACTAACGCGCAATCTTTTAGCAATTTTTCTTCACTGAGAGAACATGTGCAACACAGAAATGTGTCAGACGTATTCTCGCTTACTACGACCGTATTGTATAGTTGCACAAAGCGTCGCTGGACACCGCCGCTATTCGCGCTATTGCCACTTATAGCTCCCATTACGTGGCGATTAGCAATACGAAAAATATTTAAGAATGCCTAAAATAGGAAAACAAATATACGTAAAATAGAGAGTTGGTTGTGTATCAAACATTCATATTGAATGAGTTTAGAAACACAATACAGGCGGCGCCCTTAATAGCTATGAGCATGAAGTATCTCAGCTTACTTGTGGAGACAATGGAAAATTCAGTGCCTATGGAAGATTGCCTGAAACGGCTCGTTCGGACGCTCATGAGTAAAACGGAGCATTCAGTCAAGCAACGTTTCTCGAATCCCCCTCCTTACATATTTAAGATGGCTCCTAATGATTTCCATTATTATAATGCAAACTCAATTTCGCTATTTTCTAAAGCGGTAAGCAGAATATTTTGTACTCTATACTCAAGGCACGCCCTCATAATAGTATATTTGTTTTCAAAATCGCCTTGGCAACGTGTAAATGTGTAAACAGTTGTAGAAATAAAGCAGACACAAGAATAAAGCAGAAATCTTATTTTGGGAGCGCGTTACAAAAGACATGTTGCAGTGACCATACCGGAAAAACAGTGCAGAGACTTAGGTAATGTATGTGATGCAAAATGACAGCTAAGAAATCTCTTGTGCAAATAATCAAATTATGATTTCATAAATTCTTTGAATAAATGTAAATGGAAGTGAAAAATACGGTACGCCATGATATTTTATGTTAGGTAAACGCTTGCTGTATTAGATCTAGCATCAGTACCAGTGGTGCTAAAGTTGTTAGAATCTTATTTGCGTATAGGTTCATAATAATAAGTTATAAGTTAATACGCATTGCATGCAAGTCAAACTTACATTGACGGGATCCTTCAAATCGCTGATATATAAAGTCCACGCGACGCAAAGCAACCTCATTCTTGCACGCATCACATTTCGTTACGGAGCAAGACGCAAGAGAATCTTTAATAACGACACTGTAACAACATCAGAATTTGCGCGATAGACGCCGCACGCAGTGGAGTACGCGACGCAGGACAGTGGCTAAGAGCAAGTGTTGCGACATTGGCGCATCTAAGAAGAAAAGAAATTGAGAAAGCAAAACGTACGAGGGCTGGGCGTAGACGTCCGCGTGCTTGTCTTCCTGATCTTCTACCCTCACTGGATGACTCTGGCGTATTAAAATAACGTCCCTGCCCTTAGCCTTATACAGATGGCTTAGTGGCACCAGCACCAGCACCAGCTTGAGAAGCGGAGCGTGGCCATCGATTATTAAATGCGAAGCATTTCTTAGCGAACCTCAGGCACTTTGGGCGTTTCTATCTACGTATCTATCTATCTATCTATCTATCTATCTATCTATCTATCTATCTATCTATCTATCTATCTATCTATCTATCTATCTATCTATCTATCTATCTATCTATCTATCTATCTATCTATCTATCTATCTATCTATCTATCTATCTATCTATCTATCTATCTATCTATCTATCTATCTATCTATCTATCTATCTATCTATCTATCTATCTATCTATCTATCTATCTATCTATCTTAGCCGCCTACGTCTGGGCGCTCTCCTGGGCGTCTCCATAACTTCTGTTGTACCGAAATTGGCATAGCAGGGGATCGGTGTATGGTGAACACGATGCACTGGTCATGACATGAATAACGCAAAATATCTGTCGTGTACGTCATGAAACCCTTTCTCTCAGTCACGTGTGGCGCATACCCGTAAAGCAGAGTTTATGTTATGCGGGTATGTGCCACAGGTGATACAAAGTCTCAACCAACACAGTAAACGCGAACACACACAATGACACGCAAGGAAAAGATAATAATAATAATTGTTGGGGTCTTAATTTTGACCATCTGGTATTCCTTTACGTACATCGAGATCGCACAGTACATGGGCATCTAGAATTTTGCATCCATCAAAATGCGACCGCCGCGGCCGGCATCGAACCCACGACCATCGGGTCAGCAGCCGAGCACCGTAACCGCTACACCACCGTGGCGGACACAAGGAAAGTGAGGAAGCTGAAGACAGAACACCCCTGGAAGACGCTCAGCTACCATGCACTCGTTCACGTGGTCTGCAAGGTGGACCACGTCGATTACGAAAAAACCGGGGTCAATGCTTCCTACAATAAACCTGCCGAGAGAACCAGGCCTCTCATCATTACCGATGACTTCAACATTGATTTATCAAGACCCAACAACGCCTGGTCTTTACACTGCGTGAAAGACGGCTTGAATGTGGACAGGTCATCAAAGACCTCGCTGCCACGTGCAGGACAGGAGGCGCCATAGATCATTTCATCGTAGGAGTCATCCAGGGGAGGGAAAGGGTGAGTGGAGAGAGGAAAGGGGAGATGGGGATTGGTGAGGGAGAGTGGAGAGGAGGTGTGTGGGGAGGGTGTGCGCATGCGCAGTAAGGGTGGTCACGCCGCACACCACCACCACCACCACCACCACCACCACCACCACCACCACCGGATTGAGCTCCGCCTTAAGATACTTCGCATCTAATAAGCATAACAACTGTAACGCAGCTGTAACAACTGCAACTGTGACTGCAACGTACGCGCAGTGCGCCTGCGTGTGCCACTCGGTTGTGTGTATATCCAGGGGAACTTTCCTGAATGAAGCTTAGTTGCGAGTAACGCCTGTCCTGTGCATTTGTGTTTCTTCTTTGTGCTGTTCGGATTTGCGCTATCCAGTATTGAAGAATATAAGCACTACATATCAGCGTACCGCGTCTGGTGATAATAACACCCATGTTGCTGTTGGCATCTGTACGCAACTGTAAACAACTGGTTAAATAATACATATGCGACTCTTCAGCATATGAGTGTGTTTATACCACTTCCACATTTCTCTAGCGTAATTCCGTAACGTTTCGCTCAACATGAAAAACTATGCCACAGTCACCATCCCGCGCATGCTTCGCATAGCATCGATTCCCACGGTAAGTGGGATCTGCCGAATTTTTGTTTCGCACGGTTGTGTTGCGATAGAAGCGATGTATCTTGTATCTTAAGATACACGATACATTATCGAATGTATCGGAAATACAGATACAGATACTCGTCTTTCGAGACGTATCGCGATACAGATACAAGATACCCATAGAGTATCTAAGATAGTATCTAAGATACATGTATCTTCGATACTGCCCAGCACTGTATATATATATATATATATATATATATATATATATATATATATATATATATATATATATATATATATATATATATATATATAGCTTCAAGCCTTCACCATACGAATTGAAAACACTTTCAAACAACTTATTCTCAACTTTAGATGTTTTCACGGTTCTCGGAGGTTAGCGTTCGCCCAGTTCAGAGACTTTACAAAAAGATGTGGACGAGTGGTTACATAATATACAATTGTTTCCGCGGCAGTTGAATGCGCGCCAACAGGGCACCCGACCACGATTTCCTGCTTTTTCCTGATGACCTCAATATAGCGTCCACCACAATTTCGTGCTGAAGCTCCGGAGTACTTAACTAGCGAGTCTGCTCATCTCTTGAATAAATAAAGAGATGACCAGACGGGTAAAGCAAGCTTCTTTTGTCCCGCAGACGCGTGCAATCAGCTGCTCTGAACTGAGAATCACGTTTGTTTTCGGGCGATCGCTCGTAACATGAAGTGAGGCATGCACGATCTTGCACTGTTATCGTTTCATTTTCTTTGGTTTGTTTTTTTTTAAGGCTAAAGCCTTATATGCCTCATCACACACGAAAATTGACCGTCGGCGTCCCGCGTAGCCAACACGAGTGATGCGCAAAATCATCACGCGATGAGGTCGAGAGAACATGTGACGCCACTATGACGTCATTCAACGTGACGTCATATGATGACGCCATCGCATGACATGGTCGCTTTGCATTGTTGCCTCCGTGATCGAGGGCCGATCACGGAGGCAATGTAAAAGCAGGTGAGGTGCAGAAAGCTTGCAATGCCTTCGATCCTGTCGGCAGTCCGAAACCACGTTATGTGCAGAAAGCTTTCGAAGAGGGGCGACGGAGGATCAATGCATCGACTGACGAAAAAGATGGCTTTCGTTTTCGAGTCATCTCAGGCGAATGCATAAGGAACCACGTTTTTTTTTTCATGTAATTCTTTCGCATACATTTTACCTATGCGGTGAGTTCTTCAAAATGTATGGCTAACATGTTGACATCGATATTGGTGACCACCACGTTTTTTTATAACCTGACGGAAGCAAATCGTCAGACCACACATCGTCAGAATTATTTCTGGCTACAGAAAGCGGGTTAGCGCGCCACACACCATATTATTATTGTTAGTCTTTACACAAATGACAAGCATGTCAAGTTAGTGATGCGATGGCCTATCGGTCGTGTTGGGCATACGTACATTCGTGCCCCTCCGTGCAAATTTTAGTGTATACCACTTGAACGAGACGCGTGTAATTTTTTACTTTTGGTACCGCGGCCACGCCGACTGACACATTCGGCTTCGCATGAAATGGCTTGGAACAGCAGAGCGCAGGAGGCAGCCTTGTAAAACAAATCGAATGCACGAAATAAAGGTATTATATGAAGGGTGCAAACTCGTTAGCATGCATGAGCTAGTTACTATGTGCCCCGTTATCCTGGTTATCTCCAGTTTATTCTCTCCTGCAAGTTTACGTTCGTCATTCCACACGAAAGTAAGTTAAGCGCCTTTTCTCACGATGAAGTGCGTGCAGGATGCGTTCATCAAACAGCCGCGGAAGTGTGGACCAATGCGGTGAGAAACCAGCTGAAAGGATATATACAAAATCCCCGTTTCACAACATACAAAATAACAAACGCGTTCTCTGTGTGATGAGTCGCTGCAGTATTATGTTGCAGTGACGCAGTATTAAATATTGCCCAAATTTCCGCAATTTTAGCTAATAGTGGCCAAAATATCACGCGCGTAGCAGACGCTCGCCGCTTTGACGCGGCTTCCGCCGCGGGGAAAGCCCACGGGTCCGGCACGGCAGCGCCGCGGCGCGGGAGTTCACCGCAAAAGGCCCTCGCTCCTCCCATGTATTCGCGCGGCGCTTTGGACACTCCCCCTATTCTAGGTCACTCTACCCCAGCTAGCGTGCGTGTTGGCCCCGCGCGGCTCGAGCGCCGGGAACCGCCGTTAATCGGCAGTATGGCGGCCACGGCGGCAGCGCCAGGCCTCTTTGTCTGGTGCGAGCCATGCGTCAGCTTCCCGGCGCGCGTACGGGCATGCCTGGACATGCTCACATGCTCACGCCACCAAGCTAGCTTACGTCACTGCGCAACGCCTGTCCTCATTGGCCGCCAGTGACAACCCCCTTCCCCCTTGTGCTCGCTTCTGTCGGGCCCTGGCTTGCCCGCGGGAGATGCTCTCAGGCAGCGCCTCCTCTATTTTTCTGTGCCTGGGCGAAGGAGCGGAGCGCAATGGGAACCGACCGTCGGCGTTGGTGCGGCTTTTAGCCGCCGGGCGCCGCCACCGTAGTAGACCAGCCGTCGCGTCGTCGCTCATGGAAACGAATGCCGTGGCTGCATTCGAAGCTGCTATGTGGTTCAGTTTTCGGCTGTATTCGCTTTGTTTAAAGTATAATGGAAACTCGTAAACTGGAATCATGAAACACTTGTCGTTCTGGGCAACTAGCCCATTTCGAAGGCATGTGTCTTCCACTTCTTATATTCTATGAAATCTTCGCGTCGTAAACGACGGCTGCATATTCTAGTGTAGTTTGAAGATGTATTAGGAGACCAATTATCCCGCCTATTTACTGCAAGCCACCTCTACCGAACACCAACGGCAGCTGGAATTTCATGGAACGACAGCCGAACAGTGTATTAAGGCGAAAGGCTTAGATGCCTTATCAAACGCGAAAATTGACCGTCGGCGGCGTCAGCACGAGTGATGCAAAAAATAATTACGTGATGACGTCATCATATGACGTCACAGATTATAAAATTTTGTGACATCGTCGTGACATCGCATAACATGATGTCGTCATATTACATCTTCGCATGGTCAAAATGGGCCGATCGCGGAGGCAGTGCATGCCTCCGCTGATGTGCAGAAAGCTTGCACTGCCTCCGATCCTTGAGGCTGTAAGAAAACCACGTTAGGCGCAGAAATATCTCGGAGGGAGGCAGGAAATGTTCAGTACATTGACTAATAGAAGAGAAGAAGATATATTTCGCCTTTCAGTCGTCTTAGATGAGTGCATAAGGGACCCTGTGAGATTTTCTTCTTTATTAATAAAGGGAAATGAAAAAGACAATCGTGATTTCTTTCAGTTCCATTTGCAGAGAGGAACACAACAGTATGACATACTAAGGCATTGGGGCGGTTGCAGTAGCCTGAAATAGAAAATAAAACGCAAATACTATCAAACTCGAGTGTAAGTATCGAACCGGCAGCACGGCCTGACAGTCTGCCTGCGGAATACTTACAGCGGGGATGGAAAGGCACGCGAACATGCGCCATCTGCATTCTTTGCTGTTTCGCATCTATTTTCAAGTGGTTATAGCCTCGATGATTGATGAGAACACGACGTCATCCATGACACAATAAAAGACCGTCTAGCATCTTTTTATTGCCACCACGGTTAGAGCGTGATGAAAACAGCGCGCCGCTATGTTCGCGTTTCTTTCCATCCCCCTGTACCTGTGAAAGCTTGCAAGAAGCACAAATGCAATTAAACTCGGGTGCAAACACGAATTCGTGAGCTTCGTGGTACACACGGCCGTTCAGCGCCAGCTTCCCGTAGTCTACTTGCACAGCGCCACCACGCGGCAGCGGCGAGCGGACGCGGAGCGCGCGCGCGACGGCCCGAGGAGAGCGTTCGCCCAGGCACTGAAAAATAGAGGAGGCGCTGTCTCAGGCCGGCACGAGAGGTTGCAACGCCATGCTCTAGCAGGCGGCTTCTCGTCCGTGCGCTCGACTGCTGCCTTTGTGTGGCAGTCTTAGCGCCGCTGGCAAGCGTACTCGATCGGTCTTGCGGAGTTCCCCTTACGGCCTGCAAGCCTGTGACTGTCGTACTGTGCTGCATCTTGGGTTAATAAACCCATGTTGTTTGTTGAAATCCTGCATTGAGTGCCTTTTCTGCGCCGTGCCGGAGAATCGACGAACCCGGCCGTAGCGTCTTTGTTCGCTGCGGCAGTGGAGAACGTCGTGTCCCTTGCCGGTCGCCTCGTAGGGTAAGCGTCTCGCAAACCTATCTCCACAATTTTCAATAGTTACTGTGTGAGGGCGCAACATCGGCAACGTAGTTCAGATTCCGTCGCCTTCGTCGCGTCGACTTCGTTGAGTGGTTTGGCGTTAACATCTGTTCACATTCTGTTCATGCGTTGACCACAAGTATGACGATGGGCCATGGATTCATTCAACTGCTAGCCCTTCAGTGACAATGCTTCTGATGCGGTACGGCCGTCTCATTTGTGTATACGTACGTTACAACGCGGGTCGTGCGAAGAAACAAGACAAGATGGCCTCGCACCGGACGATGGTCTTTCGAGAGCGATGTCAGTGGCTCTTGGCGTCGCGGCAGCTCGATTACTTGAGTAGAGAAACTGGCGCTACACCGCGCGAATTATGGAAAAGAACGCTACCCGCACTACGTGTTCTGTAATATTTCAGTACGCTGTACCTACATGCTGCTCTGCTACTGTTACGTCACGGTATTCGCCTGGCGTGTGAAATTGTGGTCATTGTGCGACAACTGTGTAGTTGTCGTTGTGGCGGTGGTTTGTCTTGCGTTAGATTTGGAATACTCTTTTCACAAAGGTGAGTGAGAGCGTTAGTGATTACCCACTGTGCACAGCTGTCATTAGAAGCGCATTTTGTGTTGAGTTTCGCACGCCAAAGCAAAATCCTCAGAACGAGAGATACATACTGCACGCGTGCATAAGTCGGTCCTAATTCTCAGTGATGACATGCGTATTCCAAAACGCATGTGATTGAGAATTTTGGCTTAATTGACAGAAGTCATTGACTTATTTTTCAGATATGTGCAATTGTGATGCAGGTTAACGTTAAAATGCGGCCACGGCGGCCACATTTCAATGGGGGCGAAAGGCAAAGAACACCCATGTGCTTATGTTCGGGTGCACGTTAAAGAACCCCAGTTGATCGAAATTAATCCGTGCCTCATAATCATACGGTGGTTTCGACACGTCACGTCAAACTCCAGCAATTATATGTTATCGTACTTTCACGCATGCACTGTCCAGTGGTATCACGTTTGCTAAAATGTAAAATTTAACCTTCATGCTTTATATTGCTTGTTGTATTGATAAGTGCTATAAGTGCTGCAGGGGCGTAGCCAGAAATATTTTTCGGGGGGGGGGGGGGGTCAACCATACTTTATGTATGTTCGTGCGTGCGTTTGCATGTGCGCGTGTATATATACGCAAGCAAAACTGAAAAAATTCGGGGGGGTTTGAACCCCCCCCCCCAACCCCCCCCCCCTGGCTACGCCCCTGAAGTGCTGTGTAAAACTAAAAACGCGTGCTCTAGCCAAGTATGTTAACGCTGAAAAAAGTTGAATTATTGGTGTACAGTCTAAGGTGTTCATTAAAACAAGACTGTTTTGTGAAGCGGGACTTACTGTATTTATGACAAGCAGATCGTGCGCAAACGTATACAAACAACACGAGGCACACGGAAGTATGCGGCGCATCGCGCACACGCCAAGCCTATAAAAAAAAGAAAAAAAAAACGCCACACACGTTACTCAACACATAGAACAAATACAATGAACGTCACTCGTGTGTTGCTCGCATCAATCCTAGGTACAAGTAATTGCACGCGACTGGCCGAGATCGGTAGCACTGGATAGTCTGGTCTGAGGTTGCCTAGTGAGCGCGAAAGGGCAGCCGCTCTCCGCAGCGCGGAATCACGATTTAACTCGGCGTGCGCATGCGCGCGCGCTCAAGTCACGTGGTTGAGGAGAAAAGTTTCTCCCTTGTCGCTTGCCGCAAGAGGGCGCGACGAGTAAATCGTCCGCAAAGGAGAAAGTCGCGGCTCCGAAGGAGGAACGGAGCCCGTTGCTCCATTCTCGCTCCCTTTTTTTTAGAGTTATGAATGTTCAGTAACCTTTGTTGAAGTGTTTTAATTACTCATAATAACCCCTTTAGTCACGAATTATGATTACATAACAATGGATTCCTGGACCTTGGTTGGCAACGAGCTAGCTGATAGTGACGCAAGAGTGGGAATATACAACGCCCTCTATGGACGTAAAAATACAGTACTCGAGAATTGACGTAAGCTCATTCTTGAGATCGCTCATGCGCGATTGCGCAGCAACTTAGTGGTCTCAACCAGGCCATCGGAAGAAGCGTCTGCGGGAAACAGAGCCCGATACGACTTTTCGCCTCTCAGCTTAAAATCAACGGAACACATGCTAGTGTGCTGCACCGGATTCGCCTGGGCGTTTCCTTCACTCGACGCTAGGCGCACCTAATCGGCCGTGCGGACAGCCCGAACTGTGAACGCTGCCAAGAGCGCGAAACTTTAGCCCATATATTTTGTGACTGCCCACTATACGTGACACAAATGAAGACGCTAACTTCAACGCTGGCAGGCATCGGGTGGCAGGCATCGAGTAACAACAGCTAGTGAAAGTTGCATTTTGTCCGCATTGTGCGACAAGACAGTGTCAAAAAACTGCTACAAGGGCTGTTCTAGATTTTTCTCAGAAGCGCTGTACTGGACACTAAACTGTAGGGTAATCGCTGTGCTAAGTCACTGTTGTACATACGCACCACCCTTCTTTCTTCTGTCCCCATCATCTCTTTCTTGCCCTTTCCCTTCTCCTCTGTGTTGAGTAGCAGGCTAGAGCGCATTCGCTCAGGCCGACCTCTCTGCCTTCTAATAGTTTCTAATAATAATAATATAATAATAATGGCAGGTTCAACGTCCCAAAACCACGATATGATTATGAGAGACACCGTAGTGGCGGGCTCCGGAAATTTCGACCAGCTGGGGTTCTTCAATGTGCACCTAAATCTAAGTACACGGGCCTCAAAGATTTTCGCCTCCGTCGAAAATGCAGCCGCCGCGACCGGGATTCGATCCCGCGACCTACGGGTCAGCAGTCGAGCGCCATACTAGACCACCGTGGCGGGGCTCTAATAATTTCTCACTCTCTATAAATTTTTAAGCCTGTCTACGTTTCAAGGTAATGTCAGGGCACTTCGTTCGCTTCCTCCTTGCGGCATTCGCTTGAGTGAAAAGAAGTCACAGTTTCGCCGCAACGGCGAAGCAATGAATGCGATATCAATGAATTGTAATGTAACGCGAAGAACGGAAAGCAGCTCGAAATTGCCAGCGCGTCGCTCGAGCCCAAAGGACGCACGAAAAGAACGGACACAGGACGAGCTCGAACTAATGCGTCACAGCTCGACACTTGAAGCGCACTGCTCAAACATAAAGCAGGACGCACGAAACGAACGAACAGGTACACACAAGACGAGCACGAACTAATTGTCACAGTTGTTACTTATTGCTGTTTGAACAGCCACGGCCGGGCTAGACCGCACGCGCGTGCAAGCGCGCTTGCGGTCTAGCCCGGCCGTGGAACAGCGCGCTCTTTCGCAAACGCGGCCGCTGCAGCGAGCGAAAACATTTTCGCCTCCGTCGAAAATGCAGCTGCCGCGGCGGGGATTCGATCCCGCGACCTACGGGTCAGCAGTCGAGCGCCATACTAGACCACCCTGGCGGGGCTCTAATAATTTCTCAATCTCTCTCAACTTTCAGGCCCCAAGGTAATGTCAGGGCGCTTCGTTCGCTTCGTCCTTGCGGAATTCGCGTGAGTGAAAAAATAATATTAGGAAGCACGCGAGCTGAGCTTCTGCTTCGTCAGCTTCGCCCCTCGTGCGTTCGCATTAGAAAAAAAATAATCAAAAATGGGGATGCATAAAATTTTTAGAAGTTTTATGCCGAAGATGCCGTCTTCAATTGGTAGAGGAGGAGATTTGCTATAGTACACCAAATACATCTGGGACACGAGCAACCACGCCTAAATCCGAAGGCCCTAAGCGCCGATGATTAGAAAGCGCACCCAAATGCAACTGTCTAATCTACGCAAGCATCAGAACGGCACGTTCAGTATAGCATGCGTAAGCAGAACTGCCCAAGTGCACCTTGCGAAACACGACGTCCGTGCTTACGCAACGCGTGTATTACTACACACGTACCTTCAAGCGATGGGGGCATCACTCCCTAAATCCAAGAGCTGGCTCATGTCACTGCCAGTATGCATGGCGTGCAGCTACAACTAGAGTTGAGAATCTCTTTCAGGCGGCGCGGGTGCGCTCTCACCCGATATCAACCTGGAACCCCTCGTACCAACGAACGCAGGTCTACCATGGCTGAGTAACAGCGTAGCGAAGTGCTAACGGTGCTCGATCACCAGCCTTGGTGACATAGAAACATCCCCAGAGGATTATATACCAAATAAGTTCGTGCATAGCGTCTATTCGTCGTTTCACGACAAAACACAAGTTCGTGGGAAGAACAGAAGCATGAGGCGATGAGAAATTGCAGACAAAAGCTCAAAAGGCTCCCTGTGCATTCGCTTAAGACTACTCGAAGGCGAAAGCCATCATCATCTTCTCATTCGATGACCCTCTCGGGCCTCCCTCCGAAAGCTATCTGCACCTAACGTGCTCCTGGACTGCTTCCAGGGTCGGATGTATTGCAAGCTTTCTTCACTTCACCTGCCTTTGCACAGCCGCCTTGATCGGCCCACCTTTGACCAAGTGACGATGTCATGCGATCACGTAGTAAATTTTGGCGACTTGGGACGTCATCATGTGACGATAATTTTTTTCCTCACTGGTGTACACCCACACGGTAAATTTTCGCGTTTGATAAGGCATCCTAGGCCTTAGAAAAATCGCCCTCCAAGCACTCCGTTTAAGTGCACGGTTAACCAGTGAAACTGAAACGTGGAGCCGCGGTTTTTAAGTGCGAAGCATTTCTTAGCGAACTTCTGCGACTTTGAGCGTATCCATCCATCCATCCATCTATCCATCTATCCATCTATCTATCTATCTATCTATCTATCTATCTATCTATCTATCTATCTATCTATCTATCTATCTATCCATCTATCCATCTATCCATCTATCCATCTATCCATCTATCCATCTATCCATCTATCTATCTATCTATCTATCTATCTATCTATCTATCTATCTATCTATCTATCTATCTATCTATCTATCTATCTATCTATCTATCTATCTATCTATCTATCTATCTATCTATCTATCTATCTATCTATCTATCTATCTATCTTACGACTTTGTGCTCTCCTGGCCGTTTCGTTAATCGGATGTATACCAAAATTGGTGTGTCATAACATGGCCTTATTAAGAACATAAATGACAGGTCATATAATGAAAAACATGACACGCATGTCATGAACAGCATGATTTACATTCCACGGCCTTTGGGCTCCCTGGCCGTTCCGTTAATCGGATGTATACCAAAATTGGTGTGTCATAGCATGGCCTTATCACAAACATAAATGACAGGTCATATCATGAAAATCATGACACGCATGTCATGAACAGCATGATTTACATTCCACGGCCTTTGGGCTCTTGTGGCCGTTCCGTTAATTTCATATATACCAAAATTGGCACGGCGTGACAAGAGTTCATGACTAACATAATGACAGGTCCTAACATGGAAATCATGACGCGCATGTCATGTGCAGCATGATTTACATGACACGGTCTCGGGGCGCTCGCGGCCGTTTAAATGAAGGGATACATACGAAAACAGGTATGACGAGACATTTCTGTATGACGAACATAACTGACACGTGGTAACATGAAAATCATGATATGCATGTCATGTATGACATGATTTACATGCCACGCTCATGGCGCACTCACGGCCGTTTCGCTAGATTGATATACACCAAAATTGGTATTGTGCGATGTGACTTTATGAAGAACATGAATAACAGGTGGTAGCACGAAAACCATGACATCCATGACATGTATGTCATGATTTACATGCCACGCTCATGGTGCATTTGCGTCCGTTTCGCTTGCGTGATATACACCAACATTGGTGTTACGCGACACGACTGTATGACGAACGTAAGTGAGACGTGGTAACATGAAAATCATGACATGCAAGTCATGTACGACCTGATTTACATGCCACGCTCATGATACGCTAGCGGCAGTTTCAGTAGATTGATATACACCAAAATTGGTATTGCCCGATGTGACTGTATGAAGAATATGAATGACAGTTGGTAAGATGAAAACCATGACATGCATGTCATGTATGTCATGATTTACATGCCACGCTCATGGTGCATTCGCGTCCGTTTTGCTTGCGTGATATTGACACAGGATGATTTCAAACTACGCGCGCTGGCCGATCCCTACGCCCTCCGAAGTGTTTGCGGCTACGTGCGAGCCAAAGCAAAAGTGTGGCGGAGAGCACGTGCCTGCGACCCAGGGAATAGCCGCTGCGCGCGACCCACGCGGAACACAAGAAAAAGGAGAAGTAGAAGAAGATGACTGTTCTTGGGACTGCTAGGAGATTTCCTTTTAGTTTTATCCTTCTCGGGCACAAGTTCGCCCCAACCAGGTTGGTTTATTAAAAGTGTATTCCTCAACTGTGCGTTACAAATCTGGTGGAGCTGCTGGGTATGATGCCAAGTCCTTCTCGAGTGACAGAACGCAGTCCAGAACCACAGCGACTCGGACCCAACGAGCTGACTCCCGTTCATCAGCGCTGCAGTCGACGCCTACGTGGTGAGGGTCCTGAATTTGCGCCTTTGTCGAATTCCCTTAGAACCTCAACGGCTGTGAACGGAGACGCGACCGACATGGCAGCTCAGGTTTCGCCATCCAGCATTGTAGTTAATCAGCCAATGGTGCCAAAGCATTTCCACGGCGACAGCTTCGAGGACTCAGAAGACTGGCTTGAACACTTTGAACGAGTCGCAAAGGCTAACGGATATGAGGCAGATCGCAAACTTGGAAGCGTTTACTTCGCATTGGAGGATAGCGCTCGAACGTGGTACGAAAACCACGAAGCTGCTTTCCTGTCATGGGATGACTTTCGACGGGAGCTGCTCGCTGCTTTCCCGAATACAGACCGCAGAGAGAGAGCCGAAGCTGCCCTCCAAACAAAAAGCCAGCGCAACAACGAAAGCGTGGCGATGTATGTGGAAGACATGTCTCGCCTATTTCGCCGAGCAGATCCAAATATGAGCGAAGACACGAAACTGCGTCATCTGATGCGAGGCGTAAAGCAGGAACTCTTTGCCGGGCTGGTTCGGAGCACGCCTCGCACCGTCGCCGAGTTCCGTTACGAGGCGGCTACAATGGAGAGGACGCTACAACAGCGAGCAAGGATATACAACCGAGACATGAACATCACGTCTCTGGACTTTATGCCACCAGTCTATGGAAACAGCATGGAAGTACTACGGGAGCTAGTACGGTCTGTTGTACGAGAAGAGCTTCAGAAGCAGCGGCTTGACCAGAACGCTCCGATGATTTCGTCCCTGGCTGACGTGATCCGCGAGGAGGTAAGGCAGGCGGTACGGGAACCTCAGCTGAACACACAGCCAGACTTGCCACTACAACAGCAACCGAGAATGTCCTATGCCGATGCGCTACTGCGAGGACCTCCCGGACGTGTCGACGTCGCAGCCGCTACACCTATGCAGCACCCGATGTCGCCAAGCACACTGCAGCCACCACCCGAGAGGAGACCAAGGAAGAGCGATGTGTGGCGTTCTCCCGACAGAATACCACTTTGTTACCACTGCGGGGAGGCTGGCCACATCTACCGAATGTGCCAGTATCGCCAGGCAGGACTTCGTGGTTTTCCCGTAAATGCACCTCGACCACGAAATGGTGAGCGCCCCTTCGAAATCGAGGAATACCTGTCGAGTCGTCAAAGCCCACGTGGCTTTCAACAACACCAACCTCGAGCAACGGCGACGGAAAGGTATCGGTCGCCGAGCCCCCGCTTTTCAGCAAGCTCTCCAAGGCGTCGTTCACCAAGCCCGCGTCGGGAGAACTAGAGTCAGCGACCTGTGGAGGCAAGGCCGCTGTCGACGCTGATGCAGAAGAACCACCATCGCTGACTGTGAACGACGACGACCGACTCAGAAATCGGTGTTTTGATAGTGACGTTGCTTCGGATTTACGTGTGTTCGTTGATGGCTACGAAGTCATCACGCTGGTAGATACAGGCGCAGATTATTCAGTAATAAGTAGCGAGCTTTCTAAAACATTGAAGAAAGTGCTGACTCCTTGGAAGGGACCATAAGTTCGTACAGCAGGAGGGCACCTCATCGACCCGACAGGAATATGCACCACAACAATCGGAATTCGGGGTTTCACGTACGTCGCCAGCTTTATTGTGCTGACCGAATGCTCAAGAGACTTGATTATCGGCATGGATTTCTTACGAGCTAACGGCGCTGTAATTAACTTGCGAGAATCTTGTGTCTCCTTCTCGACGAGGAACGCTATCGCTACCTTCAACACTGAAGAACGTATATGACCTTTGTATTGTGGATGACGACGTCATGGTACCGCCGAGATCGAGCATATCTGTCGCAGTAACCAACAAAGCATTCAGTGACTTCGAAGGATTTGCTGATAGCAACACCGCACTGATACTTCAAAAAGGGATCTGCATATACATATATCATACATCCCTCACGTACATATAGCATACGTGAGGGATGTACCAATGTTCTCCTTACCAACTTTGGGAATGAGGTGCAACACATTGCAAAGGGAACCGTCATCGCCAGTCTGAATGATTTCGTCCAGTTTACGGAGCTGCAGACTTCTGAAACCACGGAATCTGATTCACAAGACGTGGACTCTGTCCTTGCTGCCATCGACATCGAACCAGGGCTACTACCTAGTCAAAAAGAGCTAATAGAGAGCCAGGGAATTCGCCGAATGTTTCTCGATGTCATCTAAAGTCCGACGTACACCTATCGCCAAACATCGCATCATTGTCGACGAGTCCGTGAGGCCTATATACCAGCATCCCTACCGAGTGTCACCAAAAGAACGAGAAGCTATCGGTAATCAGGTTAAAGAAATGCTCAAGGACGACGTAATCCAGCCGTCAGCAAGTCCCTGGGCGTCGCCTGGACCAGACTTTACGTTTCTGCATTGATTACCGGAAACTGAACATCGTCACAAAACGGGATGTTTATCCGCTTCCAAGAATCGATGACACTTTGGATAGGCTACGAGATGCCAAGTACTTTTCCTCACTGGACCTTAAAAGTGGATATTGGCAGATAGAAGTTGACGAAAGAGATCGCGAAAAGACAGCGTTTGTGACCCCGGACGGTTTATACGAGTTCGAGGTACTTCCCTTTGGTCTTTGTTCAGCTCCCGCCACATTCCAGCGAATGATGGACACAGTGCTCTCGGGTCTGAAATGGCAGTCTTGCCTGGTTTATCTTGACGACGTTGTAGTCTTCTCTGCCACCTTCGAGCAACACATGGAAAGACTGCGGGCTGTGCTCACCGCTATCAAGTCAGCAGATTTGACGATAAAGCCGCAGAAGTGTCATTTCGGCTTCCGTGAGCTCCTTTTTCTCGGCCATGTCATCAGTGCGGAAGGCGTCCGCCCAGACCCTGGGAAAACTGAGGCCGTGGCAAGATTTCCGAAGCCAACGGATAAAAAGGCTGTTAGGCGATTTTTGGGTCTCTGCGCCTATTACAGAAAATTCGTCAAAAATTTTTCACGAATTGCTGAACCGCTAACGCGACTGAACAAAGAAGACACGCCTTTCGGATGGCTTGGCGAACAGGAGGATGTCTTCAACGAGCTACGGAAGTGCCTTCAGAGCCATCCAGTTCTTGCGCATTTTGACGAGGAAGCAGAAACAGATATCCACACAGACGCAAGCAATTTAGGTCTCGGGGCCGTACTCATCCAATGGCAAAACGGACAAGAACGCGTCATATCCTACGCCAGTCGCACTCTTTCGAAAGCTGAGATGAACTACTCAGCGACAGAAAAAGAATGCCTCGCCGTGATATGGGCTATCACCAAGTTTCGGCCATATTTATACGGTAGGCCTTTTCGAGCTATAAGCGACCATCATTCATTATGCTGGCTGGCTAATCTCAAGGACCCATGTGGACGGCTTGCAAGATGGAGCCTGCGATTGCAGGAATACGATGTCACGGTTGTGTATAATTCCGGTCGCAAGCACAGTGATGCTGATTGCTTGTCACGTGCCCCGATTCAACCCGCTGCCTCTACTTCCACCGAGGACGGACAGGATCTTGCATTATTGGGAGCTGTGACAACAGCAGAGATGGCACATCATCAGAAATCCGACCCGGAACTACTCCTATTGGCCGCGAGATCGAGCAGAGTCGCCGCCTGGCGCCTACTGGCTGAAGCGCGCCTAGTGTGCATTGCTCCCTGCGTCGTCTGCTAGCCACATCGTTTTTGCATGTGCGCGTACGTCCTGCACATTCTCAAATGGCGGTTTGTCCTGTTATGTTAGCGCGAGTTTAACTGCTTGTGCGTATACCTAACATGGTGTACAGAAGCAAATGAACTTGCTAAGTTGCGTACGTATTGTAATAAGATCAGTGAGCGCGACTTTTGAAAGAGCTGTATATTGGCGTCGTATCCTTCGTTCGCCAGAATAATTTCAGTGTTGGGGCCGCTTTCTGGTTCAAGCACATCGTAAAGTGCGCTTGGCGTAGTCCCAAACATGAGGAGCATTAAATAATGTGTGAACGCAGCGTTTTACCGACTCGGTGGTAAACAAAAGCCAGGCTCTAGGCCATGCACTTTCGCGTTGTTGTTAGGTGTATAACTGCGGCGCTGTAGTTCATTGGTTATGCGTTGAGCTTTAGTTGTGCTTGACATGTCCTTTTATTGTACGGTCGTGGTCCCACTACAGCGAAATATTCCTATCAAGTTAAGTCTGAGACCTCGGTACTCAAACTGTCCCCTAATGGGAATGACACGGCAGTGATAAAACAAAGTTGCCGAGCGCAATTTTAACTTGGGGTAAAATTTATGCAGAACCCCCCGTGGGCTTAGATTTAAGTGCGCTTTGACGAACCCAGATGTTCGTAATTCCGACGGCGTGCCTTACATTTATGTCGTATAATTTCACGCAATACCTCATCCTTTTTTTTTTTACATCATCTGAAGCGTTTGTGTGGAGTTGTTATAAATTGATGGAAGGCAGCGGACATTATTAGCTTGAAAAAAAAAAAAACACTTATTCCATAATATAACCGAACCTTTGTTGCATCACTGTCGTGCACGTAATCATTGGATGAAAGCTCTGTGCTAAACTCTTACCTTTTTATTCTGTTACTTGAGCAAGAACAAGTGCGTACGCGTTGAACGCCTCCGTGGCGCTAAAGCGCTGTCAACCACGTAACTTTCGTGACTAAACTTATCAACTGTCCTAGATTTCATGGAGAACTGAACAATAAAAAAAATGCGTCGGCGTATTCGCGCGAACAGTGCTGTTGAACTCAGTGCACAGGAATATTGGCTGGTATACAAATGAACAAGTAAATACTTAAGTAGTTCAGTGGTGCTACAGCAGTGCGTACTACACAAAACACAAGCTAAACACGTACACAGAAAACAGCCGAAAAACGTCATACAGTGTGTAAGCGCAGACTGTCATCCAGGGCGAGCACCCTTTCATTGGCAGATTCCGCTTCTCTCACTAGTAATAGTAATGTTGGATGATCTTCGTGCACGAATTCAACAATGAAGAGCGCATATTACCAGTAAGCTGCAGTCAACGCGTTTTATTTGCCGATAAGCGGCTCAAATCATTCACAACGAAGCGCCGCCGTGTGCATTTGTATACGCGGCCCCGACCGCATATCCACACTAACGCGGCGACGGTGCTGCCACCTATAGGTCGATCTCGCGGCCAATTGGCGGCGAGATCGAGCAGAGTCGGCACCTAGCGGCGAGCGGACAAAACCGCGCGGTGTGGATGGCTCCTTGCGTCGTCTGCTAGCCACACCGTGTTCGCATGTGTGCGTACGTCATGCGCGTCCTCATATTACAGCTTATTTCGTTGTACTAGCACAGTATCAAATGCTTGTACGTATGCCTACACGATATACATAGGCATTTCGCCTTACGGGACTTGTATGCACTCTAATAAGTGAGTACACGCCCGTGTCGGTATGTCGCTAGGTCTAACCATCGTACCGTCCATTCGCCAAAATCATTTCAAGTGGGTATCGCTTTCTCGTTCAAGCACGTCACATAGTTCATTCGGCGTCGTCCTAAACGAAAAAAGAAAGTACTAAATGTCGAGGTGTGAATGCAGAATTTTAGCGACACCATCTCGTGACGTGTTGGCGATTTGGAAATCCTTGTGATACCGCAAAGCATGAACGAGCGTTTGCAGAGGATGGTAAGCGGTAAAAAAGATCTGAAGCCACGCATTTCTACGGCAATACGCGTATTCGTACAAACAGAAAAGCGGAGTGCACAAAGTTCTACGTCATCGAATTACGCAGAAATACAGGTTCTTTTTCTTTGTAGCCGCTAGAGCAAGAAGTAAATACTTCAATGGCTCAGTCGCGCAACACAGTTTATATTGTGGTATAGGCAAAACACAATTTCAACACGTGCAAATAAAGCAAGAAAAAACATCGAGCACATGGCAAAACACGAATGTGACTGAAGGCCAGTACCCCATTGATTGGCAGATTGCACTTCTCTCACAATTAATAGGTACGTTAGGACGGTCGCGTGCATTGATGTGGCAATGGAGGGCACACACATCACCGTGCGGCATGGAGGTCAACGCACTTTACTCGCCAACAATCAACTCAAACCGCATACGGCGAAGGGCCGCTGCGTACATTTGTATGCGCGCCGCCGACCGCCTATCCACACAAACGCGGCGACGGTGCTGCCACCTATAGCCCGATCTCGCGGCGAATTGATCAAGTACCTACAGGGGCAGCCTGTCGACGTTCCACGAGTTTTTGCCCGCGGCTTGTCGGCGTTCGTCCTCCGAAACAACGTCCTGTACAAAAGGAACTTTGAAAACAATACAGCGACATTCCTGCTCGTCGTGCCTTCACTTCTACGACCAGATATTTTGGAGGCTTGCCACGACGATCCATCCCCAGGGCACTTAGGAGTAAGCAGGACGCTGGCACGCATCCGCACTAAATACTACTGGCCGAAATTGCTCAGCTCTGTACAACACTATGTTAGAACTTGCCGGGACTGCCAGAGACGTAAAATCCCACCGCTGAAACCAGCAGGTCTTCTTCAACCGATAGAACCACCAGAGGCCCCATTCGCACAAGTGGGAATGGACCTACTTGGCCCATTTCCTACGTCGTCATCGGGGAAGCGGTGGATCATAGTCGCAACCGACTATCTAACTCGATATGCCGAGACAGCGTCTCTTGTTAGAGGAACGGCCGTTGAAGTAGCCGAATTCTTCGTCACCAACATCGTACTGCGGCATGGAGCTCCTACAGTGCTGATCACGGACCGAGGAACCGCATTTACGGCCGATCTGACAAAGTCTATTATGAGATTGACGCACACCAGTCATAGGAAAACGACGGCATATCATCCACAAGCGAATGGACTTACTGAGCGACTGAACAGAACGTTGGCTGATATGTTGTCGATGTACGTGGACATAGAGCACCGTACATGGGATAAAATATTGCCCTATGCAACATTCGCCTATAACACCGCACTGCAAGAGACAACTCGAATGACGCCATTCCAACTTGTGTTTGGCCGGACGGTCACCACACCTTTAGATGCAATGTTACCTATTGATGAGACGTCCGAGAATGACTATGATGTCAGCGATTATATACAAAGAGCAGAAGAAGCAAGACAGCTGGCACGACATCGTGTTCAACAGAAAGCCGACACGCATCGATATAATCTACGAGGAAGAGACGTCCAGTACGCACCGGGAGACAGAGTCTGGGTGTGGATTCCCGTACGGATACGTGGCCTATCGGAAAAGCTGCTTCGCCGCTATTTCGGCCCTGTTATGATCGGCCTGCCTGGCTTGGCGCCGCTTTGACGCATGAGACGTTGCGGCTAAGACTACCCTGATTTCTTACGGGTCAGCGGTTCCAGAGATGCACCAAGAGCGGCGACAACACGAAAGTCGTTCGTCTAAAATTCTCAGGTTGTATGCGCCCCTCGTAAAACCCTTTGGGCACGCCTGACCGACTGACAGATTAGGAAGAGTTGTTGGCCGTCGAGGCGGCTTGCTTTGTCGTCAAGGTGCCCCGGACAAAGGGCCCAGCGTCTGGGAACCGTCTGCGGATGCATTTCCCACGTTCTCCGTGGCGCCTTGGTGCCGCTGTTTCCACAATTCGTGGTCTGCCTGGCGCCGCATACCCATCATTGCAACAGACTACGAAATTGACTTCCACGTAAGACTCAACGTCTTCGTGCTGTGCCGTGTAGTGCGCGGTGGGCAGTGTTTTTCCCTCGCCATGGGACGAACTGGACGTGCCTCTTTCTCCTTTCGTGGGTTGGGAAGGAGGCGGCGTTTCACCTTCCCCTTTTGGGGGCGGAGGTGAAGATGGAAATTTTCA
This sequence comes from Rhipicephalus sanguineus, assembly GCF_013339695.2. Lineage (NCBI taxonomy): Eukaryota > Metazoa > Arthropoda > Arachnida > Ixodida > Ixodidae > Rhipicephalus > Rhipicephalus sanguineus. The sequence goes on from NC_051184.2 coordinate 5,378,389, forward strand.
TTGGACTGTCCTGGCCTCCATTGTTTTTACAGCGAAAGCTGTTATGAGATCATTTCTCCGGCCGTTTTTGGCGCCGTAGTTGTCCGCCGCCGCCGCCGCTGCCGCCGCCGCCGCCGCCGCCGGTGTCCGTAACCAGTATCGCTCGAAATAAGAAAAAAAAAACTAAATAAGAAAAAAATTCCAGGATGGAACGAGGTTCGAACCTGGGCCCTCTGCGTGGGAGCCCAGTATTCAACCTCTGAGCCATGCCGGTGCTTGAAACTGCTTTGCAAAAAGGTCCTATACAGGCTTCATGTCGGGAAGGAACCATATTAGCATATGCAATATAGCGTGGTAGAAGATTAAAATAAGCACCAAGCGTCGCACAACGCGAATTCTGTAACCAGGCGTCAAACAATTGCGAATTGCGCAACGAGTAGGTTGTTGAATGCTTCAAACGCATTACAAAAGGGCTCTGCCATAATTCTTCATCGTCATCAGGCGCAGAATAAAAAAAGTGCGCATAATACCTTACATGCGTTTAGCAGGTACCAACGCTCTCTGTAAAATGACGAAAAATGGCACAGTGCCTGCTGCCCTACTTCTAAAAAATTACAATTATTTATAGCGTAGTGGGTTCCTCGCAAGTGCACTTGTATTGGTTGCCAAGGAAGCCCATAAGCGCATGATCCACTTCCTCGGGGTCTCAGTAAGATTACAATGATTTATAGCGTAGTGGGTTCCTCGCAAGGGCACTTGTATTGGTTGCCAAGGAAGCCCATAAGCGTATGATCCATTTCCTCGGGGTCTCAGTAATGTTCTTCGCTCCCCCCCCCCTGCCTCTTTCCCACGTCAACGTATGTTATACAGCATGACGGGAGAGGGAAATAGCAACCGGGCGTCACCCAATGCAAATTACATAACTGGTGGGCCGTTTAAAGATTCCAACCCATTACAAAGGGCTGAGCCATAATTCTTCATCGTCATCAGTCGTCGCGTGAACAAAGTGCACATAATGCCTTACAGACGTGTAGCTGGTGCCTCGCTTCTCCGCAGAATGACGAATAATGGCTTAGTAGGTGCTTCCAAACTTCACAAAAATTGTGATTTATGGCGTAGTGGGTACCTTTCTAGTGTACTTGTATTGTAGCCCCAAGAGAGCTTAACGGGCTCTAGAAACGCCGCTCTTCCAGCTTTCGTTGTGACTGTGCTGCGGTTTCAGCGCAGGCCTGGCGTCTTTTTTCCTACAGGGAACCCTGGGAAGGCCAGGATATAAGATATAGAGCTTGTCGGGAGCGCCGATGCGCTCCCGACAAGCTCTCACAAGTTCTCTCAAGCTCTCACAAGCTCCGAGAAGCTCCCAGAAGCTCGAGAGCTTCCATGATGCTAACCCCATCATGTAGCAACGCTACCTGTAAATAATGTAATAAACGTTACTGTTAACAGCTCCGGGCTCCTCTCCTCGACATCTCCCCGGGACTCTGGCTGGCTACGGTCCTCTGGGCAGAACCCCTGATTACATCAGCCCATACAGAGTGCTCCGCCGCCTTGGCTCGTTGAACTACGAAGTTATTCCAGAGGGACAAGAGAGCACATCACGACGGCGGCATCGCACAGAAATTGTGCATGTCGTCAGGATGAAACCCTATTACGACAGACAATGAACCATCGAGGACACAACGCTGCTGGACTGCATCCACGAAGAGGTGTTATGACTGACAGCCTGGCAACCAGTTTGTCGTGAGCATCGGGACGATGCACTCTGGAAAGGGGGCAATGACACAGGATGATTTCAAACTAGGCGCGCTGGCCGATCCCTACGCCCTCCGAAGTGTTTGCGGCTACGTGCGAGCCAAAGCAAAAGTGTGGCGGAGAGCACGTGCCTGCGACCCAGGGAATAGCCGCTGCGCGCGACCCACGCGGAACACAAGAAAAAGGAGAAGTAGAAGAAGAGGACTGTTCTTGGGACTGCTAGGAGATTTCTTTTTAGTTTTTTCCTTCTCGGGGCACAAATTCGCCCCAACCAGTTTGGTTTGTTAAAAGTGTATTCTTCAACTGTGCGTTACAATATACACCAAAATTGGTGTTACGCGACACGACTGTATGACGAACGTAAGTGAGAGGTGGTAACATAAACATCATGACATGCAAGTCATGTACGACCTGATTTACATGCCACGCTCATGATGCGCTAGCGGCAGTTTCAGTAGATTGATATACACCAAAATTGGTATTGCGCGATGTGACTGTATGAAGAACATGAATGAGAGTTGGTAAGATGAAAACCATGACATGCATGCCATGTATGTCATGATTTAATTGCCACGCTCATGATGCATTCGCGACCGCTTCGCTAGCTCGATGTACACCAAAATTGCTATTGCGCGAAGCGACTGTACGACGACGGTAAATGAGACGTGGTAACATGAAAATCATGACATGCATGACATGCACGACACGATTTACATGTGCTCACGACACACTCGTGCCGTTTCGCTTACTTGACACACCAAAATTGGTATTGCGCAACGCGACTGCATGACGAACGTAAATGAGAGGTGGTAACATGGAAATCATGTCATGCAGGTTATGTATGTCATGATTTACATGCCGCGCTCATTGTGCATTCCCGGCAGTTTCGCTAGCTTGGTATACACCAAAATTGGTATTGCGCGACGCCACTGCATGACGAACGTAAATAAAAGGTGGTAACATGATAATCATGACATGCATGAAATGTACGTCATGATTTACATTCCATGCTCATGGCGCACTCGTGGCCGTTTCGCTAGATTGATATGCACCAAAATTGGTATTGCGCGATGTGACTGTGTGAAGAACATGAATAACAGGTTGTAACATGAAAACTATGACATGCATTCCATGTATGTCATGACTTACATGCCACGCTCATGGTGCATTCGCGGCCGTTTCGATAGCTTGATATACACCAAAACTGGTACTGCGCGATGTGACTGTATGATGAACGTTAGTGACAGGTGGTAACACGAAAAAACATATTCATGTCATGTATGGCATGATTTACATGCTCTACTCGTGGTGCACTCGCGGCCATTTTGCTCCTTTGATATATACGAAAAATTGGTATTGCGCGATGTGACTGTATGACAAACATAAATGAGAGGTTTTAACATGCGAATCATGTCATGCATGTCATGTTCGGTATGATTTACATGCCACTGTCATGGTGCGCTTCCGGCCGTTTTGTTAACGTGATATATACCAAAATTGGTATGGCATGACACGAGTGCGTGATGAACATAAACGACAGGTCATGCATTTATATACCAGAATATGCGTTTCATTGGCATGGTGTACACTAGATTGTGCATGCATGCGTGCATGGCAAACATGCGATATATGGTGGACTAGATGCCATGGCATGAATGATTTCATTTGGCTCAAAGACAAACAATGCGATGTATGCAGCTCTTTGCTGGCTGCTTCGCATTACATCGATTCCCACAGTGCGTGGGATCTGCCGAATTTTTATCACTGGGCTATTCCCGACGGCTCATTAAAGACATTCTCAATTATTGTTTGCATTTGTTGAGGAATCTTAATTAGTGTTTGCCGTCTTCATTTCCAGTGGAGCGGTGGGGAGTAGCTGGATTTACCCATTTCTGTGGCAAATAATTGTTTCCCTGTGGACGACTTCACATTCCAGTGGTGAGTAGTCGGGTTTGCACGATATCTGTGGAACATTACGCCCTAGGAGCTTTTGCGTACGTAGGACGGACCAATTTAGGTTTTGCCTAGCCATATATACAGCCTCGAAAGCGCGTATGCCTGGGTATGTTGGTGATTCATGTTTCACTTTTTGAGCGCACAAATGAACAAGGATGAAGCGACGCGGACACAGGGCCCGTATTCTCAAACGATCGCAAAAGGCGATAGTATCGCGTTTGGTGGCGTAGAATTTGATGTGTTCAACAAATAAAAAAAACACTTGCCTGTGACGTCATTGTTGCAACTGATCGTTGGTAATACGAATGTCTCACAACACAGGAGTGAGCGCACCGTACGAGCGCAGAGCAACCCGAGTGCGGCGTTTTCGAGCGTGTGCTGCTGCTTCTACGCAGTGGCTAGGCTTGGCCGGCTCGGCTGTGGCTACTTGAAATATAAGACGTGTTGAAAGTGCTTTCAACGTTTTTTCGTTCGACTATTTAATGCACAGTATAATATTTAAAGAATGCAACTTTGCGTGAAACGTATTTTCGTTGAGAGTTTAACGGCGTACTGGGAGAGTTCAGCTGTAGCGTGCCGCCGCAGCGACATCGTCTCAAGATCTCAACGTGTTTTGCCGGCGATAAACAACGCGAGCAACGCACGGTTCATGTACCTGGGACGTTCAAACCACGAAAAAACACGCGCTGGCAAAGAACGAGTGCTGATAACACCCCAAGGTAATGCTCGATGAAAGCTTCAGCGTAAAAAATGCTGCGTATATCCACCGAGGATTGAGTACTAGAAGCTACCGCCCACGTCACTGAAATGCTAGACTTCACCACGAACCGACGGTTAATGGTGCCTTCGTTTATTGCAAATATGACGAGAGCACCGTCGAGCACCATGACGCAAAATTGACGTCGGCGGAATTACCAGATGGCGCCCTAACTTTTCCGGTTTGCTCAATAGCCAATCAGCGCGCACCAAAGGCGATACCTTTGCGATTGTCGCCTTTTGAGAATACGGACCCGGCGCTGACTTCCAACATATGCTTTATTTTCTACAGCGGTATATATATATATATATATATATATATATATATATATATATATATATATATATATATATATATATATATATATATATGCCATGGCTGCGATTGGCGGTGACTAACACTCCTAGGTTTAAATCAACATATATACCCCAGAAAGAGGACGGGAGGATGACCGCCGCCGTAGCTCAGTGGTAGAGCATCGGACGCGTTATTCGAAGGTCGCAGGTTCGGTCCCTGCCGGCGGCAAGTCATCTTTTCGTCCACTTTACTTTCTTCACATTTATATTCTAAATACTACAGATAACACCCCCTGTACTTTCCTTGGCGTTATTGTCTGTTAGTTCTCATTAATATTGTGTCTAACAAAGACAAACGAGCCCTTGAAAAATCATCTGCTTTACTTCATTCATAGCGAGGGTCTCGTCCTGGCAGACTTAATGCCTTCTGGTAGTATGCGAGGGATTTTTGGTCAGCTGCCAAATCGTAAAAAGATCACGTGCTACGTGACGCCAACAGGCAAAAAAAAAAAAGAGTGTTCCACACTCGCCACCATGGCTGCGATTGGCGCTGACTAACACTCCTAGGTTTAAATCAACATATATACCCCAGAAAGAGGACGGGAGGATGACCGCCGCCGTAGCTCAGTGGTAGAGCATCGGACGCGTTATTCGAAGGTCGCAGGCTCGGTCCCTGCCGGCGGCAAGTCATCTTTTCGTCCACTTTACTTTCTTCATATTTATATTCTAAATACTACAGATAACACCCCCTGTACTTTCCTTGGCGTTATTGTCTGTTAGTTCTCATTAATATTGTGTCTAACAAAGATAAACGAGCCCTTGAAAAATCATCTGCTTTACATGATATATATATATATATATATATATATATATATATATATATATATATATATATATATATATATATATATATATATATATATATATATACACACACACACACACACACACACACACACACACACACAACAGAAAGCAACGCACGCAGGCGCATTATACGGGAAGACCAAACCGCCATGCTGTGTCGTAGGTTTTTTTTCCGTGTCAAGGAATACCGATAAAAAACTGCTTATGGACATATGCTTAGCGAATTTCAGCATCAATGAGTATTAGGTGGTCCGTTGTGGATCGACCCTCTCGAAACCCGCACTGGTATGGGTCAACTAACTTGCTTGTTTCAAGAAAGTGTAGCAGTCGCTTGTTGGTCAATTTTTCGAATACTTTGCACAGACATCTTGTGAGGGCTATAGGCCTGTAGCTCGAGACAAGCAATGGGTCCTTGCCCTGTTTCAGTACAAGGACCACTATGGCCTCCTTCCAAGCAGGGGGGATCTCGCCGGCAGACCACACACAGTTATAGAGGCAAAGGAGAGCTTTTTGTGTTTCTGGAGGTAAGTGTCTCAGCATATTGTGTACTACACGATCTGAACTCGCGGCGGAATTATTGCAGGGGTTTAGTGTTGCCTGTAGCTGTTCTAAGTAGAATGGTTTGTTATAAGCCTTAATTTCTGCATACCTTTTTTTAGCTTCTATCCTTCTGCTACTGTTTTGTACTTTTGGAATATTTCCGAGTAGTGTAAAGAGCTCGAGTACTCCGTTTCAGGGGCCCTGACTTAAAATGAAGACTTCCGCATCTCCTTCCTCGTCATCCTGGGACACTCTATCATTGGCTTCGCCTCAATGCAGCATTAACCAATAGCTAAATATGCCGACTAGGTTTGACCACTGACAGGGGCGTAGCCAAGGGGGAGGGTTGGGGGGGGGTTCAACCCCCCCCCCGGAAATTTCCAACTTTGCTTGCGTATATAACACGCACACATACAAACGCACGCACAAACGTACATAAAGTATGGTTGAACCCCCCCCCCCCCCCCGAAAAAAATTTCTGGCTACATCCCTGACCACTGACCCACAGTGTGAAGACTGGTGCATTAGAAACTGTGGAATATATTTTGTTACATTGTTAGGCATACAGAGAAGAAAACCTGTCTCTAAATTAGAATCTGCTCAATTTACCAAGTTGAGCATATCCATGTAATGATCTATTATTCATGTTCGCTATGAACACATTTCATTAAATGCCAATTCTGAAACACACCAATTTAATTAAACAGCCAAAGCTGCAGCTGCAACGCGGGCAGCTATACGTATAGTTTGATTGACACATTACATAGCTTCTGCTTATGAATATAAGTAAAAGATATAACACGCCTCTACAGCGAAATGACATGTTTTTTGCAAGGATCCAGGAAGTTCCGACAACGTCCCGAGTTGTACGGTGCGCGAGCATAAAAACAGTGTTTTGAAGGCATCGCACAGTTCGTAATTGAAGCATTTAAGCGTAATAGTTTTGTTTATTCCAATTTCACCAGCTTTTGCTCTATGGCTTATATAGCATCGCCAAAAGGTCAAGGAGTTCTCAGCTTGCCTGAGTGCAGCGGCGCCGGTGGAGAGGTAGAAGTGGAACTTTATGACAAGCTGGACATCCAGGAACCACAGACGGCCGTTGCCCAGATCGGAAAGCGAAGAGTCATTGAAAGATGGCACCACAATCACCGCAGCTGCAAGGACAAAAATTCAATAGACTATTACAACCTACAGCAACACCGCGTTCTTTTTTTGTGTGTGCGTGTTACATGCGCTACGCCGGCGCTTCAGATGAACTATACTTCATTTCAAGTACGTGTTCTTCAGTGGTTATTGAGGAAAGGAAAAAAAGGCACCTAATTTCTGTCTGCCTTGAGGCGACACGGCGCAGTGCCTTGAGGGGTGGGGGGATGGGGATAAAAAGAAAAGTAGAAAGAAAAAGGATAGTAGTAAGGGCACAGCGACGGAGAAGAAAGAGATCGGAAAGATGGGGTGGGAGCCGGTCACAAGAGTTCAGGGACGGGACCACGATCGGCTAGAGGCACGGTGCACATCGGCGACGGAGCGGCGAAGCCCCAGTCGTTGAGAGGCACACGGCATGGCGGACGAGGCAACCGTCGCGGGGCGTCTACGGCGAGGGGCACGAGTACGTCCTGAGCGGGTGAACAGGGCATCGCGGGACACGTCCGTCTTTAATAAATCCTCCGATCAACTCCCAAGTACGTGTCAACATGTACCGTTACGCTATAACCAAAGTAGCTTCTCTATCAAAACTGGTTTCCCTCCGTGCTCTATTCTCAGAACTTTTTAGGTGCGAAGCAGCTTTTGCTCGGGGCTGTGTCCGGCGTCGGTGGTGGCGTCCGCGCTCCACTGCGCATGCACCTACTCTCTCTCACGCTCTCCTAATTTACACAGGTGTTCGGTCACCTTCTCTCCTCCCTCCCCCGTGCTGCAGCCGCGGCGCAGCCTCTCCTCCCACGTGATGCAGCCGCGCCGTAGCCAAATACAGCCTGTAACCCACTCTCTCCTCTCCCTTCCCCATTTCCTGTGTATATAAGCGCGTGCGCTTGGTCGGCTTCCGTCATTCTCGCTTCGCTCCCGTTCAGATGAGTTGTAACGTCAACGCCTGCACCACTCGTTCACTCGGCGTTCACACAACGTAATGATAACACAAACACTGAATACAAACCTCACACACTAACGGAAACGCCGAGTGAATGTAACGGAAACAGGGTGTGCGCCCCCTATGCTGCTTCGCATCCCCTCATGGCTTCCTTATGGTGTAATTTTTTTTGTTTAATGCTTGCATCAATGGTATTCCTTATATAGTACTTGCTCGTTTGTTTCACTAAGCTGATGATGCTGTCATTATATCCCATGCTAAATAGATTTCGTAAGCAATATCATCCGAATCTCGCGAAATCCAAAGTGGCATTTTTCCGGTTTGATAGTCAGTGCTGCCGCGGGAATGGAATCCAGTACTGTTCCCAATCAGCGCACGTGCTGATAGAAGGCAGAAGAAAAAACTGCTAGATCATCCAGGTCGACAAGGCATGGTTGCCATTTGAGTCCGGAGAAGACAGTGTCCATCATCTTTTGTAAGGTTGCAGGAGCAGAGCACAAACGAAAACGGAGTACTTTGAACTAGTATAAACCGTCGGGTGTCACAAACGCCGTCTTCTCGCGATCTTCTTCGTCCACTTCGATTTGCCAGTACCGCTCTTTAAATCCAATGATAAAAAGAAGTGAGCTTTGCGTAACTTATCCAATGTATCGTCAATTCGTGGTAGTGGATAAAGCGATAAAGATCCCGCTTCGTGACGAGGTTCTGTTTTCTGTCATCATCATCATCATCATCATCAGCCTGATTAAGCCCGACTGCAGGGCAAAGGCCTCTCCCATGTTCCGCCAATCAACCCGGTGGTGTACTTGCTACACCACCGCGCCCCCTATGCTGCTGCGCATGCGCCACGGAAGCCGACCAGCAGTAGCAAGTACAGGCTCGGTCCTGTACTTGCTACTTGCGCTGCGACGTTATACCCGCAAGCTTGTTAATCACATCTGCCCACCTAACTTTCTATCTCCCCCCTGAATAACTAACTGCATTCCAAGAGAAGGCATTTGCCTTCTCTTGGAATGCAGATAGTTACTCTTAATCCACCAGCGGTTATCTTGCCTACGCGCTACATGGCCTACACATGTCCATTTCCTCTTGTTTTTGACTAAGATGTCCTTAAAACCAATTTGTTCCCTGACCCACTCTGCTCTCTTCTTGTCCCTTAAGGTTACGTCTATCATTTTCCTTTCCGTTGCTCGCTGCGTCGTCCTCAGTTCAAGTTGAACCCTCTTTGTAAGCCTCCAGGTTTCTGCTCCCTAGGTGAGTACAGGTAAGGTGCAGCTGTTATATACCTTCCTATTCAGTGATAGTGGTAAACTACCATTCATGATTTGAGTGTGCTTGCCGAATGTGCTCGATCCCAATCTTATTCTCTTAGTTACTTCAGTCTCATGGCTCGGCTCCGCGGTTACTACCTGTCCTAAGTAGACGTATTCCTTTGTAAATTCCAGTTTCTCGCTACGTATCGCTAGGCGCTGTTCACTTCCGAGAGTGTTGCACATTCCCTTAGTTGTCTGCATATTAATTTTCAGACCTACCGTTCTCCTTTCCTTGTTCAATTGAGTAATCATAAGTTGCAATTCGTCCCGTGAGTTACTCATCAATGCCATGTCATCAGCGAATCGCAGGTTACTAAGTAAGGTACTCTCTGTTAACTCGTATCCCTAACTCTTCCAAATATAGGGCCCTGAAATAGAGCACTGCATGGGCCGAGATTCTCGGCCCGGTTCCGGCCCGGGCCCGGGACTCGTTCAAAATTACCCGCCCGAGCCCGGCCCGGCGACTCAAAGCGAGACCCGGGCCCGGCCCGAACCCGAGAAAAAATTTCGCCTACCCGGCCCGGCCCGGCCCGACCACAGATCGGGCCCGATAGGGGCCCGAGACACTAATCTAGGTGGTGTTGCCCGAGCATAGAATCGACCGCAAGGCGTTTTAAGTGGCAAAGATCTACGCATGCTTGGCGCATGCTTCGCTAGCAAGTATACTTTAACCTAGGGTACTTTCTTGTAAAAAGGGGCTGGCTCGCCGTGGAAACAGTTGAGCGGACATGCTGGGTACGGTGAACGTTCGTTCGGCAGTGGTATACTGTACCTAATTTTCTAGGAATACAATCGGGATCATCAAGAGCGTTTTGTAGAAGATATTGTTGGAAGAAGAGTGATTTGCAGGATGAGTCCGGTTTCGCTAAGGAGCGCAATAGAAACAGAGGGGACAGACACCAGAACGCTCTCTTCACTTTGTGATTATTGCGCTCTCCATTGAAATTTTAATGGACACGAAAGTGAAACAATGAATCAGCTTAGGTTGATAAATTGTACTCTGAGAAATCTAATGTCGTTAATTCCACCAATACAGATGCATTAATAAAAGATAAAATTAAGGTCAAGGGTTCATTTTTAAATTTCGCGCCATAATCTCCAGGCGCGACAACACGAATTTTAAAGCGTATTTTTGGTATTTTGGCTTGTCGAAATTTCCTGAAGCTTCGTATGTTAAGTCTATGCCCCCCCCCCCCCTCGGAAAACAATGCACTTCATTTTTACCGATTAAGAACTGCGTAGGGCCTTGCAGACGCCGTGAAAATCTATGACGCGTTTGATGTGGGAATTTCAAGGTGGCGTTACCAGCCGTAATTTCTTTTCGCGCGTTTTCTCGCTTCCCATGAGTCTTCTCGCGGCGGCCGCTGTGGGGATTTTGGAATTGGGAATGAGTAATTCACTAATAATACGAAAATCGTTTTTCCCTTTAGTGTCCCTTTAAAGCGTGCTGTAAGACAAAGTCAATTGTGCACTCTTCTGGATATGTAGTGCATATATCTTCATCATTGTAGCACCTTTCCACATCAAGAGAAATAGAGGAAAAAAGCCAGATTTATTACATTTGTTGTAATTACACTAACCTAGATAAAAATTAAAACGAACCGCGCGCACTGCATGCACTTTGGAAATAGGTATAAGAAGCGGAATGGCAAAAAAGAAACTATTTGTCATAGCATTCTTTTCATATACCACACCACTGCTATTATATACAGTCTATAAGTTTTCGTGGCATAGTTTATAGTTTATTTGCTCGCATGTTATTGTACAACAAAAATCAAATTATAAAAAGATTCCGCTATAAGCACACCATGCGCCGTTGCATCGCATGTCCTGCCACGCTAAAGTTTCCTGCTTGCGCTAGTCCCAGGGGCGCACATCTGCCTTGCGAAATGTGAAGGCGTCGGCAGTCGTCGTTCTTAACTTCCACCACTGGAGCAAATTTAGGAGGTCTTTTTGGACCTCTGCAGAATGACAATAGCTGTCAAGCCGATCCCTTCATTTCTCTCGTTCCCGAACGTTGTGTCACTCTTCAATATAATCTATAAATGCCTCTGAGAGCTTGTCCTTGCAGTTTTCAGCAGTGTTTGTTATGCACGGCTTGCACAGGACTCTGTTTTTTAAATAATATAATGGTGTATGCCTTCCTAACGATGTTGTACCGGTAGAACGTGGCCTACGCTGGTGGGCATAGGACTGGCAGTAGGTGGACGAAGTGATTGCGATCTATTTTCGGGGTTCATTCCACTTTGGTAATTAAGGTGCTAATAACCTTCTCCACGCTTACTCATTGGATGCATATGATTATAGGTAAGGGGACATCACCCTGCATGGAATTCGTCATTCTTATTTTAAGGCAGATACTTCGTCAAGCTAATATACTTTGCCTTTATACATGAATATACATGTTTAATGGAATTGTGCTGTTCCTGCACATTCCAACGCTGTTGGGGCACTATCATGTAGCTCTCGCACTATATAGTGCAGGGGTCTCAAACACGGGGCCCGCGGACCTCTTGCTAGCGGCCTGCGACCCGCACATGACTGTCTTTGTCCCACTTTTTTATTTATTTATAAGTACGTTTTTGAGCTACACAATCATAACAGGTCTAAAGCATTTTGTTTTTCGCGAGGCACCGCCTGCAACCACCATGTGTTGATGTATAACCGTGAAACAAAACACAATATTGCAGAATTGGCGTCCAGATTTTAGTCATTTTAAAGATGGTATCGATATGTTGGTGGAAACTTGCCACCAAATATGCCCTTTAGAAATGACCCATATATGATATATTAAATAGGTCTTTCAAATGGCAACGTTATCTGACATCTGGTACAACCAGGCCCGTAGCCGGGATTTTTTTCGGGGGGGGGGGGGGGCACTTGATGAAAACCTTGACTATTTGAGAAAAACACCTATATTCATCATTTATTTTTTGGTAAAAACACCTACTTCACCAAAATTTTTTGTGCGGGAGGGGGGCCAAGGGCCCCGTCCTGGCTACGGGCCTGGGTACAGGCTATTCCTCCCTCCCCTACCCCCCCTCGACCCCTACCTTCGTCACCGTCCTGGCCCTTGCGGAAGTAAATTTTCGTGAATGCGGCCCGTTAGCTGAGGCGGCTTTGAGACCCCTGATATAGAGCGGAACAAGACGAACGCTCAGATTTCAACAGCAGGCTGTGCATGTCCATCTCGTGTCACATGACCTCTGGGAACCTAGACGAAGCCACGGAAAAAGAATGTCTTTGTAGGGATTTTACGCAGCGAGACTCCGCGCAGTCTTTTCGTTTTAGTGGAGGGCTGGAACATTCAAGAACGTTTCCTCGCCTGGTAGCTCCGTAAATGCACTTGCGATGATAAGTTATAGATATAAATTTATTATATTACATTTATTACGGTGATTACAGAATAACATTCGGGGTATAAAATAATAACGAATGCAAATAAAGCACGGAATAACGAGATGTTAACTATATTTGCGCCGGTGTATTTACTTTTAGCTCGCCCGTTTCAGATAAATCAAGTAGCCCCATATGCAAGAGGCAAAAGAAGATCACTCATGAAACTTGTCCAAATAGCTTGCCCCACATAAAAAAAAAAGAATCGTTTTATCGAGATAAATCTGAAGCGTATATGTACGTGCAACGCATGAGCAACACACTTGAAGGGACACTAAAGAAAAAAAATTCTTCTATTATCAATCATTTACTCTTAAAATACCACAATGACTACGCTCACTGCGACAAGAGTCTTCATAAGCGAGAAAACGCACAAAAAGAAAATGCGGGTGCCGACGTCATCCTGATTATCGTGCAACGAACATCGTGGCGTCATAGATTTTGACGGCGTCCACTGGGGTCTACGTAGTTTTTAATCGGTAAAAATTAAATACATTGACCTCTGAGAGGGCCATGGACTTAACATACGAACTTTCAAGAAGTTTCGTTGACCCAATGTCCCCAGAATAAGACAAATACAGTTTGAAATCCGTGACGTCACGCGCGGAGATTTCGGCACAAAATTTAAAAATGAAACTTTGCCCTTGATTTTCTCCTTATGATGGTTAAACCAGTTACATTGGTGTTTTCACTTTATCAGTATTAACCGATTCATTGAATCGCTTTAGAGTCCCTTTAAGAACTGAGCAAAGTCCAAGCCCGGCCCGACCCCGCCACCTCAAACCCGGGCCCGGCCCTAAGCCCGGAGCTTCAAACCCGAGCCCGGCCCGGGCCCGCAGTGAAAACTACTTTACCCGGCCCGGCCCGGCCCACGGGCCGGGCCGGGCTCGGGTTTTCGGGTAGGCCCGAGCCCGTGCAGTGCTCTACCCTGAAAACCTCCTGTAAGCACGCGGTGAATAGCATTGGGGGAGATCGTCTCTCCCTGTTTTACACCTTTCTTTATTACAGTTTTCTGTAGTCAACACAAAACCACAGGGAATTATGCTTCTCTTTGACTAGTACCACCGGTGGTGCCCACGGTCTACTGGATGGGTGTATCACGTCATCCTTCAACAAATCATGCACTTTTTCTTTATGCCTTCCTGTTCTTTCGGAGCTACTCGTTATGGACGCTGATGGACTGGTCGAACATTTTCTTCGACCAGGATACGGGTTTTTGCGACGGGAGTGCGTCCGACTTTCCATGAATAGGAAAAGCACTCCGCGATTTCTTTGATCAAATTCACGATGTGCTCCTTCTGCGTCGATCAGAGCTCTCTGTCATTGTCTACTGTTTGAAGGATGCTGTTCACTGCCGCAGAAGCTAGCGGGGCTTTACCAAGAGTGTGAACATCCGCGACTTGCACATATTCATGCATAATATGTAAAAAAAGAAGAGGGTGACCTTATTTTTAGGAAAGTTGGTCCCTCCCAAGCGACCATGTACTTCGTTCTGCCGATCACCAGGCCGGAAGTGCGCTTGCACCTATTTTACCGGTAGGGGCCCAACGGCAATTCCCTGCCTCTCAGAGCAGCGGCGGATGCTCGACTATTTCACTGAGACTGTGGGGGTTTAAGGTGCGCCAGAGACCTTAACAGAACCTTGTGGGGCCACCTATCGTGATGTATACCCAAAAACAACCGAGCGCGAGGTCGGTGTGCTCCTCTACTCATTTTTCCCTACATAACGGTCGTAGTCTTCTCACTTAAAGTTTCACGAACGTTTTCGCTGTCGTGGGTTTTTTATAGGCCTTAAATGTGGACAATATGGCCCATATTGGGTTTTTTTTTTTCATAGAAAGTGAAATGTAATGTTTTAACTGATCGCCAGGAAGCTTTACTGTAGCTAAAAAATAGTTCGAGACGTATATGGCGTGATATGGTGCGTACAGCTGGCGACAAAGTTGCAAAAAAGTTCATTTTCGCACATGTTTAGCAGTAAATTTAACATTGAGGTGTTCTTAGTAAAATTATGCTAAATAGCGCATTTACTATCAACGTTAGCTGTATACTGACTGAGAAAGTTTTATCAAATTACTTTTCGTTTTAAGCAAGCAAAAAATTTTTGATGTTGCGTTCTGCCGGTGTCTCTACTTGCTCGTGTTTTGTCTTCGCAGGAACGCGTCCAGCGGACAGTACAACCTACATGGGCGCGACGTTCGCCACGGAAAAGCTAGCCAACATAATCATCCTTGCCCGTGCTTACTGAATACTTTACTAGCGAGTATTGACCTGAGTCAACGAGAAATGCGAACCCCGCTAGAGTGAATTTAACCACATGCAGCTGTCCATTGAAAGCCGGCATAGTGTGCTTACGCAACAGCGGGAAGTGACACCGATGCGTGCTACACCCCATTGCCTGCGCAAAGATTTAAAAGTGGGAAAAGTAACTGATTAGTTGCTTTAACACAGCAGATAAGTTGCACTTATGAACCAACACAATCGTATATAAGTGAATCGTATGTAAGTGATGATGTTTGACCAGTGACCGTGAACTATAGCAAGCGCGTGCATATGCTCCAGGCAACTTCGATCTTTTTCCTTCTTGTATATTTCGCTCAAAATCGAAGTTTAAGAATTTACTAAGATGAGACAACTAATTATTCAAACTGCTTTTGAACCTGGTATGCTCTGAATTATTTAAACGTTTTGATGTAGTATGGCTATAATATTTTCCGCAATATTTAAAACAGCTCACCTACAAGTCTTTTTCTGCTTTAGAAAAGCAGTCACGCGCCATTCTATGTAGGAACAAGGAAAACAAAGCGCACATTGATCACATCGTGGCTTTCTCGCACATGCAGTAAGCTCCCAATGAAACTGTGCTCTCAAACTGCACGGTTTCATAAAATTGTTGACGCTCTGTCAGTACATCGATTACAAGCAGCATGCATATTAATAAGTCAAAATAGCCACTTCGTGGCACGCGCAGGTGGTTTAAGACAGAAAACGTGGTCTCAGCCGCCCAGTTTGCACCTTGCGCTTACTACACCACATAATATTTCGTCGCTAACTTGTGCAAAACGTTTAATCAACCACCAGATTTCAAACGTTTATTGCTGATCACCCGAGGCACACTTCCTACTACAACCAAACGTGTCTTGTTTAACAAAGAGACTAATTGCTTCGTCAAGCGCGTGGACATATCGCGTAATAAACTTGGGTTTTACGTGCCAAAACCACAACATTATCATCAGGCACGCCCTAGTTTGAGAATCGGATTGTTTTGACCACATGGAAGTTTTTCAGCATGCACCTATGGCTGTGTTCCTTTTCTGAAAATCGTCGTTGACAGTTTACGTTGACAACTTACAAGACAGATTCGAGGCACAGTCGTTCGAGTAATGAAACGCGTCTGTGCGGCGTCAGCGTGACATGACACCACCTCGCGCCCACAAGAGGAAGCTAAGGAAACCAGTCAGAATTGTTATTTAACTTCCTTCGTGTTCGATTCTACGAAAAACTGAATGCGGCTTACATTAAACGGGTCAGAAAGGTTTGTGGGCATACGACGAAAACGGAGAGATCCAGCAATGTGCTCGGCCGCCGTCTAACCTGAATCGTATTTGTCTCCGATGCCGTCTTTGGAAAGCTGTCTAGCTCGCTGGCTAAGTGAGTGCTAGAATGAGACTTAAGATGGCCGCTGTCCGCTAGGCTGTCTATTTAGCCGTCTACCGTGAGTTTTGGAGCACACCCTACATCCACGACGCGGGTGCTTCCACACTTCGGTCCCGTGGCCATCTTAAATCCGTCGTCCACATCCTCGAAACAGCCGTAACATCGCGACCCATCGAGCCGCTAGCGTTGTATTACGAATGTAAAAAAATGGGGGATACTGTCTCGAACTAAAGCAGCCGTGCGCCATGGCGAAGGCCGGCTTTTATCGCTCAACAAAAGACGTAGAAAAATAGAGAGAGAGAGGAGGACAAGTACGGAGAAGAAGCCCGTTGCCGGAACGGCCTATCCCTCTCTCCACTTCTCTTTTAAGATCCTATCAGCGCCACTTTTTTTTTTTTTTTTCAATCATCGCGCAGAGCAGCGAAAAGGGCAATGCACAAGTGCTGGTCGCGTCCCGCGCGTGACATTTGAGATCATTATTAAGTGGGGGGTTTTACGCGCCAAAGCCGCGATATCGTTACGAGGCATAGTGTGATAGGAGCACACATGAATAATTTTGATCACGTGGACTTCCCTTGACGCTCATCCAAATCGAAGTACGCGGGTGTTTTTGTATTTCGCCGCCATCAAATGTGTGCACCGTGGCCCGGGAAATCAAGAACCCGTCCTCGAACTTAGTAGCGCGACAGCTCACCTTCCTAAGTACTTCGGCTTGCTAATAATTAAACTCGACGGTGTGATATTGAACGTGGTGCATACAGCGCAAACATCCGTTAAGCTGACCACAGTAGTGTCAGTGAATAAGAAAAAAAATAACCAAGTTATTTTACACACACACACACACACACACACACACACACACACACACACACACCACACACACACACACACACACACACACACACACACACACACACACACACACACACCATATACATAAAGCGTTCAGAATATGACACATCGGTCAGCTTAGTCCAATAAAATCTCACGGCGACTGACGAACACGATTTACGGAAAATTTTCTCTCCTCTGCTTGGTTGCCTCGACAACTGTTTTTCACCGAATGTGTGGATGTCGAGTATAGATTGCATCGCCACAAACAAAGTCTGTCGAAACGATTTAAAGTAGTACGCTTGAAGGTGATAAATTTGCATTTTTAATGCAAACACTATCTCGAGGCATGTGCTACGAGTGTCACATAAACAACCAAAGTTGTCTTTTCTTTCTGTCTCACGATACACGAAACAGATGCACCGTCGAGGGAAGTAAAGAGAGCTCATATTCACGGATCCAATCACCGAATAGCAGAAAGGATGTGTGGCGCCAAATCGCTCCGAAAATATCTGCCACTGCCCGCGAGCGCAGAGTGGCTACCTCAAACGCGTAGCCTACGCTGCTACAACCAAAACATGGCATCTGTAGCCGCTCGAAACAGTTAATGTTCATTGCTCCTTTTTCAGAACAGCGCAGCTGCGTCGTTAAGGTAATCCAACAATGCCTTCGCGTTTTACCTATAAAGATATAGACGCCAGAGTAGTACGGCAAGACAGTGTTGTGCACCGTAGTCCGGCAGCGAACACAATAAACGAAGTCTAGATCGGTATTACTTCTCACTGAACTCAAGCGTGCTCATGGTTCTGCACTCCGTGTGTATGCGTTTAAGAACGTTACGCTTCACGTACTAATCACGAAAAACCAATAATATTTCAGCTATTTGTAGCAAAAAAGTGTCATTTCTGCTCACCCTTCGTCCAGCCGTGGCGTCCCCATCCGAACTTCGATCCGTTCTGACGTTTTTTTTTTTTTTTTTTCGACTGCAACGCGCATGCGCGTGCGCCTGTTCGAGCGACAAATCTGAGTAGCCGTGCGCATATCGTTGATGGTGACGTCAGCATTGTCAGTATCGCGTTCGCCCGCTTGAAGCGGGCGAAAGGGATAGTGAAAACTCGGCGGCGATGTTTCAAGATCGGCGGCGGCAACATAAATCGGCGCAGAATGCGAAGCCTCGCAAAATTGATTGCAATATTTGAGTCGCCATTGACTGCACGGCAGGCATTGACGAAGCCCCTTGTCTGAGTTCGTGACACCATTCACATTGTAGCAAATGAAAGTTATTACTTTTACAGGTCGGTTTTCATTGTAGACTGCTAGGCTAGGAGTTAACCCAGTGGTCCTCGGAAGCTGACCCGAAAGTCACAGGTTCGATCCCGTCGGTCGCACTTTGATGGAGATGAGGTGGTAGAGGGCCGTGTATATAGATTTAGGTGCACGTCAAAGAAACACACATGGTCGAAATTTCCGGAGCCCTCCCTTATGGCGTGTCTGATAATCATGCCGTGACTCTGGCACGTAAAACCCCAGATATTAGGCTGTTTTAGAATAGGGTACGCGAAGGTAGCTTTCGTTTCGTACGTACGCTGACCGCAGGACGATAGTGTACGACGCATGCGCAGTGGTGACAAACGCTATCGCAAAGCTTTCCGTAGCATATTCTAAAACTGCCTGTTATTATACTACCCCATGCTACCAAACTATACAACCATCTAACTATGAACTGTACAGTAGGCTTTCGCATTCAAGCGTTCGCGAGAGTATAACGTGCTGCCGAATTTCTTTGTTTTCTTTACTACGTATACTCGCCCTCATAGGTGCCGACAGAACCATCCCCCGCTACCTTTGCAAGTGAACTCTTTCAATGTTCCCTTAAAAGAAAAATAAAGCTATTGCTACGGCGAAGCACGCACATGAAGATCTGTCCTGTACATTGCCGCGTGCACAGCATTATTAATTAGGGCGAAAGCTACATGCCTCATTAAACTCAAAAACTGGTCGTCAACGTGAACACGAGTCACACACAAAAAGAAAGATCACCATCACGGGATGACGGCACAGTTCATTACACTTTTACGTCATCATGATGACGTCATATGACGACGTCCTCACATGGCATCGTCGCTTGGTCAAAGGTTTTCCGATCCCGGAGGTAGAGAAAAACCAGGTGAGGTACACAAAGCTTGAAATGCCTCCTATGTAAATAATAACAACGAATAATTAAATAATAATGACAAGTGCATCGACTGAGAAGGACAAGTAGATAATGGATTTCACCTTCCACTTGCCTTCGGCGAACGCATAAGCGACCCTGGGAGTTTTTCCCTCTGCTCTAGCTTTTCACTGTTGTTCCTCTTCGTTTCTGCCGACTCAACGACATAGACCGGATACGCAAGAATACGATTGAAGTGTACTCTCATACAGTCCCGCATGCATCTGGAGCTGCGTATATATAAAATGACTACATTATATACCGCATATTCTCGCGTGAGGGTCACTACTATTATTGTCCACACGAATTTGATGAGGAGCGGCTTCTACGCGGCATAACTAAGATAAAGGTGGATTTTTTTTCCGAGTACGAGAATGGAATCTGCCGTAGTGCCCCTTGCCAGCCACACACCACAACAGCGAATGTTTTCTTGCGTTCACAGCTTATTTATTTCATTAATGAAAACTGGGCACCTGGCTACTCATCTTTGCTTGCGTGGTCGCTGCTGCTTATAGACAGTTTGCGAGCACATCCTATTATTATCTGGGGTCTTTACTTGCCAAAACCACTATATGGCCGCGAGGCACGCCGAAAGGGAGGGTTCCGTTAATTCCGACCATCTGGTGTTCTCTTGACGTGCACCGACATCACACGGTACACGGAACTCTAGCATTTTTGCCACTAGTTTTTGTACATGGATATCATGCAGCTGCCGAATATTGTAGTTTTGGGAGAGTTAACGTTTTCTATTCAAAAAGCTTAATTTTTCCTACAGATTTATCCTAGCTTTTTTTTATCACTTCCCTTTGAATGTGGTCAATGTGAGAGTCCGTCCAAGATCATGAAAGACGATGACTAGCAAATACGTATATAGTTCGTTACCATTGAAGATATATTAGCATTCTTGACGTGGATGTGTACAGCCCAGTGTTTAAGGTAATTACCCTCAGACCGTGGCGGCCGACTTAGAATTCAACCCGGCGAACAAATTTTATGTTGTTTTCTGCATTCATTTCTTCATGTTGCAGATTGTACTACGTGAAAGAGGGACGGACGGGCAGTTTTGCGTCGAGTCGGCAGAGAAATGCTTCCGAGAGAGAGAAATGCTTCCGAGAGAGAAATGTGCAGTTGTCATCCGACGGTAGCACATCCAAATGAAGTGAGCCGTGATTTGAGCACCTTAACTCCGCAATATCCAAAACACATTGCCGTAGCCACGCCAGCTACCCGCCATCTGTGCGCATACGCATCCTGGAATGATCTACGGCAGGTAAAGGCGCATTGGTTCGGGGAGAGCGGTAGAGAACTTAAACGACGTAAGTGAACAGTCGGTTCTTAAAGCAACAATTCCCAAACTGCTGTTATAATAAGCGTTAGAGCTTGACTTGGCACTGCTTTAAAACATATTAGAATTGAAAGTGAGGTCCCAAGCCCAAAGAAAATGACATGTTCTCGTTCACATACAATATTTATCCAGCGTGGCGAGAAATCGAAAACACTCAACAGGACAAGTGAAACATTTAGGGGCAAAGCTCCTTAAGACCTAGCCTTGTCCGCCGTCCGCGTCCGTCACGGTACACGAAACCGAAACCGAAAAAATATATATATGTGAAAAAAAAATAAATACATGAGAGGGCTCATAGGAAGCACATCTGTGAAAAAAAAATACACGAGAGGGTGCACCGAAAACCGAACCAAAATCGAAACTGAATAAAAAATAAGGCATCTGTGAAAAAAAATATATACGAAAAGGCGCTGCGGTGCATGCCCTCTCACAACGAAGAACACGCTGCAATAAAACTATCCCACGGAACCATCGTCATGACAGTATACCTGTTTCGGAATCTCTCCCGAGGCAACGTAGAGAAGTACATCGATCTATCAATGACCGTTTATGAAAAAGTACAAGAGCAACGCCCTCGTGCTAGTCGGTGACTTTAACCTTGACATCACCGACAACGACTGGCTTGTGCAGTATATGACGTCTCGATACGCTCGACGATGCATTTCGTATGACTGTAAACAGCCAACAACCATCTCGGGGACGTACATAGACCTTGTCTTTGCCAACTTCACGTTAGATCCGATCGAAGAACCATTGGCTCTACATGTCATGGGTCATAAAGCGGTGATAATGAAAGGAAAACAGAATCCTGAACTCAACACGACAAACGAATTATCACCAATGAAATGTATATACTCTACCCACGTGTTCTCACTCATTTACATGATGAAGAGTGGGCAGTGTCACTGGAGATTCACGGTTACCGAAAAATCCGAGCAGAAAATAATAAAAACACAGAAACGACACGTTCAGCGTAAAAAAAGCCCATAAAGCTTGCTATCGGCTTTATATACCCAATCAAAACGACCTCCAAGTTGTGCCGGTTTCTCGCGCTTAGACGGCCCTACTACGCTTTAAATGGACACGGCGTACATGGATGTCCTCGGCGTAATGAATCTAAGCGATAATGAGCACAGTTCCTTTAATAAAGCGAACCTCTACATGCCTCCTTTCTTGGTGTTTTCGGCTTGGTGAGACCTAAGCGGATGCACCATATCACCGCACACAGTGAGCTTCCGAGCTGATAGTTCACCTGATGCGTCGGCTTCACAGCAATAGACATCGAAAAGCAGTCGAAAAAAAATCACAGCATATCCACGGAGTGAATGATGATGAGTGGGCGAAGCTGCGGAGGTTCATCCTGCCCAGTACATCATCACTGACGTGAGATCGGGCGCGTTTATACTAAAGGTTCGATTAGTTATGACGACTTGCAGCTCACTTTAATTTTACATGTACGCTGTGAATTTTCATTGTTTAGAAAACCATTGCTTTAGAAAAATCTGGCGTCTTTCGTTAAGCAGCTGGCGTCTTTTCGTTTTGCTTTAGAAACATCTGGCGTTCTTTCGTTTTGCTTTTACAAAACATCTGGCGTCTTTCGTTGGTTTATTTCATCAATCAACGGCGTCTTGAACAAAATTTTTATTGTTTAATCACGCACAGGAGAAATCTCACCAGGCACTACCTTGGAGGTAAACAATGGCTGCTAATGGGAATGAGAGACAGAAGAAGTCGGCTTTTAGCTAACACTTACACTTCTACTTCTACTAACGTTTCCTACTGGAACATGCCAATGGCTGCTAATGGGGAATGAGAGACAGAAGAATCCGGCTTTTAGTTAACGCGCACGCTGCGAATTTTTTATTGTTCAACAACGCACAGGAAAAATCTCCCACCGGCACCACCTTGGAGGTCAAAGCGTAAGACGTTACGGACTACGACTACGACTACGACTACTACTACTACTACTACTACTACTACTACTACTACTACTACTACTACTACTACGACGACGACGACGACGACGACGAGGGACGAACGGGTGCCGCCTTAAGGAGCTTCGCCCCTAAAAGTTGAGGCCCTTATCAGGCCCGATAAGACCAAACTTTTTTCTGACCTCTCACCTTGCAGCGACGGAGCTATACCCGTACTTTCGTTCCTGCAAGTGTCAGAAACGACCGAACAAAATTTCCCACGGTCTGTGTTGTCTGTCTGGCCGCGCTACGCGGCTCAAACATCCAAGATCAACTATGGGCCAGAGAGCAAGCTCGTGAGGCGGCGAGGAGACAGGGTATCCGGTCCTCCTCGGGGGCCGCCTAGGCCCAGGCCACAAATTTGCCGGAGTTTTTAATACAGTTGTTACCACAACCGCCACCACATGTGTCAGACACCAAGAAAATTTCGATGACTACGCCTAACATTTATCACTATTCTACTCCACTCAGCCTCATCATCGACTGTTTTAACAGTGCCGGATTCCGGGCTCGTGAAAAAGAGACGAAGGGAAGAAAACGAGGAGGAAGAACGTATTCCACGAAGGAGGAAGACAACGCGCCGTTCATTTAGCAGCCGGCAACGAAGTCTACTAAAAGTGAAAGCAGTAAGTTCGCCAACATGGCAATATGGGCCCGTTAATAGGCCATGTTTAAGACCAGTAAAAGCGCACCAGAAACAGGGGCACAACGTACGCTCACACACACACACACACATCACGAGCGCTATGTATGTGCGTGTGGGACCCTTCCTTGTGTTCCTGTTTCTAGGGCGCTTTTACCGTTCTGAAAGCCGAAAGTGTTGAGTTAAACGCGAGCATCTATAGTCGGCTACAACTTAAGCAAAAAAAAAAGAAACCTAAGCTCCACTCAGAGAGCCGCGTTGCGTTTGCTTTTAATTTTTGTCAGAAAGCCGTGCCAGCTGGTTTCCTTTCAAAGCGTAATTTCTTTCTTCAAATGCGATTACTATTCGTCTATGGCAAATACGATTTCACCCTTCCTGCTAAAATATTCAGCATATCAAGTTCGGGTCGCGGGTTCGATTCTGGCAGCGGCGGTCGCATTTCGATGGTTGCGAAATGCTAGAGAAATGCCGTGTACTGTGCGATGTCAGTTAAAGAACACCAGATGGTCAAAATTTCCGGAGCCCTCCATACGGTGCGCCTCATAATCATATCGTGGTTTTAGCAAGCGAAACCCCCGATACTAC
Organism: Rhipicephalus sanguineus; assembly: GCF_013339695.2. Taxonomy (NCBI): domain Eukaryota; kingdom Metazoa; phylum Arthropoda; class Arachnida; order Ixodida; family Ixodidae; genus Rhipicephalus; species Rhipicephalus sanguineus. The sequence continues at coordinate 5,402,574 of NC_051184.2, forward strand.
TAAAATATTACGTTCGCATGAGTACTTATATCGGTATATCCGGTAAAAATTGCCGGCAGGATCCAGTGTTTCACCTCGAACCCACGACACCAACGTACGTCTGTGCGGCGATATCAGTTATCTGAAACACGTAAAATTGCGTAGCGCACGACACCATCGAAATACCCGGACGTAACAGGTTGGAGCTCCTGTGAAAGTTCTCTTTTGGTTTGATAGCTATGACTCTTCACGGAGCTAGGTTTTTCAAGCGAAGCTCGTTATACGCCACAGATTTCAATCGAGGCATCCTACGCTAAAAACCCGGCGCCGGCGAACGTGTAGAAAAGCGGCCATCGGATCCATACAATTGTTGGGGTTTAACGCCCCAAAACCATGATATGATTACGAGGGACACCGTAGAGGAGGGCTACGGAAATTTGGACCACATGGGGTTCTTTAACGTGCACCTAAATCTAAGTACACGGGCCTCAAGCACTCTCGCCTCCATCGAAAATGCGGCCGCTGCGGCCAGGATTCGATCCCGCGACCTTGGGGTCAGCAGGCGAGCACCATAACCACTAGATAAACCCCAACAATTATACAGAAAGTCTAGCTAATCAGTTGGGGTTTAACGCGGACTCGCAGACGCGGGTAGAACCGAGAAGAAAGAGGTAGTACGAAGGCCGACTGTCAACTGAAAGGTCGAACTGGGACGGAGAACAATGTAAGCAGAAAACTTGCCTGCGCATGCTTAGTACTAACACCATACCTGGAACTCGTTTGGGTCTAAGCAATATGTAACTGTTTTAACTTAAGCACGGCGTTTACACAGGGTGATTCTTTTAGAATTGACCTATTTCACTGGGTTGTAGTTTTGTTGAAAATTATCCGATTTTAATGCGGCTTGCGGCAAGAAATTCAGGAAGAGTGAAAATTTAATGGTCTTCCATTTCTCGATGTGCAATGCCGAAAAAAAATATTATGGAAATTGCAAACGTCACTGCCGACACATTGCCGAGTGTTGCAGCCAACATGGAGCGGCGAGTTGGGTTATGCCTACGCCAGGGGCGTGGTCATTTGCAACGCCTGTTGTAAGGTAAGTTATTATGAACGGTCATAACATTCATAACCATTACAAACCATTACTAGTCACGTTTGGTATGTCGCATGGCAGTCAGGTTTTAGCGTTTTAGAGACGCAAGCCATCCTTTCTTGTATGGAATTTCGTAGTTTTCAGGCATAAATTACACACACAGAAAAAAAAGGCGGGAAGTGCCATTCAGTTTCCGTCCTTCGTGGATGTTTTGCCGCAAACCGCGTTAAAATCAGATTCTTTTTCACGAAACTACAGCCCAATGAAATAGGTAAGTGCTACAAGGGTCATACTATGCTTTAAGCACCTCATCGAGGGCTGCCTCACGCGTGCACGTAGACTAATATTAGACGGGAAAACGAGAGAGCGCGTCTTATGCATATCAATATTAATTGGCGTCTAGTGCAGCAACGATTCGCGAAATGCTTCGCATTAGGAGGACGTGAACAACCAGTCGGCTGTGACAAATTTTCTTTTTAAACATTTCCCTACAGCATCTCCAAGAGGATGCCATCAACCAGGCCGCCGTTGCCTACAACCCCTTCGGACCAACCGGCCCGACAGCAGGTTCTTCAGCCACCTGTGCAGAGTTCAACATGGCCGGAGTTTCCAGTACGTACAATCTCACTTTTGCTCGCTTTATTTGGCGTAGTTTCCGATACAAGATTTGTTAGAGGCAACTCTGGCGCGAGTTTCTCCCAGAGATTCGAGTAAGGCGGCGTGTGAGCATGCGAACGATGGAGGAGAGCGATGTGCTTTGAGCAAGTTGGTCGTTTACGTCGAGATATTTACAATGCAGGAAAAAAAATATTATGGCATCCTCGCACTAATCGTGCCAAGCCTGACGGAAGAGCGCAGCTGGGTGGCCTTCCGTGTTACTCTTTCTTCCTCTTTCTCTCTATTTCTTGTACATCTCTTTTTTTGTATGTTTCTTTCTCTTCCTATGTCTTCATATCTTTCTTTCTGTCTCTTTCTCTCCCTCCTTCCTTCTTGCTCTCTCTCTCTATTTCTTTCTCTTTTCCTCCCTGTTTCTGTCTTTCTAGCTTTTTATGTCTTTTTTTCCTTTTAAATCTCTCAGTTTTTCTCTTCCTCTTTCTTTCTATCGCTCTCTTCTTCTCTCTCGCTTTCTCTCTAATTTCTGCCTCTTTATTTCTCCATCTTTCTTTCAAGTGTTTGGTTTCGTTTTACGTTCGCACCTGCTGTACACGGTAGTGGGGCTTGCCCAAATCCTGTGACGCATACCCCCCTGAGGAGTTGTGCGCGACGGAGCACAAGTTACCGATAGGTTAAACAGCGTCACTGTAAAGAGAATGGAGAGAGCGCCTGTAGGTTCATGATGATGATAGTTTTTACGACGGAGCACATGTTACCGAAAAACGCGGACAGAAGGGAAGACACGGCAGACAAAGCGCTGAGTGTTGGGACGAAGCTGAGCCTGCAGCTAACGCGAGAGATAATTCGAACCAAAGGTTAGGGTCAGAGTGGGTTCACAACGTCTATCATGTGTTGCTTTGACTAAAAAAGAATTCATGTTCTTGTCTCGCGCATCACAGTCACAGATGATGTATAGGCAATCATTTTAAATGCGAAGCATTTCTTAGCGAACCTCTGGCACTTTGAGCGTTTCTATCTATCTATCTATCTATCTATCTATCTATCTATCTATCTAGCCGCCTACGTCTGGGTGCTCTCGTGATCGCCTCCTTAACCTGGTGTAGACCAAAAATTGCATGGGATGGTAACAGGATTTGACGAATATGACTGCCAGGTCATGACATGAATAACGTTAAAGTCCTGTTGCGTACGTCGTCAAACCTTTTCCACTAGACACGTGTGGCACATACCCGTTCACCACGGGCCGCGGTGTATGGGTATGCGCCACAGGTGATAGACAGTTTATATCTACCCAGCAACGGCGAGAACAGAGATTGGTAACTTAAATGCTAGAGCGTTAAGGAAAAGCAACATCGGCAGCGTTGACTCAACGAGTGGAAAGAATGAAAATTAGGATCCCAGCAGGAATCGAACCCAAGCATTTTGCGTGGCAATCAGGCATTCTACCGTTGAGCCACGCCAGGTCTGTAAACTGGTTTGAAAAAACGGCCTACGCAGGCGTAATAGCGGTGCAACGTCAATTGTGGCTGTGGTGCTTGCTTTCTAATTTTACAATAAAGCAAGAAACGCTACATGGTAACTCTACGATGTGTAAACCCTACAATACAGGCGTCATATAAGATTGACGTCTGTAGTTCCAGTGTTGGCTTCGCTTTTATAGCAGTCTAATAAACGTTACGTTTATATAACTGTGATTCAGCAAGCTATATTGAAGCATAGCTCGACCCCGGAGGAATACATTAACGAAAATTACATATGATATCCACATCACCGCACCGTCAAGTGCACTTCGTCCACCAGAACGACGCGGTGTCCTCTTCATTTCTTACGAGGCTGAGCGATGACCTCATGCTGACCGAGGATGATGCCAGATTGATTGACAACCGCTTTGTAGACTAGGCTACGTAGGCCATATACGCCCAGGTAGTCTACGAATACGACAAACACCATCCACTGATGTTGGTCTACGTAGCACTATCCAGGCCTACCAGCGTGGACGGCCTATACCTCACCAACGCTTCAGGTTCCGACATGTCGCCGTCTCTATCGACCGACAATTTGTCGACAAAATGACCGAGGCATCCACGAATTCCAACAGCTCTACTATACCACACTTCACTACACATGGACCCCGTCACCACGATCACGACCGGATCCTATAACAAGTCATGACCAGCTGCTGGTGCTCACTGATCACGGTGATGATGCCCTTGTTCAAGAACTGTCAAGAACTTCTTGCACACATGCACAGGGGTTCGTGAAACGTGCGTGCGTTCTCGGGTCACGTATAAGCACTACATATCAACTTACCGCTTCTGGTGTAGGTAATACACACGTTGCCATTGGCAGCGTTACCCAACCGTAAACAACTGGCGTATATAACACATATGCGGCTCTTCAACATATATATGTGTGCGTATAAAATTTATACAAATCTTTACCGTCATTTTGTAACGTGTCGCTCCGTAAAAAAGGTTATGCCGCAGTCACGTCGGCAGATCCGACGTACCGTGAGAGTCGATGTTATGCTTCGCATAACATCGACTCTCACGGTACGTCGGATCTGCCGAATTTTTTGTTATGTTTTGTTATTTCTTTGTCAAGTCTGCTTTATAATCTGTTGTTTCCTTCAATAAATTTCAGTTGTTAGTCAGTGCTTCGTATATCGTGTCTTCTCTTCTGTCCGCGTTTTTCCGCGCTGTAAATATCTCGAGATGGGGGAGAGTCTATTTGCTCTTAGAGTTTACGGTCACGTGACCTTAACGGGAACACCATGTATGACGTCACTGGTAGAGTGCGCTGGTTCTGGCAGTAGCGATGCTGGCAAAATAGCGAGAACCGCGAAGCGGCACAGCGTAAGTTACTGCCCCCCCCCCCCCCCCCCGTGACATGGGCCAACCAGTAATACTACTGCTACTACTACTACTACTACTACTACTAATAATAATAATATCTGGGATTTAACGTACGAAAACGATATGATTTTGAGGGACGCCGTAGTAAAGGGATCCGAAATTTTCGACCACCTGGTGTTCTTTAACGTGCACCTAAAGCTAAGTACACGGGCATCAAGCATTATCACTTCCATTGAAAATGCTGCCGCCGCGGTCGGGATTCGATCCCACGACCTTCGGGTCAGCAGTCGAGCACCATAACCACTAGACCACCGTGACGGGGTCACTGGCCAACCACTGATACTGGCAATATAGCGATGCTTACGCAACACCATGCACAACCTTCCCGTTTATGCAAATTGTTAGGTGGTTGTACGATGTCATTTGATATTCCGTTTTCCGTCCTGTAAATCACGAATGAGAGATGTGTTTCGTTGCGCTGTTTTCCTTTCCTTTTTTGTTAGTTTGCTTGGTTATGCGTTTTACAATTGTAGCTTCGTTGCAAGTTCAGAGTTCTGCTTCCCGTTTCTCTATTTTTGCTTTTGTTTTCAACCAAAAGGACGGTTCTTTCAGCTTGAATACAAACTGTGTGTCTTCTCGCATACTGACGTAACCTGCACCAAACAAGTTCTTTGATCATAAACGCCGCACCACTTGCAGGTCCCGATGTCCAGACGCGTGAAGGTAGCTCCCATGGCGCCACCTATGGAAGTCGCGGCCGCAACGCAGACGCCGTTCCCACATCGACTGTCGCTGGTGCCGGTTGCACCACAAGCGGCTGCGAGCCCAATCTCGACTAGAATGCCTAACACTCCGGCGATTGGTCTCAACATGGCGCGGAGTCCCATCCCAGCTGCGCAGCCGGGAAGGTAAGCTTTCAATTTTAACAGCGAAGCTACCGTGGTTATAGCGAAGCTGTTCTTAGTCAGGGCTATCCCGTACAATAATGGCGTAGCGCTGGTCACGTGGCTTGCGATGTGGCGAGAGTGGGACTTGGTAGGAAAGGGGGGGGGTTGCGCCGCGCCAAGATGGGGGAAGGGCGAGGCTTGGCGGAAAGACGAACCAATCAGAGGCATGCAAGGATGGCCGAGGGTGAGGTTCGGTGGAAAGGGAGAACCAATGAGAGGCGTGCAAAGATGGGCGAGGGTGAGGCTTGGTGGAAAGGGAGAACCAATGAGAGGCACGCAAAGATGGGTGAGGGTGAACCTGGCGAAGGGGGGCTCAGCTTCGCTGTTTCGGCAGTATTCGTGATGTGTAACTGGCCGCATTTTTTTCAATCGCAACGGAGCTGTTAAGGGGCCATTACACGGCCACTCAACAATTTACAGTTTTCAGCGAAGAATAGAAGTGGAGGGTCTACTGTGCCTCTAGATATATGAAAAACAGATTGTAAAGTAACACTTTGGTGCAAAATAAGCCCTAGAAGTCGCCGGCTATAAACCCCGCCCATCGCCGGCGACCGCCATTTTGCCATGGCGTGTGTGACGTAATGTGTTGCATGGAGAGGAGCCGTCGTCTTCTACCAAAGTTTCAGCCCCAGCAAATCGTTTAATTTCAATGCCAAGCTGAGCAAATGTGAAATAGCTCGATTGCACGCGCAGCTGACCACGGAACGAAATCGTTCGCCGGAATGCAGACGCTCGCACAGGAATCTTGTTATGTCACGGCTCGCGAGAGCTCCAGTGTTGCTTAACTGTGAGGCTACTAGTATGTTTATCAAATACCAAAATAATAAATTAATTGCTTAACCGCATGCACTAAAATTTCGCCAGCTAATATGTGAACGCGCAGGGAATAATCCACAACACATATTACGATCGAAAATTGGGTATCATGACCCCTTTAAAGCAGATGTCAATCCCAGAGGATCCGTCGTCCGTACTTTCTAGCCCAGCTGCGAGAGCAAAGCCTAGCGTGGCGACTTGAGCCTGGTAGAGAAAGGCTAGCGGCGCGGAGAGGGTGAAGATGAGTAGAGAGGAGGAGAGGAAAGGCGAAACTATGGCGGGGCGGAATAGGAGGAGTGGAGAGGAGGTGACAGCAACAACACGATTGGCTATGCCATTGTCGACCAATGGCAGTGCGCGATAGAGCACAGGTGGTGCTGGTGAGAGAGGAGGAACGGAGCGGCGAAAGCGGAGGAAAGGCGCGCTGATGCCGCCAGCTCCGCTATTTAATCAGAATTTGCGACTTTAGGCCAATTGAAGCTGCGCATAATTTTTTAAAAATCAATATCTGTTTGACGTTTTGAAGCTACAGAGAGGATATGAATACGCAGACGCGGCACTGATCTTAGACACCTGTATTTTTTAATTTTTTTAAACGTGCAAGTTACCACCAACATCAAACAGCACATCGCAGATACGCAGCGGAATCCTTGTATGACTTCTGCTTAGGTGTAAAAGTTGAAAGCCCGTTTGTCTTTTTGTTGGAGAAAATGAGCTTCCCCTTCAACCTAATTTGGTGCTGCGCCCCATAACAAGGCTGCTAAAGGCGGTGCACACCCAACAGACGAGAGACAAGAGAAACATTGCAAGTCGACAGTAGACGAAACCTATGCTTTGTGATTATGCGAATATACTTCGCGATTATGCCGTCTGTGTGCCCGAAAGATTGGTATACAAATACATTCATTCATTCATTCATTCATTCAGAAAGAAAGAAAGAAAGAAAGAAAGAAAGAAAGAAAGAAAGAAAGAAAGAAAGAAAGAAAGAAAGAAAGAAAGAAAGAAAGAAAGAAAGAAAGAAAGAAAGAAAGAAAAAAGAAAGAAAGAAAGAAAGAAAGAAAGAAAGAAAGAAAACAGAAAGACAGAAAGGAAGAAACTTCTTACGATTCTACCTGCAGGGTGCGTTTTCATGTTCTCATGTGATAGGAATATGAACCACAACTCATCAGCATATGCTTAGAGATCCTCTGCAACTCTTTCTTCGTTTACTAAACCCCTTTCGCGGTCACTCTGCTGCTATTCCCAAACAAAAAGAACCACCCACGAACCAACGGCTTTAGTTATAAAATTCGGCAGATCCCGCGCGTTGTGGGAATCGGTTTCATGCGAAGCATTCAGCGAGTACCTCTATGCTGTATTTTATGGCTTTGAGCCAAGCGTTACGAGGCGGATCGACGTGTTTTTGTAAGTGCAGCAGCCGCGAGCACATCGTGGGCTTACCAGGCACGTCTACAACACTGACGTTTAAAGGGTAACATATTGCCGCATGGTTGTGTGAGCACCAACGGGTAGAAGAGGACAAAGAAGTTCGCTCTGAGCCGCTTCTTGGCCTAACCAGCCCAACGTGCAGAACAGCACAAGGTTCTCGTCATAAGTGTGACAAGATTGGTGGAGGAGCTGGGTACGACGACTCACGACTCACCCCATGCACAAGACCCCGCCCGGTAGCCGAAACACAAGCCCTGTGCCCGTGAACACTCCAGTTCACAGAGCAAGCCGCCGCCAACGAGGCTTACCACCGGAGGCACCGGAACAGCCTACTGACACAGTGACTATGACTTCACCTCAAGCCGCCATGGAAGTTCCTACGTCTTCTACGCCGATCTACTGCACCGTTCAGAATCCGCTAATGCCTAGTCCATTTCACGGAGAGCTGTTTGAAGATGTAGATGACTGGCTGAGTGAGTTTGAACGTGTCGCAGCGATCAATTACTGGGATGACGCCGCAAAGCTCCGCAACGTCTATTCCTGCTTAAAGGACGGCGCCCGAACATGGTTCTTGAACAGAGATGATGTCTTGACATCCTGGCGCGAGTTCCAGCATCGCCTCTTGGAGACCTACAGGAGCCCCGACCGCCGCGAACGTGCTGAACGGGCACTGCAAGCACGCATTCAGATGCCAAACGAGACCGTCACGATGTACGTGGAGGACATGACACGGCTTTTCAAGCGAGCGGATCCTGCAATGCCAGAAGAAAAAAAGCTGCGCTATCTTATGCGAGGTGTGAAGGAGCAGCTTTTTGCTGGTCTGGTGCGGAGTCCTCCAAAGAGCGTAGCCGAGTTTCTGACTGAAGCCGCAACGATGGAGAAAGTTCTTCATCAGCGGTCTGCCCTATTCGACCGGCAAGTGAATACCGCATCGTCTCCCGAATTTCGCGCCACCCTTGGGAGCAACAGCATTGAATGGATTCGCGAAATCGTTCGCTCTGTCGTCCGCGAAGAAATTCAGAAGCTGTACGGGCCGAGACAACCAGAGGTAGGCTCCATCGCCAGTGTTATCCGGGACGAGGTCCAGCAGGTGCTGCACAACCGGCACTATCAACCGATGCCTACCAATGTGGAACCGGCTCCTGTGTCCACTGATATTCGGAGCCGTACGTATGCCGAAGCCTTGCGCATGCCGGTCTCTTCCTTGCCGGTCGCTAGCCCCGCAGTCCCGATTCAGATGATGCCGCCAGTTGCCATTCAATCAGCACACGCTGGTTTGGACATCGACGGTCGCCGTGCACCAACGCGGAAGTCTGATCTCTGGCGTACGTCGGACAGAAGACCTCTCTGCTACCATTGCGGTGAGGCCGGTCACATCTACCGCGAATGCCCGTACCGACAGCTGGGACTGCGCGGTTTCGCCATTAATTCGCCTCGTCCCCAAGTTGGTCAGAGGCCAAGGGAGATTGAAGAATACCTCGCCCAGCAACGTGTACCCTTCGCACGACGTCAATCGCGGTCACCATCTCCACGGCGACCCGCAGCCATTGGGCCACGTTTCGGGGCGACGGCACGGGGACGTTCCCCAAGCCCTCGTCGGGAAAACTGAAGGCAGCGACCTTCGGGGGCGAGGTCGCTGGGACTCAAAGTGCGGAAGACCTCCCATCGACGCTTGCGCGAAACGCCGAGGACATTAAATCCCCGTTTGAGTGCAGTGCCAGAGAAACGCCGGAATCTACATCTGAAAACCGTGACCGAGTCTCGCTCGACATTCCTGTGCTGATAGACGGTCTTCAGGTCAGCGCATTGGTGGATACGGGTGCAGACTATTCAATTATTAGCGGAAAACTGGCCTCTAGTCTTAAGAAAGTGATGACGCCATGGAATGGAACACGTATTCGCACAGCTGGAGGACATGTTGTTACACCATTGGGTCGCTGTACCGCAAGAGTGAAAATACGTGCGTCAACATTTGTGGTGACCTGCCTCGTCCTCCGCGACTGTTCTCGTCAGCTCATCCTCGGCATGGACTTCCTTCGCGAGAACGGCGCGATTATAAATCTCCGCGAACGAATGGTGACCTTCTCGACGCAACGCGCAACAGATCGAGACGCCGATAGCTGTCGTAGACCGGCGCTGCGTGTTGCTGACGAAAGCGTGACGCTGCCACCACGAGCGACTGCTTTTATAGAGGTCACTTGTGAAGATCTCCGAGACGGTGACGCGGTTGCCGAGAGCAACCTATCACTCTTGCTGCTTCAAGGTGTGTGTGCAGCCCGAAGTCTTGTGCGTGTTCGTGACGGACGGTCACAGGTACTTTTGACGAATTTCAACTTCGAGCACCGGCATCTTTTCCGCGGCACCACCGTGGCCTATGGAGACCCTGTAGCTGACGTCACGGAGTGCTTCGCGTCCGAGGAAATGAATGATGGTGACAGGTTTCTGAACCACATCGACGTCAATTCGAAGCTTTCGGACGAGAGGAAGGCCGCACTTCACAACCTTTTGAAGGAATTTCAATCTTGCTTCGCCTCTTCGTCTCGAGTCGGTCAAACGCCCCTCACGAAGCACCGAATTATTACCGACGATGACGTTCGCCCAATCAGACAGCAACCTTACCGTGTTTCTGCTAAAGAACGCGAAGCCATACAGACACAGGTAAAGGAGATGCTCGACGATGGTGTTATTCAGCCGTCCAGCAGCCCGTGGTCCTCGCCAGTCGTTTTAGTTAAGAAGAAAGACGGAACGCTCCGATTCTGCATTGATTACAGGAAACTCAATAGCGTCACAAAGAAAGACGTTTACCCGCTTCCACGGGTCGACGACTCTCTCGACAGGTTGCGACACGCCAAGTATTTTTCATCGATCGATTTAAAGAGCGGCTATTGGCAGATAGAGGTTGATGAGCGAGACCGAGAAAAGACAGCGTTTGTAACTCCAGATGGGCTTTATGAATTCAGAGTTCTTCCTTTCGGCCTCTGTTCTGCTCCAGCCACTTTCCAGCGGATGATGGATACCGTTCTCGCTGGCTTGAAGTGGCAAGCCTGCCTTGTATACCTCGACGATGTGGTCATCTTCTCTGAGAGCTTCGAAGAACATCTCAAGCGCCTAAGAATGGTTCTGGAAGCCATTCGTTCTGCTGAACTCACGCTAAAACCTCAGAAGTGCCATTTCGGGTATGAAGAGCTGAAATTCCTGGGACATGTCGTGAGTGCGGATGGAGTTCGGCCCGATCCAGAGAAAACTGCAGCCGTCGCCGCCTTCCCTGTTCCGTCAGACAAGAGAGCAGTGCGACGTTTCCTCGGCTTGTGCGCGTATTATCGTCGGTTCATTGCCAACTTCTCGAAGATAGCCGAACCGCTCACGCGACTCACCCGAGATGATGTACCCTTTGCCTGGACTACAGAACAAGAGGCAGCTTTCGCAGAGTTACGGCAGCGAATGCAAACAGCACCTGTTCTAGCCCATTTTGACGAGGACGCTGCTACTGAAGTACACACAGATGCCAGCAACGTCGGACTTGGCGCCGTCCTTGTACAACGACACGGCGGCGCTGAGTATGTCATCGCTTACGCCAGTCGTACACTCTCCCGAGCCGAGGCCAACTACTCTACTTCAGAAAAGGAATGCCTCGCAGTCGTGTGGGCGACGGCAAAGTTCCGACCTTACCTCTACGGCCGTCCCTTCAAAGTGGTGACTGATCACCACTCGCTGTGCTGGCTGGCCAACCTCAGAGATCCGTCTGGCCGTCTCGCTCGATGGAGCTTGCGCTTGCAGGAGTTCGACATCACGATTGTGTACAGGTCTGGGCGCAAACACGAAGATGCTGACGCGCTTTCTCGAGCACCTGTGGGGCATCCCGATATGGACTTAGAGGAGGCCGATGCTTTTCTCGGAGCAGTCAGTGATTCTGACTTCATGTCAAGACAGCGAGCAGATCAAGAATTGCGCCCTGTCATCGATTCCTTAGAAGGCCGAAACTCCCACGTTCCTCGACACATTGCTCGCGGGCTGTCATCATTTTGTCTTAGAAGGGGCATCCTTTACAAGAAGAACGCGCGAGGTAGCGACAAAGCCTTTCTCCTCGTTGTCCCAGCCGACATGCGTGATGACGTCCTCCTTGCGTGCCACGACGAGCCCACGTCAGGACACTTGGGCTACTCGCGGACTCTCGCCAGGGTGCGCCAGCAGTACTACTGGCCACGACTATCGGCTAGCGTACACCGCTACGTGCAAGGCTGCCGCGAGTGCCAGCGTCGCAAGACGCCCCCTGTGAAACCCGCGGGCCTTCTCCACCCGATTGCACCACCGCGGACTCCATTCGACCTTGTGGGAATGGACCTTCTAGGACCCTTCCCTTTGTCGTCCACCGGAAACAAGTGGATTATAGTGGCGACCGATTACTTGACCCGTTATGCCGAGACAAAGGCGTTACCCCGTGGCACGGCGTCTGAAGTCGCGAAGTTCTTCGTGCACCACATCATCCTGCGGCATGGCGCGCCATCATGTGTGATTACGGACAGAGGGACGTCATTTACGGCACAAATGATGGAAGACATTTTTAAACTGAGCTGCACAAGTCACCGAAAAACAACAGCTTACCATCCACAAACAAATGGACTGACGGAAAGACTTAACAAGACCATAGCAGACATGCTCTCAATGTACGTGGACGTACACCACAAAACCTGGGACGAGATCTTGCCATACATCACGTTTGCGTATAATACGGCGACGCAGGAAACAACGCGATTTTCACCTTTCCGCCTTGTTTACGGACGCAACGTGCAAACCATGCTCGATGCTATGCTTCCGTGCGATAACAGCGATGAACTTGCTCCAGACGCCGAGCAATACACCCAGTACGCCGAAGAAGCTCGTCAAGTGGCTCGCGTAAACATCAGTCACCAACAAGACGCAGATGCACGACGTTACAACCTTCGCCGTCGAAACGTCGCCTACCACCCTGGCGACCGAGTGTGGGTGTGGACACCTGTCCGACGACCAGGCTTGTCTGAAAAACTTCTGAGCCGCTATTTCGGACCATACAAGGTTCTCCGACGTGTCAGTGACCTCACCTACGAAGTATTTCCGGACGGCGCAGTGTCTTCACGTCGACAACTTCGGCCCGAAACCGTGCACGTCGTACGACTCAAGCCGTACTACACACAGTAGCCCTTGTGCTTTCGCGCTACTTCTGTTACCGTGTGACTCCTGTGGTTGTTTTCTTTGCATTTTTCTGTTTGCACATGGCGCAAGGGTCGGTGCGTCATCTTATTTTCCCTGCGGTTACTGGTACTCAGGATCTGGTTCTCTGCGTCTGTGCGTGTTGTAGTTATTCTTTTTCTTTTACAAGCATCGAGTCGATGCTTTTCAAAGGGGGGACTAATGCCGCATGGTTGTGTGAGCACCAACGGGTAGAAGAGGACAAAGAAGTTCGCTCTGAGCCGCTTCTTGGCCTAACCAGCCCAACGTGCAGAACAGCACAAGGTTCTCGTCATAAGTGTGACAATATGGTGCGACGTAACGTCAGCCCTCACGTTAGAGTACTTACGTCAGTATTATCGAAACTAAGTGCACTTTATTGTCATCAATCATGTGAATATCATACGTAACTTTCGTTAATGTATTCCTCCGGGGTCGAGCAATGCTTCAATATAGCTTGCTAAATCATAGCAATACAAATGTAATGTTTATTAGACTGCTATAAAAGCGGAGGTAACACTGGAACCACAGACGTTAATTTGATATGACGCCTGTATCGTTGGAGTACATATTTTTGCATAGTTTATATTTTTACATGGAGTACATAGTTTATTGCTTTCTTGTAAAATTACATAGCCAGCACCACAACCACAATTGACGTTGCACCGACATTACGCCTGCATAGGCTGTTTTTCCAAACCTGTTTATATACCTGGCGTGGCACTGTGGTAGAATGCCTGATTGCCACGCAGAATGCTTGGGTTCGATTCCTGCTCGGATCCTAATTTTTATTCTTTCCATTCGTCGGGTCAAGGCTACAGATGTCGGTTTTTCTTAACGCTCTCGCACCTAAATTACCAATGTTCTCGCCGTTCCTGGGTAGATATAAACTGTCAATCACCTGTGGCGCATACCCGTACACCACGGCCCGTGGTAAACGGGTATGTGCCACACGTGTCTGGAGGAAAGGGTTTGACGACGTACGCGACAGGATTTTCACGTTATTCATGTCATGACCCGACAATCATATTCGTCCAGTCCTCTTACCCTCTCATGCCAATCTTGATCTACACCAAGTTAAGGAGGCGATCATGAGAGCACCCAGACGTAGGCAGATAGATAGATAGATAGATAGATAGATAGATAGATAGATAGATAGATAGAAATGCTCAAAAGCGCCAAAGGTTCGCTAAGAAATGCTTCGCATTTAATATTCACAATACTGCAGGAAAAGCGTGGTCGTGCTAAATGTGCCACCGACGAAGAAGACCGGAAGCCGCCGTACCAGACCTGGCAAATCTATTACCATCGAAGGGACTGCAGCGCCCGGCGAAGCCTCAGATATGGCCACCGGTGGTCGGCGAATTCAACCAAAGTAAACAGTTTCGCGATTACGGTAAATTGTTAATTTCGAGATGAAACCATTACCTGTCACTGACAACTTTAGCCACACAAGTCTTATTAGTAGCTGCAGTTTGATTTTACAATCGTCCTGGAACCTCATATTTACGCACAACAGTACATTTAAGTGCTCGTATCTGGTACTGAGACAACAGACTTAAATTATTTTGGCATGTCGACCGCGCTCCTGAATTTGGTATGCAGTATAGCCTATTTATGTGAAGCTAGACTGGTTAGTTTCAATTACGCACTGCAGGCCTCAGCGCCAAGAGGAGCCCGAGACACTCTGGGAGCGGTGGTGGCCATTCGCCTTCGCCATGTCGCCTCCACAGCGGGATGAGATGGCCATCAAAGAGACGTAAGATGCTTCTATTCCTCTCCACACGTGAGACTGTTAAATTGTTATTACGATAACAGTTATATGGACCCCTGAGGAGCACTTTTGCCTTCGCCATGGGCGTCGCCGTGAGGTTCCGTATAAAGTCCGAGGGTGATAACATGGTCCGGCGCGTCGTAAGCTGCCCTCGCGTGCTTTCACTCGCACATGGAGTCTATGTGTGACTGAAAGCATGCGAGGGCAGACGGCGGTCGCGGCGGTGTGGTCATCTTTATCGCGGCTTTTTATGTCATGATACTGCCTAGATGTCGAACATAGGGCGCATAAAAAGAAGAGATCACACTCCTATTCGTCAACGTCTTATGATTAAACCATCAATTATTGCTAGCGCAAGGCCGAACACGACCTGCCCATAAAGCAATCATCTAGACCACAGAAAGTTGACTTCAGCACCCTAGGTGAGTCATATGCTGCAGACAGGTTTGATGTGTGATCTCGATCTAATAGAATTAATTTGCTTCATGAGTGGTGGGAAGCCTGAATAAAAAGAAAGTTTGTTGAACGGAGGTCTGGCCACAATTCGCAGTTCAGCCAACATATATAGAACAGGGAACCAAAATCATGTGATCTTCAGTATGTGCTGCGAGGGATATAAACAGAATGTAACCTCGGACAACGCATAAGAACTTCGCCACATAGTTTTTACCACTTCCACGCTTCTGGTAAACTTCCTTAACCGTACGAATAGTTGTAGAGTTACGTTTGAGCACTTGGCCCCATTCAGCTGCTTTGCCTTCCCAGGAAATATTCGAGCTAAGGTAGATTCTTGGAAGTTTTGATCTGGCATTACTTCCAAGAATTGTGCTGCTAACTGTGTGTTGTTTAACTAGAAAATTTTCACATGTTATATTTATCGTTTTGCTGTTACTTCGGCCTAATTCAGCCCAATAGGCATTACCAATGTGTTGTTTTAATACACTAATGTATTAATTTTTTACTGTATAGTATTACTGCCCGATTGTAGTACATCATTTCCTGTTTACCACTCCCCTCTGTAATGCCATCAGGCCTTGAGGGTACAATAAATAAACATTAAATAAGAATATGTGGCACGTATTTTCATAACGACTTTCTAGGTGTTCTCTTTATATAGTTGACTCGGCGACAGTGGCTCATGCTAAGACTACCAAAACGAAAGCTGGCGGCTCTGAAATTGTTCAGACACCGTGCAACGATAATGATACGGAGAACGATGTTAGTCACAGCAATACGAGACCAGCAGCCAAGGAAGCCAACGAAGGCGTAGTGGAAATATTTTGTTCAGAAATTTTCACGCACGTAATTGTCACTGGCGCAGTGTAATTATAATCTGATGTGGCAGGAAGAGGCCTTTGTCCCGAAGTGCATATAAAACATGATGATGGCTACGGTGATTGTAATGGCTACGATGACGACGATAGAGATGATCAAGTTTGCAAAAGGGCTTTAGACTCGCGGGAGCTGCACGCACCAGATTTATGACATAAACGCTTCATTTTTTTTTTAGTTTTCTTCAATCGCTAACACGGCGACCTCGTCTTGCATCATATCATTTGTGCTGTGTTTATCAGGCGGCAGCTGATATCTTATCTCCCTCACAGCAACAAACGTCGCCGGGAGCGGATAAAGAAGCTTCGAAAGTACGACGAGGGACGCGACTTGGAGCAGTAAGTGATTTCGCATTCACTTTTGTGTTCTTACGCAACAGTGATTAACACAGGCATGCGCAGGGTTTCCCATCAGGGGGAGGAGGGCAAAGGTTCATCGCCCCCCCCCACCCTACTAAGTCAATGTATGGGGAAGATTTTGCGCCCCCCCTCTTAGGTGATTAGGGGGGGGGCGGCCGCTCCCCCCCCCCCCTGTGCGCACGCCCATGCCGATTAAAAGGAGGCGGGCAACGTGCAGTCTTCGTTGAAAACATTACGAAACAATGAAGCGGCGCTAAAAACTGAATGCTATGACTGACATAGTACGTAATCGTGTTTTCACAAATTAGACACCTCTCAAGTAAGCTTCACCTCTCACGTGGTTGTGAGAAGTGAAACCCCTGAAACCATTCAGAAATTTTTTCACTTGTTAGTAAATTCACTTCTGGCATTACGAAAACCATCAATATTAACTTGAGGATATGCTTAGTGAATTAATAAACCCGTAAAAAAGAAAAAGTCCGCTGCGGTGGTGCATACGTTACAGGCGCTCGGTTGCTGACCTGAAAGTCGCGGGTTCGATCCCCGGCCGCGGCGGTCGCATTTTCGACGGAGGCGAAGTGGTATAGGTCCGTGTTCTATGCGATGTGAGTGCACGTTAAAGAACACCACATGACTGAAATTTCCGGAGCCCTCCATTACGGCGTGCATCATACTCATATCGTGGCTATGGCATGTAAAACCTCACAAATTATTATTATTAACTAGGAAAAACAATATAAAGGTGGCGGCATCGCCTTGAGGTTCCTGATTACCTCGCGTGACATCATATATATAACAGCACCTGCTAAATCCTACACAATTACTTAAATGTAAAAATTTATTGCATTGTTTTCTATCGAACCGGAGACTAAGCATAGCAAGTTTACGGAATTTCATTCTGTCGATGCTGCAAGAAAATAAAGCTTTCATATCTGTGGCCCTGACACTATGGTGCTGAAATATCGGTGCAGAAATGAGAACATAAATCGTTGAGGCGCATTTTCGCGTCTAATAATGAACCTATGGTGGCGTAATTAACCACGATATAATTATCAAAGAATAGTTTATTATTCGAAACTGATTTGGTGTTTTGGGTCGCCGCGGTGGTATATGGTTAGGGTGCTCGGCTTCTGACCTGACAGTCGTGGGTTCGATTCCGGTCGCGGCGTTCTCACTTCGATGAAGGCGAAATGCTAGAGCCCCGTGTACTGTGCCATGCCAGTGCTTGTTAAAAAAACACCAGATGGTCTAACTTTCCGGAGTACTCTCCTACGGCGTGCCTCACAATAATAATATGGTGGTTTTGGCACCCAAGACCCCACAAATTGTAATTTAGTGCTTCACTCTACGTGTCCCTTTAATGTGCCAATTGCTCATGTGTGCCGTGTTTAATAATACACTTATAGCCCTGTGATCTCTAATTAATGTATATTGAACGTGTGTGTACCCACCCTTTATGTAAGGCACCTGATGGACTTTACGATAATAAAATGAAATGAAAGAGAATTGGCCCAGCTTGTCGCCTATAACATCATCACAGGGTCCCTTATGCATTCACTTAAGACGACTCGAAGGCGAAAGCCATCTTGTTTTTCCCCTCAGCCAATGAATGTATTGATTCTTCCCCGCCACCCTTCGAAAGCTTTCTGCGCCTAACGTGGTTTTGCAGCATTGGCTCCAAGATTGGAGGCACATCACCTGGTTTTGAATTGCCTCTGTGATCGAACCACCTTTGACCAAGTTACGATGCGACGTGATGAGGTAATCATGTGACGTTACGTCACGTTACGTCAATGTGACGACATGATGACGTCACAAATTTGGGTGATCTGTGACGTGATCTCGTGATTAAGACTTTTTGCTTCACTCGTCCCCGACGCCGCGGGGCGCTGACGGTCAAATTTCGGGTTTGATGAGGCAACGAAGGCTTTCGCCTTAACATAAAGAAATGGACCATCTCCCCGAAGGGAACGCTGATGGTATGCGAAGCAGCAGCGTTGCGCACGGGTGGCGTCACGGGTTGAACGGCGCTAACGCGGGTGCTGCGGTGAGCGCTGGAAGATTCGTTTGAAACGAAACTCGGTGTAGCGTTTACTGGTCTAAACGCTTGTTTGAAACGCGGACACGGGAGGCGAGCGGGCGTTGGAGCCGGCAGCTGCGGCGCTCCGGCGGGTGAGGGAGAGAGTGACGTACGCGCGCACCTGCGAGGGAAGCGTGCGAGGGGTGCGTGACGTCAACGCCCAGCTGCGGCGTGACCTACTTGGCACCACTCCAACACCTGCGCCGAGGGAAACGCGTTGCCTCGTGTTTGTGCGGACGGACGGACAGCGTTACACAGGCTAGTCAAAGAGCTGCTACGCATCTAATATAGGTCACGCCTCATCGCAATCTTGCAGGTTGACCGAATCGAACATGGACGACTCCAGCCAGGGCAGCGTGAACGAACAAACCCACGCTCCGGACACGCCAGCCGGCCACTACTCCAAGGCGCACCCGTACTACAAGAAGCTTCGGCTGCCCAGCGGACGCCGCGTGGATATCACTCGACGAAACTATTTCCTCAGGTGTACACATACGCTAAATATATCTGACGCGTTACCGGTGCTTTTGAGAAAACAAGATTAGAAGGAGACAATACAGGAGGAACGTTGGTCTTCAACTGAATTTACGTTTCTATTTCCTTCACGTGAACTTATTCAATCTTTTAAGATTATTTTCTCGATAGCAGTGGAAATATGTCAGAACTGATGTACGTCAGTTCTTGGCTCGTCGATTTATATTTATTTGAGAATTCAACATTGCCATCATTGTTTACGCAATGATTACTACTGCTGTTTGTTACTCCTTCCTCTGCTAGGATTGCCTAGGTATTTATTTTTCGGATCATCAACCAGCCTTTGGCTATAGGTCCTGCAAGTGTTCGTTACCTGATGTAAATAATGTGAAATAAACATTTGTTTTGATTTGATACAGCGAAGTGTCCCAAATGCAACTATCCGAGCATTCTGCAATAAGTTAGACGTTCAATATTCTGCAAGCGAAACAGTTAACACGTGTCACTCCTAAATCATCAGTCCTAGCGCGGCAGTGAAAACCTGCGTACGGTGGCGCGTTCTGCATCACTGATTAAAAAGATAACAATAAAATGAGAGAAAGATCTTAGTTTATGGTTAAATTTCCCAATGCCTAAGCAGTAGAAACCTTGTCTTGAGCAAAAAGCGCGTGAAACAAGAGTGTGAATTGCCCGTCCATCATAGCAGCGGCCCTCAATATTAAGTAAGCAAATGAAAAATAAACAAACGAATACTACATGATGGTGATGCAAACATTATACGTATACTGCCGATTAAACGTATTTTTACATGCATTTCTGCAAATCTTCCCTGTCTAACTTTCTTTTTTTTTCTATTGGACCTTGAAGTAGCCGTATAACACTTTTGGTAGTGTTGAAGATGGGACGAGTTGGTGTCGCATTTCATGATGAAAAAAACAAAACAAAAATGCAGGAACCGGCGATTTCAATTTTTTTTTCTGAGCCCTTAATTGACCGCTCCGTTCTTTTTTAGGCCACCACGGTGCAACAGGTTTGAAAATGTACTTTAGTAGCTTCGGCTTCACCAAACGTATCACACGACCCGCAGGAAGTGGCGAGACAAGAAGGTCAAGACCTCGTACCAGCCTTTCATCATCCTCGGTAGCATCTTTCTGCTGGTCTGCCTGGTCATATACGCCTACAAGGAAAACATGCGTGAGTGCTGTTTTAGTATACACCTGAAGCGGGTTGCTTGGCGGACGGATCCTCGAGCAGCCCCTAACGACCAGGAAAAGAAGGCGCGCACACTTAAGCCCACACTTGGCGAATGGAAGACCTGCCATCACCAAGAACGGTTTGTTGAAGGTATATTATGCCAACTCCGCGTTGGACACACTCACCTGACACACAACTTGTTACTCTCAAACGAGGTGTATCCAACATGTGAAAAATGTCAACAGCCGTTAACAGTTGAAGATATCCTAATCACATGTCCTCATATCACTACGAAGATACGAAAATATTTCGGCGATTTATACAAACAACACACACCTTGCCACCCTTCTCTGCTTCTTGGAGATGATCCTCTTATTTCCTTGTTTGATGCACTCAACCTTTTAAAAGAATGTGACCTTTTAAATAAGCTTTCGAACGACACCATTTATACTGTCCATTAACTAACACCCTGTGGCTGGCTCAGCATAGCCTCAGCTAATATTGCACCATAAAAAAACCAAACGAAGTAATAACCGCTCCGCTAGCGCACTGTTGTACATAGGCGTCGCTGATAGCACCGTGTGGGTCGTTCGGCACGCGCAGTACGCATAATTTTCAAAAATTAACCGACGATTTCGTTACTGCCTAATGCGAATTCTGAGCGCAGATTCGTGTTGGGGCAACGCCAGCTGTGTTTGAAGTTTAGGCTATCCGCAGTTGTAGCAATGTAACCTTCGTTACTTATTGCCAGCGCTCGAGTGCTACGCACACCACTCTGTGCATTGCAAGCGTCGCGAGCCAAGCGAAACGCCGACAGCCCCGTTAGGACAAGCGAAGCCAGCCGCAGTGCACGTGGCAGCCCTGCATGCGCACGAGTTCCGACCAAGGGGACAGCGCGCGTAACGGAGGAAGAAAGCGATGTTAGGCGAGTGGCTCGTGATAACGACAGACTCCGCGTTCGCTCTCTTTCGTCCTCGTTCGCTAATCCGTTACGCCGACGCCGACAGTGCGAACGGTGACGCCGCTCAGTGCAGGAACGGGCGCCTCAGAGCTACGCTCTAAAAAGAAAGCCACGTTAATTACCACTTCAGCCTATGTTCTCTGACGCCTCGTCATTAGTGATATTACTGCACTGAACTAAAGCTTTGAAATCTGATAACCAGCACTCAGTTCGACTTTGTTTTTATCCTTGCATGACTATAGCATTAATGCTAATCTCTAAACTGTTTTCTGCATGTCGTCTCGTCTCCTGACTGAAGCCTGGCTGTACAACATTCTCAGCGGATGTGAGTACTTCTTCCCTTATTACCGTTGTGATAATGGCAGATTTATGCGAGACAGCTACTTAAAGAAAAGCTGTTGTCTCTCTACAGATAACTGGCGGCTAAGTGTGAGCCATAACACTTAGCCGCCGCTGCAGTGTCATGACCACTTGAAATATATCACGCATCAAAAATGCACCCTTCAATCTGCAAGACTCTGTGACGAGCGGTACATGGTTATACGTATTTTCCATAAGTGTGGTTCTGTGTTGTGTCTTCAATATATTTTTATCCCATTACTAATGTGAACCGCAAACGAGGAAATAAATAGATATTGCCTGCATGATATCAGAATACTTTTGGGTTGTGCTTTCGCCGATAAACACGAAAATGACTTGTTTTTGCTATCTTCTGTAAAAGGCACGCTATAAGTGCACTATACAAAAATGTTCCTTCAACATCTCATCAGGAAAAGTGACTCCTGGTCATGCATGATCATATACGTAAGTGGTCAAACAAAACCACCTAATATAGCAAAGACTGTGAGTAACTGGTTGAAATTTAGGTAACCAGATATTACATCCAGTCAAGTGTATACGCCAACATGTAATGTCAATGCATGATTACAGATAGTCTCGAGTAATTTGAATGGCCTTTAGTGCTGTAACGCAAATGTGTGAGCTAATCGTTTATTACACTGAAGGCACTATTACGGTGAAAATTAAAATAAAATGCTTGGCCAAGACTGCAGATGCATTACGGATACATTCTGGGGTTTCACGTGCCAAAACTAGGACACGATTGTGAAGCACGCCATAGTGGGGCAATCCGGATTAATTTTAACCACTCGAGAGTCTTTAATCTACACCAATACCTAAGGTACACGGATGATCTTGCATTTCGCCCGTTCCGAAATTCGGAATCGAACCCAAGTCCACCATCTTAGCAGGTAACAGCATAAATGTTGTTAGGAGTCCGGGTCCGGTGGACTGCTGAGCTGCCAGGCAGGCCTGCATTACGGAGCTAATCTTAAGAAAGAAAAAGAAAAGAAGCAGGACTTTAATAAGACACTGGTAGCATGCCTAGGAAATGGTTTAGTTGTCATCTTCATTATGCACGTGCAAGCCTAACCTTTCGGAAACATTTAATTCGCACTACTATCAACGCTCTGTCTAAGTATCGTGTTTCGTGAAAACCCAGGCAAGCGTATGGAACTTCCACATCTCTTTCCAGCTGTCGCGGTACTGATAGAAATAGACATTTAACCAGCAATTGCATTCCGCAAATGCCACACTTTACGCTTTATTATGAGTACTTAGATGGATAGCCATTGTAGGTAGATGGATAGCCGCTGTAGGTTATTTAAGTAGATAGTTATTCAGTTAGCTAAAATACATGCAGCGCCCGGAGGCGTATTAGCATGAGAGGAATAAAATGTTAACCTACGAATACACCAGCATGAGCTTCAATGAAAAACAACATTCGAATTCATCCAAACGTAGGAGGAGAACTACAGATATGGCGAAGTTCAGTCAGCATCTGGCGAGAATGATCAAGAAAGTTAGCATAAACTATTAAAGAAGTGGGACTCGGTAGGAAGGGGAAGGTCTGAACCGTGCCATAATGGGAGAGGCTCAGCGTAAAGGCAAACCAATGAGAGGAGCACAAAGATAGGTGAGGCTCGGCGGAAAGGGTGAACCAATGAGAGCCGCGCCAAGAGGGGAGTGTCGAGGCTCGGCGGAAAGGACCAACCGATGAGAGGTGCGCAAGGATGGGTGAGGGTGAGCCTGACGAAGGGGAGCATCAACTTCGCTGTTTCTACAATGTTCGCGAAGTGGAGCTGGTCGCATTTTTTTTCTTTTTGTGTTGCTCTAGAGTGAGAAGTTGTTTACGTTTGTACGTGTTCGCAGTGCGGGACGTGGCTCAGGGCACTACGCCGAAAAAGGGGGCTAGCCAGCCGCAGGAAGTGAGCATTCAATGGAGGGCTGGTAAGTGACGCGAAAAAGCTACGTCTCTATACCTTGGCCTGCTCTGGCTTAACCGGTTTAATGCGTATACAATGCGTCAAAAAACGGTTGATCCCATCTTCATAGGAATCGGTCACAACACGAAAGTGTGAAACGTACCTTCATACAGGCCGCTGCATCTTCTTTGGACGGCTAAGGAATACATGCGAATAAGTTAGTGACGAGTCTGCAGAAAAAAAAAAAAAAATCTCCACTTATGCATTTGCCTAAGACGACTCGAAGACGAAAGACATCTTTTTCTTCGGCGCGCACTATGCCATTGCAAAGGCTTGCCTTTGTTCGGGTTGCATTTGTCGCCGATAGTACTTACGATTGACTTGGCGGACTAGAACAGCCATAACGGAAGTTAGGTACAATTGTGTTGCATCTGGTCTAATTCTGCTGATGTTATTTATTCAGCTATTACGGCATTATTATTGCCTGCCGAGTAGACTGAGTTCAAAATAATTCTCGGGTTTAACGTTTATATGAGCGTCTCTAGACGGGAATTGACAGCGCTGAACCCGGGACGGTGAAAGAACGACAGACGAGGGCACTGATGGTAATATAATAATAATTGTTGGGGTTTAGTGATATGATTATGAGAGACGCCGTAGTGAAGCGCTCCGGAAATTATGACCACCTGGGGGTCTTTAACATGCACCTAAAACTAAGTACACGGGCCTCTAGCATTCTCGCCTCCATCGAAAATGCGGCCGCCGCAGCTGGGATTCGATCCCGCGACCT
This sequence comes from Rhipicephalus sanguineus, assembly GCF_013339695.2. Lineage (NCBI taxonomy): Eukaryota > Metazoa > Arthropoda > Arachnida > Ixodida > Ixodidae > Rhipicephalus > Rhipicephalus sanguineus. The sequence continues at coordinate 5,426,740 of NC_051184.2, forward strand.
GTACCGCGCTGATGGTACCAACGGGCCCAGTTAGGCACACTCCTGCAGTCATATGAGCGTCTCGTTAGAGCATATTTTCATACGTAAAACTTATGAATAGCTATATGAATGGGGTGAACAACGTCGACTCAAGTCGACAACTGAACTGCAGGCGCAACTGTGCTAACAACACCGGCCGTTGTAATTGCAGGTACGACGGTGGATCAGTATGAAGAAGACACTACGGACGACTTCGACACCGAGACGACCGACGCCGCCGAAAACGGAATCGGGACGCGAGGTGTCGTCTTCGCCAAAGACGACATGAAAAGGAGGCTAGTCTGACAAATCCGCAGACAGACTTCGAGTCGAACTGAAACCGACCCAGCCTCAAGCGGACTGCACTTTACACATACTCCCGCGCACTCACACTACGACTTATTTTTTAGTCGTCTTGAAATGCTGTTATTCAACGAATGCGCCTTCAAAGTATACTATTATTTAAACACGCTTCTTTTCTTTTTATCGTTCACTATAATTGAATACACGAACGGTTGATACCAGTTTCCACTTTTCTTCATATTAGTGTGCGTCATTGAAATTGATGTAGTGCCGTACATTCGCCGCGGTAGTCTAGCGGTTGTGGTGCTTGACTGCTGACCCGAAAGTCGCGGGATCGAATCCCGGCCGCGGCGGCCGCATTTCGATGGAAGCCAAGCGCTAGAAGCCCGTGTATTTCGATTTAGGTGCACATTACAGAGCCCAGGCGGTAAAAATTTCGTGAGCACTCCACTTCGGCGTCCATCATAATCACATCGTGGTTTTGGGATGAAACCCGAATAATTGTTTCGATGCAGTGCCGTTAAGAGCCTATTCGGCTTGATTCGACATTTAACAGATGCGTCGATTGCGAAGAAGCGAACATACCTTCAAAACTTCATATGCTTCGCTACAACAGACTACGCAAATTCCTTCTGCAAAATTAAAACGTGCTTACCTTTCGTTTTCTGGTAAACGTGAAGAACGACGCGAAATTACACTGGGCGCCCATTACACCAAAGAGCTACGCACAGAATGAGCAGAGAAAAGCGTACTTCAGTGTCCGTTTAGTGGACTGCATAGAGTTTCTTACAGTTACCTAGAGGGAAAATTGGCGCTGCTAGCTGTTGTACGCATGGAAATGCTGGAATATGTGAGCTTCGGACTTGGCTCGGATTGGGTATCGTTCACGAAGAGCCCGGACACCTCGAAGACGCGTCTGGCTTCAACGCGTTCCTTGCGTCAAAATGGTTGATTTCGTACTCGAGGAGCACGTAGTAAGCTCTTTTTTTATCATTGCACAGAAACGAGTTTTATTTAACTTTGGAAACTTATGCGTTGATGTACAATTTTACGAAGCTTAAAAAGCATACGTAAAAAGTAACGAACGGCCGCTAAACTTGGAAGGCAGACGACCAGGCCAGCGTTCACTCTGCGACCGCTTGTCGTCCGTTTCTTTCTTTCGTTGGTTGGTTATGCCGTACAGGACAGTGGACTTTTATTCTAGAATATAATAAGCGTGAATAAGATCCGTTTATAAAAGTTTTGTTTTAGAGAATCTTTATTTGAGCAGTCGTATCCGCTTTTTAGCCGAAGCGTCGCTCAACACCAGCCAACACAAGCCTCGCAGACCCGTCATTCCTATCGCGGTAACGGCGCCCCCTTAAGAAATTTGCATAAACGGTGGCGCCAGGCTTCTCTCTAGGTATTATTGTGAGAAACTCAATGATGGACTGTTTGTTTCGACCGCCGCTGATTGGCCGGAGCTTGACGAGCAGTGCGTCCCGTGCTTCCGATTCTTCTTCTGCAACGTCATTTTGACGTCACGGAGCTTTCAAATTTTTCGACAAAAATGAGAAAAACGGAACGCACTTCAACTCCTAAGCGGTACGCAGTTTTGCGTGGCAAAACGCCCATATGATGGGTGATTTGGGCAAGCGTAATACCCCTTCTGCTGTAGTGCGTTTAGATGTATAAATACCATTGATAAAGGAAACACCCCTACGCCTATTGCTTCAGATCCGTAGAGGCCTGCAGTGTATACTGAAAAGGTGCCAAAGGTTACCCGCCATGATAGTTTAGCGGCTAAGGTGTAGAGATGCTAAGCCTGAAGACTACGGTTCGATTCCCTGTCATTTCTATGGGGTCGAAATGCAAAAACGCCAGTGTACTTACATTTCGGTACACGTTCAGGAACCGCAAGTAATCAGTATTATTCCGTAGCCTCTCTCTACGGCGTGCCTCATAATGACGTCGTGGTTCTGGCATGTAAAACCCCATAAAAATATTTCTTCAGGCCTGCCAAGGCCTCATTTCGTGCTAAAAAGGCGTTTAAGACTTACTGTGATGTGGTGGCCTGCAACGCACAGTTGCAGCTTTATCACTAATGATTGCATAAATAGAGCGGAAGGGACACAATAGCAAGGGACTGACGAGGACTGGCGCTGACTTTCAACTAAATTTTAGTAGCAGAAACATGAAAAAAAAAACAAGATATCGCACACGTGATCACACTAGAAGTCTGTGCGTGAGGTCAGGGATATACAAGAACAGTCCTCGTCAGTCCCTTGGGTTTTTTGTCCCTTCCGCGCTGTTTATGCAATCATGGAATATCGACTAGCCCGGTTATACGCCTTGTTTCAGTTTATCACGAAACAGGGGTATTCTGACACGGAAACCGCTGGAGCTTTTACGTAACAATCGGGTAACTAACTCACGATAATGTTATCTATTTATTTTATTTATTTAGAAATACCGTTAACCCTATCTTGAGGGTCATTACAGGGAGGTACGACACACTGTATCAACTAAATAGGCACATCGTTATACAACTTACAACAATAACTTAGACATACAGTTATACAAATATATAAAAGCTCTCTTACAACAAAACTACGAGACACATTTGAATTCCTGTAACAATAAGTCACATTCGGGATAATCGTTACGGTAAATCACATAAATGTACGTCAAGTAAGAGCATAAATTTATTAGCATCATTTGTATTTACTACATCACTCGGTAACCCATTCCATGCCTCAATTACTTCACGGAAGAAAGAATAATATAATAATATCTGGGGTTTAACATCCACAAACCACGATATGATTATGAGAGACGCCCTAGTGGAGGGCTCCGGAAATTTTGACCACCTGGGGTTCTTTAACGCGCACCTAAATCTAAGTACGCGGGCCTCAAACATTTTCGCCTCCATCAAAAATGCAGCCGCCGCGGCCGGGATTCCATCCCGCGACCTTCAGGGAAGAAAGAATGCCGGTACATCTTCGTTCGCGCTAAGTAAGACTGCAGTACTCGTCTATCATTTGCCCTCTAGCTTCCTTCCTAAGTAGTTGTAAGTAACCGGTTCTATTAATTTTGATAAAGGCGTTGAAGCATAACATGTAACCTGTAAATTTCATCGCAAACAGCCGTGGTGCGAACAATGGCTGGCTGTGAAAGAAATGAGTGGTAGGAATATTTTTTAAATCTGGGACATGGTTGAAGAGCGTTGTGAACGCTAACGACTGTAGCATCGGACGTATAATCGTCATGCGGGATTGTCCTCTCTCGGCTGTTACAAGGAGGCTAGCCAATCGAGAAATGATCGGTGTCCCTTGGTTGCGACGTCAACGCGGGCGTCAGCGTTAATCAGGCTGCCATCTCTCCTGACGACAACCAGTGCTGGGACGCCGGTGATGCGGTACTTGGTCCGTAGCTCCCTTGATTCGTGAAGGAAAATAAGAAAAAAAAAGTGAATATCGAAAATGAGGCTGAAGCTTCGTTTGAAATTGACCTTGTTCAAGTCCGATACGTTATTAATTAATGTTCTCAAAAAGATTAATAAAATTACCACCCCAAGATTAGAAAAGTATGCAGCAGGCTGGTTTTTTTACTTAGTATCGTGACTAAAGCTGGCACTCAGATTCTGTAAATACTGTTGATAGTTTTCAAGCATGCCAAATATTTTTAGTGTAAATGCATAGTTAGGCTCCTTGATGCTATGTAGTTAATTTGTTTTGTGAACTTTCTCAAAAATCTATGTTGATTCGGGGCTTCGTAACTCTGAAAGGAAGATTTATTGCAGTAGCGAAGACGACGAAGACTGTGCCGTTCTGTGTGCATGTTGTCCACTCTTTTGTCGATGTTGAAGACCTCGCATCTCAGTTTAAGTATAAGGCATGCATGGCAGCTGGGAAACTCAGTTTTTCAAATGGTCCCCTGTATTAAGCAATGGCTGTGTGGGCAATATATGCGTTGACTATGGCAGTCATTATTATTTAATGCCAAAGTGAAATCAAATAGCTTTTCAAGCCTAAGGAGCCGGACAACCCGGCAACTAAAATAGATACCTGGTGCTTAAGAAACGGGAACAGGGGTGCGCGTAGTTTGATGTGGACGAAATCAACTCTTCAGATTGAATAAATTTCAGCCTCCTTGATCCTACGCAATGCCTCTGGTTTGTGAACATTTTGCACATATGCATATGCGTATTATTTACGTACATATATGACAGCTGCTACACCTAAGATTTCGTAAATTAACCTCTGTACTAACCTTGAGTATTTGGCCATAGAGTTACTGGCTGTTTTAGTTACTAATCATTATTATTGAACGCCGAAACGAAATCAGATAGCTTTCGACGCGTATACAAATCCGCAATAGTTCGCAATGTCATTGCTATAAAAAAGGGCATAGTTTTGCTGCAAGAGCGAAGCAGCGAATGAGATAGCAACAAATTCGAACGTCATACGACATAAGGCAATCAGTATCCTTTAGTATCCGACCTGGCGTAACCCAGGCGTAGCTCGACAAAACGTTATCCGATTAACGTAAGCGTTTGTGTGAGTTGGTAATTCATAGTCAAGAAAATTTCAACAGCACGGAGAGACACGGAAAAGACGAAAAAATCAGTTGGAAGTCAGCGCTTGTCCGTGTCGGCTCCCTTTTCATCCGTTCGTGTTCTTCCGCGCTTTTGAAATTTTCTTGACGATGAAAACGTTAGCGTAAGGAAGAAAAAGCTTAAAATAACAGAGAGCTGAGCTAGTTGGTAAGTGTTTTGACACAAGTGTTCATGTTAAGCGTAAGGAAACGTGGCCTCTGAAGCAAATGAAGCTATCTATCGCTTCAACCCAAACATGGCCAGAACAACAGCGCAAGTACGAAGGTATAAGCCGTCCGCTAATCGCTGTCAAGGTAGCGCGCGCGCGATCGCGTCGGCAGCTCAAAGTACGCGCTTGCCGCCGGAGCCCGGCAGCCCTCCCCATTCCGAGCGACGGGAGACAACCGGCGCGTTTCCTATCCGCTTGACCAGCGATCCCGGGATGCTCTTGCACGCTTTCACTCGCACGCTTTCACTCGCACATAGAACGTAAGACGCGCGGGGTGATTTCATCGCCTTTGGACTTTGATACGGAACATCACGGCGGCGCCGACGGTGACAGAAAAAATGCACCTGAAGTGTCTTTATAACTGTTGTCGCAATAAAATGAAAGAACAAACGAAGAGGCTACCCCCTGATCTGACAGCCCCTATTATCGCTGGCAGCAAGTTAGAGTGTATTTAGATTTTAACTTACGTCAGTTCCGCTGTGTGTAATACAGGCCCGCAAGAAATTTTCACTTTGTTAAGTCACATTTGCGTGGAGCAAGTATTCTTGAGCATAGACTCTTTATTGGCACTTTATAGCCATGGTTGCATTACACAACTTTTAGCGCCGTTTCACATAGGCTCCACTTATTGGAACATCTCGATCTCGTTTCACATAGCTTCGGCCAATAAAGCTAAATATATCTGCAACAGAGACGTCACACTTTATTCTTATGCGAAACTAAATTAAGTGTGATGTACCGGACGTTCCTGTGAAGTGTACTAAAATATACCTGGTGGCCGCTCCTGGTACAGCACACAGGGACGTGTGACAAGGCTGAGTCCTCCGGAAAAAAACCAGACTGAGAGGCTTGTCTTATTGTGCTATTTAAATAAATGTACTATAAGTGTAGAGATTTTCCTCGTGTGTGCTACAAAATCTCTAGTGATTGCCTTTTGGTACAGTACGCTGGAGTATAGGCTTGAGCCCTCCAGAAGGACTGACAGAATTGCCAGTCGTACTATTAAAACAATCCAACCTCATTCTTTCAGTCGAATTTGTTCGCATTATGCGAAACGATCAAACAGCACTGTTACGACGAGTGAGCCTTTGTCTGATACACAAAGACTATAATGTGAACTAGAGGTGTGCACGGGCTCCGGGTAGCCCGAAAGCCCGAGCCCGACCCGGCCCGCGGGCCGGGCTCGGGCGGGCCGACGTATTTTCACCTCGGGCCCGGGCCAGGCTCGGGCTACTTGCAGTTTTATCGGGCCGGGCTCGGGCCCGGCGCAAAGCCCGACTCAAGCCCGAAATATAGAGAATGAGCGGGAATTGTTTTCCAGCACGCATGCAGCGCCTTTTCCGCGACCGCCCTTTACCGCTTTTCCTTTCCATTCGCTACTTTAAACAAAAGGGGAGCAGGTAAAGCACTGCCTCTGTTGCAGTCCGACAAACAGAAAAGTAACACCACCTGAGGTAGTAATGGCGCCACGCGACTGTTCGCGTTAGATATGAGTGAAAATGCACGCGACAGCGACCCGACGTAGATCGCCTTCGTGTAAGCTGACGCTTGCATGGGCATACCCCATACACGTGACGGCTTTGGCGAGCGAACTCCATTGTTGCTGGTATGAGGCTGTCTACTTGTAATTTGTAAATATGTGTAATAGAGACTGTTCGTCGTGTGTCGTTTGATCATATTCGATATGCTCAATAAAATGCCAAATTACCGGAAAACGATGTTTTGTTTTCGCAGCGAACCTTCAAAAAGCCGGGCCGGGCCGGGCCCGGGATTGTGTTTTCGTACGTCGGGCCGGGCCTGGCGGGCTCGCAGCCCTTTGCTGTCGGGCTCGGGCGGGCTTTCGACAAAGTCAGCGGGCCCGGGCCGGGCTCGGGCTCGGAAATACGGCCCGTGCACAGCTCTAATGTGAACCGTTCTTCTGAAAGGCCAATTTAATACTACGCCGATAGAACGAGTCATCTCGTACAGATCATCAACGCAAAATTCCTCTTTCATGCCAGGAAGAGCTAACGAGTGGAACCACATTCCCGCCTCAATTATTACCATATCCGATGCAACAAGTTAAAAAAAAACAGTGACTAATCATTCCCGCTTATTTGTTAATGATTTCGGGCCTAGAGATTACGGAAATAAAAGAATTTAAGCAGATACTTCCTGCTGGTGAAATGTCATATATAGCGTAAGCATTATTTCGAATTAAATCATTTAACCAGCATGTGCAAACACTGGCCGACATAAGCCATCATCAGCCGATATTACCCTTCATTACGGCTACACCAGCAGACATTAACTAAAATGTGCGCACTGCTGAAAGTATGCGGGTAGATGTGGTAGGGCAGGGGCATGTAGTACGAGAGTAAGTAGGGTAAGTCAGGAGCTCGCACTATGCGTGTAGATACGGTAGGCCAGTACACCCGTCAGCATCGCTCCGAACATCTCCAGGATCGGCCAACTTATTATGTCACAGAGGAACGGTGGGACCGCCGCGGACATTGGTAGTAAGTTAGTAACCAGTGCAAAAATATACACATGCACCATATAGACAACCACGGAATAAAAGCCTACTCACTGCCGGAGCGGGTCCCCGAACTTGACGGCGAACCAGTTGGCGTGGCTCTGGCGCATGAAGTGAATCATGGCGAAGATGGAGCGGTCGGACGAGACGAACACCACCTCAACGTTGGGGCTCTTGTTCTGCCGGTAAGCCTCGGCCAGCACCGGGGTGAACATGCGGCACCCGGGACACCAGCCGGCCGAGAAGTACAGGGCCAACACGCTGGTCTCCTTCAGAACGTCATCGGCAGCATGCTGGCTGCCGTCCTTGCGAAGCAGCGTCTTGCCCTTGAACATGTCCATCAGCATCGATCTGCAGGGGGCGTGTCGAAGAAAGTCGGAAACGGGCACAGGAAGGAGTCAGACGTGCATTATAGAATTGCGCGTAAAACACAGGGATACAGCCTAGTCAGACGAAACAAGCGCATGACCAGATGTATCGATGGTAGCGATATGGTACTGTAAAGTACCATATCGGGGGTACCACGTAAAGTACCACGCAGCAGAATTGTTTAAAAAGCACCGCATCATTCAGGTTCCATCAATGGTTCCACAAACTTTGTCGTTTATATAAATTCGGTTTATTGAAAAATAATGATACCGTTACAAGACTGGCGAGGTCAGAGAAAGACTTTCCTGCTTATAATGTATGTCATGCTGAAAAGTGGTATATATAAAATGCAGAGCAAGTTACGGAAATCAAATGTTAAAATTTCAACTGCCTACACTTCTAAAACACATAATAAAGGAACTTCACATTAACACATGTAGTATATCACCAAAAGAACTGCGTTCAGTGTTGAGTGATTTGATATGGTGACTGCCTTTTTCTATGTCTGCATTGCGGTCTTTTTCTTTTGTAACCACATTTGTGAAACTCATACATATTTATCGTAGTAGGTTGTACTCCCTCAACAGCACGCTTCTTTGCTATCCTGTGTACTAAGTGGTCAGGGCGCCTCAAGCAGTTCTAACAGCCTTTAGCTGTCCTCGTCGTAACATACTCTTGTTGCGGAATAAAGTTTCAATCTCAATTTAAATTTCAATGTTTATATGTTGTCCTCCTTCAAATAAACGTCAGTTGAAAGTTAGAGCTTGATTCGTCCGTCTAGCCTGTGTGCCTGTGTTTTACGCGCTGTTCTACAATGCACTGATAACTAGCTCTGCTTTCTAACTGAGAGTAAGACATGATCAAGAATTCGACGAAAGGTCGTGTGGTTAGGCAGCATGCTGCAAATGAAAATTTCGGTCACTGACAAAAGCGAAAACGATTATATTTGACGTATCAGATTCCGTACGGATTCATTGTTCACAATATTTTTTGTAAGTGATAGCAAGGATCTTTAACAAAGAAGCCATACTGGTTCGGAAACGTCATCTTATTATTTTGATTTGGTCAGTGGCTGTTACTTACTGTCGCAACAGATAACACAGCAGCCCCTCGCGAGGGAATTTTACAGCAGCAAGTAAATATAATACTGCGTCTCTGGCTAAGGCAAAGGTCCTCAAGTGAGCGGTAAGTTTTTTGTGTGGCCAGCACTGTGTTCCTTGACATATATATATATACTAATCGCCAGGTAAGCAAGTTATCTGCGCAGTATACCGGTAATGTGGTAAATCTTTTTGTTGCTTTGTGCGCCCAATGCACCGCTATAATCTTAGCATACGCGCAAGCTGTTGATGCCCCGGAGCGCACATATTAACAAAAGTATGCTTTAGAAGCAATATTTCAAGCCCCAAGAGAATATGGCTCATGCTCACGTTTCTTCGCTTATAACTTCGCCATCTGATGATTTGCTGAACGCCGCTCACGTTATCAAATAATGAAAGCTGGCTTTAGTGCAGCGACGCAGCGCAGATATGTATTCCGCTAAGTAAATATCTTACCTGAAGGTAGTTCTCACGAAAATCTGAGAAAACCAGGGCTCACTAGATCCTCTTCTTCGTCCTTTCTTATTTTAACGTACTGTCCCAAACATCGCTTGCACAAGCGAGGCTTTTCGCAGTTTATACGCAGACGAGAATAACGAAATAAAAGTTTCTATGAAGACCTAAATAGCGCGCGACCTAAATAGTGTTGGGGGGCGATCGGAGATCTCTGTTCTGCGCCGTTCGTTCGCGTTCGTTCTGATGATCGCACGCGATTGGCTGAAGCCGGACAACTCGCGCCACTCTAAGGGGCGTGGCCATTTCTTTTTTTTTCCTTGATGTTTTCTTTTTTGGTGACGTCATGCCGCGTCATAACGAGCATGTCGTCTGCTAAAAGTGAACGGAGAGCGAGCCCGTTCGCTCGCGTTCTCTCGAGCGAACAACGGCGTCGCACTGCATGTATTTCGAGTGATGCGGCGGTTGCGGCTGCCGCAACAGCTGATTTTGAGAAAATGGCGCTTGCAACGGTGCTTCCTTGCTACGTTGGCGTTTCTCGAAGCAGATGCAGAATGGTAGGAGGTGCGAAATGCGTTTGAAGAGATGAGAGAGTGTGAATTCCGGCGTCGCTTTCGTTTCTCGAAACGTACTGTACCTTGGTTGTGCGACGATCTCGGCCCCGTCATCGGGTGCCAACGAACCAGTGGGATTTAAACAGAGCGGAAGGCGTTGTGCGCGCTGAGATTTTTGCGATCGGATGCTTCCAGCGAGCTGTCGGCTGCGAGGAATTCAGCGGCCTGTCGCAGTCGTCCGCCAGGAACACGCCATTACTGTCGTTCGCGGGCAAAAACGGTGGGTGGCCTTTTCCGGCGACCGCAGACGCGAAGAGCGAACAAAGGCGGCGTTCGCGCGGCTCGGGCAGGTTCCCGTTGTGGTCGGGTGCGTGGATGGTACGCTCATCGCAATCCCGAAGCCCCATGGCCTGAGCTCCGCGGACACGACGCATTACATGTCGGGGAAGGGACTCTACGCATTCAACACCATGATCGTGAGTATTATTCATGCATTGTATGCGTAGCGAATTGTTTCATTTATATCGCTTAAACTTTCCGCTTTACTGAGGCTGTTGCAACTGAGTATAAGTGGGAGCGGTATTTTCGATCTATCCAGAACGGGAATTGGTTCGTTTCAGGGCACTTCGCTTAGGATAAGCGATGAAATCATGTGACGCGGAGTACACTTTGGTTCAGCGGCCTGCACAGTGCATAATATTACCGTTGCTCGTTCGCCATGTGTACCCGAAGCTTGATTCTCGATTTGTATTTGTTGAGATTAGCGCTCCCAGAATGTGCCGTAGTATGTCCTTATTGTTCATTGTCGTGATGGACGTTACATGGATCAATACATGGATGGATGAATAAACTTTATTTCGGTCCCTCGGAACGCGCCCTAGCACGTACATTAAATACGCATTGTTTCATAACCCTTTTTTCAGTCGAAGTTTTTCGTGTTGTAGATATTTTGTGATACATTGCCTTAAACATACAGCAGTAATTTGGTTAAAAGGCTTTGGTGGCTGGAAGATGGGTTGTTCCAAGCAGTAAACATGCAGACTACCCTTTGACACTGCATTGTCCTCGTGTTAGAACTTATGGTACAAGTCCTACCCTGTCGATGATTTGTCCATAGCTATGTTTCAACAGTCAGTAACAGTGAAGACAGATGTAGTTACATTAACATAATACCCAACATTGTACCCAAGGTCATTTATGGGTACAATTTTGACTGAATTGAATTCTGCAGACATGTGATGCCGACCTCTGGATGTCAGTCCATGTTTCCTGGGGTCATGTCATGACTAGTGGGTATGGCGGGGGAGCCCTCTCCGTCAGCACCTGGAAGCAAAACTTCGGCTTGCTTGGTAAGTGCTGTCAATGCTTGCCATATTCAAGACGTTATCACTACAGCTGTCACGCCGACCTCGTGCAGGAGACTCCAGCTATACATTAGAATCGTGGTTCCTGACACCAGTGCCCGGACGACCAGCTCGTGGCACCCCTGATAACCACAACAAGGCCCACACCGCCATGCGCAATGTTGTGGAGTGGTGCATCGCTGTAAGCTTGTGCACAGCTGCTCAAGCATCATTGCTGCTTGTGCAGCTCTGCACGACATTGCGTTGGCGGCACATGAGCCTGTTCTCGAAGGAAACGATGACGACACCGACGATGCTGACTGCTGCCAGCAGCAGCTGAGCTACCACCACCACCACCACCACCACCACAACGGGAGCCAGCAGCAGCGCAACCGTGTAGTGAACCTGTTTCGAGAACCACAGGGCCTGCATGCTTGAGCACCTGCGCAGAGTACGCCGCCGCCTGCAACGACCTCGGCAGCATTGTGTGGTGCGTGTTTGTCTTTGTTCATTGTGTTTGTCACTGTGTTTTTTTTTTTACTACACTTCAAATGTTTGCTACACATATCAACGAAACAGCGTTCTCCTATCAATGAATAACCCCCTTGAATAGGTTGGCAAAAAATGTGAAGCTCACCCTGACTCACTCGTGAAATATATTTTGCTCTTGGGGCTCACTCGAACTCAGACTCACCAAAATTTTCCTCAAGCGGATTCACTTGGACTCAGGCTCACTAAAATGTTTTCACCCGGACTCGAACTCACCAATGTATTACTCACTTGGACTCACAGCTCGATCTGAATCTGAGTGAGTCGACTCATGCGTGAGTTTGCCGACCTATGCCCCCTTGTCACACAACGCCATGCTGATGAAATACTTCGACCAGGTTGTAAAATATGGCGCTTCACACTAAGCACAAGTGAGAGCTCAACTGTGAATGGCACATGGTGCCATTCACAGCCAAAGTGGTAACCGGAAAAGGCTGTTTGAATCAGGACAGCAAGATGCGGTAGCTTTAGTGCAACAAGAATCGTGCTTGTAAATGAAGTGAACAACAAGGGTGGTGTCAGAATTGAAATTTTATTACAAGTACCACGAGCAATGCACATAAAAAGCAAAATAAATAAATATCCTTTAAATTTAATGCCAAGGAAAAGAATATAAAAATAGCTTCCTTTTATAGTATACAAATGGAGTTATTACAAAGTGCCTGCTGCTCCTCTGCAACAACACACGCGTCTCGCAGCACGAAAGTCATTGTATTACATGAAAACAAGGCAGAGTCGAACCGGTATTAATTGAACTCGCTAAAAAATGCAAGTTGTTGGTTGCTGATATGTCTTCCTCTATTATTGATTTCTGTTTGTACCCAATCCTGTTATCTAAACACTTCTAAGCAACAGAACACGTATTCGTCAACTATTTTTTGGTCTTGTAATATTTCAAAATTGTTGTGCAACCTAGACCATTCACAAACGCTTTTCTTTTTTTCTAGGATGTATAAAAATCGATAGAAAACGTACAGTGTGCCACAATATTCTACACGTATACACTATAAACATAAAGATACACTACAGTGCACTATGTGCATATACTACAAAATTGCTCAATGCATGACTTTGTATAATGAGATTTTAAAAAATGACATGGCAAAACATGATTTATAAATGAAACCACACTGTGCTATGCACATGTACTACAAAACTGCTGAATGCATCACCTCGCACGATGAGATTAAAAAGAAATGACATCGCAGGACACGATTTACCATTGAGCTACACTTTACTATGTACAATGAAACAGCACATCAGTGCTTCTGATATGCAGAAAAAGAAAATTAACTGAAAGAAAATTGCAGGGCACCATTGAAGCAAACCAGCGTATCATAGCTCGTGATGTGAACAAAAATAAATCTACATATATGTACAACTAGTCTTTACAAATCACTGTGCAGGTGCCTTCCGCTGCAATGAGGGCCCGGGCGAGGGTACCAACGCCTTGCAATTCGTGGACCACGTCACCGAGAAGTTGAACCTGGCGCAGCTTTCCAATGATGCCTGGCCCTGCCGCCCTGGTGTTTGCGGCTAGTAACTCCAGCGCCTCGGCCTGCCGGTTGCCCCCATCTCGCAGCTGCGGCATGAGCTGGAAACCAAGAAATGTGTTGCCATTATCATCTATAAATTTCCTGCTACCGACTCTTCGATGGAAGCTTCTGTTCGTGAAGAATTTCAGTGTGTGCAACAATTTCCTCTCTGTTGAAAATCCACTGACCCAACGGCATCCATGAATGGTGCTTGGTTCACCGCACAACCAACGCACTTCGTTTGGACAGACCAAAGCGGTGCCGGAATTCATTTTCGCTCATCTCATCAAACGCATCTCACGCCTCTAACCACCTCTGCATGAGAAGCAACCAAACAGCCCTTTTCAGGGCTACACAATCGTTTGCTCGGCTTTACGCGATGACTGACACAATCTCCTTCCGAAACCCTAGCTGCTGCAGTATGCAAAACATACAGCAAGCAGGTGTAACACAGGTGCAAACATGTGCATTTGTGTATGATGGCTATGTGAAAAAGTTATATAACGAGCTTGCTTTTTGAACAGTATATTTAGCAATAGCACATTTTCAGTTTCACTTTTGAAGCAATTGACAAAATAGGGAAACATTTCAAGATGTTGAACATTTTTGCAATGCTACCTTTTTGCTACATTTCACCATAACTGCAAGGCACGACACCTGTTTATTCCATCTGACAGTTATGCATACAACTAGCTCCTGCAACCGTTTGCCAAATTTTTTTTGTGCAGCCTTTTGTCTTTATGCCCACAGATGTCATCTCTTCACAAACATATGCCTGCACGCATGAGCATCACCTGTGAGCATACAACACCATCTACAGTTAATCAAAAACATCAGCGAAACTTACGAGTTGGGGCACGGGAAAGATCCTGGGCCACATCCTCTTCAGCCACACCAGTAGCAGCTGGAGCAGGGCTCACCTGTTATAGTAAGAAGTTTCTTGATTGACACACCGAGTGCAATAAGAAGTATGGAGTGGAAGTGGACAATAGCAATGTTTTTTTAGAATGCTTCAACAGCGGCATGCTATGACACACAGACTTCGGAGAGAGTGGTGGAGGGAGGCAAGCCTACTGGCTACGCACCTCACTCGACTCGAGGGTCTGAGAAATGGGTTGTAACATGTAGGGTGCTCCAATGAGCTTCAAAATATAGTTCGCGGCTGTTCTTTGGTCATCACCGCAAATGTGGCTGTTTCGCGTTCTGTTCTGGGCGGCGCAACGTGTTAGCACCTCAGCTAACGCGGCGGCCGGGTGATCCACTCGATATTGTTTGAAAAAGTAAAACTAACAGCGCGTAATGGCTCGAAACAAACGAGCCCACTTGTTCGCAGCATACAAGTAACAATGATATTCTAAGCCAGTGCTTACCGATTCAGACCAATGGGCCTCGCACACTCGTCCCTGTCAAGCACGACGCGGCCGCGGTAATCCGAAATCTGGCCGCCTCGGGTGCCGCTGTAAAGCACAAGCGGGACGTGTAAGATGACCGACCACAATACAATTGTGCTCGCACTCACCTCTGCTGCCCTCGGAGTTTACGCGCAGGGACTTCTTCGTTCAAAAGCGCTACTGGCTCCTGCCACATGTCGTCCCGGTCCTCCCTCGTGAACGACGGCTCCAGCGGGCACGACAGCGTCGCGATCTGTGGGTGCTCTTTCACAAAAGCCAGCAGAAGCTCCTTTTGACGATCCGACACCCGAGAACCAACGCAGACGTTGTGATCGGACGACATTTTGAAACTGCGTTAGCCGCTACTTTTCTCTTTTTTTTTTTCGCGTGCGCGACACCATCTAGCGACGACGTCAAAAAAAACTAACATTATTAAATATCATCACTCAAAGCTGTTGCTGTTTGAAAGAGTGTTTGAGCTTGAGAAGCAAAAACAATAATTTTCTGTAAAGTAATTATATTTATTAAAAGGCGAGAAACGCTTCACGGTCTCTGTGCCGACGTCACAGGATGCGCGTCTACTTCCGGAAAGCCGTCCGCTTCACGATTGGCTGTTCTCTTCCTCTCGGCGGTTCTAGGCGGGAGAGCTGCGCCTCCTCTCACTTCTGTGACGTAGGCACCGCAGAACGAACGCGAACGAACAGAGATCTCCGATCGCCCCCTAGGCTAGTGTAGCGGAGCCCAATTCGGTAACGTCGGCTTGCGGGCCAAAATCCAAATCGATAGCACACAATGTAACAGTGTTCTCATATTCTACAGCGAAGACCTAAAGGATGACAGCAGCACTTATGACCTTGTCGTATTCAAACTTGTAAGAAAAAAAAGAACGACATTCCATGGTATTGGATCATGTGTCACGGAGGTGTCAATCATCCCAGGATCATCATCATCATGGAATTGTTGCTCGTTAAGTCTCTAGATCTTCTCCTAGATTTCTCACTTTTACCTAAGAAGCGACAACTGCCTCCTCTCCCGACCCTTTCTCACGCGCCGCCCAAAGTTCTATAAACGTTGGCGCAACCGACGTCTGGCGCCATGCTCTTCCTAACCTAGAAGATTTACAAAGCCACATACGTTTAAGTACATTAGCCTCGCACCTTTCAGCGGACAATATGCGAACGCGACGCACATTTGTCCCCCTGCTAATGCCCCGTGATTGGCGAGCGAGAGACGCCTCCCTCGCTGTTTCACCACGCGGTGGAAAAGAGTTAGGAAATACATGGCTACCGAAAACGAGCATTACACAATGAGATTTGTCCTGAAGGGCCCGCGGCAACGAGGAAGAGTGTGCAACGAATTTTGTTGGCTTTCCTGCGAGACACTGGGCTGTTCGGCACTTGGTGACATACCCCTACAATTCAGGAGATGCTCAGGCGGAACAATTGCCGGCCATGCAGGCCAGGCTAACCCCGCCTGCTGCAACATCACCACCACCACCACCACCACCACCTTGTCGCCACTGAACAACGAAGTGAAAAAAAATCTAGGATCAGCATACGGCGCCGACTTCCTGGTGGGCAAATAACCGGGAAGTCAGCTTTCACGTCGAACGACCAGATTTATTTTTCCCATCTGCGCTTCTACGGCCGTACGTCGACAAGGCGGGTGACAAAGTGAAAATAAAAAAACATCTAGGGACTTTGGTTGCTCGTAGCCGCGAGGTTCTCGACTATGAGGTGAAGAAGAAGCTCTTGGGGTTTAGGCCAAGGATTAAGTAGCTGTTTTTGGTTTTTTATTGTCCTTTCATTATTTCTCACAGTGCAATAGTTGTTTTATAAGTGTTTTTTGTGCAGATCAGACCAGACAGGATGCCTTTTTCTTCGCCTGGGCCAGGGACTTTCCTCTGGTCTGCTTCTATTCCTCCGCAGGAGTTACCAGTAGATCTTTTCTTGCGCAACGGCATCTCATCCGTTCCAGTGGCTCTAGTCCCTACCAATGACGGCTTCATTCGGATGAAGAACCCGAAAGCCATTCAGACGGAACTGCGGTCGGCAACGGCCCATTTCCAGTGCATAACAGAGGTCCGCCAGTTCGGCAGAGGGGGTATACTCTGCTTTTCCCCAGACCAGTCCTGTGTGCAAGATCTTCTAAAGTGCACGATGTTTGCATCCAACCCGGTGAGCGTGTTCATACCGCCACACTTAGCATGCACCAGAGGTCTAGTCCGTGGCGTTGATGCCAACATGACACCATCTGAAGTACTAGAATTGTTTTCTCCAGCAGGTGTTATTTCAGTGTACCGATGCGGACGTGTGGTTGACAAGAACAAAATACCAACGGAGTCCGTCATAGTGACATTTGCAGGGTCAGTGCGGCCATCAGAAATTAAGGCATGGCCTCTAATTTACAGAGTCGAACCTCTTTCCCCTCGCCCTCTCCAATGCGTAAAGTGCTGGCGTTATGGGCACACCATAAAAGGTTGCAGGTCCGCTGTCAGGTGTAGAGTATGTGGGGAGGATCATAATGCTAGTGAGTGTCAAAGCAAGGAAGAAAGGTGTTGCCTATGTAACGAACCTCATGCTGCAGATTGTTCAAGCTGTTCTGCAAAGGCACGTGAGCTGCAAGTTCTCGAGATAACTGAACGAAGACGCTGTTCTCGTAAGGAAGCAATAGCTGAAATACAGACACGCACACAAGGTTATGCTGGTGTTACAGCCCGCCATATTCCATCAATGGAAGCGTCTCTCTCCGTTTCAATGGCGGAAGCTATCGAGAAGGCAATGGAAAAGGCAATGGAAAAGGCAATGGAACGTCTCGCTGGGAACCTTTGTGAGTCATTAGCCCAAATACTAACGAACCAGATGGCCCAAATATTAGGCTCAGCGGATAATTTGAGCCTCACACCTCAAAATAGTGAGCGTTCAGGACCTTCAAAGGAGGCAGTCTCTGATGTCTCCTCTCAAGGTGTTCAGTCTGTAGGTGCATCTGCGGAAGCCAGACCGTATCAAAGGGAGGTTATCGGAGATGACGGGCAGGACTCAGATGAGATGGAGACGGATCCCCGATCGCTAAAGCGCCCTCGATCCCCTTTAGCTAAAAAAGGTACTACACCAATCAACTCAAAGACTAAAAAGTACCAGAATGATACCCTGTCTAAAGCCGATTTTCTAAAAGAAAGTATCTTAAGCAAGGCAGTAGCCGAGTCCATCTTAGCGAAACCATAGGGTCACTTAAAATTCTTCACTGGAATTGCCGATCCATTCACTCAGCTGTAACTGATTTGATATATTTGGCATCGAAATTCACTCCAGATATCATTGCTCTACAAGAAACCTGGCTTTCAATGAATCAGTCTTTTCGATTAAATAGATTCAGATCTTTCCGGCTAGATCGCCCTTCGAAAGGCGGAGGTCTGGCATTTTTTATCAATAATAGAATAAGTCTCAAGGCGAAAATTGCATATAAGCATATGTCACCCGAAAGCGAAATTTTTGCTCTGGAAATAACGTTGCCAGGATGCCAGCCCCTCTTGTTAGTCAATGCGTACTTCCCTTCAGGTGTGCAAGAAACTCAATGCTTGGACGCCGCAGTAACATCTATTTGTAAGGATAAAATTGTGGTGGGCGATTTTAACTCGCACCATACGTGCTGGGGTTTTCGCACTGATCGCTGTGGTAAACGATTGTGGGAGTGGACAGCAGATAACAATCTGCGTTGCCTGAATTCGCGAACGCCTACATTTATTAGTCATCGATCTCGCTCAGCCTTGGATGTAAGCTTTGTGAGTTCGTCACTCACTAGTGTATCATGGACAGCCTTGGAGTGTGCCACCAACAGCGATCACTTGCCAGTGATGTTTGAGATTGTTTGCACAATAACACCGTCATGTTCTCAGACTCGAGTATTTATTAATTATAGCAAATTTAAAAAAGATCTAGAAACTGCTTTGACCACCCATACTGAAGAACGAGAAGACACAAAAGCTATGAGACTAAGTGCATTGATAAAAAGAGCGTACAAAAAGGCAGAATTTGTTGTCGAAACTGTAAAGAGTACCGCCCATAGTCCTTGGTGGAATTCAGACTGTGCACGTGATTTCCGACGACGACAGGCAGCTTGGAAAAAACTTCTGTATAACCAGTGCCCCCAAAATTGGTCTGATTACAAGTTTTACGCTGCAAATTTTAAACGCACAGTTTCTTTAGCTAAAGAGGAATATGAGAGGAAACACTATGATTACCTGTCAAAACCTAAGAATAAAAATGCGCTGTTTAGATTTATGAGATTACGTAAAATTCTGCCATCTCCAACTAACATAGATTATGAAATTATGTCGTCAGAGGAAATGAAGAAATCTTTGGAAGTTATAGGTAGAGGACTGGAGTGTCGATTTACATCAACTAAGCCGTACAGTTTGCAAATACCAGCGTTAATGACAGATTTTGCCAAAGTTACATTGGAAGAATTGGCTCAGGTGATTCAAGATTTGCCCTCGTCAGCTCCAGGTCCGGACGGAATTACAGTTAATATGATAAAAATACTATTCAAATTGTCACCATGTGACCTCCTAAACACTGTGAATTATTCGTTAAATTACACCTGGATTCCGTACGATTGGAAACTAGCTAAAATAATTCCGATAGAAAAACGACCAGGATTAGGCTATAACATAGAAAATATACGACCTATTTCTCTTACATCGAATATGGTAAAACTCATAGAAAGGGTGTTACATAAAAGAATTACAGTCTGGCTGGCAGAAAACGTAGTACTAAATCCAAATCAAACTGGTTTTAGAGCAGAGTGCTCAATATGGTGCGCACACGCAGATTTAGAAAGCCGCATTCAACTTGCTCGAAAAAGAAGGCAACACGCTGCTCTAGTGACACTAGATATAGCCAAAGCATATGACAGTGTGGAACATTCAGTATTATTAGACATCTTACAGAGCCACAATCTACCACAATATATGATTGCATGGCTGAGGGAATTTTTGAAGGCTAGAGAATTTTATTGTTTTAAGGATGGAAGCGCATCGTCAAAGTTTAAACAGACTCGCGGAGTCCCCCAAGGAGCAGTCTTGTCTCCTGTATTATTTAACATATTAATGAGCTCAATCCCCACTTGCCAGGACGTGCAAACATATATTTATGCAGACGATATTGCATTCTTCGCGGCAGATAGTGACATTCATTCTTTATATCAAAAATTGCAGACATATATAAATATGCTAGAGATATGGCTAGAGGCAATTTGCATGACCTTAAATGTAAATAAAAGCGCACTGTTAATATTTCCATTAACAGACCCCATCTCAATTTCAATATGTTATAAACAAGAGCCCATTCCACAGGTTGAGTCGCTTAAATATTTGGGGATAATTTATAATGGCAAGCTAAACTGGACTCCTCACATAGAAAGCATTGCATCTAAGGCACAAAGTGCCTTAGGCATACTACGCAGACTGAGCAGCAGACGATATGGATTACGTAGGGACACAATGGTGATGATATATAAAATGTACATGCGCCCAATATTAGAATTTGGGTGTGTATTGTTCTCAGGTGGCCCTGCTTACAAAATTAAGCCTTTGATTCTGCTGGAGCGAGAAGCCTTGCGATTATGTCTAGGGCTCCCTAGGTTTGTAGCTAACAATGTTATGTACCAGGAAGCTAGATTGCCAACATTGCCTTGTCGATTCCGCATCCTAACGGTGCAGGCATTTTTAAAATTTTATAGCTATCCATTAAGACGATCTGAATATGCTTTTATAAAAAACCAAGACTCCTTTTTTCTTGCTCATTGGCCACGTTTTCATACACCACAGATTATTTTTGTTCAGAAGCAGCTAGACCGGATAAACGTGAAAATTCGAGATGTGCCTGCAGCAAATGTGTCCAATCAGAATCTAAAGATAGAATATGATGAGATTTTCCCCCCTAAACCTAAATTTCAACCATACAGGGTATTAAATAGCCGGCTACAAGATTACCTTGCACACGTGGAAACAAATAATGTAGTAGCCACAGACGCTTCAGTAATAGACGAAAAGGCAGGAGTAGGCATTTACTCCCCTTCGCTTGGTTGGTCATTTTCATTAAGACTACCGGACTTCACCCCCATTTTTGAAGCTGAACTCTTGGCAATTATTCTAGCCCTGCGTAAATTAGATTTGAACGCCCATAGCGCAATAATAATAACAGACTCCATGTCAGTATGCACGTCCCTTACAGCTTCATCAAAATCAACTGCCCTAAAGACGTTCCTGACGCTAATTCCTCCACAGCTGAAGCTCTTAAAATTATTATGGGTGCCT
Source organism: Rhipicephalus sanguineus (assembly GCF_013339695.2). Taxonomy (NCBI): domain Eukaryota; kingdom Metazoa; phylum Arthropoda; class Arachnida; order Ixodida; family Ixodidae; genus Rhipicephalus; species Rhipicephalus sanguineus. The sequence goes on from NC_051184.2 coordinate 5,447,991, forward strand.
GGCCACTCTGGATTAGAATTAAATGAAATGGCCGACTCACTAGCGCGAGCTGCATTGAATGGCCCAGTTGTTCCTGTCCTTCCTGTAGTGGCCAGTATAACTGCGATTAGATAAAGAAAATTTGCACTTCGTGCAGACGCCATAGAATCAATAACAGCTAGGACAGAATTTAGTCATTTAAAATTTCCGTGGAAGATCCAATGGTGTCCTACTAGACAATTGGAAGTATTAGTAACTAGACTACGATGTCGTGTGCCCCCGTTAAATCTATATTCACACAGGGCTGGTCTGGCGGTATCGCCCCTATGTCACTTTTGTTTAGAAATAGAATCAATAGAGCACTACTTTTTATCATGTCGCAGATACAGATTACTCAGAAAAAGACTTCTTGATAGCCCATTCGCTAACCTGGGGCTGCAATTCACAATTGACAATGTTCTTACCTTCGGTGCTTCAACTCTGGGCTTCAGCCACAGAAATGCGTTTGATGCCGTGTGTAGCTACCTTCAAGAAACAAAACGAATACGGCTTTAAATTTCCGCTTGTATAAGTATTATTATAACAAAAAAAGTTTTGATATTATTTTCATTATTATTGTGCTTCTTCTTCTTATTATTTTTATTCTAATTCCTATTCGGAACAATGATTAAAGTGTCTGATCTGTATGTTTAAAAAACTATTATTGCACTCTTTCATTGATGCGTACGTGTTTTTTTGTATATGCATTGCTATTATTTATTTATTTATTTATTCTTTTTATTGGCATCAGCATTCAATACTCAAAATATTATTTTAAAAAATTTTTTTGTAAGACAACTTCTTGGCCAATCCCCCTGAGTGGGTATGAGCCATGCAGTAGAGGACACTACTACTACTACTACTGCTCGGGTGGATTTGTGCAAACGTTCTTACAATGATCCCTCAGGGACGACATGCAGGCGATGAAGACCGCTACCGTATGTCTCAGCCTCAACATACGAGCAGTAGCAGCCACCCAGGCGATGTGTGGCAACACCGTCCGGCGTACTCTCTTGTTACGCAGCCTCGTCCAGTGGTACCTACGTCGAGAACCGCCGCACGGTGAGCCACATCCCAAGTTCATGCTTAATTGGCACGTGACTTAGCAAGCGGCTTTGAAAGCCTCAACTGCCTTCGTGATCGGCCCATCTTTTTCTTCAGTCAACGGATATCGCATCCAGTTACAGAAGAGGTCAAGGAAATCACTGTCTTAAACAAAACATTCAATAAGCTAGGGCTCTCGGAACTGTATATTGTGGCCACCCAGCCGTATGCATGCTACTTCATGGTGCAGGTACCCGCTACGTCTTGCTTCAAGTCCTTATGCCGAGGTTGTCCTCGCACCTCCGCTCGTGTCACCTCGTAAGCAGGGAGCCCTGGTCGATCCATCTGCCGTGTACCCTTGTGGAAGCTACGAGGCTTACATAGAGGCTAAGAAGAGGTAAGCACGATGTTACTTTAAGGGTGGCATGCAGTCATGCTTATCGGAAGCGAACTTGGACAGGGTGCTTTCAGGAGTGTAGCCATTTTTTATACAGGTTCGTGCTTGTGTTTGCATGTTTGCTCATATATATACGCATAGAAAACACATAGAAAATGCAGTATGTAGAAACTTCAGGGAGGGGGAGGAGAGTAAACCCCCCCCAAAACACCCTCTGGTTATGTTATTGGCTGCTTTCGTTGCTTCGTGTGCGGTACTTCACAAATCAGATTCTGTGTAGCGCCGCCTCCGATTTTCTAAAATATCCGTACACTTTCACACTAGAAACTTCTCACATTATTTTAGCGGATTGTCATCTTCCTCAAGCTAAGTTACCTCGCCCATTTACGTATGCTGAATAACTATTTCTCACGCAACTTGGAAACGGTGCTTGGCCACGAAAAGCTGCACCGTTAAGAGGTTGATGTGGAGCTAAACACGCGTAGTCAGTTTCGGACGACCAGGTTTGGATGGCACAATCTCAGTCATCAGTCTAGCAAAAAAAAAAAAGCGTTTTTCTCCGAAAACCACGCCTGTTTCCAGCTTGAGTCCTCCAGAGCCGCTGGTCATCAATATCTACAATTCCTGCTGAAATATACTCGTTTGTGTAAGATTGCCACATGTTCGTGTACGCGCGTGTGCGTTTTGCTTACAATATACTCTTATCCGATGATTGTGAAACATGATGCAGTTGGGCACTCCGGGTTAAATTAGGATATCTGGATTTCTTTAACGTATACAGAAATCCAAGCGTACGACATTACTTGCCTTTCACCCCTGCAGGCATGCAACCACGGGAATCGAAGCTGCGACTTCAAGCTAAGCAACAGCATGCACTGATCTAGATTATATAGCCTAGACTTCATTACTTCCCTTCTCTTTTATATTGATCCGCCGTGGTGACGCATTCATTACGGTGCTTGGCTGCTGACCCGAAGGTCACCGGTTCGATTCCAGCCGCGGCGGTCGCATCTCGATGGAGGTGAAATGCTAGAGGCCCGCGTACTGGGCAATGTCAGTGCACGTGAAAGAACACTAGGTGGTCGAAATTACCGGAGCCTTCTACTACGGGGTGCCTCATAATTGTGTCGTGGTTGTGGCATGTAAAACCACAGATATTATTATTATTATTATTATTATTATTATTATTATTATTATTATTATTATTATTATTATTATTATTATTATTATTATTATTATTATTATTATTATTATTATATTCGTTAGGGTGGTTAAGCCGTGGCGAAATAGCGGCATCAGAGATTTACGACCACACCATTTACGTTGTGGAGAACGAGGGCTAAAACTAACGCTTTCCATTGTTCGCCTGTGACTATTCTGCAAGCGTACTTTGCTGTGGCTAGCATATTACGTTTGTTGTCTTGTCATTTTACTTTGCAGGAGACAACACAAGAAGAAGGAAGACGAATCTGAGTGCGTATTTTGTTTTCTTCAGTTCTTAGTTAATGACAGTATCTTCTAAGTTGCGACAAGAAGTAATGACGTATCTCCTTGTTATGGGCCCTTATGTTCGTTGAGCGCAGCGTAGCCTACCCGACCTAGCGACTGCAACAGGGCCAGTGCACTTCAGTGTCTGCAAGAGGTTTGCTGTTGAAGAATTACCCCATAAAGTCTGCAGTAATATCGCGGCAATTTTATCAACGTTTAGGTATTTTTCTGTATAATTCACTTTACTCGAAAGTGTACACAGAATTGCAAGCGCGGGGATCTCCCTCCTCGTTTCGCACCTAAGTACACGAACTTAGATGCACGCACCTATAGGTGTATGCAGCAATAGTATTTTCACCACACTGTGTGTGCGTGCATGTATCTGCTCTTCATAAATACGTGGTTTTATATTAGTGACCGATTGTCCTTATTAGTTCTATATTCACTTCTATATTATGTAATATGTCCATCGGTGTTCAAATGTATTATTCTTGCTTGATATTTTACATAGTCAGCAGGTTCCAACACATTTTCTGACTAGGGTATCTGCACCTGTTTATACCATTTAGAAATTATGTCAATTAGAAAACGAGGTATGTAACTCGTGTAGTATAAAACATTGACTTTTATTCATTCGCCGCCTTATACATCAAATGACGACACAGGACTGCAGGTGATAGTTACGAATGTATAGCTTGACAAGCACGCAGCCACTAAATAGACTGAACAGCGTTTAATAAACGTTTCCGGGTCCAGGTCCACCGACACCTCGTCCCTGAGTGGCCCGGATGAGCGTGAACGTAAGCAAATGCCACGCAGTTACTTCTACAAGGGTCTGAAGCTGCCCAGCGGTCGTCTGGTGGACATCAGATACCGGAACAAGTACATTCGGTACCTAAAAGAACGTATTGCTTTAATGTAGTTATCCGAAATTGTGGCAGAAGGGGCTACTTGGCCTTTATTCATTAAAACGTATCTAGTGTTTAAAGGCAAGGAAAAGAGATAGCAACTGTCCTGTCATCCTTCCTTCTGTTGAGTTACTATTTTCTTTCTACTGAAACCAACAGGTGATGAAGCTAAGTGAAGTATAGGAGACATTACTTGTACGTTTTAACTGTAGTATAGTAATTATGACATCAATGGAAAGGCAATGAAGTAGATGAAAAATCAACTTGCCGCAGGTAGGGACCAAATCTGCAAACATCGGACGCATCGGTAGAGGTCCGGACGCGTTATCCGAATGTTGTAGGTTCGGTCCCTACCTGCGAGTTGATTTTTCATCCACTTTAATTCCTATCCATTTATGTCATAATTACTATATTAAGAGTTAAAATAGACAAGTAATGTCTCCCATACCTCCCTTGGATTCATTTTCTGTTGGTTTCATTGGGTTGTGTCTACAAATAAAAAAACGAGCCCTCAATTAATACCCCACCTTTCGTATCTCCTTTTTGTGTTGTCTTAGAGCGCGATAAAAGTCATTGTGGATAATAAATGCAAGTTTAACAAGAGCGCGCCTTAGCACTAAATTCCAGCTCGGTGCCGGTTCATTCGGTAAAAATACCTGTGAAACGCAGAAATATTTTATGAAGCGAATCACACGACCCAATTGTACGAAATATGTTGCGCTTGAAAGCAAAACTTATGTAGAGAATCAAGAAGAGGACGAATTCCGAAGCTTTTCTTTGCTTATTTTTGCTAATTATGTTTCAAATGGCAAGCCGCTTTCGTAAGCGCTGTCCTGTGCACTTCCATTGTTCGTGTCTTCGGTGCGCTTCAAGCTAATTTTTGAACATGAACGTCTACCACCTATAGCCCAACTCACCATCTCGTTGTAACGATGCGTCCGGTGTCAGGATTGGCTTATATTTTTCGCTTACGGATAATTTCGATGAACTTTATCAACATGGACCCCGGTTTTCATATCACGACCACCTCCTACAATGCCAGTATGATCATCATCATCATCATCGTTATTACCAGCCTATTTTATGTCAACTGAAGGCAAGCTGATGCCGTTTTATCCCCGTGAACTTTCTTGATTTCTTCCTCGGCTGCATTCCATAACCCTTTGTAATCGCTCCGTTACTCTGACCACCGTTTTTCTGTTCTACGTATTGCGCGGCCGACCGAAGTTCATTTCTCCCGCTAAATATCAACTAAAGTATCAGCCACTCGGCCCACCCCTGTTTGTGGTTTGACCCTTTATGCTACCTTCTGATCTCTAAGTGTGACACCTATAAGCTTCTTTCAATATATTCTTATATGAGGTCAATTTATATTCTTTTATAATACTCAAAACGAAACAAAATTAGGTTAACATAATAAGAATTGGTTGACTGATTGGCTGACTTAAACATTGGCTTCCACAATTGCGTAAACACAGGCAGACAACTACACTTTATGGCGTTATGTTGATACGCCTATAAATGCTACAGCACACGGCTCAGAAGGATAATAGACGCAATCACACGCATCGAGCGTGTCGTTCTGTGGCTCAGTTTGCATTGAAGTTTGTTGTGTGCGCTGTATATGTTTAGCGTGTCGTGCCAACTTGCTTTAAGCGCACGCAAGTCTCTTGTCTTCTCAGAAAATGGGCAAGAAAGGAGGCCAGAGGCGACCCGTGTCAGATGTGCTGTGCTGTCTTCATGATTTTGCTGCTGGTGACAATACTGTACGTCTACCTATCAAACCAGGGTGAGTCCCTATCGCGTCACTTCGATAGTTAAGAAAACTGCAACCCACCATCTTTCTAGCAAGGAGCTATACGAAAGAATAAATCGCTGGTCCCTCCTTCATATACATCGCCCATAACACGAAATCGAAACACGTCTTCATAGAATCAGTGGTACCTTTGTTCGATGTTGAAGGGCCCTTAAACCTCCCAAAGTTCAAAGACGAGAGAGTGGTTTCTTTCTCGCCTTCAGTAACCTTCTTACGGGCGCTGTCTACTCCTCGCCACTTCTTTCTTCCTAAAACAACTGGACAACGTCATCACTAAGCGTTGAGCCTGTCAGGACTATGCGCTTTTCAGCTACACGCTGATATCTCCACTTGTGCGGTCAAAAACGCACAAAACGAAGTGAAATCAGTTGATCGCGCACGATAGCCATGCGACACAAGGCAGACTGGGCGTGTAACTGCACGGCAGAGCAGGGTAGGAGACAATTCACAACTCGTAACCCTCGTACGTAGACCAATCGAGAGCCTATTTCCTCATGAGGTCACGTGAACAGACTGCTGGCGTCGCGAATTGTGCCGAAAATACTGGAGACGCCAGGAGAGAATGATGCGCGCATTGTCTATTGAAAAAGATGGCAGCAATTCCAACGCGCACTTTGGGACGCTACATAAATCTCAGCTCCTTCGCATCTTTCTCTCTCACCCAATGCTCAGATGCTCAGGACACGACGTGTCTTCCCTGTACATGTTCCACTCATTCTCGCTAGAGGTACGGGATCTTCCCGATGTGAGCGATTATTCCGAACGAAATCTGTCTGACTGATGTTCCTTAGCTACGCTATAAAAAGGAAGTGAATTGAAAACCGAAAATGATTCGACAGACCGGAAAAGAAAACCCGTAATGTATTCAAAGACATCTCGCGCGGATGCTAGAAAACGAGCGGGCTATTTACTGACGTCACCTCCGTGACCAAAATGACGTAGGTAGGTTCGTGGTAGAGTCCGTTATAATAAGCTTTCGTGTCAGACAATTGACACGAATTTATCACAAAGGCAAGCGTCCAAGTCGATCAAAATCCCATACCAGGTTAAAAATGTTTTTCAACTTGGAACTTTTTTTATTGTTCAGGAATCTGTATGAGTTTTCATTATACGTTCCTGCTATGAAACTGGTGGATAAAAACTTTATTTTGGCTTTTTTTTTCATTTCACGGACTTCCGCCAACTTAAATTGCCATATTCACCAATCCTCGCTCGCCATTTTTCCCGAATACGATGTTTCGCCGGTCAGTAGAAGGAAGGCTGTACGCAAAACATTTAACGTATTTGTGACTACTCTAAGAAATGTCAGTATTCTGAAATTTCACACGGTTTATTTCTCCTTGAGGCCGCGATGGAATTACACAACCTGTGGACTTAAAGACGTCCACGACAATATACAGCAGAAATTCAGGGCTTTAAATTTGCGACACCTTCGAAAAAGAAAGCGCGACACTTCCCAACGAAAGTATGTGTGCATTGAAAGTTGAAAAGGAATTGAGTAAAAGCTGTGAAAAGTCAATGAATTTCTCCATAAAATCGCAGCATCCGGTACATTCATGTAATAATGAATTATGTCCCCACTAACAATCCAGACAGACCAGTTAACGAAGGTTGAATGAAAACAAAAAATGAAGATTATTTCATTCAAAATTACTTTTATATTGCTGGGACCTAATAATTTCTTGATTCCACTAAATAAAGCGTATTTCTCCCCCATTATTTTTTTCTTGCAGGATGGTTCTTCAGCGCTATAGCAGCGTGTAAGTATGACGTCACCTGGATAGCTCAAACATGAAATTATTGCTCTGAATTGAAATATCTAACCCAAGGATTTGAAATTGGATGTCTTGAATTTTAGAGTGTCGGGAAAAAAACGAACTTATAGAAATTGTTGGGCACGCCCTTCTCAATATGATATTTGTCATCGGCTGACAGCCGTCGCTAATATGTCCTGCTTCGCGACTGTATGTAGTTTTATTTTACGAACAGTCGTAGCGTAAAAGCTTTTGGTGTGAACGGGAGGTTCCCGAGGATGAAAATTTGCCCGTTACAACCTAGTGTGAAATCTGCAGAAGCAGCGGAGCTGCGGTTCTCCTGTGTTTCCATTGTGATCTTCTGCGATCTTCTGTGATTTTGTGTTTGTGTCTGTGATTACGTTATTCGTAGAGTAAAGATGCGCGGGAAAGGACGTGTGGCAGCCCCTGCCACACCCGCCCCTGCTACTTTAGCGACTTTAGGCCCTATGCACGCTCGAGTCGCCCTTCCCCGTTTCACTGTCCCGCTACCACTGCGCCCGCAACCGGGACGGTTACACCATCTATAGGTGTATCTGGGAACTTATGTATGCGGGACGACTTTGGGCCTTATTAATGCTCGAGCCGCTCTTCTCACGCTTGACTGCGCGGCTACCACTGCGTCCGCGACCGAGGCAGTCACGCCATCTATGGGTGCATCTTACTTACTCTTACCGGAGCGTGACATGTCATGCGGACATTCGTCTGTCATCAGGCGCAGACTAGAACACCTCCGCTGTTAAAGGAAAGAAGGATTCGGTGCTTAGCTGGTCGCTTCTTTTCCTTGCCTGTTGCTCGCAGTGACACCGAAGAGCTCTACCCGTGTGCCAGCCGGCCAGAAGTCTGCTGAAAGCACCGTTCCCTTCACGGAGACTATCGAGGACGCTGATGAAGCTTTCACAGTACAGGGTTAGTCAATGTTATCCAGCTAAACGAATACAGACCTTATGACTGAATATCAATCAAACTTAGCCCCTTCGATGCCCAGCGTAGCCCTAGAGCAAGAACTGAATCAATATATTTTATTCGTCGCTAAATATTCGTGCAATGGAGAGGTATTGTATGCGCTGCCTTTAAAGGGGTCCTGCAACACTTTTCCAAGTCATAATCGAATGACCTTACCAGTAGCGTAGCCAGAATTTTTTTTCAGAAAGGGGGAGGGGGGTTTAAACATGCTTTTGTGTATGTTCGTTCGTGTGTTTGTATGTATGTGTGCGCGTACATATACACATGGAAAATTGTAAAATTTCGGGGAGGCGGATTTGAACCACCCTGGCTACGTGATTGAATCTCACTATCGGAGTCTATTGCATAAATCGACTGTCGCATATCTTTTTTAGAACCCGTATTGTACGAGTGGGGTTAAAGGAACTTCTCGCATGCTTTAAGCGTTTTCTTTCTTCTTTCGTCCCAGCGAGCACGCTGAAAGCTAGGCGGGGATGACAAAGGGGCAAGAAGCCACGTCCGTACGTCAGCGCGCGTCATGACCTCAAACTATGCGGCTCACTATTCTCAAGTCAGACAATGGTTGTGCTCAAATGATGCCATCAGCATAAAATAGCGCTTATGCCATCATTTGTCTCTCGAAAAATGATGGCATAACATTTAGTGATGTCCTTGCTACTAGTAACACTTCAACAGAGACACCACGGTTTGCGAAAAGCAACCGACAGCCGTGAAGTCTTCTTATGGTTGCGTTTGACATGTTCTGCCTCTTGTTTTCCTGGTGTGTGCGACGCATCCCACACTTATGAACGCAATTACAACTGGCAAATGCTAGGTTTTTCGCGTTGTCAAGCAGACCTCAGATCCAGACAGCTGTTCACGCGTAAGGTGCCGCGATGAAATTTGTTTTATATGCCGGCACCAGTGTGCGATTTGTTCCTCACAAAACGCGAGGTATAAGGTACCGGTCAGCAACAAACTATTTGTACTAAGGGGGGGGGGGGTGGACTAGAGCACGCATCTGCAACGCAGCGAGCGCCTCCGCGCCATCTAGGGATCTTTCTGAGAACTAGAGGTGGCTACGACAGCGCCATCTAGTGAGCACTCCAAGAACTAAAGGTGGCTACCTACTACTACATACTACAGAGGAGGGACAGACCCACACCCTAAGGAGCTTCGCCCCTAAAAGAAATATCTAAGAGCGTCTGATTCACCATTGTAGATACTTGCAGCGCGTTGCTCATGCAGACAGACGTAACAACTGTGATGGTAGTTCACGCTTATCCTGTATATACCTGTGCGTTCTTTTCGGTCGTCCTTCTTTGTGCTTCAGCGGCGCTCTGCAAGGATAGAGCTGCTTTTCATTTTCGTGTGACATTCCAATATCTTGCTATTGCATTCATTGCTTCGCCCTTGCGGCGAAACTGTGACTTTCTTTTGCAGTGATCAGCATACGGCTCATACCCTTGTAAAACAGGCTGTGGTCTCACTTCATGTTTGCGTTGAAGCCACAGACAGCACGAAGGTCGCTTCGCTCGCTGCAGCGGCCGCGTTTACGCCAGAGTTTGGCTGAGTTGAGAAGTGAGGGTCAGGAGGAAGTAAAATAGCAGGGGAGAGAGTAAAGCATGACACAGCCTTGTATAGTATAGTTTAGCAAGGGGTGGGAAAGGGTAGTAAGAGCGAGGAGGAGGGCAAAGGGTAAAGCATAGCATAAACTTGCGTAGTATAGTATAGCGAGGGGCGGGAAAGGGAAGTGAGGTTGAGGAGGAGGGGAAGGCTACACGCTGACCTATTTCCTCGGTCTTTGCACCACTAGTGCGTAGCTGCTCCAACTTTTTTATTTTATTTTGCTACTCCTAATTCTAAGCCAATAAATAACCTGTCGGTTTCTCTGTTACAAAAGGTGACCCCTAAAGCTTGATCAGCATGTTCTCCACTAAAGACTACGACTGGACTCCAAACTGTAAGTCTAAGAAATGTATTGCTCAACGCACCTGGATGCAGTTGTCCCACACGAAGTGGCTTGTCATCATTATCGGTACCATTTCTTGATCCACAATTTTGTCTTCATTGGCTTGGTTACCTATGCGAGCAGCGAGTAATCTTAATTTATCACAAAGCTGAGTCTCCCGCGATTTGAAAGAGTAGTGAAGTCACTTCTGAAGATATGGTTGGTTTCTAAAGAAAAATACTTATTCTTGCAGGTATGTCAACTACCTTTATTGATGTTACCTTCGACTCAAGCCCCGATTCAAGTGTGACCGATGCAGCTGCCGAAGACGCTCGGCTGAGGTCAGGGGCAGCGGAACAGAATCAATCTAGGAACATCACCGAGGCAGTGGCACCACGGAGATCTAGCTGCACTCATGGTAACAAGATCCAAAAGGAGCGCGCAGGAGCTGTTGCAACATTAACGGGAGATACAACACCACACAACGAAAACAGCGGAAAGACTCCAACGGTGTACAGCAATCTACATTCTACAAGAAGTCCCGGCGCTTATTTAGCGCTCAAAACCAAAACGAGTGTGACAAACCTCGCCGACAACGCTTCGAGCACAGCAGATCACGCGACCAGCGCATTCTGGCATCAGAACCTTGTCTATCGAACGAAAACTTTTTGTCGTAACGCCGCCTCGTCAATTTACAATATTTCTAATCGAATGAGGCCGTCCAAGTTTTCGCAAGGAAGGTCCACGAATCAAACGCAGCATACCACACACCGGAACGTAGTCATTGCTACCTTGCTCGTGGGCGGTTATTCCCTGTTCAAGCCTTCCCGGTCATCCGATACTGTGAAGCCCAGTAAGGCCAAGACGTTAAGCGCACCATAAGCCTAACGTAACACGTGGACGTAATGCAAGAGTACGAGCAGGCATTGACTTGTACATTTCCTCTTCTGCATTATTATCCGCAGAGCGTGAGTTCACAGCAAGCCCGTGGATTCGTGAATGCTTGCTGAGTTAAGACTTTGGGACACAGGCACGATTTCTTTGTTAGCTGGCTGGTCATTGTTTTCATTCAGCGGAACTGTTAAATATTGAACGACATCGGTTATTGATCGCAGTGCTTGAATTACATATGTGGTGAAATGGATTACGGCGACCTGTTAGCCAAGCGCGGGCTGGGCGTTCTGGTTGGTGCAGTGTCGTAGGCAGAAGTTTGTTTCGGGGTGGCCACGTCCTTCATCTGAAGTGGGGGGCGGGTTTGGTCGAGCGTCATTTTAGGCTCTGTATCCCATGGCAGAAAAAAAAATTTCGGGAAGGACACGTGCCCGGTGTGCCACCACCTGGCTACGCCACTATAGGTTGGTCTAACAAAATCTACATTCAGATTTACGCAACGAGATTTTAAAAGATGACCTATGTGTAAATTACAAAATTTTATCCCGAAAAAAATAGGTGCTTTCTCTTACAAACTGCGGCCACCACAACTGCTATAAGCAATTAAGGTGCAACGGCTTCTTGCGCACAATGTTTATTGCACTTGTTTTACCGTTAAACAAGCGCACGTATATGGTTCAGCAACATGGATTTCGTACAGTAAGCTGCCTGAGCGAAAACGAGTTTTCTTTGAAAAAACTAGTGAATCAACTACTGTATCGGCAAATACTCAAAACAAATCAAAACTGTGTGCACACATTTTATCAGTCTTTCAAACAGCGTAAGCCTAAAAATTGACGTCGTTACAGTGCATAGGCCTACTTGAGTAGGTATTGCGTGCATAATTTTCAATACACACTGCTGTTATTAAATTAAATGCGAGGCCTTACTTCGCAAACCAAAGGTACTGTGACAGTTTCTATATGTCTATCTAGCCGCGCAGAATAAGCACACATCGCTGGTCCGGTTATTCCATTTGTCACGCCTCAAAAAAGCGACAGTTTTGTGAATTGATGACAGGATAAAAGAAGGTTGCGCAATATCGCAATTTCGAAATACCGTATTTACATACGCTGTTTAAAAACAGCAGAGCATAGACTTTCAGTGCACGTAAGTGCGCGATAGATTTTAATGCGATTTCTGTGAGCTAAATGCCCGCAAGCTAATTGGCAAAACGCAGCAGGTCTATTAGAGCTTTCAGGACATTCGTTTATAACGTCGTAGCAAATCGTCCAGCGCTTCTATTTCAAAACGGATGTGAGAAAGTAACATCCTACCCTGTGCTCTAACTTCAGAACAAGCGTGCGTGCTTCCTCTGGTCTCATTCCACGACATCACGCAGCATTAGAAGCCAACCCGCAGTACGTGCAGCCCTGCACACAAGTCATTACCTACAGAGCTGGAGACCACTCCACGCTCTACAGATCAAAGCACTCCCAACCAGATATCACCTCATGGCCCCTACACAATTCTCTCCGTAATGCTGCTTCCGCGAAGAACCCGGGTCTCTTCGACATATGATATGTAGGCTGCAGGAAATCGCCATTAAAAACCACCCAACCCTTACCACACCAACGAGCTTTGGGAGAGAGCCTTGGCCAGCTCCTAAAGCTACCTCTGGGCTTTTGGCCTCAACGGTATGCCTGAGGCATTCGTGCAACCCCCACAGTCTTATATTTTTTTATCGCAAGCATAAGCACCCTCATCACGCATTTCACGTCATTCAGTGCGAAGAATACAGCGACTATACTAAACATCCAGCATCATGACCTTTTCGGTCAGCACTGGGCCTTGTGCCATAAGAGATCATAATCAAATAAAGACGTTTATTCTATCTCGGTAGCGAGCGCTTTTTGCCCAACAAGCTGAGCACAGAGCCTTCAAAAAGCTGGGCGTCACGGCGGCTATCTGCGCACGCGCGATGACGCCTCAGTGGCTGAGCCAATCACGAAACGCCTGCACTCCGCACTCCTGCACGAGCTTCTTGCCGTTGGGGCAGACCACGGTGCCGTCGGGCTTCATCACCAGCAGTGTGGGTACGCCGGCCACCTTGAAGCGTTCTTCCAGTTCGCTGAATAAATCACGCGTAAAGAGAAAAAAAAGGCAGGGATAGAGGAATACAATTCTGATCTAGGGGACTTTTGAAATGAATACAAATTGAGCGAAAAGTATGGCGAAATCAAATCATTCGAGTCGGACGGAATGAAGATTATATTAAGCGAAAGCCTTAGATGTCTCATCAAACGCGAAAATTGACCGTCGGCAGCGACGGCCTCAACACGAGTGATGCAAGAAATCATCATCACGCGATGAAGTCAATATGACCTTACACCACGTGACGTCGCATAATGACGTCATCGCCAGACACTGTCGCTTGGTCAAAGGAGGACCGATCACTGAGGCAAAACAAGGTTAGGTGTAGAAAGCGTGCAATGCCTCCGAACCTATAGAGCCAGTCCAAAACCGCTTTAGATGCAGAACGCTCTCAGAGGGGTGTAGGATAGCATCAATACATCCACTGAGAAGAAATAAATCACCAGGCCTGCGCCGAACAGGCAGCCCAGACACAGCGAAAGTTGGAAGAGAGGCCTTTCTAGAGCTTGTTGTGAACTCTTGGGGTAACTAATACCAGTCTACTTGTAAGGTACCCACTTCGCCACACATCATAATTTTTGTGAAGTAGGGAAGCGCCCACTATGCCGTTATTTGTCATTCTGCAGAGAAGCGTGGTACCCGCTACACACCTGGAAGGCATTATGTTTACGTTCTGTGGCTGACGACGATGAAGAATTACGGCTGAGCCCTTTGTAATGGGTTGGAAGCGTTCAACGACCCACCCGTCGCACAATTCGCATTGTGTGACCCAGGCTCGTAGCTAGGAATTTTTTTCGGGTGGGGGGGGGGGGGGGGGGAGGGCACTTTCTGAATACTTGGGCTATTTGAGAAAGACACCTATTTTCATTATTTATTTCCGGTAAAAGCAAGCACCTACTTCACCAAAATTTCGGGGGAGGGCTCCCCCCCCCCCCCATCCTCTGGCTACGGGCCTGGTGTGACCGCCTGGTTATTATATTACTCTTCTGCGACGCTGTATTACATATGTTAACCACACATATGTTAACGCGATTCCTTGCCCCACTTGATGCCTGTATAGGGTCTTTTTGCGAAGGAGTTTCAAGCACCGGCGTGGCTGTGTGGTAGGATACATGAGTGCCATGCACAGGACCCGGGGGGTTTTTTTTTTCATTTCATTTTTTCTTATTTCGCGCGACAGCGATTACGGACACCGGCGGCGGACAACTACGGTGCCAAAATCGGCTGTTGTTGTGAACTCATAACAGCTTTCGCTGTAAATTGAGAAAATAGTATTCGCCTTGAAGTCGCCTTAGGCGAATCCAAAAGACACCCTGCGAGTTTTTTTTTGTCTTATAACAGCGCATTGCCAATTATCCAACATTTATCCATAATTTATCCGAGCTTCATACACCCGCATCGCGATCGCATCATCAAAACGGAGGCACACATGCTACCGCGTGAAGACTAATTTCGTGGTAGTGGCGACAAGACGAACTTCGAGCGTGAGATGTCAAAACGGGTGTACCGTTCATTCAATCTTTACTTGGCCCACTCCTTGAACTGCACTCACCCGTGGAGCGGATCGTCGAAAGGCAGAGCGTACCAGTCACCGTGGGTTGAGCGCATGTAGTTGAGCATGTCCTGCTTGTTCCGGTCCGCAGAGATGAATACGACCTAACCCCGATAAAGAGGAGTAGACGAGTAAGATCATTATAATCACAGTCGCGCCGAAACTAGCGGTGGATGTTAACTAATTTCCGGCTAATTTCCTCAAGCAGAAACGTTCGCACAGGGTAGGTGGCGCCTTCCTAATCATCTAAGGGGACATCTTTACAGCGTGGGACCTTTCCTTAGAATAACAGCGTTGAGCTAGTTGGTAGGTATTCATTCTAAAAGACCGGGCTTGCAAAACCGGATATCAAATGCCTTAACAGTTATCTTTCGATCATTGTTTAATGATCAGGGTTACGGCCATGCAGGTTCTTGACGATAATGGTGGCCGATGACCCTTGATGTCGCCTTCCAAGAATGGTTTACTAGATGCGAAGCATCTTATGACGGAGTTCAATCCCGTGGTGGTGGTGGTGGTGGTTCGCGGCGTCACCAACCTTACTGCGCATGCGCGAACTCTCTCCACACACATCCTCTCCACTCCTCTCTCCCCCTCTCCACTGGCCCAAACTGCTCCCTTAGAAGTGATGTACAGTGTGACTAGAAGGTCGACTGAAGGTACAGCTAGCGGTACAGCTGGCGTATTGAAAGTACAGCAGGCGGTCATCTACATCCTCCTCATGATACTTGACCAGATGAACTTTCGTCGAACTCTTGACTACGTACAGCTGGCGATAAGGGACATGTGTTTAGAAAGAATGTGAACGATTCAGAGTACTATAATAGTGCTTTACTATATGGGAGAGCGGTTCGCTGTCCCTGCAAACTACCGCGACCTTTCAAGCCGAAGGGACTGAGTGTTCCTTAAATTTAGGTCCCACTTCGTACATGCAACATTTGTGCATAAGTGTTCAGCTTAAGTGATGGTAGGTAAAAGAGTCGAATGTAGGGCGAGTTGGTGTTACCATCGTAGGGTGCTAGGCCGTAAGGAAATCCTAGGCCGAAGTAAGCAAAAAAAGAGCTCGTGAAACGCTAGAAGCATTTTTTTTTGCTAGGAGAGCAGGGCAGGACTGTGTAAACGACACATCGACCGCGCTGTTCAACGCAGAAATGAGATTTCTTTCGTGCCTGGTTTAACGATTTTCGCTGGGATTATCTTCATTGGTTGTTGTGACCATGCGCCGGCGCAGCTCGTGAATAAATAAACACGTGGATCCGCCTTCAATAAAACTCACAGGGTCCCTTATGCATTCGCCTAAGACGACTCGAAGACGAAAGCTATCGTCTTTTTCTTCCTCAGTCGATGTATTGATCCTCTCACGCAGCCCTCCGAAAGCTTTCTGCACCTAACGCGATTTCGCACTGCCTCCAGGATCGGAGGCATTGCAAGCTTTCTGCCTCACACGGTCCACCACTGTGGTGTAGCGGTTACGGTGCTCGGCTGCTGACCCGAAGGTCGCGGGTTCGATGGAGGCAAAATGCTAGAGGCCCGTGTACTGTGCGACGTTAGTGCATGTTAACGAACACGAGATGGTCAAAATTTCCGGAGCGCTCCACTACGACGTCCCTGATAATCATATCGGTGTTTTGGGACGTAAAACCCCAGATATTTTGATTACTATTATTTTGCCCCCCCCCCCCCCACCTCACTTGGTTTTGCACTGCCTCCGTAATTGGCGGGCCGACCACGGAGGCCGTGCAAAGCGACGATGTCGTGTATGTCTTAATTATGTTACGTCACTATGACGACGGCATAAATTTTGTGAATCTGTGACGTCATCACGGGATGATTTTTTGCATCACTCGTGTCGACGCCGACGGTCAATTTTCGTGTTTGTTGAGGCATCTAAGGCTTTCGCCTTAAATATCGGTTGTCGTCAGTGGCGCCTGTGTAAGTATTCCTTTCTGTTATGCCATTTAGTCTCGCTACTTACGATGACAAGAAAGGGAAGAAAAAAAAAGGGGGGGGGGGCGATGGTATTAATGATGGTAGGTAATTGGTACTAGAATATCGAGTGTGCCTATAAACACGCTTCATATACCTCAATGGCCAGGTTGTCGTCCCTGGCGTCCTTGTAGACGTTCGCCAGGACCGGTGTGAACATGCGGCACGGCGGGCACCACTGCGCGGCGAAGTACAGGCAGATGAGCTGCTTGTCGCGGAGCACCGTGTCGGCCGAAAACGATTTGTTGTCTTTCTTGATGAGCGACTTGCCCTTGAATATGTCGGACATGACGTCACGTGTCTCGGGCCTAATTGTCCTGCGACGCTGCACCAGCTGGCTACACGGATCACCAACAAGCTGTCGTCGGAAGTGCCTCGGGCAGCCGGGAGACGCTGTGATGAATTCAGATTTTGTGAACGCCGGTTCCTCTAACGTGTGGCTCATACCCACTATCCAAATAAAGCAGAAGTTCAAGGGAAAATGGAAGCCTGAAGAGATAAAAAATACTTGAACACGGGGTGTCGCTGAAGCTCACGTTTCGACAAGTGGTCTTCTCTTTTAAATTTTTAATAAAAATTTAATAACATTCAGGCTCCCTGTAATTTTTACACACAAATTCTGCGTCGAGGCCGTAGCTAAAGCGGCGCTGAAGTTACTTTAAAAGAAAAAGCTCATTAATGAACTTTTTTAATTTGTTGGCCTGGGGGCGGTTGTTTATGTGGCAAAGTTGTAGGCCGCCGCAATTTATAGCATGCCCACTTTTTTAGAAATCACTAATAATAATAATAATAATAATAATAATAATAATAATAATAATAATAATAATAATAATAATAATAATAATAATAATAATAATAATAATAATAATAATAATAATAATATCTGGGGTTTAACATCCCAAAACCATGATATGATTATGAGAGACGCCGTAGTGGAGGGCTCCGGAAATTTCGGCCACCTGGGGTTCTTTAACATGCACCTAAATCTAAGTACGCGGGCCTCAAACATTTTCGCCTCCATCGAAAATGTAGCCCCCGCGGCCAGGATTCGAATCACTAATACTGCCGGCAATTTGATGTATTCGTCATCAAATTATAATTGCCATATTGAAACCGAACGCGCCAGACGCACAGGAAACGCAGCTGATGTGTTACGTCAACTAAGGCTGCACACGGCAGGCTTGTTGGTTATCCATAGCATCCAATGTATAACGCATCCACATAGCAAGAGACACAGAGCAAGAGCGTTGTGTGTGTGTGTGTGTGTGTGTGTGTGTGTGTGTGTGTGTGTGTGTGTGTGTGTGTGTGTGTGTGTGCGCGTGCGCGTGCGCGTGTGTGTGTGCGCGTGCGCGTGTGTGTGTGTGCGCGTGTGTGTGTGTGCGTGTGTGTGCGTGTGTGTGCGTGTGCGTGTGTGTGTGTGTGTGTGTGTGTGTGTGTGTGTGTGTGTGTGTGTCTGTTTGTGTGTGTGTGGTGCTCTGTCCCGTCATGGATGCGCTATAACATCGGGTGTTACGTGAGACCAGAACTTCTCGCGACAAGGAAGCGTCGATTTTTGAATCAAGTCTCGTCGAAACACAATCTTCTCAGGATAAACGGAAAGCCTCCTGAAATAGCACACAAGTGGACCCATAGGAGTTCGCAGGGTTGTCCAATTGTGGGGGGGGGGGGGGGGTAAAGGGGGGTAAGTTTCAACAAAGCGCCTCTCCCCCCCCCCCCCTCTCTTTTCTTGTTGGTCGAATCCGAAGGAAAACAAGCTACGCAATAGATGCAAAAAATGATGCGACGACGTGCATCTCCCAAAGGCCTGCCATTGGTCCCCGGAAGTAAACAGTTCTTTGAATGCAACATCAGTGGTCCTTGGTGGCCATTATCGTCAAAAACACTCGTCGCCATAACCCTGCGTTTAAAAAAGAATGCCGTGAAATATCCGACTAAGTAAATGTATGGGGGAAAATTGAATCAGCACGCGCAGGACAAGGTGGGTTGGAGATCACTGGGAGATGCCTTCGACCGGCAATGGACACGCGAAAGGCTGACGATAATGCTACGCGCGCTTCTTTTTCTATTTTCATATAAAGGACCCGCTACACGTGTAAGCACTGCCTTGTGACCACCGCGCCGCAATGTCGAGCATTCCCGATTATTTTAGATTGTTCTGATAAACTGGGGCGAGGAACGCAAACAGTACCGTTTATTCTGGAAATAACGAGGCCACCGACGATAAGGCCGGAATCTTCGATGCCACATGTATATATACTAGCCGACAGGACCAAGAATACCCGGCCATGACCACTATATACACCAGCGACAATGACAGCTCCCATGGAACCTACATCTATTCCACTTCAACAACCAAGGGAGCCCCCAACCATGTGAATCACCATGTGAAGACCGGGAAAGTTCGCTGAAAGATACGACCGTGTCGCCACGTTCAACAGGTGGGATTGCAATGAAAAGTTGTGCCACGCCTATTTCTCCCTTCAAGACTGTACCAGGAGGAGGTTTGAGAATCGAGAGGCCAAGTAGACGACCTGGGACCTCTTTCGTGCCCGGAACCCACCTGGAAACACGCGTACAGCTTCCCAACAAAAACATCGGCACGCACACCAAAAAAATGACTCGCCTATTCCGCCTTGCCGATCCCTCCATGTCCGAGGGAAAAAATGTTCACCTCCTGCTGCGGGGAGTGAAGGAAGAACTTTTCACCGGACGTAGGCGCAACCCGCCTAAGACGGTCTCGGAAATCGTTTCCAATGCCACGACAATGGAAAAGGCGCTTGAAATCCGCACCACGCAATACAACCACCGCATGCCCACGACGAGCTACGAGGATGTTCAAGCGCTGGGAGCCGATGACACGCGCGAGACAATCAGAGCGATCGTGCAGGAGGAGCTACGAAAATGCTTGCCTTCATCGCAGCCTCAAGTGGATTCCCTTGCCTACGTCGTGCGCAAGGAGATCCAGCAATCGCTGGGTGTTCCTCAGCCAGCATAGCCGCAGCCGCAAGTTAAGAGCTACGCTGCTGCAGTCTGCCGTCGCGCTCCTCCTTTGAACCCACGCCAAGACGCCGCACCGCCGCAGTTTCTTCGCCAGACACCGCTGCCGCCACCGACCGGCGCCCTACCGTCCGCCTGTCAGCCAGCGCTACCCCCTAGAAAGAGCGACGTTTGGCGCGCCCCTGACCACCTCCCGCTCTGCTACCTCTGCGAAGAAGCGGGCCATAGCTGCCGTCGTTGTCAATACCGCCAGATGCGACTACACGGCTTCGCCATCAATGCGCCGAGTTCACAGCGACATCGTCCACTACCTCGCAGGAGCACAGTCGACTTCCCCCTTCCACGACCTTCCCGATCGCCGTCGCCAGGCCGCTATGTCTCTCCCCAACGCCGAGCATACACTGGCCCAGCTGCACAGCTATCTGCACAGCAAGAGTCACCATCATAAGCGTGCGCAGGGTACCCCTTCAGGGGGGGCGAAGGTTCATCGCGGCGCCCCCCCCCTCCCTGTTAAACATTGTATAGGCAAGACATTGCGCCCCCTCTTCTTAGGTGACTAGGGGGGCGGCCGCCCCCCTGCCCCCCTCTGCGCACGCCTGTGGTTACCATTAACAACCGGATTCATCCCGCCAGCTTCGTAGTCCTACAGCGTTGATGGAGAGATGTTATCTGATGACATTAGGCCGTCGAAGTTCCCTGCAACATAGATGGCGCGCCAGCGCGAAAAAAAGGGGAAAAAAGAAAGCAAAAGAAAGCAAGAAAAGCAAGGCGCGCGGCGTTCCGCGCCCTTTGCGGAAAAAACAAGACGCACGGCGCAATAGAAAGTCTTAAAACGTACATAGTCGCTTGCGTCCCATTTCTAAGAAGCTTCGCTCATCGGTTGTATTCGTACACGGAACAACTGCTGTTTTTTATTTTTTTTTTTGCGCCGGCGCCGCATCGATGTTGCAGCGAGCTTCGACGGCGACGGCAGGGCGCGGGCCTAAGGAGCTCCGCTCCTAAAGAACAGGAGCATACTGGGAATTGTGACCACAGAGCATCAAGCACTAGGAGGTAATGGCGTCGGAGGAGATTGGCTTGTGGACGCTAGGCGAGCGCGCTCGTCAATTTGCTTTTTCTCATGAGCCCAGCAGGGGCGTAGGCAGAAATTATTTTCGGAAGGGCGAGGGGGGGGGGGGGGCTGCTTGATATGAAGTGGGGCCTGTGTTGGCCCGGCCAGGCAGATGTGGTCGAGTGTCACTTTGTGCCCCGTATGCCATGGGAAAAGAAAATCGGGGGAGGGGAGCAGGGGCCCGGTGTGCCCCCCTCCCCCTTTGGCTACGCCACTGAAGCCCAGCAAAAAAGAAAATGAAACAATAGCATGATGGGAATGGTTATATGAACAAGAGGAGGTGGCGGCTTCAGAGGTGGTTGGCTTGGGGACGCTAGGAGCGCTCCCTCCTACTGGTAGAGGCCGTTCATGATGATGCTAGTTTTTATTAACGCGAAGCGGCAAGCTTACGCAGCTACGCTGTTATAGAAAACACAAATCGCACATAGTTCTGTGCACTTCAGAGCAAAGTAAGTACGCTTGCGTGCGTAGTGTGGTCGCCACTTTTAGAAGCAATGAAGCTTCCTTGTGTCTCTAAACTGGTGGAGGCTGAGACTTCGTTTAGCTATAGCAAGCTTGTTACATGCCGAGACATGGTGAGCGGCATTACAGCCCACGGCCTTTAAGCGCCTTTGAAGCGATGGGGGAATGTCCCTAACCTGTAAATGCGCACTGAGCTAATTCCCGGTTTGCCCGCGTGCAACTTCCACTAAATGAGGGAATCTCTTTCAGGCGGAGCGGGGGCGCTATATTACCCGACAGCAACCTGGGCACACCTCGCACCAACGACCTCCTTTACAGCTGATCCAAAGGTCTCCCATCACTGAGCTGCAGCGCTAACGATGCTAGCACCAGCTCTGGTGACGTATCAACATCTCTAAGGCATTATATTGCAACGAGGTCGTGACGTTGAAGATTACAGCAGTCGGCGTGTTCAAGACGAAACTCTTCATTCGGGCGAACTTGGGCCCAGGAAATGAAAAGTTAAAGTAGTACAAGCAATACACGCTGTATACTGAGACTGTCGTCGATATTGTGGTCAGCAGTAAAGTGCGTCGGCATTTTATACCTGTGGCATCGAAGATTACACGTTATCGCTGGTGGTCGCGTTAGTTCGAGAACACACTCTGTTGTTCTCGTTGCGTGCTCCAGCTTGTCGGAATATTCTAAAATAATCTGGAAGGTTTCCGGACACTCGGGTTCGGTTTGCGCAAACCAGTGGTTATACTTGTAACGGACCCATTACATAAAAATATAAAAAGAAGCGCGTGTGGCAGTACAGCACTAGTATACACTGCTGCATAGCGTCTCCCTCTCAGTCGCTTCTGTAGACAGAACAGAAATTTGTGGGAAGATGAAATACCTTGAGGAGATGAGAAATGGAAATGGCCAAACAGTAGTGTCACACGGTCCCTTATGTATTCGCCCAAGACGACTCGAAAATGAAAGCCATTTTCTTTTCCTCTCGATTGTACTACTACTACTACGACGACGATTGCACAGGGTAGACTAAGCTTTGCTGTAAAACAAAAGAAAGCGGTCAAGGTCACGACACGGGCTGACGTACTTCTTGCCTCTTTGTCAGGGGTGCAGCAGGGCTGAGTCAGCGGCCACGCGGAGTGGCGAAATCCAACGGGGCAGAATAACAGATAGGTGGGCGAGTTGGTCTGTGAGTACTTAAGTTGTGAGTACAGCGCATGTCCTGTCTTCATCTCGTCCTTTGTACTCGTTCTAGCGCTGCCCTTTTACATCATTATAAGCCAACGGGGCCCTCCAACCTACGAGGTATTAAGATGTGTCACCGTACTACAGATAATGTAAAACGCCGTAGGTATGTTCCTGTTGGCGACGTTTCCCTGGTCCGACGCTCTGAAACGCCAGCCTCGTTCAGTTATCATGGAGTGGCGTGCATTTTCGCTTTATTACTGGCTTCAAACTGCTAAATATATGCCGGTTCCAATGTTGACTCTGCTGCAACTTATTGCTTATTATTAAAAGCTGCGATGCTAAAACTGAGAATGCATATACTACTAGGCACTAGATCAATGCAATATTACGTTATCTGCAAGAAAGCCAGACAGCGAGAATGCCAGATATCTCGTTCCCGCTTGAAAACTCTAGGCAGCCTCTCTGCAGACCTGGATTGTGTACATAAGTAGAGCGTTTCTTCTCGTCGTTTGAGCGTGCGAGCCGACTGTATGAAGACAGCGTCTGTCGTACAAATGCGGCTGCTTTCATCGGTATAGTAGCGTAATAAAGGTCTGTATAAAGAGTGGGCGAACGCGCGTGTCCGATTGCATATCTCGTTGGCCGCCTCGGCCGTAGCCTCCGCGATCGGCACCAGCAGTGTGCGTTGCCGGAGCTAATCGCGGAGGCCACGCCTCGGCGATGGTATCCTTACTGGAGCTGGGCCAGAGGGCGCTTCGTGGCACATCACCTCATTCGTACAGCGGCCACGGGAAACCGCTTCTCAGTGGTGGAACCGCACTGAAAAAAGAAGCAGGGTTAAAACCCGCTGGCGTTAGTATTTCTCACACGGAAGACGAATATAATTAATAAAATTCAGTAGCCCTTCCCATATCGGGCAAATGAGGCCCAGCGAGGCTTTGCGTCCACATGCCAAACGTACTACTTCTTTTTCTTTCTTTCTATCGCTATGCGCAATGCTCCCTGCCAACTGTTCCATGTCGAGAATTGGACCTTAATCCAGGTGCTTAGCAGCGCGACACTTTAGTTGCTACAGGCAACAACGACGGAAATCCGTTCATGTCCAGGCAACAATGAAATTTGGCGACATATAATGGCAAGTCACCTCGATAAGAGATCAGATTGCCATATCAGAAACAGCTGATCGCCGACAAGCTGCCCACGATCGAGAGAGCGTCAGTTATTGGGAAACGGCGCATACAAATACGCATGCGTCCGGCGCACCTTCGAGGGCCGCATTTCTGTACACTCGTCGGCGTCGGGTTTCTCGCGTATGACGCCACCACCGCCACCGAGATCCAACTCATCACAAGCTACTTCTCTCGCCAACCGGCCTGAGAAGGCCAGTTACTTCGCGCAGCAAAGGTCGTAAAAGGCGGCGCGCCCGCCCTATCTTGCAAGTAATCCGCTGCGGTTCCAAAAAAATGAGCGAGCTGAGATGACTGGTCGCTTCGCGTGGCTGCCTCCGACTACATCCCGGTATCACCGCGCGCATCATGCGGCAAAAAGACTGCACGTTTCATGCTGAAAGTAAGATCATCAAAGCATTTTTGAACTATAACTTCTATTGCATTTCCACCATAGAAGGGGCACAGTTCGGCTAGTATGTTTAGAAGCAGACCCATTTTTATGACGACAAGGCATTGTACAGAGCCGTCCACTTCTACCCTGAACACCGCGCCGTGCGGCCGGCGGCCGGCGCTCCGCGGAGCGCCTCTGCCGGGCGCTTCGGAAACTAGCGCTCGCGCGCACGGCCGGTCTAGAGGCGCGCGCTCGCTCCTTGAGCGCGCGCCTCCAGACCGGCCGTGGCGAGCGCAATGACAGCTGTAGGCGGGGCCTTCGCCGCGTCGTCTGCTGGAGCGCGGCCGTTCGACCGAATTGCGCCTGCTTTGCGGTGAAGCAAGCATCACCCTTGTTATATGCGCACGTGAATTGAGAATTTGCTGCGGTTCTCGAGAAGCGCCGAGGCTGGCTTTTTTGCAAGCAATCGTACAAGTAATAAACCTCGGCCCATACATGAGCAAGCGGCGCTGGCACTGCCACAACTGAGTGATTCGGCGGAACAGAAAGAATATCCCGCAGCTCACACGACTGTTTTTGATCAGCGCAAAGTTTAGCGCCGCAAAATTGGTGATGAATATATCGTGTAAGTTCTGACATAACATCTTGGAATGTTTCAAAATTTTGATTAGTTACTAACCTGTAAACAAAAGAATGTGACTTGTCCGTTAATCTTAGAAAACTGATATTATAGCATTTATGTGTTACGAATAGCGCTGCTTTGATGTGCTACCGAATTTAACTCGCCAATATTCCACCCTATTCACTGCCTTCTGGCAGCCGTGTTTCTTCGTGCTATTGATGCATAGAAATCGAGAAACGTTCTAATCGAGTTTTCAGCAGAACTCGTACGGGGCAATCAGTGCACCAAACAAGCGCCGATGACAAATTTTTACTGCTGTGAGCAGGTGCAGAATAAAGCTTCATTCCTTTTTTGTCTCTGGGCGACACAAGGCCCGCTTATCGCTTCATATCTTTCTTGACTCGAAACGTTAGCCCACTGCTCATGTGACCCTTCAAATCGTAGCGCCGTCAAACTTTTTTTTTTATCGCCGCGTAATAAAGGGGCTGCATATGTTCGGTAGTACTTCATTCCAGTATTGCCTCCCGATTAAAGGGCCATGCCGAAAGTACCGGAAGACGAAAGACGACGCATCGTAGATTTATGCCTTACAGGATATTCTCAACGTGCAATATCTGCGATGACGAACCGTCATCTTGCAACTGTCAACCGGATCATTCAAGCGTACAGGAATGAAGGACGCAGGAATGAGATCCGCACCAACTTCCCAATTTGCGTGCCCATATAACAAGTGATGCTTGCTTCACCGCAAAGCAGGCGCAATTCGGTCGAGCAGCCGCGCTCCAGCAGACGACGCGGCGAAGGCCCCGCCTACAGCTGTCATTGCGCTTGCGCGCTAGTTTCCGAAGCGCCCGGCAGAGGCGCTCCGCGGAGCGCCGGCCTAGAGTCACTGGAAAATTTCAGAGTACCGCAAAGGTAGGCTGCACGCGGGCAACATTGGGCGGCGGCGGCCATATCCCTTCCGGACCGTCCGGCGCGTTGGTAACGTGTGTTGAGAAGTGACCGATCTTTTCGCCTCGATGCCGTGTTACGCTCGGCGTAACTGCAATATCTGTGTGTGTGTTTCTTCAAAAGGATATCAGAAGTGATTTCGAGTCATCGACAGTCATGAATCGACTGCGCGGTAAGCGGTGTAGCTAATGAAACGTGCGGCGAATGTTGCCATGTGCTCGCGAACTCTCTTCGTGGCTTCAGCGGTCTCTTTTCGTTTCACGGCCGAGTGTGTTCGCAAGATCCGGAGCTGTATAGTTGCATTAGCGTAATGACCGTACGAGATGCCCTTTACTTCGACACTTGGTGAATGTTGACTGTTTGCGCTAGCTTTGCAGTCGGTGTTCAGGTTCACTTCATAGCACATTCGAGAACATTATCGAACATCGAGAACGTTCAGCAATGCGTCCTTCGACTGATCGCTGATGCATACCTTACTTGCGCACCATGCTTACTGTTCAGCTGGGTGTTATCTGTAATAGAAGTGGTGTGTGTACGGTAAGTGGAAGTTGTACGTGAAGTATTTGTCTCGGTTCGGAACGCCAGCAGCCGAACGCACGGGCGAATCGGCGTGCGGTAGGTAAGGTGCATCTTATTTTGCGAATACGTTGTCATTTCTTAACAGATACGTAGAAAATAAGCCATCAAAATGATTGACGTCACTACTCAGTTGTTTCATTTCCTATTTTTTGTCTCCTTAATATTCCCAACGTTACAGTGCATTTGCAAATATTTTGCTGTGTTCCGACAAAGTTTTTTTTTTTTTGCGTTGCCAGCGCGTAAACAGCTAGGGTTCGGTTTCTGCACTGCTTTTAATTTCAACTTTTTTTTTCGTAATGCACTCTTGTTAAAACTTCCTCGGCGCAGTGCTTTATGTTATTTTGATCAGAAATAGCACATGCCGAAAATTTTCAACGCGCATGCTACTGCAACACAGTATGTATGTAGATCTAGGGCTCGCATGAAATCGATTCCCTCAATGCGTGGGAAGATGGGCCGATTATTATTATTATTATTTTTTTGCTGTGACAATTTCTCGCCCACTCAACAGTATTGTAAGGGTACGCTCGGCGCAATGCAGCATTAGCAACAATATATTTTTAGAAAAAAATAAAATACGCTTAATAACATATTGCCTTATACCAAGTTTATCAACAGAGTGCCACGCCTCAGTTTTGCGCAGTGGCAAATGATCATGCGACAATTGCCTTCAAAGTATACAGTAAACAGTTATTATTTTAATAAGTCTTCGATTTCGCTCTCGTGCGTGACACGCTTAAAACTCGAAATGCATGCACAATCTGTAATTCAACAGGTCGAGATATAAACAGCCGAGCAAATAGAAAGGTATGTAGTGTGTAGTTTTCAATATCGCTGAACATAGCGAACCGAAAAGGTGAAGTATCCTGTTGCATGAGAGCTTTTCCAGCAACGTTTATGTAGTTCACTGCAGAAAGGAGTGTTCTTCGAGGGGGGCGAATTCATTCCGCGGCCGACTATGCAGCCACGTACAACGACGCTCTTTGACGCAACGTTTATAGAACCTGGTTCTATAAACGTTGCTTTGACGTTAATGTTTCCCAGACGGAATGCAAAAATATACGAAATTCCCGGAGTAGCTCACCAGCAACGTTCGGTTACTGGTGAGCTACTCTCTGGCATCTGCATGACGCGTTTAAAAAAGCGACGAAATACTTCTAGGGACCGTGG
The DNA here is from genome assembly GCF_013339695.2 of Rhipicephalus sanguineus. NCBI lineage: Eukaryota > Metazoa > Arthropoda > Arachnida > Ixodida > Ixodidae > Rhipicephalus > Rhipicephalus sanguineus. Next base: position 5,475,550 of record NC_051184.2, read on the forward strand.
TACTGCTAAATATCCGGCTGTGCTCTGCATTCAACGCGCCTGCACCCAAAGCGCTTGGAAGGGATATGGCGGCGAGAGGTCACGTGATGCGAGTAAGCCAATCGCGTCGGCGGCGGCGCGCGGAAAACAGATGCGATACTCTGAAATTTTTCTAGTGACTCTACGCCGGCCGCACGGCGCGGTGTTCAGGGTAGAAGTGGACGGCTCTGTACAGGTCGCTTCAAGCGATGATCTCACTCAGTATACAGCCGAGGAAAAACGGCACAAAAACACAAGGCATGAAAGAAGCACAGAATCGCGTAATGTAACGTGCATTGTTCAGATTATCTTCAGCTGCAATCAACGCACCCGGATACCGCTTCGGGAGTGTATACATGGCTTGCACGGACGTCACATCCGGGAACGACAGGACCGGAAGCCGCCATGTTTAAGAACACTTGCAGCTGTCTGGAAGCGTAGGCAGAAGCTTTGCAGCGGCGAGATCTGTTCTTCGGACGCGCCACCGCCTTGACCATGACTATTTGCGCTGTTTTCGGATGCAGAACAAGAAGTGGAACTTCTGCTTCTAAAGACAAGGCACAGCCACGCGTTAGAATGTTTAGTTTGCCCGCGATTATAACGAACCAGTGCGCGCGAACGAGGCTGTTGTCCGCAAAGCGCCGTAACGCTTGGCTGGCGCGCATTAAGCGAAGAGATTTGAAGAAAGAGAAATACATCCGTGTCTGCAGTCTTCACTTCATCACAGGTAAGGGTATTTTCGAGTTGTGTACAGGTTTAACGCGTTTACTGACGTGATTACGTCGCTTTTCCAGAATGCTGCCTAGATTCACAGCGACGTAGAGACGAGCTTTTCCCCTTGAATAAACGAGTCTCCAGTTGTTAAATGTGGCCTAACGGTGCAACACATGTGAACGTGACCTTCTTCACAGGGAAACCTGCGAATTTAATGGATGACGCGAACCCCGACTGGACGCCGAGCCTACTGCTGGGCCATGGCCGTTATGACCGGACTACTGACGCAGCGTCTGCGCGTTTTCACCGCTGTGAAAAGCGACGGAAGAGCAAGCGGGATGCTGTCGCAGCGAGCACGCCGCCCACGGAGCCTGGAACTTCCCTCGAACTGCCTGTCATGGACGCAGAACCAGAGCGTGATGAGCCATCTGCGGTAGATCCCATTCTGGAGTCTAAATCAGGTACAGGATCGTGTGTGCCATATTTGATGAGCGTTGTGCAGCTTAGGGCTTTCCTCTATGATAGGCAATGCTGACTCATTTCATTACTTTTTCGCAGAGGTTGAAGTGCAAACCGACCTCACGTGCCAAGATCTTCAGGCGCTACTGGAGGATTATCAGAAAGTAACCAGCGAGTTGATCACTTTGAAGAGCCAGAAACAGTCTGCGGAAATGTCAGAGCTATCCCTTTGTGAAGACCCCGTGAAGGTGGCCTTTTACACAGGACTTCCGAATTTTGCAACTCTTCTGTCAGTGTTCAGCGTTGTGCAGCTGTTTGTCAAGCACACACCACAGAACTCATTAGGAAAGTTCGAGGAATTTTTGGTGTTCCTGATGAAGCTGAAGTTGAATCTGCCATTCCAAGACCTTGCCTACCGTTTCGGTGTGTCTGAATCAACTGTAAGTCGAATATTCGACAAGTGGCTGCACGCTGCATTTACTAGACTTGGGCCTTTAATAACATGGCCCTCAAGGCATGCTATTAAGAGGACAATGCCACAGGCCTTTTTTGATTCTTTTGGAGAAAAGGTAGCTGTAGTACTCGATTGCTTCGAGATCAAACTTGAACGGCCTTCATCTCTGAAGCCAAGGTGCGAGACTTGGTCTCAGTACAAGTCCAGTAATACAGCCAAGTACCTCATAGGAATATGCCCCCAAGGAACTATCACTTTTATTTCTGATGGCTGGGGAGGAAGGACTCCTGACAAGCACATTACCGAGTTCTGTGGCATTCTTGACCATTTGTCACAAGGGGACGTGGTGTTGGCTGACCGAGGCTTCGATATTGCAGACAGTGTAGGCCTGTACTGTGCAAGGCTGCACATACCTGCGTTCACTAAGGGCAAGAGACAACTCTCAGCAGTAGATGTCGAGTCAACGAGGAAGCTTGCCAACGTTAGGATCCATATTGAGAGAGTGATTGGCCTGGTTCGGAACAAGTATGTTATAATGAAGTCTGTCCTGCCGCTAGAGTATGCGAATCGCAAACCGGGACACCGCTTCACACCACTGCACAAGATTGTTACCGTGTGCTGTGCACTGGCAAATTTCTGCCAGTCTGTCGTTCCTGCTAATCCGGAGCCATGTGGCTAAGTTTCCTACATATGCTAGTTAGTTTGCAGATAAATGGCAATACTTGCATGCATTCATTGAAATTTGTAATTCTGGCCGTTCTGACTGCATGCAGAAAATATTTTTTCATATTTACTTTTCTTTATAGCAATAAAGCTTGCCCTGCAGTCGTAATATATTGTGTGTATATGTGTATTAGATCCGTGCTGCAAGGCCTGTTGTGTATGAATTGAAGTAGTGTCTTGTGGAATGTGTTATATAGCTGTCGTAGCTAGACGTGCCACTGTAGCAAAGGCCGGCTTGCAGTAGAAGACAGGAGCATTATGACTAATCCTTGACAGGTTCCTATTAGATGGTTTTCACATGAAATAAGTGCTCAAAATATGTAGTTGAAGCAACAGTGGAATGATGAAAGTTCAATGACTAGTCTAATTTTTTGTTTTTATCGTTCCTCCAAACAGTTTGGTTGCAATTTGCTGCCAGTAAATAATTCATGAATAAATTAAATCCAGTGTGCATTAAAAGCCCTTTTTTTGCACTTGCCTGGCAAATGAGCTAGGAACCTATCATCATTGAAAAGTTTCATCCTGTAGATTTCATGTTTACATTGTGCATTAAAAGTTGCCTTGCTTTTGTATGCTTTGTCACCTGCTGTCGCCACCAGTTTTACAACCAATGTAGGTATTTATTTGCTCTACTTGGGCTGCAAGCTTGTGTAATAAAGTGAAATAAAGAAACTAATTTATGCTACCAAACAAATTTTATTGCATGGTTTCAAGAACAGACGCATCTATTGCACTCACCTAGGAGTAGTTCTACTTGCATTGCACTGAAATTGTAAATACAGGTACACAGAGGTAATGTCGCAGCAGTAAATGCTTCTCTGTACATAAAGAAACTAACCCATGCTACAAAACAACATTGTATGGCATGGTTTCAAAAATAGACGCATCTATCACACTCGCCTAGGAGTACTTCTACTTGCACTGCACTGAAATTGTAAATACAGGTACACATAGGTAATGTCGCAGCAGCAAGTGCTTCTCGGTACATAAAGAAATTAACCCATGCTACAAAACAACACATTGTATGGCATGGTTTCGAAAAACAATCATTCATCACAGTTACGTACGAGTACCTGCTGCTTGCATTCCACTCAAATTGAAAAGACTGGTATAAATGTAGGTAATGTTGGCTCAGCAAGTGCTTGATTTGAAACATATCTCACTCTCGTCATTCAACCTAGCAACCTATTTGGAAAATGTGCACACTACAGAAGCACCTGGTATTAAAGAAATGCAGTGAATCCTGGAAGTCAATTGCCCCCCTTCCTAGGTAACAACATTCATTACTGGCTAGAATGAACACCACACAGAACGAAATGTATCCAGTAAAGAATGAAATAATGTGGGTGCTTCGGTACGCTGAGCCTGTTAAGCGCATGACCTCTTAAAAAAGCATTCCTTGCCTAAGCAGCCAGAACTACCTTGAGAGCAGCCCGATGACATAACCACATACAGCACAATCAAACAACACAAACATTTTGAGGTGTCGGGGGTCCTTTTTGTCCAGACTAGGAAAGCAGCTGCCACAGTATGCTGAAAACCTGAACTTACGAAAGCTTAGGAAAGTGCCAGAGGCACTTTCCTAAGCTTTCTTTAGTGGGCCGCAATCTGCACAAAACCAGTGTTTTTGCTTTGGGGCTCGCTTCATTCCGATGCAAGTGTAATGAAACCATTTGTATTTACAGTGTTCCCCATCACATGCCACTATTTTCCCAGTCTCTGGGCCTTGGCAGTAACAGTAGACGGGCTGTGCAGAGCTAGTGCCAGACCCTGGTGCATTTTTTCAGGTGAAAAACCCTGCAAACATTTCTGGCATGACAACATGTGTAAAAAATTGTGTTGCAGATTCCAAGATTCTCTGAAAGAATGCACTATCTTCCATTATTCGTTCAATATGAACCGAGACAGGTGTCCACACAACAAAGTCGCAGTACCTTGCACTGCACACTGCCAGTTGCGTCTGCACCTGATAATAGTAGCCATGGGTTCTCTTCAACCGAAGTCCATCGGCACTAGTCTCCAAGCAGAAATCTTTGGTTCCTATCGCAGCTTCTATGCCAGACTCTGCCACAGAGTACGGGCATTTGACTTCCACAATGCCTTCACCACAGCATGAACAGTTGACAACAGCATCTGGGGATGCAGCGAGATGAGGATGCTTTGCACTCAAACAAACACCAACTCTCTTGAGTGTCAAATTGTTGTGGCGTTGCACTACTTGTTTCCTGTATGTGGAGATGGCAGTGCCTTCATGTTTCCGTCCCCATTCTGTCGCCGCAGAAGAAAACTTGCTTTGCTCAGGGCAACATATTTTTTTTAATAAACTAATTGACGGCTGGCTCAGCCTTGTGCTGCATACACACTTCATAACAGAAGCTGTAACTCGGCCTGCCCTGTATTCAAACCACTTGGCACAATTTGACTGCTCTCTAGTTGTGGCTTCCACATGCCGCACCATCTCTTCTGTTACAACCATTTCTTTTAAAAACGCTTCAGCCCGTTGCACCAGGGCAGACAAATCCTCAGAGGTGGCCTCTTCACACATAAGGCTACGGAGAAGCACAGGTTCTTTCTTTTGCGGAGGCGGAAAAAGTGCACTATATTCTTCATGCAGCATAAACAGTGCTGGCTTTACCCCTGATTTTGCTATCGCCGCAAAACACTGCTGAATCTCTGCATTCGTTGGAGCTGGGATTGGTGGTGGAGGCGGGGCTTCTTCAGCACAAGTGCTGTTCGTAATGTTGTCCATTTTCCTCTTCTTCATCTTCGCTGATGAGAAGTCAATCTCCCTTAGCCTCTTAAATTCAGCATTCCGGCTATGAGGTGGTAGCCATCCATTTTTCTTTTCTGTGCAAGTCACAGAGTCCCTCAGCCTCACAGCAGTTTCTATGGCGAAAAGTGTTGCAGCAACGTGAGAGCATGCCTCACCCACGCCTGCCATGCAAGTGCAGTGTGCTGTAGCAACAGTGCCCTCTGTTTCGGCCAAAATCCACACTTTCAGAGGGGTCTCTCGTAGGCGCTGGGAATGGTTGACCTGGAATGTTGAACGAAATTTCTGTAAGTATTATTTTTTAAATGACAGCTTAGATTTACAGAGCTGGCTTGTTTGGTTCCATGCTGCCTCATAAACAAACCTACTTAAAATGTTACAGGAGCTACATAATTTTACTTGTGCATTACTCGTTTCAGGGAAGCTCAGAAGTAGCCTCCAGAAATGAGCATTCAGCTTAGGTTTTCATTTGCCAAGTTTATGAAGTTACCGACATTACGATGGCCAATGCTCACCATTTATGCATTTTTTTCCTGACCGCTGGCTTATGTTTATCAAGCTGCCGCGTGCGGCCGTCTAAGCCACGAAACCGTCGCGCACAAAAAGAAAATGAACCACGCACTGCTACACAACCGAAACGAGCACAACTGCGGTGACGCCTGAACATGGGCGTCGGCAGGAGGGTGCAAAAGGGGCATTTGCTCCTCCCAAACAACACCAACACTACCCCCACCGCGATGCAACACTGGTTTGCGCCCCTCAAGACAAAATCCTGTCGACGCCCATGCGTCTGGACAAACACGAAGTTTTACTTCGATCGTAACGTGAAAGAGCGTTGTTAACTAACCTCGCTTAGAACGACGACACGCTGCGATGGAAGCTGCTTTGCTGCTATGCTCTTCACCCATCCGCTGGTGAAGTAGTTGTGGCCGTCCAGCGACTTGTAGGCCTTCATTTGTTGCAGTGTGACGTGACTTGTTGAAAGCACCAAATAATTCACAATGTCGCCGTGCGTCACGGCAGGCAGCAGAGCGACGTCCGATGCATGTTCCTTACTGATGCGCAGTTCGTAAGGGTCGATGCCATCGCACATTTCAATTTTAGCTCGGTAACGTACCCGAGTCGGTCCCACAAGTTCTTCAAAGTACGACGGGCAAAGCGCGTGCACGTTTTCTATCGCCATATCGCTCAAAATAAATCGAACGACGACGACAAGCTCCAACGCGGCGGTAAGCCACACGCGCAGCCGACTCGATATGTTCTTAAATATGGCGGTCGCTCACTTTGAAAGTCGGAAGTGACGTCACGTGCAACCCATGTATAATGAACAGCACAGAAAGAAGAGATACTAGCGCAGTGCATAATTTCGTGTTTGACCCTTCCTTTTGCACACCGTCCCTGCTGTGGTAACACGTCGCCCGGGCAAGCATAGCTGCATATAAATCGTCGTGCGCTAAAGTAACTTAGTTACGTGATTTGGCGACATTCTTGAACTCTCTGAAATGTGGTATCCGCTGCGGCGACAGCATTGTCAAAAGGCTCACACTTGTGATCCTGTTCAAAGCTGCGCGTCCGTTTGGGCTGCGACGATGCATCGCCGCCGCCGATTCCATTCCAAGAAACGACCCGACCGTCTCCAAACGCGATGTAAGCATAGTGTCCATTCAACGACTGCCAACGACGATAACCGCAAGTAATATTGATAAACGCGGTAAATCTGCATGCGCGGAGCAAACTTATTACGGCATTACACACTCCGGTGCGCCGGTCACAGCGAGAGCTTTTTTACCAGTAGAGCGATTTAAACTCTTCGTTCCGTCGGTTCGCATGACCAGAAAACTATCACCATCACGAACGGCCCCTACCTTATATGACATCTCGCGTCGCCTAGCCCCTGGCACAGATACGCCTAGCGCGTGCAACGCAATAACTCGGCCGGCGCGCGCTTTCTTCGTCCTTTTCTTCATCTTAGATTGACTATAAATAAAGACAGTTTGCTCTTGGCGACGTACAATGGAGAAAGGAGGATGGCTATTGTACATTTACCAGCAGAGCTGTTATGGCCGAGGTTGGCCGTGTGTCGTAGATAGAAAATCATCATCATCGTGAACCGGCACGCGCTTAATGACCGTCCAAACACTCTGCATAGATGGCTAAGAGAAGTTGAAACGTTCCCACCAGCTCTGCTGTGACCCAGAGTTGCGCGACTTACTGCAAGCTGCGCTAATTTTTTTTTTTGTATCGCCTAGTAATTTGGCAGATAATAAGGCATGTGGCCAGCACACCCATTGAGGTTGACACGATGGATGTGAAATGTAGGCGTTTCTTCAGTGCGTGTGCCTTCTGAAGAAAACAAATGAGGAGCACAGAACAGACACTGTACCCAAGTGTTCGTAGCCCTACGATGGAATAAGCTGTTTTTAAAGACGTAAATGGAAGATAAAGGAGAGAAAGAAACAGACAGGAACAGAAAAAGAGAGAAAAAAAGGGAAAGAGAAATATACAAGGAGATAGAAAGAAAGGGAAGCAAGAAAAACATAGAGAGAGAGAGAGAAAGAGATAGAAAGAAAACAAAACAGTGATAGGGAAAAAACAGAGAGGAACAGAACGAAAGAGAGGAAAAATGAAAGAACAATAAAGAGAAGCAATAAAGGCCGTACATCTCCGCTGTTCCTTCAGGCTTGGCACCCCTAGTGCGAAGCAGCTACCTCACTTTTTTCAACAACATCATTGCGCGTGCGCGCCCTCTCATTTGAATTGATCGGCGCTCGCCCTACAGTTCCTACAGCACGATTCCTACAGATCAAGTGTATCCGCCCTAAAATCCCAGCTCTGCCTCCCCTCACTTTCTTCTCGCCGCAAGACTGCTCGTCTAATATTATTTTTTAGGTTTTTCCATTCGCTGCCTCCAGGAAACCAAATCATCATTCCTGCACATCGTTCCTCTCGCCACTCGCACCAAAATGCTGTATATCTACCACGTGCTCATACGACCACCTACCAACGTTCATTTTTCCTGCATACTGCCGGAGAATGGAATGCCCTTCCATCCGATATCGCCCTCATCACCGACATTGCTCACTTCAAAGCTGCCATTGAAGACCATCTTTCAAGACATGAAACCTAACCAGACCCGCCAGTTTTTTCGTTCGCCCACCCCTCATGTAATGTCCCATGTGGGACCTTTGAGGTATTATGAATAAATGAATAGATTTGAAATTAGTTGCGGCTGCGCCCTCTTTTGTCCGTTGGCCGTCCTTCCCTTCTTTTTCGTGTTCGTACGCGCTCCTGTAAGATCCAGCGGCCGTGCCTGTACGAAGGAGCAACTCCGTAGCGGGGAGGCTGATGCGTCGACCGCGTCTCACTGGTTCTTAAATTTCATTTGCTGCGATGCCTGCTTAAACATATACAGTATCTGTACACGAGTGACGCGTTTTACTACTACCAGTAACAGCTGTTGTCCTTAGGAGTGACTAAATCTGTCCGTGTGTATGACCACAGACACGTGGTTTGAAACCTGCGGCTTTGACAACAAGTGTTCGCAGTTCCAAGTGATACCTCTTCGTATTGAGCAACGAACCATTGTCACCATCAATAGCTCGCCCTTAGAGCGATTCAGCTGCAACGTCTTTCTTATTGACGTACTTGTTAACAAACTGACATATTTTAATTGGGACATGTAAACAAATGCGCATATACATTATCAACATTAAATTGCCCACTGAAACACGATTTAAAAGTATATTGCACGTCGTCGTAATAAAAGCAGGAAAAATACATATTTGTTGAAGAACATTTTAACATATCGCGTATTGAAGACGTCGTGAAATTGAGGAAATATGAATGTGCTAGCGAAGGGCGACCGCTAATTAACAAAATGTACTTTAACAAAATTTGTGCCTGGGTTCATGCTTGAAAGGAATTCGAAAATATTCTGTACAGTGATTAGTAATAAACTCTGAAGCGCTGCAGTGGGTCCTGCTATTAATGTTTTAAAGAAAGAGCTGTTGTCCTGTGTTGAATGTCAGAGGCGTAGCCAGGGGGTGGCACACCGAGCTTGTTATTTTATTTTGCACTGGTTTTAAGCATTGTTAGCCTTGTCTTAGGCGTGTATTGACCACTGCATGACCATGCGACATGAGACAGTGGATAGACGAGAAGCCGGGTCGTAAAGTGCTACGCACTTAGTACGCACTTAGAAGACGACGCCCGACAAAACGCTTTGTGACGTGCGTTCCTCATTTGCTGCCTTCTGTGCTGTTTGCAGTCATAAGCAAACCTGCGCCGCGTATGCAATCCGTAATCGACGCAAAAATGCTGCGGTAGATCGGTGTGCAATGCACTGTACAAGAGGATACGCTGTGTTCAACTTCATCGTAGCTGTCATTCCGATACCAGCTGCCCCTTTGAAGGTTTTATGTTCCATGCAGTTCTTTCATGCTTGCATGCTTTCATGCAGTTCTTTCATTGTGCCATACATACATGAAAAATAGACTGCAGAGGAGTATTTCGGTGCAAAATAAGCCTTAGAAATCGCCGGCCATAAACCCCGCCCACCGCTGGTGACAGCCATTTTGCCATGGCACGTGAGACACGTCATGTGCCGCACGGAGCGGAGCCGTCGTCTTCTGTCAAAGTTTCAGTCATTGCAAACCGTTCAATTTCAACGACAAGCTGACCAAATCTGAAATAGCTCGACTGCACGCGCAGCTGAGCACGGAACAAAATCGATCGTCCGAATGCAGACGCTCACAGAGCAAGCAGCTTGTTACGTCACGGCTCGCGAGTGTGCCAGTGTTGCCGGACTCTCAGGCCGCTCGCTTGTTTATAAAAGATAGTCAATTATAAATTAAGTGCTCGACCAAATGCGCTAAAATTTCGCCAGCTTGTTTGCGAATACATGATTAATCCACGTGACACAGATTATGATCGAAAATTGGTTGTCATGGCCACTTTAATTCTAATAATACAATATATATCAGGAACGCATAACACCATATCATGCACGGCAATGAAGTAAACATACGTTATCCGCCTACAAGCGATTGCGTATCAGGGCAGCATAATCTTTTCAGAAGTACTTTACCTTCATCGTCCGGTGCTCAGGTGACACCCCTCCGCTTGCAACCCCGTGCCTTGCAGACAAAAAGATGCCTGAACAAACTAATGTGAAATTATATTTTGATATCAGCGCATGAATTGCGGTTTTTCGGAACCAATATCATAACCTGTTTTTCGAAGCAAGAGTTCCGTTTTGTAGTCACGGCTTGCACGATAACTGTTCTCCCAGCTGGGAGGAGCCCGTCAGGGGTTACCGCCTGACCGGCTCAAATTATTCTGATATTATAATTTTGACATCAGTGTAATAATTGCACTTTTCCGGAGCCAATATCAGAACCGTTTTTTCGAAGCGACGCTTTAGTTTTGTTGCCCCAGTATGCGAGATAACGGTGCTCCCAGGTGGGAGAAACGCGTGAGGAGTTACTGGCTTTTTTCCTTACTTCCTATTTGTAATGATATATAATTGAATAAAAGTCCATTCAAATGGTGCACAGCAGAATGGAGGAGGGGGAGGGGGGATGGCTCCCAAGCTTTAACAGGAACCGCAAGCGGTTCTCAGGACTCGCGTGCGTTATGAAGAAGCCAAGATAACGTTATCATCGCGTGCGCACCTCTCTCTTGGATTTATCATCGCAGAACAAAGGTGATATCATTAAGGCCTATTGTCTCTACAGGTGTGGCTCAATGCTTATATTGCGAGCGTGCGTAGCCTAAGAGATTCACTCAAAACTATCGAAATCATTGTGTTATTGGCAGCAGAGGATCCGAATAGCGGTATGTGGCCGACTGCGGCTGTCTTGCTTTCCTGCTGTTCTGCGCTTCTCGTCGGAAGAGGTACGTTTGAATGGAAACATGTGAGCGTGTCTCTTTTTGTGGGTGAATATAAGGTATAGTCCTATTTGAGACTATACCTTAGTCTTATTTGAGTCTATGCTATGAGGGACAACACTTCTTGAGCTTCCCATTAACCCTGTCACAGCAATAAACATAAACCAGACGCATGGCCACAGGTTTGTGGAGACCTAAAGAAGTCAACACTAGCTAAACAATATCTGTACGGAGAACCAATGCTTAAACAGCGAACTTTTACTTATATATATGTCAGTATTTTTTGCGCAATAAAGTTCAGCTGTAAATATCGCCTTGTACCCTTTACTCCTCTGCGTCCAATGTTTTTTTCGCGCTGTACCCAAAGATAAATCACCAGCTCGCCCAATGTTATACTTTAGTAATTATGGTCAATTTGGACTCAGGTGTACGACCCTCGACCACTGCCTGTTTTGGAATGTGTGCGTGCTTCTCGGTTGAGCCGAGCTGATCGGGTCCTGCTAACTCAATCCCGAGTTCCGTTTGCAGAACTTCTTTTCGAGTTACTGTATGTTACTTTCGGCCCTGTTTCCCGGCGTTCGTTTATTTCGTTCATAATTATCTGCGCTTCTCACCATCTTCATCTCCGTCTTCTATTCACTCCTCCCGAAAAAATTGGCAGGGGAGGAGGGGCAGCTACTCTTGCCCCCGTCGTTGGCAGGTGCCAGCCCGTTACGTCCCCCATTTATTCTTAATCTTTTCTCTGCGTGTATAGATGATTTATATTGCCGAAACACGAAGGATAGCGAAGCAACTTGAGAAAAAGTTGAGGACCACGCAGCGTGCAATGGAACGAAAACTGATAGGACTAACATTGATAGGTCGGAGGACGGCAGAAATTGTCAGGGAACAAAAAGGGGTAGCAGATATCCTAGTTTACATCAAGCGAAAGAAATGGACCTTGGCTGGCCACGTGATGCGTAGAACAGATAACCGGTGGACAGCAAGAGCAACAGAATGGTTACCAAGGGATGGGAAACGCAGTCGAGGCAGGCAGAGGGTTAGAGGGAGTGACACAATTAAGAAGTTCGCAGGGATGAAATGGAATCAGCTCGCACAGGACAGGGTAAAGTGGAGATCATTGGGAGAGGCCTTCCTCCTGCAGTGCACTAAGACAGACTGATAGTGATGATGTTGATGATGACGATTATGATATATTTGGATATCAAACAACAGCAACAACAACAACATACATACGTCTCGAAAATGATAACAGACATGAAAAGCGATTATGTGCACTTATGCTATCTCCCGGTATCCCGGTAACAATTTTGAAACCGCCTTGTGACGTTTGAAAACTCTGGTCACCGCAGTGCGAGCAGTAGTGAGATGCTACGACGAGCTCGGTTGCATGGACACGGATGGAGTTTTCCACCACCCCGAGCACCGTCCCCATAACCTGGTTCCTAAGGATCGACACGTGGCGAACACCAGGTTCCTCTTCTACAACCGACGCAACCGGCCGGGCTACGTGGAACTCTGGTGGAACTCGAGCGTGGATGCGATCAGCACGGCGCCTTTCAACAGATCCCTCGAGACGAAGTTCATCGTCCACGGCTACTTGGACAGGTTGTTCTTCGGCGCCTGGATGACGGTCAGTGAACTCACTTTCTCTCTCGGCGTTTTACATTTTGCTTAGTGAGAACTGTGGGAAACTAGTACTCAAATGATCCGCTATTAATATATTTCGATGTAGGTTGCGACAACTAATTGGCGCATATCTACAGAAATGTTGCACTTATAAGTATTTCGCTGTGCCAATCTAAGGCGATACTTATGGTACGCTCTCTGTATTGCTGCAGATTGGTTCCAATAATTAACTCAAATATATCTCAAATTGGTGCATTTATAAGTATTCTATTGCGAGAATATAAGCCGATACATATAGTGCGCTTTCAGTATATCGTTAGACATAGCTTTCACCAACCAAGTGGTACATATCAACAAAAATGTTGCACGTAAAAGTATTTCATTGAGGGAATCTTATCTTATATACTTAGGGTACGCTCTCCGTATTGTTGACACAGGTTTCGCCAACTAACCGGTACATATCTACAAAATGTAGCACTTATCAATATTGCATTGCAGGAATCTAAACATATATTTATGGTACGCTCCCAGTATTATTAGAAACAGGTTCCACAATCTAAGTGGATCATATTACAGCACTGCTCGGGCCGGATTTTACGGCCCGGGCCCGGCCCGGGCCCGCTTTATGAAGCCCGAGCCCAGCCCGAGCCCGTGGTTCCAAGCGCGGCCCCGGCCCGGGCCCGGGCGTTCATTATTAAACTAATCCAGGGCGCGCTTGTTCATTACCAGGCCCGACCCCGGCACGCTAGAGGATATTAGTTGTTGATGATGACTATTAATGATGCCGTGCGCTTTGTAGCGAGCGATCGGACGGAAAATTCGGAGTTTACATGCATCGAAAGGTTGCTTTGGCCGCGGTGGTAGCTAAGCGGTTAAGCTGTTTCGCTGTTAAGTCCTAGGACGCGGGTGCGATTCCCGCGGCCGCGGCGGCCGCAATTTGGTGGGGGCGAAATGCAAGAACACCCGTGTATATACTTATCTTTAGGTGCACGTTAGAGAACTCGAGGTCGTCGAAATTGATCCGGTGCCACTCCGACGTGCCTCGTAATCATATCGTGGTTTTGGCACGTAATACCAAGGAATATAAGTGAAATGTATCGTATGTGTCAACCTCAAATAAAAGACCGAAATCTTTATGCCTCCAATGGTAACAACCGTGATCTGGCCCATTGCTAGTGCTGTTAATATATATATATATATATATATATATATATATATATATATATATATATATATATATATATATATATATATATATATATATATACACACACACACACACACACACACACACACACACACACACACACACACACACACACACACACACACACACACGTGTCACTTCAGCTTGACACAGTATACCTTAGACCATGGAATGCATAACATTCGCGTGTGCTTGAACGCCCGACTTACGCCTTTTAATGAGCGGGTCCTAGTCCGGCCCGGCCCGCAGCCTCAAGCCCGGGCCCGGCCGAGGCCCGCGGCTTCAAGCCCGGGCCCGGCCCGGGCCCGCACTTTCAAGCCCGAGCCCAGCCCGGGCCCGCCGGAAAACGCTTCGGACGGCCCGGCCCGGCCCGGGCCCGTGCAGTGCTCTAGATCATATATTTACAAAAGTGTTTCACTTGTTAAGTACGGTTCAAGTATACAGAATGTCAACGAGCCTCGTCTCTCGAGCTTCTTTTCCCTGTCGCTGCAAATCACTGTTATTAAAGTTCTGTATAATCTTGGCAAGTGGGATGTCCAAATTACGTTCGACGCAGGCTACACTGACAGATTTAAGCAGCAATTTAAACCACTTGGTAGACTAGCATCTTTGGAATAAGAGCGCGAAGGAAACAGCAGATTGGGATCCGTGTCATCTGGAACATAGACGACTTGTTTCTTTGGTGCTGTTCTGAGCCTATATGTACAAAAATGTTTCAGTTCCTTCTCGTTGCTTATGAGGAATGACATTTAAAGTGAACCAAGGCTAATTATTTAAATGTGGATGGCAAGTTTTCTTATATGACACTGAAAGCGCGATTGACCGGCAGGCCTTTGTGTCAGTGTGTCTAAAATTCTTTACAAGTAATAGACCAACAATTACTCTTTATATTAAAAAGACTGACAGCTATTTCCCAGTAACATGAAGCCGTTACCGACAATCAGTACACTAAACACGCTTTATTCAGTGAGCTCTGAACATTTGCCCGCCGCGGCGGTTTTACCGGTTATATGGTGCTCGACTGCTGACCAGAAGTTCGCGGGTTCGAATCCCGACAGCGACGGCCGCATTTTGATGGAGGCGAAATATAGAGGCCCGTGTACTTAGACTTAGGTGTATGTTGAAGAACCCCAGGTGGCCTAAATTTCCGGAGCCCTCCACTACGGCGTCCCTCATATCATATCGTTGTTTTGTACGTAAAACCTGAGCAGTTATTATTATCATTACACTAACTATTATTACCCTTATACTGACCATTTCTGTGCAGGGGAGCAACTATTGTCAAATACAAGACTGACGTGCTTAGGCATAAAAAAAATAAAGTGAAAGCTGCATAATATTCGTGTTATTCCGTAATAATGAGCCTTCTGTCGTCGCAGGATGAAGTGTTTATAGACTATCTTTATGGATCCGCCATAAAGCCATCGCCGGCTGTTAACATCACCGTTTCGTATATGAAACAACCAAATGAACAGCAGACTTATGTGAATGGAAGCAGCTGTAGAAATGCCTTCAGCGTTTCACGGCGCTTTCGACCGCGTATTGAGGGCACTAGAGGTGGTGAATAGCCTCTGACGTGCGACACACACTGAAGTTGGGGTTTTGCTACTGCCCAATCTTATAAAGGTGTGGTTGTTTATAACCAACACCCAGCCGCAATCTATGCAGTGGTGCCTCCTGTTCCCTTGTTAGCCGGAATGGAAGCCGAAAAGGTTGACCAGAGTCAAGTCTGTAAAGGCGCTCCTGGCGATGGTGGAGGTCATCCCATAATCGTGTCATAGAGGTTTTCAAAGACCTAGACAGCGAGGCGTTGATGTCATATCGGGAAAAGTGAATTGTAATGACTTCGCCGTTAGCGTGCGCCATTTTATGCTTCTGCGTCAGCTTGTTCATTCCCAGCTATGCCACAGTGTCGGCGAATACATTGCAATGTAACAGTATATCTTGATTGACACAAGTCACTTAAGGGCGTCACTGATCGTCCAGACTCCCTGCCCTCTTCGAAGGAGAAGCTCTTTTGGCACTTGGGAACACGTAGACCACTACTCACGTACATTAAGTGTCTATTAAGGATTCTAAGCGAGACAGGTTTACATGCTCGTCTTTATAGAGCATGTGCTACGGTGTGAAAACTTTCGTGCGTAGTACACATTTCCGGGCAGGAAAGTGTGTGAACAGTGACTCATTGTACCATACCGTAGTCACCTGTCATCATACCTCTCGCTTTCTCTACCCCTTTTCCCGTTACCCCCGTGGAAAGTAGCCGGCTAGAAACTCGCTTTCCAGGCCGACCTCTCCTCCTTTCACATCATTAAACATTATCTTCTTCTTAACGGTACTTTTTAATATTACGGCATCACTTACAAAAGTGCCAGACCATTTGACTGAGAGCCCGACATGGCACCGAAAGCGCCAATAAAAAAAAATCGTTCACAGAATCCGTATCGAACGAGTGATGGGTGGCGTGACCATCCTGATAGCACATTCTTATCGGCGCGTGCGCAGTAGTACAAGGACGGCGATATGATAAATGAGTGGCTCATCGATTGTACACTATAACATTAAGCAACGGGGACAGAGCGAAGGAAGGCTCCAATGCCATTGTTTAAGGATGTCATAACGTAAACATTATGTTCCTACCTCTTTGTTTCCCACATGTCACCAGCGCTTGTAACGAGCAGCATTCCGCGAACTTTATCGCGATGGTCATCATCGGTGGATAACGAAAGAATGGAATCATTATGCAATTTATACCAATAAACTCGCACGGCCCCTTTCGCTTTAGACGGCTCGAAGGCGAAAGCCATCTTTTTATTCTCAGTCGATTTAGTGATCCTCCCCCGCCCCACTCCGAAAGCTTTCCGCACCAAACGTGGTTTTGCACTGCCTCCAGGATCGGAGGCATTACAAGCTTTCTGCATCTCACCTGGTTTTGCATTGCCTCCGTGATCGGCCCACCTCTGACAAAGCGACGATGTCATGTGACGACGTTGTCATGTGACGTCGCAAATTTTGTCGCTATGTGACCTCATGACGGCGTCGTATGGGGACGTCATCAAGTGATGATGATTTTTCGCATCACTCGTGCTGAAGCCGACGCCGCGGGACGTCGACGGCCGATTTTCGCGGTTGACGAGGCATAGGCTTTTGCCTTAATACGTCGGTCACTGCACGAGCATGCGCGTGCTGCGGTGTTTACACCAACACATCAGTGGAGGATGACATCAGAGAGTAGCCGCGGTGCAAAGAATAACGTATTCGACTGTGTGCTCAATTAAACATGCTTGATAGACGAACTCTCACACTGCGCAAAGTGCTTGGATCATGGCCACGATATGACAACAAGAGACGTGCAGTGAGCACGATTTTTCAGTGGATCGCAAACTTAACAGACTGTTTATAACTGACTATAATGTTTCTTTTGATCGTGTTGCGATTTTAATGCATGCAGTTCATGGTCATTTTGCGGGAATGCGTGATAAGTATTTGTTTGCAGTCTACCCACAATAATCCGCGTGACCGCGCTTTGTGTTTTGTACTCTGCGCACAAGGACTTTATTTGTCAGCTAGAAATCGTACCTGTACACAGTGCTTTCTATTATTAAGGGAAAAGCCTTATGCGCCCCTTCGTTCCGTGCCTGCTTCCTATCTACTTTAGCCTTTGCGCAGGTGGTTTTCTCGGCGTTAAACAAGTTGAGTGGTATTTGTTCAAGTGTAGAAAAGAGGAAACAAGAAAAAAAAAGGGCAGCTACCTGTCAACATGCACGGTAAAGCATAAAGAGAGGTTCGTCAACTGCGCAAGCGCAGTGGTGTACAGGATACTTATAGCATGTGGACATAAGTGCATAGGACGTCCGCCGCGGTGGTGTAGCGGTTACGGTGCTCGTCTGCTGACCCGAAGGCCACGGGTTCGATCACGGCTGCGGCGGTCGCATTTCGATGGAGGCGAAACGATAGAGGCCCGTGTGCTGTGCGATGTCAGTGCACGTTAAAGAACACCAGGTGGTAAAAATTTCCGGAGCCTACGGCGTCTCTCATAATCATATCGTGGTTTTGGGACGCGAAACCCCAGATCTTATTATTAAAAGTACATAGGACAGACCAGGTGATGATGTTTGAACAAAAGGTCGAGCGAATACAAGTACCATCTGAAAGGAAACGCTGCATACATTCATTTGGCGCCGCACTGCAGATATTGCGAGGAGAGGGCATGTCGTCCCCTGTTCGACCAAGCCATTGTTTTGTTCAGACACAAGGGTACCTTATCTAGGAAAATCATGGAAGCGTTCTGCATGAAAAATAACGCAGACAAGTGCGTCAACCGGCCGTCTATGACCCTCCCTGATAGCGAGGTAGCACTTCAAGACTTCGGTTGAACAGCAAAAGGAATGACTCGTGGGAACACTTGCTCACCTTTATCGTATTTCATTTTCGCAAGCGTGTATATTGCGGTTAGGAAGTTTGGCCTCCCTTTATAGGAACGCGTTTCTTGAATAAAAACTTCAGTTGATAGGCAGCGCTGTGTCCCGTTGTTTGTCTGCCTTAGTTTTTTCCTCGTTCTTGTCGCACATTAACAAAATGAACCAGTGCCAACTAGCCCATTTCACTGTACTCCTAAATAATTCCTCTCTTTTTTTTTTGTTTCTTTTCTTGTCTGTTTGTTGATTCGATATCGCCTGCATATTGCTGGGATAGCCGGCTTTAGCATAGCCTACCTTCCTATGTTTTCACATGTGCTACAACGTCACAGTCTCTTATGCGTTCGCCTAAGACGACTCGAAGGCGAAAGCAGTCTCACGTGTTTCTTGTCAGTCAATTGTATTCTTACTCGCCCCCCCCCCTCCCTCCCCCACCTGAAGCTCTCTGCGCCTCAAACCAAAAACCACCTGTCGCGTTTCCTCCGGGATAGGCCCACCATTGACCAAGCGAAGATGACATGACGTCACGCTATGCAACGTCATGGTGACGTCATGAGGGCTTCATAAATGTTGCCGAATTGTGACGTTATGATAAGTCACAGGGCTACGCCACTGATGACGTCATGTGACGCTGAGGTCATGTGACTTTTGGCACGCCGACGGCACACATACATTCACTTGAGTGTCATTTGACTTTTGTCCGACTTTTATTAGTTTAATTTACCATTCCTGAAGTCTCGCGAAGTGTCGTCAGGTCTCGCGAAATCTCGAAAGTCTATTGATTCATCATCATCATCAGCATGCCTCATGAGACCATAGTAAATAAAAAAAAGACTTCAATACTCCTGTTCAGTTTAGGTTGGCAATTAATGGCCTTTCTGACGTCTTTTGGTTGCAGGAGATGAAGGACGCTTACCTGAACAACGCGGACGTGAACGTCGTCATCGTCGACTGGAGCCAGGCCAACGTCGGCATCTACGACAGCGCATGCGCAAACGCCAGGGTCGTTGGCGCCGAGTTGGCGCTCTTCATCAGGAAACTGAAGGTTGTCCCCGCTCTTTCTGCACAAAAACACGCGTTTGCTGAGACTTTGGGGAGAGACTGAAGCTATCCTCGCAGAGTATTTCGACCCATGAGCTACACTCGCAAAACAGTTCTTACCCCAGATTAGCTTGTAAAATGACGTGACCAATGACGCGAACTAACACATCTGCGAAAGTGGTGGCGCGCAATAAAAGGTGTAGTTATAAGGCCCACTGGCGTACCGACATGGGGGAAGGAAAGACTATAGGTGCACGTTAAGAAATCCAGGTGGTCGAAATTTCTTGAGCCTTCCTTTATACGGCGTGCCTCATAATCATACCGTGGTTTTTGCACGTAAAGCCACACATCATTTTAACCGGGAGTACCAAGACCTACCGCGTGCTCTAACGCTTTGATCACGTGTTGGGGCCACACATTGGGTTTAGTCTTGTTGTGCAATGATCCCTCTAACTTTTCCCGCCCTCCATGTGGACCACCTTAGGCGGGCTTTAATTTTTATCTCGTGACAACTCGCTGCTGTCTTCCCTTTTCTCTACATACTTCGCTTATTAAGATCATTCAGCCATATTAAGCAAAGAGTGAGTATAATGATTTTATAAGCCGTATCTCCTGGAGGTTCTTTTAATCGTGTTCTTTAGGGCGGAAAAAGGTACAATAATGGTGGAGACGATATGAAGGGGCGGTTGCTAAGATTCTTATCATTTCAAGTCATGAACCTCACAAAGCTACTGATATAGTGAAACTGGGGCATAGTGGCTTCATGTGCAAAAGGATGAATGGCAGAAACAATAGAAAACGAAAATTATCATTACGAGCTACAGCTTCCGGCGTAACATACAATTTTAGTGTTCGCGAAATACTATCGTAGATGAGCCAATTGTTGTTTGAAGCTGTTCCTTGCGCAGACTTAGCGATAGCAGAGCGCCAACTGCTTTTTTTTTTCTTCTTACGAAATCACACAGATTGTGTCGCATATTGTTGCGCGTTTTGTGTCGATGAAGCGTGTAACCTCATATAATCTAATACACCTCAAGCGTGCAACCTCATGTAATACCTTATGTAAGAAATCCTATCGACCTGCCGTGCTTTGGCAGCTCATAAACATTCTATTCAGAAAACTAGAAAAAACACCCTCAGGAGAAAAAAGTTACTCTTTTTAAAGATACACGTTACTTCTCTCGGGCATCGTTATACTCCCTTCGGAGAGTCGTGCGAAGGGCGACTCTCCGAAAAAGAGTTTACGTGTATGGTTAAATTGGGCTTTATGGCGCAAAAGCGACAGAGGCTAAGCAGCGCCAGCCAGAAGGCGTTATGCAATAGCCAATAAACATTACGTAATTATAAATCTTACGTAAAAAGCCACTTCACTTTAAGACAGACAGACAGACAGACAATGAACTTTAATGTGGTCCTGAGGGGCGACTCGGACCACGGGGGAGGAGCCGCCGCTGGCAGCTCCCACGTCGGGACGGGCAGGCCATGCCTGACCGCCTCACCTTAAGAAACTGATAACATTAGACAGGGGAATAATTGTATCATATCCTAGAGTTAGGCTTGGTGCAAAGGTTTGTGATCGTTGTATAATTCGCCAAAATACTAAAGGAATTTATATGCAAAGAGAGTTATGTAAAAATTACCTGTTACTATTTTTGGTGAGCCATGTCTTGCTACGCATATGACTTGCCACATATTTAAATAGAGTTATATATGTGGAAAGTAAGGACTAACATAAAAGAATAAGAGGTGATTTTTTTTACAGCGAAGACGCTTTCGAGGTCCTCTAAACGGCAGTGCTTGTAAGGAAGGCCTCGAAGGGAAACAGAATATTCTCATCAACTTTCCCTTTACCCCTACGAAATAAAAAATATGGAAGCCGATACGAGTGCAGTCCCATTCAGTACAAACTGTGATGAATGGATTCGCCCACGCCCATGCTACACGCGTGCACGCTCGCACGAGCGGCCTAAATGTGCGTTTGCATGTTTCAACCCGGACATTACAACAACCTAACCTAACCTAACCCTACCTAATCAAAACCAAGGCACCATAGCCTTACCCCACGTAATCGAAGCCAACGAAACCTAATCCGGCCGTGTAAATCAATCAATGGTATTGCACTTGCACTCTTGGGCGCTTCGGTCTCGGTTTCGTCGGTGAAATTCGTCGGATTTCATCACTCCGCAGTAATTACCAGCGGTTGCCTTTAAACGAAAGGTACGAGGAAAGGGAAAGGCGGGGACGTCAAACAGAAGAGCGTTCGGTTTGCTATCCTGCACTAGGGGAAGAGGAATGGTGGATTTTTTGGAAAATCTCAAAGAGGCAATTATTTTCGCACGAAGAAATTCGATTCTCCCAGTTGACCCGACTTGTTTCATCTAGTCAGAATGTTTATTAATTTAATTTCTAGAAAAATTACTGTCACTAATGTCTCTAGTCATCTTAGGACGTCCTCCGCCACAGGAAAGTGATGCCGAAGGTAACGAACAAATATCGCATGTTCCCTTATCTTGATGTATTTCGGACGTATTCCTTGAGACATTTCTTTCACTTACATCGTACGTGCATTGCGGCAGTTTTCGCTGGAGGCGAGAATACTTGAGGCCCGTGTACCTAGAATTAGGTGCACGTTAAAGAACCCCAGGTGCTCAAAATGTCCAGAGCCCTCGGCTACGGCATCCCTCATAATCATATCGTGGTTTTGGGACGTTAAACCCCAGCAATTAATTATTACATCGTATGTGCGATCATCTATGCAGGTAGTTGTACAGAGCGATTCATTGCGCTGATTTGCAGGAAGCCTTTGGTGCCGACCCGCAAATGATGCACATAATCGGACACAGCTTGGGTGCACATGTGGCTGGTTACGCGGGCGCCAACACGACCAATCTAGGGAGAATCACAGGTGAGTCACACAGGCTTAATATGCGAACGTAGATACGATGTGGGTACTTGGTGGATTGCTACCATATACGTTATAGCACATGATAGTGGACTACAGACAGCTGGCTTGTACAGCAAATATATATGAGGAAAACAATTCTTCGTTTTCTAATGTTGAAACAATTTTCCTTGGTTTAACGAGTACAACATGCCTGATTTTGATTTCCCCGTGAGCGGCTTTACTTCACAAATCAGGCGGCATCTGTGTGATGCGCAGTCACGATGTAGAAATGCTTTGACGACACCTTGAGCCCGAATATTTGCATCGTGAGTGTTGTTGCTTTTCACGCAGGTCTAGATCCTGCCGAACCGAACTTTCAGAAGATGCCTCCCGAAGTGCGCCTGGACCCCTCGGACGCCGAGTTCGTGGATGCTATTCACACAGACAGCCACCCATACCTAACCAAGCTGTGTAAGCGACTGCAATTTCGCCATCATTGCTTGGGATGAGAAAAAAAAAACAATTTGGCAGTTTGCAAAATTTTGGATGTTAGCGATGTCCCGCTGTCCCTGGAACCAGCAGGGAAAAGCAGAAAGGCTGGCAACACTGTACTGAATCTGTGTCATATCGCCTTATTGTCAGTCCTACTTTAAGGGGCCCTGCAGCACTTTCAGCATGGTCAGAAAATGCTGCCGATAGGTAGGTGGAGGCTCCTGAAAACATGTCAACCCAAACATTATAGCGCAGCACGCGGCCTGGAATTTACAATTAATTCTCAAATAATAATTGCTGGGGTTCAACGTCCCAAAACTACGATATGATTATGAGAGACGCTGTAGTGGAGGGGCTCGGGAAATTTTGACCACCTGGGGTTCTCAAACGTGCACCTAAATCTAACTACACGGGCCTCAAGCATCTTCGCCTCCACCAGAAAATGAGGCCGCCGTGGTCGTGATTGGATCCCGCAACCTTCCGGTCAGCAGTCGAGCACCATCACCACTACACGGACCACCGCGGCGGGTATTAATTCTCAAAGTCAGGTAGAAATCGTTCTCTATTCTTTCTACAAATGATGCCATATAACCAAGTGACCGTGCCACCTTGCCATCCCTCCCTGCTTGGCTTCCAGCGCGCTCGTCGGGACGAGAGAAGAGAGAAAGCAATGACAGCGTGCGACAAATCCCTAACTGGCTCGTAGTTGACGGATTCTAAAAATATTTGCCGTGGTCGATTCGTTAGGTAATATTCTCCTTTAATGAAGCCATTCGATGGTTACTTCGGCTTTAAGCAGCGGGAATGAGCACAGAAACAAGATCTTATATTTATGCATAGACCTCACCAAACAAACAGTGCGAGCCCTTTCCCAACGGTAGCAAGTTGCATCACAATTGTCGTCTTCGCCTGCTTGCAGGGAGCAGTGAAGGCATGGGAATGTGGGACCCCGTCGGTCACGTCGACTTCTACCCGAACGGCGGCGAGTACATGCCCGGATGCGACTCGGTCAACCGAGTCTGGAAGCTTTTCACTCATGGAATAATCAAAGGTGAGACATACGCAGGAGGAACGTTGAAGATTGGGCCTGTTGGTTGAACATGACTGAGCCCCGGCTGAGGAGTCGCAACGAATGAGACGGCGATGCGAACGCGGCCCGATAACCTCATCGCGTTCCACTCACAAGTACTAAGCTTATACGTCGTCCAGATTCTTCATTAGGTGCAACGCACATGTAAGAATAGATGTGCGATATAACTGCCTTGTATTCCTTCGTAAGGCGGTTGCCGTCACACACAGCTTGCTAGTGATGTAGCGTGGCGTATATGTACAACGAAAAGATTAGACAGACAGACAGACAGACAGACAGACAGACAGACAGACAGACAGACAGACAGACAGACAGACAGACAGACAGACAGACAGACAGACAGGACAGACAAGACAGACAGACAGACAGACAGACAACAGACAGACAGACAGACAGACAGACAGACAGACAGACAGACAGACAGACAGACAGACAGACAGACAGACAGACAGACAGACAGACAGGACAGACAGACAGAACAGACAGACAGACAGACAGACGACAGCAGCCAGACAGACAGAGACAGGACAGACAGACAGACAGACAGACAGACAACAGACAGACAGACAGACAAGACAGACAGGACAAGACAGACAGAACAGACAGACAGACAGACAGACAGACAGACAGGACAGGACAGACGACGACAGACAGACAGACAGACAGATCAGACTAGACAGACTAGATCCGACTAGACTAGACTAGACTAGACTAGACTAGACTAGACAGACAGACAGACAGACAGACAGATAGATAGATAGATAGATAGATAGATGAAGATAGATAGATAGATAGACTAGATCATACAGACTAGACAGACAGATAGATAGATCATAGATAGCTAGATAGATAGATAGATAGTAGATAGATTAGAATAGTAGAGAATAGACAGGATAGATAGAGTCTATAATAGTAGACAGACAGACAGACACGCTACAGACAGACAGACAGACAGACAGACAGACAGACAGACAGACAGACAGACAGACAGACAGACAGACAGACAGACAGATAGATAGATAGATAGATAGATAGATAGATAGATAGATAGATAGATAGATAGATAGATAGATAGATAGATAGATAGATAGATAGATAGATAGATAGATAGATAGATCGGACGGAGCTTCGTCCAGTCACCGTTATGCCATTCGCATTGGCGATGATAATTTACTTCACTGAACTTATGCTCAATATTTTGTTTCATCTACCAGGCGTCCGCGATGTTCTTAGCTGCAACCATCAGCGCGCCGTGAAGTACATGTTGGAGTCGATCTGGAACCAAGATTGCTTACCACTTGCGTACGAGTGCCCTTCCAACGAGGCATACGAAATGGGACAGTGTTCAGACTGTGGTGCGGACGGTTCGAAGTGCGCTGCCATGGGTGAGCGAGCTGTCCAGTGGAAACGCTTCAAGAAGAGCGAGCCGAGACGAATGTTCACCGTCACGAACTCTCAGAGCAAGTTCTGTGGTAAGTGGACTCTACCTGCACACATGAGCATAATAAAACCCACAGGGTCCCCATGCATTCGCCTAAGACGACTCGAAGGTGAAGGTTATCTTCTTTTTCTTCTCAGTCGATGTAGTCATCGTCCGCCGCCCCCCTCCGAAATCATTGTGCACCTAGCGTGGTTTCGCACTGCCTCCGGGATCGGAGGCTTGGCAAGCTTTCTGCACGTTACCTGGCTTCGTACTGCCTCCGTTATCGGCCCACCTTTGACGAAGCGACGATGTCATGTGATGACGTGATCATGCGACGCCACGTTATCTGACGTCATATCGATTTTGCGATGACGTAACAAATTTTGGTGATATGTGAGGTCGGGGTGTCGTATGATCACGTAATCACGTGACAGGGGCGTAGGCAGAAATTTTTTTTTGGGGGGGGGGGCATCCTTGATCAGAAGGTGGGGTCGGGCATGCAGATGTGGTCGAGTGTCATTTTGTGCTCTGTATACCATGGCAAAAAAAAAAAATTAGGGGTGGGGGGCGGGCCCGGTGTGCCACCCCCTTGCTACGCCACTGTCAGGTGATGATTTTTTGCACTTGTGTTGACGCCGATAGTCAATTTTCGCGCCTCAGTATAAGCTATCCTAGGATTAGGGGCCCTAGAGTGGCACGATCTCTGACTGTGCTATTATAACTCTTCTCTCGGACTAGCTTCGTACCAGTTTGCCAAAGCGTTTATACTAACTTCTACTAATAATATGACTGCAGTTTTCATTTGTGACATACCTTAATGTCCATTCTATCACATAATGACCTTAGCTTGACCCGTTCTACCCATTTGAAATTTCTTTTATATTTTTATCGGGGTTTTCAGACATTTCGCAACGGCGTTTGACAGAGTGGTCTGGAAGATAGCAAAGCGTGTCGCACGGTACTCCTGCCACCAGTAATACTTTTGGAGTTTTAGCTTTCAGAGCCACAATATGATTACGAATGAAGGGGACTGGATGAAGCCCTCGTTTATTTGTTCGACACAACCTAACGAAGGCAACATACAATGAAATCAAGGAAGGCACGGAAAGATTATTTCTAGCTTTGAATTCTAGTGCAGTAATAATCACATGAATGGAAAGCAATAAAAGACGAAAAAAAATTCACGCATATCCACGAAGTGAACGATGGTGAGTGGGCGAAGCACCGGGGATCATTCGGGTAACCGTGAACCCCCGTACATTGCCTACTCGAACATGCAAATGCGTGACAAACATGTGTGTACAGTATATACAATGTTATTTTATTGATGTCATAAGGCGTATATGGTGTTGAGGTGCGGACTTGCTTTCCCCTTCATTAGGACCGCCTTGTGATCGGTGAAATGAAGAGCCAGGGGTTCTTGAATGGGATGTAATCTGAAGTTAGCGAAGACGAGGTCTATACACGTCCCCCTGGTGTGGGCGAAGCACCGGGGATCATTCGGGTAACCGTGAACCCCCGTACATTGCCTACTCGAACATGCAAATGCGTGACAAACATGTGTGTACAGTATATACAATGTTATTTTATTGATGTCATAAGGCGTATATGGTGTTGAGGTGCGGACTTGCTTTCCCCTTCATTAGGACCGCCTTGTGATCGGTGAAATGAAGAGCCAGGGGTTCTTGAATGGGATGTAATCTGAAGTTAGCGAAGACGAGGTCTATACACGTCCCCCTGGTTGTTGTTGGATGTTTATGTCCATATAAAATGCATCTGAGACCATAAGGCGTCCCTAGCGGTCTCGATTCAAACCAGAGCACGCGCCGGGAGCGAGCGTGTACACCAGAGCTACGCTAGACGCGGGGGGTACAAGACTCCAGCCTAAGGTGCTTCGCCCCTAAAAGCAACTTGCCCTCTGTAGGGACTAAATCAACAGCCTTCGGATAGCAAGCCAAAGGCGCTGATGAAAACCAATAGACAATGAAGCCAAGGAAGGTTTAGGGGACGTTATTCGTAGCATTTTAAGTGTATTGTAGTAACTATGATATAAATGTGAAGAAATTAAATTGGACGAAAAAACAACTTGCCGCCGGCAGGGACCGTACCTGCAACCTTCAGATAACGCGCCCGATGCTCTACCAATTGAACTGTGGCGGTGGTCGTCCTCCCGTCCACTTTATCGTGTACTTCTGTACATGCAGACCTGGGAGTGTTAGCGCCGCTCGTGGCCATGACGGCGAGTGTGGATATTCCCGGCTGGCGTCCCGTAGAACGTGATTTTTTGCGCCAGGTAGTGCGAACAGAAACTATCATCGTCATCAATCGGCACGCGCTCTATTCGTCGTCTTCTTCCTCTCAGTCCGCTTCTTCATCTTCTGCATCGTTCCCAAAACACGTGCGCCGATTTCTCCTGCGCGGGATGGAATAACTCTTATGGGTTTGAAAACGAGTGCAGAAAGAGAGAGAGAAAGACAAAGAAACAGAGAGAAAGTAAAAGAGAAATTCTTGGCGAAAAAAGTTTCTTGTAGAGAAGGGCGCACCCGCGAACTGAAGGCGATCGTCCTAACCACTCGGCTATCCAAGCACGGTAGCATAGCATAGCATTGTATAGTATAGTATAGCAAGGTGGCGGGTGAGGGGAGTGAGGTTGAGGAGGAGGGAAAGCAGAAGGAGACAGAGAGTAAAGCATAGCATAGAAAAAAAAAGAGAAAGAGAGAAATGTAACAAAGACAAGTGAAACTGAGTGCCAGATCTCAAGCATGGGTAGTTGTACAAAGATCTCTGCGATTTCAATGCTCATGAGCTGCACATAAAGCGTAAATGAAGTAGTTTGGATGAAGCATCTTTGTATGAGTCATTTCAAATTAATGTCATTGCTTTTTAAAAGTAATGGCACAGTAATATCATTACTTTCGGCGTGTGGTAATCTGCAACTTCATTTTAATACATTTTAGAAAATTCTAGGAAAGCGATTAGCAATGTAATTTAATTACTTTGTAGGAGCGATTTCGCCATCTTTGATGCTGACCTTTTTTTCCTTCGATAATGTTGTCGGGCTAATCATTTTCTATTTTTTTTCCCTCCCGCGTCGTTTCAGTGTTCCAGTATGCAGTTACGCTAAGCACCGGCAAAAAAGTGCAATATGCCAACGGCAGGGGCGACATTTTTCTGCTAGAAGAAGGCACCGGTGCCAGAATAAATGTCAACGAAAGGTAAGGCTCATTAACTTCTAAATGAGCCAAGAAAGGGTGAAACAAGTATCGCGCACTGAGAATCTGTACCGTCAATGATTTTGACGGTGCTTCGTTGAGCCAAAGAATATGCCTATTGAATGATGAGTTTGTCACCGAAAACACGGTACATAACGTAGTGGCGTTATGATACAGGTCGCCAGAAACGGTTGCACAACTAGTCGTAATGATCTGGACAAACAGAATTGGTAGCAAGTGGTACAGATATTGAGACATCTGCACCACAATAAAGCAAAAGAAAAGTCGACTACACAACTACGCAAGAAAAAAGAAAACAATGCGTTCATGGCAATGTGTGTAGAGGTAACGTTAGAAAATTATAAACAAATTTATCATAGATTACAACTGAGAAACTACAACGTAACACAGTGAGGATCCAATCATGAGGATCACGTTCATTGAGATTGATGTTAGGCACATTAAAGTTCTGCAACTTGGGAAGGGTGTGGTGAATCATTTTCTGTCCATAAATTTTAGTGTGATGTACCATGATTTCGAGTATAAAGTATGCGTAACTATTTCAACTAAACCGTTCACAACAGCGTTGCCAATATAGCACCGAGATGGAAGGTCTAGATGATATAGGTTTGACACCGCGTTTGGTGCGTATTAATCACATGGAATATAGGAAGCGCTCGTAGTTCTGCAGTTACCCAAGGTTTCGTGTTTTTTTTTAACACGCAAGTGTTTTATGCCGGGGTCTACCACGGCTCCACTGACGTATTTCCGTCACAGATATGACGTTGTAAAATATAAAGACTATCAGATGGCAAAGAAAAAAAAAAACTAGAAGAAAACGTTCCGTCGCCGGGAGCCGAACTTACGACCCCTCACTCCGCAGCGCGCGGCGCGAAGCGATTTGGCCACAGACGGCACGTTCTTCGCCATGCTAACGGCGAGCTATTTATATACAGCATTTGCCGGTGGCGGTACTCAGAGATCGGGGACATCGGCGTATTTTTGTTATCACTAGCGAGATGGTGCGAAGGGCTCGAAGAGCGCGCTTTAAAGATCGACGCCCCACGCGTCGCGATGAGTGCGTGCCTCTGCAGGGCGTGGTCGCTCGAGCGCGCGCTTATCTTTTGACGACGGTGGTTAATGCGTCTTGTGCTCTCACCGCAAGTTTGCCTTTTCAAGGTCACTTCGCTCATTGCAGCGGTCGTTTTTGCGAAAGGAACGCGCTGCTCACACAACAATAAGTTGCAACTGTGACAGTTCGCACTCATCCGGCGTATGTTAGTTCCGTGCGTCCTTTCTGCTTGAGCAGCGCGTTGCAAGTTTTGAGGTGCTTGCCGTTCTTCGCGTGACATTGCAATTTGTTGCTATAACCACGGCCGCTACATAAAAAACAGGTAGCGGCCGTGCTATAACATTCATTCCGTCGCCGTTGGGGTGAAATAATGCCCAACAAACGCTCAACTACGTCACTGAAGACACGTTTCACTTTCGTGTTATACCGATTTCTATGACAGAGGGATCAGCCATGTTTTTTTTAGTGTATTTTTCATCATGGCTCATCCTATAGTCCACTGACTATGCGACACCAGTCTGTAAAACGATGTTTTAACATTTATTATAACATTTTATAACATTTACTCTAATAATAATAAAACCTGAAGCGTATGTAAAAGCGTGGAATTCGGGAAGAGCTTGTTGATGTTGGCGATGCTATTCATTGTTGTTAGGGTGAAATATGAAGTCACCTGTTCTCTTCTTCCTTTTTTTTTTTTGACGTCACAATTTGCAATCTTTCAAAGGGCAGTGTGCTATTTTTCCAAGCCAGCTCAGGATACTTCGAAAAGCATTGTACAATATGTGGAAATTAGCTAGTGATGGACATGTATAGTCACATGCGGCTGCAGTATTCGTGGTACAGAAACGAGTAAAGTTAACAAAATTTTGAACGGAACCACCCTGAACAGGAACTGCCTGTGATATTCGCAGCGTTACGTGGAGGTCGACGTGGTGTTTGCGTTAACGTTTCTGCGTGATCAAATATGACATATGCAGATATACGTTTACATGTATTGTCTTATTAACAATCCATACACTACTCTTGCGTTCTTACGCGTACGTGTTCTTGACTGTGCTTTAGAGACGTTTACTTCTGCGTTTTAATTATTGCTGCCCAAGCCGTCGTCATCTCCGAAAGAGTAGACAGGCGTTGAACCCCTCTAGATCCTTGTGTGTTTGTGTATGCATATGAAATAATAATAATAATAATAATAATAATAATAATAATAATAATAATAATAATAATAATAATAATAATAATAATAATAATAATAATAATAATACCTTGTCACCAATTTTGGGCCCAAGTTGGGTTCAAAGGGGCTTTTAGCTAGCGCGAAATTAATCGACCGATTCCTCAAAATACTACCCATTAAAGCAAGTTTCGTCAGAAAGGAGTGTCTTTCAGGATCTATGGAAAAATTGACCGGATTTCTCGCACAATTTCAGCCAGGAACTTCAGACTTCGCGGACACGTTAAAGTTGACAGCTAATCACTGCCTTCTCCGCACAGGTCAATGGATTTCCATCCGCACCAAAACTACACGTTCTTGGTTTCGTCGTTAAAACCGCTAACCGCCCAAAGTAAGCTGCTCATCGAGTACAGGACCACGCAAGTGCTGCTCACCTACAACATTCCCACGGTGCAACTCTCTTTCAAACCAATGACATCTCCATTCACGCAAAGGTAAGTGCTAATGGACGCAAGGGGCCCAATATTCATCCTTCCGTGAGATACTACAAATCCATCCATGAGATACTGCAATCTCATGGATTGATTTTAGCGAGGTGGGAATTGTAATCGGGAGTAGTACGAAATGACAAATTTCGACGGTTTACGATACTTAGCAAAATATCATCAAATATGGAAGCAAAATACGACTAGGAACACAAAGTCAGGTATTACAAGCTTAAATAAACGTACATCTAACGCTGCCGCCACGGCGGTACAACGGTTACGGTGCTCCGCTGCTGACCCGGAAGTCGCAGGGTCGAACGCGGCCGCGGCGGTCGCATTTCGATGGAGGCGAAATGCTAGAAGCCCGTGTACTTAAATTTAAGCGCGCGTAAAAAAAACCCAGGTGGGCGGAATTTCCGAAGCCCTCCACTACAGCATGTCTCAGTCATATTGTGGTTTTGACACGTAAAACCATCGCTATTATTGTTATTACAAACCTAACGCCGAAAATATAGTTATAAGAATAAAATGCTAGACCGATTCGATAAACAGAAACCGATTCGGTATAACGTTAGCGATACAATACAAATATATTAAAGAGATGGAGTTAAAAAATACTCCAAGTGAGGACAATGCCGACGTTAATTGTGAACTGCTGGAGACGAGTGGCAAACATTTAAAGAGTGGTTGCAGAACAACATCATCTGTCAGTTTGTTCCAGTCTCTGACGGTGGATCGACACATACTTCTATTATTCACAGGTGCACGAATATTAGAAAAATTGGAACGTCGAATCGAATGGTGTCCTATTCGATTCCGTCTTCGAATCAAGTAGCCAGTATTCGCGAACAGGAACATTTTTTTTAAACGCGTTACAAATATTCTAAAACGTCAACTGCCAGCCCCAAACGAACGCGAAATTGGTGCAAAATTACAACAAATGTTATCCACGCGGTCATAGCATAGCGATTAAACATGAAAGTGCAAGAAAGTGCAAGAAACTGCACTTTCACGTTTGTGCAGACTCGTCACGTCAGTGCAGACTTTAACCGTTCACTAATTTGATCTTGAGGCTCTACTCACGTTTTTACTGCTATAATTATGAATATTAGGATGCGCACATTCGGCATTGAAACGTTCTGTATGCCATGCAAATGATACCATACGTTTCCATGCGCTTCTTATGGAAACATATGACAAATATTTGAAACGCGCATGGAACTTGTTTTCAGTAAGAATTACACGGTAAACATATCGACATATTGGAACGGCATGCGGAATGTTTTAGTAGGGATCGTTTTATATTATTGTAAAAGCGGTTGTTGCATTCGAAAACCATTTGAAAAGTGAGAGATCATATTGTGCAAGAACTCCGCTCATGCCTGAATTACGTGACAAATTTTGGCGGTAGGAGACTCGTAAGGCGACATAGCCTAAAAGTAAGGTTAGCTCGGAGAGATGTTGCAGGGTCCCTTTGAGCCCTTGTAATGAGTACACCCGCAGTGTAGGCCACTCGAGTCTTTCAAGACAACAGTGCCAATGAGAAGATAAGCGGAATCGGACCTCACTTTATCAATACACGCTACGCCCACCGTTCTATTCTTGTTCGCTGAAGAGTTCTCTCTGCGCGTTAGATCCCAAGAGAATATCCGGTTCTGCCGGAAAGCGTGGCTTTCCCATTTTCTTTTTTCTTTCGCCAATGGATTTCAGTGAGTCTTGTGCAAATCCAAGATTGCAACGCGGAAGCGTGCAACAACGTCTGCATTCACTGCAACTCTGATGTATTCGATCAGTCCTGACGTATTCTGATATAGACTGCAAGTCTGGTCTATTCAATGCAGAATGTATGCATTCACTGCAATTCAGACGTATTAGCTCAGTCATTCAAAGTCCACGTGTGATTTGAACGTCATGCAATTAATTGCGGATCAAGGCTCGTCGATGTAGCCGTGAAG
This sequence comes from Rhipicephalus sanguineus, assembly GCF_013339695.2. Taxonomy (NCBI): domain Eukaryota; kingdom Metazoa; phylum Arthropoda; class Arachnida; order Ixodida; family Ixodidae; genus Rhipicephalus; species Rhipicephalus sanguineus. The sequence continues at coordinate 5,508,662 of NC_051184.2, forward strand.
CGCAGCTTTTACCGCGATAGCGTTAAAGGGCTCGTTTCGCAGAAATTCCGTTGTCGACGTCGGTGTCGGCGTCGTTGGTTGTGAGCGAAAAATCAGCATTGTGCGTTAAAGAAAAATCGAGAGAGGTGCAAATAAAATAAATAATAAAAATATCCGGTTCGAGTGAGAATCGAACCCAGATTTTCTGCGTGGAAAGCAGGTGTTCTACCACAGAGCCATTCCATTGCTTGAAGCTACTTCGAAAAAAAAAACACTATATAAGTTTCATGTAGTAGGAGGAGTCTCCATAACGCGTTTAATTTTGCTCGGCAGAAGCGCAGAATCGCGCCAAGCGTCAAAACATGTGAATTGTGCAACGAGCGGGTATTTCAAAGGCCCACCAATTATAAAGAGCTCAGGCATATTTAATCATCAGCAAAAGCATCAACAAAGTCAGCAGCCATGTGGGTTCGCGTGTTGCCTTACGGACGCGTAGTGTCCCCTTCACTGATTCGCAAAATGAAGAATTATGGCGTAGAGGGCACTTCGCAACTGTACTTGCAGTAGGCATCCTGGGATAGTTTGAAACGGCCAATGTTACGTGCACAGACGTTCGTTTCTTTGCGGCACGGTTGAGGCATCCGCCTAAAACCGAAGCTAGGCCAGCAGTTGAGAAGGCGATGCGCACGGGGCCCGATTACGCTATCGTGTTCTACTCTCGGAGGCGAATCTCAACTGCCCTCCAAGTTTTTGATGGACGCCTCTCTACCCGATTTCATAGGTACCTTAAATGACACCCACTAGTACCCTGACATTCAAACGCAGACATGCGAAACCTGTGAGCATTGTTGAAATAATTTGCTTTCAAAATGTATTTATCTGACGAGTCACGTATCCCCGGGAAGCATTTAATGTCACTCGATAAATTGACGAAGTTATCGTCAGCATACAACTGAGGCATGTAAGCGAAGAAACACCCTGTAGGCGGTATTCTTCTTTCAATGAAGCTATGATAAGAATAAATGACACCCGATCTGATGAAGGCCGTGCGCTTTCACATCAAAGCCATTTAATCTGAACGATAAGCCACTCAATTGCACTTACAATCCCAAAGATGTTCCTATTCGCAATTTCCTAAATGTGAACTGCCGCAGCCTTGCAATTACTTATTACGAGTTAATGCTTAGAACAAAAGCGTTCTCTAATTTTGTAAAGTTTATTACCTCCCTGATCTCCCCTAGGGACTCAGTAAGTAAAATGTTCATCGCAGGCCAACGACGCAAACTTTACATTAAACGTACCACGTACAGTCAGTGTGAAATGTTTAGAGACCACTAGGTCCGAGAAAAGTTCGAATTTCTCAGCAGTTTGTGACTCGAACTGTACGATACACGTTGTTAGCGTGTTTTATAACAGGCCGGAAATCTAATTTCACGGTTGCTGGCTCAAGCAGCGGGAATATTCTGCTTTTTCTTGTGCCTCGTGGTCCTTAAACGTTGGACGCTGACTGTACGGAGCTTGCGGAATGAGACGCGTCAATTTGGCTAAGTAATGTGCGTACTTTCGTTACAACGTCTTCAGTTCGTGTCACATTGGCATATAAAATTTGGCTCTGACACTTACACCACAGCCAATGCCCCTTTTCCCTGGCCACATTTGCAGCTTCATGGTGTGGTTATCTCGAGCACCGCATACCACTTGTTATTCTTGAAGTTTTTTACGTGTTTCATTTCGTGAGCAATAGATAATCATTATTTGAATATAGGATTTGTTCAATTAAATATGTTTAAAGCGACGTTTGGCGCCTAGATGTAACTCCTACCGCTCCTTTTCTCTTACGTAATAGTTGGCATCGTGAAGTTGCCAATAACCGTAAAACAGTACAAAATTTACACATGAATGGACATTCACATCCCTAATTCCACTGCTACAACGTAATTGTTGATGCATCAACAATGTTCACGCATCATAAGTCTTCACACACCCTAAAATGTCCACGCTTTACAAAAGAGTTCATCAATGCGATCACACAACAGTCACTGGGCACTTTTCCCACACTAACTGCCATGAAACAAATGCTGATAGGTACGAAAACACGAGAAACGTAACGTAACGTGCGAAACAGGTGACCAGAAGTTTCTGTTAATAATTAACAATGCGAATAATAATACTTCATCTGATTTAGTATGCTTCAAATGTTTCCTACTCCTGTAAGGCGCATTAGTATAGTTTTTAAAATAGGAATTAGTGAAGCTATGGTATGGAACTATCTTTTCGAGTGGTCACGCTTCGCATTTTCTTCACACCGCCGCATGGAAATTTTCTTGCACCTCAATACTCACTCTCTATTTTCTATCAAATTTCCTCTCTTAATTACAGTTCATATGTTTAAGTCGTGCACACATTTGAAGAATTCTTATTCTGAGTGTTCGACATTTTTTCTTTACTCTTTCAGCGAAGCTTCGAAGGAGACGTTTCACAAGTGCCAGGCTTGGAACCCTACAGGAATCTCAACTCACGTGCCGATGTCATTAAAGGATTGCTAAACGTCACTTCGCTCTCAATTACTCTGCAGACTGAAAGTGCGCGTGCACTTACACCACAAAGCTTGCGAAGCATAAAACTATACTTCGAAGCTGAGGCAATGACTATAGCCAGTGAACATATGTAAATATAACAAAGGGATAAACCCGAAATTTGTGTGAAAAGGCCGCATTTAAACGTGAGTTATCGTGTCTGAACGTCATGTTCACGGGGCTTGATTCGTGAGTGCATTTCGTTATGGCTGCCCACTCTCGTTACGACGATGTATGACGTCACAAGACCGCCCCTTCATTTACTGCATTGGTGGTTCTGTGAAAATCGCCAGGCCTGCGCTAAAACCGCCGCACAATCACAGCGAAAGCTGGAAGAGCGGAATTTCTGGAGCCCCTTATAAACTCTCTTGGGGCTATTAATACAAGTACACCAGCAACGTACCCGCTAAGCCACAAATAACAATTTTTGTGAAGGTAGGAAGCACCCACCACGCCATTATTCGTCATTAGGCGGAGAAGCGAGATACCATCTGTAAGGCCATTATGTGCGCTTTGTTGATGCGACGGTTGATGACGATGAAGAGTTATGGCTGAGCCTTTTGCAATAGGTTGGAAGCTTTAAACGGCCCACTAGTTACGTAATTTGCATTGTGTGATGCCCGGTCGTTATTTCACTCTCCCACCACGCTTTATAACATACGTTAACGTGAGAAAGAGAGTGGAAAAGAACTTTATTGGGACCCTGTTATGGGCTTCCTTGGCTACCAATAGAAGTGCACTGGCGAGGAACCCACTACGCTATAAATCGTCATAACTTTTTGAGGTAGGGAAGCAGCCGATATGCCCTTTTTCGTCATTCTGCGGAGAACCATGGTACCCGCTAAACGCCTGTAAGGCATTATGTGCACTTTGTTGATGCTGTGGCTTATGACGATAAAGAATTATGGCAGAGCCCTTTGTAATGGGTTGGAAGCATTCAACAACCCACTCCTTGCGCAATTCTCAATGTGTGACGCCTGCTTACAGAATTCGCGTTGTGTGACGCCTGGTTGTTATTTTACTCTTCTACCACACTACATTACATATGTTAATGTTGCTTCTGCCCGACATGACGCCTGTATAGGTGTTTTTGCAAAGCTGTTTCCAGCACCGGCATGGCTTTGACCGGAAATTAATTAAAAAAAAACGGCATGTCTTTGAGGTAGAATACTGGGCTCCCTCCCATGCAGAGGGCTCAGATTCGAACCTCGTTCCATCCTGGATATTTTTTTTTTTATTTCGTCTATTTTTTTCTTATTTCGCGCGATAGTGGTTACGGGCACCGGCGGCGGCGGCGGACAACTACGGCACCAAAAAACGGCCCTTGTTGTGATCTCATAACAGCTTTCGCTGTAAAACAGATAAGTATGACTTACAGTTAGTTTAAAGTTAGGGAAACTCTTGCGAAATATTCTGCCTTCTATTGAGGGACCCCTAAACAATGCCTAGAAAACAAAAAACGAGCGAGTTGCCCTCTCCTGGTGTTTCCCGTCTTTTCGGCGCAATTTGTGACGCCAGAAGTCTGTTTACGTGACGTCATAAAAAATGAGCTCTCGATCACAACAGATACCCCTCATAGATGAGGGGTATCAGTTGTGATTTGTTGCCTACAATGGTTTGCAATGCAGTCGCACGCCCGTTCTGCCTTGCTTTTGCGCGTTTTATACTGTGCAAGCAGAGATAACAGTGTGTAGCCGAAAGGCGTGAAATCCTGATTGGCTGAACGCTAAGTGCTTATATTGTCTACGTGTTTTATGAGGAAATAAGTGGCAACGAGGAAATAGCGCCGGTAGGAAGGGTAGTGAAGGCGAAAAAGAAACAACTCTCTCATCTTTGAACTCGGTGTGGTTTAGGGGCCCATTATACAGTGCCAAAAATAAGTTATTTCTTTTGTGCATTATGCTAATTAATTCACTGAGGTCAACTTACTTGCTACGTTATATACGTGTCGGTCTCCTGGGCCCTGTCAAGCCGTTTCCCTGAAGTTTTCAGCCTGGGTCATGACGGGATGGGTCCTGTGAAATAAAAAAAGGTTGAATTTTAAGCATTGCATGCACGCAACCACTGCTACTGACAAAAGGCACCATGAACGAGAGGAGGAGGAGTCTGTGGCCCCGATTCGCCGTTAGACACAGTCACGCAAGGCCCACAGACAAGGAACCAAAGGAAATCACGGGGTTTCTTTAAAAAGCAGATAACCTTCTCTGCCTCCTCCTCTTGTGTTTGTGGTTGGTACCTGGAATTTCGCCACCGAAGCATAAGGTCACATTTGCGAAGGGCGTGTGCACGGACGCAATCAAGCTGCGATTACGTTCGTCGCTGACCACTATTGAGCCGAAAGCGTTGTAGACCTCCTCCGGGACAATGCATTCCTCCTGTTACCATTTCCACTGGGGCCGCCCTACATGGCTCAACGAGGGCTGATCACAATGGCACTCATGTTTTACTCCGGCGCTTGGTCGATGTACGTCGCACATGTGCGGAGGTGTGGACGCCCACAACGCGCATTGGTTCGAATCACCCCTCTTCCCCTGCTCTTGTTGTTTTATTCCCCCGAGGCGTGGAGTCATGCTCTCTTATAGGCTGCAGAAGGTAGCGCCAATTTTCTATCTCTAATAATGGTCACCCCCCCCCCTATTCACAGAACTTGAAGCAATAAAGCTCACAGGGTCCCTTATGTATTCGCCTAAAACGACTCGATGGCAAAAGTCATCCGGTGTGGCTATTTTACCGTGCACCTTATATCAAACGTTCTCTAACTAACGATCATTAATTAATCGTGACTAATTAAGCTCCAACTCGCTTAATTAGCTTTGATTATCGCGATATACACTAAAACCTCGGTGATACGATCACCGCTCGTACGAATTTCGGGGTGACAATTTTTTTTTTTTGTGGTCCCGGTCAAGACTCATTAGCCTGCAATGTATTGGAGTACGGTTGTTGCGAACCGATTTGCACCCCGCGACGTTTGATACGAACGTACGCTAGCGCACAGGTACGAACAGGTGCTGCCTGCGCTGGCGCGGGCGTGCGCGCTGCGCGACCATCAATGGTGCGTCGTTGCCTCCGAGATAGTGTGCGCGAATCTTAGAGGCCTTTAGGCGCCTTCGCGTTTAGATTACAGATGACGTTGGCGTTGCGTTTTTTTTTTCCCGACGCGTTGACGCGTGCTCCTGTGCTCGAGGCAGCAGCGTCTTTGTACTGTGTTAACACGTGCCTGCCGCGTAGATGCACGCCATGTCCCCGCAATCAGACGTTCTATGAAACAAAACTGGAACTTAGGCTGCGGGTCCGTCATGAAGTTCCATTAAAGGTGGACGAAGACCCCAAGAGACGAAGCGGACGGTCTGGGCGAAGGAGCTTGGCCTCTATCGATTGTGTGCAAAGCGCTTCTTAAGTCACTTTCGCTGTAGTACTCTGCTGTCATGCAGAAAAGCGTAGTAAGATTAGGAAGGGGCCACCGGGAAGGGCCACCGTATATTTACGAGTACAAGTATGATCGTTGACGTCTCTGCGGCCCTGAGAAACACTGAATCAAGACGTATGCCAATTTTCTTTTGTCGCATACTAATTTTCCATGTTTTCTGGTGATACGAAATTCAGATGATACGAATATTTTTGGTAACACAGCGAGATTCGTATCAACTAGGTTTTACTGTAATAAAATTTCACTAATTAACCCGCAACTCAATTTGCGTTGATTATCACCATATACATGCAGTGATGCTTTCACTCACTTTTGTATGTATTCCGCTCCCCTAGACGTCCCGTAATCTTCTTAACGTTTTGCAGCAATTCCGGTGTCGGCGTCGTTGGTTGTGAGCGAAAAATCAGCGTTCTCCGTGAGCGAAAATTCTTGATAGATGCAAATAAATAAATAATAAAAAAAAGCTTCGGTTCGAGTGGAAATCGATCCCAGCCCTTCTGCGTGGCAAGCAGATGTTCTACTAGAGCCATGCCATTGCTTGGAGCTGTTTCCGAAAAAAAAAAAACTGTACAAATGACATGTAGTGGAAGGAGTCTCCTTAACGCATGCAATGTTGCGAGGCAGAAGCGTATAAAATCACGCCAGGCGTCAAGACATGTGAATTGCACAAGGAGTGAAGGGTTTAAAGCCACAATCATTAAAAGCGCTCAGGCATGTTTAATCCCTATCATCAACAAAAGCATCAACAAAGTGAACAGCTGCGTAGGTTCCCGTACTGCCTCACGGACGCGTATACTGGTACTCGCTGATTCGCAAAAGGAACTAATGGCGTAATGGGCACTTCGCAACTGTACCTGCAGTAGGCATTGTAGGATAGTTTTAAACGGCCAAATGTTACATGCACACACGCTCCTTTCCTTGGCGCATGATTGTGGTATCGAAAGCGAAGCGAGTCGACCGATTGAGAAGGCGATGCCAGCGGGGCCCGATTACGCCATCGCGTTTTACTCTTGAAGGCGAAGCTGAAGCGCCCTCCAACTTCTTGCTTCACTTTCGTCACGCCGGCTTTTCGTTCAAGGCCACGTACGCATGAGACATGTGAAGGCTCATTCACACCTGCGACTTGCACCGGTCGCGCGACCATTTGCGACTAGCGACCAAACAGCGACTGAAGGCGGCAAATGTTCACACCTGCGTGTCGCACAAGTCGACTGGTACTGACGTCCTGTTCCTGTGCATGTGGTGATTGGTTCCTCGGTTTGCGAATGCAGTAGCGCGACTGAAAAATCGAGCAGCGAGCGACTGAGTCAAAGCAGTCGCTTTGCGACTAACTTGGTCGCGAGACCGGGGCTATATATAGTCGCAGGTGCGAACGAGCCTTAAGGCTTTCGCCTTAAAGGGAGGTTTAAACGCACACGGCGGATTGGCTTCTATGATGAAGCTGCCTCTTTATACTGCGTGTTGCGAAGGCACTGGTTAACGGCTTTATCGTCAAACGAATTATGCAAGAAAAAATAATAATAATAACAACCATAAATACACATTCTGAAGCGAATAACTGCTCTAATAAAGGGACTAGCGCCTTAGAAGTATTCAGGTATTCGCCTAGATCTGTAATAATCACCGATAGCTTCTGCGCTGTTTTTCGAATAATATGCTTTCCTTACGCGTAATATTGCTAGGCCAAAATTACAAATCCTTACGGCTGTAAGAGCTATATCCGACATTGACACGTAGTCTTCGCGAGTGCGTCTTGTACTATTGTTGGTTAGGACTAAACGTTTACGCACATTTTTGGCGCAAAGACGTCCTTGCGAGTACGGACCCAGCAGTATTCGGTCTTGCCGTAGCAGATATGCGACATTTCTTGATAACTCTATTTTCATCTTTCCCTTAACTTCTGGCTCACTTCGGCATAGCTGCTGCCACTGCTAAAATGTCGCGAGTCGAAGGAAAACTTGCTAGAGCTTGCAATCTCCGATTTTCATTGTGCGCACGAACATAAAAATGCTTTTAAGCTCGGAAGAGCCGAACAAAAACGCGCCATTCAAATGATAAGGCGGCAACGCAAGAATTAGCTTACGCTGCAAACGCCATCCAGATAACAACCGGCAACTTATTTTGAAGTCCTCTGCCGATTACAATAAAGAGCCCCTAGAAACTGCAGTGGCAGTTGTCTCGTATCAGTGATTTTCGTTTTATAACTTAAGGTTTTTCTAATCTCACAGATCTCAACTCAGTGCTTTGCCGGCGTCGACTATACGTCTGGTTTTCCTTGTCAATGACGTTGCGCTCAGCCACTGTGTTTAAATCTTGTACGCATTGTATGACCTGACTGACCTGACACTATATGACCTTCCTGTAACCTTCAATTCAATCCCGTTTGATTTTTAAATGCGAAGCATTTCTTAGCGAACCTTTGGCGCTTTGAGCGTTTCTATCTATCTATCTATCTATCTATCTATCTATCTATCTATCTATCTATCTATCTATCTATCTATCTATCTATCTATCTATCTATCTATCTATCTATCTATCTATCTATCTATCTATCTATCTATCTATCTATCTATCTATCTATCTATCTATCTATCTATCTATCTATCTATCTATCTATCTAGCCGCCTACGTCTGGGTGCTCTCATGATCACCTCCTTAAGTTGGTGTAGACCAAAAATGGCACGGGAAGGTAAGAAGATTTAACGAATATGACTGTCGGCCCATCACATGAATAACGCGAAAATCCTGTCACGTACGTCGTCAAACCATTTTCCTCCAGACACGTGTGGCACATACCCGTTTGCCACTGGCCGCGGTGTACGGGTATGCGCCACAGGTTATTGGCAGTTTATATCTGCCCAGGAACGGCGAGAACAGACATTCGTAACTTAAATGGGAGAGCGTTAAGAAAAACCGACATCGGCAGCGTTGACCCGACGAATGGAAAGAATAAGAATTAGGATCCCAGCAAGAATCGAACCCAAGCATTCTGCGTGGCAATCAGGCATTCTACCACTAAGTCACGCCAGCTCTATAAACTGGTTTGGAAAAGCACCCTATGCAGGCGTAATGGCGGTGCAACGTCAATTGTGGTTATGGTGCTGGCTATTTAATTTTGCAAGAAAGCAATAAACACTACATGATACTCCTACGAGACAGGCGTCACATCAGATTAACGTCTGTGGTTCCAGTGTTGGCTGCGCTTTTATAGAAGTCTAATAAACATTACATTTCTATTCCTATGATTCAGCAAGCTATATTGAAGCATTGCTCGACGCCGGAGGAATAAATTAACGAAAGTTACGTATGATATTCCCACCATCGCACCGTAAAGTGCACATAGTCCGCCGGAGCGGCGCAGTTTCTTCTTCATTTCTTACGAGGCTGGGCGATGGCCTCATGCTGGCCGAGGATGATGCCAGATTTACTGGCAGCCGCTTTGTATATTAGGCTACGTAGGCCACATACGCCCAGGTAGCCTACTAATACAAGCGCCATCCACTGATGTTGGTCTACGTAGCACTATCCAGGCCTACCAGCCTCGACGGCCTATACCTAACCAACGCGAAGGGTGACTTCAGGTTCCGACATGTCGCCGGCTCTATCGAGACAATTTGTCGACGAAATGACTGAGGCATCCATGATTTCCAAAAGCTGCACTATACCCCTCGTCACCGCGATCACGACCGGATCCAATAACAATTCATGACCAGCTGTTGGTGCTCACTGACCATAGTGATTATGACCTCGTTCAAGAACTGTCAGGAACCTTTCCACACATGCACACGAGTTCGTTAAACGTGCGTACGTTCTCCGTCATAAGGACAAGCATTACATATCAGCTTACTGCTTCTGGTTTTGGTAATGTCCACTTTGCGTTGTCAGCGTTACCCAACTGTCAACAACTGTTTATATAATACATATGCGGCTCTTCAACGTATATGTATGCGTATAAAATTTATACAGTTCTTTAGCGTCACTTTGTAACGTTTCGCTCAGCAAAAGAATTACGCCACAGTCACCTTCCCGCCGCATGCTTCGCATGACATAGACTCTCACGGTACGTGGGACCTGCCGAATTTTTTTTAATGATAGCTCACATATTTATTTCGGTTTAGCATTGCAGGTACTGTTTCCATTCCATCACTTCATTACGATGTAGCAGCATTCATTTCAAGCTCATTAATTATCTCCCAACTTATAATTAGCTTGCTGGGTTTTTGCGTGCCAAAACAATATGATTATGAGGCACGGCGTAGTGTCTTCTCCGTTTCCTCCTCCTCCTCATAATCATCCTTCAGCAGCAGTAGCAGCAGTAGCAGCAATAATGTGGCTGCCGAAATGTGAGTGTCCTTCGAAATGCGGCTGTTGCGGCCTGAAATCTATTTCACGCCCTCGAGATTAGCAGCGCCACATCTTAAGAGAGCTTAACCAATATATGACGCCGAATTCCCAAACCTGGTATATCCTACAAGCCACTCAATCGGGAATTTTAGTCCACCTCGGCTGTATTGGGGTTACGGTGCTCGGCTGCTGTCCCGAAAGTCGCGGGTTCGATCCCGGCCGCGGCGGTCGCATTTCGATGGAGGCGAAATACTAGAGCACCGCGTACTGTGCGAGGTCAGTGCACGTTAAGGAACACCGGGTGGTCAAATTTTCCGGAGCCCTCCACTACGGCGTCCCTCATAATCATATCGGTGCAGAAGGACGTGTTGTTGGGCGAGGTGGTGTTTGCTGAGTGACATAATGAAGCGCTAAAAAAACACACACCACAAAGTAAGGAACACAAACCGACGGGCAGGCGCCTGTCCCGTCGGTTTGTGTTCCTTACTTTGTGGTGTGTGTTTTTTTTGCGCTGCATTCCGTCGATCATATCGTTGTTTTGGCAGGTAAAACCCAAGCTGTTGTTATTATTAATCGGGAATTTTAACCGGTGGGCGATGCCGCAGACAAGTCAAAGAGTTCACGGAGAAAGTTACACGCCCAAGTCGTAGCTGCTTGATACACCTGCGCGGAGAGAGAACAATCCGCCAGAGCATCCTTATCAGCGCGGCTCGCATGATTTGCCACCGCCACGCGCCCATCAAGATAAGGCGATGATAGACCTGAGGTCAGCTACAAACACTGCGTTATATACCGTCGCGTAGTCGCAGTGTTTACAGCCTACCAACAAGCGTCAGGTGACAGATCCGTGCCTGGCAGCGTGAACCACCGAGTTGACAACAAAGGTAACAAAAGTCGTGCATACGAGCCCGTATGCCCTTAATAACTGCTGGGATTTTACGTCCGAAAACCACGATACTATTATGAGGGACGCCGTAGTGGAGGGCTCGAAAAATTTCGACCACCCGGTGTTCTTAACGTGCGATTAAATCTAAGTACATGGGCCTCTAGCATTTCGCCTACATGCGGCCACCGCGGCCGGGATTCGATCCCGCGACCTTCGGGTCAGCAGTTGAGCGCGAGCACGTATACCCATCGAGTGGTCAATGTCTTCCACTTCTTCAAGAAGACGTTTCCCTATGCCAAGTGCGTGCTTAACGGTTTCGCTATCAAATCGATTCTAACGGCTTGTGGTTTTAAAGGGCAAACGAGATCAGTCAAGAGTATCGCGAACACACACGCACCATATTGACTAGCTGCACTGTGCCCCTGCTTCTGGTATATATCTGTTGTCTCGAGTATCGCGCTGTGTATGAGAACATAACGCGGCTCAAATGCATGCATATCGGTCTTGTTGTTGGTGCTGCTGCTGCGAAACGATACTAAAGGGGGCACTCGCGAAAAACATTTCTCGCTCCAAGATATATGCGCACTCTGGTCGAAGAAGTGTGCAGTCTTCGTTTCCACTCCCGAAGCAGCCCAGACAATCCAGAAGCCCTTCAACGGAGAGTGGGCACGATGAGTTTCTATTAACTATTGGTTACAGAGCGACCCCTCACGGGCTATTAATTCCTTCCGCAGGAATTTTGATTACGCAACATGGTTCGACATCGAGGAGTTGCCTGGTACGCGCTGCTAGCATTTGCGACAGTCTTACATTACACGGTTCAAGGAAGTCCGACTAAGCCACAGGAAGTGAAAGGTGAGTTCGAGGAGTTTGTTTTTTACCAGGACTAATTTACAAACTCCTTGTTGTTGTTATTATTTAAAAAGTGCACACATACGAAAAGCTAGGCTACATAAGAGCCGGCTATCCCGATACGCGGCTAAATCGTTTCGGCTGTTCATTTCCTCATAGGCACATATGAACTTGCAACGAACAAACATTGCTCTAACTCTACAAAAATGTAAACAAAAAAACTATCTAAATAAAACGATAACAAGCGATCAGTATGCACACGTGCTTAAGGTTCATATAAAAGTTCGATAAAACATCACGATGCTTGTAACAGAAGGCACACTGAGTTAGGTTGACGGGCTGCTCTCTGTAGGACGTATATGCGACACCATGAGAGATCACGTTCTAAAACTATGTTTTAGACAGATGGACGTTGTAGTGGGGGACATGGGATTTACGTTATAGCACCTGGGATTCTCTAACTTGCACCTAAATCTAAGGGTGTTCGTTTCACTTTCGGTACCCATAAAAATGCGGCCTCCGTGGCCGGGAATCAAACCCGTGCCCTCGAGCTTAACAGCGCGACACAAGCCTACGTGAATCAGAGTTGTACGGAACGCAGTTACAAGTAATCGATTACTTGTAATCAATTGCATTTTCTTGCAGTTAAGTAATACAGTCGATTACCTTTTAGAAACTGTTAAGTTCCGGGTAATTCAATTACATTTTCTTGTATTTGATTACCGGTAATAAAGTACATTTTTTTCCAAAAATCAAGTTGTAACTAGTTTTATACGGCAGTTCTCGTCCCGAAAAATGTGCGACCGCTCTGTAGGGACCCCCCGTCCTTTGCTGGCGCTCGGGTAAGGCGTTGCAGGCAAGGCCAAGGAAAAGGTAAAAACATAGGGTTTGTAGGGAACCCCCGTCCTGTCAGACGGGGGGTCCTTACAGAGACGATATTTTCACCTTTAAGTGACCCTTACCCAAGCGCCAGCAACAGCGACGCGCGACGCTTCATAGAAGACATGTCCGGTTTTAGACCGGCCAGGCCGGTTCTTTAGGGGCGGAGCTCCTTATAGCATCACCTGGTCGGTCGTCGCTCCGTCCGGCGTTCCCCCGCCATCGCGTCTCCCGTATCATTCAATAGATGGCGCTGTCCCATAGAGATGCATGCAAACTGCAATTGGGTGACGATATACTAGATGGCGCTGTCCCATAGCGATGTGTGCAATATGCGTGCAACAAAAAAAAGAAAAAAAAGAAAGAAAAGAAAGAAAGAAGGAAAGAAAAAAAAGCGGCGGCACCCTGCACGCTAGATGGCGTGCAGTAATCAAAGCGGCGTATCGCTTTGATTACTACTCGGCGAAACCACTGAACATATCACGGTGTAACCATGATTGCTTCAGGAGCTTCGCCCAAGCTCTTCATCATTCACCCGTGGATATGCTGTAATTTTTTTAGCACTGTGCAACTAGGTTCTGGTTCGCAAGGTGTTTCTACGTTACAATGCCGCCCTTCCGTCCAGCGCATGTGTTGAGAGAGTGTTCATTGTGGCAGCTGACCTCCTAATAACGAAACGCGGAAGAATCAATGACGACAACTTTGAAAAACAACTCCTGTTGAAAGTTAACAACGTGTAACGCAATATCAGAGACGCCACAGTAAGCCTCCCAGCCTTCACGCAAGCCTGCAGCCATCTCTCCACCACGCAAGCCACAGTAGGTCGTTGTTGTTTGAGTAAACCTGTGTTATTCTCTTACAGCAATAAAATTTCGAAGGAAAGTAACTCAAAAGTAATCGATTACATTTCGGTAATTGCTGAGTTACTTTTCTGGGGCAGTAATCGACCACTGTAATCAATTACATTTTAAAGGAAGTAATTGTAATTGTAATCGGTTACTTATTTTCTGTAACGTGTGCAAGTCTGGCGTGAATTATAATTGCAAGCATGTTGGCTTCAGATTGGCAGTTTCCCTTTCCGTAGCGCTTGTATTTTCACTTCAGCTCATGTTGTCTGAATCGCTTGCCTCTGGTATTTTTTCACTGCGTTTGTATTCTTAAACGTAACTTCATTATTTCAACCAATTTATAGTCGTTTATCAGCATCTTGTTTTCATTTGTTCCTGTTCGTCTTTAGCCTCACGGTATACAGACGCATACATTCAGAATGAAGGGGCAGTGCAACGAATACATACATACATACATACATACATACATACATACATACATGCATACATACATACATACATACATACATACATACATACATACATACATACATACATACATACATACATACATACATACATACATACATACATACATACATACATACATACATACATACATGCATGCATGAGCAAGAAAGTTACAAACACTAACGGGTCTACAAAACACTTCAGGGAAGCCGAACGAACACAATAGAGCTAAACCACGTGAGAATAGCTACCTACATTATACAAGAACTGAGAGAGTGATGTAGACTCTTGTGTTGAATTCACAAAGCTTCGCAGATGGTTCGTAATGCTTGGTGCAATATTGAAAAAGGAAGATTGCGGTACAGGACACGGCAATAAAATGCCAAGTTAAATACTGTCATGAAGCTCTCGCATTTCTAATATACCACCGCGCACTGTTGCCTAAAACTTCTCGCACGCTCTTCTGGTAACGCCACAGTGTGCGGCAGTGCGTGCCAGATAAAACGAAGAACCCAACGCACGGAGTGCCGTTGTACTTATAACGACATCTCCAACCTTGCCAAAATCATCTTGCACGAACCAGTCCGACACCTTGCGACATGAGCGCATGCAAATATCGCGCTTGACTTGACCGCACTTCAAGCGCACCTTCCTAGAAGTTGTATCGGGTGTGGCAGTTTTTGTTAGATAAAGGAGATAACCTGACGGAACAAACAGGCGTTGCTCGGTCGTTATCGCAAAACCTCGACGCGAACGCTTTGCATAACGTAAGGGCCACTTCGTGTCATTGTAACACAGGCTAATTTAAATGTTTCCTCTTTCAGCATGGTAGTTGTCGTTGGCGGAACTATGCTCATCAGGGCATATCTTGACAGGTCATAGACGTTGTGTACGCTACGAGAAGCATCTAGATTAGTGAGAGACAACATACATAAGCGCACGTTATTCATAGGAACCCGGAACAAGTAGTGTGGCATGTCATCCTTCTTTATCGGGCACTACTCGTACATTGTCCTCTCATTATCGCCAACTTTCACAAGAGTGTTTTACGAGGCGTGAGGGGCACTCTGTGACCTCGTAACAAGGGCGCAATGTAGATGTTTTCCTTTTCTGCGCGTTAGTGGCATTGTCTTCGGCGGAACCATGTCGGCAGGTGACATGCTTGTTGTGTACCTTAGGAGAGGCCGCTAGACTATAGTCACAATCATACGCGTATGTACAGGAGCGTGAGCCTTGCAATATAATCCGTAACAAGCAGCGGAGTATGCAAGCTCTCTATAACGGGATCCTTATCTATATAGCGACAGTTATGACAGAGCCTAGCACGTGGTTGAAGGTCCAATTCCTCGCGTGGAGGTAGGAAACAGAAGGGAGCATTGCGCAACGCGAAAGAAAGAAAGAAAGAAAGAAAGAAAGAAAGAAAGAAAGAAAGAAAGAAAGAAAGAAAGAAAGAAAGAAAGAAAGAAAGAAAGAAAGAAAGAAAGAAAGAAAGAAAGAAAGAAAGAAAGAAAGAAAGAAAGAAAGAAAGAAAGAAAGAAAGAAATATAGTACGTCAGGCACGCACACGCGAAGCTTCACGTGCTCTCCATTTCCCGGTGGCGGAAGAGCTTTTTTTTTTTCTGGTTCCTTCTCCCAATCACCACTGCAGGGTAGCAAACCGCGCACTTGTTCTGGTTAACCACCCCACGCTTCCTTTGCTTCAACTCTCCTCCTCCTCCTCACTCTATCTCTCTCTTACTGGCATCTCCAAACAGGTGAAATAGTTTTGTGTGTGGCTCGCTATTTCCCAAGCAGACAAGAAGCCGTGGCGGTGTTACGGCGAGCTGGGCTGCCTCAGCACCGGCGGCGCTTTCTACCACCCGCTGTACCGACCGATGAACTTCTTTCCCGAGGAACGCTGGGTGGTGAACACGGAGTTCCTGGTGTACACGCGTCAGAACCCGACGCAGCACGACTACCTCAAGTGGAACTCCACGGTGGAGCAGATCGGTCGCAGCCACTTCAATGCCAGCCAGCCCACGAAGATCATCACGCACGGTTGGCTGGACACGGTCTTCTTCGGAGCCTGGCTCAAGGTTCGGACGATTACGTATACCCCTTTGGGACACGCATTACGATCGACAGCTTATAAATGCGTGAAATTTACATATTTTTATGTCGTGGTCTTGGAGACCAAATTTAGAGCAATATGAAGTGTTAGAACAAGTTATAGACGAAAAATTCGGGGACACGGGTGTCGCTCGAGCCGACGTTTCGAGAAGCGGACTTGACTTCTTCAGGCTGCTTCAGAAGGACTTGTCTTCTTCGAGGATGCAACTGCGAAAGCTGCTGAAGCAGTCTGAGAAATACAAGTCCGCTGCTCGAAACGTTGGCTCCAGCCAGTAGCGTAGCCAGTAAATTTTTTCGGGGGAAGGGGTTCAATGACCTTTTATGCATGTTCTTGTGTGCGTTTGTATGTGCGCGTGTATATATACACATGCAAAACTGGAGAGTTCTGGAGGGCAGCCCCCTCCTCCGGTTACGCCAGTGGCTTCAGCGACGCCCCGTTTTTACGGATTTTTCATGCCATCAGGCTTCTACTTTTCCTCGAACCTCTGCCTTCTTTTAGAGCAAATTATAGTGTATTTTGCAGCAATAAACTGTAATTGAAACAAAGAATTATGCAATTATTGTACAGTCAGTTATGCTATATTTTTTCATAAACCTAATTCAACGACCCACTCAAGTTACATGCGACAGTTATCTGCTGACAGCGTTCATTTCTAAATTGGTGAAAAAAAAAATATTTTGAAAATTCCTGCCAGACGCCCCACGTCCAACATCTCATTAAACATGGTACTGCCTTCAACGAAGCGATCGTGAGCAGCAAAGTATTTCCCCCAGTAGTGCTATAAGTGAACTTTAGGCGACAAGAACGCTTAATTTACCATTAGCTCAACGTTTGTGGTCTATTCCTTGCCAATGGCGTACAGAAATGGCAAACATTAATCGCGTCTCCAAATGAGGACGCCATGTCGCAAAGGGTCCCCTTCGGCGCGGTTGGTACAAGAACTGCGCCGTACCTACCAGCCACTTTTACGGCTTCTTGGATTAAGAAAAAGCTCTTCCTCAACAGTCCTAAAATCGCTGATCGCGTGGTGCTACAGAGGCAGGACTTCTAAGCCAGCTCTAACCATAGAAACTAAGTCCGCTACAAAGAATACATCGCTAACTGTATTATTGATTGTTTTGTTTCATCTCAAATGTTTAGAACAGCTTATGCTATATTTCGTTATGTAATTCATACGTTTTAACGCTGTTTATTGAAGCATGTTATTGGTTCGCTTACTGTATTTTTACCCCCACCCCCGTGTAATTCCTTTATAGGCCCTCGATGTGCACAAATGAATGGGAACGAAAAATAACTTGACTCTGCAACCGCTTCACTGATTTTGATCATGTTTGCTGTATTTCTAAGTAAATGTTAAAACCCACCGCCAGAAGGACTACCTTTCTGGCATTGAACATTCACATTTTTTAGTAAGTACTGAACTGAATTTACAAAATTAAAAAAAAAAAAGAGCTGAATAACTAGGTATAAAACTTAAATGTAACCCAGCAATAGGAATAGATATTGCTGTGTTACATCCAAGTTGCATAGTCCCTCCCCCTTCCCGGCATTCTTCTGCTTCCCTACATTTCTGTGCGCCAGAACAGATTGCGTAAAATGGCGTGCAACAACACCTGTCTGATGTAGCTTCATCCACAAGTCCACTGGAGTTACCGTATAACCGAGAGATGCATTCTTGCTGTGTCCACATTTCTCGCTAGCACATTCAGACGATTGGATCATATGCTACTATCATCATCATCACTCTCAACCTGTTTGCGTCCACTGCAGAACGAAGGCCTCTCCCAATTATATCCAGTTTACCATAAACTGTACCAGCTGATTCCATTTTATACCTGCGAACTTCTTGGTTTCGTCTCTCCGTCTAACTGGCTGCCTTCCTCGATTGCTTTTCCCATCTCTTGGTAATCATTCTGCTGGTCTTACCGTCCATCGGTTGTCTGTCCTACGCATTACGTGGCCAGCCCATGTCCATTTCTTTCGCTTGATGTAAACTAGGATATCAGCATGCCCCTGTGTGTCCCCTGACCCATTCTGCCATCCTCCGATCTCCTAATATTAATCGTATCATTGTTCGTTCCATTGCAAGCTGCGTGGTCCTCATTTTTTTTTTTATAGTTGCTTTGTTACCGTCTATGTTTCAGCGCCATATGGGCACTTCAACTAGCATGTTAGAATTAGTATATTGATTGCTTACTGAACACTGGCGCGTGTTTGTAGTATCAATTCCTCACTTTATGCAATACGCCACCAACGTGGTCAGGCTCCATGCAGTTACGGGGATTTCTCTTTGTTTTTCTTTGTTTTTCAAAGTTGTACCAATTTCTGATCTCTGTGCAAATCACGCCCTCAGTCAAAGTACGCGCAGTTACAAGAATTTTACTTCTTTTTCTTTCCTTTTTTGCTCAAAGGACATGAAAACAGCGTTCCTATTGGTGGGCGACTACAACGTCATCATCGTCGACTGGAGAGGAGGCAATGGTCTTCCGTATACGCAGGCTACGGCCAACACAAGGCTTGTCGGAGCCGAAATAGCCGCGTTCATTAAGAAACTTCAGGTACGAAGGGAACCATTGCCGTATTTATTGTTTCAGTTCATGACGGTTGCATTTAGAGGGCAGAAATCAAGGGAGACCAAATATGCAAGGGGCCAATATCTGCTGTATGAACATTTATATTGCAGTATGATACTGAGTGTGTGAATGTCTATTCATGTATTTATTTGTGCAGTTTCGCGGTTGTTGACTACATTACGACGGCAACTATCATGTGAAAGAAGCGGAGTAGCCAGCACAACACAAGCACACCAAACATCATTTAAATACACTTACACACGAAAAAAAAAAGCATTCGGAGGCGTCTCAGCGTCGGTGTGAAAGTTGTTTTAGATGAGAAAATGAGCCACCATAGCCACCACAAGCAACAGCGATATCTTGGCAGCCATGATTAGGAAGCATTTTGTTTCTACCGCAAGTACTTAAATAATCTATCTTAACAGAAATGACAACACATTGAAGTAGAAGGTAAAGGTTAAACGATACAGCTGCCTTTTATCTTACCTTCTAGAAGTTCACCTGTTCAGTCTTACGGCCTATTTGTTTGTGTTGTATATCTATGTATATGGTGGCATGCCTGCTGAAGTGAACAGATTATACCAAATAGGCCAGAAATGAGTACTATTCGAACTTGAAGAAACCGTCTCCCCTCTCGTGATAGGCCGAATAGACTTCGTGAACGTAATCCATGTGGAAAAACGAGGACATTGCACTCAAATAGTTATATCCATAATGAATACTTTTCAAAGGTAACGAACTTACTGTGAACAAAAGAAGATTCCAATCTTGATCCCTCAAGTCTCGCTTGTGAAAATTATTGAGCCAAAATCAAAATATAAGGTTATCCGCGAAACTCAGCAACTCAAAGCTTCTTCAGCCAACTTTTCAAAACTTCTTAATTCACAGTTCACAATTTTAGTTTACGTCACAATTACTACACTGCAGTTAAGGACAACAGTTAACGTCCCCTATGATTCCCCTTGCCTAATTATCTGTTTGGATTCATTTGGCTGTGTCTAACAAAGAAACGAGCCCTTAAAAAAAGTTACCTTTCTTTCTAACTTACAGTAGTTTTTCAACGTAATTTCCGTGGGTACTGTCGAGTGTCGCATGTGAGAGGCCTCTATCGGGGACAAAATAATGTACCTTTTCATGCATTTCAATTTAGACTACGAAAAGCGGGAACACGCAGTTTGTTTCCTCCTCACTTCTCATAATTTGCAATTAACAAGTTTCCCTTTTCTTAGAGCACAAGACGACAAAGTAATCTGTCGTTTCACTACCTCAGTGTTTGTACGGAAAATACAGCACTGGGGATAGATTTAAGCTACATGAGCATTTTTCAGGCCTTGTGGAGCCCGCTGGCCGACGCAAGTAGAAGTATGTATAAGGTGCTTATATGTGTAAAGTTCTATATGTATAAGGTGTATTTCTTGCATAGTTATTTTTTGTTTCGCTTTATACTACGCGTGAGAACTCCTTCTGTATATGCTGCTGTATAATATAGTCCATATACCCAAGAAGTTATGCATACAATACTGTATATTTTGTATAGTTTTCTTAAATGTACTCCTGACGAGCTGTATCTATGAAAACCACTCATTATGTACATCATACGCTTCACTTCTTTTATTATTTCTTCATAGTTACCCTTACAGTAGTTTCACTGTTATTAATGTGGATATTACACATTTTTTTGTCAAACCGGGTTCATCCTTCGTTGTTTTGTTGCCGCCTGTAAAACGGGGGCATGGACCACGTGGAGCCTTTTTGACTTTTGGCCACGGTACTCAACATCAGTTGTATGTCAAAATAAACTTGGTTTTATTTGATACAGGCCATCTTCGGCGCAAAACCGGAATCGTTTCACATACTCGGCCACAGCTTGGGATCACACATTGCCGGATATGCTGGTGAACGAATACCTGGCCTCGGACGAATCACAGGCAAGTAATTATTTCTTTTGCGCGTACACCCGGACGCAAGATGATGCGGGACAAGTTTGACAAGTCCAATGCTACTTTGTTCCCTGTCAATGTATGGCGCTTATAATTTATTGGAATGCTACGCAGATCGCAAAATCTACTGCAAGCTGAGACTTTCAGATCGTCTCAGCCTAGCCGGGAATCCACATTTGTGAAGAATCTCGTGTCCCGTAATCTTTTCTCACCGGGTGCACGGGCATACAGTGCTCAGCGATTATAACGCAGTGCACGCGGAGTGCCCGTGGCTGCTGGCGGTTTTTTTGGCCACCGCAAGACACAGAGGACATCGTCAGCTAATACAGTGCGTGGTGCACGATGAAAGAGCAAGATTGTGACTGAATGTGTCCTCCGCTAGTAATCAAACAGCACTCCGTGGTGACATAAAAAATTCCACAGCATATCCACGGGGTGAATGATGATGAGTGGGGCGAAGCTCTCGTAAGGCAGGATCTTGGCGGCGGCGTCGCGCAGCTTCACGCCCAGTACATCATCAACGACGTGAGATCGGGCCGGTTTATACTAAAGGGTCGATGAGAGTCATGGCGACTTGCAGCTCACTTTAATTTTACATGTACGCTGTGAATTTTTATTGTTTAATCACGCACAGGATAAATCTCACCAGGCACTACCTTGGAGGTAAACAATGGCTGCTAATGGGGAATGAGAGACAGAAGAAGTCGGCTTTTAGCGAACACTTACACTTCTACTTCTACTAACGTTTCCTACTGGAACATGCCAATGGCTGCTAATGGGGAATGAGAGACAGAAGAAGTCGGCTTTTAGTTTACGCGCACGCTGCGAATTTTTCATTGTTCAACAACGCACAGGAGAAATCTCCCACCGGCACCACCTTGGAGGTCAAGATCTGGTACTAGCGTTAAGACTGGTTACGCACTACGACGGGGACGAACGGGTGCCGCTTTAAGGAGCTTCGCCCCTAAAAGTGCCGTCCGCCGTCCGGTTAAAGTATCGTGTTTCAAGCGTTGAACCCTCTAACGCGCGCCGCTCATAACCGTCAAATCACAGGGCCGTCACAACCAGACTGTGTTGTACACCCGCCCAAATCTTTAACTATAGCGTGCGCAGCGGCGACTTTTCTGTGTGTCAGCGCCATATGATACGGAACGAAATTGCAAAAAAAAAATGTTTTGTGGGCACGTGCTTTGTGGGCATGCACTTGCCGTCATCCTTTTTAGAGCCTAATTTAGTCATATGGTGAGACAGAAACAACTGCCGCTCGCTCACTCTAGTTAAAGATTTGGCTGACTGTACACACGCGCAACGCTGTTACACATGTAATCAAGTTTTAGTTGAGTTTCTTGTCGGGCAACCATGTTTACCCATAGAGGTTAACTACCTCAGTCGTTTGTACTGTCATCCACCGGTCCTACAATACTGCGGAAGCCCCGCATTTTGACGGTGGTGATCAAGTATACAAAATGATAAGTGAGTATCATGTCGTCATGTGTCATTCGTACGATGAGGTACCGCTACTCTAAACATGTGCCATAATACCAGAACAGTCAGCTGTAGAGAGAGAGCGGATGAACTATCAGAATTACGGCCTGATATGCAGCATGACTTGGACAATGACAGCAAAAATCTTTAACAGACATTTAAACACAAAAATGAGAAAGCCGTGAAACGCCATTACAGAAAGTAAATGACATAAGACCTGGGAGACACACCGCGCCATGCGCATCGGACCATTGGGTGAGAGGAAAATGCGATGGAGCTCCGCCGATGTCGATTTTAAAGGGGTGCAATTTAATCTGCTGCCCATTTTCGCAGTAGACCCTGTTCTAATTTACACGTTTCTATTAAAGTCCAACAAAGCTGCAACTACTTCTATAAAAACACGTTTCACTTTCGTTTCAATGAACAAATTCCTGTGACTGAGGAAGCAACGTTCTTTTTTTCACGTGTGTGCAACCTGATTCTTGAGCAATCTTTCCTGCAGATGTGTTGTGTTGCTGCGCCGAATAGGCGTAGACTTCGTTCATCTGCTGTACACTTGTTTATTATCTAATTACTACTCTTCCTAACAAACAAATATCGAAACACGCAGGTTATTTTTGAAGCTAGTAGCTGTGAAGTATTGGAAGGCACTGGTCAGTTGGCTACATGCAACAGTTGCAGTTCGGTTCCGACTTGCCTAGACTTATAGCCACGTTTTCATCCTGTTTGACTTCAGGCCTTGATCCAGCCGAACCGTACTTCCAGAAGATGCCGGCGGAGGTCCGCCTTGATCCCACCGATGCCGATTTCGTAGATGTCGTCCACACCGACGGTGCCTCGTTCGTCCTCGACATACGTAAGTTGTTCAATAAGAGCTATAGGAAGAATGAATAGCGTAGAAACGAACGCAGGACAAGAACACTCTAAAAAAAAAGGGAGCGAGAATGGAGCAACGGGCTCCGTTCCTCCTTCGGAGCCGCGACTTTCTCCTTTGCGGACGATTTACTCGTCGCGCCCTCTTGCGGCAAGCGCCAAGGGAGCAACTTTCCTCCTCAACCACGTGACTTGCGCGCGCGCGCATGCGCACGCCGAGTTCAATCGTGATTCCGTTGATTCCGTGCTGCGGAGAGCGGCTGCCCTTTCGCGCTCACTCGGCAGCCTCAGACCGGACTATCCAGTGCTACCGATCTCGGCCAGTCGCGTGCAATTACTTGTACCTAGGATTGATGCGAGCAACACACGAGTGACGTTCATTGTTTTTGTTCTATGTGTTGAGTAACGTGTGTGGAGTTCTTTTTTTTTATATAGGCTCGGCGTGTGCGCGATGCGCCGCATACTTCTGTGTGTCTCGTGTTGTTTGTATACGCTTGCGCACGATCTGCTTGTCATATATACAGTAAGTCCCGCTTCACAAAACAGTCTTGTTTTAATGAACACCTTCGACGGTACACCAATAATTCAACTTTTTTCGGCGTTAACATACTTGGCTAGAGCACGCGTTTTTAGTTTTACACAGCACTTATAGCACTTATCAATACAACAAGCAATATAAAGCATGAAGGTTAATTTTTACATTTTAGCAAACGTGATACCACTGGACAGTGCATGCGTGAAAGTACGATAACATATAATTGCTGGAGTTTGACGTGACGTGTCGAAACCACCGTATGATTATGAGGCACGCCGTAGTGTGGGACTACGGATTAATTTCGATCAACTGGGGTTCTTTAACGTGCACCCGAACATAAGCACATGGGTGTTGTTTGCCTTTCGCCCCCATTGAAATGTGGCCGCCGTGGCCGCATTTTAACGTTAACCTGCATCACAATTGCACATATCTGAAAAATAAGTCAATGACTTCTGTCAGTTAAGCCAAAATTCTCAATCACATGCGTTCTGGAATACGCATGTCATCACTGAGAATTAGGACCGACTTATGCACGCGTGCAGTATGTATCTCTCGTTCTCAGGATTTTGCTTTGGCGTGCGAAACTCAACACAAAATGCGCTTCTAATGACAGCTGTGCACAGTGGGTAATCACTAACGCTCTCACTCACCTTTGTGAAAAGAGTATTCCAAATCTAACTCAAGACAAACCACCGCCACAACGACAACTACACAGTTGTCGCACAATGACCACAATTTCACACGCCAGGCGAATACCGTGACGTAACAGTAGCAGAGCAGCATGTAGGTGCAGCGTACTGAAATATTACAGAACACGTAGTGTGGGTAGCGTTCTTTTCCATAATTCGCGCGGTGTAGCGCCAGTTTCTCTACTCAAGTAATCGAGCTGCCGCGACGCCAAGAGCCACTGACATCGCTCTCGAAAGACCACCGTCCGGTGCGAGGCCATCTTGTCTTGTTTCTTCGCACGACCCGCGTTGTAACGTACGTATACACAAATGAGACGGCCGTACCGCATCAGAAGCATTGTCACTGAAGGGCTAGCAGTTGAAAGAATCCATGGCCCATCGTCATACTTGTGGTCAACGCATGAACAGAATGTGAACAGATGTTAACGCCAAACCACTCAACGAAGTCGACGCGACGAAGGCGACGGAATCTGAACTATGTTGCCGATGTTGCGCCCTCACACAGTAACTATTGAAAATAAAGAAATAAGAAGAGAAATTTCATCTGTGGCCGCTGTCGGAAGATGGCGCTACTTCAAAATGTCGCCGGAATGGTATGAACGGTTCACAATATGGTCGTTTTCGCACTAACTAATCAACTCACTGTAATTATATTGTTCATTATCATGCGGCTTTAGATTAACTGGTGCGCTTGGCTAAGCCATAGCTAACATTTAATAATGTCGGCGTATATTGTGACGCAGCCATGAAATCGTAAAGAGTTGAAGAAAAATGACGCATCTTTGTGCCACTATGGTCCACTGTAATTTAGTGACTATATAAGCGCCAGCGCTTCATAGAGGGGTATGTGTAAACGTCTGTACGTATGCGTCTGTAATGAATTGTTTGTGTTGTAGGTCTTATACATGCGAATGAATTGTGTATGTATTGAATTGAATGTGCGTACTGTCTGCCTAGTGAACACGTGCGTATCAACTTTCCGGTGTCCTTGAGTAATCCATGAATGGGCCCACCTCCCCGAAATCCCGTGTGCAGTATCGACGTACGCCGCCTCAGTCAGAAACAACTTTTTTTTTGTATTGTTTAATCCCTCTAGATAGCGCCAGCTACCACCTACTTCGCGGCCGAGGCGCTCTCATAGCTCCACCTACTTATATGAAGTTGAACATCTATCTATCGAAACTATGCTCTGCTGCGCCGGGATTGTTTTGATGCGACAGAATGTACATTTTGGAGGCACAAACGCGTGGATAACGTCGCTACACCGTGTGACGCTTCGACAAATAAAGACAGCAAGCGTAACGTACAGTCTCCGTGTGAGAGCCCCTTTGCAGTATCCGTCTCTTTTAAAGTGAACGCCGTCTCGCTGGCCGAGCGAAACGTACGAGTTCCGTCGTTCCGTTTCGCGAGGTTTTCATCACTACAGGTTTGTCTGCTTGATTTTATTGTCATAGCGTTCGATATTAAGCTCAGCGGGACCGTTTTTTGTGACTGCCAGTGCCGCATACTCTTTATCAGTCGAGAATCGATGCGCTCGCTAGGCCTAAATCTATTGCTCGCTTCACTGGCTTGGCGTCAGCCATCTTGATTTTGACGGTTTCTCCATTGAAAAGGGAGGAACGGTTTCTCCATTTGAAGACGAACATTGGGGACATCGCCGTTTCTCCCTTAAAGGAGAGAGGGTCACTCCATTTTTTTTAAGAGTGAAGACGACGGCATCAAAGTCGTCCTGTCCTGCGTTCGTTTCTACGTTATGTATTCCGCTTAGCGATGACCAAGCAACACGCCCAAACCCTATATCTTCTGGAGTCCGATAAAAATGAAGGAAGAGAGGCTGACATGTCAACCAGAAAGACGTTCGATTTGCTACCCTCCACTCCGGGTAATGAGAACGGAGAATAGGATGTAACTGAGGCAGAGCGTCGACACTGCGTTCCCGTGGTACGATATTCTACGTGAGGGTGTATTATGCGCTGTCGTCACTCAGGCCGTCGCTACACATTCCCGCGTTCGCGTAAGTGTTGGCTTCTGTACTTTCTCATCTTTAGCCCCTTCCCCCCAGGGCAGGGTAGCAAACCGGACAATTGCGCCAGGTCGAACGCCCTAGTTTCCCTAGCCTTTGTTTTCTCTCTCACTCTCGTTTACAACATCCTGTGGGCCAATAGCAGTTTCAAATAAACCGCAAACAGACTTGCTGACGCGTATTCGTCTCCACGCCGAAATCAAACGGCGAGAGAGAGAAAGATAGTGGGGAGCGGGGGGGGGGGGGGGTAGTGAAAGGAAGGTCCTAAAAGAATCTTAGAACGACGGAAAGTCGAGCTCGTCGGTACGGATCCATGATAAAGGAGGTGGGCGTGCAAACACGGACACAAGAGATCAGCACAGAAGAGATCAACACGGCATTTTTGTTTTAACAACTTTGGTGTGCAAAAAATGGTGTGCACAAAAAAACCCCTCGGAGCGCCTCGCGTTGCCTAGCAACCACTAATGGCACAGCTACGCGCTCTCTTCGTCCTCTCCTTCATCTTCGTCGTCTTCATCTTCTGCTTCGCTTCCAAAACACGTGCGCCGATTGCTGTGGCGCGGGATGCAATAACTCTGATGGGTGAGACAACGAGTACACAGAGAGAGAAAGAGACGAATTCTAGAGGAAAAAAAAAAAAGATTCGAACCCGCGTACCCGCAATTCGAGGGCGAGCGTCTTAAAGGGACACTAAAGAGAAACAATGAATTGGTTTAGATTGATAAAGTGTGCTCGGAGAACTCTTGTGTAGTTTATTTCCCCACCATAGGTTTATTATTAGAGGAAAAAACCTTCAAAGTTTCATTTTTAAATTTCGCGCCGAACTTTGTAATTCGTGACGTAAAAGACTTCAAAGAGCATTTAACGTATTTTGGCGCCACTGGCTCGACGAAATTTAAACAAACTCGTTATGTCAATTCTCTGGCCCCCTCAGAGGACAATGTACTTCGATTTAACCGATTAGGAACTACGTAGGCCTAAGCAGGCGCCGTCAAAAATATGTGACGTCACGGAAATAGTGCGGTAACTAAAAGGTGGCGTCGCCACCTGTATTTTCTTTTTGCGCGTTTTCTCGCTTATTAAGCGTCTTCGCGCAGAAAGCGTGGTGTTTTTGGTATCGTGGAAGACTACTTTACTAATGCGAGAAAAATCGTTTTGCTCTTTAGTGTCCCTTTAAATACTCGTCTATCCACGCACGCTAGCAGAGCATAGCATAGCCTTGTATACTATAGGATAGGAAGAAATGATAGTGAGGGTCAGGAGGACAGATTTGAGGGTGAGAAGAAGAGGAGAGAGTAAATCATAGAATAGAAAGAAAGAGAAATAGAGGGAACGAAAGAGACGGAGAGGTGTAGAGACAATCAAAGAAAGAGAGAGACAGGAATAGACAGCGACAGAAAGAGATAGAATGCGAAGTGACAAATAAAGAAAGCAAGAAAGAAAGAATGGGGAATAAACAGAGGCAAGAAAAGACAAACAAAAAACAAGACGGAAGTTAGAAAATAAAAGAAATAGAGAAAGAACGAAAGAGAAAATTTGCAAAACTTGGCAGAACAGCAAAATCCAGGACTACATAGGTGCCCATCGGCTCCGCTCTCTCTTTAGCATTGCGCCTCCAGTGCAAGCTAGGCTAATTTTTTTCTGATCTCTTCTCGTCTGTGTCAGCACGCCTACTTTCTTTTACCACAAAAGATGTATGGCAGACTCACGCGAAAGAACGAAATTATGATAACCGATGTTGATAACTTCCTGTTTGAGAGTAGGGTTCGCGGAAACACATCGTTCACCTTGATTTTCATCCCTACGCATCGTTCCTCGCTCCGACCAGTGAAAGGAGAGGGCCTCGGCATGTACGATCCCGTTGGTCACGTGGACTTCTACCCCAACGGAGGCATCAAGATGCCCGGATGCGAGTTCAGCACGAGAGTTTTCAAGTTCGTCACGGAGGGTCTCGTCAACGGTGAGCCTGATCTCTCTAATATACACCCTAGCATACGCAGAGCTTCAATCTACCTTTGTTCAAGGGGGGACTCAGTAGAGTCAGAGCGGCCTGATCAGGGTGGTTTAGGGGGAATGATAAACCACAGTACCGAACGCACACCACCTTAGTACAAGTGACTGCTACTTAAATGACTGGAAACCCTGAGGCACTGAACTATTTTAAGTCGATAGTGTTAAAGAGCTCGTTTCGCAGAAATTCCGGCGTCGGTGACGGCGTCTTTGGTTGTGAGCGAAAATTCGGCGTTGTCCGTGAGCGAAAAATTGAGATTGATTCAAATAAATAATAATAATAGAATATTCAGTCCAAGTCATAACCAAACCCAAGCCTTCTGTGCGGCAAGCAGGTGTTCTACCACAGAACCACTCCAGTGCTTGAAACTGCTTCGTAACAAAACGCTATAAGAATGTCATGTAGTGGGAGGAGTTTCCTTAACGCATGTAATTCTGCGTGGCAAAATCGTAGAATCGCATCAGGCGTCAAAACAAGGGAAATGCGCAACCAGTGGGTGGTTTAAAGTCGCCCACCCATTACAAAGTGCGCAGCTGCCCAGATGCGCGTGGCACTTAGGGACGCGTAGTATAGGTCCTTCGCCAATTTACAAAAGGAAGAATTATGGCGTAGTGGTCATTTCGCAAGTGTACTTGCAGTAGGCATACTAGAATTGTTTTAAACGGTCAATGTTGCACACACAAACGTTCATTTCCTTACGGCACGGTTGAAGGCGATGCGCACGGGGCCTCGATTACGCTATCGCGTTCTGCTTTTGAAAGCGAAGCTGAAGAGTCCTCCAAGTTTTTGGTAGTCCGGCAACGTGTCGCCAGTCCTCACAAAAAACTTGAGCCCTCTCATTTCACAATAAAGAACTTTCTATTTATCCTTCGAAAGGGGGAGGGTTAGACATAGGCTGCTTATATGTGTCTATCTGTAAATGAGGTGATGTTGGGAATGGCCTACATATGAGTGCATGTGTTGCTGGTAAGCAGGCGAAGGCACACCCTCTTTCTTGAGGAGGGATTCATATAGCCATACCTGAGCGTCCCCCCCCCCCCCCCACCATTCTTCCCTTGATTGTAAGCGCTGAATATATTTTTTTCTGGCAGTTGACGCTGCTGTGAAGATGGTGAACTTATGCGGAGACCCGCCTTTTGTAAAGAAAATATTTGTATAATAGGGAGCCACTTATTAAAACAGTGAAATTCATTACAGATATTCCTGGTGAAACTGTCACTCTCAACAGGTCGCCGGCAGTACGTGCCTTTGGTAGTCATTTTCACGAGCACTAAACATGGTTGCACGAACTCCTGTTTGTCAAAGCAAACAGAACCGACTAGCACTATATTTGTTGCCATAAAAGACAAACTGTAGCCCCAAACTGACTCTGCGAGCAATGGGAAAAGGTAGTGTAAAGACGACAGAAAGAGGGAAGGAAAGATGGAAAATATCAGTAAATGCCCTGACGCGTATGTAGTGGTAGCACTCTACTATTTGTCAAAGGCGTTCACTTAGGCCCGTTGTCCTCAAAAAGCACAAAAGTGCTTTAACTGCCTTGTGAGCCGACGAGCGATGGGAACGGTGCTCCAGCAGCATCTTCACGGAGAGTGGCCGAAGAAAGAAATAGTAGAGAAAGGAAGGCAGGGAGGTTAAGCAGTCTAGGAAAACCGGTTTGCTAATCTATCGTCCAATCGTCGCAACGCGCCAGAAAGTGTTCGTCTCTCAGAGGCAAATCGAGGGCAGTGGCAAAGCAAATGATCGAACGAATTATTATACCTCTATGGTGCTATAAGGTGGAGTAAAGCCAAATGTGAAACATCTTCCTTGGTAACAAATACTTGCGTAATTGGTACGCCCTTCAGCAAAAGTCTGCGGGACGAGGAATTTTCGAGAAAGCCATATTCTCGCTATTTATGGAAACATAGCCTCCAGTTAAATGTTCCAACTCGTAATAGTTCTTGCGACCTATATAGTAAATCGCTGGATGAGGATGAGAGAGAGAGAGAGAAATGTTTTAATGAAAAGCTGGAGATGTTTGCCTGGCTATTCGCCTGACATGCTACTCCAGGTGCTCCAGGGTGATGATTATGATATATACACTGGTAACCACACATACATACATAGACTACACTGTTTACAAAGTCTCGGTCAGGCTTGTGGCCCGCATGTCATGCACTAACAGAGCAGAAATTCGCACCTGCAATTGAGCCGGCGTCCCGTAAACTTTTGCTGCTGTGTGTACATTAATACATCGTCATGTAAAGAAACTTTTCCTACTCATTGAGTAAATATGCGCGTGCTTGAGCTATAAGCATTCTCCGTGTTCTTCAAAGGCACTAGGCACATAAGCTACGGGTTCAGATATTCTGCATGCATTTCCTGAATTGTTTCTAATAAAGCTATTTCCTTCGACTGTTTCACTTTCGTTGACAAAAAGTTTTTCCAAACAAAAAGCAATATGTGTCCAGTTGCTTCCAGTTGTCGATGAATCCGCCCTCGCGCTGCCAATTGCTAGCTTCCTGGTTAGCTCAATGGGTTGAGCGACCGCCCCGAAAAGGCGTTGGTCCCGGGTTCGATCCCCGGACCAGGACGAATTTTTCGGCGACTAAGAGGCTGTATTTCTGAGAAATCCGTATGGATTTTCTTGTGACTCTGCTACAAATGGGTGGTTGTCTATTTTCCCTTTCTTAAAAAGCTTTTTCGACCAACGCAGGAGCCCGCGCGATCGGCATCTGCCACCACCAGAGGGCGATCGACTACGTCATCGAGTCCATCACCGACGTGCAGTGTTCATCTCTTTCGTATGCCTGCTCCTCGTACGCGATGTTCGAGAAGGGTCGCTGTTCGGACTGCGGCCGCGATGGCTCCAAGTGCGCCCGCATGGGAATGCACGCGGACGGCTGGAAACGCTTCAAGAACGAGAGTCGCTCGGTGCGCATGTTCATCGGCACCAATAGGGAGCCTCCTTTCTGCGGTAAGCACTTGTGCACATACCTTGACATTTTGCGTTTTCGCACGCGTGAGAAAATCGCGCCTTTTACGCGTACCTCGAACGCCAAGCGGCGTCTACGTCGATATGAAACGTTGACTGCGCGCCGCCATCACTTTCCACAGTTACAGTGTACCACAGTGGTGTGAAACGCGCGCCATACCGGACTACTTCGCGTAGGAGTACACGTGCAGAAGCTCCGCCCCTGTAGCTTTCCCTTCATTGCCGAGAAAAGTTGTCCGCGAGTATAGGAATAAAATTATAGTCCACGTATCTCGGACTTGAAAGGACGTCATCACCAAGTTTGGGCATTGCGAAAGAAAAAATAGCACGTGTATTGGTTGGTGGCAATAGCGCCTACAAGACATGGCACGCCTCCGCAGCGCTAAAGCGGTCAATATTTAGAAGAGAAGGTACGGTGTCCTCCCTTTCTACGGAGACCCGCTTGAAAAGGAGGGCAACAGGCGCTCCTCAAGACGTCAAGACGTCAGCGACCACGGCCTGCGAATTCGGTTCTTCATCGAATGCGGAGCCCGTGATGACGTGCCCCGAGAAAAAATAGAAAGAAGACAAATTCCGGAGCCCTCCCCCCTTGGCCAAATTTCAACGGAGTCTGGCGAGGGTCCGTTCAAATAAATGAAAACTGCAAAAATATTACGCATGTCTCATAAACCAAAATGTACTCCTGGACATAGGCGTGCGCAGGTGGGGACGGGGGGGGGGGGCAGGGGGGCGGTCGCCTTCCCTAGTCATCTAAGAGGGGGGGGGGGCGCAAAGTCTGCCCCATACATTGACTTAATAGGGAGGGGGGCGCTGCGATGACCCTTCGCCCGCCTTCCTTCCCCTGAAGGTGAACACTGCGCACGCCTATGCTCTTAGAGAAGCGAGGTCGTTCTCACCAGAGGAGAAATAGTGATCCATAAAAAGGGGAACAAGAAAACACAGGTAGTGCTGCCCCTTTATTTTATAATAGGTTGAACTACTGGTCCTTTTAGAGAACACTCGGAAGAATATTAGGCGGCTCCGAATCGAGTAATAATACGGTGATGAAACGGAAGTACCGTCACAGTTACTGTAAGAGGAGGCTTGGCAGTTCATAAATGACGCAATAACGAAACTTATCGGTAGAGCGACGCTATATCGAAGTTCTGCACCTACGGATACCAAGTCTGATACCCGGCCATGGCAGCCGCATTTCGATGGGGGCTAAATGCAAGAACACGCGTGTACTTAGCAATAGGTGTACGCTATATTCAAGCCCAGCTAGTGTCAAATCCGACGTCCATGACAACGACATGCATCGATAATCATATCGTGGTTTAAAGCCACAGAAATTAAGCAATGCGGGAGCGACCTTTCTGCCCCCCCCCCCCCCCAGCTGAAGAGTGAAAATTCTTCATCCGTCCAAGTACCCGACAATACGTCGGAGTTTAGAAAGACTGGGCTTTCTTAAAGTGGCCCTACAACACTTTTCCAAGTAGCCGTGGATTGGCTTCACTAAAGGGACTTATTGTCTCACGACTCGAACGCGGCAAAAATTTTTAGAATCCGTCCAGTACGAGCGGAGTTACACAGATTTGTCGCACGCTGTAATTGCTCTCTCTCTTCTCTCGCCCCGACGAAAGCGCTGGAAGCTAAGCAGGGAGGGATGGCACGGGGGAAGAAGTTACGTCACGCGCGCCTCCTAACCTTGAGCACATTTTCTTTTAGGGGCGAAGCTCCTTAAGGCGGCACCCGTTCGTCCCTCCCTCGTAGTCGTAGTAGTGCGTAACCAGTCGTAACGCTAGTACCAGATCTTGACCTCCAAGGTGGTGCCGGTGGGAGATTTTTCCTGTGCGTTGTTGAACAATAAAAAATTCGCAGCGTGCGCGTTAACTAAAAGCCGAATTCTCCTGTCTCTCATTCCCCATTAGCAGCCATTGGCATGTTCCAGTAGGAAACGTTAGTAGAAGTAGAAGTGTAAGTGTTAGCTAAAAGCCGACTTCTGTCTCTCATTCCCATTAGAAGCCATTGTTTACCTCCAAGGTAGTGCCTGGTGAGATTTCTCCTGTGCGTGATTAAACAATAAAAATTTTGTTCAAAACGCCGTTGATTGATGAAATAAACCAACGAAAGACGCCAGATGTTTTGTAAAAGCAAAACGAAAGAACGCCAGATGTTTCTAAAGCAAAACGAAAAGACGCCAGCTGCTTAACGAAACACGCCAGATGTTTTCTAAAGCAATGGTTTTCTAAACAATGAAAATTCACAGCGTACATGTAAAATTAAAGTGAGCTGCAAGTCGTTATAACTCATCGAACCTTTAGTATAAACCCGCCCGATCTCACGTCGGTGATGATGTACTGGGCAGAATTCACGGAAGATTCACGGCTTACCGATGAACCTCCGCAGCTTCGCCCACTCATCATCATTCACTCCGTGGATATGCTGTGATTTTTTCTTTTTTTTCGAACGCGTGGCGTACTTTCAGTGCTATCGCGCGCGCAGGCGAGTGGCGGCCTCTCGCGGTGGTCGCAGTAACTATCGAGCGCGCCATGTTCAAGTCAGCCAATGGCGTGCAGCATGTCTGTGATGCCGTAAGCATAATTTTCATTCGAGAGAACAGGAAGCGCTTTTTAGTTGATTTCGCGAATATATAGTAAATCCCAGGCCGCGTGCTGCGCTATAACGTTTGGCTCGCGTGTTCTCGGGAGCCTCGACTACCGATCGGCAGCGTTTTCTGACCATGCTGAAAAAGTGTTGAAGGGCCCCTTTCACTTTGCGAAGTATTGCGTCAACGGAGTGCGAATGACTTAGTAGTGGATAACTCCGTAATAATCCTGTCAGCCTGTGATTCTTAACGTGCGCAAAGCTCGGTAATGAACGTTATTGCGTTTCGCCCTGCGCGGCATGCAATCGAGAGTCAAACCCGCGATTTATTTATTTATTTATTTATTTATTTATTTATTTATTTATTTATTTATTTATTTATTTATTTATTTATTTATTTATTTATTTATTTATTTATTTATTTATTTATCTATTTATTTAATAAAACCACGGCCGCTCGATAAACTCTCGAGCGGCCATCTTAAATCTTTCTTACTTCCAGGAGAGGGGAGCCGATCCGGAGGTCGGTTACGCTTAGAGGAGGTTGGCGGGGATCCCTTGGGATCTCACGACCGTATGTGCTGGAAGTACCAGAGCCGGCGAAACACACTGGCGACATATGGGCAGTCTCAGAAGAACACCCGCTGGTTTTTGTTCATTTTTCGCAGCATTCCACTACCTGGTGAACCTGGAGATGTTCAACAACCCTGACGCCAGCGAAGCAAGTGGCGACTTGATTCTTAAACTCCAAGGAACGAGGGACGAGTGTGAAATGAAAGTCAACAGCGGGTGCGTAATAATGGTGATCATATGGAATTCGTTGACTTCACTCTAAATACATTCTGATTTCTGATACACTCTAAATAAACGTGTGCTGGTGTACCATGCAGATGTGATGTGAGTTAATGCATGACGTTCTGCGTGAGGAAACATCTAATGATGTGTTTTAGTCATTTGATAGTTTCCTCAAAATGTATGACAATGTTGTGTTTACAACGATGGTTTGTCAAAATGTACGACAACGTAAGCAAAATGACTGTGCCTTTGCTGCTGTAATTGCCAGCATACGGGGGCGAAGGACTGCGTTAAGCCATCATTGAATGGCTTTTGCATTCGTCTCCCATCCCATATGAAGTGATAAACAAACAAATCAATCAATGAATCATTCAACTAATCAATCAATTAATTTAATTTTTTTTATGATTCTGTGTAGCTCTGTCGTGTCGTCATGAGCTCCATCGGTGTTTCTTTTTCTTTTGACGTGATTTATATCATTGCAGCCTATGACAAACCCATCCCAACAAAGACTACAAGCTCTGACAGATCGAGCGCTGACCTTGTCTAATTAATTACTATAATAAATAATTGGACGACAAGATCAGCGCCCGCTCTGCTCCGTCTATCGTGTAAGTTTAATAATAATAATAATTGCTCGGGGTTTGACGCGCTAAAATCATGATATGATTATGAGGCGCGCCGTAGAGTGGTACTCCGGATTAATTTGGACCACCGGCGGTTCGTTGGCGCGCGCCTATATCTAAGCGCGCGGGTGTTGTTTGGCATTTAGCCCCATTGAAATGTGGCTGCCGTGGCCGGGAATCGAACCCACGCCCTCTAGTTAAACAGCGCGACATGTGCTAAGCTATATCACAGCGAGTGTACACAATGCAACTTTAGCGGCAGTGGGGTGCGTTTTACGTTTCGTACGATTATACATCCACGAAGAAGTTATCAAAACAAAAAAAAAGACTTGTTTTAGCGTAACACGAGGAAAAAAAAATAAAAGAAAACTCATTTCGTGATGCTTTAGAGCAAAATAAAATATTGTAACACTCGGAACGTTTCTGGCTACAAGGCTTCAGATTGGGCTAGTTGGTAATCCATCTTCAAAAAACAGCACCGGAGCGGACAACGGAGAAAGAATGGAACAAAGACAAGCACTTTTTCTAGCTAGACGCGTCTTCGAGGTGTCCAGGTTCTCTGAGAACAATGCCAATCTGAATCTGACACATTCCAGCATGCCCGTGAATACCATAAAATATTCTTAACTTTATGATGCATAAAACAGCGCCGCAGTGCCGTATTTTCCATCTATGTAATCGTAAGAGACTGTGCAGCGGTAAGCATAGGGGGGGGGGGTCGCATTGCCTGACGATCGCGATGACGTATGGTGGTCACGTGGTGCGCCCCTCTGCAGCTGATAGGTGGATTTTCCCTCGGTGTGAATACAATCAAAACTTCTTTTTGAGCTAGATGGTTAATCATGGAGCTATGAAATACCAGCGCTAAGAGACACACACAAACGCTTCAATCTGCGTGTCGTTTCTCTTGTGGGCGTCTGTTCGCGCTGGTGGTTACTTACTCCGTGTGAATACCACCTCAATTTATTGCCGAATAATTTGCTGTATCTTTCAGCACCGACACGCTGTACCCGAAGGCCACTTACAGCTTTGTGACTAAGACGCCGGTACACGTGGGAAACATCAAGAAGGCATTCATCACGTACAAGAGCAACAGCTTCTTGAGCGTATTTTCACCCAGGATGCAATTGTGGAAGGTTAAGATCATGCCCATGAACAGGCCGACCAAGAGGCAGTGAGTATTGTGAGCTCGTGTGGGAGTGTTGCATGCATGCCTGTCATTATTTGCTCCAATGGGTAAATCATGCTATGAAAAGTCACACGGTCCCTCGTGCACTTGCCTAAGACGACTCGAAGGCCGTGAACCATCTTCTATATCTTCTCAGTCAACAGTACCGAACTCTCCTACCCTGCTCTGCGATGCTGTCGCACGTCCGCGCTGCCTTCTCCCACATGACTCTAGAGCGCGATCAATTTATTTCACTTCGTTTAGGGCGTTTTCGACTGCGCAAGCGGAGCTAACAGCGTAGCCGTAAAGCGCGAAATCTTGACAGGCTCAGCGCTTAGTGTTGACATTGTACACGTGTTATATTAAGAATAAATAAGTGCCGAGGATGAGATAGCGCCTGTAGGGAGGGTAGTGAAGACGAGAAAGAAACCACTCTCTCGTCTTTGAACTCGGAGTGGGTTTAGTGGGCCTCTAAGTTTCTTAAATACATGCTTAGCAATTGAATTGACTCACTTACCGAGTGGCCAAGATTCTCTTTGTTTCGACCCCAGAACTTGCACGTTCAGCGACACTGAAATGTCACATTAACTGGGCTGTATATCTACAGCTTCGGACGTAGCCTGCATCCCCTCTTTGTCCTTGAGAGCACTAGCACAGCGACGGCCTTGTCTGTCCTTTCTTTGTCCCTCGTTTTCAGTTCCGTTGCTCGAACCAGTATTAGCCGTCCGTACGTTGCGAGCGATGGGGCTTGCTCGTTCAAATGTGCGTCGAAATTGAAGGATCATCAGCGTTGACCCAAATTAATGAAGCTGCTAAGGAGCAATTGTTTCTTTCCTTGGTCCGCTGGAATTGGCGGACCGCACGAAGCAAACGGCCGCGAGAAACTAGCGGTTCGTACGTCGCTGGCTACGCGCCGACAGTCGGCACCTGGCGTCCAGATGAGCGCGCTTGCTGAAAATGGGTGTTGCGACAGTCAGTGGTTCGTATCTACGCGCATATTATTGTTATCTTTAGCAAGCTTTTTCACCTTCGTCATCGCCTCAGACGTTGCTCGTTCGTCGCCGCCGCCCCGCCGTTAGCGATATCGTCGATTGTTCGGCCCGACGCGTGGCATAAATAAAATACGTTAAGAATAAAAACGAAATGAAGTGCTTCAGAAAAAGGCCCTGGGTAAACGTACGCTCGCTCTGTAGACGATTTTCCGCAGCGACGCACGGGCGCGGCCATGTTTAATCCCGTGATCGTGAGTGGCTTTGGGCCAGTGAAGCGGTCGCGGCCGTGTACCACACAAGCTGGTTGCAGCATGGTGTAAGCAAGACTCGTGCTGCAGCCTAAAGGTTGACAAGGTTGCGACATTTGCGTTTGTTTGGCACGTACTACGCTAGAGCGATACGTGAAATGTTTATTCTACTTCGCATTTGCTTCGCATGCCTTTAATTGTTACAGCAACCGCCAGTAACTGCGGTTGCAACTCAACGTGGCAGCACCCATGCAGATGCGACCGCCCGCTTCGTTCAGAACTCGCGCCTGCTACCTGCCCACTGTCCTGACAGCAATAAATAGATGATAAAATCGGCTATCGTTTTGTGTGAAGGTAGGTATGTTTTGTCGTTATTATTAAGATCAGCTGTTTGCTCAGACACGCCTGCTAAGCCTTATCTCCGAGGATTTGAGAGATCTTGGAAACCGTGCAAAATATAGACGAATACATGGGCTCTCAGAGCTTTAGGACGCAAATATAAAGCAAATACAAGCGTAGGTTTCGAACTTACGGGCCACAAAGCGCACGACGACGACGTGATAATTTTGAGGCGGAAGGAACCAGCTGTGATTAGTGCCACCATTTTTTTATTTTTCCCGACGCTGCCGTCTGCTCATTTCAACGTGACGCCGAGCAGACGACGCTACGCGGATACGCGGACGAGGCCATATTAAGCAGCGCTCCCCAAGGCCACGGCGCCAGTGGCGCCGTCTGATTTTAATTGCACAAACCAGCCGCGCAATATTGTCTGTAAGCGACTTGAAGGTTAACGTAATGCCATGTGACCACGCAGAAAACAAAACTAATTACGATCGTGTGTCCCATCCCATTTTCTGATCTCCCTTTTTTTTTCACCACAGGGAAAGAACAGATAGAACGATGGTCTTCTGCTCCACAGCGCTGGGTGGACTGACATCCGGGAGGCTCACGTCCCTGTCGCCATGCTGATTTTCACAGTAATTTATATTGAAATCTCACTATCAACGCACATTTCCTGCTACCCGTTGCTGGTCTTCATCGGGTTTCCTTCGTCGAATTCAACCATCACTGTAGCCTTGACCACATACACTCTGATATAACGCTTGATGACATACAATAAATGTGGCCGCCGTCGTCTGCTACAAACGAATGTATATTGCTTGTTGGTTGGTTTGGTTGGTTGGTTTTAATGGTTCATAAACAACTTAAGCTATCATGCACCAAACGCATTGCTTGTAATGGACTGAAAAAAATGTATACAAGGTGTTCTTTTTTAGACAATACAGATTTTTTATAAAAATCCTATAACAGTAAAGCTTCAGTCATTTTCGCACACGAACTCCACGTCGAGGGGGAAATACTTTGCCGCAGCTGAAATGACACTGCTGCGACTAATCAACCAAAACTCGTTAATTAACTTTTTAATTATTGACTTCAGGGCAGATGTTTATATTACAAGGTTGTCATGCGTCCCAATTTATGGCGTACCCGTATTTTTAGAAATCACAAAAGTTGAACGTAGTTCGAGATATTCGTCATCGAGTTTTAAGGGCGATATCGAAACTGATCGCGCAAGGAGCGCGAGCGCTCTGTTACGTCAGACTGGAACTACTCGTGACAAGGAAATGACGAAATTTGAATGAAGGCACCGCGGCCGTATCTTTTCGTGAAAAGCCGCAAGTCATCTCGCTTGTGCCAGCACATCTCCTTACTTTTTCTTGTGATGTTTGGTGCCAGACCCGTAGCCAGGAATTTTTTTAGCGGGAGGCCCACTTGCTGAAAACCTTGACTTTTTGAGAAAAACACCTATTTTGATCATTTATTTTTGGTAAAAACATGTACATCACCAAAATTTCAAGGGGGGGGGGGCTAGGCCCCGCCTGGCTACGGGTCTGTTTGGTCGCCCTTGAGGTTCGATTATGAATATTCAAAACTACGTGCCTCTTTTGTGATTTCTAAAAACTGGGCATGCCATAAATTATCATGCACCAAAACTTTCTAATATAAACAGCTGCACTCAAGTCATTAATTAAAATTTTATTTAACGCGTTTTTTTAATTAGTCGCGTCAACGACACTTTAGCTGAAGAAAAGTATTTCCACGTCGACATAGAGTTCGTGTGCGAAGACGGCAGGAGCCTGACTGTCATAGAATTTTTATAAAGAATCTGCATTGTCTAAAGAAAAAACCCTGTATAGTTCGTACTGAACTGCCTTACATGTTTGTACTGGCTGCTGGTAGGTGCTTTCGTGAAACTATAGACCTCTGCAACGGAAGCGGGGAGCACCTTTTTTCTAGACTGTGCATTGGAGTAGAAACGCAAATTATTTACTTCTATAGTCGGATAAAACTTTAGAAGTCCGCGGCATTTTCTCCTCAAAGGCGGATGCACACGGGCTTGCACCAATGGGCGCGCACTCCACACCTGACGTGATGCGCCGGACGGCCGGTGACTCCTCCTTCGGAGTACATTGCCCAGTGCAGGTGCGGGACTATTTCTTTAGTCGCGGAGGTGATCGGCTGCCGCGCTTCGGTCATCTGGGCGGGGCTCCTCCGGACTTCTTAAGTTGTATCCGACTATAGTGCCCCTTTAAACGGTCCCATCGCCATGTTTCGGCATTGCACGTGGGCAAACCTTAACCGTTTAATAAGTGCTTGCAACGGGACCTGCCGAAGGAATCCTTAAATGTTCCACAGCACTTGCAAGCGAGTGACCGTATTTTACCCGTATTCTTCCGGTGTTGTTCGATATCCCCATCAAGCCATAGCAAACTATATTGACTTGTCGGCCACATAGGAGAGATGAGTATGAAAGGATAAAACTTGCCATCCATTCCACAGTATAGCACGTCGCTACTGCGGAACAACGGTAAAGCTATAACATCGTTACCGGTTGGAGACTATGTTCTTATTGCAGCCATAGCTGTTCTTTCTTTTAATCTTACGAAAACGTTAGCACGGAGTCAAATGGGCACCCTCTCCCGGTGGAATACCAGCCTTGTCGTGGTAGCAGAAGGCCAACGTCTTATTCTTCTTGTCACTGTAATAGGAAGAGCCGAACATGAGGTGTCATTACTGTATAAAATAATTAGCCAAGTGTTCCTCCGACTAAAACAAGTCATGGTTTCATGATCTATCATAACTATTGCCTATAGTATATTCCTATCCTCCATGTAGGAAAATGATTAATTTCAGATGATAAACTGCAATAGCCGAGATATGATGTTCTTATATGGTCATGATTGTAACAATTACAAAGTTCATTTTACTTTAACTCGGCTACGTGTAGGATTGTTGGCTACGTTATGTCGACCATTCCATTATGCCAGTGCGTCATAACGCAACTGTGCGTACCGTCTGCAGATTTGGAAGCTCCCTATATGAAGGTATGATACGTATTTTCGACCTTCTTTCGTAAAGTTCTGGAGTTATACTAACTCGTACGTGATGCCAGGCCTGTATGTTGTATGTGCCCCAGATATTTAACGTCCAG
The DNA here is from genome assembly GCF_013339695.2 of Rhipicephalus sanguineus. Taxonomy (NCBI): domain Eukaryota; kingdom Metazoa; phylum Arthropoda; class Arachnida; order Ixodida; family Ixodidae; genus Rhipicephalus; species Rhipicephalus sanguineus. Next base: position 5,550,027 of record NC_051184.2, read on the forward strand.
GTGTTCCTTCCATATTATTATCTGATTTATGTTTCAGAACCCAGCATCTTTTTATGCTCGACCTACTTCCGAAAAGTAAAAGCGTAATAGCCGGCGCCTTACTTATGCGTCAACGTTCCTTATATTATCCCAATAGCACACAAACAATGTAATTTCAAGGAGCATGACGAAGTACTTCTCCACAAGACGCCTTAGAGTTATGTATTTAGAAACTAAATCTATGTTGAACTGCAGGAGTGAACCTAAATGGGCTGATTGGTACATCATTAAGACGGGAACAAACAGCGCTAGAGAACAAGCAGGGCGCTGATGAACGACGGACATCAGCGCACCGTCTGTCGTTCTCTCACAGTCCCGCGTGTATAGCGCTGCTTGTTCCCGTCTTCTGTATTGAGCCAAGGCCTCGTAGGAAGATGTCATCGTCATATGGACAGTGATATCTAAGATCAACGGCAAGCAACGAAAGGTCTTACTCTCTGTTGACCGGTTCGTTCATGGACAGCACGCGCACTCTCCACAGCTGCAGGTTTGTCCGGAAGAAAAGGTAACGACTGCTCTCGTACGAGAAGGAGGCCCTCAGGATTTTGCCCACGTTCTTGTCCGTCGTGACCAGGAACGGGTGTTGAGCCCTCGGATACAGCGTCAATGGCCTGCACGCGAGGTAGAATCGTTCACCCTCAGAGTACCACGCTTGTGTGCATAGGCAGAAGCGTCAGCCGCGGTGGGGATAGAAGGGGGAAATGCGCACTCATTTTTATTTGTCTGGTACAAGATAGAAGGGATTGGTGAGTGGGTGGGGGATGCAAAAACTGTACACATTACACTTCAGGGACAGCCGTAAGCTGCCGGTCGTAAGCATAGGTAGGCAAAAAAGGTAGAGCTCACTCAGACTCACTCAGGAAATATATTTCGCGCTTGGGGATTTTCGGGCTCAGACTCTCCAAAATTTTTCTCATCGGGACTCACTCAGACTCAGGAAATATTACTCACACGGACCGCCTCAGACTCAGGCTCACGGCTTGATCTGAGTCTGAGGGAGTCGACTGATGAGTGAGTTTGCCGACCTGTGCTCGCAAGTGTATATATCATCATGTTTATCTTTTGCATATCTATCTCCATCCCTGCTTTAACACCTTCCCGTTTGAGTGGTACGTACTTTTTGTTTATCTGAATGTCGGCACTCCGATGTTCGCCGTCCAAGGTGAGGGTGAAATATCCGGTCGCCGAGACAGTTTTGTCGTCCTTGTAGAGCTCGATAATCACGGAGTACTGAAAGGCTGAAAAAAAAAAAAAACGAGGAGAAAGATCATCATTTGGTCATTCAGAGTAAAGTAGAAGTAGCACGGACGAATTGAATACTTTAGTAGAGACGTGAACTCATGAGGAATTGCGTCTGTTGCTTCATTAGATGTTTCGTCCTGCTGTACGCGACAGTAAAGAAAGAAAGAAAGAAAGAAAGAAAGAAAGAAAGAAAGAAAGAAAGAAAGAAAGAAAGAAAGAAAGAAAGAAAGAAAGAAAGAAAGAAAGAAAGAAAGAAAGAAAGAAAGAAAGAAAGAAAGAAAGAAAGAAAGAAAGAAAGAAAGAAAGAAAGAAAGAAAGGCGCTCTTTTAGAATATTTGGAATCTTCATTCAGCGAAGCTCCCAGCGCGTCTGCGTAATTCCACCAATGCTCCGATTCCACCCGGTTTCTGTAAAAGGTGTGATGTCCACAATGGGGACGATAGTTTCTGAACTATCTTGAGTAAGAAGTTTTCCTTGATATGTATATGGAAATGAAATGGGAGCCGGAAGTGAGGCTATGGACCGGAAGTGGATTAAGAAACAGGAAGGAGGGACCGGATGTTGATCAAGAGACATGAAATGAAAACTTCAAGGGAATTAAGAAAGATCTCGCACGGATGCTGGAAAACTAACAAAGCTCTATTGCTGACGTCATTTCCGTCACGGAGATGTCGTTGGTAAATTTTTTGGTGAAACCCGGCATGAAACACTCTCGGGCTGAAACGCAATGGAAACTCACCGCAGTACGGGTACGCCGTCATGGTCGTCAGATACATGCGAACCGAGGTGTTGCTTTTGGGTTTCCACTTGTCCGCGTAGAACCCCATGCGCGCGCAGCGGGACCCGTCGTGGCCGCAGTCCGAGCACTGGCCCCGCTTGTACATGTGGTACGAAGGGCAGGCGAACGCCATCCACTTGCAGCTCCGGTCGCTCACCGTCTCCAGGTAGTACGTCACCGCCCGCTCGTGGTTACACACAACAGCAGAACGCATGGCTGCGGGTTCACGAAAGGCCGGTGCTTTGATGTCAACGCCGGAGACCAACGCTAAATCAATGCAGCTAAACGCAGCGGAATCTCAAAGCACCGCCGTTGATTCATGACGCTAATAAAGATGCATTTCCTGCTGTTCGCTTTGTACGACAAAACCGACGAAACCAACAAACAATTAAGCCAAGGAAAGCGTGGGGGATATTTCTTGTTTTTTAATTGTAGTTTATGATTATGACCTATATTGAAAGGAATTAAAGTGGACGAAAAAACACCCCTTCCGGCGGTGGGATCCGAACCCACAACCTTCGAGTTGCACATCCGATGCTCTGCTAATTGAGCTACAACGGAGGACGCTCCCTAGTCCACTTTGTTGGGTATTTATGTGCGCTTAATCTCTGGAAGCGTAATTCGAAGGTTGTGGGTTCACATTCAAACGACGCAAAGGGTGCTTTTTCGTCGACTTTAATTACTTTCAATTTGGGTCATAATTATTACACTACACTTAAAAATTTTTAAAATATGTCCCTTATACTTTCCTTGGCTTAACTGTCTGTTGGTTTCGTTGGCTGTGTATAACAAAGATACGAGCCCTTCGAACGATTCCCTTCTTTCGTACTGTTTGCTTTGTGTGTATTTTCTAATCGTAAATTTTCTTGTTTGTGCACGTTACTGTAATTTAATTTTTTTTTTCGCAACAGCGTGCCGATACGTCCGAAGCCAGCGCAAATATATTCAGTTCTCACGGATTATCTTCAACTTAAAAGATGAGAGTTTGTACAAGCCATTTTCAAATAACAGCGACATCGGAATGAGCAGCAGCCCTTTAGCGTTTAGAGTAGCAGAATTGGTATTAAGGGAGACGGAACACAGTCGGTGGCAGTGGATGTCAGCAAACGTCGAGAAAATAATATTACAGGCACGTGGTGGGATCCATTCATGATTCTGACTACTCAGCTAGAAACGCCCTATACACTCGCTCATTGCTGATGGACGGCCTAGTGTTTGGCTATCCTGGTGTGGCGGGATAATTAGAATGTGCGGTTTCATTTTGCTTTGTTTTTTATTCAACCGTTGCCTTCACAGTATATTCAAGTACTTTGTAAAGCCTTCGAGTCGTTGAAACGATAGTTTCCTACAATATTTACTAGCGGGAACTGTGGCGCTGAGATCGTTCAGACACCACGGGAAGGATGGAACAAATAGATCTGCTTAGTCTTCGCGCTTGCGGCTACGAACGCGCTTGTGGCTTTGTTTATTGCTGTGTTTTGGCTTTAGTTTCGGATAAAAGAACGGCTCGTTGTGAACCTCGTGAGCTGATTTGAATAGGTTAGCCTAAAAGGATCAAGGTGGTGAAGTGGGACTACTGAACTTCGTCTTGTGACAAAGCGGCTGCAGGCCACACGGAACCACACAGAGCCGAAAGAACAAAGCTTATAGGCAAATCAATGTACTACCCATCATTCCCATGTTGGCTGAAGCGCCATGCATTGCAGCTCCCATAGACACGGGCGCCAGATTTCCCTCTAGTGTAAGGCTAAGAAACTCTATGGTTGAAAGGACGTTCCACGTTTGACACCCTGGCCAAGAGTTGCTCTGACTAACATTGCCAGGCGTAATAACAGTAAAGACACACACTAACACCAAAGAAAACGAACAGGAAGATGGACCCCACTGTATCCCCTTGATGACAGAACGTTGCACGGGTCATCTAAAAAATACGGGTTCTCAGATCTTAGCAGCACAAGTTGTCTTTTCGCCTACTCTTACTTTCTTTTTTTTTAGTTCATAATTCTTACACACAAAGGGAACAGCTATATTCCCTAATACGCTTTCACTACCTGTTCGCTTCATACAGTTCACCTCTCGCAATGGACCCAGGGACATCGAAGGATTTGCTTACCTTGCATGATGCCTTTGTTGAAGGTGGACGATATGCTCGTTCCGAATGAACATCCGGGCATTTTACTTCCACCGTTAGGGTAGAAATCCAGGTGTCCAGTCGGTTCGTACATTCCGAGGCCTTCCCCTTTTACTGCGTACGGATGACAGAGCAATATTATCGTGATTTGCTTGAGTTACGCAACAACATTTAGGCGCCTAGAGCTAAAAAAAAAAAAGTTTTTATTTGCACTAGTGGTCCGTAATGTGACGTGACTTTACGCAGCTGTAGTTGAAGAAGATTCCGCGGATAGCGTCGTCGATCAGTGCGAAGCGCATGCACCGAAACTTCTGCTATATCAGTGAACTACTTTGGCAGTAGCTTGAGCAAACGTATCCATGAAATCATTTTGGAATATACCAAGTTTACAGCGCACACGACTGCGCCGACAGGACCCGTCTCGATGACTTCGGCCTCCGTGCAGACAGACTCTCTCGACTCGAGACAACGGTGATTTGCCGACTGCGGCTTGGTGTCGCTCTCATCAAATCTTTTGCCTTCCGAATCCGCATGGAAGACAGTGCTGCTTGAAATCACACTGCTGCAGCGAAGAAAATATCGAACGCGTCTTTTGTCTCTGTCCTCGCTGCAGTGCTAGCGGCCGTGTTGGCCCGCCGTGACGACAGGCCCCTAGCTGTCGGAACAGTCAGTACTAGAATGCCGACACGAACTGTCGTCGCACCGGAAAGCTACTAAGGCCTTATGGAACTTTTCGCGTGGCAATGACCTATTGGATAGGCTATAGTGCTCCCGTTCCGCACCTTACGCTTTTTCTTATTCGTTTGTTTGTTTTCTCGCGCCTACTCTTCGCTCTTCTGTCGATCTTTCTTCCATTCCTCCTCTCCCTAGTGTAAGATAGCAGACCTCATTTTATAATTCTGGTTGACCTTCCTCACTTTCCTTCATTTTTTATCTCTATCTTCGCGATAGTTTTGCACCCGCCAGGTATGCAATAAAGCACTACTACACGACAAACCACTACAAAGAGCGTTGGTCTTGGGTTACAGCGATGAAGGTATACCTCACCCAGATCGAGAACGGTCCCTCCGTCGGTGTGGAGAATGTCCACAAAGCGCGCATCGGTCGGGTCCAGCCGGACGAAAGCAGGCATGTGTTGGAAATACGGGTCCGCAGGATCCAAACCTGTGAGCAATGTAAGACAGCCATTACGGTATTAGGGCCCCAGGAGGACAAGCTGCGCCGCTAAGGCGTTCTATCCTGCCGGTTCCTGAGCGGCATCGAAACAAGTTTGTCTAGTGTGCTGACCCTGTGGTGTACAACATCCCGCTTTCGAGTAGGAGCCCCGCCACGGTGGTCTAGTGGTTATGGCGCTCGGCTGCTGACCAGAAGGTCGCGGGATCGAATCCCGGCCGCGGCGGCTGTATTTTCGATGGAGGCGAAAATGTTTGAGGCCCGTGTGCTTAGATTTAGGTGCACGTTAAAGAACCCCAGGCGGTCGAAATTTCCGGAGCCCTCCACTACGGCGTCTCTCACAATCATGACGTGGTTTTGGGACGTTAAACCCCAGATATTAATTAATTAATTTCGAGTAGGAAGCAATACATTGGGCAAATCGGGCGGCGTCTCAGTGAATGGCACCGGTGATTTCTTGGCGATTAATTGTCGGGATTGTGGCTGTAAACCTACGTTTATTCTTTGCACGATTGTGTCCCGTGGCCGGACACGGCCCATCGGCGAAATCACTGAGGCTGGGGCGATTGCAAAAGTGGGTGATACGTGCGCTAGTTCCGCTTCACCGGTCCACATCGACAAAGCCCTGACCTTCTTGGCGGCGGCATCACTTGACTCGTAACTGTTTTTTTTACAGCGAAAGCTGTTATGAGATCATTTCACCGGCGGTTTTTGGCGCCGTAGTTGTCCGCCGCCGCCGCCGCCACGGATGTCCGTAACCAGTATCGCTCGAAATAAGAAAAAAAAAAGAAATAAGAAAAAAGATTCTAGGATGGAACGAGGTTCGAACCTGGGCCCTCTGCGTGGGAGCCCAGTATTCAACCTCTGAGCCATGCCGGTGCTTAAAACTGCTTTGCAAAAAGGTCCTATAGAGGCTTCATGTCGGGAAGGATCCACATTAGCATATGCAATATAGCGTGGTAGAAGAGTAAAATAAGCACCAAGCGTCGCACAACACGAATTTTGTAACCAGGCGCCACACAATGCGAATAGCACACCGAGTAGGTTGTTGAATGCTTCAAACCCATTACAAAGGGATCTGCCATAATTCTTCGTCGTCATCAGGCACAGCATCAACAAAGTGCGCATAATGCCTTACATGCGTTTAGTAGGTGCTACGGCTCTCCGTAGAATGACGAAAAAGGCACAGTGCCTGCTGTCCTACTTCTCAAAAATTACAATAATTTATAGCGTAGTGGGTTCCTCGCAAGTGCACTTGTATTGGTTGCCAAGGAAGCCCATAAGCGCATGATCCATTTCCTCGGGGTCTCAGTAAAATTACAATGATTTAGAGCGTAGTGGGTTCCTCGCAAGTGCACTTGTATTGGTTGCCAAGGAAGCCCATAAGCGCATGATCCATTTCCTCGGGGTCTCAGTAAAGTTCTTCGCCCCCCCCCCCCCGTCTCTCTCCCTCGTCAACGTATGTTATACAGCATGACGGGAGAGGGAAATAGCGACCGGGCGTCACCCAATGCAAAATACATAACTGGTGGGCCATTTAATGCTTCCAACCCATTACAAAGGGCTGAGCCATAATTCTTCATCGTCATCAGTCGTCGCGCCAACACAGTGCACATAAGGCCTTACAGACGTGTAGCTGGTGCCTCGCTTCTCCGCAGAATGACGAATAATGGCTTAGTAGGTGCTTCCCAACTTCACAGAAATTGTGATTTATGGCGTAGTGTGTACCTTTCTAGTGTACTTGTATTGTAGCCCCAGGAGACCTTACAACGGGCTCTAGAAACGCCGCTCTTCCAGCTTTCGCTGCGACTGTGCTGCGGTTTCAGCGCAGGCCTGGCGTTTTTTTTACTACATGCACACGCAGGCGCAGTCGGTACTGTTTCAATAAATATAAACCGCTTCTGTGGCACCATACATTTATCTGCAAGTTAGCGCTGAGTGTGTCTTCTTCTATTTCGGCAATTTGTATTTCATTCCGCGATCATATTCAAGCAGTGGATAACTATCGTGCCTAGAATGCTGCTCTCATTATAACAGAGTGTCAGTAAGTGTCGCTGCGTTGGCAAGATGCAAACGTGTGGATGAGGCGAGAAGGAATCGAGTGAAGAGTGGCGAGCGAAAGAACTGCCGAAAACACGTCCGCAGTATTGAAAACACGTATGGCCGTTTATGTCAATGAATTGTCTTCTGTTATTATTGCGATAGCACATATCTGGACACACCCGGCGCATTTCTGCCGTTGGCGTCGGTGCCGCCGTGAAGTTCCACATAAAGACCGAATCGATAACACCGCTTGGCGAGTTGCATATTCTATGTGCCCGGGAAAGCGTGAGGGGGCTGCCGGAGGGGAGAGGGGGGGGGGGCAAGAATACTCTAATACGAAGTGTCTTCTCGCGGCAAGAATGGCGCTTTCGGTATTGCGAAAAATACGCAGGTGAAAAGGCACTGACCGGTTATTCGTCCAAGCCCGTGAATCCTCTCTCCCGCGTAGCCAGCGACGTGGGCTCCCAGACTGTGACCCATGATGTGGAAAGTTGACACGTTTGCCTTGAACACTTTCTGGAGCACAGGAAAGAAAATTGTAAATTGGTCATATATAGCGCTGCAAACATATAAGGAATCTCCTAATGGGTAGTGTAAATGGGTAGTGGTACCACCCCCCCCCCCCCCACACACACACACTCAAAAGTTTGCGGAACGCGAAATTTTCGATAAACCTATATTCCCGCTTTGTCATAGACCATAGCCTCCAAATAGATGTTCCAGCCTGTAATAGTTTTTGCAGCCTATACCTGCTAGGTTAGAAGCGCTGTGCACTAATAGAGCAGAAATTTGCATTTGCAGTGGAGCCCACGTTCCGTAAACTTTTGTGGGCGGGTGTACTTGGAGAAACAGTAACGAAGATAGATTGCTAGGCGACTTAGTCATTGATTTGACACTGAATAAAGGCGTGCCGCATTTAACGTTTGTTATTCACTCTCCCTCAGTTCGTCATCACTTTCCGCTTCCCCACGTGACTTCCGGGTCATGTCTCACTTCCGCCTTGACTTTTCGGTCAGCCACCTCCCCTATCTGGCTAAAAATGTAGTCGATTCTTAGTAATCACTGTTCAAGTGTTCCCTCGAACTCATTTCAAGATGCGTGTCGCTGCGACCAAGGCAACGCCGTACTGAGTGCGTAAGTCGTCTGTTTGTTATATAGTCGTCTGTGTGTATGTGCGTATGTGCGGATGTGTGTATAGTCGTCTGTTTGTTATAAAAAATTTGTCATTTTCTCTGACACCTGGCATACGTATAAAACGTGTCTTGAATACCGTACGCACGCGCAAACATCACTCTTCCCGCAACGCGTACAGCCCCCGGCACGCTTCAGGAATGCTCCGCAGCCTGGCTTGGACCGGCTGTTGGTCGGTATGTTTGCGGAGCTGACGACTGACGTCAGCACAAGCCGGTTTAGGCCCGGCTGCGGATCGTTCCTGTTAAGCGTGCTGACGGCTGTACGTGTGCAAAACAGTCGAAGTAGAAGCAAGCTGAACGAACATGATGCTTCGCATATCGTGCATGATTCCGGTTTAGGAAGGTTGCCGAACGCACGCGCTAAGGTATAGGGAACATCCTGCATATGGGGAGCGCGGATTTGGTTAGGAAGAAAGAACACTCAGCTTTCTTCCTAACCGCGCTCCCCTATGCAAGATGTCGAACCAACTAGCCCAACAACTGACCATTTTGAGGTATAGGGAAGACCCAGCAATTCTGGCCCAAAAAGACGAGTGCAGGTGCCAATGCCGTCAAAACGCTGAACTCATTTTGCGATGCCACTGGCCGTGTTGGTTCGCTTGCCAGTCATGCCAGCAAGAATGAGTGTTAATCTTTGTACAATTCTATGAATTATTCTTGGCACTTTAATGATGATACATAATACATACACTGTGATTGGTTTACTTCAAACATGGCCTGCTTTTTTCAGTGTTTTAAAGCTTTATCATAGCTAGACTCCCCCATCTATCACATTTGCGAAGGTCAGTTGCATCTGTATTGCCGTAGACTCTCTTATTGCGGTTATCCTCACAGAAAAGTACACGTGATATAGGCTCACGTATCACGTACCTGTAGCTTCTTAATCATGGCGGCTATCTCAGCGCCTACAAGCCGCGTGTTGGCTGTGGCTTGCGCGTAGGGCAGTCCATTCCCTCCTCGCCAATCAACGGTGATTACGTTGTAGTCGCCGGCCAATAACAAAGCATTCTTCATTTTCTGCGAGTAGAATAAGACCATAAGATAGGAATTTTCTTTCGTTCAACATGGAATTATGGCGCTATTTCAAGCAATGCCACTCGTCATTTGCACATTTCTCAGATTGATTCAGAATACAAGGGTAAGCCATTCGTCCAATAGCCTTTTTTTTTTCCTCTTCTTTTTTCGTTATCCCTCCTTACATCATGTGTTACATTGAATAATCTTTAAAGAACCTGAATTAAGTTATTTGGGTGCGCTGTTTCGCGTTACTTGGCTTGAGGTTATGATTATCTGTTGACCGAATACGGGGTGGATGGTGCGTTGTTGTTCGCGCTGCTTCAAATTTGAGGCCTTGGAAGCATCGTGACACCTTTTCCACTTATACTTCAGTCCACCTAAGTACGGGCATGTTTAGGCGAGTAAAAGTTTTTGGAAACTGTATTGTTCACGAATGTAATACACGACGCGTGTCTGCTTCGTCTGAACAGTATATAGTTGCATGCTTAATTTATTATTTTCAAGAATACTGAAAAGAAGCAAGGATTGTCTCCGCATCTCCCTTTTTTAATACACTTTTTGTGGTTTCATTGGTCAAGATAGACTCAAATAAACCATGACAATGATTAGGGTGATTTCGGGAAACCTCAGTGATGGTCAAACGGGTCAGCGTCCGGCTCCAATGTGGGAAATACGGGAGGTACTGGGTTTCATTCCCAGTGCCGTAGGGCACACGCGTGCTATTCTAATTCGCCTTTTTCCTTTTGCTGTACTGCCCTCTGTCGTTTTGGTAGAGGGCGGAGCCTTTAGGAGTAATCCGGGACAACCGGGATTGCAAGAACAAAAGCCTCCGAGATCGGAAGGCGTTTGGAGACCCTACCAAAGCGTTCCGCGAATTTCCCGCTAGGGAAAGGGCGCGTGCGCCGTGGCGCCGTGAAAAAAAAGTCTGATTGGGAGAGAGGTGCCCCGACTTGGCGCTCGGTGGCGAGGGAGAACATCTTGAGAAGGTGGCCTCTCCGCTCTCTACTAACTGTCACTCTCCCCATCCCTTCCAAGACGCTGCGCCGTGCTCCCTTATATGTTACACAAATGAGCGCCTTTCCTAATCTCCAACAGCTATCAGATGATGGTGTTGCTGAATTCACCAAATGGAAACAAGTAAAAGAGTTAAATATTATAACCCGATTCCAAGGCTACCTCTTACCGTCATCCACTGTCCGAAATACACCGCATCCAGCCATCCATGCGTGATGACCTTCGTGGGCCTGCTGGCGTTGAAAGGCAGCATCGAGTAGTCGCTGATGGGTGTCGACCACTTGATCATTTCCTCCTTGATCGGGTTCTTACGCGAGTAGAAGGCGAACATGGTGTTGATTAGGCTTCGCCCGTCGGGAAAGAAGTTGACGGGCCGGTAGAGAGCATGGAAGAAACCTTCAGACTCGAAGCATCCCAGCTCCTTGTAGCACTTCTTAACCTGTACACCTGCACAAGTTCGACGTACAATCGTGCTCAGTATGAGCTGCATCACGCGAGCGCGTGGCCGAGCGCACTGCAAGGTTGTACAGTAGCGCCGCACTGGGGCACGCACTCGCGTGTTGTAGCTCATACCATGGCCTCCGAGATTGCGCGCCGGCGGGTTTCTATGCCGGCACGCAATCTCCGAGGCCATGCTCATACTGAGCGCGATAGTGCACCCTCCCAGTTCCAGGTTGCCTGGTGCGTTTCCGATCTTAAGAAAAAAAACGAAAAAGCCAGAAAAGTGGTGTCTTTTTTGTCCCACAACAACAATCGTCGTCTATCTTGAGCACCTTTCCTGGCGATATCGCTGCGCGGCCGGCACTTCCAGGTCACGAACAGCGTGCGCGTTGTCAGCGTGACATAGCATTCTTGATAGAAAAGTGGCCCAGTCTTCAAGGAAGAAAATGCAAGCAAGTCAGGTGACAATTATTGCTGCGGGACAAAAAGACACCCTTTTTACTCGATCTTTTCTTAGAGTGCATCATGGCACCAATACCAAACTAGCTTCAATGTCGATATTTTCTCAGACATCCAGGCATTCTGAGAACGTCTCGACGTCTTAAAATTTGGAAAAGGAAGAGTCAGGTAGTACACTGTATGAAAAAAAAAGAGTACGTGTTACTCCTTTCGGTGAGCCCTGACTTCTCTGCGTATGACTCTGTTTAATGAGACACGTCAACTCTGACTTGATTCTCACGACTCTTCTACGTGAGTAGGCGGATCTCCAAAGAGAGTTCACGTGTCCTTTTAAAGAGAGTCATATACGTGACAAGTCAGGACTCAGGAAGAAAAAGTCAAATTACTTTTTTTAAGACTGTGCTGCGCACTAGTAATTCCTTGTATGGCTTCCAAATTGACAACGCAGTCATTGTCATATTTTTAAACTACATTCTACGAACCTATGTAGCCCTTTTACAGCTATGCACACTAACAGAAGCAATTTTACCTGTCACACTTTTGGGCCACACCTGACTTACCACATATACAGCAGTTTTTAAAGATGCACGTTAACTCTCTATCGGAGATGATTTTACTCCCGTATGAGAGTCGTGAGATGCACTACTCTCCCAAAGAGAGTAACGTGTACGTTTAGAGTGTGGCAAGCCAGGACGAACCAAATAGAGTAACAGGTATTCGTTTTTTTTTAAGTGTATTCCGCATTTACCCACTGTAGTTTAGTTGTCCTCGAGGACCTAACAAACACTGGCATGACGCTCTTTGGCCACATTTGGTCCTTGCGCCACAAAACACCCCAGCCACCACCACCACCACCGCCACAATCGTCATCACCAACAAAAGAGCAACAGCGCGTCAGTGAAAACAAATTTTTTTTTCGCTAGTATACTCACTTTCTTCCTCGATGTTGTTCGTATTTCCTGAAGCCGAGATGCGCACGCCGGAAATGAACGCGATCAGCGTAAAGACCAGCGTTTTTCCCATATTTCCAATTATCGTGGAAGATGGCTTATCATGTATGAGAAAAAGAAAGCAACGAGCCGTAGTTGTTAAGAGAACATATAAACTTATTTGCACTGCAATCAGTGCATCATCGCTACTATGTTCGTAACCTTGATCAAGATGTCCTCGAGCCTCGGCAGATACGTTTAGCGTTCCCTGGCTTTCGGCCAGGTACGCGACGACGCCAGATGCAAAGGTAGGAGACAATTATCTTCTGTTAAGGGGATCAGTTTTCTTTTTTTTCTATTTTGTGCAGGCAAACAGAACAATAGAGCATATTCTGGACGCCGAAACGCCTGCTTCGCCAGCGTGCGTCACCTGAGCGTTTGAACTGCCACGGTCGCATCAATCGTCGCATTTTCAGAGCTCTTGAGTGAGAACTCAATCGATAAGAACGTCGAACACGGGACAACACCTGTTGGCAGTGACAGCGGCAGCGTCTTCGGCTAAGACAGTTGAATATTGTTATGTGTTGTCTTCGCGTCAAAAATCCTTCTTTTATATTGTGTACTGACGGCTGCTGACTATAGCCCCATACGCTGCCCAAACAGCTCATAAGAGCAGCGTCGGTCACTGGAAAAGAGAATGTCAGTGTTAGTGATGAATACGAAAGAAATGACTTAGCATTACGTCGCGGTATGGGGGTTCAGCGGAGTCGACCAACTCTTTAACTGTAAGGGTGATCGCCCAAGCCTCCCAACCCCCAACGCTTTCGTAGCATCTATCTATCTATCTATCTATCTATCTATCTATCTATCTATCTATCTATCTATCTATCTATCTATCTATCTATCTATCTATCTATCTATCTATCTATCTATCTATCTATCTATCTATCTATCTATCTATCTATCTATCTATCTATCTATCTATCTATCTATCTATCTATCTATCTATCTATCTATCTATCTATCTATCTATCTATCTATCTATCTATCTATCTATCTATCTATCTATCTATCTATCTATCTATTGTCGCGACGTCAAGAGAGAGGTCGTAACGCCAAGATAGAGAGAATAACAGCGGGTCGGTCTTTTTAATACCGCGCGCCAGCGAGTTCTTCTTCTTTGTCCTTTCTGGCTCCTGTATAACGCGTATGAGCCTTTGCGCTGTCGTCTTCGTCTTTCTCATAGCACGCACGTGGCATTTGCCTCCCTTCGAAAGAGGCATCGTCCCGATGCACAGCCTAGGCGCTCTACTTAGAAAAGCGCGCACATATGCACTGGAACCCAACCAGAGTTAGCTGGACAGGTACGGTTTCATCCGCACGACATGCACGACTTCGGGTGAATGCTTCCGGCGACTGGAACAGCAATCACTGTCGGGAACGACCTCGTAGTTCACGTCGTTCAAGCGTCGGATGACTCTGTATGGACCAAAGTATCGTCTCAGCAGTTTTTCAGAAAGTCCGCGTCGACGTATTGGGATCCAGACCCATACCTTGTCGCCTGGTGTGTAGGTAACGAATCTGTGTCGCAGGTCGTACCGTTTCGCATCTTTATGTTGCTGATGACCAATGCGTACGCGGGCGAGCTGTCTGGCTTCCTCGGCGCGCTGAGTAAATTCTTCAGCGTCGGTATCAATGTCGTCACCCTCGTGCGGCAGCATAGCGTCCAACGTTGTCGTGACCTCGCGACCATGGATTAAACTGAACGGTGTCATTCCAGTAGTTTCCTGTCGAGCTGTATTATAGGCGAAGGTCACGTAAGGCAAGATTTCGTCCCACGTTTTATGTTCCGTGTCGATGTACATGGAGAGCATGTCTGCGAGGGTCTTATTAAGGCGCTCCGTTAGTCCGTTTGTTTGGGGATGGTACGCAGTTGTTCTCCGGTGAGCTGTACCACTGAGCCTGAGAACCGACTCCAAAAGTTCCGCCGTGAAGGCAGTTCCTCTGTCTGTGATGACCACTGTTGGGGCGCCGTGCCGAAGGACGACGTTTTCGATGAAGAAGTGAGCCGCTTCTGCTGCTGTGCACCTCTGCATAGCTTTAGTCTCCGCGTAGCGAGAGAGGTAATCAGTGGCGACAATGATCCATCGGTTCCCTGCAGTAGAAGTTGGGAATGGGCCCAGGAAATCCATTCCAATTTGGGCGAATGGCCGTGCTGGTACTTCAACAGAATGTAATAGGCCCGCTGGTTTACCGGGTGGCGCTTTGCGTCTTTGGCAGTCAGCACAAGTCTGGACGTGATGTTTCACAGCAGCAGGTAGTTTGGGCCAGTAGTATTTTCGTCGCAGTCGGGACAACGTTCGGGTGTAGCCTAGGTGACCGGAAGTGGCCTCGTCATGGCAGGCTTCTAAAATTTCTTTTCGCAGTGATGAAGGCACGACGAGCAAGTACGCGCTGCCGGTTGGAGAAAAGTTCTTCTTGTAGAGAACGTCGTTCCGTAAACAAAAAGACGGCAGTCCTCTGGCAAAAATTCGCGGCACGTCTTTACGTCGTCCTTCCAAGAAATCGATGAGCGGAAGCAGCTCTAGGTCGCTGCGCTGCTCTTGTGAAATAGTAGCCGTGTTGACGACTCCCAAGAATGCGGCGTCCATGGATTCGTCATCAACAGCGGCAGGCTCAACGGGCGACCGCGAGAGGCAGTCGGCGTCAGTATGTCTCTTTCCGGATTTATAAGTTATGCTCATATCAAATTCTTGAAGCCGAAGGCTCCAGCGCGCCAAACGGCCAGATGGGTCTTTCAGGTTAGTGAGCCAGCAGAGCGAATGGTGATCGCTGACGACCTTGAATGAGCGCCCGTACAAATATGGTCGAAATTTGATAACTGCCCACACCACAGCGAGACATTCTTTCTCGGTAGTCGAGTAGTTCTCCTCGGTGCGAGAGAGAGCTCTGCTGGCATAGGCTATCACTTTTTCAGTGCCGTCTTGCCACTGTACCAGTACGGCGCCCAGGCCTACATTGCTGGCGTCGGTGTGCAGTGCTGTTGGCGCTTCTTGGTCAAAGTGCGCAAGAACTGGAGGCGTTTGGAGGCGTTGACGTAAGTCGGTAAATGCCATTTGTTCCTTTTCTCCCCAAAGAAAGGGAACATCCTCTCGTGTGAGTCGTGTCAAAGGTGCCGCAATAGACGAAAAGTCCGCGATGAATCGTCGGTAATAGGCACATAGTCCTAAGAAGCGCCTCACTGCTTTTTGTCGTGTGGTGCAGGAAAGTTTGCAACAGCGTCTATTTTGGTTGGGTCAGGTCGAACACC
This sequence comes from Rhipicephalus sanguineus, assembly GCF_013339695.2. NCBI lineage: Eukaryota > Metazoa > Arthropoda > Arachnida > Ixodida > Ixodidae > Rhipicephalus > Rhipicephalus sanguineus. Next base: position 5,565,796 of record NC_051184.2, read on the forward strand.
CTCGTGACTTACGACGTGGCCGAGGAAGGAAAGCTCACTGAAGCCAAAATGACATTTTTCTGGTTTTAACGTGAGGCCAGCCGAACGTATAGCTTGGAGAACTGTGAATAACCGGCTTAGATGTTCTTCAAATGTAGCTGAAAAGACAATAACGTCGTCTAGATATACCAAGCATGTTTGCCATTTCAGGCCTGATAGCACGGTATCCATCAAACGCTGAAAAGTGGCTGGCGCTGAGCATAACCCGAATGGAAGGACTTTAAATTCATAAAGACCGTCGGGCGTCACGAAGGCAGTTTTCTCACGATCGCGCTCGTCGACCTCTATCTGCCAATAGCCGCTTCGTAGGTCCATTGATGAGAAATAGCGTGCATGCCGCAGTCTATCCAGAGAATCGTCTATACGTGGCAGCGGGTAGACGTCTTTCTTCGTGACTTGGTTTAACTTGCGGTAATCTATACAGAAGCGCAAGCTGCCGTCTTTCTTTTTAACCAATACCACGGGGGATGCCCAAGGACTTTTTGAAGGCTGTATGACGTCATCCTGGAGCATCTTCTGTACTTGCTTTTGAATCTCCTCGCGTTCTTTCGGAGCCACACGGTAGGGATTTTGTCGGATCGGTCTCGTGTTATCTTCAACAACTATTCGGTGCTTGGTCAATGGTGTTTGCCTGACCTTCGATGTACACGAAAAACAATCTTCGAACTGGTGTATCAGTTCCAGTAGGCGCTGCCTATCAGAGGGTGACAGAGTAGAGCTGACGTCGACAGACAAAGGCGTCGAGGCAGGCGTGGTCGCGTCGTGAGGTTGCAAAGCGAAACAATCCCTCGTTTGGTCGATGTCGTCGTAGTAGGCAATCGCGGTACCCTTCTGGATGTGACGCCGCTCGTTGCTGAAGTTGGTGAGGAGTACTTCTGCCTGCCCACCAGCTAGTGCCAGAACGCCTCTCGCGACGGAAACACCTTGCGTAAGCAATAGCGTAGCTATTTGCTCCGCTATCACATCCTTATGACACGGCTGCTCACATGATACGGACACAAGGCAGCAGGACCTCGGCGGGAGCGTCACATCGTCGGATACTCGCAAACGCACGTGTCGGTCGTCAGTGGTGTCCGTGGTGGTGTCGACATACGGATGTGCGGAAAACGTCACCATACGGTCCGGAATGTTGATGACAGCGTCGTACTCTCGCAGAAAATCCATACCCAAAATGAGCTCTCTACAGCGTTCTGGTAGAAGAACAAAAGTGGCGACGAAGCTGGAATCGCCGATTATGAGCCGAGCGGTGCATTTACCCGTTGGAGTCATTAGCTGACCCCCAGCACTTCTTATGTGCGGCCCTGTCCACGGCGTTTTGACCTTCCGAAGGCGGTTGGCGAGCTCTTGCCGCATAATCGAGAAGTCAGCGCCTGTGTCAACCAGTGCTGTCACGTGGTGTCCGTCTATGAGAACACTGAGATCGGCCCGTACGACGTCATCGGCATTAGTATTCGTCGTCGTCGTCATATCGTCTTCTTGCGGCGGTAGGGGGGACTTTTCGGCGTCTCGACGATTGGCAACCTTGCCCCCGGAGGTCGCAGCAGTTAGTTTCCCCGGCGTGGGCTCGGGGAACGGCCTCTGGTAACGTCAGCGTAGCTCTGGCGGTTCGGGGAAGTGTGACGCACAGGTGACGGAGATTGCCAACGACGACTCGGTGAAGGTACTTGGCTGGTCGACAAGCGGTCACCATCGTGGGCGCGACGGTCTTCAAAGCGAAAAGAAGCGGGGCGTGAAAAGTTGCCAAATCCAGCATCTCGATGACGGCAGTAGCGTGAAATGTGGCCTGGTTCCCCGCAGTGGAAGCAAAGGGGTCGACGGTCAGCCGTGCGCCACAAGTCGGTTCTGCGAACTGGTGGTCGTCTCGCAGAATCCCGTTGCCACCAAGGCACGGGAGCGGGCGGTGGCTGGAAGGGCGTTGCCTCAGGTGAAGGTGGAGGACGACGGACCACATCAGCATAGCTGAACGGACGCGGCTCAGGACATGGCGCGGGCGATGTAAAGGCTTGCCGCAACTCCTGGCGCACGATTTCAGCGACAGAAGCAACTGGCGGCTCGGTAGAAGGAACGCCGAGGGCCCGAAGCTCCTCACGCAGTATTTCCCGGATCATTTGTCGCAGGGAACTTTCGCCAACGGCAGCGTTCTGAGCCGCAGCACTCATTGGCGTGTGGTTGGGCAGGCGGTCCAAGTGGCGGCATCGTTGCTGCAGTGCCCGCTCAATAACAGTCGCCTCCTTTATAAATTCGTCGACTGTTGTCGGCGGATTTCGTACAAGGCCCGCGAACAGCGGTTCCTTGACGACCCGCATCAGATGACGCACCTTCTTCGACTCGGGCATGTCAGGGTCAGCTCGGCGAAACAGACGCGTCATGTCCTCTGCGAACATGGCAACGGTTTCGTTGGGTTTTTGCACGCGGGCTTCGATCAGCTGCTGTGCGTGATCCCGCCGATCCGAGCTCTGGAACGTTTCGAGGAGCTTGTGGCGGAAATTGGCCCAAGTTTGGAAAGTAGGCTCCCGGTTCTCGTACCATGTGCGAGCGCTATTTTCCATCGCGAAATAGGCACGGCCAAGCTTCTGTTGTTCGCTCCAGCGATTCACCACAGCGACCCGTTCGAACTGTTCGAGCCAGTCCTCGACATCCTCATACGCTTCCCCACGGAAGATTTCAGGCACGTGAGGATGCTCAAGAGTCACCTGGGAAGGAAGGAGATCCGCTGATGTTGTAGGAGCGGCCATGCCGGGAAGATGAGGAACAGTCGAGAACTCCGGACTTAGGCCTAGGAGGCGCCGGCTGAATCGGTGTACTGGAGTCGTGACGAGAGGCTGAGTCTCCGGACTGGGGGTACGTGTCCGAATAAGGCTTTCCTGCATCGGGTTGCAGGCTCCAGCACCTCCACCAGTGTCGCGACGTCAAGAGAGAGGTCGTAACGCCAAGATAGAGAGAATAACAGCGGGTCGGTCTTTTTAATACCGCGCGCCAGCGAGTTCTTCTTCTTTGTCCTTTCTGGCTCCTGTATAACGCGTATGAGCCTTTGCGCTGTCGTCTTCGTCTTTCTCACTATCTATCTATCTATCTATCTATCTATCTATCTATCTATCTATCTATCTATCTATCTATCTATCTATCTATCTATCTATCTATCTATCTATCTATCTATCTATCTATCTATCTATCTATCTATCTATCTATCTATCTATCTATCTATCTATCTATCTATCTATCTATCTATCTATCTATCTATCTATCTATCTATCTATCTATCTATCTATCTATCTATCTATCTATCTATCTATCTATCTATCTCATACGCTTACACATACAAGCACGCGCAAAGACATATAGAGGTTAAAATTCCTTCGGATGGCATGATTTTACAGCCATGAATGAAAATGGGCAAGTTTTGCAACGTCGAACCTATTTTCATCTTAGGCGGGGCGTGAGTTCGACTACCTAAACAGGATTCTTACTAGAACTCACAGAGTGTGAGTTGGGGTGAGTTGGAACATATTAGTGGAATAAGCAGCGCTGCAGACAGACAGACCGGCAGGTGGCATTCTTAGGTAAGCACATGAAATTCTGAGCGCGGCGCATGTTTCATCTAACATGCTGATAGGGCATTTATGTACTGGTAACTTGCTAACAGATAAAATGCACGGGTGTGGACCACTGTTTGCATCTGTGCTTCCTCATGCGCTGTCTGCCCAAAGTGACCAGCTCCCTTTCGTGTTTCTCGTCTTCACTAAATCAGTTGCTAGATTATCTTCGTACGTGATGTTTCTGTCTCCCGCCTTCTTTTAATCTTTGCAGTGCTGAATATTCCGCTATTAGCAGAGCTTTAAGAAAATGTTATGAATATAGGCACGATTGCAGGCACGTGCAACACTGTTCCTTATATCAGCGGTGATTTTACTCATACTGTTCCTAATAACAATTATTACGTGCGTTTAAAAAAATATAGATTCCTATACAGTAAGCGTAGTTTCATTTAAACAAAAAGATAGTCTGACGAAATTTTTTTCACGTATAGCTTTAACTTAAGTAGACCTAAAATTGGGAATTTAGTGGCAATTTAATTTTATAATCTTGTGCGAGTTTCCACTCATGTAGCTCGAGATCTTTCGCGATGATGGCAACTTGCTCTCCTTCGCTCACCCTGCGCTCCCATTGGTCGCATTGTGTGACGCGCCACATCTTCCCTAACACCAATATTTTATTTAGCACCAGAGGTCATAACTATTAGAAACACGTATACCTCGCAGCCGCCATGACTGATGTGACAATTATCGATGGTTTCTGTGATATCATCCTCGAACCGGAACGAAAACTGCCAGAAACCTAAGGTGGCGCCTAGCCATTAACTGGTATTCCAATATTTACCACAGATCCACGCCATTCAAATACGTTCCGGACTATCCTGATCCAAAACAACAGTCCTCTGCCGCCTCTGGCTTGGAGTGTCACTCACGAACAGCTTTGCTTACCGAATCGGAATGGCAGACAGTGCTGCCTGTGATCACTGTGGCAGCGAGCATGTCATTGCACACGTCCTTCGTCATTGTCCTCACTACAGCTCCCAGAGACAACAGCTCTCAACAACCTTAGCACGCCTCGATGACCAGCCGCTTTCCGAGCAATCAATTTTGGAGTGTCGGAACGTTCGAGCTTCCAACCAGAAAGTGACGAAGGCGCTGCTAAGTTTGTGCGGTCAACCAGCCTCGCTAAACGACTACGACTCCCGTGCTTCAGTGTGTGTGCGTTTTTTTTTCTTCGTATATTTTTAACACTTTCTTTTCCTTTTCCTTCCTTATCGTCTTTCTAACCTCTCTTACCCCTTCTCCAGTGCAGGGTAGCAAACCGAAAAATTTTCTTCTGGTTAACATCCCTGCCTTTCACTTAACCTTTCTCTCTCCCCCAATATTTAACCTCCGTGCGTCAGCGCTAGGCAACATTACCCGACAACACTGGACACTAACTATTACGTAGTCAACAGTAGCCACGATTAGTCATCGTTAGCCAGCAGTTGGCGATGCTAACCATAAAAAAATTCACTGTCCAAGCACTCCGTACAGATAGTTAACGAGCGAAGCCGAAACGCGCAGCGTCAGTGTTTATCACGAGCTGGGATCTATGGAAGCTTCTTCTGCTGTAGCTGTTGATTTCCCTATCAACGCATCTTAAAGATGCGTGCTTCACACTTTGCGTTTGGGTATGTTAGCTTAAATGATATTACGAAGACCTAAAGGGTTTTATCGGTAACGTTTCATGTTTAGACGGGTGTAATCCCTTACTCTATATGCTGACAAAACCTGAAAAGAGACCAATTCAAGCACGAAAACCCTTAGAGGTTGCATATGTGACACCATTGCTTATTCATCATAGTTTTTGCCCACTCACGGACCACCACGTTTTACCACCTCCTGGTCGTGTACAGCTTCAGTGTAAAAGCAAAGAAAGCATACCTCCTCCCTATATAGCCACCTGTAGAAAGTTAAGCAAGCCAACCGTACCGTTAGCAGTCCCGACTTTATTCTTTCCTGTTTGCCGAAGTTAACAGGTAGTAAGCTGAACTTCTTCGCCAGAGGGTATCCCCGTTTTATTATAGTAGCAAAACTTCTTCATCTTCTTCCTCCTTTCGCTAGAAAGAGGGAAACAAAGATCGAAAGAAAAAGTTCAACGATCAATATGGAAATTATCAAAGTATGGTTCATGATGACGGAGAAAGAAACAACCACGCACATAGCGCTGTGTCTGGGTCTTTTTCTTTGTACGCCCTTGTCAATTCGCACATGCGCACTCTAACATGAATGATGACCAACTAGGCTGCCAGCGTGTTTTATACAAATCACGGTCTCGCTCTTACCGGGAAAAATTTTAGCATATTGCCGTTTGCGAACTCACTTCAAAAGATCACTTTCAGTAACCAAGAAACGGAAAATATGAATAGTGGCGCGTAAGACGTAGGACAAAAAAAATCCAGTCAGCTTCGCTCGAAATACTGAAGCTGATTCGCCAACGAAACACCGCTGCTGGTTTTCATTAGGGCATTAGGTAAGTTGCTGTCATTTTCAATGTTCATGTGGCACGAGTATTAGATCTCATTGTTACTATGTACAAAGGTCAACATTTTCGTCTTGAACACTATAGGTAGGAGGCCAGAAGCGCTCCGGACTGCATTGGCGACGTATACCAATTGCACCTGGTTTGAGACAGCCCACACCTGAGCATTCATTACTGGTGACAGCACATAGTGAAATGTGGTCTACCTCAGACAACGTGCTTTTGATGGAGGCCGTAGATGCTGTCCGGAATGCGCAGCTCCATGCAGCATTCTAGACAAGAGTATTGAGCGCCTCTTAAACGTATGGCGTACTCACTGCGTCTTCACGGGTTCGTTCATGGGCAAGACCTCCACATATCTGAGCAGCATGTTAGTGCGAAAGAAGAAGAAACGACTGCTTGTGTAGCGGAAGGATGCCGACTGCAGGTCGCCAATGTAGGCCCTGGTCTTCACGACGAACTCGTTCTTCACGGCACCGAACAGTCGGAGCGGCCTGCGCACCCATGGCGACAGAGCGGCTTAGCATGCTGCCATTTCATAACATACAGTCGCCCATTTCTTTTTTTTTACCTGAACGCGCGAACATCGACCGCCGAGTTGATAAGCGACGTACTGCAACGGAGCGCAGCGGCGAAACGAACGATAATACGCGCATGCGCGCTATAAGCAGTCCTGCGCAGGTGCCGTCTGCTAGGCTTTTCCGGCAACCGGACACGAGCCCCGCTTCTTTTGAGCACCGCCGTCAGCCTTTTTTTCTTATCTGAGCGCTCCTATCAAGTTATGAAGAAAAGGTCGAGTGGTCGTGCTTCAGATCGATGGGATGTGATTAAACCTGTTAATTATACTATGTGCGTATCAGCATTTTTAAAGCGGCGCTGTTAAACTTTTCGTTAACCCGTGCGGAGTCGACACGACGCTCTCATCAGAGGCCGGTGCGCGCTCTGGCTCTCTTCGTCCTCTTCTTCATGGTCTTATAGTCAGTCTTCGTGCTTAGTCAAGACAATTAAGCCAATCTATACTAAGATAAAGGTAGTTAAGACTATACTAATTAAGGCCATTGTAATTACGGCTTTGCTAACAAATCGGGCACTAATTAAAACCATGAAAATTAAAATCGTGTTAATTAGGGCGTACTAATTAAGACTGTTATAACTAGTCCAGGACCTTGCTAATTATTACATTGGTAATTAGGATTGTGCTAGGTAGAACTGTGATAATTAGTCCTTGTTTATTAGCAACGTCTTCATTATCGTGACGCTAACTTGCAAGGTCTTCATTAACATGATCCTAATTAGAAGTTCTTATTAGCACGATCCTAATAAGCAATATCCTAATTACCCGTCTTAATTAACAAGATCATAATTGGGTATAGCTTAATTATTTAAATCCTAATTATACTATCCTAATTAGCAAGGTCTTATTTAGCATGGTCTTAATTAGCGTCATTGTGACATGGCATGGCATAAGTAGCTTGATCTCAGCATAGCTTGGCTTGATTGGCTTGACTAACCATAATGACTAACTAAGACTATGAAGAAAAGGACGAACAGAGCCAGAGCGCGCACCGGCCTCTGATGATGAGAGTTTCTTGTCGAGGCGTCTCTCATAATCATATCGTGGTTTTGGGACGTTAAACCCCAGATATTATTATTAGTTTCTTGTCGACTCCGCACGGCATAACGAAAAGCTTAAGTACCGCTCTAAAAATGATGCGCACGTTGTATAATCAGTGTGTGTAGTCACATCCCATCCATCCCAAGCGATCATCCCAAGCTCAGAAAAGTAAAAATTACACCATCTCCCGCTAAAGGGGACCATGAGGCGATGCGAAGCCGGAGCACTTGCACGATCGCGTTCCGCTGGCGATCGTTGGGCATGCTACCGACCTCGCGTCGTGGAACGCGAAGAGGGACGCTACGCGCGTCGTATCTTCCATCTAGCCTGGCCGTTAATTCTCACAGGGCGAGTGGGGAACGCGGTCGACAGGCGGGCGAGAGGGGGGCAGGTAGGAGAGGATAGAGAAGGGGAGGGGACGCGCATGCGCTCGAGCTCATCGCGGCGTTGCGCAGGAGAGAATTTCGGCATGTCTAGCCCGCGTTTCAGAGGAAGAGTGGAAAGGGGGAGGGGAGATGGGTATGGGAGAGGGGGAGGGGGAGAGGGAAAGTGGAGAGGGGTAGGGGAGAGGAGGTGTGTGGAGAGGGTATGCGCATGCGCAGTAAGGTTGGTCACGCCGCACACCACCGGATTGAGCTCGGCCTTAAGATACTTCGCATCTAAAAAAGAATGATAGCATTGTTCAAAAGAAGCGGGGGTAGTGTCCGGTCCCCGGGAAAGCCTAGCAGACGACAGCTGCGCAGGACTGCTCATAGCGCGCATGCGTGTATTCTCGTTCATTTCGCCACTGCTCTCCGTTAGACGGAGCTGATCAACTCGGCGGTCGTCGCTCGCGCGTTCATGTTAAAAAAATGGGGGGGCTGTACACATTATTTAGACGAAAGCATTAGGTGCCTCACCATTCGCAAAAAGTGACCGCCTGCGGGGGCGGCGTCAACACGAGCGATGCTACAAAACCATCATCATGCGATAACATCACCTTCTGGCGACGTTATCAAAATTTGTGATATAATGACGTTACTGACGTCCCATGATGACGGCGTCCGATGACATCTTCGCTTAGTCAAACGTGGGCTGATCGTGGAGGCACTGCAAGAACAGATCAATGCAATTGACCGCGAACTAAAAGAACGAGAGAATGGCTTTCGCCGTGGAGTCGTCTTAGGCGATTTCATAAGGGTCCGTGTGACGTTTAGCGTATAATTGACTTTATCGGCCATTGTGTCAGTCCTCTTTCACATCGATATCTGGCGTAATCGATGCGCCTTTTGATCTCGTACCTTCAAATATGAGCTATCAGTGGTTGCAATCCACCAAGGACATTTTTATTGAAAAAGATGACTCACACGAGATATTTTTATCAAGAACTTCCCGTGAAAGAGTTTTAGGGGGCAGGTAATGACACCCCCCCCCCCCCCCCAACCTCTGTAACTCACGCCTCTGATCAATGAAGATTGAACTGGCGTATGAACAATGTATGGGCTTTGAAGTATGTAGGAGTCGACGGGAGTACAAACGTGAGCCGACGCAAGGCTGATAGTAATGCTGAAGTGGTGTAGATAGAACGATAAGTCGGCAAAAAGGTGTGGAGCTCACTCAGACTCACTCAAGAAATATATTTTGCGCTTAGGGCTCACTCGGACTCAGACTCATCAAAGTTTTTCTCAACCGGACTCACTCGGACTCAGACTCACTAAACATTTTCTCAATCAGACTCACACGGGCTCAAACTCACCAATATATTACTCAGCCGGTCACACTCACACTCAGACTCATGGCTCCATCTGAGTCTGAGTGAGTCTGAGTCGACTCATTAGTGAGTTTGCCGACCTATGGTAGCATGTTACAACCTCTCTAACACTTGAAGGAGAAAGCCTGCTGAACCCATGGTAATGCATTTACTTATGCAGTCGGCGACCAGACTTCTTACAAGACACAACAAGCCGCACTGAGAGACGCGCATTAAATTGCATTGCATTCTTCCTTCCCCCCCCTTCCCCTTTATGCTTTCCGCACCTCACGTGCATTGCATTACATTGCCACCAGGATCGGCCCACATTTGCCCAAGCGATGACGCAATGTGCTCACGTCATGAGGACGACACAGATTTCTGCGATCCGTGACGACGTTTCCACTCCACAAGCCTCTCACTCGGGGAAGGCCACGTGCATCCTTACACCAATTTTCCTCGCCTGTAGTATTTTGCTCAAGGCCGCCCCGCAACGAGACACATAAGGCCTTCGCCTTGTCTATGGTAATGCGAGTATTCAGTAACATATCAGTAAGGCACAGGAACTTCAGTAAGACACACGACAGCACTCTCAGCCACTCTGTTCTGTGTCTTCTTTGTGTATTGTTACGTTTGCACTGTTTTACCTATGAACAATTCGTGGACGTTGTATGTATTTCGTCTACTATAGCCGAGTGTGGCGGAAACCACTGAAGGGGCCTGAAATGTTCTGTACGTACTCCTCATTAATCTCGATCACAGCTCTTCCCCTGGTGCCGTCCAAGATGAGAACGAAATATCCGGTGGCGAAAATCTGCTCCGTCGTCCTCCACAACACGACGTTGATGAAGAAAGGGAACGCTGCACCAAATCAAACGACTGCATCACGTAAAAATTACTGTCAATAACGCATACATCATTCAAGCAGAACTTTTTGCTGGACTAGTTGGTGGGTACAGTGACACGTGCGGTAAATATTTGGAGGTGTCATGACGGAGTATAATTGAACTAAGGGAATAGCAGACGCAACAAATACACAAAAAATCAGCCAGTTCCACGTCTTGAAAGCCACCGGAAAGCGAAGCTGTAAGGGCGCGAGTGTATGTGATTGGCTAGCGAGATCACGTGGTGTCGTAAATACGCCGCTAAATTTGAAATACGCGAGCTTACCCAGTTTCAGCATAATAATGATCATGATTTCTTTTTTTTTATTTCCTTATTCCGTCTCCTCTCTGGTCACGTGACCGGCGTGACGACTACTACTACTACTACTACTACTACTACTACTACTTACTACTAGTATTACTACTATGATGACGACGGCACATGGTAGACTTAGCTTCGTTGTGGAAATCGAGTTTACGTTGCTTTTGCTATCTCGTAGTAGTCGATTCAGTGCACAATCGTCAATTATCGCGTAGAGAGTAAATGACGGCCGCTTACCGCAGAAGGGCGCCGAGTCCATGGTGTGCAGGTACATCTGGACCGAAGTGTTGTCCGTGGGCTTCCAGCGGTCCGCGTGAAGTCCCATGCGGGCGCACAGGTGCCCATTGTTGCCGCAGTCCGAGCAGCGGCCCTGGCGGAACGCCTCGAACGAGACGCACGCGAAGGCCAGTGACGTGCACTCGCGCTCCGTGATGCTGTCCAGGAAGAACTCCACGGCGCGCTCGTGGTTGCACACCACGGAGCGGGCGGCTGCGCGCATGTCGTCATTGGTGCGTCATCAAAGCGAGGACATGATGATGATGATGATGATGATGATTATAAGGAGGAGGAGTGTTGTCTGCTGCAGGTGGATGCATCATCGTCCTGGCTAGGCCTTGCAGAGGTCTAGCCAGCACGATGAGGGTCATAACGGCAATGAGCGGCCATGCGCGCTTCTTTTATTATTTTTATCTAATAAGTCCGTTGCACGCGTAGCCGCTGCCTCGCGCGGGCCGTGTTAGAATCTTCTGATGGGCTTGAGCGCGCGAACACGAACAGCTATATTATTCCGGAACTAACGCGGCCACTAGCGATAAGGCTCGAATGTTCGATGCATGTATAAAACGCCGGCGCACCTAGCCGCGGTTCAGTTTTATCGGCGGCCGATGCTCTGTTCGCCGCTATCAGTGTGCAGTGTGTATTGCTGTAGTTTGACTTTCCTTTTCCCGGCCACAAGTTCGGCCAAATAAAGAGTTTCATCTTGGACACGCCGACTGCTGCCTTCGTCGACGTCACGACCCCGTGACAATATTTATCCAGGCCATAGCCTTAAATGCCTCATCAAACGCGAAAATCGACCGTCGGCGGCATCGTGAACATGAGTGATAAAGAATCACCATCACGTGATGTCTTCACCATATGACGTCATCATGACGTCGCATAACGTGATGTCACATGAACGCCTCATCACATCCGAAGCTCCCGTCTGAAGTTAATCAAAAGTAGTAGCTCAAAGCGAGTAAAATTTATTGTTAGTAGTTACAGCCCCTCGTCTATTAAGTACTTATTTTACCGAGCAGGCTTCAATGTAACAGTAAATAGGAAGAAAATACATCGGTTTAAGTTTTATGAGAAAAATCTTTAAGGATAATTCAATAAGAGAAATGGGTAAGTAAAGGAACAGTAGTTAGAGGTAAATATACCGTAACCGATAAGCCATCTCGTCAGAACACTCAAGTGACTCTCTTTTGCTGCCACTTATAGTCACCTTACGCGAGTAGCTAAGTACTGACACCACACGCTTACCATGAATGGCCCCCTTAGTCAGTGTGGCCAGAAATGTTGAGCTCGTTGAGCAGCCGGGCATCTTAATGCCGCCGTTGGGATAGAAGTCAAGGTGTCCGACCGACTGGTACATGCCCAACCCTTCGGCTTTGTCTGAAAAGGAGGCATTGTGATATTCTCAAAAGATTGCGCGGTTGTATGTGCTACACCCAAACTTCAATTGCAGGTGCACCGTGGTGGGGAGCTGTGTTATACGTTTGACAGTCTGGAGTTTCTTTTTCTTCATTATTTAAATGCTATAAAAAGATGTTGATGCCTAAATAAAACACTGGCTCCTCCTTCGCGCTTGCGTAGGTGGAACGTACTACATATAAGGTACTCGATGGTTTCACAGAGGATTCTCAGTGTACCACCAGTACGTTAACAAAAACCGGTAGTGCATACAAACTAGAAGTTTGAATCCCGTGTCTGTCAGCTATTGTTTTTGATATGTCGGAAGTGTTAGGTTCTCCAACTTGACCTAAAGACACCGGAGTGCAGCAGAAAATGAAGGCTTGAATTGATCCAAATTGTAGAGATGGAATTGTAACGTCGCTGGAGCCGAAGGGTTTGCCTTCTGGACTTGACTTGCCGGAACGTAAGCTCCAGTGACACTTCTTGGTCGACTACTGGCTGACCTACCTGTCCTTCCCTCTTTCCCTTCCTCCTCCTCCTGACCTCCTCTTGTTCGACTAGTTTTGATCCCCGACTTGACATAATTCGCTTGGTTAGAAAAGGTTACATAAAAGTGGCCAGTCCCGTTTTTTTCGTCTTACATATATCGAACACCGATGCGCCGTCGGTGTGCAGCACGTCTACCAGCCGTGCGTCTGTCGGGTCCAGGCGCACCTCCTTCGGCATGTGCTGGAAGTAGGGATCGGCTGGATCGAGACCTGCAATTGTCACAGGTACTGTCATTATAGGCTCCTGGAGTAGAACTGTACCCTATCATTTATAATATTGTGTGTGTTACGGGAAAATAGATAACGGCGCCTTTCTGTGATATCGGGCAGTAGACACCCTATCAGTGGAAGATAATCTACGCTTAATGAATGAGGAACGCTGAAATCATCAAAACAACGCTCAGTAATCCATCAACACTCTTGTCAATCTGACAGCTTACACATGTGCAAACGTTACTACAGACTGACGTATTCTTACCTAAATCTCATTTCTAAGTTTCAGGACTGTCCATAAGAAATTTATTTTGTATACATGCCGTCAGTAACTGATGGCGCAACTAGAAAGATAGATAACAATTTTTTTTAATGATTGCCCCGGAGATGTTAGCCTCGTTCATCTCCTGATTTGCTACACTAGATGTCGGGTTTTGACTGTGGTGCATACAATGATCACATATCCACACAAATAACACGTACAGTCACGCACACACATATACACAGAAGAGTTATACATAAAGTATTGTTAAGATGTGTAGTACTCAAAAACACTAACAGCGCCTTTGTACTGCGCATCGCACAAGCGCAGCCTTGCCACGGGCCGAGGAGGCGCTGCAGCTCCAAGCTATATATAAAAGCTATACAAAACTATATAGTTTTTGTAAACGACATAAAGAAATATACATAAAAAGCATCCATTAGTGCTCACCAGAGGTTATGCCTCAAAGAATAAGTCAGTTCGGAAACTTTACAATCTTCGGGGGAAAGCGAGAATCAAAATGTTGGCAGAAACAAAAACATTTGCACTCAACAAAAGAGCTCGATATGCTCAATCGTTCGGCCAGTGGCGCTTCACGGGACATCATTCGGGTCAACTTAAGTGAATAACAGGACAAGTTTTTCTTAAGTTTGACGCGTACAACTTACCCAATGCCCTGAAACTTCTCGATATATTTAGTTCATCTAACCCACTGTCACTCCTGACTGCTCCCTACACTGATGTAGCCAGGGGTAGGGGTTGGGGGGGGGTTCAAGCCCATTTCACCTTCCCGGAATTTTTCAGATTTGCATGTGTATATATGCACTCGCACATAGGCACACACGAACATACATAAAAAATTTCTAACTACGCTACTGGCTCCCTTTGTTGCTGTATTGCTCCTTTGGCTTACACCCATGTCGTTAGTCACTTCCAATCAATCAATCAGTCAATTAATTAATTAATTAATTAATTAGATTTGTTTTTCTACAAAACTTTTACGCATTGTTTGAACCGATTGCCAAAATGTCAGTTGCTGGTTCAAATGATCGACAAGCAGATCACAGGAAGGAACTTAACAAAACATTAGTAAAAAAGAAGCAACCTGAAACATATAAACAAATACTCATTTATAATGCAACTACCAATTGGTCATGAGCATTTGAATGGAAAGCAATTAAACCACTATTTCATCCGAGCATTTGAATAGATTCCGTTCCTTACGCTAGCACCATCAAAAGAAATTAATAAGTCAATTTATTTTCAAGGATTTCATTCTTCAATTCCTTTTTATTTCGAGGTGCTGGTTGTAGAAAAAGAAAACCGAACTCGCCTGTGATTCGTCCAAGCCCCGGAAGCCTCTCGCCAGCATAACCAGCCACGTGAGCGCCGAGGCTGTGACCCAGTATATGGAATGTGTCCCGCTTCGCACCGAATGCTTTCTGCAGCGTATTTTATAGCGGGGAGGGACCATTGGAAAGATAAGAAAAAAAAAACTAGGTCAGCATTCAACAGCATGCACGTCGATGGCAACACTAATTGTTTGTGTTTTACGCCCCAAAACCACCATATGATTATGAGTGACGCCGTAGTGGAGGGCTCCGGAAATTTCGACCACCTGGGGTTCTTCAACGTGCGCCTAAATCTAAGTACACGGGCTTCAAGCATTTTCACCTCCATCAAAATGCGGTCACCCACAGATTTCGACACAGATTTCGTCGCTTACACTAGTACTGCTAGCGCATTTGAAAGCCAGGCTGTCCTTCCGAGACACGGTAAACATTCAGCTCCTTTTTATATCCCACATATTGTAAACTTGGGACCCTACCCGCGCTTTTCCAATCATGACCATCAAGGGGCTGCGTTCGCGTCAAATTGTGTCTTTGTAAGGGGTGTGCGAGTATTCGAATATTTGAAAAGCACTGAGGCTTCGTCTCCACAGGGATGGGACGTGAGTGCTCACGTAGTGCATCGGACTACGAAGCTCGGGAAGCCACACCTTACTGGCCATGCATTTACAATAGTTATCCACTGTCTATAGTGTGCCGTTCTGGCGAATAATATACTGATTTGTTCCTGATGCTCCGTTTGTGTTTTAATTGTAAAATTATAAATGCTAGGACGTGAACGTTGCACATATGCGAAAACCGAAATGCGACACGTGCGATCATCGTGGCGAGAATATCGCATGAATATTCACCTCCAGCTTATTGACCAACAGAGCTATCTCGGCGCCGACCACCCTAGAGTTGGCTGTGGCTTGGGTGTAAGGCAGAGCATTGCCGCCTTGCCAGTCGACGATAATGACGTTGCAGTCGCCCACCATGAGAAAGGCTTTCGTCATTTTCTGAAAGAGAAAAAAGAATTGCGTAGAAGATGTAACCAGGGGCTGAATGTGGCCACCGTAGATGTGAAATTACACGTGTAAACGTGCCTTTATACGCCAGTAACTTCAGCCTTTACGCAAGTAACACTATTTCATCAGTCCATTCTTCCATAAAAACTCAAAGGGTCCCTTATAGATTCGCCTAAGACGATTCGAATGCGAAAGCCATGTTCTTTTTCTTCTCGGTCGATGTATTCATCCTCCCCCGCTCTTCCGAAAGCTTTCTGTACCTAACGTAGTTTTGCATTGCCTCCGGGATCGGAGGCGTTGCAAGCTTTCTGCACCTCACGCGCCTCCGGGATCGGCCCACCTATGACCAAGTGACGATGTCGCGTGATGACATCATCATGTGACATCACTATGACGTCATGATGTCACAAATTTTTATTTGTGTCGTCATGATGACGTGTTATAGTGGCTCGTGTTGACGCCAATGGTCACATTTCGTGTTTGATGAGGCATCTAAGCCTTTCGCCTTAACAATTTGTGGGCTTTTACGTGCCATAACCATGATATGATCATGAGACACGCCGTTGTGGAGGGCTACGGAAATTTTGGCCATCCGGTGTTCTTGGACGTGCTCTTACATCGCACAGCATACGGGCCTCTAGTGTTTCGTCTCCATCGAAATGCGATCGCCACGGTATTTCAACTGTTGCTTTATTGTTCGAAGACCTGACTTACGTATTGTCACCTAACGAGGGCATGCACTTCGACCTGAGCGAGGCATCAACAAGGCCCGTAACTGAACCAAACGTAAGTGCACTGCTTCATTAATAAATAACCACACACATTTTCCCCCCATAAGAACCCCACCACCCGAACACTAAGGTGCAATCGACCGCAAAAGTTTGCGGACCACACGAGGGCAAGCCAAACAACCCATCGGCAGCAACGCTTGGCCGGATATCGGTCTTGTTATTCAATGGCATAACGATCTTCTATACTGCGGCTCAGCGCATTGTTAGCTCGTTGTTTTCACTCAAGGCACCCATCTGCAAATCTGCAATAAGACCGTCACACTTGTACTTTTATAGCAGTATCGCAGCAATCACGACCTGCCCGGTGCAGTGTACCGCCAGGTAGATATAAGATTGTACAAAGAGTTGCGGCTGATAGCAGATGCGTCAATATTCTGCTCTCGACATAGAAGCACGCAGTCATGGCTTCCGAAGGGCGCGTCGCGTTAGGAAGATAGACAAAATACTTCTTCGTAGTGAGAAAATAAATAGGCCATCTATTAAGGGAATAATAATGATCGACTACGTCCCGAAACCACGATATGATTATGGGGGACGCCGCAGTGGAGGGCTCCAGAAATTTCGACCACCTGGGGTCCTTCAACGCGCACCTGAGTCTAAATACACGAAGGTAACAGCTTGGGCTTGTCGGTGCAGCATGATACAGGGCAAATGCGCAGAGAACGCTCACGAGCGCTGCTCGAGTGTGTCACTTCACTGTCCTCTTCACCGCCTCTTTCCTTTACTCGTCTTCTGCTCATTTACCATGTGCGTGAGTACACAGGTATTTAGCACATCGCCTCCATCGAAATGCGGCCGCTGCGGCCGGGATTCGATCCCGCAACCTTCCGGTCAGCAGCCGAACATCGTAACCACTAGTGCGCCACGGCGGTTCCAATTGAAGGAAGGATGCGTATTAGGCGCGGCGGTACTCTCGATTGCCGCTGATGTAGCGGAAGCGTCGCGCAGAGGCTGTTGGCCACGCGTTAGCGTGGTCCCTAAACTTTTGCGGCTGACCGCACGTTCGTTGACGCCTTGCGCTCACCCTCATCCAAGCTCCGAAGAAGAGTGTGTCCACCCAGCCGTGTACCAGGACCTTGGTCGGCCTGTTCGCCTTGAAGGTTGCCGACCTGGCGACTTCTTCCTGCGTCGAGGACCATTTTAAAAGCTCGCCTCGCTTGGTGTTCTCCCGGGAGTAGAGTATGAACCGGGTGTCGATGTGTTCCCGCTCCTCCGGGAAGAAGTTGAAAGGGCGGTAGATCTCGTGGAAGAACGCTCGTCCCGTCTTGAAGCACCCGAGCTCCTTGAAACATTTCTTTTCCAGCTGTCCGGGGCCTGGAACCAAACAACGAGTTTCTTAAGGGCCCTCTAAACAACCTCTGAATATACAAGGGACTAACGCGTTATCGGCCCAATTCGTCACCCCAGCTGTCTGTTCATGTGACGTCAATGACCATAGGCGTGCGCAGAGGGGGGCAGGGGGGCGAACGCCCTCCCTAGTCACCTAAGAAGAGGGGGGCGCAAAGTCTGCCCCATCCATTGACTTAATAGGGAGGAGGGGGGCGCCGCGATGGACTAACTACTGTAACTACTATAACTGTGCGGTTAACTATTGCACTATCTCCAGAATTAACCCACTTTTGCGGCCCCTGTCAAATAGCCCTTCCGCGGCCTGACAAAGGTTTACAGACCAGATTCCTTTAAATCTAGCACTCGCGTTTAGAGGCAGCATATACTATAATCTCGACACAAGTCATCACTTGTAGTCGTGGCTAGCACAGAGGCTGCGGGTTCGGTTACGTCATATATCTGATGGTGAACCAACACTGTCATCAGGCATGCGATAAGGACAGGCCGCACGCTATAATGAACGTTCGCGCCACGTGACCAACAGCCGCCAGACAAAAACAGCTACCTTCTAGAAGCATTGAATATTAGGATTAGGGTGTTTTTAGCTAAGTTGCACCTAGTATTACAAAAACAGACATATGTTCTACGCGTGTCGAATAATAATTGTTCGGATTTAACATCCCAAAACCATGATATTGTGGGCATTTATTATACACATCTTCTTCCTTTATACATTATCATGATCATAATGCATTTGGGTATGCATCCTCATGTTCGTCATGTATCATCATCATCGTTGTGCGTGGGTTCACCGTGCCTGTTCGCTGCCGGGTCTTCGGGCCAAAAAGACGTCTGCCCAACCATTTTTTATTATTGTATTCCATTTTATTAATGTATAGTGGGCATAATAATACACGATATTATTATGAGGGACGCCGTAGTGCAGGGCTCCGGAAATTTCGACCACCTAGGATTCTTCAACGTGCACCTAAATCTAAGTACACGGGCATCTAGCATTACCGCGTCCATCGAAAATGCGGCCAGAATTCGATCCCGCGACCTTCGGGTCAGCAGTCGAGCACCATAAGCACTAGACCACAGTGGCCGGAGCACGCGTGTTGAATTGGCCCAGTATTACTCTGAACCGTATGCAGTACGTCAGGGTATTTTTACAACCCGCCAAGTTGGATAATTAACAAATATTGCTTAATTAACTATTTAATTAGTAATTATGGCGAAAAATATTCAAGAGTTGTAGCACCTGTTCTGAAACGTCGGAATGTTTTATCTATTCTAAGATAACTACAAATCCGCCAAGCTACGTAATTAAGAATAATTTCTTAATTAACATTTAATATAGTAAATCTAAAGAAAAATATTCGATAGAAAAGTTGTAACGCTTGTTCAGCAACGTCCGATTACTTCATCTATACTAAGATGGCTGCCCTGTTTAATTTCTTTCACCTTTTCTTTAGAATGCGAGAAATTAAACAATATACTTGGCGCAAGTTTCCCGCAACACCCCGTATAGCAAGCAATACTTACTGGACTTGTTGACGGCCGACGCTGTCGCAGTCCAAATCAGCACCGTTACCAAGGTTTCAAAGGTATTCCTCATGGTGCGAGAAGGCAGAGTAATCCACTACTCTCACAACAGGTCGAAGTAGAGATAAACTTTGCGCTTAGGTTGTTTTGTAACGCGATAAACTACTCACGCTGACCTTATCGTGATCATTGTATTGACTAATCGCGAATCCTGCTGCTCAACTTTTTTCTTTGTTTTTTTTTTACGTTGCCTTAGAATTTGTGTCTAGAAAAAAGCGAGCAGAAAGCAGCAATAAAATAAAAAAAAAACAATTCGCGTGAATTCGCGTGTAAATAGGCGTCCAGTTGGCCAGCTAGTTTTAGCGGCATCGATTGTTAGGCAGCTTGTCTATCGTTTATAAAGGTGTTCCGCAAAACAGTAAAAAAAAATAAGAAGGCCTGCTTGGAGCCCATAAAGGTGGTAAAAACGTCTATACAGCAGCTGTCACAGCGCACCCTATATTGTCTTTCGTTCGGTTTTTTTTTTTTGCCTTTTTCTTCGGTATAAATATTTTTCTATTCGTCAGAACAACTTCGATGTCCGTGTTGTACAGCTGACATATGTTTGATTTATGCTAAACATCTGGGCGACGCCTCTATTTAAAAATAGTTTAAAAAGCGCGATGAAAATACAGAAGTACTCGAGATATCTTGAAGAAAATAATGAGGTCTGTACTTAACAGCTTGTGTGAATTAGATCGCCGCATGTATTGTTCGGGCGTGCGCCTTTACTCGCACTTAGCTTTCACTGCTATTGGCAACCTTACGTTTTTTTAACCATGACATCCAAGACGAATGCGCATCACCAGATCTAGGAGGCCGTGATATAATCATCGGGTTTCCAGCAATATAATTGTAAGGCATTCGCTCTCTGGCGCAGCTGTCTACTGAGACGTCAGAGTTTAGTGAATCAGTAAGTAGAAGTGTCATGGCAATTGGTTACTCAGACAATGACACCCAAGTACCGTATTTATTCAAATCTAAGCCGTTGTTTTTTCGAAAAAACGATGTGCGAAAGTGGGGGGGGGGGGGTAGGCTTAGATTCGAGTACAACGATTAGTTTTTTTTTTTTTTTTTTTCTGGCCTTGCGAATTTCGGGGGTCGGCTTAGAATCGGGGCCGGCCTAGATTCGAGTAAATACGGTAGCGGGGAAAGGTGGGGGGGGGGGGGTGCAAGCCTATGTTTCTGCGTGTTGAAGGACGCACGCACAATAAATCATTGTTGTAGACAGAGCTTGAAGTTTAGTTATGCGAGGTGCATTGAACCAGTCTACCATATAATTTGGATAAGTTTAGCCGGTCATTGGAGATATTAAGTTGGATAGGAGTGGCGAGTGCACCCTCCCCCCCCCCCCTTCTCCACCGGCATGTGCACATCTGCGCCGTTTCATTGTGTGGAGTTACGTAAATATTGCTATAATAACAACCTAGTGTGCTCTGGCAGACGAAGCTAATGGTGACACGTGACTGTTAATGACGACAGGTGAGTTTTGTAAAGCTCGCATTTGTGAATAGCCTCCCAGAAATCGCAACTTTGTGTTGGTTCAATCAAACTTGTACTTTCAGTTAGGGTTGTTTACAAAAGCGCGATTAGGTGTTGCGGCTTTGTCTTTAATACAGACAGACCTTAAACCATCTGCTCTCAGTTTAACTACTGAAATTCCTTATTTTGCTGCAAGTGTAATAAGTGTATTGCGAATTGAGTAAAGAGTTGTTCATCCAGAAATATTTATACTGAAGTCGGTGATGGCCGCAAATCCATAGGCACTTTCGAGATTGCCGCGTTGCGTATGAGAGGCGAACCTCGAGAACTGTTCATACACATCTCACTAGATGGCGAATGCTGTCCGAGTGTGCTATGTGGGCGGGAAAGATGAATTTTCAGAGAGATAGTGCGCGCTTTCTATTGGAGTACGCGTATGTAGGAATGTCTAGAAATATGGACGTTACGCTATCAATTCAGACTAGTCGGACACTTTCGTGGAATGAACATCGGAACATGTTTGTATTGGACCCCTCCCCTTATATAATTCCAACTTCTGCAGATCTTTGGCAGCATTTCTGGGGAAAAAAAAGATAAGTGCATTCCGGGATTAGAAGACCTATCCTAAGCTGAGTTCTTAGAAGTATAGTAAATGGAGTTTCCATCATGGTCATCATCATCATCCAAAGAAGCCGTAGCGCTGGAAACCCTGGGACAAAGGAAGGGTACTGGTTTTTATTTCTGAAACCAGTTTACCGCGACGGACACGCGTCAGTGCATTGCAACGACTGCAGTTGTCTTCTTGTGTTTAATGGATGTGCAGTTTTGTATAGAAGCATTGATAAGGATACACGGGAGATAGTCGAGGTCAGTCTGATTGCAATAGGAGGTGCCAACTGTGTCAGCGCCCCATCAGTTACTCTGAGCGCAGAGCAAAATCGCATATCTGGATGATGCTGACTTGCTTGTGTGATACAAGTTTACCTGTCCGCGTCCTTGTTATAACCTCAATGAGAATCAACAGACACTCAAGCCAAGGAAAGTAGAGGGGACATTACTTGTAGTAATTGAGACATAAATGTGAAGAAATTAAGGGGGACGAAACGACAACGAGTCGACGGCAGGAAAGTTGTCTCATTAAGTTTGTGTCTAACAAAAAAAAAAAAAACGAGCCCTTTAATTATTCTTCCTTCGTTCATCTTTGTTATAAGTATCACATATTTCAGAAATAAAAATCAGTTGTTAGAATAGCGTGCACCATGTCTTCTTCCTTGGTCCCTGTGTTTTCAGCGCTATGGCTTCATTGAATGTTCCGAGCCAACTAGCCCAAACGTATGCGCCCTTGGAATTTGTCGTCGTCATAATCAACAACTGCAAAGAGCGACCCTTTTGATGACTGACGTCATCACCTTGTGTTTATCTAAATATGACTCCTAAACGTAGATTTTGAAGCAGTCTATAACGTTATTTTAATTAATCTCGTCAACAGCAGCGATACGACTTAACACTGTACATAATTTCTTGCAGTATCACGGAAGCTGGTGTGTGCCGCGCAGTGCGACTGAAAAAAAGTAAAACAGAAGAAATCGCGTCTACAAAATGTCCCTTTTCTTCACAAGGACATGTTGCCGGGCTAGTTGGTTGGGATTCATTACACGCAGCAGCGCAACACGACAGAAACCGCGACAGAAGACACAAACACAACGCCAGTTTTAAACTAAAAGGTTTATTTTGCGATCACGCGTGCTTTTTCTACAAAGGCCGCTGACCGATAACAAAGCAAAGTAAACAAAAAAGCAAAGATAGCTACTATTTTTGTTTGTTGTTTACTTGGCTGTGTTATCGGCCCGCTGCCTTAGTAAAAATAGCACGTGCGATCGCAAAATAAAACTTTTAGTTGAAAGTTAGCGCTGTGTTTGTGTCTTCTCTCTCGGTCCCGGTCGTGTTGCGCTGCTCCGTGCAATGAACCCTCTTCTTCGTCCTGCTTCCTAAGCCCGTTACGTGTCCAGCTCGGCGATTTCGTCCCTAATGTTGCTCTTGGCACGTTCTTCGTATATTCTCCGGAAAGGCTCCGTTGAGAAGATGTTGGGAATCTGCAGAAAAGAGCGAAGAACCTGCGAAATACCGACGCGAAAAAAAGACCATGTCATGTAAAATCAAGTCGTATATGTCATGCATGTTATGACTGTCATTTTACGACCTGTCATTTACTTTCGTCATACACTCTTGTCATACCATACCAATTTTAGTTGTATCTAGTTATTGAGACGAGTGTGAGAGGAACATGACCATGTCATCTAAATCATGAAGTACACGACATGTATATCATGATTGTCATCTTACGGCCTGTCACTTATTTTCGTCGCACATTCATGTCACGCCATACCAACTTTGGTCATGTCTAGTTATCGAGAATTTTGTGAGAGGACCAAGACCATGTCATGTAAATCATGACATACATATGACATGTATATCAGGATTGTCATCTTACGACCTGTCATTTATGTTCGTCATACACTTATGTCATGCTATGACAGACAGACAGACAGACAGACAGACAGACAGACAGACAGACAGACAGACAGACAGACAGACAGACAGACAGACAGACAGACAGACAGACAGACAGACAGACAGACAGACAGACAGACAGACAGACAGACAGACAGACAGACGCTGCGCATATAAAAAAACAGTTAGTGCGCGCAGGTTGCCTCAGTCCAAGATTACTAAATTAATTAACAGTTAGCTATTTATACATAACAGAGGTGTGGAAAGAGCAATCTTAAAGAATGAGTCGAATACGGATGAAATCTAGTGCCAGAAAGTCGAATTGAATACCGAAGAAATTTCGAATAAGGAACAGCCGTTCTGAGTATAGCCTGCATTGTACAACTTAAAAAACTAGGGGAGGCCACGCCCAGGTCACGGAAGCGCGCCTAAATTAAAGTACCCCTCATGAATTCGCCAATGTTCGACGGCAGGGTCACTGTCCGTTCGGCTCATGACGTCAGTCTATAGAGTGCACGCCCATTGGTGCAGGCATTTTGATTGACACCATGCCATGGCAATGAAGACGTTAACCTTGTTAAACAGCACTCATTGTCGCCTATCGAGGCTGTTTATTGTCAAAACTATTATGTGTCACGAAATATATTCACGCTTTTGTTCATCTTGCTAAAAGAATGCCGTTGGATACAAGAAAACATACTGCGTCCTGTCAACCAATTGCAACGTCTGACGTACACATCATTCAAGTTACCTTTGACCGAAGGCTTTTGTAGACGGCGTCGGGAACAAAACTGTATTCCAGGCGCACTCTTTCTGTGTAGTCTTTGTATTCTGTAAAAAGCAAAAGGGAGAAAAGGAAAGAAGTTCTCGCTTTTGCAACACCTAATTATCCTTAGGCGTCTTGAAATGATTGAATCATAACACATACTGCCCATGTTCTTTCGATCATGAGCGTATGTTCAACCGCCCAGCTGCATAGGTGTAGCCAGAGAGGGGGGGGAGGGGGGAGGGGAGGGGGGGGAGGGGGGAGGGGAGGATGCAGCTCCCCCGAAATTTGTCGGTTTTTATGTCAGAATGGCCCAATGTTAAAGGGAACACTCGCCTTCAGGACTTGTCCAGATTTTGCACTCTTGCAAAATCACAGTGGCTTAGATTTTGCATAAGACTACTAGTGGGTGGCAGTTCTGACTCCTTTTTACATACTGCCGTGCGTGAACAATGTTTCCAGATCCACTTGCCGACACGAATATGAAAGGTGCTCATTAGAGTGTTCCCTTTAACAGTACGGTACTGGACATATATACAGAGAGAGATACAAACACACACATGCATATACACGGCACCCCCCCCCCCAGCCATAAAAAATTCTGGCTACGCCCCCGCAGAAATGGCGGGGGCATAGCCAGAATTTCTTTTTTCAGAGTTTCACATACTTTTTCAGAGTTTCACATACATACTGTCAGAGTTTCTACATATTTTTGCACGCATTATTTATAGGTACACTAAAGGCAAATAACAATTTATGTCAGAGCGAAAGGTCAATGCCTGAGAACGTCTCAAACGTCAACATTATACACAGCTGTGCGTTAGCAGTCGAGAAAGTAAGGTAAATGTAGTAACCAAATTGCGCCACTAGCGGAACATTCTGGAACACAAGCCCGATGTTGTAGTGGAAACTCGGTGCAACTAATCCCAAGTACTCAAACTACCCATGACAAAAACAAGAACATTTAATTCTATTAAAATGTAAATTGTACATTTCATTCTGATTCATACTCCGCTAATGCCCCTGGCTCCGTTGCGCCGCAGCGCCGGCTGTCGGGGAGTAAAGGCTGGCGAATGGTATACGTCATTGGAGGCGGGTGGCTTGAACTGCGCTAACGGTATGCGTACCACTAAAACGTGATTTTCTTTCGAGCCAAACATTTCCTTCGCATGAAACAAGCACTACGGGGTTTATGGAACGCTATTTCAACAATCCACGTCGACTCAGTATTTGCCTTTAGTGTCCCTTTGGCGACCTATGCGATGTGTAGAATAAGTTGACAAGCATGAAGACCGAGGGCATGTGACGGAATGCGAGTGCGTGCCAGTGCACGCGTGAGTGAGTCGAATACAGCAGTTGACTCACCGGCAGGGCTGCTGCCCAGCACGCACATATCGAAGTCGAGGAAGAAATGCTTGTCCTCTCGGCCGTACATGCCCTCTTGCTTGTGTTCTTCCGTACTGTGCAACTTCGTGAGCTGAATCAACTCCGTCACCGAGAGGTACAGCTCGGAGTCCTGCACATGCGTACGCGAGCGCAACAGAGTTGGAAGCGTGTTCATGCTTTATCCGCTATACCACAGCAAACGGAAAGGGAAAGGATGGAAGCATCATGAAAAAGACATTTCGTTCCTTCTTGAATGTGAACAGACGCTTACATTCTTAATATAAACAGCAACGACCATGGCAATGTTACTTCAGATTTTAAGTTTGTACATTAACTTGTGTGACCGTCATGTCTGTTGATAATAATTTTTTAAAAGGTAGGCCATAATTCTCACAGCCCATACGTAACACATAGATACTACGTAAAATACGTTAAATCGCACAAGACGAGGACAAAAAAGAGGCTCGAGACGGACGAGTACTGACTTACAACAATAAGTGTGTCTCAAAATCTGCTCTATGTCGTCGCCTTATGCGCTTTCTATCGTGTCTTACCAGCGTGTCCAAACAGTCAGCTTAGGGAACGCGCATTGCGTCTGCGAATAGTTGTATCTGTAACACAATCGCAGCGTCATCATTACCACGCATCATTGTCAGCATCATGTTCGCGACCCCGGAGTGTTGTATGGCTGATAATTCGGTTGCAGGTGGCAAGGTAAATGAAGCGACGCACCGTAGGAATTCTAGCTTCTTCCGCGAACCGCCGGAAGGCTTCTATGCATCGTTCCTCGTTGTCCTGGGACTTGGGGTCGTACTCGAGGCTGTAGAAAAGAGAGGGTGGAAGGAGTGGGGGAGGTGACATGCATTCTTACATTCAGTCAAGGGAGTTGCTTGTTGGGCGGGTTTGTTCAATATTACACTCGAAAAAAGGCACAAAAAGCGCGGAAATAGGAAAACACCGAGAGGCAGAAAACAATGACACAGAGGCACTACTAACAACTGAAGTCTATTATCGAAAGCATCCCTCCTCTCTAGTGCGCACGGAACATGCGCAAAAATACTCTAAATAAAGCACTGTACTCATCTTATCTATGCACGTCACCACTGATAAAGAAATTTACACACTTCCTCGGTAAAAAACACAGAAAGTGCGCTTACACATTTTTCAAGTTTCCAAACGCGATATGCTTCAATCAATTCTCATTCACGATGCGTCTTAGCTTTACCACAACTAATACGTTCCGCCCCCCCCCCCCCCCCCGAGATTTCTTTTTGCCATGGCGTATGGAGCTCAATATGACAGTCGATCACATCTGCCTGCCTGACCCCCCGTTCAGATTAAGGAGGTGCCCCCCCCCCCTCGCCCTCGAAAAAAAATTCTGGCTATGCCCCTGAAGACGAGTGCAAGATGATAAAAGATTCGCACGTTCCTGCAACCGGATATTAATGCATCGCCCAGTCCGATGTATCCCTAATCACCAACAAGCTATAATACTATATTACACGACACATGCGTCTCACGTGCTCTATCCCCTTGCATGTTTGGTATCGCATGATACCTCTTGCGTATCGTGCTGCGAAACCCTCTTAAAGGGGTCATGAAGCACCCCTTGGGCTTGTTGAAAAAACACATCCTGCGGAAAGCTGACACGGCTATGAACTGCTCTGCCAAATATTACAGTCGTGCGCGCCGCGTAAAGGCCACAAGCGGAGCGCGAAGTTGCCGTTTCCTCACGCGCCCTCTTTTCAAACAGAGGCCGGTTCTCACTCTCGTCGGTGGGCGGGGCGTCTGCACGTTTACGTCGCGGATCTGCCAGTTTACGTCGCAAGAGACATAGCATGCTTATTGGCCGATAGCCGACGTAAATCGAGAGCGGCGTTCGGATCAGATGCGCTTCTTGCCGCGGGGTGCCGCCACTTGCCGGCGCCGCACTCCTCAGTACACGGTAGCCGCACTCGCGCACGCGAATCACAGCGGGAGAGCGATCGCGTTTCATGACGCGCGCTGACGTAACTTCTTTCCCCCGTGCCATCCCTCCCTATGTAGCTTCCAGTGCGCTCGTCGGCACGAGAAAAGAGAGAAAGCGCTGAGAGCGTGCGCCAAACTCCCGTAACTCCGCTGATTCTTGACGGATTCGAGAAATTTTTGCGGCAATCGATTCGGGAGGCAGTAAACTCCGATACTAAGGTCATTATATGATGACTTGGAAAAGTGGTTCATGACCCCTTTAAACAAACTTGCAATTTTGCAACGTGCAGAACATACCAATCTGATATCGTTTTTGGCAGGAACCTTTTTCAACCGGCGTGAAATATCGTGTACATGCGAAATAACCAGGACGTTGTTTTTCGTTTGGTTCAGAACATCGCAGTTACTTATGTGTTTCAATTTTAAATGCTTAAGCAAAAATTCACCCACAGCGGTGATCAAAAGCTCAGGGTAGCTTGCCGCTAACAACTTATTTTCTGGCTAGACAACTCTGTCTTGCCTTTGATGAATGCAGCTTTTTCCCCACGGTATTTCACAAGCATAACTTGGCGATAACCCTTTTAACAAGGTTGGATTAGGAGGATTGACGGGGTAATGTGGTCTTCTTAGTTCTTGTAATGTTCTTGGTTCTTAGTTCTTGTAAATGTAATGAGTATCGCGACACTTGTGAAAGACGCATCGGCGGCGGCAAGGTGGCAAGGGGGCAAGGGGCGAGGGAGCGAGGGGTGCCGAAAATTGTTCTACGTATCGTTTTGTCCGCGGACGCGATCGGCCAGAATTTAGCTATACATAGCTTCGCTGCAACATAGCCCCCATGGGGCGTGGCTGAATTCGTGCTTCTGGTTTGACGATGATGGACTTGACTCACTACTGGAAAAAAAGCGCCAGTGCGACGGCCCTTGGGTTGCTCAGGTGGTCGGCGTACTCGGCCCACAGTTCGGCCATGTGGTTCAGGTGGTCGAGGTTGTGGTGATGCCGCGAAGGCTCGCCGTACCGCTGCCGTATCAGGCGCCACCAGGAGTCACGTGTGCTCTCGCTACAGCTACTGCCCTCACCCTCGGCACCACTCGTCACTCTCACCCACAGTTCACGCGCACGACACTTATCATCGCTTTCGGTGGCCATCACCGGTAGGTCATCCGGTCGTCACGCAGTGCCGCCAACTTGCCTCTCGGAGATTCTGCAGAGAATGAATGAATGAATGTCATCCAGGCCCAGGTTTGCTTTGCTGCCCTACACAATGCAGTGAAGCTTTTGTTTGAGCGGCAAAGTCTTTTTTACTAGTCGTAAGTCTGTATTTCCGGAGATACAGTGGCATCTCGTGGCAACAGACTAACTCTGAATCACTGGCCACGGCCGGGCTAGACTGCACGCAAAGAAGCGCGCGTGCGGTCTAGCCCGGCCGTGCACTGGCGTAGCCAGGGGGTGGCACACCGGGCCCGGGCCCGTGCCCCCCCCCCCCCCCCAGTAACAAATTTCTGCCTACGCCTCAGCTCTCTGCATATCGCTTTGAATCACATTCACTGGGAGCATACTACTACTATGCGAGTCACACTCTACGAGTTAAAACAGAAGCTTGGGCGAGTTGGTTGGAATTCATACTTGTAAATGTGTGTGGTTCACGACGTGTGGGCGATAGGCGAAAGGAGTAGAAAGGAGTTTTTTGACGACACCGTTGTCTTTGCGCGACATAGGCGCCAAATGGTACGTAGAATAATCGAGGCGTTTCATCTAAGAAGAAAACAAGAGGGATGTCTTAGCCCGACATCAATCGCATTGAGTCATGCTGAGTATACTGTATACTACTTTGCACCCACGTTTAAAACGTAATAAAAGAGAATCGAGATAAAGTTTTCGGGGGAGTGCGTACAGATATGCACCACATGTTGACTTTTTTTTTCTACCTTTCTGTTTTTCAATAAACCTCAGTTGTGAGTTTGCGCCTGTCCCGTCTACTCTTTTCGTCTATCGTCCAAGCATCGTGAAGCACACGCATTTACAAGTATAAATCTATTCAGGTTATGTATAGGACACCATCTACCCCCCCCCCCCCCGTCTATCTCTCTCTCTCTCTAACAGTCCCTAAAAAAATAAAATGAAATACTTTCCTACGCTTACTTCAATGGCGTTGTCATAGTGAAAATGAAAAAAGAAAGAAAGAAATATGCATAGGTATAGAGAAGATAACTGTAGCCTGATACGTAAGTGAAGAGCACAAGGAAGAGCTTTACATTCAATATCTGCTGCCTGTTGCGAAAGCGATGAATTCATTGCAAGAAATACGACGATGCGACAAACGTGAGGCCACGAAGGCTATACGAAATTTGAGCCACTAAATGTTTTGCGGTGGACATTTGGTTTGTCCTCACGTCCTCGTCTTTCTTGAGCCGATGCATGTATGATAATAAAGCTCGACATTGTTGACAGAATTGCCTGTCTGGTCCGGTTAATACATTTTATAACCTGGGAAAATAGTGTTAGGTTATTTGAGCACTTCTTCGGGTCATCTTAACCCTAACTTAGGTCCTTGATAGGGTAATATAGGGTAATGAAAACGTTTTTAACAGAGCAGTAAACCGACCCTGTGACACAACTGAAGATAAACACATAAACAGCGACACGGTAGATAAGATACGTCGCGCCAATGACCTCAGCAAACGCACGTGAACAGCAGATAATGGGACGCACCTCGGGTGTTATTCCACGGACAGCCTCTATAGACAACAAATGTGACGGAATACCTCACCAAACGTATACGCAAGTTTTGGATGCTTTCAAATAAAGGTTGTGAGAGTAACTGTTTACATTTATCATTTTTCTTTCTGGTTAGATTTGAAGCTACAACCTATGTGTGCATTGTGCATGAGCTTTCTATTATACTTTACCTCTTTTTTTCATTTGAAGACGCGCCTGCATCTGACCACTGACAACCAGATGCGAATGACGGTGTCACTTCGTCACTCAGCTTGCATTAACTATACCACTTGCCAAGGCATTTCGCTGCCTAAAATACAGATTACGTTAGACAAACATTGTAATCCGCGCGAGCTACAATTTTAGGCAGCCTTATATTTTCCCTAAAACCCTGCATTACCTAGGGAGCAATGCATTAGCTACCTTTTAATATGTGATGTCGCGCTTTAGGACACAGTTTGGTCCTTTATTTTTTTTGTTAACAATGCATAATTTTTAAAAAGCTCACCGTGCCTGCCACGCTACTGCAGCGCGTCTACAAGGGGGATCGAGTTACTTTTGTTATTTAATGCACAAAAGGACGGTTCGTTAAAAAGAAATGAAATGTATCTTGAACAACGGTGCATTTTTTTTTTTTTTTGCCGCAAGTTTGACGGCGCATATCTCCGAACCTGAAACGTTCTCAGAACCGGCAAGGGTTGCCGACTTCCAGTGTATTTCGCGAAGTTGGCGTATCGGAATGCTGCTATCCTTATCTTCCGCAACGTGCCTGTTTTTAGTGGTTGTGCGTCGTCGGTTGTGTGTTATCATTGCCTCCATCGTGGACAATCTTCCTCCTTGGTATGAGGCATTATTCCAGAAAAAATACGCACAACAAAAACAAATGCGCCACGTGCTTGGCTCTGTTTCTATCCTGCCAGATGGAAAGCACAAGGTTAATTGTAGAGCGAACGTAACCCGGTTTACTTTACAATCCTTCAAATGGTCACTAATGCCACATTGTGAAGCAAAAGTGCGAGTCACATACCCTGCCTCAATCGCTGTTACATTTAACAAAGGCAATAACAACAACTTGTATTGAAGAACTGGTGCTACGTGGTAGTATTCTGCGTTCCTTTGGAAAGCTTTGTGCTTGTTCACTACTTTGCGACGGAAACTATTATGCAAGAGAAGACATTGACACCAACATCGTCTTATATACATTTAATAATAACAAAACAACAACAACACCGTAACAACAAATCTGCTAACGTATGGTACGCCCATAAAGAACAAAAAATGAAAGAACGAAGAGGGCAGCGAACACAATGGCAAAGTACTTTGCAATTGTTAGTCGATATTTGCCACGCCACAATGTTTTTTTCCCTTTTTCCTGCGCTCGATACAACGCCACAAAAAAGAAAAAACCCACCTACAAAGCGAAACATTAGACAAGTACAAACTAGGGTGGTAGAAAAGCACATATACATTGTGTGTGTGTGTGTGTGTGTGTGTGTGTGTGTGTGTGTGTGTGTGTGTGTGTGTGTGTGTGTGTGTGTGTGTGTGTGTGTGTGTGTGTGTGTGTGTGTGTGTGTGTGTGTGTGTGTGTGTGTGTGTGTGTGTGTGTGTGTGTGTGTGTGTGTGTGTGTGTGTGTGTGTGTGTGTGTGTGTGTGTGTGTGTGTGTGTGGGCGCGCGCGCTTTCACAGCCTTCTGATCGTGCCCTTGTCCGTAGTTTGCGCTAACTCCACCACATGACGACGGCCTAACAATAACAGGCCTGCTTCTCAACGTAGCCCGTACTCATCACAAAACCGCCGAACGCACCGCCAAGGCCACACATCTACCGATTCCACAACGAGCCATACTATATTCATCCCATTCGCTCCCGCATAATGGATCGCCAACCCATACTCCCGGCATCGTTTTGCGTACATCGTACGAAATAAGCAACGCATACATCGATAAAACGCACACGATGCCACTCAGCGACTTGTTCCGTATCTATTTCGATCCGCGCTGTGTGCCATTGCGACTCGATCGCACTGTTTGCGCTCGCGTCACCGGATCTCTGGGGCTTTCCTGCTCTCCGACTCCTCACTCCACAGGCTGCAGAGGTTGGCGAGCAAACACGCCCCGCCCACCACTTAGCAATCTCGCCTGTTCCACCAGAGAAAATTAATATTAGTATAGACAACTCCACTAACGTATTAAGATGGATTTGAAGATAACATTCATGTCGTGAAAGCGGGTTGTGGACATTAGACAATATTATATAGTCATTACAAGCCAACGTTTACAGTAATTTGCAGCCAGAACGAGCCCTTACTACCCTTCAGTTGGCAACAGTAGCCACAACTAGCTATCACTCGGCCATGACGATCGACACTGATATTAGACAGTATTTGGTTATGATTAGCCTGTGCTATCGAGGTATACTAATGTGCGAATAAATACAGTAGTTGAAGGGAAGTGCCTGCACTACCTTCAGGGTATCGGCCCATACTTTTTAGTCAGACATCGGAAAACGTCCAACACCGTATGGTAAAGGGGTGCAAGAGCGCTAGGAAGGCATTATACGGGGGAAAAAAATTAAATCATGCACGAATACTCGCGTGCAAGCCGGCGGTCTGCTTCAACAGGGCGGGAGAGGATGCAAGGTTACAGCCGTAATCCCAGCTGTCGCCACGCGTGTTGATTCACATTGGTTCCTGTTTTTCTCCTTCCATTCTTCTAGATGCGTTTGTCTAATCGGTGCTTCAATGCGGCTTACGAGTTTTTCGCGTAGCTCCAAAGGGCGGTCCCAGATAACGGTGCTGCTGGATTCCCACTCACTTGGGGCTGCTGGCTCGATTGCACCGTGCCGCCGTGTAGTCGTTGTTTGGCACGCTCGATGCTTGCTTTGGGGCTCGATCGCTGGCTGATTCTCCGACGGTGTTGTAGTGGGCCACCTCGCGGCTCGAACGGCAACCGCTGGTCAGGACTTCGATCGGGAATCGAGGAGCGCAGAGGAGGGAGTGGGAGTAGCGTCTCGCACGTCGTGGTTGCCAGACGCGTTGGCTCGTTTTCTGCGGGGGTGTGGCTGCCGCGCGGGTGTTTTGAACGCGAGTTATACGTCGATAGCTGTTGCATCCCTCTCTTACGCGCTTACGTGGCATCCAGATAACGAATGTTCCCCCCCCCCCCTTGAAATTTACCCCTGACCACGGTGTAAGAATATACTCAGGTGATGACACTCTTCCCCCAACGCATGGGAAACCGAAATCCACGCGCGTCCAGATAATGTTCGGGTTCTTATCAGATGACTTGCAGTTTCATCGGCGTTGTCTTGGAGGGCGCTACGAAAAGCGGGGCAGCCGTCTTCATAGCAACGCGCATGCTGCTGATAACGTGCATTTTTCTGTGCCATTTTGCTGGATAATGTGCATCCGCCAAACGGCGTCGAGGGGCGAAATCGAGAGAGCAACAGGAGAGGGCACGGCGAGCGCGGCGGTGATGACGTAGCACCACCGTGATTCGGCTACTCGCGGGCGCTCTCCGCCTCAAGCCATTAGATGGCGCACCGCTCAACGGACCGACGACCGAACATTTTCTGGCCGCTTAGGCGCGCGCAGTGTCAACACCTGAATATTCTTACACCGTGCCCCTGACATAAGCATGCGTACGGGGGAGGGGGGGGGGCGCAAAGTCTGCGCCATCCGTTGACTTAGTAGGGAGGGGGGGGGGGGGGCGATGAACCTTCGCCCCTTCCGCCCCCCACCCCCCTGATGAGGAAACCTGCGCCTCCCGGAGTTCTTTTAACTGACACTGAAATCGCACAATACCCGGGCTTGTACCACTTCGCATCGATCAAAATACGATCGCGGCGGCCAGGATCGAACCCGCGTCTTTCGGGTCAGCAGCCCAGCGCCATAACCACCGAGTCACCGTGGCGGCTGGTAGGAAGATTGTGCGGTACGAAAAGAAAGAAAAAAAGAACGCCCGAAAATCGTGGCTGCCTGTAGTGGCCGTGATGACTGCAAACGTAGAACGGTACACACTTGGTCTCCCCATCGTAACCGATTTGTTCGCTCAGACAAATGCACGTCGTTTCGCTTCCGCTTTCTTTCGCTTGTGACGTCGGTAAATATTTTTCATTTCCTGTCCGCTGCTGCGTCTCTTGCACCATTACGGGAGCCGGAAGTCCGCGCAAGTCACCGTAACTCGCCGGTGAACCATCGCATTTGAAAATCGATTCTCAAAAGAGCGTTCGAGAATTGCTGTTTTCATCTCGGCTAATTGAATTGCTTTGTTGTCGAAAGCTTCAATGGTGAAAGGCGCTCCGGGACCGAAATGCCATTCCCAGCAGGCCAGTAGGCCTGCTTGTTTGGCGGTGGTCGCCAGGTCATCAATGCCACTTAGTGGTTTTGAGGGGTCGAACCCTATACGGCTAATAACAGATAGATAGATAGATAGATAGATAGATAGATAGATAGATAGATAGATAGATAGATAGATAGATAGATAGATAGATAGATAGATAGATAGATAGATAGATAGATAGATAGATAGATAGATAGATAGATAGAGAATTCGATCTGTGCAAGCCCCATCGAACGACTATAATGATAAAGGGAAAATAGACAACCACCCATTTGTAGCACGAAGCCACAAGGAAATCCATACGGATTTCTCAGAAATAAAGCCTGTCGCCGAAAAATTCGTCCTGGTCCGGGGTTCGAACCCGGGACCAACGCCTTTCCGGGGCGGTCGCTCTACCAATTGAGCTAACCAGGAAGCACCCAGGTGCTACAAATGGGTGGTTGTCTATTTTCCCTTTTTTAACCCTTCCGCCACCTTGCGGGATTCCGCAGAACTGATTTTCAATACTATATAATGATGTTAAGATATTTTGTGCAAGCCTGGTCGTTTCGTTGATCCTACATGATGTGGTGTAAATGCACTGCGGATAATAGGTCATCAACCAGGCGACAAAATCAGAAGAAAGCAAGTACGGAACTGGCACCTAAACCAAAATTGTACTTTGACATGAACCATGAGAATAACCCTTCACGTTATTATTGTCTCTGACGCGACGGATGCCTTAGCATTCCGTAAATAACCCGGTAATGACAAAGTTACGAAGGTAATCTGGTTAGGCTTGTGTTATCGCCAACGACAGTCTGAAAAGTGGTCGAGACGCATTTTGCGACTTGACTACTGAAAATCAGTGGGTGCACGCTGCAGCTCTAGGACGGATAAGAATGCTCGGAATTGTTTTATGTAAAAAAATATAGCAGTTAGCGCCGAAGAATAGATCAGCGAAATGAACTTGCCTTCAAGCGCTTCCCGAAAAGCAGAATGACAGTCATTGTCTGAAAACGGCATACGACTTATACGGGCGGTGAGACTTGGAATACCGAGCGACCCGCTTCCTTGACGTTTCGATTTCGCGTCCCTCTGACCTCTCCGGCTGAGAATCGTCATTGAATTATGTGCGGGTCACAAGGTGAGGCGTGCCACTTTCGCGTTTCTGTTTCCGGATCACGTGCTGCTTTGGCCGTAACCGACTTCGCAGTTTTCGATTATCTCCACCACCGTGCATAGTTTGCCTGCCTTACTATTTACCTGGTCATTTAGTTTCACTAATTCGCCTCGCGCTCCCTCGCAGTCGGCCTTAGCCAGTGCCTCGAGGCCGCTCGCTTCGTGACTCTTAGCTCTTACTAGCTCATTATCCTTGCTATTAGGATTCTACCTGCCTATAAATGCCCCTTCGATGTGCATGACCCGATGGCTAGCGCCCGACAGAACGCCTATTACGAACGGTATTTCGGTCATGGTCCACAGCGTTGTGGCGTTCAAACGCGCAGCAGGAATGAACCATTTTCGTCCCGGTAGCTATCTGTGACCGCCTAAACGATTTTTATCCTTTCTTTTTTAACGCGATTATATATAGGGAGAAGAACTTTCAGCCAGCCAAGATTGGTGGTTATGTGCACGTATATACTTGAAGAAAGCTACACTTCTATTTGGAAGAATTGCTATAATGGTTGTCAATTAATAGGGGGACAACTTTCCAGTCAAAGAGTAGATCACGTACCTTGCGGTATTCTTGACCATAACTATCTAAATCAGCGCCCTCTGTTAATTTGCGCAAACTGCCTCGTTTCTCTGCTCAAAGAAACAATTAACCATGTGAAAAATTGTGGCGGGTCAGCGTGTGCGTAGGCGTGCGCATGAAGGAGGCAGGAGTGGGGGGTGCCTCCCCCCCCCCTCTAATTACTGAAGGGAGGGCGAAAAGTCCGGCCCATACTTTTACTCAGTAGGACCTGTCCTGTCATCGTTTAAAGAGCAGGATTATGGACACGCAGTTTTTTGTTGAAAATGACGGCCGAAGGCACATGATGTTGCATTACAAGCCCTGCTTACTTCCCATCTTCACTCCTGTCGTATGGACGCGACGAAAGGGAGGGAGGTGTCACTGCGGTGAATCTTCGCCTCCCCTAATGGGGAACACTGCGCACGCCTATGAGCACATGCGTTTAGATGCAACAACGACGATAGGAAAGAACGATAAAAAAAAAGAAAGAAAATTAGTGATGCGAGAGAACGTAGCGGAAGACTCGAGAGAGAGAGAGAAGGCTGTAGAATAATTCTGACCATCTGGCATGCATCTTGAAAGTGCCCGCAAAGCACAATATTATATGAAAGAATTTTTGCATCCCGCCCACTGCAGCAGCCGTGGTTGAGAAGAAAGAAAGAAGAAAGAAAGAAAGAAAGAAAGAAAGAAAGAAAGAAAGAAAGAAAGAAAGAAAGAAAGAAAGAAAGAAAGAAAGAAAGAAGGAAAGAAGTCACAACAACGTCGGCCCATATGTCAGCTCCCCACACATAGATCTATCTATCTATCTATCTATCTATCTATCTATCTATCTATCTATCTATCTATCTATCTATCTATCTATCTATCTATCTATCTATCTATCTATCTATCTATCTATCTATCTATCTATCTATCTATCTATCTATCTATCTATCTATCTATCTATCTTCATAATGATTTGCGACGTGTGAACACCACGATAGCTGCGAGAGACGACTCGGATTCTGTGCGAAATAAAATGTAATGCTTTCTGAATGATCACCCGCCTCGGTGGTCTTGTGGTTATGGCGCTCGACTGCTGACCCGAAAGTCGCGGATCGAATCTAGGCGGCGGCAGCCGCATTTTCGATTTAGGCGAAAATGCTTGGGTGCACGTTAAAGAACTCCAGATGGTCGCAATTTCCGGAACCCTCCACAACGGCGTCCCTCATAATCATATTGTGGCTTTGGGAGTTAAACCCCAGCAACCAAAATTCTCTGACTGATTGCCACTCTGGGTGATGGGCAAGAAGCGCAACCGTTGTGACAGCGCGTTTGACCACTGTCCTCAACTTTGGGCCGGTCGGAGGCAATGCTTCCTTGTCATCGTGGATTAGGCGGCTTTTGAAGCGCGTGACAGGTAAGAGGATTTCCTGCGCGTTTATTCGGGAATCCCTAACCACGTGACGCTTCTGCGAATCGTCGCGTCGACAGCACCACAAGGATGGCTCGGCTTCAGACACGTCACTGCTGTCACGTGCTCGCAGCGTTGCGGGGCGCACTATGATGTCAAGCTCGGGGACTGGGCTAGAGGTTGCGCCGACGATGCCGCAAAAGAGAGTTGTGTTTTCTTTTGTTTCGGTGTTAAGCAAATTCAAATAAGTAGGGCGCAAGCACGTCAATCCATTTTTTCCTTACCCGAGTGCCCCGGGTGTACGGTTGTACCGCTGCTATATGCCTCGCGGCTGTTGGCGGTTAAACGTTCTACGTTCGTAAGTCAATTTAACGTGCAAAACGGAGTTACGCACGTAGCGTGAACTCAGCTCATTATCTATGCAGCGTTCAAACAAGAACCGATAACAAATAGCATCTGGAGCATCTTGAAAACAGCGCAAATTAC
The DNA here is from genome assembly GCF_013339695.2 of Rhipicephalus sanguineus. Taxonomy (NCBI): domain Eukaryota; kingdom Metazoa; phylum Arthropoda; class Arachnida; order Ixodida; family Ixodidae; genus Rhipicephalus; species Rhipicephalus sanguineus. Next base: position 5,603,965 of record NC_051184.2, read on the forward strand.
GGCACGGACGAGAGGAGATTGAAGAACACACCTTGTTTTCAAGATGCTGAAGAGCTACTGCCAACTAGCCCAGCTGTCAATTCTTTAAAAAAATAGCATTACAGTGTGGAGAGAGAGAGAGAGAGCGAAGTGATAAAGGAATGGGAAGTTCTACAGTCGGATGCAACTTAAGAAGTCCGGAGAGGGCCCGCCCAGACGACCGAAGCCCGACAGGCGATTGCCTTCGCCAGTAAAGAAAATAGTCCCGCTCATGTACTCGGCAATGTTCGCTGAAGGCGGGGCCATCCGGCCGTCCGGATCATGACGTCAGTCTGGATGGCGCACCCATTTGTCCAGGCTTGTGTGCATCCGCCTTTGAGGAGGAAATGCCGCGGACTTCTAAAGTTATATCCGACTATAGGTTGAGCCAGGTTGGATATACTGTACTAAGCAAGCGGACAGAGAAATAAGTTTGAAAGAGACAAGGAGAGAGAGAGAGAGAAAGTAAGAAGAGGAAGGGCAACTGATCAAGACCTCGACAAAAGACATGGTCGACGGCACCTCCCCGTTATGACACATGTTCCGAGCCCAGCTGCCCCGAGAGCTGCTTCAGAAACCCAGCGCGAAAACAGCAGATAGCGGGTGACGTCACAGCGGGGGTTATATATCATCCCAACATCCGAAACCATTCGTACTGGCTAAAAAGGAAAAAAAAAATGATATTCGCACTAAGAAAAAAATCCTATTCGCCTAGGAAGCGTTCACCGATACCGTTTCGGCACTTTGCACTGCAGAAATGGGTGTGAATCGACCTTTCGATTGCGCAAAATTGTGTTTCGGACAAAAGTTTCGTTGAGAACGCCAAACGTTTTAGGCGCATATTACTTTTTAGTTGAATAACCGACGTTGCTTGAATTATAAAGCCTGAATAGCTGTTTGTTCGGCCTAGCACGTTGTACCATCGTGTCGTTGAATACCTCCACTTTGTTCTTGCCTTGTAGTATGCAACACGTGTAAACAGGAGGCTAACAACATTTTTCAAATCCGGAGCACCAAAATTAGGTTAAAAGCATCAAACCACCAAATATTCAGTAATATTTAAAGCCATTAAGGTATAACATAATCGATATATCATGCATACTGGATACTCTTTCGACGATTCACTGATCCATATTTGGGACCGCTTATTTGCAAACCGTAAAAAAAAAAATACCATTACCTGTTCAGGTTACACAACGCGCGTCCGGCCGCGTACAACAGCAGAAGCAGGGACTATGGCAGGTTGCTCGGCTACAAAGGCAAATTAACGTACGCCCGACCAGCTGCCAAATGCAAGTGGGAGAAGGATTCGGCGCTCTACATCATATCGCTACTTACAGTGATTCCGCGACCGAGATCTTTTTTTTTTTTTAGAGACGCGCCACACCTTCCCTCCCCACTAACTTCTACTGCGGCGAGACACCTCAGAGCTACGTAGCCGAAGCAATCGAGAAAGAGACGAAGCAGGAATGAATCCACAAAATGACTTGTTTCAAGGCACCGCGTCGAACCGTTCCCCTCGAGGGCGTAGCTTCAACAGTGCGCGTTTTTTGAAAATAAGAGGAACGGCCCCACCCTGTCTGTGCATTGTGGCGCTCTTGTAAAGAGGTGTGCAGGTACAAAACTACCAACACTCATATTTTCCTGCGAAGCTGTCTTAGCCTACCGTGCGCCGTCGTCGTCGTCGTAGTCGTTGTAAGTAGTAGTAGTAGTAGTAGTAGTAGTAGTAGTAGTAGTAGTAGTAGTAGTAGTAGTAGTAGTAGTAGTAGCAGCAGGTCTCAGGCAGGTCACGTGACCCGAGGGGGATTGAATAAAGAAATAAATACACTAAAATTACGATGATAGTGACAATGCTAAATGATAATGGCCGTGATCTCGTATGCGCGCGCGAGTGAGTGAGTGAGTGAGTGAGTGAGTGAGTGAGTGAGTGAGTGAGTGAGTGAGTGAGTGAGTGAGTGAGTGAGTGAGCGAGCGAGCGAGCGAGCGAGCGTGCGTGCGTGCGTGCGTGTGTGTGTGTGTGTGTGTGTGTGTGTGTGTGTGTGTGTGTGTGTGTGTGTGTGTGTGTGTGTGTGTGTGTGTGTGTGTGTGTGTGTGTGTGTGTGTGTGTGTGTGTGTGTGTGTGTGTGTGTCGTTTCGCAGAAATTCCGGTGCCGCCGTCGTTGGTTGTGAGCAAAATATCGGCGTTGTCCGGTAGCGAAAACTCGAGATAGGTGTGAACAAATAAATAAAAAAAAAATCTTCAGTCCGAGTGAGAATCGAACCAAGGCCTTCTACGTGGCAAGCAGGTGTTCTACCACGGGGCTCCGCTAGTGCTCGACACTGCTTCGTAAAAAAAAAGAGAAAAAGAAAAAAGAAAGGAAAAACGCTTTTAGAATCTCATGTATAGGGAGGAGTCTCCTTAACACATCTAATATTGCGTGGCAGAATCGTAGCACCAGGCGTCAAAACATGTGGATTGCGCAACGAGTGGGTGGTTTAAAGCTGCCCACCCATTGCAAAGTGTGCAGCTGCGCAGGTGCACGTGGCACCTTACGGACGCGTAGAGGGCCCTTCGCCAATCTGCAAGAGGAAGAATTATGGCGTAGTGGGCACTTCGCAACTGTACTTGCAGTAGGCATTCTGGGATAGTTTGAAACGGCCAATGTTACGTGCACAGACGTTCCTTTCCTTACGGCACGGTTGAAGGCGATTCGCAGGGGGCCCGATTACGCGATCGCGTTCTACTCCTGAAGGCGAAGCTCAAGTGTCCTCCTAGTTTTTTCACAAGACCAGAGGGAACTATACAATACGAAAGAGTGTACAGGAGTTACAAGAAACACAGTTCAGGCAGCAGGGACACGGATTTTGCTAAACTTCGTCCTTCTAGCGTCAAACGGTTTCGCAACTTTGCTAAGCGATCATTTCCAACGAAGCACTCCGTTATAATTTGTTGAAAATAATTACACACGCGCGCAGTCTGACCGTCCATACCCTGTACTGAAAACATCGTTGATTAGAAAATTAGGCTGCCGTGACGACACAGGCGTTACGATCGCATTTCGATGGAAGTGGTATGCTAGACGCCCATGTACTGTGGGATGCCACTGTCAGCGCATCTTAGAAAACACCAGGGGGTTGAAATTATCCGCAGTTCTCCACTACGGCGTTTCACGTAGTCTGAGTCGTTTCGGGAAGTTAAACACCAAAACCAACACACAAATCAAAACAGCTAACTACAGAAAACAAAGCCACGTGAATTATCTGGATCCAAGAGCGCCAAGTTACACATGTGTAACTTGGCGCTCTTAGATCTAGATAATTCACGCTACCATGGGAAAAACGGAACAGCCGTGATGCCCAGAGTTCTGTCTAGAAACATCACCAGGGAACTCGACGTTGGGAACAGAGATTTAAAGAACATGTGAAATATCGACCAGAGAAATTGGGCACATCGTCCATTTCGATCGCCCGAGACGGACTTCGTCATAAACGCTCTCTCGCTGTCAAGATTGAGACGGCAAAAGACAAGAAATAAGAGAAGGCGGCTTCTGCAGAACGCGAGAGCCGGTCCGACCTCAGGCCGAGACACTATATCATTAAGTTTCTTTCGACACGTGGCCTGACGTGCCACCTGCCGGCCGCTAAGCACGACTTTGATTTGACGAGAGTGGCGGGGGAGCTTGCAGTCAAAGCTTTAAGGAGAGCTAGTTGAAAGGGTTAGAGCGGGTGAGGGGAAAATGAGGGGAGGGGTGGGGGGGGGCAGGGGGCTTGTGTTTAAGGTTGCATGTGACGACCCTAGTGGACTAGGCCACTTCCAAAAGGAGTTGAAGAATCACAAAAAAAAACAAATGGTAAAACAAAGAAAAGGACCGACGAGGCGGAAAAAAACATGCAGCAAATCGAATCGAAAAGAGCGTACTCCTCTACGATTCGATCCCCTTCCCGCGTTCCTCCCGCGGCACGTAAAACGATTGTCTTATACGGGACCGCCCCCATTTCATTTCCGCGTACGCATTTTTATTACACGCGGCTCGGCCCATCCTAAGTGCTCGCGCTTCGCTGCACAGCGTCCGACGTTGACGCGCAACGTCAGGAAAGCACGATGTGCGGAGAGCAAAAACATCGGAGGTGCGCTGCGCGCGCGCGGAGTCGGCGGGGACTGCTGGAATGCGCAGGCCCGCTTAGGCAGGGCAATGGAAAAACGGTTAACGGTGGCCGTTGCTGTTGATGTAGTTGTTGCCTCAACAACTGGTTCATACCGATGAGAATTGGCCGCACTCTAGTCAGTAAATATTGAGGTTGAATAAGGAGCTACAGGGAACTTTGCAGCTAAGGTGATGGACAGTTTAGCCCGAGGACGCGGATACGATTCCCGGCCACGCGGCCGTATTTCGATAGGGGCGAAATGTAAGACGCCCGTGTGCTTATAGCTATAGGGCCGTGCTAAAGAATCCCAAGTGGTCAAAATTAATCCGGTCATCGGCGAGCCTCGTAATTGTCACGTGGTTCTGGCACATAAAGGCCTGGCAGTTATTATTATTAATTAGCTCGAACAAAGCTAATCGGTAAAAAATTGAGCCAAAGGTATGATAGGGAATTCCATGGGCTCTTGGTGCGTTAAAAAAAAAAATAAAAGAAGACACAGTATTCGGTCAAAATCTCGCGCAATAATGGGAAATAAAGCGTAGAAATGAAAGCTTCCGGAACGTTTGCTACAACCACGAATGTTTACAGAGATTCATACCCTTGCCTTCATTACGAAACAATATCTAGGACTGCAGCACCACAGTTTATTCCACTCATCTCAGTAGGAAACCCTATGATACGTGCACGCTTCTAAGGAAAGCCGTTAGAGGCCATCATAAACGCCTGCACCACAATCATGGGCAGCATCTACAGGCCACAAAAGAGGGGGAAAATTGTTCTGCGAAATATGTTGCAGCTATGTGTTCGAAGCATGGTAAACTTTCGTTGAACATAAGAACGTGTGAACATGTGTGTGTGCTGTGCACAAGGTGCGCAGCACACACACATATAAGTCCGTGTTGGATGCGACGTTCCCACAGCCGAACAACATAGAGATGCTGCAACGGTGTGGTCACTTAATACATAGTGTGAAATACCGAGATCAACTTCAGCGAAGCGTAATATAAGTAAGCAAAATCAGAAATAGCTACGGTACAGCTTGTCAGTTGCTTTCAGCACGTCACCAAGACAATGTAATTGAAGAGATGAAGAATTCTTGAACACAGAGCGTCGCTGGAGCCAACGCATCGACAAGGGGTCTTGTCTTCTACAAGGCAGCAACACAAAGGTTGTTGCATTGAAGAAGGCAACACCACTTGTCTAGCGACACTCCTTATTAAAGAATACTTCATTTCTTCAAGTTTCCGTCTTTCCCTGAACTTCGGCCTTAATGTAACTGAAGGAAGGATTATCTGACTGTTTGATGTCACTTGAGAGACACCTTGGGCAAACTGAAAGATGTGTGAATGAGCGGCTCAGAGAATATGATAAGGTGCAAAAACGTGCTGATGGTCATCTGGCTGTCCAGTGTAGTGATTGTGGTTGTTTACCATATTTCGATAACACTTGTATTGTTTATCGCGGCACATAATTGTCCACTCGTTTTATTGTTGAAGCAACTGAAATGAAACGTGATGACATTGAGTGTGTGAGCGCGCCGTCTATTTCACTTACTGAAAAAGAAAGAACTTCGCTATCTTGATGGGCTGCTTCATACATACGGTTGAGTAATCATTAGCTTCGCACGTGGGCTTGTTTGTTTCTTTTCTGTTTCTTTGTACCTATAATAAGAATATCTGGGGCTTTACGCGCCAAAACCACGACGAGATTATGAGGCACGCCGTAGTGGAGGGCTCCGGAAATTTCGACCATGTGGTGTTCTTGAACGCGCACTGACATCGCACAGTACACGGGCTTCTAGCATTTCGCCTCCATCGAAATGCGACCGCCGCGGCCGGGATCGAACCTGCGACCTGCGCGGGTCAGCAGCCGAGCACCGTAACCGCTACGCCACCGCGGCGGACCTTGTACCTATATATGTATATACTCGCATCTCGCAATAAATGTTTAGTTGAAGGAGGCGCTTGTGGTTTGTCCTTTCTGTATCGGTCCATCGTGAACTGTTGCACTACCTACAATGATGCTGTTTGATGTCTACAATCTTTCCAGTTCGCATGTACGTCTTGGCCAAGCTGAGCTACAGCTGTCTTGCTGGCTTGAACAAACTATGAGAAGAGACGCATTTAAGAGGTATGCGTTACTTGTCTGGTATCGAAGGCTTTAAGAAAGACAGAAAAGAAAGCAGTACGCGTCGCTTGCTCTTGCAAATTGGACAGCACGGCGTGCGGCCTTTGTGTCGCTCCTTTTAACGACGACCACGAGAGCCGGCGGCTGCGGCGCCCTGCCATTGTCTGGGCGAGCACACTACTGCAACTTGAGACAAGAGAAGACGATGAGAGTTGAAGGCAAGAGTAGCAAAGTGAAGTCAAAGAAGGAGAGAGAGAGGGCAAAAGAGGCGAATGCGGTCTGGTTCCTGCTTGTTCGTCTTCTCGTTTATGTGTTTGTACTTCTCTGCCTCCTTTGTTCTTTTATGTTTTTTTTCTTCACCGTTAGCGAAATTGTAGGTCGCCCATCCCCGGCCGCCGGTCCGGTCTTCTTCTCCGCCTCGGCCATCCGTATCGTCTCTTCCGGACACGGCACGCAGTAAGCGCTACGCGTGTGTTCCGCAGTGTGGTCTGTCTGGCTGTTCCTCGTAGTTGTCGTCAAGGGGTGAGAGAGCTACGGAAAAACAAAACGGTTGGACAGCACTGGAGAGAAGGTACGAAATGGAAAGAAGAAAAGAAAGAAATAAGTCCTCGTGAATCAAAGAACATTAGAAAGAAAGAAAGAAAGAAGAAAGAAAGAAAGAAGAAAGAAAGAAAGAAAGAAAGAAAGAAAGAAAGAAAGAAAGAAAGAAAGAAAGAAAGAAAGAAAGAAAGAAAGAAAGAAAGAAAGAAAGAAAGAAAGAAAGAAAGAAAGAAAGAAAGAAAGGTGTCGTTGTAAGCCGACCTCTCTCACATGAACAGGGCTTCGACAAAATGGAGATCGTGGAGGGTTATGGTTTGTCGGTGGGCGACCGGTCGTTACGGTTGCGACCGACGCGCCTTATTTTGCATGAAGCGCAGCGACGTTTCCGCGCTGCTCTCACTGCGGACACGGCCTGTATGCGACGCATCACTGCCGTAACGAGCTCACAGTGCGTGTCCGTCTTGTCCTACTCTTCTGGGAAAGGCGAATGTGATCCTGTCGGGTTCATGCGAGAGCGGAAAGGCGTGAATTGGTTTCCTTGTCAACTGCGTGGCCTGCAGTGAACGATGCGGTAGCCTAGAGAGAGCAAAATCAGAGGTTCCCTTATGCGTTCGCCTAAAATGACTCGAAAGCGAAAGCTGCCTTTTTCTACTCAGTCGATTGTGCTGATCCCACCGCTCCCGAAAGCTTTTTGCACCTAGCGTGGTTTCGCACTGCCACCGAGATAGGAAGTATGACATGCTTTCTGTTAAAGTCGATGACCACTTGCCGGACTCGGAGCGAACGTTCTCGTCAGTGGCGAAAATACTAGGTCCATGACCATCACGGATAAGCCGCAAAGCAATGAAAGTGATTCAACGTTTCTTTGAGCACACTACAGTGAAACCTCTGTGATACGATCGCAGCTCATACGAATTTTTCGTTGGTCCCAGCCAAGGCCCATTGGCTTGTAGTGTAATGGAGTACGGTTGTTGCGAACCGATTTTCACCCAGCGACGCTCAGGTACGAAGAGGTGCTGGTCCGCGCTGTCGCGGAAGACGCGCCAAGCAAATGCGAGCGCGGGAACGCAAGCGTGGGCATGCGCGGCGCACCGCCAAATCATCAGAATCACGGTGTAAGAAAAACACTTTTCTTACTATCAGAATAAACCTTCAGAGACGCGTCACGGCCTCCGAGATTGTGTGCGCAAATCTTTGAGGCTCTTATGTGGCCTTCGAGTTTAGATTACAGAGGACATTAGCGCCATGCTTTTTTTTTTTCCAACGCGTCGATGCGGGCTGCTGTCGTTGTACTGCGTTTACACGTGCCTGCCTCGTGCATCAGACATCCTATGAAAGTTGGACGAGGACCGAAAGAAGGCGAGGATGGACTTAGCGAAGGAGTCAGACCTCACAACATCAATATGCGTGACTGTCGAGGTCGCACTTGTGCGGGCACGGCCGTAAATCTTCCAAACAATATCCCCAACACCTCCGCGATAACAAAATCATACACAAGGCCATGGTTCTGTAATTTTGTGGCCTTGATCCATCGCGTCAAAGTGCTTCTCAGGTTACTTTCGCTGCATAGTTCCAGTGTCATGCAAAAAAAAAAGCATACTAAAATTTGGAAGGGGCTACTACTGTCGCAGGTCACATGTTGACCCGCACGAACGGAGGCTTTATCCTCCGCCATATGACGATCTCACGAGAGCGCAGGCCACGATCCTACGCCGCATACAAACGCGCTCTTTCACCAGTCCTCATATAGTGGCAATTATCACGAACGGAGAATTTGAACCAAACTGTCAAAATTGTAGTCAAAATGCACTAGCTACCCAAGATCACATCTGGTGGGGATGCGGGGGTTTTCCCCCTCCAGAATCGCTCCTACGAGCTCCCTCAAAATTAACATGGGATGAACTTATGAGAACTCCCGACCGTGAAAAACAGCTAGTCGTCGTTTCCTGGGCCGAAGGAGTGGCTTCCCGCGTGGAGCCACCCTGAGGCGTCAGAGAGTTGACTCTTAGTCAAATGAAGTTGATACCACCACCACCTGTCGCAGGTCACAACGCACCTGAATCATTAAATAAATACGCGCGTACGGGCCGTATATTTACGAGTGCTGGTATGATTGCCGACATCTAGAAACTTAACTGACAATCATTTAGGGTTCTTCCTGACGTTGATGCGGCCCTGAAAAACAATAAATGAAAATGTATGCCATTTGTGCCTGCTAATTTTCCACGCTTTCTGGTGATACGAATTTCCGATGATACGAATATTTTTGGTCGTCCCGTGAGATTCGTATCGCCGAGGTTTCACTGTAATATTTTTGATGAATACGGAACGAACTGCATTGAAAGTATGCTTCCATATTGCTAGCGAACACGCACAAACGACGACATAGAAAGAGACTGGACAACCGCTAGTCTCTTTCTATGTCGTCCTTTCTGCGTGTTCGCTAGCAATATGGGAGCATACAATCAATACCAACTAGCCCAGCTTAACGCACCAACGATGCATTGAAAGTGTACATTGCGATTGTGTGTGTGCTCTGTTAAAAGGAGAACTTTTTAAAACTTACCAAATGCAAGCCTATATATGTGTATATATCTCCTTTTGATTCTTCACTAATTATTTATTTTTTTATCCAGACAGCCAAGTGGAAAGGGGTAGCCGTCGCCAGGAAATGGCGACGACAACTCCTTCACTTATTTTTTATTTCAATAATAAGAAAAAGCTTCCTACGCCTCACGTGCTTCCGGGATCAGCCAACCTATGCGACTAAGCGACGATGTGGTCTGATTACGTCATCATTGGTTGGCACGTTACGTGACGTCAGTGACTTCGCTCTGACGTCATGAGGACGTCACAAACTTTACATATCTGTTACGTTATGATGACGTCCTAGTGTGGCGTCATCTCGTGTTGATTTCTTGCATCACTCGAGTTGACGAAATTGAGAAGTTCGCAGGAATAAAATGGAATCGGCTCCCACAGGATAAGGTCAACTGGAGGTCATTGGGAGAGGACTTCGTCCTGCAGGGGACTAAAACAGGCTGATAATCATGATAATGATGATGAATTGTTTTGTATAACGAATATACCTTTGTTCACCTGCGGAACGCTGGATAATTTTCCCAGATAGCGCCATTGCTTAAGAGGAAAACCACTAAAGGAACAAAAAAAAAGATCTTGTTTAGTGGCTCCTCACAACATCAGCACTTGACGCGTTAGAACAGGGAAAGCGAAAGTTAGTAGACCAGTAGGAGCGACAACGTGTATTTCCTTTCTTTCTCTGTCTCTTTATTTTTTGTTTTTTGACGAACAGTGTCGCTGCGTAGTGTGGTGCAGTGACGTCATCCTGTCGTTACACTTAACACCGTGAAAAAGACGGAAACGCGCCGCAGTCGCCGCTTGTCGCAAAGCAGGTCACTGTTTATTGCCTTTTGTCCCCGCGTACTTTCTCGCCACGAGCACCTTGTCTCTCACGTGTCCACCTCGCCGCGGTCCTTCTTTTTTTGTGTGTATTATTTACTCTGGCCGCACTTTACTTCGTGAAACGCGATATTTCCCGCGAGCAAGCCTAGCCACAAACTACCGCACACGTTGTCCTTTTTTGTTTTTTTCGCTTTGTCCCAACACATCGTCTCAGCTCGGCCTGACCGGTGGGCGGCGTTCTCTTTTGTCGGACAGCGGCCACCGGGAGTCCGAAGGAGCTGGCCCCCTTTTGCCGATCTCAAAACCATACACGAGCTGTCCATACTATGCTGCGGCGCCTTGCGCTGCCGGCCTTTTATATTTCAAAGCCAACGCTCCCTCCGGGAGACAAAGAAGCTCTGGCAGGACCCGCGTGTCTTGTGACAATCGGTAGGCCGTGGACACAGAAACTGTCCAGATGGCTGAAGAACAATACAAAGCAAAAACACACAAACGAATGTTTCAGGAAAGGGGGAAAAGGGCTGTGTATAGTTCGCCTGGGTCGTTCAACGGCCAGGTGATTGCGCATATTCGTTGTAGTGGTGTTCATGTGACAGAGCGTCCGCCTCCGAACATATCTTCTTTTCCCGATATTACAGAAGACCTAGAAACGCCATCAAGACGTGAGATTCAAACAAGACCGAAGTTCAAGGAAAAATAGAGGCATTAAGAGATGAACGACAAACACAAGAACTCATAGGGTTCCTTGTGCATTCGCCTAAGACCCCCGTCCCCCCTGCTCCAAAGGCTTTCTGAACCTAACGTAGTTTTGGACTGCCTCCAGGATCGTAGACATCGCAAGCTTTCTGCACCTCACCTGCTTTTGCACCGCCTCCGGAATCGGCTCACTTTGACCAGGCGACGATTTCGTGTTATGACGTCATCCCGTGACTTCACGTTGTGTGACGTCATAGTGACGTCATGATGACGTCATCGCGTGATGATTTTTTTGCATCACTCGGGTTAGCACCGACGGTCAATTTTCACGTTTGACAAGGCATCGAAGGCTTTCGCCTTAATAAATCATTGAGCGGGGAATGTCGCTGGAGCAAACGTTGCGACAAGTGGGGCTTGTCTTCGTCAAGGCTACTATATTTCGTCCACTTGTCGCTCCAGCGACATTTCCTGTTAAGGATTTTTTTTTTCTCATCCAGTTGTTAAGAAACACAAGCTGGCTTGTGGGCATTGAAATGCGCTCACGCGTGGGAATACAGTTATCTTGAGGGCATTCAGTCGACATCACTCTTGTGTCATTCTCCACTTCCACGGGTATGTTGTTCGCACATGCAGCATCACCTATGCAGTGCCCCGCATCCGCGGGAGCACCGTAAAGGGTGCCGATGCACGTGAACAAACTTGTTTTGCAACTGTTCAGTTGTCTTCGCTCTTGCGCCATTCTCCGCTTCCAAGGGCGTGTTATCACGCAAACAGCTAAGCCAACTCATTGAGAAGCAAAGGATGCATCTGTCATGCGCAGGCGTCGGTGCAGTGACGTAGTTTCGCACCCCACTGGCAGCTGAGTTCGCGCGGGCCTGTCGATGGCTAAATACCTTACGCACGCCAATGTCGACCACCTTCAGTGTCACGTTTTTTTGTGTGTGTTTTTTTTTTCTATTAGAGCAGCGGAGTAAGTGGTTCCGCGAGGGCGGTCGAGAACAGGTAATAAGTTTGTGGCGTGCCAAACAGAAGCGGTATAAACTCGAACGAATACGAACGACGTGTCAATGCGCCAATCGCAGCTGCCGATGCATACGATGCTGTCGGGAAAGAATGCATGTATTATGCAATGACTCTTTTTATCGAGTTTAACTAACACCTCGATACCGTTATCTAACACGATCAGCAGCGGAAGACACAAAGACGCAGTAAACACTCTATTACAGAAAACACTCAGCCGACCACACCAGTGATACCAACGCTGAGTTACGTTCAAATAATTGTTGGGGTTTTACGTCGCAACACCACAATATGATTACGAGGGACGCGCTAGTGGATGGCTCCGGTAATTTCGACCACCTGGGGTTCTTTAACGTGTACCTAAATCTAAATACACGAGCCTCTAGCACTTCGCCTCGATCGAAATGCAGCCTAGATTCGATCCCGCGACCTTCGGGTCAGCAGTCGACCACCATAATCCCAAGACAACCGCGGCGGGGAAGTTACGTTAAACTGATAATAAAACCAGGAAGAATTAGTTGCACCTGTCATTTTCAGTCCGAAGTTAAAGCATACAAAGCTGGTGAGCGCCGTAACTTCAAGCAATTTACTGCGTTTCTTGTTACTTGGACGCTACGCAACGTCTACAAGAGGACGGCCAGAAATACAAGGACTGTATCAGGCAAGCATAGTGAGTAAATGTATATCGGATATCAAACGAAGCTCTTTGCCCAATGTAGGCAAAGTGTAGGCAAAGCCGTGGATCCAAACCGAGTCCTGAGCTCGGCACACCATTAACTCCCGGTGGTCTTCCCTACCCGGATACCCGTGATCCTCTTGGGCATAACGATGATGTTCTGTGTGCCTCTGCAATATGCAATGTACGGCACAGAGGGCTCGGCGTGCATCACAGGAAGTGCAAAAGTACGAGAATTTGGTTGGTCAGGCAGTTTGGTCAATTGGCTAAGATCACTTGGATGAGATCGTGTGAGCATTGCTTCTTTAGCGTTGTACTGCTCAGGCTTTTTTTGCCTTATAATCTAATGGATGAACTGCTCTCTTGTAAGGTATGACTTTGGGGGCCTTCCGAGCATGCTCCTCTCGTATACTTTTTTTTACGTATAAGAGGGGGACACAATGAAGATGTCTGTTGAGAGTAGCTCCGTACTCTGTCTCCTTTCTTCTGTTATTCTTTCGCTCTAAGAAAAAAAGTTATGGGTTGGGGAGGTGTTGTGTAGTATTGGTTACCGCGCACGTAGAGTTTTTGGTTTGCAGCTTTCGTATGCCTCTGCTTCCTTTGTGAGCAGTGTGTGGTAGTGGATAGGTTCATCATTCCGGTGCCTTGTGTTGCGTTTGGTCTGTACATTTCTTAGACATTTCATCATACGCCCATCTTGTCAATTGCTCCGGAGGAGCCCGATGTAAGTAACTGGCCTAAATAACTCATAACTCACTCATTCGTAACTCAAATACCTCACTCATAACGATCGAAGAAGCATGGTGTATTTACTTCCAGGCAACATGCTGTCCCTTTCGAAAAATGCCAGACTTTGCGTAGCCTTCTAAATAAGGGGAAAAAAGGAGGAGTTTCTTACAGGACGTTTAGCTTTAGTGACCTGTAACGGGGGGCCAACACTACCTCCCGGCCCAGCGCACACAGCGGATGGCCTTTCTCTTTGTTACCGGGATTAAAGGTTCCGACGTACCTACCGTGAGACAAGCCACAGCGATGGCCCGACGGCCACATCCATCGTCTCGGTGCCACCGCTGCACGCCGAGGCGTCAAGGGAGGTCAGTCGTGGAAGAGGGCCACTGCTGCAGGGTTAATGAGAATCGTCGAACGCCTTCACCTGTATACTATGCCACTGCATCTCATCCCTGCCTCTTCATCATTTTCCCTTCGCTTATACGCGTCGCGATTACCCAATATCAAACGGCCCCAAAAGCCTTTCCTGCGTACGCACTACACGTCCGCTGAGCCCCCGAACACGCACGAAACTCTTAGCGGAACGACCGCGGCAGACGATGTCGAGGCTCGGGCCAGACGAAAACGCTTGTTCTTTCCTCCTTGTAGACGCGATCGGGAGTTCGTGTTGTTTTGCCGCCGAGCCTTCTTTTTCTTCTTCGTCTTCTCGTGGAGATGTTTCGCTACGCACGATTTCGGCCCGGACTGCACGATGTTCGCGTCTAAACCGCGCCGCCGCCTCGCCATGCGTGCCTTGCTGGTATAAGATTACGGGGTACGATGTGCTAAGAATGAAAACGCGGCAGCGGTTCAGGCATTGAGAGTCTTACGGGAAAATGAGAGAGAATAAAATGGCCGCATAAGAGGGTTGCGGCAAAGGCGGCATTAGGGCGTCTCTGATGAAGACCCCGTGACGCAATGTGCTTGGCATTGAAGCTGAGCCACCTTACTAACAGATGCATCAAAACATCTGTCTCATCTAAGCAGAATATTGCGGTGGATGAGGACCGATGCCATCGTGTTAAGCGGATTATACGGAAGCGGCGCCGTACGATGTCGCTATCGTGCAATGATTGCGGCGTAGACCTGCACTGTGATTGTGGTGTGGCCGGTATGTGCTTCATTATTTGTTGCAAGCGGGTGCAGCGTGAAGCAGTGATCAAGAACAATCGACGACCGCGAGCGATCGTGGCTCGATAAATGGTGGCCCCTTCAATGCAAGCAATAGAAGGTGGTTAAACTGCGTCGCATTAAACTAGAATGGAACTATAACTCTTCGGTAGGTTCAACACAGAAGGTTGCAGCTGAGGGGTTTACAATAACTGACAGGATATATCACCGAAGCTTAAATAATGGTTTCAGGGTAGTGCTCGTGAAAATAAAAGAGGTGGTGTGTGTGCATGCGTGTGTGTGTGTGTGTTTCTGTGTGCATGAGAGAGAGAGGGAGTGTTCGCGGTGCAAGCGCGATCACGGATTACCTCCCACAATAGCTGGAAATGAAACGTCGCAGATTTCTGACCTATATACTTTACAGTCGAAACCGGCTATACCAGACAGGTTCATCTTCTATAAATTGTTTTACCCATGAGGTAATTCTTTATACTGGCATATAATTCCTAAACTAGCCTATAATGTATTTAAGCAAACTTCAGAGACTCACGATGCCTTAGGTGGATCTTTCGAGTTCGATATATCGAACCTTCGAAAGAAGTACTTGACGCCAAACTCGGTCGATATTTCCCACGTGTTCCTTATAGCATATATACAATGACTCCCTCATCAAGGCTTGTTATATATTCCTTTTTAACCTGTAGTCAAGGGCTGTTAACCAGTAGTTATAGGTACGAGCGGCTGCATGCAATGAGGTATGCAATAAGGTTTACAATGGTTTCATGCATGCAATATGTTCTGGGTTCGTGTGGAGGGTTGTCTATAAGAGACTGTGATGGCTTGGTGACGTTATGAGACGAGAGGAGAGCTACATCGACACCCATAATTGTCAACACGTAAAAGCGCACTGCGATAGGCATAAGTCATTTTTGCGTGCTAGCATCTTCACTAGCGCTTTTCTCTGCATGTTCTTAGGTTAAATGCGTGCGGTTATGCATTGATAGTTGTCTTGTAATAAGCACTACGTGAAGCATTATGCTTTGTTTATTGCTTTATTTGTGTTGTTCGGTTTGGCTGTCGTTACGATGATGCGACGTTTAGGTTTCAGTTAAATAATTAAAGCAGCTATATAAAAAAATTCGGTGGGTTTAATTAAATTAAGAAAACACGAGATAAGTATAAGAAAAGGGGGCAGAACGAGATCCTAGAGCAAGGCAGCACGGTGGGTGAGTTGATGTTGATTTAGAAGAAACGTTGCTCTGTTTCCCAAAGTGCGATGAAAGGAAAGGACAGTATGGGAAAATATGTCCGTGTAGCTGAGAATACTCGTTTGTTCAGGCGATGATTGAAATGTTGGCAACTATTTCGCTTCCAGCTTCTCCACTAACTTTCAACTGCGCAGTGGTTATAGTACAATAACTTATGACCTCAGTGCAAGTTGACCCTAAAGAAAAGGAAAATAAAACATAATAGGAATAATCACGTCTGGGAAAGACTTTTCGGAAAGCTAGTGAAAAAAAAAACAACTATATTATCCTGCGAACTAAATTGTGCACATCGAATATCGGCCGCTGTCTATATAGGACAGTGACAATCCGAATGACAGTACATTGCAGTCACGCGTACTGTTCAGGGGAATTGGAAAGCCGTTGTACTGGCAACGAAATGTCAAAGCAGATAGCTGCACTCTTACCACGTGTCGCGACTACGTTTCCACTGCAAACATGCTCCGATTTAGGATCCTTAGGTCGTGTATCAAAATGCCAGCATATCACTCCCTTCGTCTCTTCTATGCTGTCGGCCAGATCTAGCAATCTGGAGCATAGGAGGCAGCCTTTTGTAAGCCGTGTGGTGGTACAGTGGACGCAGCGGTCACGAACATCGATCTACGGCCGTGCCTTCTTTTGATAACCTCGCCAAATAGGAAGTAATACACCAGAGAGTCCTATTTACATTTGTCCCTTTTCTATCGTTCCCGCGCCCTGGCATACAATTGCCACGCGACACTCGCGCGCCGTTTTCTGATAGCTCGGGCAAATGGAACCTAAGATCAACATCGCGTACGACATGCACGCGACATACGTATACGTACGTATAGGAGTTATTTGGAAGAGTGTCATGAGTGCATAGAGGGGCCTGTGACCCGCAGTAAAGGAGCGTGGGGACCCTGTTGATCTGACCGCGTTGCTTCGATCCACGGCGGCAGCAACAGGTGGTGGCCCGTCTCCTGCGAAGCATCCGTGCACCGGCGCCCTCTTTCCCACGGGTTTTTTTGCACCTCGAAAGAAGTACGCAGGCCGTGTGTACCCTCTCTGCAGCGTGGCGGCGCTCGATTCTTTTATCTCAGCTGTTTTCTCGACAACTGTACCGCATTACCGCGGACATAGCACTTTGTCATTACTCTTCGCACGAGCGAAACCATCCGCCTGGCGCCGTTGGAACATGGATGAAGTTCTCGACAAGTTATATGGAATCAGCAGGCATGTAGTAAAGTATGTTGCACTGCTGTTTTGCAGTGGCGCGCAACGTGTGTGTGTGTGTGTGTGTGTGTGTGTGTGTGTGTGTGTGTGTGTGTGTGTGTGTGTGTGTGTGTGTGTGTGTGTGTGTGTGTGTGTGTGTGTGTGTGTTCACAAGAACAGCCCTACAAGCATTATAAATACTGGTAAAAGAAAAATCATATAAATCACCGACAACATATTCCACGGCGCGCCGTTGTATTATGTTGCAGTTTGCAATGCATGAGAAGCGGGGAGTTTCTTTAATGAAGTCTTCAGGAATTCGTACGGAATTACATTAGAATTCATTTACATTAGAATTACACTAGAATTCGTACGGAATTCGTCAGGAATTCGTACGGAATTAGAATTACACTAGAATTCGTACGGAATTCGTCAGGAATTCGTACGGAATTACATTAGAATTCATTTACATTAGAATTACACTAGAATTCGTACGGAATTCGTCAGGAATTCGTACGGAATTACATTAGAATTCATTTACATTAGAATTACACTAGAATTCGTACGGAATTCGTACGGACGCTGTACGGACAGGTGCTACATTGAACAAAATTTCTCATTTACAAAAAAAAAATGATCTGGAAGTGCAAGGTTGCATCCAGGCTTCACTTCCTTTTCTTATTTCCCTTTCTAAATGATAGGCAGCCATAGCAAACATTCGACATCAGATTCATACGTGTGCACCATAACTGTTAAATTCGCGCGAATGCGGTACTTCCTTCCGTGATCATCCAGGACCGATCGGTGTGCCGTACAAAAGATGGCCCCGAGAACACCTTCCGAACGCCCCCCATTGGAAAGAAGAGTTACGTGTGCCGTATACACACACGAAACACCGCACAACCCTTCGAGAGATTATCTCAGACCGGGCTAACGGGGGTCTCGTCGGCTGCATTGCGTGCCTTCCTTCCTTCCTGGTTTGAAACCTTCGGTGGCCGCGACTGCGCGGAGAAATCCGGTTGCGTCTAAATTAAGGTGGGACGCCTCCCCCCCTTTCTCTCTCTCTATCTCATATCGTGCTCTCGGCGAGGAAGCAACGTCATGGCTCCGTGACTGATGTTGTTGTACGCGCCCATTCGGTACGCGGCGTAAGATGTCGCCGGCCTGTCCAGTGTAGACGCAAGCGCCTGCGGATATCGCTGCCAAGATCTATACAACATCGCTTCAGATCCTTTGATGCACGGAGCTGCACCACTGGAAGGGAAGTGCGACGATTTGCAGTGAAACTTTAGTTGTTCCTTCTCCCTTCTCTATTTTTATTTTGCTTACCCGTCGTCGTAGCTGAGCGCCCTAAGGATGTTACGCTGCTAAGCTGGAGGACGCGGGTTCGGTTCCTTGCTGCGGCGGCCGCATTTCGAAAGGGGATAAATGCAAGACCACCCGTGCGCTTTGATTATGGTGCACGTTAAAGAGCCTCAGCTTAGGAGGAGGAAACGCAGGGAAGTCAGCCGGCGTATTCCCCGGCTGGCTACCTTCAGTTGCGTATAAGAGGCAAGGGCATAAGATGGGACGGAGAAAGAAGAGCGTGTCAAAGAACACGCACAAGAAAGCTCTCTCTCTCTCTCTCTCTCTCACACACACACACACACACACACACACACACACACACACACACACACACACACACACACACACACACACACACACACACACACACACACACACACACACACACACACACACACACACACACACACACCACCTTAAGCTCTTCAATAACGCAGCCATTAGCTTATAAAGCCCTGAGTCGCGAGCCAGATATATAGACCAGGCACGGACTTAATGCAGCCATTACTCTAGCCAACACCGATCTACAGACAAACGCCTGTAGACTTTTAACTCCGCTATAGACCGGACTTCAAACTATAGACCACATTCCCAGGACTCTTTCTGCAATCGTGGGGCCATCGAGAGCCGGATAAGAAAATCGCGCAGTGTGTGCAGAACGGAGCACTTCCTCTCCGCGAATAACGAACTGCGCTTCAAAAGTGAACCGCGCGTCAAACTCGTCGGCCGGAAAGATTCGACTTCAATCTGCTTCGTATGGGAGCAACGGTCGACAGGCTGAGACAGACGTCCACAGTCCGCTCCGTGTGTGAGCAGAAGAACCCCTCCCCCCCCTCTCTCTCTCTATTGATCCGACGCATCGCTTCACTTGGCACTTCCTTCCGTTCGATCTTCGTTTCCCTTCGTCACGTGTTGAAAACCAACGCTCCCTGGACGGGACGTCCCACTGGCAACTGCCTCCTGTCTTTGCCGCGGTGTGTGCCCGGCGAGGTCAGGCGCAGGGGTTGTGTCGCTTCACAGGGAGGACAGCGGGCGCATCGGTGACGCGCGGCCCGCTTTGTTCGAACCTTTTGTTTTGCTTCCAAACGGCGCGCCCAGTTCGCCGAGGAACTCGCTTCCGCGCTCGCTCGGTCTGAGAGAGAACACGCGGAGCGCTGGAGCGGAACGTTCGAGAGATGCTGCTTGCGAGCATATATACACGACGGGGCGACGGCACGCGGAATATTTCCTCGTGTGTGATAAAAGCGCACGCCGGCTACTCCTCCGGACTAGTTTGTGCGCACACATCGCTTGTAAATCGTGTCACTGGACTTCGGGACCGCCGGGTGTACGGCAGGCAGTGGTCTTGCATCGACGACTTCGCCTAACCAAAAGCGTTAGAGAGACTATAGCTGCAGCGTTGGAACCTTTCTTGACTTATAAGCGGAATCTGTGTTATTCGCATATAACTTGCTCTAGACTTCCGCGTGGTTTTCATGGCATATCACTGCGTACGTGCTTCATGGAACAGAGTGCCTTGACTTTTGTTAATCCCACTCGTAATCATGCCAACACGACAATGGAGAAAAGAGAAAGAGATAGAATAAGAATAAAATAAAGGCCGTGAGGTTAACTAGGGCTGAGCCCGGTAGGTTACCCTGCACTGGAGAAGGTGGTAAGGGGAACAAAAATTAGAGAGAAAGAGAGAAAAGTCACTGTTGCTGTCGGCGTAACAGTTCCGAGTTTGATATCACACACGCTGAATCAGTCTGGTATCCTTAAGAAAACGCAGCAGCGCTTTTGTTGCCTTTCGGAACTGTGATGGGCAGTCCCATGTTCCTAATATCTTCTAGACAGAGAAAGCAGTTCCGTCAAAGTGATTGAGAGCAGTACGGAGGTCAAGAGAGAGATAAATAGATGAAAAGGAACCGCAGGGAGGTTAACCTGGCGCAAGTGACCGGTTTGCTACCCTGCCATCGACCGGACCAAACGTCACAGAAAAAGGCTGTGCAAGCGCTACTGCGCTTTCTGCGTTCAACTGGTCTCTCAGAACGGCTCTGACTGGAACGTCTTGCGTGTGTGTGCATGTTTTTTACGGAGGTCAAGCCTTTCGTTTGGGTAAGTAGGGCAGTAACACAAGAGGTGCTCAATAGTTTCATCGAGAGAGCAGTCGTTGCACTCGGCGCTGTCGGCCATCTCTATCTTAAATGAGTATGCGTTGGTGAATGCAACACCGAGACGCAGACGGCACAACACTGTATCTTCCTCCCGGGAAAAAGCAGGTAGCAGCCGCAGTCGTAGAGATCCATGGGTCTAGAGAATACAATCGATGGTATGTGAACTCTGATGTTTGCTATTTCTGCAGTGTCATGCTCTGTGCCAGCTTAAGTGTCGAGCCGCATTAATCCTTGATAAAGGTATAGGAAACCATAGGAGGAATGACTTAATTCTTACATAACTCAATAATCAAATTGTAAATAATGAAAGTAATAGTGGCCGAAAGAAACATTCGTTTTCGCATTTCGTGCGCGTTGATCTTACCCTTGAGTTCGGCGAAGATGTGGGTTTGACGGCGGCATCTATGATGACAGCAACAAGGACACACAGTAGCCGCAGGAAGTAACCATGCCATACAGGTTAATATTGGCTAATGTCGGTTAAATGTGATGGTTATTGTTGGTTATTGTTGCCATGCGTTCGTTAAATTAATGAAATTACAAATAATGCTCAAAGACTACCTGACAACTTCTCAGCAGGAAGTTTATGCTTTAATTGTTTTGTTTTTCTTACATGTATTCAACGCAAGTGAACGCGGTCAACAACATTCGGCGGCAACTGCTCTATACGCGTTAACCTCAATTACCTCCCTGTGTACCCCCTCGGAAAGCAAGGTGATCGAACTCGCGACTTCGTGTTCAGCAGCGCGTAACGCCTTATTCACGACTTCGCGACACCACAACCATTTCCTCTATTATCATTTCGTTCGAAACTCGAAGAAAACTTTCGCGAGTTCCTACGTCCGTCAGGAAATGCGCGAAAAGAACTTCCTTCAAGGCACCGCGAAAAACGGTACTTCGAAACGATCGTTCAGTTTATAGCGGTTTTTTTCTCAACACGACAACCTCCGAAATTATAGCTCCGTTCAACGTACTCGTAAGTAGATCAATTTTTCACTTCGCTGTCCGCGCAATTTCCCACAAGAAGCACGTGCATGCATATACGACGTGGAAGGACTCATCACTGGAAAGGCCAGGCGACCAAGCCGACTTATACGAAGTGCGATCTCTTTTGTTCTTTCCTCCTTTCCCTCTCTAAACGGTCCGCAAAACACTCTCTACGTTGCGAAATTTGGCCGCATGCGTTTCGTGCTCGGTCGTGCATCTCGATGCCACAGTTCCTAAGCGCCCGAGACGCTGCGGTTATTATTACGGCATGCGGCTAGTACCCCCCCCCCCCCCACACTCTTCGGCTCCCCCCTAGAAAGGCGAAAGGCGCGTGAGAAAGATCTTTTTTGCTCTTGCTTCGTTTTTCTTTCGCTTTCTTTCTTTTTTTTTTTTCGGGCAGAATGTTTCATTACGGCCGGGTCCGGTCAACTATGTCCGGGCGGGCATCTGGGGCAGCTGCCTAGCCTTGGCCGACCCTCGTATCACGCACGTCCATCAAGCTTCAACGCGCAGAACTTGGCTTCAGCGTGGTACATCCAACACGCTGAGAAAGAAAGAACCGAAAAGCAGACACGGGGGAGGTGCGCGCAGGCGCTAAAGAGTAAGAAAAACGGGCGCTCGTTTGACACGAGCAACAAGAATGCGCGTGCCGTAATACGATGCCGAAGCAGAGAGAGAGAGAGAGAGAGAGAAAGAGAGGGAGAGAGATAGAGATAATGTTTTAAAGGATAAGTCAAGGAGAGTCAAACGTCAATGGCGCGCTGCAGTGCAGTTGATATGCGCTCACCGGCGTCACTGAGAAGGAACTGCACGCTAAAGCGGCCCAATCTGTCGACGTGAAACTAGGCCACTTCTTTTAAAGCGTGTATACATGCCGTGTAAGTTGTCAGGCGCTGGGCCCCACAGAAGCATCAACCATCCGCAGGCACCGTCCCTTGTTGTGCAGTCGAGGGGGCTGCTACAGGCGACGAGAATGAGGTATTCGAACTTGACAGATTTGATTCGAAGGCTCCATCAATTATATTCTGTAAATTCCCGAAGTGATGAATACCTCTCGGATAAAAACTCGTGAGCTATCCAATATAGAATATTTTCTTACGAACGACTTTAGCCATAATGACGGAAAAAAAGCAAGTTCATCCTATACAAACCGTGCCTTCGAATATAAAATACGCCAAGACACATGTGATCCCCAATTGAGAAATTGGCGGTCCTTTAATAATCTCGTACGTGCCCGTATACATCCTATATATCACTACAGTTATCGTTGCTATATTTCTATCAATATATAGATTTCACGTATTTGTCCAGTGATTTAGTTTAGGCTTGTATACGGCCTTCAGCGGCGTAGCCAGAATTTTTTTTTCTCAGGGCAGGAGGGGGGAGGTCATCCAGCCATTATGTATGTTCTTGCCTGCAGTTGCATGTGCGCATCTATATATGCACATGCGAAATTAAAGATCTTCGGGGGGGGGGGGGGGGGTCGGTGCCCCTGTCTAAGCCAGTGACGGCCATGTTACGTCTTTCGATAGTACTTCAATGATCATAGATAAATGTGCTCATGATTAGCGATGTAGCTACTGTCGTTTTTTTACACCCGTGCTCGTTGTATGAACACTTTGCTGTCCCTCGGATCTATAGTACTGTGACTGTAAAAAGATATCAATAAATAACTCATCGACACGCATAGCCCCGCATGACACTCTTCGGTCACACCTGGCATTAGCGCTAAAAAGAAAACATTCAGGAGCCAGGCCCTATCGGGAAAATACGGGCAAGCGAAGCTTGCCGTATGCGTGCCTGGCGTACTACTTTTCTTTCTTTCTTTCTTTCTTTCTTTCTTTCTTTCTTTCTTTCTTTCTTTCTTTCTTTCTTTCTTTCTTTCTTTTTCATCCCCGTGCTTAGCAGCGCTACACTTCAGTTATTACAGGCAACAACGACGGTAATGCTTTCGTATCCGGGCAACAATGAAATGTGGCAATGTGAAACGACAAGTCACTTCGATAAAAGATCAGATTTCCATATCAGAAACGGCTGATCGCCGCCAAGACCACGATCGAGGGAGCATCGACTATTGGAAAACGGCGCGTACAAACACGCTCGTGACCGGCGTACCTTCGAGGGCTGCACTTCCTTACGCTCGCCGGCGCCGGGCTTTTCGCGTACGGTACCGAAATCTGTCAATTATAAGAAATTTTGCTTTCAAGCACGGCGTCATAATCATCATCATCAACAACAACAACAACAACAACAGCGACAACAACCGTGTCTTACCCAACTCAGTATTATTTCACCGCAGTCTTGTGAAGGCAAATTGAAACAAACATCTGAACAACAACACGTATACCAGTGTGCGAACGCGCATTACCTCTAGACACTGGTTCTAGCAAAAAAAGGAAAGTTGCAGGACTCAATTTTCTCTACTATGGTGGTCTGGGCCGACGAGCCCGTACGAGCGTGCAGGCAAATCGCCTTTTCACGGGCGGCGACAAGGAAGGCATACACGGGCATTCTTTGTTCGCCGGAATCTCATGAAACATTAGAGGGTCGTTACGTTGCCACGAACAAAAAAGCGACTAACGAATCACGTTATAAGAGACGGCCCGTATTAGCACGACGTTTTGGGACTTGTTTAGCTGTCATTGGGGTGCCAGGTCTTCCTCACTTTTCGTTCTAAAAAGACATACATAAAAGTATTCCCTCGCTTAAGGAGTCGAAGGTTAGCTGTCGATTATACCATAGTGAACTTGCGATGTTCGGCAATCCCGTTTGATATTGCGAACGAGCAACAAGTACATAATGATGATGATAATGATGATCATGACGATCGTGGTGTTGGTTCTGGTGCTGGGTGGTGATCGCTATTGGCGGCGCCTCTCTTAAACGGGGTGATCACCGGAAGTCCCTTAGCTTGCTCGTTACCATCATGTTACAGTTATCGTGTACAGTTACAGTTACAGTTATCGTGTAGCAAAAATAAAGAATGAAAATAGGTGTACGCGGTTTTCTCAAATAGTCAAAGTTTTCAGCAAGTGCCCCCCCCCCCCCTCCCCCTGAAAAAAATTCCTGGCTACGGGCCTGGTTTCGCATGTCACCTTAGATTGCAGTATAAAACGGCATTAGCCATTCCCTCATGATCTTCAAATCAGCGTCTTTCTCTTCAGGCTATCATCTCAAATTCGAAACACCGCCATGGCCGAGGACGCGGGTTCGATTGCCAGCCATGGCTTTCGCGTTCGATTGGGACGAAACGCAAAAAAAAAAAAAAAATGACTCCCATGTACTTAGACTTATGGGCTAACGCGAGCTCTCCGCGAAGTCACAGGTTCGGCCCCGTCGCATTTTCGGTCGCATTTTCGATAAAGGCGATAATGCTAGAGACCCGTGTGCTTAGATGTGTGCGCACGTTAAAGAAACCCAAGTGGTCGAAATTTCCTGAGCCCTTCACGACGGCGAGCCTCATAATCGTATCGTGGTTCTGGGTCGTAAAGCCCCAGAATTTATTAAGGCGAAAGCCTTAGATGCCTCATCAAACGCGAAAATTGACCGGCGTCCCGCGTCGGCGGCGTCGGCTTCCCGCGGCATCGGCGCCAACACGAGCGATGCAAGAAATCATCACGCGATTACGTCACCATATGACGCCATCATGGCGGCACACATCGCCAAATTTTGTCACATGGTGACGTCACCGCATGAGATCGTCGCTTGGTCAACGATGGGCCGATCACGGAGGCAGCGCAAAAGCAGGTGAGGTGCCCCCGATCCTGGAGGCATTGGAAACCACGTTAGGTGCGGAAAGCTTTCAGTGGATAGCGGATGGCTTTCAGTCGATGGCTTTCGCCTTCGAGTCGTCTTAGGTGAATGCATAAGGGACTCCGTGAATTTTATTATTATTGAATTCCCTGCGAGTCATGTAAGCCTATCATCGGCTTCAGCGACAGCGCGAGCTCTGAAGAAATTCGTATCTGAGAGCACCTGTCATGGAACCCGAGACCAGGAGGAAAGAAGTCGCGATGACAGATTCAACTGCAGGTTTGCGAACAACAGCACGTTCGACTTTAAGCGACTCCTTTAGCAGGGGTTCCTCGGACGGAAGCAGCGGTCGCCGTCCAAGGATAGAATGCAGGTCAGGCAAAAGGTCGGTACACGCCGGTAGGCAGTGCTGTGGGAATCGCGACTTATTCACAACGAGGAAGCACCTTGCCCGCCCGTATGATAAAAAAGACCGAGGCGTTCCGCTTTCAGCCGGCCAAAACAAAAACCTGCACCGTGCGTATACAATGAACGTAAACGATGGAGTAGGAAGATCGTTTCGTTCGGAAACCGCCTAGGCGGCGGCCGAGGTCAAGCCGTCAGACCATAATAATATAAAGAAATACAGCAGAAGCCATAGATCGATTTTTGTAGCAGTCGATGCGTATAACATTGTCGTTGATGTGCTGATTATTAAAAGTACTTATTTGCACCTGCATTCGATTGAACGGCGACTGGGCGTCGAAGTTTGTGGAAAACTCGTTGGCTTGCCCGGGGGAAAAGGTCACACGGTGTCATTATGCATTTGCCTATGACGACTCGAAGGTGAAAGTCATCTTCTTCTTCTTCTGAGTCGATTGTATTGATATCCATGAAATAGGCAGCACTGCAAGAGAGAGAGAGAGAAAGGTGGAGGAAAGGCAGGGAGGTTAACCAGGGATATACTCCGGTGGGCTACCCTGTAATGGGGAAGGGGAAAGGGGGTGCGAAAGAATGAAAGAGGAGGAGAGAGTCTGCAACGACACCACAAAATCACTGTCTAATAACATTGTGTGAGACCAGTCATAACTTTTTGATTAGTCCGGTTTGCCGACGAAACCGCTGCAGCGCCCTTATAGCCGCTCGCGCTGAAGACAGGGTAGGCCTGCCCTAGGATTTGTCCTCTGTGAGAGGCCGGTTGTCTATACTCGCGGACAACTTTCCTTGGCAATGAAGGAAAGGTTACGGGGGCGGAGCTACTGCACATGTTACTGCTCCGCCAAGTAGTCCAGTTCGGCGCGCGCTTCGAATTTAGTTTCGGTTTGTGAACATTCCGTATCTCCTGCAACGGCCATTTGATTATTCAAGCGGCCGTCACAGGCTTATACAGCCATTTGTTAGTTAAATTCGTCGCAAGCTCTCTCGGCGAGCCGTCGGAAAAGCTGGAGGGTGACGAGAACTCACCTGTAGACGAAGACGCCATTTTGACTGTGAGGTGCACGTAAAAGGTGCGACGTTTTCACAGGTCCAAAAACGCGAAATGACACCGCATCAAGCAAAACAAATATAAATGTCTCCTTGGTGCGCGCTGACCCTCTTTTGAAACAGCGTCCCGTAGAAAATAAAGTAACGTTGTTGTTTTTTTATTCTCACGCAGAAAATACGGACGCAATTGTGGGACTATAATCTTCAGCGGTAGCACACGCGTAGTTCGGCTCTCTAGCCTTCCCTTCATTGCCAAGAAAAGTTGTCCGCGAGTATAGCTGGCCCAATGCGGCTGAGAGCGCTGCTCTTTGGGTGTCGAAACGGGTGCGTTGGCAGAGAAGGTGCACGATGGCTTCGCTGCAACCGCAGAGTTCACACAATGGCCTATCAGCTGCAAAGTTCACAATTTCATCCATGGCCTTCCAACTAGCCCCTACATAAGCTCTTCTAAACGTATCAATCCCCCCCCCCCCCCTGCCCCCGGCCAACCCTGAAAGCTTTCTGCACCCGGTGTGGCTTTGCAACGTGTTTATTCACTTTTTTGCCCTCGACGGCACGTAGTGAGTATTTGGGAAAGAGATGGAGTTGAAAATAAAATGGCAACAGTGGAATTTCGGAGTCTTTTTATTTAGTCTGCTATGTGGGAGCTGGCGCTTTAGTAACTAAAGAAATTGTGTATAGTTTTGACAATATGGCCACTCATTTCGACCATGCACTTCTTGCTGGGCATACCATATTACAAAAACAGAGAGAGAGAAGTGAAGGAAATGTGCATCATAAGTGTATCAATTTTTATTCTAACGGTTTATGGCAGGCAGCCGGCGAAATCAGGAATGGTGGCCGCAGAAGTAGCCGACGACCGCATGCATAGACGCGCTCGCGGTCTGCAACGACGAACGTTAACGTCGTCAGCAGGCAACCGGCCCGCGCTCATTCGGAATAGGACGGTGTAATTGGACGAGCAAACCGCGCAATGCGTCCAAGCAAGCACCCCGTGCGCTTTCGCGGCGGCGGCGAATGATGTCAGAACAAAGAAGCAAAAACACAAGAAAGATGCAACCGGGGTGGCGGGAAGAGTCGGCTGGAGGGGTTGGTCATGCCGGCTTTCGAAGCGGAAGTCGTGGAAAGCCCGTGGCAGGTACGTATTGCTTCGGCACGATCGTAGATGCGTGGTCCCTAACAGCCGGTGGTTCCATCAGTCGAGAGAGAAAAAAAAAATTGAAAAGGCAAACAATATGAAGAGAGAGGCGAGAGCGTCGCACTCTTTAAGAAGACAGCGTGTAATCAGATACACAAATGAGCGTGCAGAGGATGGGAAAAAAACGAACGCCTGCAGACTTTGAAAGAGCGTGTATCCAGAGGAAAGGCGGCCGATGGGGTGGTTGATGCCTCGAACCTCATGCACCGCATTCGATATAAACACTGCCTTTCGATTTCTGCAACTGTGTAACTGGGTAATTGTCCCAAAGATTTTTGAGGTCGACTGCATTGCGCAAGTTAGGCGCGGTATATTATTTTTTTGTTGTTGTTGATGTTGCTAACAGAGGACGCACAGTCCTATACCCTTAAAGAAAAAGGTAGGCATTGTGTTGACATGTGGCATAGCCTGCGTCGTATAGTCCATTCAGCTTGTGAATAACTGGAGCATGAACGCTTCTTTGTGTGTGCGTGTGTCTATACAAATCGTGGAATTCTCTCCTCTTCCCCTCATCTATTTCAGTACGCTTTCCCCTACGCAAGATAGTAAATCTATATAAACTTGTCTTCTTCCCCAAACGACTACATAGAACTCCACCTCAAATATATATATATATATATATATATATATATATATATATATATATATATATATATATATATATATATATATATATATATATATATATATATATATATATATATATATATATATATTGTACGAAAGTATGGGAATTGTCCGAGGGGCTCGTTTTCTGTATTACACACGACCAATGAAACCGACAGACACTTTATATATACTATATATGGTGGCGTAGATCCTCCGCGAGAACAGTAACAACAGATGAGTTTATACTTGCGACGTTTCGACCAGAGTCTGGTCTTCATCACGAATAAGAATACATTTTTCCTCTGCTCACATTTATGCAACCTTGAGGGCAAGAGGAAAAAAGAGAGAGAAGAAAAAAAGAGGAAGTAAGGAAAAAAGAGGCAGAGTAGTTCCCAAGAGTCATTGCACTATGCAGGTGGCGTTATCAATGCTTATGTCTTGAAACCATTGCGTGCGGTGCGCGTACGGGTATAGCGGCACCTTTAATTTAAGAGACGTGTTCAAGTTGACGGCGACGGGAACGGCTGGTGTACGGCGGAAGCGCCCTTCCAACGACATACTCGCTCACCAAGTGCTCGTTTTGACCACCCCCCGCCCCTTCCTTTTCACCCACTATCACCATTCAGGTGCCCGCGGCTTCAACTGAACGATAGTGGCGCGACAATCAGTTGAAGCTTTTCCAGTGATGCTACCGAGTACTTCTGATTTGGAGCAATTTTTGGAGCAGCAAAATTTCCGTTTTGGAGCACTTTGGAGCAGCAAAACTTTTCATCTTGGAGCACTTTGGAGCAGATAATTTTGCATCTGGGAGCACTCTGGAGCAGCAAGTTTTACATCCTGGAGTGCACTACAGAAGCTCATTGCATTAACATTCAAGCACCTGAATATTATTATGGGGCTCTTATGAAGGCTAGAAATATTTAGATTCATTGCAAATCTCATGGAAAAAATCGTCTCAGGAGAACTCCATACTTCACTCGCTAATGAAAAAATAAGGGCTCATGCAGTTGAGTATTCTGCATTAACCTCTTTGGCGATTATTTTCGACACTAGCAAATAAACAGAATAACAGATCAATAAAATTGCAATTTATGAAATAACACTCTAAATACATCTATGGGGTTATCAGCAGACGTGGTAGACAAACACCGTGATGTACAGCAGTGCCTCAATGCTAAAGAGCCACACTGTCCCTAATGCATTCCCCTAAGAAAACTCTAAAGCGAAAGCAAGGTTATTTTTCTTCTCGATCGACGCGTAGATCCTCCCCACTCCCTCTCTGCAAGCTTTCTGCACCTCACCTGGTTTCGCGCTACCTCCATGATCGGCGCACCGATCACGGAAGCAGTGTAAAGCGATGATGTCATGTGATGACATCATCACGTGACATCACGATATATGACGCCATGATGACGTCACAAGTTTCGACCATCTATGACGTGATGATGACGACGTCACATGATGATTATTTTGTGCATAAATCGAACGCCGCCGACGGTCAATTTTCGTGTTTAATAAAGCATCTAAGGCTTTCGCATTATAATTGCGTATTGAACGCTAACAGCCTGGCCGTTAACAACCTGGCCTTACATACCAAACTGTCCTCCACCATGTCACCTCTGTGCCATGCGTGAAACAGCTTCGCTTATCATCAACTTCACAGCTCCTCAATTTAAAAAAAAATTATTGTGATAGCAATTATACGGACACTCTCGGTGGATTTTTGCCGTCGCCGCTGCCGTAATTTTCCGTATAAAGTCCAAATTAATAACATCACCACGCGCATTCTAGCCGCTGGGAAAAGCTCGCGAGCGCTGGCGACGAACGCGGCTGAAGCGGAGATTAAGCTAGCCGGCAGTCTCTCTCCGCCGCACGGAGAGCGCATGAGATAACATCTTCCCGCGTGCGGGCCTGCCGTCGATTGCTCATCAAACAGAGAGGAAACGCCCCGCCCGTCTTTCGTAAGGAGCATGAAGGGACGCCAGGGGAGCGGAGGGGGGGGGGGGGGTAGGGGAACCGTATCGTTCGAAGGGCGCAGTTAGAGTTACTGTATATGCTACCTTTAGGTAGCAGAGTTGCGCATCTGTCTTCCAACGCCGCTAGCAACCATGCATTGCGGAGAAGCTGACGCTCGGGCCAATTTTTGTATTTCTCGACGCCGCCGCGGCAGCGAACTGAATTAACCCTTGTCATCGACAGATAATGTTTATCGCCGGTCATTGACACGCCTGACATGTGAATCGGCGACACGGTAGGCATGTCGCCTGCAAAAACGCAGTGCGACTTCACCGCATAGCTGTGGTTGCTAGTCGGACCTATACGCAACTCTGCTACCTAAAGGTAGCATATACAGTAACTCTAGGCGCAGTCGCCTGCGCGCGCTATCTCGAGGCATCAGGAGAGTGCTCGCAAACTTGCTGTGCTCTCAACGCTTACTTCGCGTTTAGAGAACTCGGAGCACGAAAACGCTTCGGTTCCTGGAGCGGCCATATTCCCTTAAACCAGCGTTTTGTTGAGTTACGCGAGATCGGATCCAAAAGAGTTAGCTGCTAGCCTTACTTCGTTTAACAATACAATTTGTTGGTATCGCATTCATTGTTTCGCCCTTAAGCGAAACTAAGTTTTTTTAACCGTCAGCTATTGACCCTCGAAAGCGAGGGGCGGACGTGTAACATGGCGTAGCCGCTTCACTGTGGGCCGTGAGCAACGGGCCCGCTACTGACAGCTGCGCATTTGCGGCTGCTCCGACCAGGAGATATGCTCTTATTAATGAGATGACATTTTAAAAAAGCAAACAAAATTTCGAATTGGAACCCTAGCTCGTGAGCTCGAAATGGCAGGGCCTTTTAGGGAGTATTTACCGCAGAGTGATTACAAACTCGGATGCGCTGGTGGAAGGAATTACGGAAAAGCCCTTCTGGATGAAGATCCATGGATAAAGTATATCTGAGGAAAAGTGTCAACGCGTTCCCACCGTTCGCGTGCTCTTCCATAAACGCGAAGCAAGGAAAATTCCATATTGTTCCATTTCTACTGCTAGCGATCCCAGATTTCATTCCGCGATGTCCAGAAACAGAAGTGACAGACATTTTAGCGGCACGCATGTAGTTATTACTGAACACTGCTTTCCTTACGTGCCGTGCGACGCTTGAAACGAGCTATCAGCAGCGTTTATGGAACAGACGACGTCCGCCGATGAATCGCCGTCGCACTTTCTCGCTACCGATAGGCTTAGACGGCACGAGCCTCTGCGGAGAGCGCGTTTTGCTGTCGAGCCGACTTGCTGAACAGAAGCTGCGTCGGCACCGTGCATGGCATCATGGCTTACTCGGGACGCACGCGCGAGCGCTATTTATTCAACGGAATAACTCTTGGTCCATGGTTGCGACTTTGGCAGCCCCAAGATCAAGCTGCACATGTTTGGACGCGCCGGCGGTGCGATTGCCGGTGATAGATGCCCCGAAATCCGAGACTTTGGCGAAGTTTGGCGCAATTTTCGTCGATATTATCAGGTTGGCGCAGTAAAAACAATTTGGCGCACTTTGGCGCAGTTGGCGCAGGAGTGGAATCACTGCTTTTCGCTTATCCTTCCCTCCCATCGCGTATTTCCTTAACTGAACGGCGCCCCACCACTCCAACGGTGCTGTGCGGGCTACAAAAAGGTTTTTCAAGCAGTTGAGACATTAAAAACTCATCGCTGCGTGGACGTTTCGCTTCGAGGCGGACACCGCGCATTGCCGCAAAGAGGGCAGAATGAAAGAAGGAAACGGGTGTTCAATGGAAATACTAGTTTGTTCCGAGATTCCGTGGTCGAGTGCTCTTGGTCGTGAACGCGGTGTCTGTGTGGTAAATTTGACCCGTTCAACACACACCGCGTGCACGACCAGGAGCCCCCGACCGCGGAATCACGGAACGAATTAGCATTTCCATTGAAAGCCCTTTCCCTTCACTCTTTCTCCCTACTTTGCGGCAATGCGCGGTATCCGTTTCGAAGCGAGACGTCCACGCAGTGATGAGCTTTTAATGCCTCAACTCCTTGAAAAACATTTTTGTTGTCCGCGCAGCCCAGGCCCGCTGGAGTGGTGGGGCGCCGTCCACTTGAGGAAACATACGCGACGGGAGGGAAAGATAAGCGAAAAGCTTCTACCGATTGCCGCGCCACAACCGTCCAGTTGAAGCCTTCAACACCTGAATGGTGATTGTGGGTAAAATAAACGGGGTGGGTGGGGGGGGGGGGGGGGGGGGCGAAACAGGCACTTGGTGAGCGAGTATGTCGTTGGAAGGGCGCTTCCTCTGTACACCAGCCCTTCCCGTCGCCATCAATTTGTGCGCACTACCGGGATCCGGCCTTCGTCAGAATATATGCCCACGTATATAAAGTTATATATAATGTGACAGACCACGCCCTTTTGGCGTGATCTGTTGACATCGGAGGTGACGTTGACATACAAATGGGCAATCAATGTACTCGTCTTGATTATACCGAATCGTACCTGTCAGCACTTGCGGTAGCGGGAGCCTTGAGTCCAATTTCGGTTTGACCGGGCACCTGACGCGTACGTGACTGACCGGAAATATAAAATAACGATTGCCGCGTGCGCGTTTGCCGTGCCGTGCGCCCTGCATAGCCTCGCGTAGTTGCCATCCTACTGTTCATGCCTCCTATGCCGAAAAGTTAGGTACGCTGACCACCTTCTAATCATGGCAGCCGACCGCTGGGTGGGGTAATCGCATTGCGTAGACGTCAGAAAGATGCGTAACATTGGAAGATATGGAAGAATATGCTCGCGGCGGTTTGCTGCAATACATTGTCCATGCGCTGGACATGTTGAGTGATGAGTTCTTCGTTTATAATATGGCCTGACTTTCTCATTAGTCGCGTGATTTCTAGTTGACGTGAACAGATTACGCGTACGGCTTTGCTTGTTTGTTCAAGACTGGACGATGTGCTTCACAGCACGCACTGCGCCTTCTGCGGTGGTGTCGGCTACATGGAACATTTAATTAGGCTATGCATGCCCGCACTCTCACACAGAAAGAGAAATCGATACTGATATTTTAGGGGTAAAAATCTTTCTGGTCGTCGAAAAGTACCCTTGGCATGTCCGGGATGCAGCGTCTTTTCGCACTACAGGGACGTCCAAAATTCTACCAGGAACGCACGCGCGACGAAACTTTTTGAAAGTTATTTTGCGTCAAAGCCGGAAGCAGAAGCCACTGCTGGGCATAAAAGAGCAAAAAACCGTCACGCGAAGCTTACGCAAATGTGTCGAGCATGTCACCAGTGCTCACCATGAGTCTCTGCAGGCGACGCGACGTAGCCAAGTTATTTTCTGTTCTCCTTCCTATCGCCTGCCGATACTGCCGGTCGTGTCAGGCGAGGCTTATATTGCGCTTGTTCCCATCGACCCGAACTCGTTAAGTCAGTCAATCCAGACTTTGTCGTGATCATATTGTCAAGTTGTCGTTTTTGTGTGCGAAATTCATCTGTCCACACTTATATATAGACTTCACAAAATATTTCCCGAAAAACACAGCAACAAATGTCCGTGGTGCGACTCGACCCCGACACACGAACACATAACCTACCAGTGCACACAGCGTCCGGCGGACGCTCTCTCACCACTAATTAAGGACAGACTACTCAATTGGTCGCGTGAGGTGCGACTCTCCGAACTGGACTTGGGAAGCAAATTGGAGACCCTTGACCAGGCCCAGCGAGACGCAAGAGCCGGCCCTTGAAGAGGGGTTCCAGCCACAGTAACCAAGCAGCCTTGTCTTATTAAAGCATTTTCTCTCTCTCTCTCTCTCTCTCTCTGTTGCAAAATTGTGTTGGCCTATTGAAGATATCATTCTAGGCTTCTTGAACCAACATCCTGTGACAGAGTATGGCAACGTCCGTTTTATGACGAAGAATACGGGCCAATTCCTAAGCCGGTGTAGTCACTTTCCTTCAACCACCGCATTTGCTCACATACTACAAGCGCTCATTAGCACTAGCTAATACTAGTTAGTGCTGCCTGAATGTAGGCTAATGTCGGCGAGTATTCACTAATGAATGGCTAAATGGTGGCTAATATTGGCAAAAGATGGCTAAATAATTGGTGGTGCTGGCTAGTAATGGTAACTGATGGCTAGTGAAGGTGCCGTGTTGCCTAAACGATGATAAATGTTGGTTAGCGTTGACCAATGTTAGCTATTATTGGATATAGCCATTCTGTTCAGGCGATCTTAACTCGCTGATTTTGTTGTATACCGATATTTTTGTTATGTGCGGAAACTTATCTTTGTTTTTCCTATTTGTCGCACTGCCTTCCACCCCCTTCCCAATACAATGCACTTCACCGCCTGCGGCTTGGTACAGCATTTACGCAACACTTCCTATACAGGACAAAGCATCCGTCTAGTCCTGAATGCTCTTCCGGCCATCCAGACGAAGATGTAGTACATAATCTACTCCTCGAGCGAGAAAAATATGATTCAGCACGAAAGGTATTACGAGCAAGTTTGTTGCTGTTACATAGAAGACCACTCACTCTAAAGAAAATACATGGTCCATGGCCAGCAGCGGGCTTTCAGAAAAGAGCGTTTGTCGCCTTCAAGACGTTTCTCGAAGTATCAAACCTTTTATGCAAATATTAACGCACACGAAGCTGTTGACTTCCTCTTCATGCCAAGAGCAAATGTATAAAGTTTTGATCGTGTACTTGATGTTATGAGTAATTATTTTTGTCTTAATGTGTTTCAGGCACGTAGGCAAGGGGGGGGGGCGGGGGGCCCGGGCCCCCCCCCCCGAAATTCGTCCGGCGTTCTATATTCCCGGGCAACGTTTGCTTTATTTTTGCCATGGAAAGACTTTCTTTCGAACAATTAGGCATTGGCCCCCCCCCCCCCCCGAAAAAAAATCCTGGCTACGTGCCTGATGTGTTTTGCTGTGAATGTTAAGCCGGACAGAATATCTGAGTATGGACGTGTAGATGTGAACTTATTTTACCTATCTGAACTTACGCTCGACTACTTGAGACTCACGTGGTGTTCGATTGTACTGCATTGCACAACTTGTGTTCGACTGTATAACATTTCGTGCCCTTATTATAATTATTTTTTATTGCATATTTCGTCTGCCAAGCGAGCAGGAGTAGCCAGTGCCACCATATTGGCACCAACCTCTCCTATTCATCAGTTTCATAAAAAAGAAACGAATAATGAATAACAAAAACAAAAGTGGCTTTGAGCAACCCAGATAAGTAGTGATGCTAGATTATAGTTCTAAACAAATTTACGAAGATAAAAAAAAGAAAGCGAGAACCACAGCGTTCGTGTCCTAGATCACCCGCAGCCAAACCCGACACTCCTGCAATCATCGTCAAAACGTCGCCACCATTAAGTCCAGCTTCGTCGCTGACCCGCAAAGAAGCGGGCGTATACAGTTTCACACCTTCGGCGTTACCTTATCATCTTCGTAAGAATGTTGTAAGTTCTTTAGAAACTGTATATATGGAACGGAAATCGACTTTGGAACTTCGATTAATTAGTGTTCTTTCGAGACGCCAGGTCCAAAACAATTATCTACGCCGCACGTATGCAATTACTACCGCTCTAGACGAAAATGAGTCTTCTATTCATTTCCTCAGTCGCAGTATCACGGAGAGTATAATGGACTCTTTAAAAAAAGCGGTCTCCACCCGAATCGTCACCTACATCGACGGGCTTCTGTTGCGAGCACGCCAAAGTTATCCTACCACAGAGCTACGCCGGTGCTTGTCCACGCCAAAGTTCGCCCGTGGAATTGAATGAGTAACAGGGGGAGATGCCGTCAAACGCAGCAGCTTATTCTTTTCCGAGAAAAAACCGTCAACGAAGAAGCGACGAGCGCAGATGACCCTACCTTTCAGACGCTATACCCCCCCCCCTCCCCCCCACTCTTCTTCTTGAAAGAAGTCCCGTTGAACCAGTTTCCATCACCCGGCTCGGAGATGTAAGTAACAAAAGACCCGAGAAAGCCTGCGCCTCTTCCCTCAGCTACCGACACCTTCGCTCTCTTCTTCCTCGGAGTGAAAGGGAAAGGGGTGAGGAAGAGAAGTGGGAAAGGGCAGGTCGGAAAACGAAGATGAAGATGACCACAGCGTCGTCCTTTCCCATCCGCGCTCGGGCCGGCCAGAAGAGTGACCGCTACCCCGGTGTTTGCGCACGGTCAGTCAGTCTGCTCAGCTGGTGGGAGCCGCAGTGCGTGTGCGTGTCCGGCTGACGCCACCTGCGGTTGACGACGGCTCGCTCGAGGACCGTTATATAAGGAACGACTTTGAAAGGAGCGCTCGCACGCTCACGTTTCCTGCTGTCGATTGGAACCAACATCTTCCCGTACGGTGTTACGACGGTGGCGCAGTGATGAGAAGGCGCTTGGATTCCGCGCCTCCCTCGGCGGCGATGGTGACGTCTTCGTGCGGACTCCTCGTGCTGACGGCATCTACGTGGGTGATCTGCAATACTTTCGTTCTCCTATTCGCGCAGCCGGCGGAAGCACAGCCAGGAAGAGTGAGTGATGTTTATCGTGAAGCGGCGTTTCCCGTCGGTAATGCCGCTATCGCTTGGCGATGTCATATTTGACGTCTCAGTGGAGGTTACTGCTTCTTTCTTATGTGCTCATGCCGCTGTTCGTAAGAATCAATGCTGTCCAAGAGTCAACATGAGAGCAAATTTTCATTTAGCTAAATTTATTTTTTTACAGCAACGCGGTAACAAAAGCGCTAGATATTCATCGACATTTGTTTCGAGTAATATCAGCATCTACTGAACCGCATTGGTCCCTTTTTAGTAACCTCCCTGGCATGCATGTACCTGTCCTTTTCTGTGTGGTGCTATAGGTGTCCCTGTGATATTAGTAGTGCTTCTGTTAAATAAACATTTTTACTAACAACCCGCCGTTGTGGCCTTGTGGTTACAGTGCTCGACTGCTGACCCGAAGGCCACGGGATCGAATTTCTGCCGCGGCGGCCGCATTTTCGATGCAGTCGAAAATGCTAGAGGCCTATGGCCTTAGATTTGGGCGCACGTCAAAGATCCTAGGTGATCAAAGATCCCTAGGTGATCGAACTTTCCGGGGCCCTCCCCTACGGCGTCTCTCAATTATATCGTGGTTTTGGGACGTAAGACCCCAACAATGATTATTATTTATAGTAACCCAATGATTCTGATATATCTGGCGCTTCAAATGTGCAAAAGAAATCGTTCATCGGAATTCAAAGAACACTACGTTATCAACTGATGTGCGTGATATCGTCTATTATGACAAGCCTGTTTAAGCGATTCACTGAAGACTGAAGTCTTTCTCAACAAGTTATGACATTACGCCAACGTTTGCGTCTCAATCTGGCCCACTATGAACAGGTGATTCTTTTTATTTTTCGGTTCTGTGCAAACAACACACGCAGAATGAAAATTGTCGTGGCTGTCAACCACATGACAGCAGGGTAGTAAAGTGGACGTGTGTCTGGTTAACCTCCCCGCCTCCCCGTTTTCTCTCTCCTCCTCTCTGAGGCTGCAGATTTTTCTAGGTTCACACATAAAACAAGACATGCGAGAAGTGAATGTAGGTCTCTGTAGGATACTCCCTTGCAGTTACATACATGTTTCAGAATCAACAGCCATATACTCGGTAAAGAAAAAGCCACCCGTACCCACCCGTACGTCAATTTACAGAGTTATAAACACATACGAGCGGCACCTTCATATGTGCATTCGCTATACAATCCACTTCTCTATAAAGAGTAGAGGGCTGGCAGCGAACAGCGGCAAGCGCTTCGCCATCCTCTCACAGGCGAGCGAAGCGTTGTGCTGCGCACTTCTCAATGACCCGCCGCTTAGGTACAGGGATGCTCCGACGGCAACTAACAATGCGGACAGCTTCCCCACAGTAACGTAGCTCGTTCGATATGCGCGGACGTTTTCGCCGCTTTTACTGTGCTTAAGCGGAGCTTGTAGCCTGTCCTGGAAACCCAGGATGGCGTCGCGAGCTCCTTCCCAGGAGTGTGGTCCTTGTAGTCTGTACTGGTAGTTGAGGACGGGAGACGTCACAAGGGCGTAGTAGAGTTTCGGGTCCCTGAAAAGCAGCTTGTAGTAGTTTGGTTTTACACCGATTATCTTTGCGAGGTCCTCGACGTACGCGATCCTGTCAATCATCAAGGAATGCCTAGGCGTGGGTACGAAGAAGGATTTCATCTTCTGTTGCGTGGCGGCCACGTCGGCCTCCATGGCCTCCCTGGAAGGCAACTTCACCTTGCCCGAGAAAACTTGCGCCACGTAGCGGGCCTGCATTTCGAACGCCTGCAGGAGGTTAGCGTTTCCGTCGACAAAACCCAGGAAGGCGACGTTCGGGTTTGCCGGCGGAATCATCATCTTGTAGAGCAGGAGCCGTTCGCCGTCTCTGGGCAGCGCGTCGGTAGGGAATGGCAAACCGGTCGTGAACCCCGTGGCAAAGACCACGACGTCCACTTCTTCCTCGACGTAGTTCATGACGAGCCCTTTTTCGGTGAACCTCTGCGGCGGTCCGCGTATCTTGACGGTGCCGTCCAGGATCTTGCCGTCGATGTACTGGTTGATGACCAGGCCCTGACTCATCACGTCATGACTAGGTTGGACGCCGAGCGCCTTGTGGTCCCATGCGTCGTTCGCCATTCGTACTACGAATCGGTTAAAGAATGAGAGGGGAAGCCAGCTGTACAGCCAGAGTCGAGCCTGGTTTAGCACGTACACGTCGATAGGGACGGACTTGTAGTGGCATGGGAGTATCCAGTTGATCCGCCTTGTGCTCACGAAGACCTGCGTGACAACGATTATCTTGAAGTGTAAGGCGCGACGACGACAAAGGACAGATGGAGAGTCATACTATACACACACGGAGCGCCACTTTCTGCAATGTTTATTCAGAAAGATGAGAGAGATAATAAAACGAGAGAAAGGCAGGGAGTTTAACCAGACTTGTAGCATCCACTGTATATATCAGGGGTCTCAAACTCATATCAGCTTAGAATAACAGAGAGCTGAGCTAGTTGGTAAGTATTCATTCTAAAAGAAATCATAGAATCATATCAGCTAGCGGGCCGCAGTGGCCAAATTCAGTCTCCCGATGGGCCGGGAAGGTAAAGAAGGGGGGAGGATAGGAGAGGTTCGAACAAAATGTTAGGTGAAGTTGCCATTTGGAAGGAGGCCTTTTATGTATCTCATTTATGCATCATTTCTGAAGGGGCGATTGCCGACGTTTGAATTCCAGAAACATATGAATACCGATATCCAGAACGACTGAAATCTGAACGCCGATTCTGAAATTTAGAGGTTTTGTTCCACGGTTATGTTTTAACACATCGTGACTGGATGGGGTGCCTCACAGAGCAGTCGCATCTGTGTAGCTCATGAACATACTTATTGAAGACCCCCATGTTCGGGCCGGGCCGCATGCATGTGGCCCACTGGACGCGAGTTTGAGAGGCCTGGTATAAATACAGCTAGCGCTGTCACAGATATCATCAACACGGTTATATAAAAAATATATAATGACGTTTTACGTCTCTAAACCGGATATGATTGTGAGGCATGTCGTATTGGGCAGCTGTTAAGCTACCAGCCTTGGCAGCTTAGGAGCGGAGATGTGGCGCGACTAAGCTCGAGGTCGCGAGCTTGGATTCCTACAGCTACGGCGGTCACATTTCTATACGGGTGAAATTTGAAACGGCATCT
Organism: Rhipicephalus sanguineus; assembly: GCF_013339695.2. NCBI lineage: Eukaryota > Metazoa > Arthropoda > Arachnida > Ixodida > Ixodidae > Rhipicephalus > Rhipicephalus sanguineus. Next base: position 5,644,174 of record NC_051184.2, read on the forward strand.
GGATACTTTAATTCAGGTTCACATTAAGGAACCACAGGTGATCAATAGTTAATGCGGAGTCCCCGACTACTGTGTGGTTCATAATCGTATTGCGCTTTTGGCATGCAAAAATCCAAAGACTGAACTTTAATTTTAAGGTCATTCAGTGGAACTGCTTGGAATGCTAGAAATACGACGTAAGAAGAAAGGTTTCACAAAATAAGTAACTAAATAAAAAGCGCGAATGCTTCTGCGGCAGCACTTCAGTAAAACAAGCGCCGAAAAAAGCGAATGTGTGAACATAATAATTGTTGGGGTTTTACGCCCCACAACAACGATATGATTATGAGGGACGCCGTAATGGAGGGCTCCGGAAATTTCGACCATCTGGTGATCTTTAGCGTGCACCTAAAGCTAAGTACACGGCACTCTAGCATTTCCGTCTCCATCTAAATGTTGACACGGCGGCCAGGATTCGATGCTGCGACCTTCGGGTCAGCAGACGAGCACCATAACACCGCGGAGGGTAGGGTGTGTGAACAAAGACAGGGTAAAAAAATAAAAAAACCCGCTTCTCTTTTGAAGGGCGTGTGGTTTCGTAACGGACCCAAGCGTTGTCACTGTCGTGCTTACAAACAATATAAGTTGCGCGTGCTCGAACGCGTGACTCTGCCGTTTATGCAAACGTGTTCCCGACACTGCGCAATGCTGAGCACGTGCTGCAAACGCGCATCATGGTGTTCAATCTGCCACCACTGTTCATGCGCAAGAAAAAAAAACAAAAAAGGCAACGGCACAACAAACATGATCTGCTAACGCGACAGAGCAAATAATAATAATAATTGTTGGGGTTTAACGTGCCAAAACCACGATATGATTACGAGAGACGCCGTAGTGGAGGACTCCGGAAATTTCGACCGCCTGGGGTTTTGTAACGTGCGCCTAAAACTAAGTACACGGGCCTCAAGCATTTTCGCCTCCATCGAAAACGCGGCCGCCACGGCCGGGATTCGATCCCGCGACCTTCGGGTCAGCAGTCGAGCACCATAACCGCACCGTGGCGGGGTTGCAGCAGAGCAAAGCGGTTTGTCCCATTCTGATCGCAGTTTTGTGCGGCTTATTGCTTGTTTGCTTGTATTTCCTGACATCAGGCAGTTTCAGACCAGGGCTCGTAGGGTTAGTGGTTGTTTGGTACGACACGCTATTTTCGTCCCTCAACGTGTGCAACCAAGAGGATAGCGAACGACGCACGCGCAGTGGCGACAAACGCTCACGCAAAGCTTTGCGTACCCAATGGTAAAACTGCCTATATATCAACGTTCTCGGTATGCTAGATCTATTTTAATTGAAAATTAAAACAACTTATTCATCTTTATTTCTTGACATACGTTCTAAGAATAAAAACATAAATACTGGGCTGATTAATTATCTGTAAATAATTTTTGACAGCGTGCGTATATTACTTCGCTCTAGCATACCTAGAACGCTGATTTAGATATTGCGTTGGGTTTTCCTCCATTATCAGACACTTCAGGTATCAAGCTCAGTGTATCAAGAAGCGATACGATGGTCGTTGTGGGGCTAGAGTATCTTCGTTCTGTCGCAATATTTTCCACGAACGTTTGGTCAAAACCTGCAACTGAACACAGGCAATCGCTATAGCCTGCACTGAGGCAAGTGCAAGAGATTCAAATCTCTTTCTCATTAATCAGTTCATGGGCCACTGATGGGAATTTATACCCTAAAGCTACCCCCAGTTCGATCTAAAGCCCTTGCATTTAATACTTAAAACTTTTAAAACCTGATATCCGCATAAAATGCCTTTTTATTGAACAGGGCTAAGATCTCCTTATCTTTGTTGAATGCTCGCAGACATTCGCACCAGTCTCCTTTAACTCTGAATTGTCTAATTAATTCAATATGCTTTAATGAAATCCTGCCCGTGGGTCCTGCATTCATATTTCGGTGATGTACTTAATAATAATAATAATAATAATAATAATAATAATAATAATAATAATAATAATAATAATATCTGGGGTTTAAAAACAACACGATATGATTATGAGGGACGCCGTATTGGAGGGCTCCGGAAATTTCGACCACCTGGGGTTCTTTAACGTGCACCTAAATCGAAGTACACAGGCCTCAAACATTTTCGTCTTCATCGAAAATGCGACCGGGATTCGATCCCGCGACCTTCGGGTCAGCAGTCGAGCGCCATAACCACTAGACCACCGAGGTAGGGCGTGCGTTCTACTTGCTAAGTATAAAGCCAACTGTGGAGTTGGCAGCGCTTTAGACTTTGTAGACTAAAGTAGCATTTCGGATACGCTGACGTAGCTATCATTTGCTAATAATACATAAAATTGATTACTTTCTTTTGAATTACTATACTTGTGCTCTGCCTCCAATGACAACATTTTTTGTGTGTGTGTGGAAATGCACTATCCAAGCCCAGAAATGAAACATGAGCAAGTTCCTGTTTTCCTGAATGTGAAACTGTTTGTGGGTCACCCGCAACGGTGGTCTATGCTTACGGTGCTCGAATGCAGACCCAAAGGTCGCGGGATCCAATCCCGGCCGCGGCGGCCGCATTTCGATGGAAGCTAAATGCTAGAGGCCCGTGTATACTTTAGATCTAGTACACGTTAAAAAAACCCTAGGTGATCAGAATTTCCGGAGCCCTCCACTAAGGCCTCCCTCATAATCATATCGTGGTTTTGGGACGTAAAACACCAACGATTATTATTATGTTTCTCGGTTAATGCAGGATTAATTGATTAATAGAGATTCGTACCTGTCGCGCCAGGGCGCTGAGGTTTACAGCAACGTCCATGGCCGAGTTCGCAAATCCCACGACGACCACCGTCTTATCCCTAAACGAGTCGTCGGCGTACTTGTAGTCGCGCGAGTGCATCACTCGCCCTCGATACAGCTCGCGGCCCGGAACGTCCGGAACCGAAGGGGACCCGTGGTGACCCGTGCACACCAGGACGCCGTCGAAGACGTCCTCCCACTCTTGTCCGGTCTTCGCGTCGCGGATCCTCAGTGTGCCGTCTCGATCAAGCCTGAGTACTTCGCGGTTGAAGCGAATCTTCGATGTCACCCCGAAGTGGTCCGCGTAGCTGCGAATGTACTCTAAGGTCTGCCAGTGCGTCATGAACACCGGCGCGTCCTTGTCCGGCGGGAAGTCGCTGTAGCACGACATCTCCTTGCTGGTGTTCGCCACGGTGAAACGCATCACTGTACCGATACCGGACCCTGGCGTCTCCTCCCGGTACCACCATAGCCCGCCGCAGTTTGACGCCTTCTCGAAGCATACCACATCTAGTCCTTCTTCGAGGCATGCTTTGACGGCAGTGATGCCGCAGCAGCCCGCGCCTACTACGGCGATCCTCATCTCATGTCAGTAACGCTCGACGCTGTCGTTTGCAACGACGTGAAGACAGGAAACAGCTTTCTTCGCGAGAGCCGGACGCTATATTGCGTCACGGCGCCGTGGAAGTGCACGATTAGATATCCTGCTTCCCGCGTAAACGGCGACGGCTGTTCGCTTGACTTTTATCTTATTTACCATCCGCGAGACTGCAGGCCCTTGATAAATAGATGGCGGACGAAGCCGTCCGCAGTGGTACGGAGTTGCGTATCAACTCGTTCGCGAAGGGGGGGGGGGGGTGCTGGCGACTCTTACTCTGTCCGCCGTGTGTGTGTGTGTGTGTGTGTGTGTGTGTGTGTGTGTGTGTGTGTGTGTGTGTGTGTGTGTGTGTGTGTGTGTGTATATATATATATATATATATATATATATATATATATATATATATATATATATATATATATATATATATATATATATATATAGGAAAAAGGTATACGCTTCTAAAAACTGTTATTTGTCGACGTTTCGATCGGAGACCGATCTTCATCAGCATTCCATCTGCAAACTTCATCATGATGACGATCGGTCTCCGATCGAAACGTCGACAAATAAACAGTTTTTTAGAAGCGTATACCTTTGTCCTAATTATTTTACGGCAACCGAAGACAGACTCCGCATAACCTACGTGTATATATATATATATATATATAGAGAGAGAGAGAGAGAGGACAGAGAGAGAGAACTACATTTTCTCGGAATTTGACGTGATTTCTTATATTTATAGAGATGATTAGATGATTTGCTTTTCAAAACTGTTTTAAATCAAGGAAAAATCTGCACATACTGTGCAGGCTGGGCCGTCCTATATACCACGACAACGGAGCAGTGTTTAATAACATTTTGGAAATATTACGTTGAAGTTTAACATGTACAGTGATTTAACCTGTTCTTCATCTGAGCATTCCATCTGCAAACTTCACTGTCTCAGTTTGGCCTTGTAAATACGATGAGTATGAAGAACCTGCTATGACTCTAGTACCTTAAATTCTCACTTATTAAACAAAACAAGTGGCTGACAAAGCAAGGTACTTCGCAGAAGTCTTCAGGATAAGGCGAGTGCCAATTTCTTTACTGTTAGAGCCCTCTAATATAAAATATTTCTAAAGAAGAAGACCAAGTTCGGTCGATTAATATTTATGGAAACCACATTAAGGTGGTTGTGTATAATTATAAGATTATAATGACTACGAATTTATATACTAGGTGTCGTTCCTTGCCCTCCTGCTTTTCCGAGCTTGGATGGCGGGTGGACGAGAAAGCAGTGAAGTGGCCCTTTATTCCTCCCCTCCGGCTGTTCCTAGTAAATAGCCTACGCAAACTGTTTAAGCTCAAAATTTCTCTGAAAAAACCTGGGCGATTATGACGTTAAACTACCCCGCATTGTTTCCTTCCGTATAGGTCGTTAGCTGTTAATGACTGGTCGAAATTTTCAGGGTCATGCTCACAGCGCCTGCTCGTAACACGACGGAACAAATGACGCGTAAGTGATAATTGCGTGCAAATGATCCACCGCGCAATTATCACTTACGCATGACTGCGTAAAGAAAAAAATAATAATAAACTATTTCCAATACGGCGTAATATTGGTCATTGGTCCTTTGCTATTCGTCAAAAAATTTCTGTGTGCCATAAAATCGCCTCCTTGATGGGCGACGTCACAAGTATGCAAAAACTCGCGGCGTTAAAATGAAGTCTTCACAATAAGCAGCGCATTACTGAGCTGAACAATTTTTTTTTTCGAAATAGCCAGACAGTGTCTCTTTCAGAACGTAATTCAAGCAGGCTGCCGCTGATCACATTGGCAGCGGCTACTTATAGCAGCGGGCGAGACGGATTCATGTGTAGAATAGATACTATCAATTGTAGTATAACGATGTTGAGCTATTTTCGCGCGTATAAAACTGTCTGCGAACTCATCGTTGCTGACAGAGAGGCAGAGAGAGAAATAAACATTATTAGGAACAGACACAATCCTTTGCAGGTAGGCAGCCTTCTTAGTCCAGAAAACCGTGGACGCTGATCATCTCCCTGGGTGGGGAGGTAGATCAAGTAACGGGGCAAATTTGAAAGCTGGGCTTCTCAATGTGCTCGACTCCACTGCCTTGTTACAAGCCGCCGCGACCGCTGCAGGCTACCATATAAGCAAGGTGAAGCAGGTTAATCAGAGGTGGGAATTTTTTTTATATCTCCTAGCTAGGCACAACTAAAATGCTCGACACTTCTGCACACTCATCAACTCACAGCAGCTTGAATGGAGCAGTGGCGATGCTAATTGTTTTCAAAGAAAGAAACTAAATTTCCTGAAATAACAGAGCGTTTCATAGGGCTATAAAACGTTTACTGGTTCCCGCCCGTATTTGCGTCGCCGATTACGTAAATTTCAGGCCAGGTAGAACAAAATAAAATCATGACAGATTGCTGTAACGTTATAGAGCCCCAGCTGAGCGATAGCTTCCTCTGAAATGCTCGAGCGCAAGATGCACAAGCGTAGAATAGGCAGCCCGCACCGCAGGTAGCCTACAGTGCGTGGTCATGAAACACGGACAGTCGTCACAGCAGAATTGTAGGACAAATTTTATTACGAAATTACGTTATTGCTGCGTTCAAGTAAAATTTTGCCTGACTTATTAGTTTCCCAGTCTGCAGCCGACAATAACCACTGTCGGGGAGGGGAGGGGGGGGCTCCGCCCCCCAACATTTCTCAGTGGGGGGCGGGGTAGCCCCCCACCCCCCTGGTAGATACGCCTATGGTGGCACACTTTGTAGACGCGTGCGCCATGTATTTCAGGAGCAGCATGAAACCCAGCCCGATAACGAGGAATGTTGAGGGGACACTAAAGCGCGCTTCCATGGCACATAATGGGAGATATAGGGTACGCAACTGATAAGATGGCTTCACAAGCGCGAATTCAACGCTCCTGTACGCCACTCTACCGCAGTTGAGTTTAACTGAAACGGCGCACTTGGCGACACTGCTCACCGGTATTGCACCTAAGGTGGATGCAATTTGATTTTATTAATACGGATTAGCCTCCTAAGGGGTTTGCAGGCGGTGCATAAAAAACGTGTCTGTTCTGCTTTAGCCTACATTTTCTTTCTTTCCAGATCTTTAGCACAGCATATTTTACTGAAATCGAGTATCTCATTTGCAAATGGCTTCAGCTCTCCCGTAAGGGATTTCCAATAAAAAATGTACCACTGTAATTTTTTAAAGTTTTGCAGTACATGTAGAGTTTAACGTGTAGAGTGGTGTAAGGATAGCTGGCGTTAGCATGTCAAAATTATTCCGTCACTGTGCGCTTTTTTTTTTTTTACAGGGAAGATCTCGCTTTGTCTATGAAACGCCCAAAATGTTACCTGCTTTCGCCGCCTCGTGCGCTGGTATGGTGGCGTCGCGGTTCAGTTCACCGGGTGACAGGCGAAAGAAAAAAGCGATGCCCTTCACCGAAAACACCATTGCCATCAATGCATTTTGATGTAACCGGCAATGCTTCTGCTGCCTCACTTCTGTACGTTTCTACGGCGGTCGCGATATGCAAGATGGTCACACACTAGACGTTGTTCTTCCGTGAGCAAAGCCGGTGGCTCTCGGCGTCAAAGCAGTTCGATTGCGGGAGTGGAAATTGCGCTGCGTATGTAACAGGGGTCCACTGTTAAAGGGAACATCGGAGCGTGTGGCAGCAGCTCGGCACAACCGCCGGCCGTCGGCTGCAACGAGATTCGCGCAGACGCATTGAGCACCGTGCCCCGTGCTCTTTCGTCACGTCAGCGGTTCGCTTCGCGACGATTCGCAGCGCGGAAGCAGACGACGAAAGAGCAGGACTCACAGCGCGTACTGCGCCTGCGCGAAACTCGTTGCAGCCACTGGCCGGCGGTGGCGCCGCGCTGCCGCCGGCCATAAAGATGGTGGATATAAAACTGAAAACAAGAACATAGAATCAAAGTTTGGCAGCTCGTATCTAAATGACAAACAAATAACAAATATAGCCGCAAGAGTCGAGGAAAAAGTAGACGAACTACCAGGCAAAGACTGGAAGTATAGTGAGCTGCTACATGTAATCACGAAAGAAATGGAAATAGAGAAGAAAACTATTTGTTGGAAAGGAAAGAAAAAGCCAAAAAGTTGGTGGAACAAAGAAATCCGGGAAGCGATCGAGATGCGACGCCAGGCATCATGGGAGCACAGATAGGCAAAAAAGGAGAGGCGGCCACAGGACGAAGTCAACCAAATATGGGAAATATATTTAGAGCAAAAATCCATTGTGCAGAAATTAATCGAGGCAAAAATTAAATTTGAAAGTGAACGCTGGATGACAGAGATTCGCGAAAAGAAGAAGGCCGCGCCTAGGATATTTTGGAGCCACCTAAAAGCGCTGGGTAGGAGGTCTGTCACAGTGCAACAACATATGGTAGATGAAGGAGGAAATAAATTGGAAGGATATGAAGCGCTAGGTTACATCCGAAAGATAACAGCTGATTCGTTTAAAAAGGTCCCCCAGGGGATTCCCCCGGTGAGTAAAAGTACGCAAAGGAGTGCAACCGACGAAGATGTAGTACTAGAGAATTTCAATTGGAAGAAGGCCGAAGGAAAAATTCCTAAGCGCACTACTCCGGGCTTAGATGGGGTTCCCGTCAGCCTCATTAACGAACTCGGACATAACACTAAAGAAGCACTGCTGAAAGCCGTAGAAAAGTGCTTACAGGAGAGGGAAATACCAGACAGTTGGCGAAAAAGTAGAATGAACTTAATCTATAAAGGCAAGGGAGAAAAGGATAACATTCGCTCGTATAGACCGCTAACAATTACATCGGTGCTATACAGGTGGGCGATGCAGGCATAAAATTAAAAATAGAAGCGTGGGTAGAACAAAACGATATTTTGGGAGAACTTCAGAATGGATTTCGAATCGACAGGCGGTTAGACGATAATCTGTTTGTTCTTACCCAGTGTATAGAAATATCTAAAATAGAAAACAGGCCCTTATACGTAGCTTATCTAGATATCACCGGGGCGTATGACAACGTTAATCAGGAAATTTTGTGGGATATATTGAAGGAAGTGGGCATAGGTGACGACTGTGCACAGCTTTTGAGGGAAATATACCGAGAAAATACAGTTTGTATAGAATGGGAAGGAATAAGTAGCAAGGACAGCGTTGAAATTAGCAAGGGGCTGAGACAGGGATGTCCTTTGTCCCCGCTGTTATTCATGCTGTACATGGCGAGGATGGAAAAAGCGCTAGAAGGTAGCAACACTGGATTTAATTTGTCACACAAACAGGTCGGAGCGATGGTTGAGCAGAAGCTTCCAGGTCTATTTTATGCTGATGATATTGTCTTATTTGCGGACAGTGAAGATGATACAGCGACTGGCAGATATATGCGGAAGGGAGTGCGGGGCTCTGGGACTAGGATTTAGTGCAACGAAATGTGGATTGATGGTATTCAATGATCACGGAGACCATACGGTCTTAATACAGGGCCAAAAAATACCGAGGGTAAGCGAGTACAAGTACCTCGGAGTATGGGTAAATGAGGGGGATAGATATATAAAGGTACAAGAGAAAGCATCGGTAGCAAAGGGAAAGAGGAATGCTGCAATTATGAAGCACAGAGCTTTATGGGGATACAATAGGTACGAGGTGCTTCGAGGGCTGTGGAAGGGTGTGATGGTTCCGGGGCTTACATTTGGGAACTCAGTGGTGTGCATGAAGTCAGAGGTGCAATGAGGAATGGATGTAAATCAAAGGACGCTTGGCCGCCTCGCGTTGGGCGCTCACGGGAAGACGACAAATGAGGCGGTAAAGGGTGATATGGGATGGACAGGCTTTGAAGTGAGGGAAGCGCAGAGCAAAATGAGATTCGAAGAGAGGCTGAGGAAAATGAAGAAGAGTAGATGGGCAGAGAAGGTTTTCAGGTATTTGTATAGAAAAAGCGTTGACACGCAGTGGAGAAAAAGAACTAGGAGGCTCACCAGTAAATATACGGCTGGCAGTGCGGGCGATATGGCAACAAGGAGCATTAAGCGGAAGGTCAGAGAGGCGGAGAGGACTTATTGGATGACAGCGATGGAAAGAAGCCGGCTCTGAGTAACTACCGAAAAGGAAAAAAACGAAATAAGGAGGGAAAGGTTTTATGATAATTCAAGGGGAAGCGCTTTACTGTTTGAAGCAAGGTCGGGCTGCCTTAGAACGCGTAGTTATAAAGCGAGATTCAGTAACGAAGAAGAACAATGTACATACTGCGGGGGAACTAAGGAAACGATGGAACATGTACTGATTGAATGTGGCGATATTCACCCAGGTATACGTGTGGGCACGAGTCTACATGAAGCCTTGGGTTTTAGGGACAACAATGGAAAGCTGAACACGTCCGCGATAGAAATAAGTAAGAGACGGTTAGAGTATTGGTGGCAGAAAAGTAGAGGTAAAGTACAAAAATAAATAATTGGGGGAAAAAAAGGTCATTCTGCCTTAAGAGGCAGAGAGATGGACCGTGAATTTATATTTTTTGGTATAATAACATAGATTTAATCAATGTAGATAAGGCATTAGGACAACGTGAAACAAGAAAGTTTTTTTTTTTTTTTCTCCTTCGAGCCTGGTGGCAGACATGTCACCACCCCGTTATAAAGGGGACGCTCATAGCATCCATCCATCCATCCATACGCTCCGATGTTCCCTTTAACAGTGGACGCCTGTGTACAGGGGTGGTCGAAAGTTCCCAGGCCGCAACGCCCGGCCGGCCGAGGAGCGGCAGCTCGCTGCTATTACGGCGCTGTCATCGCAATCACGCCTTGGCGCACGCTGGCGTCGAGCGTGTGCGTGGAGGGGTGCATCCCTCTCCCTTTCTTATTGCTGTCCTTGATCAGAAAGCAAGGTATAAACTTGGCGCGTCATGTTCCCTCACTATTCGCTCTTCGAATTTTACTACTGTGCAGCGTGCCCTTATGAAAATGGTGATGTCCTGAAAGTGTACTGTATGGTTCCCCGAGGCAGCATGAGGACACAACCTGTATGTCTCCCAGATGTCGCGATTTGGCCGCTTACTTTCTGTGTCCTCCAAGTGTCCGTCCTGTATGTGTCCCATTTGTGACCGTCCTGTATGTATCCGATATGTAACCGTCCTTTATGTCTCCCAGATGTCGCGATTTGGCCGCTGACTTTCTGTCTCCTCAAAGTGTCCATCCTGTATGTGTCCTATAAGTAGCCACCTTTTACGCAGACCAGAAATTAGGCCATTGCATTGCCTGTATGATGCAGCATATTACGGCTGCTATGATTTGGATGTACACGCATAGAAAACTCTGCAATATTACTCATTTATTATCATTTACACTGTACAGATTAGAGCACTTCATAGACAATATTCAAACTGGCAACGTACATATGTCGGCGGTTGAAGAAAAATAAGATTAACAGATCAGCCTTAACCCCATAACGCCTCAACACATCATTAACATTTTAAAAGGTTTAACTTGTTCTGCATCTTTTTTGGTAATGAAGAGTACATTCATTTCTGAAAAACGCAAAAACAAATGTTTTAAGAAACTCATCATGACAGCAATTTATGACCAAGAGGCACTCCCCAAGGCATTATAAACACTATGGGCTTCTTAGATAAGCTTTGCACACCTAAGTGTATCAGAGTGACTTGTTGGGCTTCATGGGTTAATTACAAATGTATGCAACCTTCTAGAGTGGAAGAAGTGGAACAATCATAACTTCACAACAAACTCAGAATAAATACACAAATAAAAAATACTGCAATAAATGAGGAATGTGACAAACGTCAGTGCGCTACCCAGAGCTGCTCACAATAATTGCATGCTAAAATTAAATACTGCAATAAATTAGGAATGTGGCAAACACAACATCAGTGCACTACCAGAGATGCGTGGTTGGCACCAAAATGCCATACTTAGCATGCATAATTTAAAGCAAACTACAGCCCACACAAAAGTAGTACACTGTAAGTCACCCTTGACTGCTGAACCGAAGGTCACGCGATCAAATCCCGGCCGTGGTGGCCACATTTTCGATCGAGGAAGAAATGTTTGAGGCCCATCTACTTAGATTTAGGTGCACCTTATAGAACGCAGGTGGTCGAAATTTCAGGAGCCCTCCACTACGACATCCCTCATAATCATATTGTGGTTAAATCCAAACACTTATTATTACTATACTTCACACAACTAAAGCAAGCAGACAAAATAGTGTAGTTTAAAAGATGTCGCCACCATTCATCTCCCAATGTCGAGACTTACATTTCAATATTTCAGAATGCCTTCTGGAAGTTATCAATAACAAAGTTAAATATGATTAGGCATCATAGCAGGACATCACATGATTGCACTTAGGAAATGAATTTCCGAAAGACAATGGAATACGTATGATTAGAAAAGCATTATTGCAGTTCCCCCTGCAATAATGCCCTCGTGGCGCTGCAGGTACTTGTACAAATAAAATAAAAAAATTGATTCTGATGAAAAAAAAATATTACAAAATGTACGGTGAATATTAAGGTGAAAATAAAATAGTGAATTGATGCACTACTGCCTTATCATAAAATTGAAAGTTCAATTTTAAAACTGATAACTGCACATAAGATATGAATTAAAACATGACACACGAGTCGAGAAAGCCGCTCACTCAATAGAAAATACAAAGCTAAGGAAGCAGCATTGACACATTCAGGATTGTGCTTTATGGTTGCATTAAAATTCAGCCCTGGGAAAAATATGAAAACCAACTTTGCAGGTAAGTTATGTGTCCATGGGGACACAAAGTAAGACATTACCGCTGTCAGCCGCCCAATTAACTAAGATTAAATAATGAAATTTTTTGTGACTACAGCAAGCGGGCATCTTTGTATTGAAAAGTTGGAGGCAGTCATGTTTCTACACAGTTCCACTTGGAAGAATTCTTCTAGCATGTCTGTGCTGCGAGATATCCCGCTGCAAAGTTTAATTGTGGTTTGCATGATACAAGGCGGTGAGGATCAGCAAAATATTACTCCTGGTGTGACGAGCAGTCACTGCTTGCTATCACCAGCCCGCAGGGAAAGGGTAACCGTTATCATGTTTGCCTATGCCTTCTACCCGCTGTAACATTAAACCTGGCACATCAGGGAAGAGCTTTGTGCCAGTGCTCAAGGTCCTGCATGTGTAATGATGCAAGCCGGAATTAAACTTTGCAGCAGGATATCTGAGCCCAGACATGCTAGAAGAATTCTTTGAAGTGGAATCGTGTAGAAATGCAGCTGGCTCATACATACATGCCCGCTTGCTGCAGTCACTAAAAAAGTTCATTATTAAATCTCAGTTAATTGCACGGCTGACAGCGATAATTATTGTCCCACTTTGTGTCCCCCCGGATAATAACTTATCTGCAAAGATGGCTTTGACGTGACTTACAGTGCGGACTTTTTTATAAGAAAAACAAAAAGCTTAATTTTGAACACCCTCTACATGTGAGCTACTTGAATACAGCAAACAGGTGGTTGAAGTGCCCACTCCGCTGTTCTCAGTGCAGTTCCCCTTGTACAGGAAACAGAAGCCATGCGCAGCTGCTGTACATCAGCAACGAACTTGTCCATGAGCCACCATTGATGACAGGCTTGTCCGGATTTCTTTCACACTCACTTTGTACAAGGAGCACGTATAGGCTGCAATGGAAACAAAATAACAATTTAGTGACACTAGTGTCTGTTAGCAAAGCTGAATTCCTCACACGTTCTTTTTTAATTGATCTGGAACATTGTTTTAGATAAGTTTAAAACAAGCAGGACGTACAGAAACTAGAGAAGTTACAAGAAAAACATGTTTGATGCATTCTTGGTGAACACAGTCGCAACCTTATGAAAGTATATGGAATTTCCACATCGCAGATGTGTAAAAAATATGCTTGAATATTGCTCCTGCATAATGCAGGGTGCGCTAGGGTGTGCTTTCTCTACAGTACATTTGTACCCTGAAGCCTAAAATACAGAAGGAGTAGTCACGAAATGTTTCACAAGAGCTTAACGTACAGTATGTTCCCATCATGCTGGAATTGTGTTCTTAGTTCTGTGTGGGTATAGATGCAGTGCACGGCCACCATATTCAGTGGCACCTGACTCCACTCAGTGAGATATACATAAAAGGAATGCTCCGAAATAAATGCTATAAAATGCGTGTTGTGGAAGAACTTTTTATGCTTTTGATGTCGAGGATCTAACCTTACCATTTTAGCTTGCTCACGTACTAACGCAACGTTACAGCTCTTAGGAAAATATGCCCCCTGTTTGCTGTATGTGTCAACCACGTGTAATTGAAAGTTCTGTGCGTGAGTAATATCATTGGCTGCTATCGGTAAATTCTGTTCTTGCAGCTAGCCAAACCTATGTGTGAGTATGCATTCACACAGGCACATTTGTATTCCTGTAGCTATATTATGATACTTATACGATGTGTTCCTTAAAGGGAATGCAATGCAATATGCACCATATGAATATTTTATTTATTGCACAAAAGCACAATAGCACTGCACATACATGACATTATGCACATTCATCATGTATCCATTGCATGTAACATGTAAAATTAAATTATGTCTACTTGCAAACACAGCTAACGTAGCTTTCTTCAGGCTGCACACATTGGGATGATTATATAATGTCAGAAATTGGTTTCACTCTACTATTGTGTGCTGCTAAATTGCGGTCATTAGTTTCAATGATTCTGGTTGGCTAAAAAAGCAATACTCCTCACTAATGCATCACAGGCTGTCTAATGGCCATGTGGAGAAAAAGGTGGAAATGCTAAGACTTACAAGGCACCAATCTTGAACCACATGCCATCCCAATAAAGCATGCAGGCTTCTGCAACAATCTCTGGCAACCAGAATCCTGGAAGCTATTGACCACAATTTAGCAAATACACAATAAACATTCAATGAACCTTATTTCTGAAGTTGTATAATTGTTTCAATGCCAACAGCGTGAAAAAACACAGTCTAGATTTGTTGTGTTCTCAGATACAATACATTGCCTAATTTTACATTTGAACAGCAACACATGCATGACTTATGTATGCATACCGTGAAGTATGTATAACATTATTGCGAGTTATGAGCAATAAATAAGATGTTCATATGTTGCACATACCACGGATACTTTTTAACATCTGTAGCGCATGCCTAGAGAATTTACTTTATCCGATAGACCGTTAAGCTTTTCATCTATCAGAAAATGTCACTGGAGGTGGTGGTACAAGCTGTTTATAATGTTCGTGTCCGTACAAGTAAGTGTTTAGCGAAGTTTTAACGCCAAGGTGGGGCGAGGCGCATACAATTCTTAATAACCAGAACAAAATAACAAAAGCCAAACACGACAGAAACAAGCAGAATAAAAAAGTTGTGCTCGAACGCGTGGACTGATGCTCGAATTAGCGCTTGCACTATTTAGGTGCGACAATTTTGCCCCAAATAGACATGAAGGATTCGCTGGAGTACAGTTCAAGTTTAACGTACGGCTTAACACGCACGGGTGCCGGCCGCATCAGGCAACCTATGTTGCGGGTGAAAACATCGGCCGAATTTGACGAAACAGGCTGTATGAACACCTAAGCGTAAGTTCAAGCTTCGCGAGCCGTACCTAAGACGAAGCAACATACTATTTCAAGATCGCGGACACGCATCAACCCGAGTATCACGGCAGTTTAAAGATACGTGCCAGCGCGGATGCATACACATGCACACGTTTGACCACCCACAAGGAGGAAAACACATCTCTCTGATAGTAGTCAAAACATTGCTATTATAACGATCCTGTAGCTATTGAAAAGAGTACGCGCAGCATATGGAACTGCCGTAGAAGAGTTCAGTGCGCTAAAAAAGTGAGCATGAATTACCAACAGGCCCAAGCATACGCGCCTTAGGCACGATCGACGCTTACAGCTAACAAACGCCGTCTTCGCCCATCTATTAAGCCAAAATAGTAGTTTACCGCGAGCGGGGCCACCCTCCAACACCACTGCCGACAGAGGAGGGCACCGCCACAACTCTGTTCAAATCCCCCGCCGAATCACAGCCGCGCATGCGCACTCTCCTTTACGCGTCAAACAAAAGAAAAAGCTCGCCCGCGCTTAAAATCACACAAACGTGCCTTGATCCTGGTGAAATGATAGACACAAACAAGCTCGCTACGTTAATAAAAGCTCATTTATCGTCTACTGGTTAAGAAAAACTTGGTTCACGGCGTTATTATCGCGCTCTCGGTGTTAACCAAGCGCTGACAGCAGCAACGTGGTACATACCTGGTGAGTGCTCCACGATATGAAGCAGCCGGTCTTCGCTTGAGTATAGCGCATCCTCGTAATAAGCAGCACCGGCAGAACACACAGGACGAGCACAAGGCGCAAGCACACTTCAAACAAGGGAAAAATTCACTCAAACTCGGCCTGCTCGGCCCTTCGCGACGCGGCGAGGCGACGTGCAGCAACCGCAAAACAAGAAAAAGTGATACCACGTGGTATCAGCCCCGCAGACGTATACCGCATTTGCGCATCGCGCTTTCTAACTAAAAACCTGAATTTACGCTTTCAAATATTAAAAAAAAATTAGGTAAATATAATGTACATAAATAGTTGAGGCGTACAATGTCTTGACCTCGGAAAAAAAAAAAAAGTCGAAATCTAAGCGCGCGAAATTTGAAAAAATTTTGAACACATGAACAACGATGCTATTAATCGCCACAAAACGTTCGTGTGTCGTGAATTAATGTTATACAATTAGTGCAGATGTCTACACGCGAGATTGTTATGCAATGATTGCGCTTATGTCAAACTAAAAAAGTATCAAATACAACTTTTATCCAGTGCAACGACAAAAAGAAAATATATATATATATATATATATATATATATATATATATAATCAGGTCCATAGCCAGGGGGGTGGTGGGGCCCGTGGGTCCCAGGCCCCCCCTCCTCCCCGAAATTTTGGTGAAGTAGGTGTTTTTCTGAAAACGTCAAGGTTTTCATCAAGTGGGCCCCCCCCCCCCCCGCGAAAAAAATTCCTGGCTACGGGCCTGATATATATATATATATATATATATATATATATATATATATATATATATATATATATATGTTTTTTCCACAGCAGGACTTTTTTCGGGGGGGGGGGGGGCTAGGCCGCCCCCCCCCGAAATTTTGATGGAGGGGGTGTTTATTATATATACCCCCGAAATCATCAAAACCATCAAAATTTCAGGGGGGGCTGCCCCCCCCCCCAAAAAAAAATATATATATATATTTATGTGTGTGTGTGTTATAATGCAAAAATTTTGGGGGTGGGCTTCGGCACCCCCAAATCCCTCTCTGGCTACGGCACTGACAAAAAATGTTTTTGTACTACCACATGTTACCCACTTATGAGCTCGGGTGCTCCTGCAGGTAACATATAGTTCGCTGCCAGGTAACATCCTGCCGTAAACATAAAGGACACATCCTACAGGATACAAGAAGGAATCCTTCGATAGGACGAGGAAGGGTTTCGTAAACATAAAGTAGCGTCCTGCAGGTCACAAAAAGGAAGAGGAACCATAATGGTCATGTAGGACGTCAATGGGAAACAGAAAGGACATTTCCCGGACATCACCATTTTCATACGGGTGTAGCGAGGCGGCTGTGTTCCGGAAAATGAGGCATCATGCTTGCGGTCCCATTTGCTAGACACCGTATACATTACCGTGGTTTTGGGCCTCCTGGAGAACAATATCGTGCGTTTAACTTTCCACTGGCACTGATGTCTGCGCAGGCCACTTCGCTGCATATACGAACATGGTCGGAGCAAGAAATGCATTCAGAAGAGCTTGCGTTGGGGCTAGTAAAATTTGAAGAGCGAACAGTGAGGAACATGACGCACCAAGTTTATACCTCGCTTTCTGATCAAGAAGAAAAAGGAAGGGAGAGTGATGCACACACCCAAGACGTGATTGCGACGGCAGCGCCCCGATAGCAGCGAGCTGCTGCTCCTCGGCCGGGCGTTGCCGCCTGGGAACTTTTGACCACCCTGTAAGTACTATCGGGATGAAAAGAAACGCGAACAGTGGAAAGCGTGGCTTTCGGCCCACTCCGACATGCCTTGATTGTCGCTATGCCAGTCTGTGCTTTCAGCCGGCGTCAGCGTAGCGCTAGAATCTTGCTCTGGCTGGCGCTGTCGCACCGCGTATCTGTTCCAAGTGCCAGGCGTGACTGGCAGATGATAAGCACATGATAGATGATAGGCACGTGTATTCGTCCTGACGAACAGATCGAACGCAAACCTACGAACGACGCGAGACACACAGTAAAAGCATGCGGCGCATCGAGAGCTCTCACGGCAGTTAAAAAACCGGCACAGACGTTCAAAAAAAAAAAAAAAAACAATACACATAGCAACCCCATGGGTGGCAAGCGGCGTAGCATTGGTATAGCAAAAATAAAAAAAACAAATATTAATACAGAAATGAGCAGGGACAAACTGTCTGTGGTAGACTTCCGAGGGCATCGCGCATCCCACCTTCGCCACCATTCGCCGTGTATGGCGCCATTTGTACAGCTCAAAACAGCGCCGCACGACGTATGCTAGGTGCTGCATGCATGCAATGATTTACTTGCGTCAGTCAAGCAACGGTCGAACGAAACTGGTTAAACTCTGTCATTATCAGCTAGAGGCCCGTGTACTTAGATTTAGGTGCACGTTGAAGAACCCCAGGCGGTCGAAATTTCCGGAGCCCTCTACTACGGCGTCTCTCGTAGTCATATCGTGGTTTTGGGACGTTAAACCGCAACAATTATTATTATCATTATCAGCCTATTAGAAGTCGTCGTTTCAGAGCTTCCTCTTTTTGAAGAACACATGAAGCGACTGCACGCAGTATTTCAAGCTATACGTTCTGCTGGACTAACGCTTAAGCCAGAAAAATGCCACTTTGGCTTCGAAGAGCTTCTGTTCCTGGGGCATCTTGTCAGCAGTGAAGGTGTGCGGCCTGACCCCGAAAAAATAGCTGCCGTTGCAAATTTTCCAGCACCAACTGACAAAAAGGCAGTCAGACGATTTTTAGGATTGTGCGCCTACTATCGACGCTTCATTGAGAACTTCTCACGCATTGCCTCGCCACTGACACGCCTCACCAGAGAAGACGTCGCATTCGTATGGGATGACGAGCAGCAAAAAGCGTTCAACGAGCTGCGGCAACGCCTCCAAAAGCCACCGGTCCTCGGACACTTTGACGAAGACGCCCCGACAATAGTTCACACCGACGCCAGCAACGTCGGCTTAGGAGCTGTACTCGCGCAGCAGCAAGATGGCGCTGAACGAGTAATCGCTTACGCGAGCAGAACCCTTTCCCGCACGGAAGAGTATTCCACCACAGAAAAAGAGTGTCTTGAGTCTCCTACCTCCCTTGTCTGACATATGCCCCATCAAGCACACAGCGAAATTTGAACAAAAGGCGGCAAGATGACGCAAGTTTATATAGGACGCACATCAACATAATAAAAAGGCAGAAACTATGTTAATCACCAAGTTATTTTTGCTTACCGGCATATAAATTTGAACGGGCAACCAGGTTTATTAAAACGGTATGCTTAAAGGGACACTAAAGGCAGATAACAATTTATGTCAGAGTGAAAGCCCAATGTATGACAACTTCTAAAACGGCAATATTATCAACAGCAGTGCCCTACTTACCGAGAAATTAAGCTAAATGTATCACATGATGAGCGCCACGAGTGGGACATTTTCGAAGTGATCCCGATGACGTAGGGAAGTCGGCCTACAATAAATCACTAGTAATCAAACTAGCAGCAGTAAAAAAAGAACATTCCGAGCATCAAAAGACGTAATAAAATGCTGTTTTTTCGTTTCCGCTTGATTCATGGAAAACAAAACCTCCGTGGCGTTGCCATGGGGAACGGCGCTTGTGGTTCAAAGGTTCCGTTTTCGCCGAACTGTGCCTCGCCCGTCTCAGTGGTAGTTTCGGGATCGCGTACTGCCGTGCGTGTTTTGCGCGCTCGTGAAAGTCGCTCTGACAGAAAGTTCGACAAAATGCCGCATGCGTGTGATATTGCCGGATGCCCGAATGGTGCACAACGCCAGTGCTGGAGCAAGAAAACCGGTGTGTCTTTTTGCCGCGGAATGAACCCTTACGCTCGAAGTGGCTTAGTGTCATGCCATTGCGCCAGTGTGCTAAACAGTCAAAACCTCTGCGTGTGTGCTCGCTGCACTTTCGAACTGAGGATTACGAGACCAACCGCAACTTGGTGAAGGCTTTGAATGTGCCCATCCGAGCAAGTCTTTGCTCTTTGCCGCAGCGCCGTTGTTGCTACTGTGGGTCCCGCTACTTCCGCTCGGCTGCTACTAGTGTCGGCGGCCGCGCAGTAAAAGCGGGCAACGTTGGGCACGGCAGCAGTAACGTATGAGAGTCGTATTTTCAGGCGGGAGATTTGAAGCGCGCTAACGCGATGCGGACCACTAAAAACGTGATTTTATTTCAAAATAAGCACTTCCTTAGCACAAAAGCAGCGGTACGAGGTTTCTGGACCGCTATTTCAACAATCAACATCGACTTAATATTTGCCTTTAGTGTCCCTTTAACATCCCCCCCGGCGCTTTTCTGCCGTGCTAGCTACTCAAAATGAGAACACTAGAGAAGGAAACGTAACTCTGAAAATAAGACAAGAGTCTTTTTAGAGCACTGCCTCATCACTGCGATAACAATTATTTCGTACACCCACCCTTCTCTCAAGGAAGCAGCGGCGCTCGCGATCTTGCCTTGAATCCCATAATCGCGTCCCGAGCACCGTTCCACGAATGAGGTCCTTCGAGCCTGTACTGGTAGCTGAGCACGGGAGAGGTAACGAGAGTGTAGTATAGCCTAGGGTCCGTGAAGAAAAGTTTCAGGTAGTTAGGCTTGACGCCGATAACTTTTGCAAGCTCGTCGACGTAGGCGACTTTATCGATCATCAGCGAGTGTCTCGGCGTAGGGACGAAGCAGGACTTGATCACCTCTTGAGCAGCAGTGACGTCAGCTTCCATGGCGTCTCGGGAAGGCAGTTTCACTTGGCCCGAGAACACTCGAGCCACGTACCTCGCCTGCATTTCGAACACCGGCGCGATGCTTCCGTTGGCTTCCACGAACCCCAGAAACGCGACGTTTGGGTTGGCCGGGGGGATCATCATCTTGTAGAGCAGAAGTCGATCCCCGTCCCTGGGCAGGGCGTCAGTCGGGAACGGTAGGGCAGGCTTGAAACCGGTGGCGAAGACCACAGCGTCGACGTTTTCCTTTAGGTCGTCCATGACGAGGCCTTCCTCTGTGAATCTTTGAGGTGGACCGCGGATCTTAACGGTGCCGTCGAGAAGCTTGCCGTCGATGTACTGATTGACGATAAGACCTTGCGTCATGATGTCGTGATCGGCTTCGAGGCCCAGCTTTTTTGGGTCCCAGGCATTCTTTATTATTCCGAGAATGAAACGACCGAAGCTCAGTAGAGGCACCCAGCTGAACAGCCAAAGCCTCAATTGGTTCAGGACGTAAACGTCTATGGGCACGGACTTGTGATGGCTCGGAATGACCCAGTTTATTCTTCTCGTGCTCAGAAAGACCTGCGTACACGGATAGAAAACGTGGCGCTCAACTTGTGCGGATTAGGGTACATTGAGCAGCTCTAGTACATGCAGCAAAACCACTGCTGGGAGCCATTATTTTAGATCTCGACGCAATCTTTTCACATTCATCGAAGGATGCAGAAAACGAGAAAGAGGCAAGTGAAGCAAGACTGGTGCCAGTTCGTTGCTACCTGTTTGATACGTGTATAGTTTAGTAAAATGCAGTTTATACCGGACACACGAGAGATATATGTTCCATGTTCATTATGTTACACTCCAGGATCAATGGAAGAGGCCGGTACATCTTGATATAGTAGCTATATAAAGATAGCAATTTTTAATGAGTGCCCCTGAGATGTTAGACTGGGACATCGCATCGAGGTGACTGACGCATTAGCAATATAACACTGAAAGGATATAGCACAGCACAAAGCCCAGCCTATAGGGAACTTAAGCTCAAGTTTGGGCGTGACGCTTGCGCGGCTCAGCTGTGCGTTACTGGGGGCAGACGCTGCCCGCGAAGGCGGTTCAAGTTGCCGCTGGATTTGCGAGCGGCGGCGGCGGCAAGGACACGTACGCGCATGCGCTCCTCATTTGGCCCACAGCACTGCTAGTCAGCAATAGTTACATTGTGACGCACCACATACACAATCCGAGAGCTCTGCGCGTGCGCGGAAGCGGGGGCGGCAGTGTTGTGGCCATGGATGCCCCCAGTTGCTATAAGAGCTGTGGCGCTGCTCGACGTTGCTTTGGAAGCCTATAGAAACAAGCAGCAAAATTACCATACGTATCAATCTCGAATCTTTGAAACTCGAGCGAGATTACAGCGAAGGAGAAGAAACAGAATTGACTGTTTGAAATTGACGGTGCCTCATCGAGGAAGGCGACGACGACTGCAAGAATGAGTTACCAATCGCATTTATGTCCACAGCTTCGAGACAATCACATCCTTACCTGCCGTGTCACGCTGGTGAGGTTCACAGCTACGTCCAGGGCCGAGTTTCCAAATCCCACAACGGCCACGGTCTTATCTCTAAACGAGTCGTCGGCGTACTTGTAGTCGCGCGAGTGCAGCACACGCCCCCGATACAACTCGCGGCCCGGAACGTCCGGAACCGAAGGGGACCCGTGATGGCCCGTACACACCAGGACGCCGTCGAAGACGTCCTCCCACTCTCGTCCGGTCTTCGCGTCGCGGATCCTCAGCGTGCCGTATCGATCGAGCCTGAGGACTTCGTGGTTGAAGCGAATCTTCGACGTCACCCCGAAGTGGTCCGCGTAGCTGCGAATGTACTCTAAGGTCTGCCAGTGCGTCATGAATTGCGGTGCGTTCTTGTCCGGCGGGAAGTCGCTGTAAGATGACATCTCCTTGCTGCTATTTGCCACGGTGAAACGCATCACGGTACCGGCACCCGACTCGGGCGTCTCGTCCCGGTACCACCATAGCCCACCGCAGTTTGAAGCCTTCTCGAAGCATACCACGTCCAGTCCTTCTTCCAAGCACGCCTTGACGGCCGTAATGCCGCAGCAGCCGGCCCCTATCACCGCAACCCTCATGGCCCCACTGGCAGTGTTTCAAGACAGAAGGCGAGAGAGCAAGAGATCACCAAGGATACGTAAATATATATAGTTGCGCGAAAGGATATCACAGCACAAGCAGTCAATGGCCTTTCGTCGTAGCAGGGCTAATGTTACTAGGTATGTCACGCTTTATCGACCAGAGTCAGAGATAATGCGCACTTGCGAGCTGTGAACACAAGCAGATGCGCTTGACCTCAAGAGCGCAGTGACGGAAATAATCGAGCGAGAGCAGCTGTGTTAGTGCTGCAATGTTTCCACGATTCCTAAGCCCAAAGACGTATGTGTGAATGAATCGTATCGCAATAGCTTGAAACCCGTTGTACGGAGAATTCGTTCTGTACACGTGCGCAGTCGTGTACGTGAGCGTGTGCTACCAGCATTTTGGTCGCATAGTTCAAAGGGCGATACTTTATTGCGAGATTAGGGATTATTAACCCCAGCAGCCTCCGTCGCGACTGTCGCCTACTGAGCTTTGAAACACTTTCAAGATACTTCTTGTGGCTCTTAGTTCCAGTCTTGCTTCATGTGTTGTCATATGCATAAAGATTCATTCATTCATTCAAGTAAAAAGACGCATTTGCAAATTTACACAATTGAACTCAGGAACAGTTCACGAATATTTCCGCGAACCTTAAGGCCTACATGGAGAAAGAATAGATTAACGACACCACTCGGGTTGTATAGCGACAACTACAGAGTCATGAAAATGGAGCAAAAATGCAAATGCAAGATTTTTTTTTTTGCTATCGCACCACTGCAACATAAAGAATCTCGCGATAAGTGGTAATTAATTATCTTCTTAAGCGCAACAAAATTCCCTAAACGCAAACACTTTTAGGCTTTCACAGTGTACTGTGTGAAGGCTTGGTGAAGGGTGGTAATTACCAGAAAAAAAGTAGAGCTCAAGAACCCGCAATAAATGTGCGTGTTTCCTTGTCTACGGGATGCTTTCGCTCTTGCTTAAAGGGACACTAAAAGGTAAACAATAATTTGTGTCAGAGTGAAAGCTCAATGTATGACAACGTCTAAAACGGCTATATTATCAACAGCAGTGCCCTACTTATCGAGATATTAAGCTAAATGTATGACACGATGACCACCACGAGCGGAACATTTTGGAAATGATCGCGATGACGTGAAAGAGTCCGACTACAATTAATCACATGTAATCAGACTAGCTGAAATAAAAAAAAAAAGAACCTTCAGTGCATCAAGAGATGTAATAAAATGCTGCTTGTTCGTTTCTGTTTGATTCATGGAAAAAATAACCTTTTTGGCGTTGCCATGGGGAACGGCGCGCGTGATTCAAAGGTTCCATTTTCACCGAACTGCGGTTCCTCAGGCGCCCTGCTTCGCTCATGCGGTCGCGTCTCAGTGGTAGTTTCGGTATCGCGTACTGCCGCGTGTGTTTAGCGCGCTCGTGAAAGTCGCTCTGACAGAAAGTTCGACAAAATGCCGCATGCATGTAATGTTGCCGGATGCCCTAATGGTGCACGCCGCCAGTGCACGCCGCCCAGCAGGGGCGTAGCCAGGAGGGGGGGGGGGCGAGGTTGGGGGGGTTGAAACCCCTCCCGAAATATTTCGATTTTGCATGTGTATATTTACACACACACACATACAAACGCACGCACGAACACAAAAAAGGATGGTTGAACATCCCCCCCCCCCCCCCCCCCCCCCCCGAAAAAATTTCTGGCTACGCCACTGCCGCCCAGTAAAGGCGGGCCACATTGGGCACGGCAACAGTGACGTGAGAAAGACCGCTTTCAGGCGGATTATTTGAAGTGCGCTAACGCGATGCGGACCACTAAAACGTGATTTTATTTCAAAATAAGCACTTGCTTGGCACGAAAGTAGCACTACGAGGTTTCTGGACCGCTATTTCAACAATCAGCGTCGACTTAATATTTGCCTTCAGTGTCCCTTTAACGTAGCGTGCTCGCGCACCTCGCGTGTGGAATGATAAATAATACACAGCATATACTACGGGTCATAAAATACATCAAAATGCACAATACGCTCACTAAATTATGTCATTTCCAGAAGTGAACTCTCCAAATAGTCATCTTAGTTACCTCATTCAAGACACCTCTATTAGGTATTTTGAGGGACGTAGTTATTAAAGAAACGAAATGTCATATCTTCATTAATAAAAATGCGCTAACATACGGATATCATGGCAGCACACAAAATCACAAAAAGAGAGCCGCGAAACACTAATCATTTGGTTTGTATGCAGCGATATCACTGGTTTTGATAATGAGCCACTGTCATTTCCATGACAAAAAGCGTTATATATATGTGCAACAATAAATGTTAAAACAACTAAATCTCGTTATCACAAGCTGTCTATCGTGTAATTCATGTATCATGTAATTGCGCCGATTTTCAAACTTTACTGCGCATTTCAAAGTCGTTCTTTTGGGCGGTGTACGCTATAACGAGATTTGGCAACGTAGGCTGATGCTAAAGGCCGATTGCCACTTGTAAACATTCTGACATTTTGGTGCGAAGAAGTTGAATTCAAAGCACTTTTCTGTGACGCGAAGCGTGCACGTGCTCTACTTTTCATGTGTATCACACAACGTCACGGAGTTCTTGAAATTCACTGTCTGGTAAACCTCAAAGCCCTGCTAGATACCACGCCGACGATGTCGCCGCTGCCACACATGCTACAGTCCCTGCAATAAAATGTTTGAATGGTCTCGAAGCATTTCTATCCTTTCCGGGTCGTGACAGGGCAGCACGCATGCGCTCTTTGTACCCCAATATGGCGTCGCGAGCTCCACTCCAAGGGTGAGGTCCTCGTAGCCTGAACTGATAGTTCAACAATGGAGACGTGATCAACGTCCAGTACAACCTGGGGTCCGTAAAGAACAGTTTGAAGTAGTTGGGCCTCACGCCAATGATGCCAGCTAGGTCGTCGACGTAGCTGACCCGATCTATCATGAGGGCGTGCCTGGTTGTAGGAATGAACGAGGAGATCCAGTTCTGCGTCGCCTCTATATCAGCTTCCATCTCTTTCTTGGAGGGAAGACGCAATTTGCCGGACAGTACGAGGGCCATGTAGCGGGCCTGCATCTCAAAGGCCTGCAGCATGTTGGAGCTGGCGTCGATGAATCCCAAGAACGCCACATTGGGGTTGTCCGGAGGAACCATCATCTTGTACAGGAGAAATCGCTCCCCTTTCTGCGGCAACGCGTCCGTCGGGAAAGACAGCTCCGCCTTGAAGCCGGTGGCGAAGACGACCGTATCCACTTCCTCTTCGACGCCGTCCATGACTAGACCCGTCTCGGTGAAGCGTTCGGGTGCGCCTCGGGGTTTGACGGTGCCGTCAAGCAGCTTGCCCTGGATGTAGTTGTTGACGACGAGACCCTGGCTGAGGATGTCGTGGTCGGGTTCGAGGCCGAACATCTTGTGGTTCCAGGCCTCGTTGGCGACGCTGGTGAGGAAACGAGAGTAGCAGGATCGCGGAAGCCAGCTGTAGAGCCATAGCCTGAGCTGGTTGAAGGCGTACTCGTCGAAAGGAGTGCCTCGGTAGTGATTCGGTAGGATCCAGTTCACCCGCCTAGTGCTGAGAAAGACCTGCAATAGAGGGGGGGGGGGGTATTTATTTTTTCTTTTCCTGCCGGTTGAAAGATGTGCTTGTGCTCTACCGATTGCAAAGATATGTGCAATAAAGAAAGTTGTCCACCAGCTCTTAATAACACGAAACTACAAAGAAAACTTATGTAGAGTTGTCAAATATTCAATTTAAGTGTTCAACTTAAGACCAGGTGACATAATGATGAAGTTACCTGAACAAAAGAAAATTCATATTGATTGCCAGAAAAATACCGTAGAAGAAAACTTGTTCATTGTCAGCAACCAGCTTTTGGTCAACAAGAAAGCTTTTTACTTCCGAGAAGTTCGTTTGGATTTGCTTTGTAGCTTTCCGCTGCAAACAGCTGGCTGACATTTTTTTTTTCTTCCATGAAGGGTCCTCTACAGTGCGAGATTCTGCACAACTGATTCACCGAATTAAGCAACTCTTATGCTTGTAATTCCAGGTGAAAATTTGTAGCGCGCACAGTTGACAGGGACACAAAGAAGAGAGACAAACGAGCGCTATGTCCCAACCCTGTCGACTATCCCTGTCAACTGTGCGCGCTACAAATTTTCACAACGAATACCCACCAACTCGTCCAACTACAAGTTTTACTGTAATTCCAGATCAGTGCACCAGTGCTACCTGAACATTATAAGATTATCAGAACCAAACGTGTTTTTTTTTCGGACGGTTGAATCAAAGCGCAGAACCTATGTAACTTGAATTTCTTATTTTATAACAACTGTAGCATAAAAGCAGTCATTGAAAAGCCTTTGCTCTGACAAGATTTCCGTGCGTCCATTTGGTCCAATGCGAGCGTCTGAGTATTTCCGGTGTGCGAAATCGATATTGTGTAAACAAAATTGTGGTATGAAGTGGGCACAACGTAAAAGAACGGGCTGCCCAGTCCCACATCGGCAGCTGGCTACTCCCGGCTACTCTTGGCTACTCTTGGTCAATGTTAGCCATCCGCCGTTGTAACATTTCAAGAACTAAAAAAAATCGCCTACGTACTATCTCATTCTAAAGGTTGAGTAGTCTGGCTATTTTTGTCAACTTGGCATTCGCGTTCTCCAGTCTGTACTTAGGCTTGATGTGTGTGTGTGTGTGTGTGTTTCTTTATAACACGCGTAAGTCTCACCTCAGCACACCCCTACCTCGCCCCGGTCGAGACCAACAGAGAACAAGCCTCGCAATGGATGCAAAAAACGGAAATGAAGCGATTACGTGCCTCACACAAGGGCCTAGCTGCCCTTGGTCTTCGGTTTTCCGAGGGGAAAGGTTGGTACTAAACAGTTCTTGGAGCGCAACATTAGGGGTCCTCGCCCGCCATTATCGTCAGAAACCTGCATGGTCATAATCCTGCGCTATAAAGAATGACGGGACTAGTCCGATTGAGCAAAGGTGTGGGGCACACTTGGCGCTCCCTTTTGATGATTCGCCCCCCCCCCCCCCCCGCCTTTCCCTGCCCCCCTGTGCGCAAACCTATGAACAGAGGTACTGAACAGTTTCGAGCTGTTTTGCTGCCGTCGCAGTAAGTCTTTACAAGAGGTTTCCAAAAGGTCATCTCGGGGCTAACCTGCCGGGCCACCGAGGCTAAGTTGACTGCCACGTCGATCGCCGAATTGGCACAGCCAACAACGACCGCGTTCTTGTCCCGAACCCTCTCGTCGACGTCCTTGTAGTCTCGAGAGTGCATCACACGTCCGCGGAACAGCTCTCGACCGGGGACGTCGGGCATCAGCGGGGTTGCGTGGTGTCCGGAGCACACGAGGACAGCATCGAAGGTCTCTTCCCATTCAATACCGGCAGCCGAGTCGCGTATCCTAAGTGTGCCGTCCTTGTTGAGCCTGAGGACCTCGTGGTTGAACCGTATCCTGAAAATGTAAGGATTGATAAACATAGTTTGCAGCCGCAAATCAATACATGGGGAAGAAGAACGCGCTCACAAAGCGCCAACTGCCAGCCGAATTAACCTCTTACCTATTGTCGAGATTTCGCGACGTACCGAGTCTGAAAACATGCATTCATGCAAGATGCTAGAGGGAGGAACTTTACATCGGAATTCGCCTGTGGCCGTCTAAAAAAAAAAAAAAAAAGAGCAAGTCGTCATTGTCATTTGCGGCTTAAAAAAAGGGAGGGGAAACGCGCGTGATGCTTCGAAGGAGACTGAACGCTAAAAAAAAAATAAATAAATAAAAGAGCTATCACGTAGAACATTTTTGCTTCACATTTCCCCATAATTACATGCGCACATTGCACAGTGAAACAACACAGTAGGCCTACAAAAAATATACGCGCCAAAAAAAATGCAAGCAAACAAAACAAAACAAAGGAGAAGCGATCAAACGTGCACTCGTTAAAATTCACGCGAGAGTACAATAAATGAAATTTTCTCATCAAACTGCTGTCTACAAGGAAATCCGGTAAGGCTGTCAAGGCAAATTTGTTTGGCTTGGAAGCCGCGAAATACCTACAAAAACATGCCGCTAATTTCATGCACGCTGAGAAACTTTGAGAAGGCGTGTCGAGTAATAGCACCGGAAATACGATGCAAAAGCTCGAATACCGACTACAGTCTGCCGAGCCTTACCTCGGTGTTACACCAAAGTGGTCCGCGTAGTTTCGCATGTAACGGAGCGTCTGCCAGTGGGACATGAACAGCGGCGCCTCCTTGTCCGGCGGGAAGTCGCTGTAGCAGGACATTTCCTTGCTGGTATTGGCCACGGTGAATCGCATCACGGTACCAGTACCGGACCCGGGCGTCTCCTCCCGGTACCACCATAGCCCGCCGCAGTTTGACGCCTTCTCGAAGCATATAACGTCCAATCCTTCCTCGAGGCATGCTTTCACGGCCGTGATACCGCAGCAGCCGGCACCGATCACCGCGACCCTCATTTTCGGGGCGTTGGCGACTCTGTAGAAGACACGAAGCCGAAATCCTTATCTCCCTCGGCAAATGTTTGCACATACTGGAGCAACTGAGGCCCCTCGTAGAAAACGCACTAAAATCGAGACAACAAACGCGCCTGAACTGGGCATTTTTCAATGTTATTGAGGCCTTAAAGGCCACATCAAACGTGAAAAGTGACCGTCGGTAGCGTCAACACGAGTGATGCAAGAAATCATCATCAGGCGATGACGTCACCATATGACGTCACAGATCCCCAGAATGTGTGACGCCGTCATGATGTCACTGTCATGTTACAGAACATGATGTCACCTGATGGCGACATCACATGACATCGCCGCTTGGTCAAAGTTGGGCCGATCACGGAGGCAGTGCAAAACCAGGTGAGGTGCAGAAAGCTTGCTATGCCTCCCATCTTGGAGGCAATGCAAACCCACGTTAGGTGCAGAAAGCTTTCGGAGGGGGGCGGGGGAGGTTCAATACATCCACTGAGAAGAAGAAAAAGTAGAAGATGGCTTCTTCTTCTAGTCGTCTTAGGCGAAGGACCCTGTGAGTTTTTCGACTGCCACGGTATAAGTTGGGTAACTCAAGAAACGGTCATCCCAAAGTCGTAGCTTAACGCACACACAAACACACACAAGAAATACACCCTAAGACGAGATACTAACACAACGAAGACGTTGGCGTGATCTAACGAATTTCGCCTCACAAAAATGGATTTAGACAGTCTAAACCCATTTTTGTAAGGGTCAAGCGCTGGAACCAGACAATGATGAACACAACACGCGTGCGTACTTTCTACGAATGTTTTATTTCAACTGGGGCACACGCTTATATAGACGAAAATTATGCCCAGATGCCGTAATGCAGTATTATGCGCACAGATATTGCCTGTTTTTGCTTTTCACGCGTTATACACACAAGTCCGGCCACTCATCATATCGCACACTATGATACAACCAAACAACAATTATTCATCGGACGACAAAGACAGCGGCGGAGTACTTACACACGTAGTGCCCAGATTTGCAGTTTGTGCGGATTCTGTTATCAATTCGATTAGCTCATCTCTTTCATCTCATAAAACAAGAGTATTTCGAAGATGCGCACCCGCATCAGCAGCAGTGCAACACCGACGTAAAGCTTCAGATCTGCGTAAATTGGTAATGGAAGCTCGGCGAATGACCTCTGACAATTATAAGAAGTATCCGAATGTGGTGGAATCCATCTGTTCAAAACAAAGCGCACGTCATGATGTGTTCATGTCTATATATGCTTCACAGCACCGCTTTTTCATGATAAAAAGTAACACCGAATAATTTATGATTCTGTAGGCCATAGTTAAGGTTTTTGAAAGGGTGATGCTTACATTGGGAAAATTGCAACTAGGTTCTGCCACCTGTCGGTGAATAAAAAACTCACAGGGTCCCTTATGAATTCACTTGAGACGGCTTGAAGGCGAAAGCCATCTTCTTTTTCTTCTCAGTCGATGTACTGATTCTGTCCCGTCACCCTTCGAAAGCTTTCTGCACCTTTATTTATTTATTTATTTATTTATTTATTTATTTATTTATTTATTTATTTATTTATTTATTTATTTGTACCGCAACGCAATATGCGTTATGGCAGGAATGGGTATACAGGGATGCGCGGAATCTTAATTAACAACAATTAAAATTACGCAAACAGGTAAGGTAATACAGATTTGTACTTATACAAGGCTAAAAGTACACAGACATCTGATTAACATCAATTAAAATTGAACAAACAAGCCAGGCAGCTCAAGAGCGAATACCATTGGCTAATAGACGAGAGTGTGTTACAGATGCACGTCATGGATGAATTACAGATGCATGTTACATATGCGTGTTACAGACGCATGTTACATATGCATGTTACAGATGCATGTTACAGATGCATGTTACAGATGCGTGTCATAGATGAGGACCTAAGCTGATCTTGCCCTGTCTCCAAGATCAGAGGCACCTCACCTGCTTTCGCATTGCCTCCATAATTCGACCACCTTTGACCAAGCTATGATGCCATGTGGTGACGTCATCATGTGACGATAAGTCACGTGACGTCATAATGGTGTCCCAAATTCACAAAATTTGGCGATTTGTGACGTCATCGTGACGTTATAAGGTGACGCCATCCCGTGACGATTTTTTTGCATCACTCGTCCCCGCCGCCGCGGGACGCCGACGGTCAAATTTCGCGTTTGATGAGGCATCTAAGGCTTTCGCCGTAATAATTAAATTTCCCTTAAAACGTCTACGTAGTGCGCGTACTTCCTAACCAAGTACGAGTGTGGACTCGAAAATCAGGATCCCTATTATGATACAGATTAGCTAAGCAAATCACGGGCATCTAAGCAAGACGACACCAAGTGATATGAGGCGTGAGAAAAGTATACATGATAAAATACTGTGGGAACGAGGACTCATGTTTTCGCTTCGTGAACTGATAAAACGCCGTAGGCCAACGTTGTCTGCAAATGACCACCGCTGTGCCAATAATTCAGACTGGTGAGGGCGATGCAACAACAATGATAAGCGCATCGCGTATATTGCTCCACTGTTTTTATTGCAGTGTGCCAGTGCAGTAGCAGTCACGTGATCACTGCTACTCTTAACGAGGTTGTTGTAACGTGGAGTATAGAGTTTTCGAACAGAAGGAGCTCTATGAGGGAACTAGAGCTCCCTAATAGAGGGAACAGAGGGAAATGGATATGGGCCGGGCACGTAGCACGTCGGCAGGATAACAGGTGGTCATTAAGGGTAACTTACTGGATTCCAAGAGATGGCAAACGCGTAAGACGGAGACAGAAAATTAGGTGGGTAAATGAGGTTAAGAAGTTTGTAGGTATAACGTGGCAGCAGAAAGCACAGGACATGGGAGGGGCCTCTGCCCTGCAGTGGGCGTAGTCAGGCTGATGATGAATAGAGGGCACTAGAGGGAACTCTAGCGCTAGTGTATATAGGAGCTGCAACGCACGGCGCTTCAGCCAGCATGGGAATGATGGGTAGCACACGTATTTGTCTAAGCTTCGTTCTGTCGGCTCCGTTTGGCTCCGTGTGGCCTGCAGCCGCTCTGTCGCAAGACGAAGTTCAGCAAACGTTCAGCAGTTCCACTTCGCCACCTTGATCTTTTTAGGCTCACCGATACAAATCGGGTCATGAAGTTCACAACGATCCATTATTTTATCCGAAACAAACGCCCAAACACAACAATAAAAGAAGCCACAAGTGCGTTCGAAGCCGCAAACACGAAGATTAGTACTATCAATCATTCCCATGGTGGCTGAACGATCGCAGCGCCAGAGTTCCTTCTAGTAAATATTGGTAAACTCTATGCCGTGGAGCACGCGCGAAGATAGTTACACCGAGTGATATAGGCATATCTTATGACCAAACTGCTAGCCACGTCTCGAATGCTGCCCGCAAATACCGCATTGTCCCTTAAAACCTGTTGTAGAACGGGCAGCTATAGCCGCATAAATCTTTTATAGCGTGCGTGAGCGGCGACCTTTCTGCGCTTAGCGCCATATGACGGAGCCAACTTGCGAACATGGCGAGGGTTAGCGCATGCCCACGAAGAGCTGGGCAGCCGGGCACAAAGAGCTCAGACGAGTAGGCAGCGTGAGCAGGCGAGTAGTTTTGCTCTTATGTTATGTTGCGAAGATGAACGTTGCAGCAAGCAATCGAAGAAATAAAATTTATAGGTACGTCACACTCCTGCACTCATGGCATAAGCCGAAGAACATGTATGGTTCGTCTGAAGTTTTCTAATATGGGGTGACGCCCTTAAAGGGACACTAAAGCGAAACAATAAATCAGCTTAGACTGATAAACTACACTCTGAGAGCTCCAGTGTCTAATTTCGCCGTCATAGCTTTATTAATAGATGAGAAACTAATTGCCAAATATTTCACTTTTAAATATCCCGCCAAAATTTTCCGATGGTGACATCACGGATTTCAAGATGTCTTTTTTTTTTCGTATTTTGGCCACATTGCCTCAACTAAATTTACCGAAACTTTGTAGGTTAAGTCTCTGGCTCCCTCAGAAGACAATGTACTTCATTTTTTTACCGATTAGGAACTACGCAGGCCCCAGTAGACGCCGCCGAATTCCGTGACGTCAGGGCGACTGGCGCGGGAACTTCAATGTGCCGTCGCCACCCGCACTTTCTTTTTGCGCGTTTTCTCGCTTACCAAGCGCCTTCTCGCCGCAAGCGCGGCGTTCTTGGCATCGTGAAGGATTAATTTACTGATACGAGAAAAAACTGTTCTGGCCTTAAGAAGGAACACCCTGGCAGATTAAGGGCCCTGCTGAGCGCGCACTGTGCATGCGCTTACCCTCACAGTTTGCAACTTGACTCCATCGTACAGCACTGTAGCATAGAAAAGTCACCGTTCGCGCACGGTAGTTAGAGATTCGGACGGCTGTACGACATATATATATATATATATATATATATATATATATATATATATATATATATATATATATATATATATATATATATATATATATAGGGCAAGCTGCAGTTCTGAGGCTTTAAAGTGCGAAAAAGTACCCGTTCACGCCGCTTCAGCGTATAAGAGCTCGTCTGGGCACTACTGCGTCGTCTTTGGATGCCAAAACAAGCAGTGCAACAGGAGGATATTACTTAGCGTTGTCTGCGACGATCACGACACGCCACGGGAATAGTGCCGGTGCGGTGTTTTCAGCTTCGCCCCGAGTGGATAACTGCGATTCGAGCAGAAAAACTAGGAGCCGAGTGAACATGCGCGAGTAAGTACACTAGCTGCGTGTATTCTGCAGTGTGATGCCCACCTATTTTATTTTACGAACCTAATTTGCGTGACAGGCAGCTGGGTTGAAAGCAAGCGCGAGCTTTTTGTGGGGTGCACTTCATACCTTTGAGCGTTTCCTTTGACAAAAATGTAGTGCAAGGTAGTGCTTTCAAGCACACGCAATCAGCATGCTTTGCCACTTTCAACGTAGTATTAAGCTTTAGTGCTTTTGATGGCATCCACACCTTCAAGATCTCGTCTTCAAAAGGTAATAGATGGTACGGTGTTCCTCAACAGCTGGCCAGAATCTCGTGCTTTAATTTCAGTGTTTGATGTCCCCAGATTTATTTGGACACGACGCATCCAGCTGGACATAATACCTATATTGGCACGTAAGTAAACAGTACTCGCGCCAATGTCCTTTACGTCGCAGGCGTAGCGCTAGCTCGAGCTTAGCTCGGCTTAACTAATAGCACAGTTTCGCTTGTAAAGCATCATCGTTACAAGATTAAAATCGCGCAGATAGCTTCCAAAAGGGATCGAAGAACGATACTACAGGCGATACTCCCTGATAGCACGCTTTTGTGAGCAAGCCGCATTATTGTAAGAGCTCTCGTAAAACGACAATTACGTTCCGCGAAACTACCCGTAAAGCGTACTCTAGCTATTACGCGTTGCATCTTGAAATGATGAGCTTTCACAAAGCTTTGTGCACAACTTGTAATAGGGGGCAACAAAACATCGTTTCACTCTTTTGTGAGCTGCACTGCAATTACGGTTCACGAGTACTACAGCGAGGACTTTTTTTACAAATGTAACAGCGTACGTAGCTGACGAGGTTGGTTCCGCAGCCTGCTCAGTACGTACTGTATACATTGTAGACTTGCATGAGCAAGGTGTTCTTGATGTTCCAATAAAAACAGCGAAAATGTCCAGGCTAGAAACGACGCCAAACACGCTCTCCGACGGGCTGAGTTTCGGGAGTTTCACGTTTACTCTGTGTAGCGTCAGCTGGCGTGGCAGCCCACGCATGTTATTTCGTCGCGTGTGCGATAGATGGCGCGACGCGCGATGCCAATATGGCGATGCGCATGGAATTCGCTGTGTTCTGGTCTATAGCCGTCCGAATGAAATCGAGAATAGCCTTGTACACATGACACTGGCATGCACTTCCCCGTCGGAGCAGAATACCAAGTTTGTGTTACCAAATCCGTCGTTTCTTAATGCAAGCACATAGAAATTTAAGTTAAATTTGAGGGTTCAACGCCCTGGAGCTACAAAATGTGTCACGTGGAACGCGCTAGGGGAAGAGAGAGTCGAGATCAAAAGTATGGCTATCAATCGGAGTTGTTTAATCCTTTCAGCCCCGAATTTTTTTTAACGGGCACATAATTTTTTTTCTAGTTAATTTCGCTTTTCTACCATCCTAAGAGCACGAAAATAATGCATTCCAACTTTGCAACGTTCCGAGGAAGGCGACGACGAAAAAACTACTCGCTATGTTTTCACAGGTGTGTTGAGGATACCTCAGACACATTCTTTTTTTAATTACAAGAAATTCGTAAACACGTGTTGTGCTGGAGCCGATGTCTCGACAAGCGGATTTGTCTTCTTCAAGACTGCAACTGCTTTGGCCGAATTACTTAGTTATGTCACAATTTATAGGAATATTTCTTCGTGTTCTTTTTGCAGGACACCAGGGCCGAAAGGTTTAACGCGCGCACAGATGCCAGACAATGCATTTTAGGGACGGCGGCATACAACCCTCTCACAGTAGAGTAGATTTATACAGTGCTTAAAGTAGTTCACATTTTGTTCTAAACACGGACCATGTAATACAAGTTGCAACGACAATTGATTCCTCGAGTGGGATGCAATACTTACGGAATTGATTTCTGTCACGGATTTCGCTACTGGATTAGCCAAACGCACCAACCGGGAGGTCCGCGGTGGCACTTCGTTTGAACGAGGCCATATCCACTCAGAGGAAACACGGGCGAGCTGTTGCTGCCGCCAAGGCGGACGGTGCAACTGTTGCCGCTGCATGCGAAGCAAATGGCGTCGACCTGTTTGAGTGCATTGACGTGAGGGCAACTTGTCCAGCTCGCGGGTGTTTCCATGCACCTGTTTCTTTTTGCTTTCGCCACGCATTGTCGTCCGCCAACGCGAAAGTTAAACTACTGCTTACATAGACTTGCCGTAACCGTGTCGGACAGTTGGAGAAGGTGGTTTACTTTTGGTGTTTGCAGTTAGAGGTATACGTATTTTCGGCCTTCCTTTCAGTGACGCGTAAGTGTACATGCTTCAGTCGCTGATTTCGCGACCGGTCCACTTGCTGACTCTTGCAAAGGCGTGCGCAGAGTTCTCTATTAAGAGGGGTGCGGGGGGAGGGGGGGGGGGAGGGTCAAGTTTTATTGCAGCCCACCCCTCTCCCCTCTTGTTGGTCTAGTCCGAAACGAAACGAGAGCTCCGCAATGGATGCAAAAATGAAAATGAAGCGATGACGTGCTTCCCACAAACACAGTTGGAAGTTAGCGCCAGTCCCGTCCTCTCTGTCGGTCCGTGTGTTGCTTTGCGCTACAATTTTTTCCTTCAGAATTCCCACAAAGGCCTGCCATTGGTCCATGGCTTTCCGGGATAAAGGTGGGAAGTCAACAGCTCTTTGAATACAACATCAGGTGTCGCCATTATTGCCAACAAACATGCGCAGCCATAGCCCTGCGCATTAAAAAATGACGCGAAAGGTCCGCCTGGGTAATGGTATGGAAGAAAGAAAACCGTTTCTTCTTTGTTTCATTTATTGTTTTTCTTTAATAATGTTTGTATAACACCAGCATTTCACCATATCATGACGTAAATCAAGCCTAGAAAATAATCTGCATGATGTTAACTGCGCAAATCGATGTTTTCTTTTTTTTTTTTGTAGCTCATTTTGCTCCCACAAACAGAAAAAAGATTTTCAGCGAGTTCTGTATGATGTTTTATCTACTGTGAAAAAGCGACGACAGTATGCTAATGGTCTTTAATTAATAGCGATTATTAATTATTTAAACGACACTTCATTGCAGACATTCAAGTGAATCGCTCAGTGCCGACGCCTAGAACCACCCTGCGTAATTAGTTTTGCTTTCATCAATTTATTACCAAAGAATGCTAACGTGAATTAAGAATTCCGAGAAGGCCATTACTGTGCTGAAGGGTTTAAAGCTTGTCATAGTGGCTGTACTCTTTAAACATATTTGTATTAATCGGACATGATTATTATTAATTGTTGGGGTTTAACGTTTATGAGAGACGTCATAGTGGAGGGTCACGGAAATTTCGACCGCCTGGGGCTCTTTAACGTGCACCTAAATGCTTAAGTAGGCATGGGTCTCAAGCATTTTGGCCTCCATGGAAAATGCAGCCGCCGCGGCGGGGATTCGATCCCGGCACCTTCGGGTAAGCAGTCGAGCACACCATAACCACTAGACCACGGTGGCGGGTCTCGGGCGTGATGTCATTCATTCATTGTGATAGCCGATGTTCCCACTCGTGAATTGTTTTGTATCTTCAACGCGGAACCACGGAGCTCTACCTTGTCGTGGCACTGCCGACGCTTATTATAAAGGATTCAATAGCATCCCTGTAGTTACCTCCGTTCCAACACCGTATAAGCTAATGAATGTGGTCGACCGTACGAAAAAGCGGCAATTGCGAAAGTACGAAAAGGTAAAAAAGAAAACAACAACATACAACTCGACAACTTCGTTCCCACTGCAACAGCTTGTCGCCAGATGTGATTTCTCACGGGTTACAGCTTACACAACTACCATCCTTGTGAAGATTCTCAAGGCCTTTCGAGCGATGCGTGACTACGTTTGATGCATCGCCTTGTCCTGTTGCTTCCATTGTAATCCCACCAGCGTCATCAATCCCGCTTAAGCGTATCGCCGACGCACATCACAGTCCATCTCGACAACCGAAACAAAGGATCACATTGTCGCTTCATTGAAATTGGTCTACTGTTATCTTAGTGTTTTCTTCGTTGTTGCCGCAGCGCAAAGCAAGAAGGGAATTTAAGAACTCAACTGGAGCATCCACCGTAGAACATATCCATCATTCCGCCTAGCAGCAGCTTTATGTAGTCCTTGTCTGGATATTTTTCACGTAACAGTAACCCACGCAGCCACGTGATTACGCAGCATCTGACATCCCTTTCTGGAAGAAATTCAATAGCCTAAGCATTATCGCACGTAGTAACGCACAGTCTTCCGGCCTTCCTGTAACCGCCATCAGTTCGTTTACCTAAAACAATATCGCGCCTACACACCAGATGACCGCGCTAAACAGCGGGAACTCCGAAGTGAGCATGACGGCCAGACAGAGAAAAACCACGAGAAGGACGACCGTAAGGAGGGTGATTTCCTCTTGCTTCCGCTCAGAGCGAGGCAGTCTCATGGGAGGCTTGAGCGGCGCTTTCATCCGAGACTGGTAGCCCAATATGGCGTCCCGCGCTCCGGACCAGGCGTGAGGACCTTCGAGGCGGTACCTGTAGTTGAGCGCGGGAGCCCGGACAGCAGCGTAAAACAGCCACGGGTCCGTGAAGAGCATGCGACGAAAGTTGGGCCTGACGCCTATCATGGTCGCCAGATCGCCGATGTAGGACGCCTGGTCGACCATCATCGCGTGGCGCGGAGAAGGCACGAAGAACCTGCGGGCGTCCTCCATCTTCATCACGACTTCGGCGAGCATCGTGTTCGACGAAGGCAGCGTGAGCTTGTCTCTGAAGACCTGTACGACGTAGCGGGACTGCATCTCGGAGATCATCAGCATGCACGCGTTCACGTCGACGAAACCGATGAAGGCGACTCGAGGGTGTTCGGGCGGGAATATCCGGTGGTACAGCAAGGGAAAGTTTCCGTCTTTACGTAGCACGCTGGAGGCGAAGGGTACGTCGTTCTTGTAGCCAGTGGCGAAGATCACCAAGTCCACGGGCTCCTCCACGTTGTCCATGATGACTCCTAGCTCCGTGAAGGCTTCTATCTCGCCCCGGAACTTTACTTGTCCGTTCAGAATTTTCTCAGGCAGAGCACTGTTGATGACCGCGTATTGAGCCAGCAACTGGTGCTGGGGCTCCAGGCCCAGTGCCTTGTGGTCGAAGGCGGAGTTCGCGACGTACTGCATGTACCACGAACTCACTCTTGTCGGTATGTAGTCGTACAGGAACATGAACAGCTGTTTCGAGAAGGCCACGTCGATGGGGACGCCGCCAAAGTGACGTGGCACGACCCAATTGGCTCTTCGTATGCTGAGAAAAACCTGCCAGAAATTAATGTAGCCATTACACACCAGCCTCTCGTAAATAACTGTTTGTGCAACGAAAATAGTCTTTGACTAAGCGCCACATTTCGGCTGTTGTGAACCATAGTCCCTAGTGGACTTTTATTTGACATCGTACCTGTACACTCGGCAATTCTTGCGAGTAAAAGCTTTGACGAAGTGATTGACAAGCTAACTGAGCATGTTTAAACGTCGCACCGCTGTTGTTACATCGATAATTGGAGTAGTAACAGAAGCACTGTCTTTCCTGGAAGTTGTCTTGGAATTATATCGCATTGTAGTCACGGGTGCCGATGTTCTCGCTGTTTGGCTCACATACGTCAACACAACACACACCGTCAAATATGTTGCTCAACAGCTCTGACTTCATAGCTGTGATTAGGACATAGTTGTGATTGCACAGCTGTGCTACGGCACTGAAACCTTCAGTTGTCCCTACGATTAAATTAAGATGTTACCTACCTGTTCAGCAACGTCGGCCATGTCAACGGCGATGTCGACTGCCGAGTTTCCGAACCCGACTACCACCACCCTCTTCCCACGAATGCTCTCGTCGGTGTATTTGTATTCTCTCGAGTGCATCACCCGTCCCTTGAACTTGGCCCTTCCAGGAATCACCGGCACCGATGGAATCGCGTGGTGTCCCGAGCAGATCATCACCCGGTCGAAGCTCTCCTCGAACTCCTCGCCCGTCTCCAAGTTGCGCACCCTCAACGTTAGGTCCTCTCCCAGGTCGACGACCTTGTGCCTGAAACGGATCCGAGGCGTCACCCTGAAGTGGTCCGCGTATTCGCGGATGTACTGGAGCATCTTCTTGTGGCTCAGGAAGACCGGCCAGTCCTTGTCGGGCGGGAAGTCGCTGTAGACGCACATTTCCTTGCTCGTGTTGCACACCGTGAACCGCATCACCGTGCCGGCGTCGAAGTCTTCCTCGTGCTCTTCATCGCGATACCACCACAGACCTCCGGAGTTCGAGGCCGCTTCGAAGCACACGACGTCCAGGTTCTCTTCGAGGCACGCCTTGACGGCGGCGACGCCCGAGCATCCGGCTCCGATTACGGCGACCCTCATCGCAGATCCCTGGCAAGACATCTCCTGACCTGACAACAGGCCTAGTGTTCTGGTCCCGGGAACATCGAACTTTGACGGTTCTGATGTCGAGGCCACTCAAATAAAGCAGCAGTCTTAACGAAGTCACTCACAAGGGGCTTTTCGATTTTACCGTGACATCGAGTTCCAGCGCATCAGTTACAATACCAGTTGTTTGAAGGCACCTCAAAGGCACGTGAGTACGATATGAAGCCTAGTGTTCTTTTCAAGAAGACAATCTTCAGGGCTTGGGATTACAACTCAGAGTGACAGGCGTTGTTGCCAATTCGCCGCAAATGCCTTCTTTGACGGCCCGCTCGTAGAAGATGGTAGACGTATGGTGCCACAGATCCACAAGAAACTTGTCAACCGGCCTCAAATCCTACGCTTCGACGAGTAGAAATACTTGGTTAGGCACCGCGCTGTAGGAGTGTCTTCGGCTGGGAGCGCTACAGAAGGGGGGGACACGTAAGGCACGTACGGCTCTACAAAAGAAGTCGATGCACAAAACTGGTGTTGTTTTATCTAACTGCCGCTGGTTCCGTTGCGTACCCTTGCCGAATAACACTGTGGCCGTCTCGCTTGTCGTCTACCTGGCAGTGAACGGGGGCGGCGCACAGGAATTCGCGAGCCGCAGCAGCTCAGTGCGAGCGTCTGCGAGTCGCACCCAGACATGACGAGGAAATGTGGTCTCGCTGACACTGCTGTTATAATCCCGGCGTTCCGCCGCAAAGCTTCAACTAGTGGCTACGAGGTAGACACGAATAAACAAACGAAAAGGCGTATCGCTTTTTCTTTCCTTGTTTGCCTGTTGTCTCGCGGAGATGGCGTACTTTCGTATCTTGTTTTCTGGGCGGCCCCCTGGTCTCGTGGCAAAGGGTTTGAGGGTAAGGAAGCTCGTTGGCATTCGTCTCATGTTTTTTTCACGCGCAGAGCAGGTCCGAGGCGCCATGACGCAGTGGATTCGCCCGAAATTTATTCGGCGAATGGGTCGAATCTGCATCCACTCTAGCGCCGATGCCACTGGAACTGATTCGAAACGCTGGCGGCCTCATCTTCTTGTTGACCTTGAGATGTATTCCCACTTTTTTGTGTTTGATTTCCATCTACGTGCGTTGTCCAGGAAGAGATGAACCAGCAACGTCACAGTCAGTTAAGTACCAGAGGTCGTAACCTTTTGACGTTGGTGGTATGCGCTCGGAAGGAAGAGAGGAGCGATGTACCTATTCCGCTGATTGATGAACTGTCAGACTGCACACTTACTCGTAAACTCTCGTTTTTCTTTTTTCAGTGTTCGAAATCCAAAAATTCGTTTTGCAACTCGCCTTTTCCAGTAGCAGGGGACTCGCACTTTATTATCATATGATCTTTAGGAAGGAAGACGTCAGTTAATGTTCAGTGACATCAAGGGAGGAATGTCGCTTTTTAGCACAATCAAATACTTAAACTTTATTTTAGTTATAAAAAAATAAACCCGGGCTGTGCTGAAGCGTTAGGAAGGTTGACTGGGCAAGTTGGTGTGGTTCCATATTGAACGAATAAACAGCGCGAAAAAACAAAAAAAAAAAACAAGAAGAGGACAAGCTAAGGAACGACAGACAACGGCGCTGTTGAACAAAGTTAAAAGTATGAAGTACTGTAGTGCGATGTTCACGAACCCGATTCTTTTGGGAAAGTGACAACTTGCTTTCACAGTTTTATTTTATTTCCAGGATATTTCGACATGCAAGAAGCTCCCTAAACATTTTTTCTGCATATCAAATACCTAAAACAAAACAATTTCAATAATCAAACTGGTACACTAACGCAGTAACATAGTTAAATATCCCTGTCATTGCAACAGAACCGCTGATAGTTTCTTGGCATGTTGTAATACGCTGACGACGTCACCAACGTTTAGATCACTTATCTGACTGGCGATCCTCCTGCATTTTTTGTTGACGTACAGTGGCGCTGAATATAATCTGCAACACTGTGTCCCGTGGTGTAAGTGGCGCCATCACTGAGCGGCGCCACCGACATCGCAAAACTCGGTGCACGTAAGTGCTTCGATTATTATGTAGTTCTTAAACGAACGACGAGTTTACCGGTGTCACTGTATATACACACAAGAGCTCCTTTAATTACGTGCACCGTGTTGCGATTCGTACTCAGAGCAACTGTGCAACTAGGCGTAGCATTGACATCTATTTATTCCAATATGTGGACCCCCCTCCCCCTTTTTTTCTCAGGATACGCATTAATGAACTTCAAAATGGTGGTTAAGCGGGCTTACTTCTATGTACACACCATTTTTCAAACAGCGCAGAAACGAGACACCGAGAATAGACCACACAAAACAGACGCTGTGTTGTGTTGTCTGGTACGTATAGGGCAAACTGGACGCTACCTGAATGATCGCGTCAGGAAGCACGCCGACAACGTTACGCAAAAAAAAAGAAAAAAAAAAGCAGCAACTTGGCGTTACATTGGAAGTCTTGTAATTGCATACCCAATTTTAGTCAAGTCACCATCATCTGAAAGAATGCGGACCAGTGCACGAGCGAGATCATTGAGGCATTCACCATTATCAAGCGAGGCCCTTCATGCGTTAGTTCAACGTCCACGCAGGACAAGGAAATCTTATATGTGCAAGATCATCTCAGACCTCATCTCAGACCTCATCAAAAACATGTAATCCCTAGTCACTCCTTGTATCATGTTTATTACGTGTCTTCCCTTGTGTCGTTCTCTGACTGTATATTTCGCGTTCGCGCAATAAAACCCCTGTTGGAAGTCAGCGCCTGTGTTGTGTAGTCTATAGTCTCGGTGTCCCGTTTCTGCGCTGTTTGAAAAACTACGCGTTAATACTTACCGCCACGCACAGCGTACGGTGCAAAACTAATTTCAAGGAAGCCTTAATAATACATGGGGTTTTACGTTCCAAGACCACGATATGATTATGAGGAACGCCGTAGTGGAGGGCTCCGGAAATTTCGATCATCTGGCACTCTTTAACGTGCTCTGACATCGCACAGTAACAGCATTCAAGCATTTCACCTACATCGAAATGCTACCGCCATGGCCGGAATCGAACCCGCGACTTTCGTGTCAGCAGCCGAGCTCCCGTAAATACTGTACCACCGAGGTGGACATTTTTCAGAAGACCTTGCCCTGCTTTTCGACTGAGCGTTCCCGTTGGCCTTTCTTATAGGCCCGTTTCAAGTATAACCGTGATGATTCAGCCTCAAGTTTAAAGGCCTCACGTTTCTTCTTGTTTATCTTTTTTATTCATTACAACTTTGTGCGTACTATCGACCGCGGGCATATGAGGAAAAAGTGTCGTCTGCTAGGCTCTTCCTTCGTAAGGACGTCACCCCATATCAGCGCACTTTATACGAACAGACAGCGTGAGTAGCGAATAGTTTCGCTCGTATTTTTCAAGAATGAACGTTGCCAGCAAGAAATCGAGGAAAGAATATTTAAAGATACGCCACACGCCTCCATTCAAGAGATAAGCAGAAGAACGCGGTTCCTCTGACAAGCACTGATACGGGGCTAAGAAGGAAGAGCCTAGAAGACGATGGGCCCAGCTGAGCACGTTTTGTGGGCATACGCTTATCCTCGCCCTGTTTGCAACTTGGCTCCGTCGTACGGCGATGACGCACAGAAAAGTCGCCGCTCGCGCACGATAGTTAAAGATTTGGGCGGACGTACATATCGGGTATAGTAAAGTAGATCTAGAGCGCAATTTAGAGACATCTAGGTACCACACAGGGCATAATCTGCTGTGAACGCTGCGCCACGCCGTATACAAAGAATTCACGTTTCCTCCCCGCCACCCTTTTTTCGAGAGAGGAAAGAACGTCAAACTTTTAACATCATATACGAATACGTTGGTTCCGAAATCGGGGCGTTCCTTCTCTACTGAAAGTCGGCCGTCTCTCTTTCCGAGAATAATGTCTACGCGAACCACGCCCCGGCAGTTATAGACACGGCGTCCACATAAGAGAGATCGATTTGCAATGCAACGAGCCGGCGAAAGCGAGATGGTGGCT
Organism: Rhipicephalus sanguineus; assembly: GCF_013339695.2. Classification (NCBI taxonomy): domain Eukaryota; kingdom Metazoa; phylum Arthropoda; class Arachnida; order Ixodida; family Ixodidae; genus Rhipicephalus; species Rhipicephalus sanguineus. The sequence goes on from NC_051184.2 coordinate 5,688,555, forward strand.
AACTCATCCGTAGCGGCAGCAGCCTTGACTCATTCAAAGCCAAGTGTGTATGGAGTCGAGTCTCGTGTTCCCGTTACAAACGTCGTGCGTTATAAGCGAGCTGCCGCGGTAATCGCCAGCCACGCTTTGTACGAGGTTCCCTTTCGTCGTGACGACCCTTTTGTGACTTGGATGCGGCTCCGTGCGGCTCACGAAGGATTTCTTTCTTTCCCTCTCCCTCCTGCTTTTATAGTAGGCGTCCTTATAAACATGCAGCATCGTAGTTGAGCGTGTGAAAAAAAAAAAAGGGCGAAAAAAGAAAGGGAAGGGTTCTATTTCCAATGCGCAATGTAATCGAGTCGAGGCGTCTATTCACGAGCTCACGAACGCAGCACGTCAAGCGTCTCGCAATTCACTGACTTTTAGGAAGCACCCAATCCTATCAGACAACTGGCACAAGGTTTCATCCGCACACGTTTTCGCCAAGATGCCTCCCAAAGTAACAAAGGCGTTTCCTTGAAAATTTTGTGTGAGGCCATGACTCAACCGGTGTCGCGTTATTCACATTCGCGCTACGTGTCCAAAAACCCTCGAGTTCCCGACTTGAATGGTTTAAAGAATGACTTGTACTCTTGCTCTCATTTGTGTAATCCGGAAGGGGGACACAATGTTCTCTCAGCTTTGGCACCGCTGCAGCGAACTTGATAGGCCGAGCATACATATACATACAGCCTCGTGCTACCAGCATGTGCTAAAACCTTTCCAGAGCTTCAATGTGGGACGACAGGCTTAGAGTAATTAGCATCCGCCAGAACGAAGCAGGAGCCACCGACCCCGGGAGTGGATAAAAGTTGTCCGACGGCGTTCCAACGCCTCGATGTGGGACGTCGCGGGCATAACCTTGCGTCCCAGACTGTGAGACAAGGAGCTAATCGCCAATAATTGCAAATTATATGCCTGCGGGTGTAACTCTATAGGCGAGGCTAACGCATCCACTGGCGGCTGTGTTGCAACGCTCCGGGGGTCGCGCGTGTCATTGTCTGGTACTTAATTGCGATCGAGCAGCGAGTACCTTCGCTTTGTCTTTTCTGGATAGGCTTTACAACGCTGGTATTCATCAAGGCCTGATCACCTTGCTTCGCTTGCACTAGTGGTGGGATATTGTCGCCGGACCTACTCCCACACAGTGGCCTGTTTTGATTGTCCGTAGCGCGAGGTGCACATTGGTGATAGAGGACCGTAGGCAGGAGCAGCCAAATAGGCTTCCCCGCCAATTAAGAGGCTGACCCGTTTGCAGTGTATGCGGGATGATATCATTATTACCTACTGTATCCTTCTTGTCATTATCGTGTAGTGCGGTTCAGAGCTAAAGCAAACAGTCGAACGTATACGTACGGCCGCTCAAATTTCTACGCAGCTGCGTAGTATTTTAGCTTCAACGGTAACTTCTGTACTTGCGGGTTTTCACGGTTGCATGTGTGTGTACTTTCTTTTGACCATCGAGAAGTTTATGGAGAAGATTGACCGAAAATTCATTAAAGCTCATCGTATATATGGTTTGCGTAGTATTTAAACACAAGTAGTGTATTAGTACGTGTGTTTTTGTATGTGCATGACAGGGTGGGACATGTATGGGCCTTTTTGTTGATACGGCGAAATAGACGACAGACAACTAGAAAGGTATGAAACCCACGAAGGGTTGGGGAAGTGGCGGCATTTGTTAAGCGGAAGCGCGGGCAGCCAATCTTTGCCGAATTCCCATGTCGTAACACGGCTCGAGGCCTGTTGACCGAACTAGCACGACCCCTTCATTTACACTTCGGTACGGTGTACTTAGCTCGAAACAGGTTTCTCTCCATCACAAGCGAAGCAAGTAGCTTCGTCGGCGAAGCCATTCATTTCCTGCGAAATATTCAGCGGCCAGGTAGATCGTGAAATGAGGTGTTGTGATCAGTTATCGGATAACGTTGAATAATACTTCCGCATTGCTGACCAAGATTATTGTAGAAGCCTTCCCATGTTGTTGACCACTTCTTGTAGTCAGGGGTGTGCAAGATATGGCGTTTATTTTATTTTTATTATTCTTTTTTTTGCGTGTTGAAGAACAATGAAACCATTATAGACGCTCGACGGTCCTGAACGACTGCTTCAAAAACGCGTTAACACTCGGCTCACCAAAATATTACGGGAGCAGCTTGGTTTGAAGTCTGATTTGCAATACGAAACTTTTTGGACAGTGCTCAACGAGAGCAAACGGTGAAACGAATTCTCAAAACCTCTTTATATAAACGTAAAAGTACTCACGGATTGAAATAGGACAATTTAGTGCTAAGTAATTCACATCTCTTCGTTTCTACCGTCTTCAGTTCGGGTCATATCGGCCTAACTTCGACTCGAACGCGTAGATCACAGCTAACATTTTCTTTAGAAGCCAGACTCGTCGCGACATGACGTGGTTATCTCGAGCTATTGCGCATAGACGTCGCTATACTAAAAAAACTGATGCCGCGTTTGAATCCGAGAGTACTGCACGTGGGAGTTTCTTACAAGTAGCTCCGCGTAATTACGTACGCAGTGACGCACTTACGTTCTGTGACGTGAGCGATACAGGAACTGTGAGAGCTGCGCGTGTGCCTGTTATCTCTCTAGTAAACGCGGATGACTTTTGCAGCGTAAGCTGCTTATGAGCTCACAACAGCCCATTTCGGTGGCGTAGTTGTCCGCAGCAGCAGCCGGTGTCCGTCGTACCTGTCGCAGCTTTCGTGAAAAAAAAAAAAAAAACAAGGACCGAGGTGGATTCGAACCCAGGCCTTCTGCGTGGCAAGCGACCGCTCTACCAGAGAGCCAAGCCACTCCTCGAAATTCACTCGGAAAAAAACCCTATACAAGCATTATGTATGGCGAGGAGGTGCATTAAGAGATGTAATATTGCGTGGCAGAAGAGTAATCGTACCAGGCGTCACGCCATGTGAACTGCGTAACGAGCGGGTGGTTTGAAGCTTCCCACTCATTGCAAAGGGCTTAGCAATAATTCTTCATCATCCTCTTCATTATCCACCACATCAACAACGAAGTGTACAGCTATGCAAGTGCGCATATTGCCTTAGGAACGCGTAGTTGGTGCTTCGCTACTTCGTAAAATGGGATGATTTGTTGCGCAGGGGGCACCTTGCAAGTGCACTTGCAGGCGCCCTGTTTACAATGGGCTCTATGAAGGCCGCTCCGCCAACTTACGCTCCCGAGCAGGCCTGGCGTTCTTTTTTCTTTCTTTTTTTTAATCACCGGATGAGAACTACGAAGCATATGTGTCGTCTGATTGGTAGCTTGAGTCTACGCATGGCAGAAAAATGACATCACGCAGAAAGGTCGTAGCGTGTCACTCTACACCCCAATCTTTCCACCCCGACCAATGTAAAACGGAACGGGACAACAGTATGCTATTACTTTTTTCCTGTGTGATAAGGAACAGCCCGTACAATATCGTGGAGCCAGCGTCGTGTTGTGTACGCTTGTGTGAACAGACGAAATAAAAATCAAGTGTAGTGAGCGCTACGACGAAGCAACACTTATGTGGAACGCCACACGACCTACAGCGTCGGTTAGCACGACCCGTCCCATCTCTAAAGCTCTTTCGTACATGTCAGTCACAAACGAGACCGCCGCGCGCAGTTCTGACCCGGCACGTCAATTACAGTCGCACACTCAGGTAGACGTCAATTATAATCGAAGCGCGCGTAAGCACAACACAAACTGCCCAGCTTCTGTGACGCATTACGACGGCGGTAATTTGCGTCGCGGTCGGCTCCCCCCCCCCCTTTCCCTGAGCGATTGATGGTTGAGCAATAACAAAAGGGGCTTGCGGTTTTTCAAAAGTCGTACACCCGCGGTACCGGGCATTTACGACCGAATGGGACGTTGTGCGAATGGCCCAGCATGAGTGACAGGCAAAATGCAGCGCTTAGTGTCAGTAGGCCAATAGTTCCTGAGTAGCCCCTGAAGGCTTACCCGCCACCATTGGTACAGATTGGTATTTAGAACGACAACGTTTGAGCTAGCTGGTGTACGGATTCGCGGTAAAAGATCGAAAATAAGGCTTCAACAGAACAGGCGCCCTGCGGCGGAAAAGAAAGTAGACACAAAGCTGCGCATGCGCAGGCATGCAGCGGTACCTATCAACCCGGCGCACGAAGTGGCCTAGGTGAGAGATAACTAGTCAAGCATTTGATTTCTCGTTTTGTGGTGTGCGGCGTTTGTGTGGCTTTTGTGGAGTTTGTGGTGTCTCGATGCCTTCTCTTATGCCTGTATCAGCACGCGTACCTTCTGTTATCATGAACATATTGGTAGCTGCTTGTTTTGTGCTCTTTTGAGAGAAAATTCTGGCCATCCAGCGCTGGTTCTCTCTTGACGAAAATTTGAGGTCACATTTCAATTGCCTGCGGATGCTAGTTGATGAAAGCCATCATGAACTATGAGCTGTGGGCCATCAGTGGCGTAGCCGGAGGTATTTGGTTTGGAAAGTGTGTAGATGTCCGAGGGTACAGAAACGCGGGTGTACATAAATGAGGCCCTCGAAGGTGCGCCGGTGACGTGCGAATCTGTATGCGCCGTTTTCCCACAACTGATCCTCTCTCGATCGGCGGCTTGTCGGCGACCAGCCGTTTCTGATACGGCAGCTTGATCTTGTATGGAGGTCATTTGTCATCACACGTTGCGCACATTTCATCGTTGCCTTTCATTGTTTCACGGACGACCTTCGTTGTTGCATGTAGCAACAGAAGTGTTGCGCTTCTGAGCACGTGGGTGAGCGTCCAATTCCCAGAATTGAGCCGAAGGAAGCAGTTGGGAGGGATCATTGTGTAATGCGAAAGAAAGAAAGAAAGAAAGAAAGAAAGAAAGAAAGAAAGAAAGAAAGAAAGAAAGAAAGAAAGAAAGAAAGAAAGAAAGAAAGAAAGAAAGAAAGAAAGAAAGAAAGAAAGAAAGAAAGAAAGAAAGAAAGAAAGAAAGAAAGAAAGAAAGAAAGAAAGATACGCGTACATATTTTTTCGTATCAAATAATGATAATAATTTCCACACTCGCAGGTTCCTATTGGACCCAAGGGCCGCGTCATCAAAGACTGCGAGTGGAGGTATAGGCACGCAAACGTGGTGAGTATGTTTCCTCCTGCTTCCTTATTTCGTTTACTTCAATGAAAACGTGCAGCCTTCTGTACATGGGCAAATCGGCTGTGTCGGTTGCAAGTGTATCACTTGTAAGCGACATAACGAGATTACCTACCCTGGAGTCCTGTTTTAGAGATAGAGTCGTTCATTATGTGCCTGTGGCTCTGGCCCCTGTGCTCAGTAAAGGTCTTCAACATTTTAATTTTACGTTTATTTCTTCATTTGTGCAACAGTATAAGATCGTCATGGTGCTTGCAGCAAAAGGTGACGTTATTTTGCTATGTAGAAGCTTGTTTGTCCTTTGGGTCTTCACTATAGGCGTGCGCAGAGGGGGGGTGGGGGCAGGGGGCGGCCGCCCCCCCCTCCCCTGGTCACCTAAGAAGTGGGGGGAGGGCGCACAGTCTGCCACATACATTGATTTAATAGGGACGGGGGGGGGGCCCACTATGAACCTTCGCCCCCCCTGAAGGGGAACCCTGCGCACGCCTATGGTCTTCACATCTCTTTTTTTTTTCAGTTTCTTGATATAGTGCTGTCCTGTGTATTCCCACACTTTCTTTTGTAATACAATTTGCAATTTGCTTGTAATCTAGAAGCACAATGCTGGCAGACATATATTGAACGAGGCGTACGAAACAGTAGTCACGTACCTGCAAAACCATTCTTGACAATGACCAATCCCTGGTCAAAAAACGTAGAAATAAACGCGTTTATAAAGGTGAATTTGGTGAAGCTTAATGAAGAGAGAGACTGAAACACAAAAAGTCACACGGTTTCTTATGTATTCGCCTAGCTAAGACGACTCGAAGCCGAAAGCCATCTTTTTTTCCCTCTCAGTCGATTAAATATGTATCCCCCTCCTCCTCCCCCGAGAGCTTTCGGCACCTAACGTAGTTTTACACTACCTCAGGGATCAGCCCATCTTTGACCAAGCGACGATGTCGAGTCATCATGTGACGTCATGTCATTATATCATCATCACGTCATGATGACGTCAAATTCTGGCGATCTGTGACGTCATGGTGACATCACATGATGATGATATTTTGTATCACTCGTGCTGACGCCGATGGTCAGTTTTCGCGCTTGATGAGTCATCTAAGTCTTTCGCGTTAAAATATTACGAATGCTTCGAGCCATTACAATAGTGCCAGAATGTTACCAACTGAGGAGTGGCGTAGCAAGACATTTTTTTCGGGGGTGGGGGGGGGGGGGAGGAGCGGCGATAAATCATAGTTTATGTACGCTTGTGCGCGCGTTTGCATGTGTACGTGTATACATGTAAAATCGAAACATGCAAAATACACATGCAATATCGAAAGATGTCGAGAGCGGTTTGAGCAAAATGCTCCCCCCCACCCCCACCAAGACCCCTAACCCTCCCTCCCCCACCTCCCTGGCTACGATAGTGTTCCTAACGCATCATTTAGCGCTAACTATAGGAACCGGCAACTTTCCCTGCTCAAATGTGGCCCAATTTGTTTTTCAGTTCTACGTTGTCTCTTCCTCTGAGACAAGCAGAAGCTGGAAGTTTCAGACACTCGCATTAAAAAACACTACTTGCTACTAGGTGTATACTTAGGCCCCGTAGGCAGCAACTATACAACCCGAGGGTGCCCGTTTCGGCATCGCTGCCTTACAAGGCGCAGCGATTCCTCATTCTATACTCTTTCTTTGCTGACGTTTCGGCCACCGAGATGTGCTCTTCCGCACGGGGTGCTCTTAATAGGCCACGCTCCGCAGCCATTAGCGAAACCCACAAACACGCACGCGCACACTCGAGCGCTCCTGACAATGGCGGCGCCATTTCGCCCCAGACCCACCGCTACGTGAAAGCAATTAGGCCTCGCTGTTGTAGGGATGGCGACGTGCGTGATTGGCCTACCGCGAGCTCTTCCTGTATAAGAGGCAACGGGCTGTACCATACTGCTGCGCAGGATTTGGCTAGCTTTGACTTGCATTTACGTAGGTGCCGAGAGTAATTGAAACCTTGTTTCCAACGCCGGCTTGGCCGGCAGGAAGTTGCGCGAGAACTATCTCGATTTTAAGCGAAGCTTACTGTTTTCGGCGTCGTACGCCAGAAACCCTGGCGACGGCTAGCGTACAGTCGGTTACAGTCGGTTACAGTCGTTGCTATAATGATGCGTCCCACAAGAAAAGTAGTTAATCAGCGGGAGCACTAATCGTCAATTCGTTTATCAAATCGCAAGTTCTTGGTCTGCTCGCGGAACGGTTCCATAGGTCTGGGTACTGGGCTTGCCACTCCGCCCTTCCTCAAAAACAATTGTGCGGCTATTTCTCGTGTCTCGCAGTCATGTCTAAGTTTCACTTCACTTCTTACGGTGTGGTCGACCCCATGAATCTGGGTAGCTTATGATCGTTTCGCACGCAAAAGTGTAATCGCAGCACGCACTCCACAACCGGGTCTCTAGAGCGTCCGAAAACGACAAGTCGAGTATAATGATTAAAAAAGCCACAGTTTCGCCGCCAGGGCCAAGCAGTGAATGCTACAGCAACAAATTGGAATGTTATACAAATTAAGGCTAGCAGGTAAACTCCTTTGTTCCTAAACTCCCACCTCGCGTAACTCAACAAAACGCTGGCGTAATAGAATACGGCCACTCCAGGGAGTGAAGCGGTTTTCGTGCTGCCTGTCGCCTCAACGCGAAGTCCCTGAGTGGTATGAGCACAGCACGTACACAAGGGTAGGAGCCGTCTACTAATGCCTGTCGAGATCATGGTCGAGATAGCGCGCGCGCCAGCACGCGCGACCGTGCCATTTTGATCAAAGCTCGCAACTGATGCCCGAGCGACGCAGCCCCGCACCGGCAACCCTTTACGCTCCTTCGCCCTACGGCGCGCTTCATCTCTGCTCCAGCCGTGCCCGTGTGCAGCCTTCGCAAGCTTTCGGTCGCGCATAGAACATTCGACTCGCGGGGCGATGTTATCGACTTGGACTTCATACGGAACATGACAGTGACGGCAATAATGCGCCTCAAGTGTCCACGTAATTGTTATCGCAAATGCATGTGATGATTAGAATACAATAATTGGAAAGTCTCACGGGTTACGAGTGACGTTGCACACTCTCAATTCCCAATGTGATGTCTTCCGTGCCTGATCTTGTTTTCGATTAAATTGCCGTTTTGTGCAAATCGAGACGGCCCTCCGTTACTCTGGACGTACTTTTTCAAGCTCTGTCTCAGTTACACATAGGGTGAAGTCCAATAAATCGCATCAAAAACGCAGTGCAGTATAGAAGAAAAGGTGAAGGCGTTTACGTACGATTCAGATATAACCCTGAAGAAGAAAGACAAACGTCTAGTGGCCAAAGTTAGCGCCCGCTTTTTGTCAAAGCGGGTCGAAGGTGCAGATGGGCTGGTCCGACGTAACGGGCGTTCATCCAGCTACGCCAGAACGAACACTGCAGCTAGCCTTTGTTCTTTTCATCACCCTGGAAGAGACAAACGTAACCCAACAAAGAAAGAGAAGGACGAAGAAACCGTCTATAAACGTTCACTACTGAGAGGCGTGCGCTAAACCAGAGAAACGGAAACATTAAACGAAGTAGAAAGTCAAAGAAAGAGAGATTGGAAGGAAGGAAAGTTTCGAAGGACTGCTATGCGCGTTTATAGCATCGTTTGGGTAAACACGCCCGGTATTCTTGACACCTTCGAAACGTCAGCTATATGCGCGGCAACGGAGGTGGTGTCCGTTTACTTTTTGTGCTGTGAGAAGGCGAGGCGAGGCGCGACCGACCGACCACCTCTAAATTTAGATCAATTCAAGCAGCGCGCGCGCAACGCTGTCCGATGCGTCCGAGAGAAAAGACAGTGGAAGGCGCGTCGTCGGCGTCGAGATAGACACCTGCGGAGCATTCGCAGGGGGGGGGGGGGGTCAGATGGGAAGTGAAGATCGCTTTGAGTCGGCACCGCCACCGGCTTGAATGCGTAAGCGCGAAAAAGATGGCCAACAACGCCCTCTCCGTTGCTGTGCAGCCACCCCCCGCATCGTCAGCTCATGAGACGAGTCACCTTTTTATGTGTTGTTTTTCTAGGCTGGGCTTTGTGTCGCCGCACTATATTTAGTGGGACAGAGCTCGGTCACGCATATACGCTATATTGTCTCGCTAATACGGCGCAGCGCCGCTGGAAGGTGTGACGTCAGACGTTCGGGAGAGGAAACGTCCGAACGCGTGGCATCGCTTCACGTGCGGTGTGCGCTTCTGCACACTGTTGCAAAACTGCACTTTGCTGCGGCCTTGCTCTGCGAATACATACTTTATCATACAAACATCTACTTTCGTAGAAAGTCTGGTGAGTAGCGCTAAAGCACCCTTTCCCTGCTATTTCAACGAGTACCAGATAAAAACAAAAACAAAAAACGAGGTGGTCGAAATTACGGCTCTCTACTATTTCCGTAGTTGTTCCTTATGCTAACTTAAGTCTAGTTAGGGGCATTCTTCCTTCCTCCTGTATTCGGGCACTTGAACTATTAGAAGGGTTGCCTGGAATATAACATTAAACTTCAGTAATATACACATTTTTTTATAGATACGTTGGTGAGAATACAGAGGGGGAGCTTCAGGTTCATGGTTTTGATGCATGCAAATCTGTCAGGCAAAATGAACGTGTCCCATGCGCTGCTGTGCAATTGTCGTAAAAAAACGAGCTGCATTTCGAGGAAACGCAAGTTACATAACTTGAAGTGTATTCGGGTAATCTGCGTGGGCACTGCTGCGGCACACGCTGAAAAACAACCCACCACTTACGGCACGCCTGTGCACGTCTCGCCAGGAAACAAATGTTGCACGGAATTACCGAGGAACAGTGTATAGAGCTCTCACCACTCCATACCGTCTTTCCGTAAACCTGTTTTGTTATTTCATTTCGAGCGGCCCCACCCCACAACTTTCAATTCTCCACGCCCCTCCCATGCAATGTATGTCTAACGCTTCGAGCTTCTCTGACTGACATGTGCTTTCCGCATATTTGGGAGATCACCCACATTCAGAATAATATGCAGAATTGAGGGTGCATACATGGCATCAAATCCGGCTTATCTGCCGCAACAATTCGCTGCAGTGAAGCGAAAGCTATGCGGGTCGTATCGACCAATCAGGAACGAAGAATACGCATACTTCTCCGACGAACGACAATGGCTTGTTGACTTAGAATCTATACGAGCCTTTCGTGACCTCTATTCTATTCAGTTGGCGTAACGCGAAAGGGGTACACACGCGATGTGAAACGCACAAGCGTGTCTTCTAGTTTGAATTCGCGGCTGACTGCACTAACCCCGTACTATCTTCTACTGCAGTGCATCGTACTGACGAAACAGGATGCATTGACTCCTGTAGACTTTCTTTACTGGAGGCGTTTGTTTGTTGGTTTGTTTAAGTGCAACTTGTTCCGTGTGCTCGTCATGAAGTTTTGCCGTACGCGTACACTGCCGACGCGTCGCACTTGAAAGACAGACAGGCGGAAAAGGCAAAGCGAGAGCAACTGTGGACGGATCCTGGCTGCGTAGCGAATATGCACCGATCTGCCACCGATATGCGTGCCGGGGATCGGTGTGTTCTCCGTTCAGTCGGTCTACATGTCTGGTTCCGAATTATTCATTCATTCATTCATTCATTCATTCATTCATTCATTCATTCATTCATTCATTCATTCATTCATTCTTTAATTAATTAATTAATTTCCTTCTGTCCGCATCGGTGGTACAGTGGTTACGGTGCTCTGCTGCTGACGCGAAGGCCGCGGGTTCGATCCCGGCAGCGGCGGTCGCATTTCGATGGAGCTGAAATGCTAAAGGCCCGTGTACGTGCGATTTCAGTGCACGTTAAAGAACACCAGATGGTCAAAATTTCTAGGCCCTTCCCCTACGGCGTGCCTCATAATCGTATCGTGGTTTTAGCAAGTAAAACCCCAGGTAGTGTCTTTCTTTCTTTTGTTTAATACGCAATAGACGCGTGCTGTCGTCCTACCACGGAACCTGTCGTTCAGAAACAACCTTGCTAAGACCACCGCAATGCGATCAGAATTGCACAAGGAGTTTTTTTTTTTTTTTAACACGAAAGTGTTTTATGCCGGGGTCCACCACGGCTCCGCTGACGTATTTCCGTCACGGATATGACGTTGTAAAATATAAAGACTAACAGTGGGCAATGAAAAAAAACCAGAAGAAAAAAGTTCCGTCACCGGGAATCGAACTCACGACCGCTCTTTCCGCAGCGCGCAGCGCGAAACGATTCGGCCACGGGCGGCACGTTCTTCACAATGCTAACGGCGAGCTATTTATATACACCATTTGCGGGTGGCTGTACTCAGAGATTTGTGTTAGTGTGTCTTCGTTATCACTAGCGAGATGGCGCGACGGGCTCGAAGAGCGTAGAAGAGCGCGCTTGAAAGGTCGTCGCTGTTGCGACGAGCGCCCGCGTCTACAGGGCGTGGTCGCCTGCACTCAGAGATCTGTGTTACAGTGTTTTCGTTATCACTGGCTAGCTGGCGCGACGGGCTCGAAGAGCGTAGAAGAGCGCTCTTGAAAGGTCGTCGCCGCTGCGACGAGCGACCGCGTCTACAGGGCGTGGTCGCTTGTGCGGGCGCTTAGCTCGTGATCGCGGTGGTTTGTACGTCTCGCGTTGAGAGCACGAAGGTCGCTTGGCCCACTGCAGTGGCTGCTTTTGCGAAAGGAGCGCGGTGCTCACGCAGAAATAAGTTACAGATGTGACAGTTAGTTCGCTCTCATCCTGTGTATGTTCGTTCCGTGCGTCCTTTCTGCTTGAGCAGCGCGTTGCAAGTTTCGAGTTGCTTGCCGTTATTCGCGTGACATTACAATTTGTTACTGTAGCATTCATTCCATCGCCCTTGGGGCGAAAGAATGCGTAACAAACGCTCAACTACGTCTGTGAAGACACGTTTCACTTTCGTGTTATACCGATTCCTATGACAGAGGGACCATCCATGTTTTTTGAAAGCCTAAGGGCCCTGTATTATCTCCTAATATGGAAGGCTATGTGCATAGCCTTATACGCGAGCGGTACTGCGGTAACCTATTAGCTAACACGGCACGAGCGCACTGTCTTTGCTCCCCTGCTGAGAGATTACGATACGTGTGCGAGATATTCGATTCACGTTTTAGCGGGAGGCGGAAGGCAATGCGTGCACGGCGTATCATGCCACCCAAGACAATAATTATGCTTCTGCTAGGCAGCGTTCCACGTCCCACTTAATATTCGAAGAAAAAGTGAGTCAACGTTGCAGACTGCGCAATATTCCTCGTAGTCGAGAGTTGCTTTGAGATGCATATTTTTTATGTATAGTCACAGTTGGGTCCCTTTCAACGCTTTCAAGAAGGTCAATGTGATTATGTTTTTCTAAGTATTATTTTCTCCTTCCTGTGCAGACCGATGATGTCCTTTCTTGCAAGAAGTGCGTCAAGGACTACGAACTCCGTTTTCCCCCAAGAAGACTGGACGTAAGTCACTTTCCCATCGGTATTTCTCACAAGCTACTAGTCCTGCGGTTGGCATAGTGTGCGACCATGATCGCAGTCATTGAAGTCTGGAAAGAACGGCCTAGAGATTGTTCTTGTTATTGTAATTGTTGTCAGCATATACGGCTATACCATTCATATTTACATATACTAGAGTTTGCTGGAGCATTTTCTCAATATAAATGCATAGGGGTTCATCAATTATTCAAAACCCACTGACGCGTATCCGGTGTCGCATATGTCTAGTGTAGACTACGGACTACGAACTCCGTTTTCCCCCAAGAAGACTGGACGTAAGTCACTTTCCCATCGGTATTTCTCACAAGCTACTAGTCCTGCTTAATGCGCTGTGTGTATGATGCCCTTGCTGGACCGCAAGCAAAATGAAGATCGCGAGAAATAAATCCCAAACAATAAAGAGAGCTACAAGTGTGTGGTTCGCTCAAAGTTGATTCCACTGGCGATACCGTACCGTGAACCATGAACCATGGACGACTCAGTACGTTCCTGACAACTTCCATTGCAATTATTATAAGTTCCACAAAGTTATTATAAAGATAACCAAGCTGAATATACTACGAACGATGTCTTGTGAATGATACATTTCGTGAGTTCCTGTTGGACTACCTGCATGAGGCATCCACAGGCCTGTACGCTTACATGCATGTTATAATTTCACTCCCGCGCTATGCAGCGTCGCAACCCTGACGCGTAAGCAAAATAAACGAGTATGATATCTTTTACATGCTGAGCTTGCTGGCAAGTGCATATATTATTATTTACGTTGCCGATCAGCGTAGGTCACACAACCGATTGCGAATCGCGACCAAGAAGCGACTGGCAGCGACCCATGCTTACACCGGCTACGGGGCGACTTATATGCCCGTTGCGACACTGAAAATGGTTCATTGGCCAGCTTCCGCCTCGTGCCAAGATCATGTGCCACGTGACACCCATCTGGCAAAAAGAGTGTTCCACACTGGCCGTCTGGGCTACGAGCGGCGCTGGCTAACACTTCCAGGGCTTACACGCACAGGAATACCCAACCAAGTGGACGGACGGGGAAGCACCTCTCGTCGTAGCTCAACTGCTAGAGCACCGCACGCGTAATTCGAAGGTTGTCGGTTCGGATCCCACCGACGGAAAGGGTGATTTTTCGTCCACTTCAATTCCTTTCAATTTACGTCAAAATTAGCACGCTACAGTTAAAGACAACAATTACCGCCCTCTATGCGTTCCCTGGCCTAAGTCTGTCCGATTCACTTCGCGAGTGTGATGCCGTTCACGTCTGTTCGTAAAACAAGAAGACGTCCGGTGTATACACTTCCTCCATATCTGATTGGTACAAAAGACTTGCGACTGTTCTCACGCCTCTGAAAAATCGAGCAGCTAGCGATTCAACCCAAATAGTCGCGTTTCGACTGAAACGGCTATTTGCGAATAATATTTGGAACCGATCGCTTCGCGATCAGCCTGGTCGCACAACCGCTGCGGGTCGACGGTTCGAACGAGCCCTCAAACGTCACCTGATTCGATCGAATGCGTTGCACAGTTGCTTGAAATTTAGCGACAGCACTGAACTTGTATAACTCGCACATGCTCGTGCCTGTTTTTCTCTGTTTCTTTTTCCATAGCTATTGTCGTGTATAAGGTGTTTTTAGCTTTTTTTTTTTCGCGCGTAAGACATAATCACGCTTTTATCTTTTGGCGTATAGTGGCTCGATTTCTGGAAGAATCGCGATGTCCTTCCTTTTCCGACCTATGTTTATATTCCTTTTGACATGTATAGCTGGTTTTTGTATGTGTGTGCGCGGGTGATCGGCGCTTTGTCAGGCTTTAATTCTGTGCCTTGACGTCGATCACCTAGACAACTATGTATACTGGCTGTCTGAAATAAATATGAGTGAATGAATGAACAATTTCGACATTACCGCGAACCAAATGTACTCTGGATATGCACCTTGTCAACGAAGGCTCCCTGGGCGCTGCCTTAATTCCCTCTGGGTTGCTGTTGATATGCGTGAATCCCGTAAAAATGCATTCCCGAGGCTGTAACGCCAGCTTTTGTAATCCCTTGCAACAGTCCAGAAAGGAGGTAATCCTTCTTTCCGTTGAAAATGTCTATACAGAGCTGTTTGTAACCCTTAAGAATTCAATCGCAAAATCATCATTATCACAAAATATTTGTTTCTATACCACTGTTCGGACGATGATTTAGATATTCGTCAACTATTACAAGCCAGGATGTACGGCCATATAGCGCTGAAAAATCTTGTACAACATACGACTAACAGCACGCGATACCATCACTTATGCGGGAAAGTTCACACCGGCCATTCGATTTCTGCAAGCGCTAGGAAACACAAGAATTTGCGTTGACTCCATAAGAGTCACTGCGAAATAATGCTTTAGCGCTGTGTATTGAATCCTTAGTTTTCCGGTCTTAACGTCAGGATAGCGAGACTTAAAGTATTTATAGATCACGGGAGCTTGAATCAACGTTTGCTCGGCACCCGAAGGTCGCGGGATCGAATCCCGGCCTCGGCGGCCGCAATTCCTTGGCGGCGGAATGCCAGAGGTCCGTGTACTTCGATTTAAGTACATGTTAAAGAACCCCAGGTGGTCGAAATTTCCGGAGCCCTGCACTTCGGCGTCCTTCATGAATTCATATTGTGCTTTTGGGACATAAAATCCCAATAATTATCGTTTGCGAGGCATGAAAACCTAACCAGTTACACAATACGTTCGGACATTCCGGTTGATATATCGATCCGGAAAAAAAAAAGTCATCTCTTACAACATAACACAGGCTCCAGTGACCATGCTGTGCATTGTGTCGTTATTACGAAACGCGGTTGGCATAGTGTGCGACCATGATCGCAGTCATTGAAGTCTGGAAAGAACGGCCTAGAGATTGTTCTTGTTATTGTAATTGTTGTCAGCATATACGGCTATACCATTCATATTTACATATACTAGAGTTTGCTGGAGCATTTTCTCAATATAAATGCATAGGGGTTCATCAATTATTCAAAACCCACTGACGCGTATCCGGTGTCGCATATGTCTAGTGTAGACAGTGTTCTGGACAAAACCAACTTTCCCAGCACTTCAAAACTCGCCTACATGTCTTATCGAAATGCCTTCGATGACTTCTCCAGCGTATATAATTATCCTTGATCCGGCCTTTGATCGTACGTGCGGCTAAATTTCATTAAACACAGACAATATCTGCAATGAACGGAAAGATGACCGTCGTTTCTATTTCAATTTTATAATTGTGCTCTTTTAGGCGTACGTTGAGGCGCCTGCCGGTATGACCAACTTTTCCGGCAGGAGAGTAGGATTTCATAAACTACACCCTACTTGCATTGAAGGCGTTATCAACTTTACGTTTTGTATCACTCTCTTTGTATCACTCAGAAGATGACACACCTGTCATCGTGCACATGCGCGAAAGTTTAATGGGCCCGAATATCTTTTTTTTTTTTCACATATGCATAACCAGCTGATACAAATTTTCCATTTTACAAGACACAATACTGACTTTCTCGTAACTATATCCGCAAGTAAGGGACGAGTGAACTTACCAGTTGGTCAGGACGAGATGCGTCTGCTGCCGTCCGACAGCACTGACCGGCTTTCCTCTTTGGCAGTCATTGCTCATTGGACAAGATCGCGTTGTACAGGTTTTGACGGAAAACCACTTCGGGAGGTGTACACAATATAATCTTGTTGCAGAAGCTGGAGTTGCGCCTACCTCCTTTCATTGTACGTAGTGGCAGCAACCTGCATCTGCATTTCAGGAAAACACGTAACGGCCGCCGAAAACAAAATCACAAATGCGCATAATTCGCTCAGGTAGACGCGGTCGATTATGAAGGATCGGCACTGGCTGGCTCTGCTGGCTCGGTTCCAATAACTAAGGAGCATGGCCTGAAAAGAGGGAGAGAGGTGCCTAAGTGATGAAGGGATTCGTATTTCGCAACTTGCGTCCTTTTCATCAGTTTAAGCTCGCGTTTAAAATTCAGTACATGTTTGAATCTCCGTTTTTTTCTTTCACTGTTTTTTAGCTTACAATTTGTCAAGGAAAGTTGATCACTTCACTTGGGTTTCGAGCAGATATTTGCTGTAATGTTTCACCTGTACGCTGAAGTAATGGTTGAATGAATGAAATAATTAATTACTATCGTTAATGAAAGCTAGAGACGTTCGCGAGGCTGATGACCTGAGCTTGACGGATGGTAGATGAAGATGACAGGTGTTGGAGAACTGGCACACGCAGTAATCGTACAAATGCACAGAAGACGCCCATATTTTTTTTAAATTTCAATTTATTTCAAATATGGTTATTACAAACGGGATTGATTTCCACTGATTGGGCTAAGCACATTGCACTGCTTGACCGATCGGGCGTTAGATGGAATGTCTAAGGATTAATACAAAGCTTGTACCCGCACAACTAATGCACCCCGTTCACGCGCTTCGCATTACTTTCACAAAATTAAAACGGTAATAAGCATGAAAAATACAAAAAATACAAAAGTAAATGACGATACAGGTGTATGTTACAAACTTACAGCGCCTTACGCGAACCACGTTGTTATATAAAAAACAGTTGCCAGAAAAATGCCACGGAAGGGTTGGGGGGGGGGGGGGGGGGTAGTGCCAGTTCTACAAAGCGATCGCCAGGGCGATCGCTTTGTAGAATCGACCTGGCTACGCTACTGAATAACAACGAAAAGGTGTGCTGAAAAAGAAAAAATATGCATTTCAATAAAATGGAGAACATGAAGGGACCCATATGCTTGCACATTGTGTATTAGCCCTGAGCGGAGTTGCACATCACTTTATAATGTCTAAAGCATTTTTTCTATACGTCTAGAGAGACACGAACACTCGAACTGAGCTCAGTGTATAATTAATATTCAACTGGGGTCGCAAGCATCGATCGCTAAGTGCCTACTGGTAACATTCCGTGCAATTTCCTTATAGCTCAATCTTGTTTCGCTCTTTCTCAATTCTTTCATTGCAGGTTGTCAAGATGCGTCAAACATGCGTAAAGCCTGTGAGTATCGTGCTTAATCACTCGCGAGGAACATGAATTATAATTATGGCTGCGAAAGTCACGTCAGTTATTTAACGCCTCTCATCTTGTTCTTTCTTTCTTTTTCTTTTTTTTTTTTCTTTTTCGCATGCAGTACACGCCGAAAGAAGCAGCCATAATCCTGTGTAACGCATTCCACCGACCTTCGGTAAGTCTGCCAGCAGAGTCGATGTATTATTAATTGCTGTAGTATTCTATTCAAACTGGAAACAGCGCAAAATGCGAAGACATAGGAAAGAGTCAAGAGACACGCACGTGTTCATGTGTTCTTGAATGCCTCATCTACGTGCTCGTATTTTGCCTACTTGCAGTTTGAATTAGGAACAACCAACTAGCCGAATAATCTACCTCGTTGGACAGTACTTCTCTATTTGGCTTATACAGTCTATTTTGTTTTATTCTTGTATAACAGAAGTGCAAAAAAGACATGGACACGAAAGTGCACAACACGAGCGCTTACACACAACTGGAAGGTTTATTGCTTGAAAAGAAAATATATACCTAAACTCGGCCTAACACCCGCGCATGCGCACCATGGACAAATAAAAACCAAAAACCAAAAGAAAGTTCTTCTTTGTCCACGGTGCGCATGCGCGGGTGTTAGGCCGAGTTTAGGTGCATATTTTCTTTTCAAGCAATAAAACTTCCAGTTGTGAGTAAGCGATCGTGTTGTGCACTTTCGTGTCCATGTCTTTTTTGCACTTCTGTTATACAAGAATGAATCGGTACCAACTAGCCCGCCTTTCTGTTTTGCTATTTTTTTCTGTTTCTTGCAGGAAAAACGAGCGAATTGCATTCGTTGCGTTGAAGAGTACGACCTTCCTGATAACGCGACGAAAATTCAGGTACGTGACCGGTGGTCCGCGGTATTTGCTTTTCATCGGTAGTGCATACTTTCGCATTTCGTTAAGCCAGAAGTGGCGAAATTCGCTTGCATGCCAGGGGCACATCAAACTTTCCTTCTGGGCGACAACACTGGACACTTAGAGGACACCGGGAAAAAAAAGACAGTGATATTATGTAGCTTTGCGTGAATGACCTGTTGCTGCCGTAATATTTTCATGAAGTTTATCAGTAGCAACAGCAGTTTTTTGGAGCAGCGGTCTCACCGATACTTGAATCAAGAAATCAGTAGTCGACAGATGATCGATACAATTAATGAATGAATCAAGTAACAAGTGACAGCAGCTTTTGCAACTTTGGTATGTGAACGCCATCTTTTCTTTTTTGAGTACTGGGTGTTCGTTGTCATCCGTCCATGCGTACTACGAAGAGTGCCACCTTTGAGTTAATGACAGTAATTCTCTTTCGAGAAACATACTCCATCCTTCAGACTTCCGCACGACTGATTTACAATATCGTTTGTTTTCTTTATTTTCTTTTTTTTTAGCAACGGGAGCTTGACTGGAAGTGCACGCCACACGTGAGTCCGTGCCCTTTACACACAATGCGCAAGCGCTTAGACCACTTCAGTGTTTACAACAAAAAAGACACGTATTCCTGCATTATGTTAATTTGTATTGCAACAGGCCTTTCCTTCCTTTTGCCTTTCACTCTTCTTCTCTTATTTGAATGTCGCCATCTTCAACAACGTGTTTATGTTTTGATGCACTAAATACCTTGGCGTCCGCAATTATGCGAGTATAGACGATATTTCATGACACATGGGAGCGGCCACCTTCGGCTGTTTAACGAAGGTTTCATTATTTTTTGACATCACGACGCGAAATAATAAGGTAATGAAACTTTGAATACACCAACCCAACCGTTTTCACGCGTATGCGTCTGCCGTATCACTGTTCATTTAGTCTATAATTAAAGGGGTACCTATTTTCGAAACTGAGTTTACTACGTCATACAAATCTTTTGTACACAGAGACAGCTCTGAGCGAGTGAATGCTGATAAAATATTTTACTTTGATATTGTAGTGAACTTTCGCATGGCGCACCTACTGACATCGGTGCTAGCGTGACGTCATGCCACATTGTCAATTCTGGTGACTTCACGCACCAGTATGGCTAGTTGATGACGTCAGGTGCCAAAACATACAATGTGGTCGCTTGCGCGTCACCAAAAAAAAAAAAATTCAAAATGGCCGCTTGTGCGTAACCAACGGAGCCACACAGCGGAGCGGCCGTGGAAACGTCGCGACATCTTGTGCGAGCACATGACGAGATGCTCATAGCGTGTCGTGACATCAGGGTACAGTAGGAACCGGAACTAGCTTTTAAAAACACGTTGTAATGAATTTTTCACGGTTTTCTAGGCTGTTGAGGACTTGGTCTTTCATTTTACGCAAGAAAAAAAGAAAAAAAAAAGCGACAACTGCACACGTTTGTGTCAGTGCCCCTTTAAAGATATAAAACGGCAAAATTAACAACCCAATATGAGGGAACTGAGACCCACCCGTTAAATATTCTATATAGCTTTTGACTTAAAGAGTAGCGAGAAAAAAGGAAACGTGCACGCATATCCTGTGGAAAAGCACTGCATTTTCGAATAGCCGATCATACCAGTATAAAAGCGGGATTTTACAGAGTACGCGTAGCTTCCATTCTCCTGATCGCGCGCCTTGACGGCCGATTGCATTTTACGATCGATTTTACGACCGCCATTAGCATTCGAGCGATGACAGAATAGAAACCGATCGCATTGGCGCCCCACTCACGCGAAGCTGCACAAATGTATCCTGTTTGCTCTGCAATGTTCTACAAGTACCGATATCCCCGCAAAGTCCTAAAGTCATTCTACATCAGAAAAAAATAATAATAATAAGGTTGGACAGCTCGTACACCTTTGTTCTTCAACTTGTCTGTTTACGTGTGACGCTCCTCTCGTGATAATTATGTAAATATGTTATGCCTAAGGGCACTCCTTCGAATTAAAAAAAAAAAAGTAGCGCAGCTCGCACTAAGTCGCGAGAGGCTGGGTCACAGCAGAACTGGGGGGCACCTATACTCCATCTCGCAAGCTGGTTGAAGCACTGTGAAAGCTACGGGCCTGCTTA
The DNA here is from genome assembly GCF_013339695.2 of Rhipicephalus sanguineus. Classification (NCBI taxonomy): domain Eukaryota; kingdom Metazoa; phylum Arthropoda; class Arachnida; order Ixodida; family Ixodidae; genus Rhipicephalus; species Rhipicephalus sanguineus. The sequence goes on from NC_051184.2 coordinate 5,709,306, forward strand.
GCCAATAGGAAGAGCGAACACCCCCCATGATGTATTCATCCGCGCTGCGTCGTCTGCTCGGCGTCCCCATAGCGTATGCGCCCAGGCGTTGGGCGAGTAGAGCGAGCCCATGGCAGCAACCAACGCTCTTAGCTTTGGGCAGCAACAACAGAGCCGCAAAAAACAACGCGCGTTGGGCGAGTTAAGCGAGCACACAGTAGCCATCAACGCTCTTAGCGTAGGGCAGAAACGATAGCGCCAGAAAAAAAAAAAGACATGGCTGATCCTTCTATCATAGGAATCGGTATACCACGAAAGTGAAACGTGTCTTCACAGACGTAGTTGAGCGTTTGTAGTGCATTCTTTCGCCCCAAGCGCGAAGGAATGAATGCTACAGCATCAAATTGTAATGTTACGCGAAGAACGGCAAGCCGCTCGAGACTTGCAATGCGCTGCTCAAGCAGAAAGGACGCGCGGAACGAACATATATACAGGATGAGCGCGAACTTGTAACTTATTTCTGTGTGAGCAGCGCGCTCCTTTCGCAAAAGCGGCCGCTGCAGTGAGCGAGGTGACCTTCGTGCTCTCAACGGAAACTTGCAGGCAGAGCGCAAGACGTACAAACCACCGAGATCACAAGATAAGCGCCCGCACGAGCGACCACGCCCTGTCGAGGCGCGCGCTGATCCGCGTGGGGGACGACTTTTAAAGCGCGCTCCTCGAGCCCTTCGCGCCATCTCGCTAGTGATAACGAAAACACGCTGTACCGCCAATCTTTGAGTACCGCCACCGGCAAATGGTGTACATAAATAGCTCGCCGTTACCACAGCAGGGAACATGCCGTCTGTGGCGGAGTCGTTTCGCGCTGCGCGCTGGCGATCGAGAGGTCGTAGGTTCGACTCCCGGTGACGGAACTTCTCCTTCTAGTTTTTTCTTTGCCATATGTTAGTCTTTATATTTTACGTCATATCCGTGACGGAAATGCGTCAGTGGAGCCGTGGTGGACCCCGGCATAAAACACTTTCGTGTTAAAATAAAAAATCAAACATGGCAGCACACGTCGACGCTGGTTCCTTGCACCACGAAATTATGAAGTAGCCGTCGTGAGCTGTACGGCCCGAAAGTTCTAAACGGACGCTTGTGTTTGCGTTATATTTGTATCATAAAGCTTCGACAGCGATGTATTCGTATCTATTTTGCACTGTTTCCAAGATTTATTTTGAAATTCCCGCGTACAAGGCTTAGCATGCGTGGCTGAACAAACAGCTAATCTCCGTAATAAGGACAAAACGTACCTGATACTTTGTCTTCATGCAGCGTGAGATGACACAAAGCGATAGGCGTTTTCACCGTTTATTTATCGCCGCCAGGAAAGTGGGCAAGTAGCAAGCGCGAGCTTGGATCGAAGTGGGCGATCTTGTCTGCACGGGCGCTGCCATGCTTGTTCGTCATCACAATTATCGGCAGTTACCGATACAATAAATAAATGCTTATGACCTACATGTGAATCGTGATTAGCGCATCACGTATTGCGGTGACGTAGCACGTGCCAAACAAACGCAGTTTTCTTAACCTTCTCCAATTATATTGCAATTACAAACAGAACTATGTTTTGCTGCGCAAGCATTTTGTTTACACCTCGTAGTTTCAACCCTGCTGCAACCAGCTTGTGAGATGGGGTATAGGTGGTCTTGGCTTGGCTAGGCTTTTACCCTCCCTCTTATCTCTCTCTTTCCCACCCCTTGCTGTACTATACACGACTGTGCTTGCTCTCGTCAAGGAATGTTTTTCGCCCATAATTTTTCTCTTTCTCTAACTTTATTTCTCTTTCTTTCTCTCTCTGTCTGTACTCGTTCTCTCACCCATCAGAGTTATTGCAATCCACGCCGGAGAAATGGGCGCACGTGTTCTGGCAGCGAAGCAGAAGACGGAAATGAAGAGTGTGCGTCCCGGTTCATGATGATGATAATTTTATATCTACGACACACGGCCAACCTCGAGCATAACAGCTCTGCCGTAGAAAAAGGAGTGTATACGGGCTAAGAACAGTCAAGCGTTGACTTAGCGAACTTATTTAAACAACACTTCATTTCACTTTCACAGCTAAGGACTTGATCAAGGATATCCAGAACGCTACAATACATAGGTCTTCGTTACGTTTCCAGCACTCAAACCAGAGGTTCGGGGTGTTAAACCGACCGCACCAAGTGTGTGGTGTTTGGCTTGGTGGAAATGCGTGCTTGCGTTACTGATGTTGGTTATTACTAGCTGTCGGCGCGGCCAGGACAGGGACCGCGGATTTGGTGACGTCACAGATAATGGCGAGCGAACAGTTTCGGCAAGCGTACGACGAGAACAGGCCGGACGCTATCGCGATAGTTCGTTTCCCTTGACCCATAGCGTTTCCTGATAACACACTAGAGGGAAGACTGGCGCTAATGTCAATGGGAGCTGCAACGCATGGCGCTTCAGCAAGCATGGGAACGATGGGAAGCACATGGATTTGTCTAAGCTTCGTTCTTTCGGCTTCGCTTGGCTCCGAATGGCCTGCAGCCGCTTTATCGCAAGACGAAGTTCAGCAAACGTTCAGTTCCACTTCACCACCTTGACCTTTCTAGGCTCCCCGATTGAAATCGGGTCACAAAGTTCACAACGATCCATTCGTCTATACGAAACAAAAGCCGAAACACAACAATAAACAAAGTCACAAGTGCGTTCGAAGCCGCAAGCACGAAGTTTAGGCAAATCCGTGTACTACCAATCGTTCCCATGGTGGCTGAACGATCGCAGCGCCAGAGTTCCCTCTAGTAAATATTGTAGGAAACAGATTTTACATAAGACACATGGGCGCCGCCATCTTGGGCTGTCAAACGAATGTTTCCTTATTTTGGTATTCGCCGCGAGATCGGGCTACAGGTGGCAGCACCGTCGCCGCGCTAGTGTGGATAGGCCGTTGTCAGCGCGTATACAAACGCACACAACATCACTTTGTTGTGAGCGATTTGACCCGATTTCATTAGGGTTGGGCAAGTTGGTACATAGTTCTTCGTGAGGAAATGCCAGCAGCACCAAAGAAAGCAGAAGAAACAGCCAAGAAAAAGAGACAGGGACAGGTAGGATGCTGGACTAACAACTGACTTTAATTCGATGAACACGCGAACAAGAAACCGATATGAGCATGCGCAGCAACAACCATGAATCACTGAAAGGCAACCTATCACCTATCACTGGTTGTTGCTGCGCATGCTCATATCGGTTTCTTGTTCGCGTCTTCATCGAATTAAAGTCAGTTGTTAGTCCAGCATCCTACCTGTCCCTGTCTCTTTTTCTTGGCTGTTTCTTCTGCTTTCTTTGGTGCTGCTGGCATTTCCTCACGAAGATGACCCGATTTCCGGCAAGCAAAATGCGTTGGCTGGAGCTTTCTGATAATGTGTGCGCTCTTCATTCCCGAATTAATGCACAAAGTGCGCCGAACGTTACTATTACTTGTGAGAGAAGCGCATTCTGCCAACGAACGGGTTGCTCGCCTTCGGCAACAGTCGGCGTTTTCGCAATAGATGACGTTTTCTCGTTTTTTTTTGTACATGTTTATCTTGTGTTCCACCTACTACTCACTGATGTAGTGCGCCTGAATTAAGTATTTACTTCTTGTTCATCTGCATACCCCCCAACCAAAAGAAAGCCCATATTCCTGCACGATGAGTTAAAATAGCACTATGTGAACTGCGTGCTCAAATATTCATCCGCATTTCTTATTCAGTTCTCCATGAAATGTAGGACAGTTGATGGGTTTACTGAGGAAAGCCGGACAGCGCTTTATCGCTACGGAGACTAACACGCACACGCTTGTTTTTATTCCAGTAACAGTACACAAAGGTAAATGTACAGCACGGAACTTTCTTCGATTGATTACTTGCACGACAGTAATGGAACAACGGCCGGGGTATTTCACGGGACCAAAGTACGTTTTTTCATGTGAATAATGTCCGCTGCCTTCCGTCAATCTACTATAACAACGCAACACAAGCGCTCAAGATAATGTAAAGAAAAAAAGATGTGGCTTTGCGTGAAATTACTACGACATAAATGTAAAATGCGCCGTTTGGATTAATTTTGACCATCAAGGCCCTTTAACGCGTATCTCAATCTAAGTACACGGGTGTTCTTGTATACATTTCGCCACAAGGTATAATTGCGCAAGGCAACTCAGTTTTGCGATTTCCGTCATTCAATTTTCTGTTCTGTTTAGGGGACAATTTACGTACCGATGTGTCAGATGTGACTTGACAGAAATATTTCTCTGCAGTGTGACCAGGACCGTACACAACTAAAACTCGTCGCGTAACCTATAAACGACAGTCCTAATGTTATACACCTAACCACAACGCGCAAGCGCATGAGAGCCCTTTTTCTTTTTACCACCGAGCCGCTAAAGGCTACATTCACATGAGATTTATTACTTCTCATCTTTAGGACAACGCCAAGTGCACTTTGCAATGCGCTGGGACCACACAGCGGCACCTACACTGATATGACTCGTGAGCGGAGGGTACGACGACCACACACAGCACTCTCGACAAGTGCACTCAATGTCCTTATTACAGTACATATACAGCCGATCAAGGCCAAATGCTTCTTTACATAGTGTTAGGCATACGTACGAGTGGTTAAAATTGTACTAACGCAACGGAACAAACCGCTATTTGAGGACCTGCATGGCGTACGCACACATGCAAACACAACGTGGCTAGCAGACGACGCATGGAGCAATCCACACTAGGCGCGGTTCAGCCAGAAGCCGCCAGGCGGCGACTACGCTCGATCTCGCGGCCAATATCACGACGTGAATTGATGAGGTCATGAAATGTCGAATGCACCGACCAAACTATTTCCGCGCGTACGCGTCTACCGTAGCATTGTTAGTTTAGTCATTAAAGATACAAAACGACGATGCCACAGCCCAATATGGCGGCACCGAAACTCATCCGTGAAACAGTGTATACTTCGCCACAAAAAAGATGCAGAGTCTGAATGCTTTCGTGTCAATCTCTTCATCTTTGTAGGCTGAACAGCAATTAACCGCGACGAGAAACAAGCTGCGTGATCTGGTTGCGAAACAGGCGAACTGAATTCGCGAGCAGGATTGCGTCACCGCCAAAGCATCAGAAGCGCATGCGCCGATGTCGCGTGCACGGACTCTATAAATTTACGTCGAGTGCCAGAGACGATAACAAAAACCTTGGGCTGTCGCATGCAATGGCGAGGAGCTATAATTATCCAGAGGCTTTAATTCGTGTTTTCCGCGCTAGGATGGCTTAGATAACGCTGTCCACGGCGCACTTTAATAGCGCGTGAGGTCTGCATGCATGGAACTGCACAACATGCTTAACCACCGCAATAACGAGCGTGATTAGTTTGACGCTTTGATTTATTGTTCGTAGTAATTCACGATGCCCAGGGAAGTAGTGGCTTAAAGGAGTACTGACATGAATTTTAAAATTTTTCGGGTTGTTGCTCTAAATGAAAGCACGGGTGTCGAGAACCCTAAAAAGAGTGTCGTGGTGCCTGGGGATGCATTGCATATATTTTTGATACCGCTTCTTTCAACCAGCAGTTTCGGTTTCGGTTTCGAGAGGGCGGCTTCATAGTGACGTGTCAAGTCTGCCTGTGACGTCACGGGCAGACTGCAACCCACGAAATATGCACCTGCTGTCCTTTGCTGTCAGTCGAACGTGGTTCATGATGAGTGAACTGTCGTCCAGTGCCTCCGACAGCAATTTCTGTGATTTAGGCTGCATGCAGAACCCAGATTTCGCAAACCAAGTGAGCTGACTAGAAACGTCATAGGGCTCTCCATGCGGTGAAGCTGCCTTGCAGATACTGGGAGATGAAAACTTTAAAATCAAACTTAAATATTTATACGTGTTTCCCGGATGCGGTGTGGGGAGAGCGTTAACACTACATGCCAAGGAAAACAAAAACGTCCGTTTTGCTGCACTTCAAAATCGTGTCAGTACTCCTTTAACCATACATGTCTAGTTACATCTGTTTGGACAATAGGCTGCCCACAATTTTTTTTATTTCGCGTGTTTGTTCTGGACTCACCTACGTTCCTGTAAACTCAACACTCCTCTTCATTTATATTAACGCGATAGCGTTAGAGAGCTCGTGTCGCAGAAATTCCGGTGTCGGAGTCGGCACCGTTGGTTGTGAGCGAAAAATCATCCGTGAGTGAAAAATCTAGAAAGTAGAAAATAAAATAAACGATAAAATCTTCGGTCCCAATGAGGATCGAACTCGGGCCGTTCGCGTGGCAGGCAGGTGTCTTACCACAAAGCCAGGATGTTACTTGCAGCTGCTTCGGAAAAAAACACTACATAAATGTCATGAAGTGAAAGGAGTCTCAATGCATTTTGTTCGGCAGGTGTCACGACGAAAACGAGCCCATACGGCGATTTGTAGGCGCAATCGCGAGGCCATCAAACTACGTCGAAAAAGGCCGGGATAGTGCAGCCATCGCCGCTAAATACACACACGAACTTTCAAACAGCTCTAAAAACGGACAACTATGTCCATTTAGCGGAAAACATATCAAGCCAACGCAGCAAACGCTAGATAATGTGCTGCCATCTGTGAGGCATTGTGAGAAATATGTCTCGACTTTTCATGGCATCCGAGAGGGCGGGCGCGCGGCGTATATCTTGGAGGCCATGCGACTCTTGCTTTAGATCGAAAGCCTGTACAATTCGCGCGCGTGCGTGCGTGTGTGTGTGTGTGTAACAATACACATTAATAAGTATGCACTTAGTGGTTGAAGTGCGCACTGGGGGCCGGATTTCGCTATCGCGTTCAACTCTTAAAGGCGAAGCTTAAGGGTCCCCCAATTTTTTTATCCTCCCTTTTTCTCCTCCATCGGCACAGTGTAGCAAACTGTATATTGCAATCTGCTTACACTCACATCTCCTTCCTTGCTTTCTCTCCCTTCTTCCTCCGCTTTCTCTATCTCTACCTATCCGTGCGAGTAAGCGTCATTCAATAAACTGGCTCGGGCGTTGTGTCTGACCAGTCAGGGCCTACTAACAAATTGCAAATTGTAAAAATATGAGCGGAAAAACGCCTCTGCACTGCGAAGAATCCGGGTGCAATCCGCAGTTTAGTAGTACAAATATACTTAACAAGTCTAAACAGAGACCGGCCAGGGAGATTACTGAAGCTGGGCAGAATGGGGCGTACTCAAACACGCGCATCGGTGTTCCCTCGGTAGCGCTGACAGATAAAAAAAAAAAAATGTCTTTCTGAACAGATAAAATGGCGGTCAGTAATCAGTTATGATAATTAAGTTTTATTGTTAGCCATGCTGGTCCAGCGTGGTAACACCTTGTGATAAGTTTGGCTGCACGTGCGCGATTCCGTGCTCTTGTGAAAAACTTTATCCAACAAACATCAGTCGTAACTTGAGCGTCTGTCCAGTCAATTCCTTTCCGTTCCCGCTGTTTTGCTCCCCGATACATTTACAATACGACGCACCAACTGGCCCAGCGCACCACCATGTTGGCCTACTAACAATATTTTACTAACTGCTAACTTTCAGCAAAGACTCAAGCAGCACAAGTATGACGTAAGAAAGAAGATTTCATCGAACGCGCTGACCGAACACGCAGAAACAACTCGCCACGAGATAGACAGGGATAAGGCCTAGATAACGGAAAGAGAAAAGAACTGCACTTCTCGGCTATATCTCGAATCTCCGTGTAACCACGGCAACTTCCCACACGTGCACGCTCGTTGCTTACGTCGTATCTTAAAGTATAATCGGACTGTTTGCGCATTCATTTTTCATTGTGAACAAGGCTCCCTTGCGGGAGCCACAACGTCTTGGTTCACAGTAGAGCTGTTACGATTGAGGTTTCCCTTGTGTCGTGGATAGGAAATTATCATGGCACGTGCTCTTTTCGTCCTTTTCTTCGTCGCCTTCCTCTTCTTCCTTATCTGCTTCGCTCACAGAGCACGCGCACCGATTTGTCCGGCGCAGGATGCAATAACTCTGATGGCGAGAGAACGATTACAGAGAGACAGATAGAAAGAGATAAAAGAGAGAGAGAGAAAGAGAGAAATTTTGGGGGACTTTTTTTTTTATATAGGCAATACTTGAACCCACGTCCCCACGATCCAAAGGTGAGCGCAGTAACCACTCGGCTATCCACGGAAGCTATCATGGCATAACACAGCCTTGTATAGTATAGTATAGCAAGGGTAGCAAGGGGGTGGGAAAGGAATGTTAGGGTGAGGAGGAGGGAAAGGAGGAGGGGTGAACTAGTACAGAGAAAGAGAAAAAGAGACAGAACAAAAAGAAAGACATAACTAGATAGAAAGAAAGGGTGAAAAAGAAAGACGGGGAAATAAATAAAGCAGAGAGAAATAGATAGAGAGAAACAGACCAAAAAAAGATAGAAAATAGAACAAGCATAGCCATGTATAATATAGTACAGCAAGGGGTGGGAAAGAGACAGGTGAGAGGGTGAAATAGCCAAGCCAGGACCAGCCAGGTTCCCACCAGCTCTGTTGTTACCCAGCCTTGTGCGACTTAGCGTAAGCTGCACTAATTTTTTGTGAACTTTCGTGGTCGGTGTCCACTTGAATTGACCTCAAACTGGGTACACTTTATAAAGTAAATTGACTTCTACCAAGCGTCTGTATTTCTTTTTTATTTTTTCCTCCTTTGTTTCTGTCTTTCTCTCGCCTATTTGACATATAGGATAAGGAAACCGTAAATGGAGATATCCAGCGTGGCTAATTTATCTGATGGTGCCTCTGTTTCAGCAATCACCGACGACACTGCTGCTTCTGGAGTGCCGCATCCGACTCGAAAAAAACGTACGCTCATCCAACGTCTAGCCACTTCCTATTACTCCTAACTCCTAATCGTAACCTTTCCTTCAGACTACGCTTTGAGTTCCAATCGATTGCATCTGCCTGAATAGCTGCTAACTTATACGTAAAGCGATATGATGGTGCGTTAAACAGTACATATTTAACAGATGATGGTCAGTCCACGGAAGAAAACACTGTGCTGTAGGATCATTCTATCAGGCAATGTACATAGCGACAGTTTTAAAAGATGGTCTGATGACCCTATCATAGAGAGATGCGTTTTAGCCTGGCTTTACTCTAAATTAAGCCTTCTTGACGCGATGTCACAGCGTCCGCATCAAGCCCATCGGACGAATGCGCGGACAAATGCAACGGTGCGGGGTTCAAATTTTCAAACACATCATCTGCACCATTGTGAGTAATTGCTTAATATTAAGCAATGAAAAAGTGCCTTTCGCCTTTAAAAGTAGCTACAATATCATGCGTGACGCATATAAATAAAAGATTAAGGGGATTATTATTATTTCATTAAAACTCGTCGTTACTTAGGCGAAATGTCATTTGACCTAACACATCAATCGCCAATTGGTTTTACATAATATTGTGCGATTTCTTACATTTTCGAGCTACTTTTACGAAATTTCAGTTATACAGCTTTTGTGGTACATCGAACCTCGTTATAGCAAAGTAGCATCCACCATAAGTTCGTTCACTATATCCGATATTCGCTGTAACAGCAGATATAAATACGGCGCTAATAATCGGTAATGTGGCTCGCGCTAAAATCCTAGGTACACAAACACACTATTCTAGGTTTCAAATCCACTATAAACAGAATAATACTTACCCTTTGGCATATCAAACTAAATAGAGCGGAACATGAGAAGGTGAAATTACAACAAAAGAAAGTTCGTTTGACAAAACAGCCCTAAGTTCACATTTATTTGAAGAAGGATTTGACCTTCTTCTGGTGGCTTTCCACAGCCCTGCGTAGAATGACGTTTTCCACAGTGCTCATGCATTAGAGGGGTCTCATTTTGCTTTTTTTTTTCTCCTTCCAGTTATGAGCCTCACGCAAACGAAATATTCTTTTCGTTGCAGCCAATATTGCGAGAGATATCGCGTTATCGGTTTCGTTATAAAAAAAAATTGTCACTGGCGTGACCAACCAAAGTTCTTATATAGTTCTCTATAACCGATAATTCGCTATATGAGTGTTCGCTATAACGAGGTTGTACTGCATATCCGAGAACAATCACGGTAACAAGATGACACACAAGCATTCGTGCAATATCACGATATGTTTCGGTGCAGTAAGTAACCATATATCGCGATAGTGTACTGGAATGTGTCCTCGTGAGCCTTTGCTTATCGCAGCGGGAGAACTTGACCGAGTGCGAGAGGTGCGTCAACGAGTCGGGCATCGCCGGGAACGCCACATTCGCTGAGGTTAGTAGTGCTCAGCAATGCTGAGCAGTGCTGAGCGTTGTGCGAGACATAAAAAGCACTACGGACACACGTTCTTCGGATGTGACTACAAGCGCCTGTACTATTTATTTTTATTTCAGTACAAAAAATTGGAAACCGAATGTATGCCCAGGGTGAGTACCTGCTGAACGCCTAATCTTATTTCCTTTCGACAATATTAATTTAAAATGAAAGCGGGAAGTTTGTGCACTTATTCTGTTGATCAATGTGAAAATGCAAATAATGGTGTTCTTTGAGTATTTTGGGTTGCTACCCGCACGACGGCAAGTCTACTTGTCTAAACTTGAACTCCAGCGATGTTTCCTGCCCAGAGATTTTCGATACCATTCCCGTAGTAATACTAGAGTCAGCACATGAGATGTCTCCTTCCTACTACTATCCTATCGGCATGTTCCTTGCTTTAGTTTTCTCTTCCAACTTGCTTCGACCACGCTAGTGAAAGCGTTCCGCACTCTATGCTTATCAGCAAGCCTCTTCAAAGATAGAGACGCGAGAGGTTTGCATAACGACGGATTACGCAAAGGCCAAGACCGTGCTGCATCCGATTGTCGTATCTCAGTTGGCAATTGTATACGAGCTTGCACGATACGCAGTCAGAATATTACGCGTTCCGATAAGGGCTCTGACGCCCGATATCTCCACGTGAGCGCTTCAATTTCAATATGTGTGGACTTGCGTGGCAGCCCAACACTACAGTAAAGGCCTGAACACACGTACGCTTTTTGACGCGGCGCCGCGCCCTCTCCCTAGAGAGAGAGGGCGCGCAGCTTCGCGTAGCCGCGTGCCCTCTCTCCCTATAGGGAGAGGGCGCGGCGCCGCGTCGAAAGGTCACGCGCTGACACGCTGCAACGCGTACGTGTGTTCAGGCCTTAAGACAAAAAGAAAGGCCAAGGAAATTTTCCACAACACGTGTGAATGGTTGGCCTTTCACGCTGCCCTCATGTTTTCGTGATAGTTACTTTCACGTAGTAATAAAACAAACGAAATACAAAACAAGAACGAAATGAAAGAAAATGTTTTGAACTTGGCAAGTAAATGAGGAGCAGACCTTTAACCGCTTTTTTTCGCAGGCCTACCCGAAGGACCGCATCAGGCGACTATGCAAGTGGAGGTTCATCGAACAAGTAAATACAAAAAAAAATGTTGCGAGTTGTTTGACGCACAACTTTGCCTCGCCTCGCCTTCTGTTATTGCCCTGGCGCAGGAGGAAGTCCACCGGTGCGAAGAGTGCGTGGACAACTACACATTGCCAGCCGTGTTCGAGTACGAAGATGTAAGTATTGTAGCCGAACATTGAGTATTTATTTATTTATTTATTTATTTATTTATTTATTTATTTAAGAAGTCCTTACAGGCCTCGTAAGAGGCACTGGATAAGGGGGCATAAGAATAATAAATGATCATACATAGTGAATGCGTAATTAATACAGGACGAAATGGCCTAATTCATGCACATGACTTCATAAACACATTAGAAGATTACATAACAATAACTGTAAAGGCAAGATGATTACTAGAGCAAAAACAAAAGAGGTAGCTCGATGTATTGTACAAAAAAATACGAGAATAAAAATATTAATGATCCGGCCTTATGCAGGGTGTCTCACATAACCTGAACCAAACTTTTAAAAGAGAATGCCGAGACATAATGGTGAGAAAAGCGCTATAATGTTTGTAGTCGCCTTGAGTTACGCTATTTTGCGAAGGATCATGATCTAGCTAATCAGTTTGCTTTTATTATACAGATTCTGAGATATTAATTAGAGACGCAAGTATGATAGTAAATGTCTAAATTCATGTCTAAAGATACCCACTGACGTTGTTTCGAGTGCACTCTTTTAGCGCTATTGTGCCTCCTGGTAGCAGTCATCCACCGGCGCTCGCTTTGGATGGCTTTATAGCTTTTATGCTTGTTAGTTAGTTAGTTAGTTAGTTAGTTAGTTAGTTAGTTAGTTAGTTAGTTAGTTAGTTAGTTAGTTAGTTAGTTAGTTAGTTAGTTTAGACAGACAGACAGACAGACAGACAGACAGACAGACAGACAGACAGACAGACAGACAGACAGACAGACAGACAGACAGACAGACAGACAGACAGACAGACAGATAGATAGATAGAAGATAGATAGATAGATAGATAGATAGATAGATAGATAGATAGATAGATAGATAGATAGATAGATAGATAGATAGATAGATAGATAGATAGATAGATAGATAGATAGATAGATAGATAGATAGATAGATAGATAGATAGATAGATAGATAGATAGATAGATAGATAGATAGATAGATAGATAGATAGATAGATAGATAGATAGATAGATAGACAGACAGACAGACAGACAGACAGATAGATAGATAGATAGATAGATAGATAGATAGATAGATAGATAGATAGATAGATAGATAGATAGATAGATAGATAGATAGATAGATAGATAGATAGATAGATAGATAGATAGATAGATAGATAGATAGATAGATAGATAGATAGATAGATAGACGGTCGGATGGACGGTCACGGACGGACGTTGCTTGAGTGCCTCACTATAAACCTAAAGCAAAGAATTAGTGCGTTCATGGAAAACAACTTCATGCTAAATATTGTTCTTCGGTTCTTTTCTATTATTCAGGTGTGGAACATGAGGAAGAAGTGCATGCCTCGGGTGAGAGTTGTTTCTGACTTGTTCCCGTGCATTTTTGTTGTTGTTTTCGTTGGAAATAACTGCGTACACACAAAACAATATGTAGAATACAGTTCTATCTTGGCTGCCAAGAATAATAAACCTTGCGAGCAAGTAATATTTTGCGCTCGGCGTAACTCGTCTACTTTCGAGCTACAAATGACACGCACATACTAAATTAACTAATGGCGTTCTTTCTGCGAATGCAGTAGGCTCGTAATACTTTACGAATGGCATGGACAAATGACAGAGAACGGTCCCTGTCTAAGAACAAGGTGCAAGTACATAACGTGATTTTAGTCAATGTTTAGTAGAAAGAAAATGAAGTATTTTCTTTTACTATAATGTTTAAATTCAAGCAAATGATATTTAACACTCTATAATATATTTAACCTGTACGAGTACCCATTAAAAGCAAACGAGACAAAATTAAGGCTGTCATACGTAGAAAATTGTCATTTTTCCATAACAGCTGGTCCGTAATTTAATGCGCAGAAGAACGCTTCTGCGCATTATGACACGCCGTTTGCAAAATGTGAACTTGTGATGTAGTAAATGATGAGCGCCACATGGCAGGACGAAGATGCACGCCACGAACTTTTTTTTACATTTTTTACAGCCCTGTCCCAGTGTAGGGTAGCCAACCGGGATCAGCCACGTTAGGCTTCCTGGCTTTCCATTATCACTCTCCTCTCTCTCTCTCTCTCTTTGCTTACGCAACCTGACTCTAGGTTCAATCATTTGAATACATCAAGTTTATTCGGTTGCCTCATACAATGGTGGCCAACCATATGCACCATAGGCGTGCGTAGGATTCTCCGGGGGCGAGGGGGGGGGGGCGGGGCAAAGTGGCCGATGTTTCACTGCATTGATCCCCTCTTCCCGAACCCCTCCCACTGAGGCCCTACAGTAACATTAGATGACATGACTAATCTGAAGGAATGAAGGAATTTTAACGGTTCTGATATGTTTTCCTCGCAATTTCTCTTTCAGCCCTCAAGGAAAGAGCTCCTTCGAAAGTCGTGTGACTGGTATTACAAGTACCAGGAAGTAAGTCCTCTTCACTTTACTTTTTTAGATGCGAAGCAGCTTTTGCTCGGGGCTGTGTCCGTCCCTTGGCGACCGTGCGCTCGGGAACCAGGTGTGCTGGCACGTGCTAGCGCGTTCGGGCCTGTGTAAGTGGCTGGGTAAGACGCTGTGGCCTCTCTCCCTTACACTCTCTCAGCAATCATGTAATGGCGTCGGGGAACGAGATTCTGCAGACGCGCGATGAACCAACGCGTTGTGTCCTAGTCAGAACGCACTGGCACGCGCTAGCGCGTTCGGGCCTGTGTAAGGGGCTGGGTAAGACACTGTGGCCTCTCCCCCTTACACTCTCTCAGCAATCACGGAACTTCAAGTCGATCCATGCGCTGCTTCGCATTCCCACGTGGTTCCCTTTAGTGGAACATGATGTAATTTTTTTTTCAACGCTAACATTTCCTTGGAGAAGCATCAACTAAGAGAGAGAGGACCCTTAATGCGATGATGACAATGTCGACTCTCACACTTGCGTTGTTTGTTGCTCTTAGGTGGAGAAAGCACAGTGCGAAGCCTGCGTTGAGAAGTCCAACCTGCACGAAGACGCATCCTACGCATACGTAAGTGTACGACTATACAGACTGGCTGCAACTTCACTGAAATTGAAGCAAAGAGCCCTAAAGAACGGGACAATGACATTTTTTTTCTTTGCTTGGTCATCGTCCTCTTCTTATAGCTGTTTCCATAAAGTTCAGTAAGTATATGCACCACAAACAAGACCATTGTCAGTAGAAAAACGGGATATCAAATGGAATGCTCATTCAATATTTCTGGGAACGCTCGTTTTTACTTTAATACGTTTTAGCAGCATCGTGGTTATTCTGCGCTTAAACTTTAAGCGGCGTGTGTTTTCTTCACTATATAGTTCTGCGCTGTTTACTTATTTGTTCCACATTTCCTATTTATTTAGACAACATTTGTGTGTAAACTACTGTGATCCGCTTACCTGTCCTCGTTGCACTAGTGACGTTATTTTTTCGTGTTGGTGTCGGAAGATCGCCATTCCATTCCCTGTGTTTTTCAACTTTCGTGTATGACACACTGCACTAAATGCTACATAAGAAAGCTGACACGTAAGCGTAAGAAACACTTAATCACCGATTGTTTTGTCCCCAATCAACGTGATTGATTGCTGGGCATTGACGTTACAATATAAGAGTTTTGTAAGCTCAGGCTTGGCCTCGCTCTTTATGTACGTGCTAATGATGCATCGGACACCTGTCGATAGTTCTATGTTCTGATCTCACATATCTTTAATGTACGGCTTTCGCCCGCAGGAGGCACAGGTGCGGAGCATCTGTATGCCAAGGGTGAGTTCTCAATTACCTCTTATCGTGCTTGCAATCATCGCTCACATTTTGTCATTAAACACGAGGCTAACAACAAGAAAAAGGAATAAACATGGGATGTGACTTCCCGGTTCTAATCAACGCCTCGAATCAGAGATGAACAAGATGGGAGCATTAGTAACGCGCTCATCAACCTTTCCGGGTTCTGTCGATGGCGGGTATCGCAGCTTCCAACGTTGATTGTTACGCCGATTAACGCGCCATACCTTATCACTTGATCGTGGAAAGCTGTTAGAAAGCAGTTCAAGGCGTCCTGGGCAGGCATTATGCGAAATACGTTAAGCGGCACATCTTCCCGGCTTCTCATGCACAGCCGCTCGTAAGGGACGTGCAAATGTAGGTGTCACGCGGACTAATCTAATGTGGCGGGCGATAGCAGGGTGTATCCTCTGTTCTGTGTTTCTGCGGAATTTTTTTTTCGAATAAAAAACAACATCGTAATCTTTCATGCCGTGTTGTAAAGGCCCACAAGGTTGCCCTCCCGTAAGTGAGTCGTTTCACAGGTTCTTGCAAGAGAGGCTGCGGCCGCGCAAGAAAGTCAGTTAATGGTTAATGTTCCTGTGTTCTTGTCGACGTGTGATGAGAACATATGCAAGGCAATTCGTCGATTCAGTAGCGCTCGACAAAAGATACAAAACGAGGCAGGCAAGCACGTTATTCATTAATATTTTTTAAATGATTGTGATTACTACGACAGCTCTCTAGTATAGAGACAAACATCAATCGCTTTCGGGCCACTTCGGCTAATCTAGTACTGATCACTGACACCATTAAGTCGACAACTAGTAAAAAAGGACGACCCTGGTTACCCTGCAAGCTTACCTTGAGGATATCGGTGTCATAACTGAACTTCAAGCGCCATATGTGACATTCCTGCCGTCGTGAAGGTGACTGGTCGTTTACCTGTACTCGACGAAGTCGGGTTGAGTCAAAAGCCGTGTTGACTCAGTCGAACTCGACCGTCTTCACATGCATCGTGCCAAAGAGTTTGTCACGATGCACGTGAAAGGTTTGTTTATAGAGCTCACCCAGTACTGACCGCTGCAGAGTATAGACCCGACGTCTAGCTTTTAAATGCCACAAGGACTAACCGGGCAATGTGAAACGTCCAATAACCGGCTGAGACTCAACGTTGCCTATGTGAAATACTTCAAGCACAAGATTAGGCACTCGGACTCGCCTACGAGCACCACATGTAATACTCGGGAAGACTTCAAGCACGTCCTCTGTGACTGCTCCCGTTACGACGCAAAACGACAGAGTCTGAAGGCAGCACTTCATTTGCAACGCGGCTTCAGCTCGGAGCTGTGGCACCTTCTCGGCTCGTGGAAAGACAGCGGTTGTGCGATGCGCAACACAAAAGCGCTGTTGGTGTTCTTGAGGAACACCCCACTTAATGAAAGCTTGTGAATGACTCTTTTGTGTATATATGTGTGTTTGTGACCTTACGTATTATTTGTCTGAATATGTGATCATTATATATATATCATAGTCATCACCAGACACCTGGAGTAGCAAGCCAGACGATAAACTAGACTAACCTCTCCGGGAATTATATTGAACATTATCATCTCTCTCTCTCTCGATGCTTGCTTGCTTAGCCCAATCCGCTAGCGCTTACATTTCGGTCCGACAGTCCGAGTCATCACATCTTTCACTTCGTTCTTGCTCCAGTTCCTGAGCATTGGCTAACGCCATCTGAATGAATTCAACACGAAAGCTTCGATCTCTTTATGTACCGATGTCATTAGGATCACTTTACTACCTGACTTTAGCTGGTTTATCTTTAATCGCAGAAACCACCGAGAGAAAGAGTCAAGGATGCTTGCCCGCGGAGATTCAGACAACCGGTAAGATTTGATACGGAGTGTGTGAAAATCGTGTGCTTTCATGACAGGAGTACTGCGAGCACCGCGTGCCGATGCACCTGCTCACCTCACGAAGACCGCAATCGCCATAATAATTTGAAGTGGCACGAGCATTGAGTAACGCTCTTCTTTCTCTTCCAAGCACTTCTGGTCGAGCATTTACTTCCGGTTTTCCGAATATTCAGAAAAATTCTTCTAAAAAGTAGAAATCTACGATTCTACTAAAGTTAAAGAGTTTTTTTGGATACATATGATATCAGCGCATAAGTTTACTTAAGAGCCAATTGACGGTCAGGATAATTAGTGAGCAGACGGTTTTCTTGTAAGCGTCTGCGATCGTTGCGGCGACTGGCGGAGAAGATCGCAACTATGCGATTCTTTCTACGTGGCCTCTGAGATCCAGGGCACACAAACGCCGACGTGCTAGTGCCGCTACCAGACACCTAAGTCAACGATTAGGGTCGCCTCCAATTTTTTCCTTCATTTTGGCTGCTGTTTTTCTTGTTTTTTTTTAGGAGGATATTGAACGATGCAGAAAGTGTGCCGACGAGTACATGAACGACAACAACGCAGCCAACGAGGTGCATTCGCTGGACGTAAGCAGTTTCCTCAGATCACTACGCCAAGACAAATAACGTTTTATGTATTTGAGTGTAACTGCAGGTATTTCCTTTCTCACACGACTGATTTCAGGTGCAACAGCTCTACCGTAAATGCCTCTCAGGGGTAAGAATGTTTTATTCACGGTGAAGACCATTAGAACTTGTGCTCCACTACTTGTGAATGTGTACACATGAACTTATTTCACCTCTTTGAACTTCCATGTGGTGCTCGATTGTAGTGCATTTGCACATCTGTTTGACTGCATAACATTTTGTGCTCCCATTATTAATTTTACTAAATATTTGCCTGCTAAGCGAGGAGTAGCCGATGCCATCATAATGGCACCAACCTGTCCTATTCATCGTTTATATAAAAAAGACTGCATGTGCTTATTGTTCAAATTAAAACTCGTTTTTCAGATCGGCAAATGACATCGTGTTGTAATTCACTCAACGTCGTCATTGCAATGAGCTGATTTTATCTGTCACATCTTGACTAATCTGTGTGTTGTATGCGAATATTACAATGTCAGCTATCAAAACTGAAGAATCAAAACGGGACAACCTAAAAAAAAAAGAAAGACTAACGCGTATGCCTTGTGTTTGTCCAAATTTACCCCACCTCAATCGCGCTTTTTAACGTGTTCAGTGCAATGTACCAACAAACACGCTCAAGAACCTTCATTCGGTTATAATGAAATCTTCATCAGCCATGTGATTTTGTTTCAACTCTTTGAGCTATTCTTATTTGCAAATTGCTTAAGTCGCGCCCTTTTTCAGCATTGTGATATGTTCCCCCGGTAGCTATGCTATTGTACGTTTGTTACCTTGGGTGACGTAGCCTTTGAAAAACAAATTAATTGTTTTCGGCCATACCGTACTCGACTTCATCTTATGTAGTAAATATCAATCGTATAAGAAAAAAAAAGAATGGTCAGTTTGTTTCGGGCTACATTTTTTCTCAAAGCCTGGTATGTATTATAAGCAAAATTGAAGTAAACCTGGTTGTCATCATTCGGGTTATAGGCGACCACTGCAATACGACGGTTTTTAATAAATGTATATAAGGAGAGGTCGGTGATAACATGCGGCGCGGGCTACTCCTCTTCTAATGCACAATAGTTGTCGTCGCAAAGTAGTGAACAAACAACACTATACGAATAGGCACATGGACGAAAACTCCCGGACTTAGTTCCATTTCTTCAACACAGAAATGTGTCCCCTTAAGAGAAGAGTTGCCAAAACAAAAAAATTCACAGAAAAAAAAAAACTCCACACATAACATAAAGGTTCGCCAGCATGGTGCCCCACTTTGCACAAACAAACGCTACAAAAACAAGGAAATGCAAGAAACATGTAGTCAAGAATACCGCTTGATAATCACAACACGAACAATATTTTTATCGAATTTAGCATCTTTATGGTATTTCCGATTCATCAAAAAATTGCACTAATGGGAGTGCAGGAATGTTTTGAAATTTTTTTGTTATCCATGGGTCCAAAATTTTTTGCTATTGATAGTGGCCATCTATTCAAACCTTGTAGATTTTGCAAAAATTTCTTACGAGGAGCAGTATAACTTGTACAATGTAGAAGAAGGTGATCGTGAAGAAAACGAGGGCTTCTTCCCAGGAATCTCTGATTACTCCAATCTCGCGTCAGCTGACATCCCTCCTAAAGGCCCGCGAATATCTTGATTTCGTCACACCACCTGATACCTGGCCGTCATTTAGACGACTTCCCTTCCCCTGGCAACCATTCTGTGACTCATAACCACTCATCGCCCGCTTCGCACATCACATCGCACAACCAACACAATTTTTCCCGTTATTCAGTTAGGATATCGGCTGTCTCCGCTTTTTTCTCGAAGCTTCACCACTTACAACAAGCCCGAAATTGTGAAGTTTCTATTGCAGCGCTTTCAAGCCATATAGGCTTCCCAAGCAACGCTTAGCGGCGCTGCTGCTCTTGACAGGCAGCGCCATCTCTGGCAGAAAAAGAGAAACTGGGGCGTGATCAGCGAGCGCTTTCCCTTCTCGCCACCGCGTCGACCGCGTTGCCGCTGGCTTCCGTGCACGTGCAGAGCTCTCGCGGTGCACTTGCGGCGTCTCACAATGTACCGCGTGCAGTGCGGCTTCAAAAGGATCTTCAAGCTTGACTTGCACTTCCGCAAAGCGAACTTGATAAAATGAGGAAAGCTCGTCAATCACGTTAACGGTGAAGAGCAGACGATCGACGACAACCACGCCCGACTCAAAGCGAAATGCATTTCCCAAGTCGCGATTACACCGTGTAGGACGTATACCTCGAGGTAAGTCTCATTCTGTCACGTTAAAGATGAATAATGGTCCACATGCACTCCGAAATGAAGCCGTACACGCTATCGATGTTCTGCGGCGTGGACTACGAATCATATGATTGTTGTTTTGATATGGCATGCTTACAGTAGCAGCCGTGTACTTTCGTGAACAAACGTTTGCGGCGTGCGAAAAAAAGATTATACGGCCATGGCACTGCTTCCTGAGAAGGTTAGAGTCAAGTCCTCCGTGCCGCTGGAGAATCACCCGCCGATTAAGACGCGAGGCAGCTAGCTGAGCTTCAACCACTGTGAAGCAAGATGAACTGCTCGGCTCGTTTTTTCGGCTCTCGCGTCATGCTTGCAGTCTCTTTTTATGATACCGACTTGACAGGCGTATAAAACCTGTTGCGTGAACGCGGCTAGAAAATCGCACAAAGTCAGAAGGTGGTTAATTCAAGGTTGCAATTGCAAAGCATGTATGAAGTGCCAGTTATATTTAGCGGCTTAAATATATATCACCCCAATAAAGTGACAAAAACAAAGCAAACCTGCAGAACGATGTCAAAGCTTGCTGAAAATGCGCAGACGTCCGTTCCGGCGTGATAAAGCAGCCTTCCCGACGCGTGAAATGCAGGCGCCGAACTTCTGACAATGTGCGGAGTTCAGTTGAATTCAACCAACCGCGCAACGCTAACGGTATAACGCGAATGTGAACGTTCAACAACGACGGGTAGGTCTCACGAGCACGGGGAATCAAAACACAAAGTTGCTTCACCTACAACCGTAACTGGACTTTAACAATGCGAGAAGACAGCGAGTAATCATTACTGTAGTCGCTGCGTGCATGCGCCCCGTTACTTACCGATTCAGGCAGTCGGAACGAACGAAAGCGATGAACTCAGACAGCCAAAATAGAAGGCGAGACAGCGCTGTCAGCTATCCACGCTTGCCGCCTTTATTTCTCGTGCGACACGCCCGGGAGCCGATACAGTTTAACACGTGAATCGTGTGCCTTGTCTGCACTGTTGTGGCTGGCCACTGAACCGCAATACTTCGGACCACGCTTGCGCTTCCGCTGGGTCGCTTCTGCCATCGTGGAAATGCGCAGCTTCGCACAGCAAGCCTCTCGGTTCAAAGTGCCGAGCTGACGGCCCCACAGTTACCCGCACCGAGAGAAGAACGCGAGCGCACGTGCGCTACCGCTACTGTGAAAGGGGCTGAGTCGGCCGCGCGACGGTTCAGTGTTGTCCGACAGAGCCGCAGCGCGGCTGACGCGGCGCTGTCGTCGCGCCGCAAACTTGAGCTTGGGTTCCCTATATAGCTCGAAAAAGTATTGGTTACTAGTAGTATGTTAATAATTTATGATCACGTTCACGTTTAGTTGCATTGACTCATGCCGCTGTCCTTCACAGAACAACCTGAAGTACCGCCTGCTTGAAGAGTGCCAACAGAAGATACAGGAACCGGTGAGCACGTCACAACCTTTGTACCGCATATTTTCTAGAATTAAGCGTCGTCTATGTGAAGTCAACATAGTACACACTTAAAGAAAAGGTAGTAAAAAAATGTAGTAACTGCACCATTTACTACCCTCTTGACACGTTTACTACCTTTCCTTTTTTTCCTTTCCCTCCTCTCTCTCTCTCATCTTCCCCCATCGTAGGGTTGCCAAATGGGCATGTGTTTGGTTAACTTCCCGGCCTAGTCTCTTTTCTTCCTTCCTTTTTTGGCTACCATTCTCTCCATTAGAAATATATGAGAGGCAGCAAATATTGTCGTTACTACTTAACGTGTCATGGTTTGTAGAGGTTACTACTTGCGCACGTGACGGGGTAGTAAACTTCCCTGTAGGTACTAACTGTAAGTGGTATCATGGTAGTAAAGTTACCAACTTGGTAGTTACTACCTGCAATTACTACATGGGTAGTAAATGTCGTGACAAGCGCTTACTACCTCAAAGTTAGTAAGTACTACTTTTTTTAAGTGTACGCTATGTGTACTGCGTTCATTATTGCAACATATAGCATGGTGTTCTATGTCAACAAAAGGCACACCGAAGTTGATTTGAAGATGAAGGCTGAGAAATCAGCCTTCATCTTGAGATGAAGAGATGAAAAAAATCATTTTGTTTAAAAATATTTTTGTGTAAAAGCTTTTGCAAAGATTAAAACAGAAAACCCCGTACCATACTTATAGTGCGTGTTGCACTTCTCAGCTGCGTCGTATCCCTATTGTATTGACATCTGAAATGCACATTGTTGGTGATGTTTGAGCATAGATTATGTGCTTTGAGGACAGCCACTGTATCGCCTTGTTGATCGTCTTTTCAGAGTTAAAAAGTTGCATGAGCCATAAAGGAGCATATCATTATTACAGCGACCTGCTCAGCAACTTACCTTGATGAAATTGATAGTGCATCTCTGTATAACACTCAGCATGTCTCTGTTGTTCTGATTCTTATGTTGTGTGGCATCACTGCATGAAAACCAGTCATGTCCTTGTGTACGTGTTTATGTATTCAGTATTTTTTCAAACGACTTGATTGGTTGACGCGTCTTAAGTGCGGTAACTGCGGAAAGTGGCATTTTCTCTGTGTTTCTTTTTCTGTCATTTTTGTCAGTTAAGCACATTTTTTTTAAAGTACGCTATGTTGACAGATTATTTATTCTTTATAGCACCTCACACCATGTCATGTTTTGATTACCGAATTATCTCTTGGTTGCGAGAGAGTCGGAAATATACCCCAATAGTTTAGGATACATCCTATTTCATCTAAATAATTCACTCACCAAGGCATCAGGCTGTCACCACGCTTAACACGGACACTCCGTAGCCTGGCCTGGACCGGCTTGTACCGACGCCAGCGCCGAGAAGTGTTGGTCGGCATGTTTGCGGCGACTGGCGATAGCTGGAGCTATCAATAGAGAGCGCACTCTCCCCGCCAGTCAGACATAAGCGAAATACAAGTCGACCAGTCAAACTGAGCTGCGCTCCAGCTATCGTCAGCCGCTGCAAACATACAGAGATACACTTCGCGTCGCTGGCGTCAATCCAAGCCGATGCAGCCAGGCTGCTGAGCGTTCGTATCAAGTGTGCTGACGGCTGCACATAATTCTGTAGCCTTCTCTACTCTGTAACAAAGTACAGCTGAGGCACACTCCGTTCTCTGCTTGCATACCTCAGGAAGTCGCGAAGAAGTGCAAGGATTGCATCGTGAACACTTACCGTTGGAGGATACCAGAACATCTGGTAAGATGCAGTAACCCTATCAACATAAATTGTCTTCTAGTCTTGCGTATAAAAACCCACTCGTTTCATTAATCTCTCCACAGGCACGAGAGGCGAGAAAACGATGTCTTCTTGAGGTAAGTTGCCATAAAATCCATCACATCGTCCCCGTATTTTCTGTTTCTCCTCTCCGCCTGGGAAGCATGCTCATTTTTGCAGGGAGTTGCTGCTTTCATGAGCCTTCGTCACATAGGTATTACGTATCCAAATTACACAAAACCTGAGCATTGGGGTCGGCAAATATTGCGAAAGATTGGTTTCGATCCCATTTTTGAAAACGACGATCACATAGTTTCGGACTCAGTATTTCGAAATAATACAGTGCTCTGTATTCGGGGTGCGCGCATGAGCATTCATTCTTATACGCACCTCAACTTATTAACGGAATGCTTGTGCCAGCTTTACCGTCGTTACTCGCAAAGTGTGTGTGTGTGTGTGTGTGTGTGTGTGTGTGTGTGTGTGTGTGTGTGTGTGTGTGTGTGTGTGTGTGTGTGTGTGTGTGTGTGTGTGTGTGTCTGCGCGCGCGCACAACGCCACACTGTGACGGCCGTCGTGTGAGATTTACGTAATAATATTTCCTCTGTTCCACCAGACCTGTTAGCAACATTAAACAACACTATCCGACATGTTCAGCACTGTATAGCGAACAGTTACCTGAGAAGTAAAACCGCACCGAGGGCGGGACACTAGAATAGAAGAAGATAGGATGAGCGCAGTAGGGGCGTGTGTGGTTCACGATTGCTTCCTATGCATGCTCATTGTTTGAAGTGGCAAGAAGCTGTCTCTTCACCCGTCCTATTTTACTCTGGTGCCTTGGCCTTAGCGAAGTCAGTACTGGTGTATTACATGCGCCTAGGGGCCTCTAACTTCTCGTCTAATTTCTGTTATGGCTTACTGATGGAGTTAATTTAAAAACGGTTCATTTTCTAGTTTACATTTCATCTTGACTACGGTATATTATGTCCTACTTTACCTCACTAGCGTTTTTTTTTTTAATTCCAGCTCTGAAAACGGTGTTTTCTTAGATGAGCTTACAAATTCCCTCCGAAATTCCAGTGTACTTTCCATAGAATGTTTCGTTTTAACAGCAATAAAAAATATAGAAAGCGGCAAGTAACGCTATACTTCGTTTGTTCATGTCCTCATAAAGATGGTACGTTGAAAGACTTGGTATGTTGAAAGTGTTCTTCATGTTGGTTCTCAGTAACTCTTACGCTTATTCTTTCCCTTCGTTGTTCGCGCTGTTATTTTTCAGGGTTTCCAGGAAAGCTAGACAGCAGGATTGTGCAGCGCATCGACAAGTGATCACGAAAGACCCATACACTCGACTGACCGCCAGAGGCCTAGTTATGCCATATTGTTTCAATGACTGTTCAATAAAAAACAAATGTGTTAATAGCCAAAGAGTGCAATTCACCCAATAAACATTGTCCGTGCAGCTCGTTCATACTCGGTATCAAAAATGAGTTGTCGCTTATTTTCGCTTGTAGATATACAGCTGCCTCACTGTGAAAACAAATTCATGAGATATGAAAGATATCCAGTCACCCAAGCACTCCGTACAGATGGAAGCTGAAACGTGCGGCCCCGGTATTTATCACTAGGTTAACCCTGACGGTTCATTAAGGTCTTTCACAACTATTGGTTATGTCTGTTCATAAACCTTAATTGGTGCTGCCGCCCGTGTGTTCCCTTCGTATTTTTTGTGGACCAGTGGCAAGCTGTGGGGCTTGCCCAATTTCTGTGGCAAATACGTGCCAGGTGTTTTTGCGTACATAGGAAGGGCGAATTTTGGAAAATGGCACTGGGAGAGTCACCTGTAACGCCGATTGTTAATCAAGATAGCAGCGCGCGTAGAAACACCTTGCTATATTTGTATTGACCAGATTAAGGTTGTAATGCTGTCGCCGAGTCGGGACTTTTCTCCGCTTCAAAATTAATTACCCTAACCTTACTCAAACATGACAGAAGGTCAGGGGAAGACGGATGCTTGAAGGAATGAGAAATAGTCGAAAAGGGATCGAATAAGGCTGAAGCCGACGTTTCAGCAATGACAACCCCTGGTCGAAACGTCGTCATTAGTGACGTTTCTCGTCCTGCTCGTATGACTTTTACGAAAGCTCATCAGCTGGTGATAAACAAACAGAACTAGTTGAAATTTCATAAAATTTACGCGCGCCTTTGTTGAAGTTTGTTGTGCTATGTGCCACGACTCACTAGAGACGCTGCAGCTTTCTACTGGATCTCCTAAATGGTGATCAAACATTCTATGGTGCTATCAGCTGACTACCATTGCTGCTACAGGGACTGCAGGGCAGCGCATGATAGCGTCTGGGGCAGCAATACTTGCCACCATAGGCGTTCGCAGGGTTCCCCTTCAGGGGGGGGGGGGGAGGCGGGCGAAGGTTTATCGCAGCGCCCCCCCTACCTATTAAATCAATGTATGGGGCAAACTGCGCCCCCCTCCCCTGCGCATGCTTATGCTGTCCCACAGTGGAAATTTTGGCGCTTCGGTGCTTCGGAGCCCGGACACCTCGAAGGCGCGTTTGGCCAGAAGTTTACAGCTAAGCACGATGGTTAATTCTGCTCCGAAGCAAAGTGTAACAAGCTATGTTGTTTCTTAGCATTACATAGAAACAAGTCTTATTTAACATCGTGAACTACTGCTTCGATGTACAGCTTTACGAAACGTAAAATGTAGCCGCATAAGTTGGAAGACAGACTACAAGGTCAGCGTTCACTCTGCGACAGTTTGTCGCCTGTTTCATCTATCCGCCGTTTGATCATGCCCTGCATGCGAGTACCTTTATTGTAAACTTTAATAGTGGTGAATGAGACCCCGTTATGGAGGTCTTGTTTCAAGGAAGCCTTGTTTGTCAAGTCGTATCCGCGTTTAAGGCCGAATCTCTCAACACCAGCCAACACAAGCCTCGCAGACACATATACCCTCATTTCCATGAGGCAGCACCCCTTAGGAAATTTCCATAGACGGTGGCGCCATATTTCCCTTTACGTATTATTAGTGGCACGACCAACGAGTGACACTTGTGTCTCTACCAAGCACTTGCGGTTTCCATAGTATTCAGAAAATGTACTTTAAAAAATAAAAGCGGCACGAAACCTTTGGTACGTGTTCCAGTAAAGAGCTATACTGGACACATGTGATATCGGAGCATAAGTTGACCTAGGATAAGGGTCAATTAACTGTCACGATAGTTAATAAAAATTAATTTGAGTGGGTTCTTTGGAAGAACAGTGTTTTCTTGTGAGTAGTTGGCATCGTTGCGGCACCTAGCGGAGCAGACCTCGACCACTCGCGTCTTTCTACGTGGCTTCCGAGATCCGCTTCGGCAGTGCGACGAAACACAATGTTAACCCAAGAAATAGACCAGAGAACACGAATGTCGACGTGCGAGTGCCACTACTGGACAACTGAGTCAAGGATTAGAATCCCATCCAGTTTTCTTGGAAACTCTATGGGTAGGTATATTTGATAACACCATTTGAAGAAACGTTTAGTGCTTGTCCTTCTGTGTCTGCTGAAGGAAAGAAGATGACTTTTTAAGGGCTCGTTTTTCTTTGTTAGACACAATAATAATGAGAACTAACAGACAATAATCCCAAGGAAAGTATAGGGGATGTTAACCCCTTGAGGGTTTTCGCCGTACATGTACGGCAGAAGCTTCCTGGTATCAAAGGGTTCTCGCCGTACATGTACGGCATAGCGTTTATTTTTAAAATGCGCGCCTTTTTCGATCATTTCTCTTGCTTTGCCTGTGCTGCCAGAGTTCGGGAATACATGGAATTTTAACGCGATAGCGTTAAAGAGCTCGTATCGCAGAAATTCCGCCGTCGGCGTCGGCACCGTTGGTTGTGAGCGAAAAATCATCATCTTGTCCGTGACCGAAAAATCGAAAAAGCTGCAAATAAAATAAATAATAAAAATGTTGGGTCGGAGTGAGAATCGAACCCAGGCCGTTTGCGTGGCAAGCAGGTGTTCTACCACACTGCCACGCCTCTGCTTGGAGCTGCACCGAAAGTAACTTTCATGCTTCCCAAAAATACGCGTCCTGTATACAGGTGTCACAGTACGAGATGTAATATGGCAGTAATATTGCGTGGTACAAGCGTACATTGCCACTGGGCGTCACCCCACGTCAATATCATAACGACTTGATGGTTTAAAGACAGCCACCCATTACAAAAGGCACACACATTACTGCGCGTATTCCCTTAAGACTACGTAGTGGGTGCATCGCAGCTTCGAAAAAGGTTCTCGCGCATAATTGCTCCTGGTTTAAAGCATGCTACCCATTACATAAGGCACACACCTTATTGCGCGCATTCTGTTAAACACTCGTAGTGTTCGAAGTGCGCACTAGGGGCAGGATATTGCTATCGCGTTCAACTCTTAAAGGCGAAGCTTAAGCGTCCCCCAATTTTTTTTTCATACGCCGATGTCTCTCCGTTGTATTTTTTTTTTTTTGCTTCCCAAACCGGCGCGCCGGCTATCGCTTGCCCATCCGAGCGCGTTCGCGGTGCAGCTGGTTTAAGTACGCGCCTTTTACAGCGAAAGCTGTTATGAGATCATTTCAACGGCCGTTTTTGGCGTCGTAGTTGTCCGCCGCCGCTGGTGTCCGTAACCACTATCGCTCGAAATAAGAAATAAAACGAAACAAGAAAAAAATTCCGGGATGGAACGAGGTTCGAACCTGGGCCCTCTGCGTGGGAGCCCAGTATTCAACCTCTGAGCCATGCCGGTGCTTGAAACTGCTTTGCAAAAAGCTCCTATACAGGCTTCATGTCGGGAAGGAACCACATTAGCATATGCAATATAGCGTGGTAGAAGAGTGTCGCACAACGCGAATTCTGTAACCAGGCGTCACACAATGCGAATTGCGCAACGAGTAGGTTGTTGAATGCTTCCAACCCATTACAAAGGGCTCTGCCATAATTCTTTGTCGTCATCAGGCACAGCATCAGCAAAGTGCGCATAATGTCTTACATGCATTTAGCAGGTACGACGGCTCTCCCTAGAATGACGAAAAAAGGCACAGTGCCTGCTGCCCTACTTCTAAAAAATTAGAATGATTTATAGCGTAGTGGGTTCCTCGCAAGCGCACTTGTATTGGTTGCCAAGGAAGCCCATAAGCGCATGATCCATTTCCTCGGGGTCTCAGTAAAATTACAATGATTTATAGCGTAGTGGGTTCCTCGCAAGCGCACTTGTATTGGTTGCCAAGGAATTCTTAAGCCCATAAGCGCATGATCCATTTCCTCGGGGTCTCAGTGAAGTTCTTCGCCCCCCCCCCCCGTCTCTCTCCCACGTCAACGTATGTTATACAGCATGACGGGAGAGGGAAATAGCGATCGGGCGTCACCCAATGCAACTTGCATAACTGGTGGGCCGTTTAAAGCTTCCAACCCATTACAAAGGGCTGAGCCATAATTCTTCATCGTCATCAGTCGTCGCGTTAACAAAGGGAACATAATGCCTTACAGACGTGTAGCTGGTGCCCCGCTTCCCCGCAGAATGACGAATAATGACTTAGTAGGTGCTTCCCAAGTTCACAAAAATTGGGATTTATGGCGTAGTGGGTACCTTTCTAGTGACCTTGTATTAGTAGCCCCAAGGCAGCTTAGAACGGGCTCTAGAAACGCCGCTCTTCCAGCTTTCGCTGTGACTGTGCTGCGGTTTCAGCGCAGGCCTGGCGCCTTCTTCGATCATTTCTCTTGCTTGGAACGTGCTGCCATGCTTCGGGAATACGTGAAATTTTTTAGTGCACCGATGTCTCTCCGTCTTTTTTTTTTTTCTGCTTTCCAAAGCGGCGCGGCGGCTTTCAGTTGCGCATCTGAACACGCGCACGCGGTCTGGCTGGTGTCGGTTTTGTCCTTCGGGTGGTTTTCGCTTCTTGCGCCTGCAAAGCTGATAGCTGTTTTGTTTCTAATCTCTTAAAGGGTGACCGCTTGTTACTATCTCGTTTATTGCTCCCCGGGGCGCGATTTGATCTGTTTCCGTGCGGTGCTAAATTACAGAAACGTCGCCGCCGTGATTGCGTTTCCTGTTTTGGGGTCTCGGAAAAACTAACTACGTCTTGTTGGCGATAAGACGAAGGATTACTGTAGCTTTTTCACTCGTTTTGCTTTCTGGACGGGCGCACAACCATAGAGTTTTCTTCCGTGCGCTCACTGACGCAGTTCGCTTACGCTATGGAAGCGCGCGCCGGTTGCTCTGCTGCCGGTGAGTCGAGCAGCGATTCTTCCGATGCGGACTATTCCCCAAGTGCCGAATCAGAATCTGATTCATTGGATTTCAGTTTGTCAGAAGAGGATTTTCTGACGAGTTCACACTCGTCAGAAAAAACCTTTTTTTTTAGGATTTTGCTTGATTTTACTACGAATAAACCATGTGTATGTAACAACAAAAATGATTTTTATCAGTTTACGGTCACGAAAAAAAAAATTAGACAATTTTTCTGAAATAGAGTTGTCTGAAGAATTTATTTCAGCAATAAAAAATATACATTTTTGGACTGGATTTCGCGAAAAAATTTGACCCTCAGACGGTTCATTGTAGTAATTACGATATAAATATGGAGAAAGTGAAGTGGACCAAAAGATAACTTGCCGCCAGCAGGGACTCTCCTTGGCATTATTGTCTGTTAATTCTCATTATTATTGTGTCTAACAAAGAAAAACGAGCCCTTAAAAAGTCATCTTCTTTCCTTCATTCATAGCGAGGGTCTCGATCTGGCAGACTTGATGCCTTCAGATAGTATGCGAGGGATTACTGGTCAGCTGCCTGCCGGTGAAAATATCACGTGTTACGTGACGCCAACAGGCACAAAAAGAGCGTTCCACACTCGCCGCCATGACTGCGATCGGCGCTGACCAACACTCCTAGGTTTAAATACACATATATATATACCCCATAAAGTGGACGAGAGGATGACTGCCACCGTAGCTCACTGGTAGAGCATCGGACGCGTGATTCGAAGGTCGCAGGTTCGGTCCCTGCCGGCGGCAAGTTATCTTTTCGTCCACTTCACTTTCTTCATATTTATATCATAATTACTACAATTAACATCCCCTATACTTTTCTTGGCATTATTGTCTGTTAGTTCTCATTAATATTGTGTCTGCTGAGTATCTCTGCGTATGCACAGGTGCTAATTCTAGCTGCACCTCTAGTGCAGGAAACGCGAGCGCACGTTCTACAGGAAAAGTATTACCTACGGTGTCACTATATTACATATAACTGTGTAAGCTACCCTCATTGCTATTCCTTTTTTTATTGTGCTGTCTATGTTCTTGTATAACAAGTAAATCACGGGTACGATGTTTGTGTTATCAAACGTACGGACGATCCGTTGCTCGGTCTTAACGCTTGTCCGTCTCGCGCCGTTCAACATTCCGGTGACAGTGACGTCAGGAAAGCGTAACGTTTCCCGCCATGACGCCACGTATCCATGAGTAGTGCGGCGTCACTTTGGTGTAGATGCCTGGGTGACGCGGCTCGCCGCATCGGAGTCCACCCGAGATGACACCGGCCAGTTGCCAACTGCCTCCCTGTTTGACCACCAGGGGGCCTCCGCTGTCACCCTTTACAACGAGACGTTAGTAAAAAAACAGGTCTTGATTTGATTTCTGAAAACATCCCTGTATCAACCTTTTCTTATTACTGTTATTATGAAAGCGGTTAGGCTACAACTCGAGTAAACAATTCGCACCATAATTTAAGCGAAGCACCTTATATCGAGGAATCTACGGGTGATCAAATGTTACCCTCCCCCTTAACAATGTTCTTCCGCATGATTTGCATGGATATGAATTGCTAATTTGTCGGCCGCAATTCGTAATTTATACAAACATCGCAAGTTAGTTAGCTGGAATAATAATTAGCGATTTCTAGTCAATCATATTGTGCATTTGAATTTCTCGCCCAAGTATAATGTCCGCCGCTCGGAGCAATCCGAGCCAGTGCAACCAGTCTTCGCACTGGTCCCCTCTTTTTGGGTGTAATAAAAAGTAC
The DNA here is from genome assembly GCF_013339695.2 of Rhipicephalus sanguineus. NCBI lineage: Eukaryota > Metazoa > Arthropoda > Arachnida > Ixodida > Ixodidae > Rhipicephalus > Rhipicephalus sanguineus. Next base: position 5,740,845 of record NC_051184.2, read on the forward strand.
GCCACCACCAAGTTCAACACCTACAATTCAACAATCTGTTACAGGCAATTTTCTGTAACGTAGCTTGCTGGGTGAGTTCGTTCACATGATTCGAAAGAGGAAACCAGCGAAAATAAAACGAAGACAGTGATGATGAAGAACAACCCGATGGGGCAATCCCAGCTCTTCTCCCGTCTGGTTGTTCTTAATCACTGTCTCTTTAATTTTAGCTGGTTTCCTCTTTCGAATTTTCTATTGTTCTGTTTTGTCACAAGAGAAGAAAACACCTGGTACGATGCGTTAGGCATTCCAGGGTCAAATATATATAACCATGTGACAGAACGGTTGATCGGGCGAGTTGGTGTTTCATGATACTTGAAATACGAGCGCGTAACTACGCAGGTTACCTGTCATCTTGTGCCCATTTGTAGTAACGCGCTCGTATTTAAAGTGACCACGTGACTACTGGCTACTTACGTGGCATGAGTCGTGTCGGCCGTCCTCGTAGCCCGCGCAGTACATGAGCTGGTTGATGACGCAAGTACCATTGTAGTAGCTGGCACACTCGTCCAAAGGTAGCACCAGCACGGCGGCCTGTTTCAGCACGGGGCTCATCTCGGCCTCTTGCGGATAATTTCGGTGTACGGCAGCAAGAAAAAAACCGGTGAGTGCTTTGGAGCGGCAGTGAAGGAGCGCTCGCATTGACACGTTTGCGAGTGTCATCATCAGCCTGACTAAGCCTAAAGTCGGGCAGAGGCCTCTCCCATGTTTCGCCAATCAACCCTCGCTCAGGTCACGTTATCACTGCAAACTTCTTAGTCTCATCTGTCCACCTATAACTTTCTGCCTCAACCTCGCGCGCTTGCCTTCTCTAGGAATCATTCTGTTACCCTTAATGACCAGTGGTTATCTTTCCTAAACGCTACATGCCCTGTCCATGCCCATTTCTTCTTTCGTCTTGATTTCGACTAAGGTGGCCTCAACACCGAAGAATACAGAATAGAAGTGTATAACGGTTTTAACCACTTATATAGCGTGCTGTCGAGATTTCGCGACATACTGAATACGAACCCAATACCAAACGAGACGCTCGCGAAAGAGAAATGTAACGTTGATCCTCATGTGCGGTGATCCGGCAACAACCTGTCAGCTAGTCGCTATTTCTGACACGAAAAAAAAAGAAAGTTCAGAGCCCCTTTTCTACAGTGTAGACGGATGCCGGTGAAACCAGCGGCGGAGACTGCACGTTCTGCGGCAGCGGCTTCACGTCGTTTTCGCGTCCATTCACGCGTGTTGGCGCTCCTTCAACTCTCACTATTAATCCGAGAGACCGACACGTGTCCATCCCATAGTGAGTCCAAAGGGCAACTGCTGATAACAGCATGCGTACCTTAACGTACGTGGCACAATATCACGACTGGCTTAAAATATTTAATCCGTGCGAGGTACGTCGAGGGTTATTTCGCAAGTGTTGTCACCATCATAGGCGTGTGCAGGGGGGGGGGGGGGCAGGGGGGGCCGCCCCCCTTAATCACCTAAGAGGGGGGCGCAAAATTTGCCCCGTACATTGAACCTTCTAGTCACCTAAGAGGGGGGGGGGGGGCGGCGCAAAATCTGCCCCATACATTGACTTAGTAGGGGGGGGGGGCGCTGCGACGAACCTTTGCCCCCTAATGGGGAACCCTGCGCACGCCTATGGTCACCATCATAGTTTTGCGCACCAGGAAGGGGTGGTAGGGGCAGGAGGGAGAGAGGCGTTCCCCTTCCTCCCAATACCTTTTCTTTGCACTGCGTTCTGGTCGTAAGAGCTCGAGTGGGAGGGGGTTACGAAAAGGAGGAGGGGGTGCTGCGGTGACGCTTTGACCTCCCCCTTAATGGAAAACCTTGCGCGCGCCTATGGTCACCATTTAATGGCTTGATGAAGATTCATGTCGGTGGACGTGTGTCGATAAGCTGCGCTGTTTCCCACTCTTTCTAATCAAGGTCTAGCGTCGATCTCAAAAACAACCCTATACGAGTGCTCGTTCAAAGCATGTTCATGACGCAGACACGGCAGAGTCACTTACCGCGGGTCGCACCCCACCCTGTGACGTAGCACGTCGTGTTGTCGGCGAGGTCAGGTAGCTCCTGCAAGCAGATTGGCTGCACCTGTCCATTGAGCGTCACCGGAGCGTTCAGCTTGATCAACGCAATGTCGTGATCCTTGCGGTTTTGGACCAGCACGGGTTTCTAGAAGAATAGGGCAAAGGGCGATAAAAGAAGGTATTGTACTATTATGCACGTCACATGTCACTGAGAACGGAAGCACGTGGATACTTTGAAAAGTGTTTAGGGCATGCTTCGATGCGGCAATGTTAACTGCTTCACACCCCACACTTAAGAGAAATGCTTCGCTAAATGAAACTTGTGCTCAATACACCCAAAAAACACAGAAGTTCAGAGGGGGGGGGGGGGGGGCTGAATTTATTCCCCCGAATTTTTTTCAATTTTGCATGTGCATGTATACAGGCACACATACAAACGCACGCACTGCATAAATTACGGTTGAACCCCCCGCAAAATATTTCTGTCTATGCTACTGGTTGGTGTGCTTGTCTCTTGTGTGCTTGTCTCGTGTGTGCTTGTCGCTTGAAAAAGATCGAAAAAAGAATTAGCGCAGCTTGCGCTAAGTCGCGCATGGGTTGTTCACAGCAGAGCTGGTGGGCACCTAGCTGTTCCTGGCTTGGCTAGGTTTACCCTCTCACCTCTCTCTTTCCCACCCCTTGCTATATTACAGGTGGCTACGCTTTCGCTCTTTTTTTTTTTGTCTCTTCTTTACGTCTCTCTCTCTCTGTAGTCGTTCTCTCGCCTTCTATCTTCTTCTCGCTTTCTGTCCTTTCTTTCTATCTATTTCACTCGTTCTATCTTTCTCTCTCTCTCTCTCTGTGTACTCGTTCTCTCTTCCTCATTGTCCTTCTCCTCACCCTCACATCTCTCCTCATCATCATCACTTTCCTTTCCCACCCCCTTAAATGTTTGTGGCCCGTGTACTTAGATTTAGGTGCACGTTAAAGAACCCCAGGTGGTCGAAATTTCCGGAGCCCTCCACTACGGCGTCTCTCATAATCATATCGTGGTTTTGGGACGTTAAACCCCAGATATTATTATTATAATTTCCCACGCCCTTGCTATACTATACTATACAAGGCTTGCTATGCTCTGCTAGCGTACCTAGATAGCCGAGTAGTTACGACGCTCGCCTTTGGATCGTAATCTCGCCTCGCCGAGAAAAATTTTTCCCCAAGAATTTATCTTGCTTTCTATCTCTTTCTTTCTCTCTCCCTCTCTTTCTTCCTGTATCTCTGTACTCGTTCTCTCGCCCACCAGGGTTATTGCATCCCACGCCGGACAAATCGGCGCACGTGTTCTGGGAGCGAAGCAGAAGAGGAAGGCGATGAAGAAAAGGACGAAGAGAGCACGTGCCGGTTCATGACGATAATTTTCTATCTACGACACACGGCAGACCTCGAGCATAACAACTCTGCTGTAAAATTTGATGAGTAAGGTTGACGCCTCCAAGTCCTGCAGAATACGCGACAAATGTGTGGGTGCGTTGCCCACTCGCTTATAGTCTACGTTTTCTGCTGCGCTTTAATGACCCACAGTGTCAAACTTCCACAGTCGTCAAGAACTAACATGCTGAAGGGCTTCAAGTGGCATCTTTACCGATAGCGATATCTCGTTGGTAAAGTAAATTAGTATATACTGCTTTGGGGGAAGGTAGAGCTTCAGAGGAACGTACTAGAAAAAGGCTATGGTATGCATACTCACAACAGCCATCTGGTAGCCGGGGTGAATGAAGATAGACTCCACATAGCGCAGCTGCTGCGTCGATTCGTCCTCAAAGAGGTAGTACTTTCCAACGTACACGACCCAATCCGATGGCTCTCCCCACCTGGAACACGGCGTTTTCCAGCGTGAGAAGAAATATTTAATGTTGGAGCAGAGTAGAAAAAATGGCAGGACAGTGAGAACGCTAGCCTTCAACTGAATTAACACGTGCAAAAGTGCGAGGCAAGTAGTTCAGAGCGCATGCGTACAAAAGAACTGAAAAATGCAAATCAATCGATACTTGTCGTACGGCGGTGTTTCTCAAGGAATTCTTTTGCTTTTCTGCCCAGGGCGATTGAAGCAATACTCACACATCGATCAGATTCAGCAGATACGCAGACGGTTTCGTGAATCAATGTATACAGCTACTGAGGACACGTGTGCTGTCAAACAGCGGGGAACACTTGCAACGCCTGCAGTGGTCAGCAAGATTACCTGATCTATTCAGAGCCTGTACCTGCGCGCGGTGCTCTCTTAGCACGTCGTCCACGCATCTACCCGCTTGGTCAACGTAGCACCTGCCACATGAAAGGGGTATTCCGTAAACCGCCCCTATGTTGATGGGATGAACCATGTGGTGTGCTTTTCTGTGCAAAGGAAGACGTATCACATTCCGTGAAGATACGCGAAGAAAGACACATCATACACCGGTGTACAAAGATCACGTGTTCGAGCTTGCATTTATAATGATCAGTGCTGGCTTAGCGATTACCCGTTATTTATGGGCAAATGACGGTAGTACGCCTCACACCTGAGGTCTGTATCTTCGACGCAGACAGTCAGACGTACTGATGCCAATAGGAAAACGCACCTTTGAGAATACGCACGATACACGTGGTGGTCAGATAAATCTTGCCTCAATGAAACTCATCTGGATCCAGGGTAGGCGGTTCTCCTACTGCGAGCTGTGTAAAACTGCTATAGACGTTAAGGCGAAAGTCTTAGTTGTCTCATCAAGCGCGAAAATTGACGGTCAACGTGAACACGAGTGATGCAAAAGATCACCATCCCGTGATGGCATCACCATATCATATAACGTCATCATCACGTCACAGTCGCCAAACTTGTGACGTCGCCATGACCCCATTATGACCACACATGACGACGTCATCGCATGACATCGCTTGTTCAAAGGTGGGCCGATCACGGAGGCAGTGCAAAACTATGTTAGGTGCAGAAAGCTTTCGGGATGGTGCGGGGGAGGGTCAATATATTGACTGAGCAGAAAATGAAGAACATGGCTTTTGCCTTGGAGTCGTCTTAGGCAAATGCATAAGGCACCCTGTGAGTTTTGAAGGTATGGTTTTAGAACCCACGTGCGGAAACAATGTGCCGCCGATACCAGCCACTGCCTGTCCACGAGGGTGGCGCCGCACTTGTGTCCATACACAGGGTCCTCTGCCAGCTTGAGCGACGCCTGCCACGGCCAGGTCTCGGGTTTCGCCTTGCTCCCACCGACAATGTACGCGTCCTCGTCGACGTGAAAGCGGAAGGGCTCTGCAAGTGGTCGGCCACAGGTTTCCGACCCGAGGCCATTGACTTCGGGCCCTGGAGAGAATCGAGGGGAACGTATTTAGCGCCGATTTTCAGCACAGTGGTAATGATAATGTGGAGTTCACTTTTTTTTTTCTCTTGAGAAAGAGTTACAAAAAAAATGTCCAGCTGCAAAAAAGCTGCATTTCCACGTATTCGGGTCACGTGCATATTACGTCATCTTAAGGCGTCGGTCGCAACGCACCGCTTAAACTGAATGAGGAATGGGCGAAAACAAACCGTGTCTTTGGAATGTAAGAATGGGCTTGTTGGTGGTGACGCATGGCGAAATTTGCAGCGTATTGAGAAGTACCGGACGAAGATAGTGAAAGAGGGGACGATGCGCTGTCTGACAAAAAAAAACTATTTAGCAAACCATGTGTGTGACGATCAAAACTATTTAACAAAACTTACTCACGCTTTATTTTAGTGTAGACCCATCAGCATATCCTGGTAACATACCAGTGTCCGCACACGAAGCCCGTACGTCCCGGGGACATTTTATGATCTCACAATGCGGCCTATATATGAGGCTGTTAGGTGGTGTTATAGCCATAGATATAATACCGCCATCAGAACATTCTGTATATATCTTTATCCGGTGTTGATATGCGCTACGCTGACGACAGTTATGGTCTGAGTGCGTGCGGTGGAGAAGCAGCTAAAGATTTGAAACACGTATTTAGAATAACATGTGATCGAGTGCACAGTTACCTTCCATCGGTAACACAACTTTCTGTGCACTTATAATTTGCACAGTTTTGGGCTTTTTTTTAAATTACGATAGCTGATATACCCTGTATAATACCAATGTATTAGTGTAGCGAGAACATCGACTGCATACCGCAGTTTTCCTCGTCCGTTCCGTCACCGCAGTCATCATTCCTGTCGCACCTCTTGCGATCGTCCACGCATTGGCCATTGCGGCATCGTAGTTCCTCTTCCTTGCAGTGCTCTGCGTAGTATGCAGAAGATTGACAACATAATCTGTAGTATGAAAAAATAGGCCGAACTTCAAGGGGGCGGCTGCCCGCCTGGAGATTTAACCTAGCCCCCGTCGGCTCCAACCTTAAAACAAAGAAAACGTGCCAGAAAGCCGTTTCTTTATCTAGTTCCTTCGGGAGCACCCTGCTCTCCCGAAGGGTCCTCTCATTCTAACTGCACTACAGAACCCCCCCCCGTCCCCCCTCCCGTCCCCCCTCCCACAACGGAAAATTCGATGCGCCACCCCTTACTGGGCGTCTTTCTTTGGAAAGGACATGAAAACAAGGGACAACACAAGCGCTGACAACACAGCGCTTGTGAAGTTCCTGTATTGTCGTGTTCGTCGATTCACCCTGTGTTAGTTGCCATATGCCGTAATGATCAGCCAACTAGCCCACATAGATTTTGAACAGTGCTCAGGAGTTATCACGTGCAGGTAGCCTTGGCGTAGCCCGGGCGGGGGGAGGGGGTTAAACATCCTTTCCCGAAATTTCTCAATTTTTGCATGTTTGTATATACAAGCACACGTACAAACTCATGCAGGAACATGCATAAAGTATTGCAAAGTCAGCACCAGACATTGACATATGAGGGAGGGGGGAAGCTGCGACTCGGGGGGGGGGGGACGCCATGTAAGCGCCAAACATTAACATAATTGGGAGGGGGGGGCGCTGCGACGAACCTTCGCCCCCCCCCCCCCTGAAGGGGAACCCTGCGCACGCCTATGGTTGACCACCAGGGATAAGGACTCCGTCACTCACCTTTCACGGGAGCGTCGGTGAGGTAGTAGCGTGCTACGAACCCTAGTCCCGGTGTACCCAGCCTGCCGGAGGTAAAGACGAGCGTGGCCGCAGTGTTTGGCGGAAGCGCGTAGTCACGTGGCAACCAGGGTCCGCACCAGCGAGCCAGGAGGTTCGCGGAGCCCTGCTCCTCGATTGCCGAGCCCAGCGCGACCGCATTTTGCTGCTTCTCTGCCAACTGCTGCCGCTGCTGGGGCTGTGGCCGCCACTCACCGGCGTACAGGGCCACTCGGTCACGGACGCAATCCAGGGAGTCTTGCAACGAGAACTCTTCGAAAGCCAAATTGATTACCTGAAACGGTATAGATTGATTGCTTTACGGGGTTTAAAGCACGGTTTAAAGGACCCCTAAACCACTCCGAGCTCAAAGACGAAAGAGTGGTTTCTTTTTCGCCTTCAGCAGGCGCTATCTTCCTCTCGCCACTTATTTCTTTATAAAACACGCGGAACAATGCCAGCACTAAACGTTGAGCCTATCAGGATTTCGCGCTTTTACACTACACGCTGTTATCTCATAGTATAAAACGCACAAAACGAAGTGATATTAGTTGATCGCGCACAGTAGCCATGCGAGACAAGGCAGAACAGGCGTGCGACTGCATAGCAGAGCAGGGTAGGAGACAATTCACAACTGGTATTTCTCGTATATGGACCAATCGAGAGCTTTATTTCCTAATGGCGTCACGGGAACAGGCCGCTGGCGTCACGAATTGCGCCGAAATAACGAGAAACGCCTGGCGTGAATAGGCAGTTTTAGAATAGGATACGCAGAGGCAGCGTTCTTTTGGTACGATACGCTATTTTAGTCAACGTGGGTACCCAAGAGGCTAGCGTATGACTCATGCGAAGTGGTGACAAACGCTGACGCAAACCTTTGCGTACCCTAGTCTGCAACTCTCCGTTTAACGTGCTGGTTCTTTGTATATCCAGTAGTTGTTTAGGCGTCCTTCAACTTCCCAAAGCGACTCAGGCTATGAGAGACGCTGTAGTGAAGGACTCCGGATAATTTCGACCACTTGTACTTCTTTAACAAGCGATGACATCGCGCACTACACGGGCCTCTAGCATTAGGCTTCCACTTAAATGCGACCACGGCGGCCGGGATCGAACTCGCGTCTTTCGGGTCAGCTACTGAGCACCTTAATGCCTTTAACACCGCGACGGACGGGTATAGATTGAGAGTCTATTTCGTCGCATTAATTCTGCTCTCTCCCTTGTCACTTCGGATATGTGCGTATGACCGCAACTACCCCCCCCCCCTTTCAGAGCACTACCATGTCTTATCACTGAACTGCTCAGAACATCGACGAAGGCATGGTCATATTATCATGCTACATAACTGCGCATAAATCCGCTTGTATAGCTGCCCCTATTTCTTTCACTGGTCATTCCACACAAGTAACCCGTCGATCCGACCATCTGAACATTGTGCCATTGCGATCTTGTCTTGACTGATTTTTCGCAAATATTCCTTTCTTATGTTTTTTTTGTTCACAGTTGTCACTTGAAATGAACCGCACAGTTCTTTGCGACGAATTGCCCATGCACTTTGTAAAGCAAGTGTATCATCATAGGCATGCGTACGAGGGGGCCACAGGGGGCCCCCTCTCCTCTAATCAACTCAAGGGGGGAGCCCAGTCTGCTCCATACCTTTACTCAGGCGTACCTGTCCCGTCATTCTTTAAAGTGCAAGGTTACGACCATGCAGGTTTTTGACAAAAATGGCGGCCGAGGACCATGATGTTGCATTCCAAGAGCTGTTTACTATATCCATTTCGGCCCTCGGAAATTTAGGCACCAAAGGCAGGCCGTTGGGGTAGTACGTCATCGCTTCTTTCATTTTGCATCCTCTACGAACCTTGTTTTTTTTTTTTCGAAACCGACCAACGGAGAAGGGGGGGGGGGGGGTGTCTGAGACCTCGCCCCCCCCCCCCCGTTCTACATGCATCATTGTGTTATGATCCTCACTTTTTTTTTTTTTGTGACCACTCCTGTAATGTCCCAAACCTTAGACAGCAGGATAAGTAATTGCATTCGAGCTCAATATTAGCCGTAACATGGTGCCCGTGTTTAAAGTGGCTCGCGTCAGTCGCCGTGCGCATGGGCCCATTTTAGCCTTAGAGCACAATGAGAAGACGTTCACGATCTCTGTCAACGGTCGCGACACTGTGTTGTCAATTAACTTCTTGTGTTGTCAATTAACTTCTTCATGTCGGCTTTTGTAGAGAACCCCAATGCATCGTCTTTCACCGCCATCTCTATAACACGGACGAGAAAAAGAAACGACGAAATCGTGTTCTGTTTTCGCTGGTCGTCATGAGTATTTTCTAACTCACCCCATTTGCTACCTTATTGGAGTCACTGACGCTGAAATGCACGGCTATGCCATAGAATTTTCTCAGGAGTTCACTCCAACGCCAACACGTGTACACATACGGCCGACGATATAAAGCTCAGTTCTATCGTTACTCACCTTCCCTGGTGGGGTACGCAATGTCCACATGCACAACGCGCCAGCAGGATATCTGTTGATGCCATCGAAGTTTGGGCTCAGGATGTACGTAGGGTCATTGTCAACGATATCGGGTCTGAGAGCGTCCTTGCATGCCCTGTCGGCGTCAGAAATGGCGGGAAGGTTCAGACTGCGAGAAAACACTGGGCCGCCTAAAAGACAAGCATGCGGAACAAAAGAACACTTAAAGTTTTTCTTTCAGTTTCTTTCTGCCGGAAGCATGAAACAAGAAATGTGAATTGTGATGCTGTCGGCTTACAGACCAACGCTAACTATATACACAAACGCAGACTTTGACGAAGGATAAACAATACGTATGAGGACAACAGAGCTTTACGGAACCCTAACTAGTATTGGTCTTTATATAAGTGATAGATGGCTACAACACCACTTCTAGAGTTTAGTACTTATTGCTACGCGGTGATATCAATTACCTGTGAAGAATGAATCATGTAAGACAAATAATACCATCAAGCCAAAGATATTGAAGTATGTGATTTATACAGTGTACAAGTGATTGAGTGTGTGTATTATACAAATTACACAATACGTACAAGGCTACAACATCTATCATCAGATACTGCTTCAGGCAAATATTGACAGCACAACCACAAATACTGTTGTCAACAAAGAGTTAGCACATGAATCTAGCCTCTGGAAGTTATTGTGCAACTTCATGCAAAGAAGCGGTTCAGCAGAAGGTACACAGGACAGCAAAGATGCCGAACCGCTTCTGAACCGCTTCTGTGCTCCCCTTCGCAGGATGCTGAACCAACTAGCACAACTGCCTATTTTGAAGCGTATTGTACAAGCCATCCACATTGACTGTGTGGAGGCATGGGACATAGCTGTAAGCCAACAAGCATGTCCAAACGAATCGTAACAGAAACAACATTAATGTGGCATGAATATGCACTTCATTAACGTAACTATGGCGGGAGAGCCTCCGCCAATACATTTTCGCGTTGTGCACGAACTAGTGATGCAGAACTATCGGTGGTACTATCGATACTATCGATAGCTGAGTCACTATCGAGCTATCGATGGTAAAAAATACTATCGATAGCGCTATCGATAGTAAAAATTTCGATGGTGCTATCGATAGTATAAAATCAACAGCACGAACTCACTGCAGAATAAACCTGGTTCCCCGCTTACGTGGTACATAGTGGAGCCGGAGGAACAGACTGAAGAGCAAGAAAGTTGGCATGCTTGTGTTGTTCATCAGAGTGCTTTGCTCACACACAATCATAAAGTCAAACAGTTCAGCTGTAGCGGAAAGGAAGCCGTTACATGTGGTGGAACTGCGCGACTTCAAATTTATATTGCATTTTATGATTTCAAGATAAAAGAAATATGAACTAAGTTTGTTAATTGTAAGCTGTAACTGGTTGCTTTTGGATGTGAATTTATTGATGGACATATTCCGCCATTTTCACTGCGGAAATACCTTAGTTCTTTCGCCAAGAATTCCTTATAAATTAAGCGAAGGTGATAGTAGGCTATCGCAAATATTTTGGCAATATGGCCGGCCCGCAACAACATCATTATTCACACCACTATCTATAGTATTGTCACGTGATTGTGACGGGGAAAAATGCTGCAGAAAGACTGGGAAATATGGAATTCGGGCGAACTTGTACCCAGAAAATCGAAACCCATAATACAAGTGATACACGCTGCGCACTGATATCGGCGAGAACAGTCGTCGGCCGTCGAGTAATCTGATCATCGGTGGAACGCGTCATCTTTTATGCATCAGTCATCGAACCTTCCAGCGTTATCGCTGATGCGCCAGACGCGAATAAACTTGACTATTCAAATAATAATAATATATGGGGTTTAACGTCCCAAAACCACGATATGATTATGAGAGACGCCGTAGTGGAGGGCTCCGGAACTTTCGACCACCTGGGGTTCTTTAACGTGCACCTAAATCTAAGTACACGGGCCTCAAACATTTTCGCCTCCATCGAAAATGCAGCCGCCGCGACCGGGATTCGATCCCGCGACCTGCGGGTCAGCAGCTGAGCGCCATAACCACTAGACCACCGTGGCGGGGTCTGGCGCGTCTGAAACGTAATCTTAACAGAATGATCCCAAACAATCGTGAAGCTTCTCAAACATTACGGCACGGTCTGCGTCAAACGTTGCTGACAGTCTTTGTGGGTGAAACCCCACTACATCAAAACAAAGCAATAAACACGCGTGGCAGTAATATCGCTAGTAATATTAACCATGGTATACTACCGATTGCACTAACGATAGTTTGTCGGTAGCAGTACTATCGATAGTTTGTCTGCACTATCGATAGTTCCAAGGAAACTATCGATAGTATCGATAGTCAATTTACCGATAGTTCTGCATCACTAGCACGAACCCGCGTGCATAAATAACCTTTCGTTTACGTATCATTGTCCATAATCATTACCGGAGAAAGAATCCAAACATCACCTACCAGAACACAGAACTGCTGCGACTAATGTGACGAGTTTCATCGCTGAAGCCGGCCAGCTTCAATGCACCTCTTGTAAAAGAGAGCGTCCCGCTGTCACGCTTATCTTATCACGCTCGAATTTCATTGTCTCTCAGAGGTAATGGAACAAGGAGGGGGGGGTTGAGTGATAACTGAGATAAGAAACAATGCTTGTAAATAATCGGGCCAATTATAATGCCATTCAACATCTACCGCAACGTACGTCATCAGCGGCATTTAAAGGTCTTCATTAGAGGTTCGAAGAAACGTCAACGTCACGAACATTGCATAACAAGGCATATGAGAAGAGGTGACCTAAGTTGTCCCAGATGTTTACCAGGGGCGTAGCCAGAAATTTTTTTCGGGGGGGGGGGGGGGTTAACCATACTTTATGTATGTTCGTGCGTGCGTTTGTATGTGTGCGTGCCTATATACGCAAGCAAAATTGAAAAATTTCGGGGGGGGGGGGGGTTGAACCCCCCAACCCCCCCTTGGCTACGCCCCTGATGTTTACCCTCCACCCTTTCGTCATTATTTACGTCGGGGGAATTGGCACCGCTTCATTAACATGGCATCTTACAAGGTTACAAAATATAGTAAAAGGGCAAAATGGAGACAGAGAGAGAGAGGAGGGAATATAGGAAAGGTAGGTTAACTAGACTACGTACAGTTTGCTACCCTACACATGGGGGAGGGGAATAAGGGGGTAAAAGAGAGAGGGAGAAAACCATCAGTGCGCGCAACGTTTCACGACACACGCATTGCAGCGTATCACAGGCGGTCGCTCAATTCTGTTGCTTTCTAAAGCTGCAGGAGGGCGATCGTCTCGCTTTCTTAGCTAATCAGCTACGAGGCCAGGTGAAGAAAAGGTGAAGAGATTGCGTAGAACATGTGCCCGTGATGCAAGATCCTAGGCAACGCGATTAGGCATGAATTGATTCAGTTTGCAACATGCGGTCAGATGTTAACCAAGCTACATTTAACTGCATACACTCACTCTGTGCACTCTAAGAAAAAAAAATTATTGTATTTTACTCTTTTTAGGGAGTCGCGGCTTGCCACACATATAACTCTCTCTAAAGACTAAAGATACACGTTGACTCTGTTTTGGAGATTATGATACCCTCTTCGGGGAGCAAAAGGGAGAGCTGGGCCATTTGGTTCGGGTTCATGTACAAACAGCGCGAAAGACAAAAACACGAAGAAGAGGACTACACAACACGAGAGCTGACTAACAACTGAATGCTTTATTCAAACAGAAAAAAAAAGAAGAAAGAACAGAACATATCGGAGAGCCGCGGGAAGCACGACTCTCCAAAAGAGAATTAACGTCTATCTTTAAGAAGGGTTACGTACACGTTGAAAGTCAGGACTCACCAAATGCGGTAGCAGGTAACCATGTTTTAACAGCGAAGCTATTTAATCCAGCCGTAAGAGATTCAGTGGGTGAAATAAGGTGTGTAGGAGAAACTGTCGTAATCATGAACGGGTAGGTGCCGCAGAAATTGGGCAAATCCCGCTATACTCACTGCCGGTCCACTAAAAATAAAGAAGGCAACATAAGCCGGGTGGCAAACACCAATTAAGATTGCGATCTTATTCGCAATCTTACCTGCGACCTTATTCGAAGGTCGCAGGTTCGGTTCCTGCCGGCGGCAAGTTATCTTTTCGTCCACTTTACTTTCTTCACATTTATATTATAATTACTACAAATAACGTCCCATATACATTCCTTGGCATTATTGTCTGTTAGTTCTCATTAATATCATGGTCAGTTAGAGCGACCGAATGGATACCACGAGGTAGGAAACGAGGCCGAGGACGGCAGAGGTTGCATGGAGTGATGGAAGTAAGACGTTCGCTGGCACTAAATGGAATTTACTAATGATAATATCTGGAGTACTACGCCCCAAAACCACGATGTGATGAGACGCCGTAGTAGAGAGCTCCGGAAATTTTGACCATCTGGTATTCTTTAACGTGCACTGACATCGCACAGCACACGGGCTTCTAGCATTTCGCCTCCATTGAAGTGCAACCGCCGAAGCCGGGATCGAATCCGCGACCTTGGAAATGGAATAGGCTAGCGCAAGCTAGGTTAAACTGGAAATCATCGAGAAATGTCTTCGTCCTGCAGGGAACATAAAATCAAGCCTTAAAGTCAAGGAGGCCCGGCCTCCCCTCCATTTTTTAAGGAGGGGCTCGGCCCCACCTGGGCAGGTATAACTGTAGCACTGCGGCACCAATTTGACAAGCGCAGGAATTGATTCTTTTGGCAGTATAGTGCTTTGTGTGGTGAAATTATAACTCTCGAATTTTCCGAATAATCATTTAATTGCGATCATTTGATTGAGGGGGCGTCAGAAAAAAACATGGCTGATCCCCCCGTCATAGGAATCGGTATAACACGAAAGTGAAACGTGTCTTCACAGAAGTAGTGCTTACTGTGTAGTGATATATGAGAGCTTGTACAATGTCTATTCGTGTTTCGCAGCTATAGCACCGTTTGACGTGGATGCACCCACGTTGACAGCATGTCTCTATCGCGACGACTAACGCCCATGATCATGAATTAACCGTTGTGGTAGCTGACGGTGTGAACATATATTTGGACACAGCGAATCGTGAATCCCGCGTAAGGACGATATCAACAAGCTCATAATCAACACTGGTACCCGGTATGCACTTCTTCAAAGCGTCGTCAATTAAGGAGAGAAACGACACGGTGTGCGCTTTCTAGTAATGGGTAGCCGACGCCTGTGCTCATGCATACATAACACACACTGTGCTTCAGCAACACGGGACGTAGTAGCCTGAGCCGCAAACGCGTGCGTCCCGCTGGCCTCTGTCTCGCAGGCGCTGCTCTCGCTCCACCAAGGCACGACATTCGCCCGTCGAAATCGCGTCCTTTCCGCAGTTTTGTTAGTCGCTGCTCTCGCAACTGAAGCAATCGGCGGCGAAGAAATCCCGTTGGTGCACGTGGAAGCTACACTACTCCGATGAGCCGACGCACCGACTCACGCTAACACGAAGCCAAAGGCAAAGAACGTAACTGCGCGAAGGGTGCCTCGGCGACGCCAGCGCGGCCGCTCTGGTATCGAGACGCTTTAACCATGACCTCCGATATCGTGTGCAATCTCGGAGTAAGCGCTAGCGATCGTGAAGCATTACTTCTTTTCACATCTCAGAGACGGCGGCACCGCCCCGGTCCGCCCGCCGCGAAAGAGAATGTGTGAAAGATATAAGGCGCGTTCGCGCCGCGTCTAGCATCTCCCGAGTTAGCTTAGTCGGTAGCGCGTCGGGCGCTTGCCGTCGCGGCCGCAACGTCGTGGGTTCGATTCCCAGCGGGGTGTCTTTTTCTTGGTTTCTTTCTTTCTCACCCGTTGGCGTCCATTTTATGAACGTCATATCCGTGACGGATGTACTTGGTGGACCCCGGCATAAAACACTTTCGTGTTAAAAAAAATTCGCAGCTTGCACTGAGTCGCGCAAGGCACCTGGCTGGTCCTGACTTGACTAGGCACACGTCAATAGAACAGACTGTTTGGCTAG
The DNA here is from genome assembly GCF_013339695.2 of Rhipicephalus sanguineus. Classification (NCBI taxonomy): domain Eukaryota; kingdom Metazoa; phylum Arthropoda; class Arachnida; order Ixodida; family Ixodidae; genus Rhipicephalus; species Rhipicephalus sanguineus. The sequence continues at coordinate 5,756,551 of NC_051184.2, forward strand.
TTGATCTTGCATTCTTTAAAAAAGTCAAATTATAATAATTGTTGGGGTTGAACGTCCCAAAACCACGATTTGATTATGAGAGGCGCCCTATTGGGGGGCTCCGGAAATTTTGACCATCTGGTGTTCTTTAACGCGCACCTAAATTTAAGTACACGGGCCTCAAGCAATGTCGCCTCCATCGAAAATGCGGCAGCCGCGGCCGGTATTCGATCCCGCGACCTGCGGGTCAGCAGTCGTGCACCACAACCACTAGACCACCGTGGCGGGTAACAAAGTGAAATTAGCGCGAACAAATGCTAAGGCGCGAGTGTCCCTTGACTAAACGCTCCATCGGAGTCGTTTGTTCGATTCCCCTGACCTGTGGAAGAATCTACATCGACCAAACAGAACGTTGCATTAACGTCCGTCTTGGGGAGCATGCTCAAACAATGAAGAGTGAAGATAAGTACGCCCATTTCGTTGCACATGTGACTGACTGCATGCGGTTGCGAGCCACGTCTCCAGGACACCAAGATTTTAGGAAGCAGTAAGGGTTGTACCACTCGGTTAGCTTTAGAAGCCTCCTTCATAAAAAAAAAAAAAGAATAACCCTATCAATTTGTCAGCGCTACTTTGATAGGACTGCATTCTTCGAAGTACGATTTCGTGCAGAGCGCTTTTAGATCTGTCGTTTTATTATGTTATTTTTCAGGCGCCTTTATGATGTGTCACGGCGCATGCGCGATAGAGTGTTTATAAGCAGCAAACTCAGTTTCCTGAGTTTGCTGCTAGAAAACTGAGCATATTGTTGATTCGGTCACCGTCATTTGTCCTGCTATCTGATATGCATACCGAACAATTTGGTGCGCGTCAAATTGATGCCTCTCGTTTCAGTCTTTTTTTTTCTTGCGCAAATAAAATGCGGAATGGTTTGCCGGACGCACCTGTAGGTAATGATGGTTGTCCCGATATTAAAGATGCGCTAGATATCTACATATTTTTAATAACAGTGTATAACAAGTTTTGGTACGAATATCTTCTTGTTTTTCATTGTATGGAGAATTCATTGTCGTATTTTGTTGTTCTTTACCAATAGTATGAGTGAACCCGTATGTTACTTGGAATGTTATTGTTTGCTCTTTATGAATGAATAGTATCTGTAATATGCCCTCTCTAATGTGCATATGTGTAATATGCCCTCTGTAGACTGCAGTCGACAGTATCGAAAAATAAATAATAATTCGGTGGGCGTTTCTCACAATAAACAGTTGTCAGTAGCACATGACCTTGTCTGCCTCGTCTTTCTGTCTGTCTTTACTTGCGTCAATTTCACTTTGTAACAAAACAAAAAAATGTGAGCCCACGTGCATTCACGCGCCGATGCACGAAGTGCTCAAGTGATCATATTGTAAATCACGATTATTGGCCAGGTATCGATCGAGTTCGGTTAGATATCGCTTGGCAATCACAGCACCAAGCTTGAGTAATTAATTTTTTTGTCTCTGTTTTTTTTTCTTTCGTTTTCTCTGTATTATTTTTGTGTATATTATTATAATTTTTGTGTACTCTCTATTATTTTGCAACTATTATTTTTGTTTACATGTGATCATTGCATATATCATAATCAGCACCCGACAACTGGAGTAATAAGCCAGGCTAACATCTCCGAGAATTTCATTAAAAATTGTTATCTCTTTCTCTCCCTCTCATGCTAAAAAGTGTTACAGGGTTCCTCTAAAGAAAACTTCCGGTTGCTACAAAATTCACCTCACTTCCTCACTTATTGACGGCTGCTACTATGTGTTACACTGTGCTTCGTGGCCAAGCGCAGCGCCGCGTTTAGGGCCATTTAAAAAAATAATAATTTAACGCGCACTGGAAATCGTGCTTGCACACATCATACGGTATGGAGAATAACCGCGCGCTCCTCACTACGGCCTTCGTGATTCCACGTGAAATCACGGAGGCCACGTGCACTAAAAACGTCCACACCCCGTCAGCCATTATGTTTTACTAGACGTGGCTAGCGCACTCCGACGTGGCGTCTGTGGCGTCCGCGACTGGCGATGCAGCGCCCTTGCGCAGCGCTGTGGGTGAATTTTCTTTTTTTTTTCTGTTTCGTGGATTTACTGTCTGACGATCGAAAATATTAAATTAAGGGGCAAGTCCATTCCGCATAGTGTATCGCAAAGGGGATCGTGAAAGCGGTGCGACAAACAGATACTCTACAGGATAAACGATGACTTGCAAATGAGTTCATGAAAAATTGCTCACCATGACAATTCATGCTGTGATGGAGCATTTTCTTCACCTTATCACGTCAGAGGATAAGTTGCGGTAACAGATTCACAGTGATGCTACCGAGGACTTCTGATTTGGAGCAATTTTTGGAGCAGCAAAATTTCCAGCAATATTCCCTTATACCAATATTTCACCAATATTCCCTTCCAGCAGCAATATTCCCTTAAACCAGCGTTTTGTTGAGTTACGCGAGATCGGATCCAAAAGAGTTAGCTGCTAGTCTTACTTCGTTTCACAGTACAATTTTTTGGTATCGCATTCATTGCTTCGTTCTTAAGCGAAACTGAGTTTTTTTTTTAACCGTTAGCTATTGACCCCCGAAAGCGAGCTGCGCATTTGCGGCTGCTCCGACCAGGAGATATGATTTTACTAATGAGATGACATTTTTAAAAAAAGCAAGCAAAAAAATCGAATTGGAACCCTAGCACGTGAGCTCGAAAGGGCAGGGCCTTTTAGGGGGTATTTACCGCAGAGTGATTACAGACTCGGACGTGCTGGCGGAAGGAATTACGAAAAAGCTGTTCTGGATGAAGATGGATAAAGTATATCTGAAGAAAAGTGTCAACGCGTTTCCACCGTTCGCGTGCTCTTCCATAAACGCGAAGCAAGGAAAAGTCGATATTGTCCCATATATCTACTGCGAGCGATCCCAGATTTCATACCGCGATGTGCGGAAACAGAAGTGACAGACATTTTAGCGGCACTCATGTAGTTATTACTGAACATTGTTTTCCTTACGTGCCGTGCGACGCTTGAAACGAGCTATCAGCAGCGTTTCTGGAACAGACGACGTCCGCCGATGAATCGCCGTCGCACTTTCTCGCTACCGATAGGCCTAGACGTCACGAGCCTCTGCGGAGACCGCGTTTTGCTGTCGAGCCGACTTGCAGAACAGAAGCTGCGTCGGCACCGTGCATGGCATCGTGGCTTACTCGGAACGCACGCGCGAGCTCTATTTAGTCAGCGGAATAATTCTTGGTCCATGATTGCGATTTTATTGGCAGCCCCAAGATCGAGCTGCACATGTTCTGACGCGCCGGCGGTTCGATTGCCGGTGATAGACGCCCCCAAACCCGAGACTTTGGCGCAGTTTGGCGCAAATTTCGTCGATATTATCAGGATGGCGCAGTAAATACAATTTGGCGCACTTTGGCGCAGTTGGCGCAGGAGTGGAATCACTGGATTCAGAAACGCACAAAACTAAACGCAGAAGGAAGAGGCGGGGCCAGACAAAGAAGCCATTTCACTGATTTCACCTGTATTCCAGAGAATTTTCGACAATGGTAAAACATCCGCGAAGAGCACGACCAATGCAATGGATCCGATTCACACCATAGACGCACGGTGCATTGCGGTCCACTCGTGCACATGCGACGAGCGCAAGGTAAAGTTTCACCGCAAAAACTCGCAGTCCGCTCTGTCCGTTCTGGGGCCTTAGTTATAGGAAATGACTGCTGGCTACGTAATGTCAATACCCTTATTCATCTTCAGCTGAAAGAATACTCCGAAAAAAAAAAAAACGGAGGGCACATTCGGGCCCGAAACATACGGGTACGTACTGTTGTGCAAACTTTGAAGCAGGGAGCTACATTGCGCGTTGTCAGTGGAAATTAACCGTTTGCCTTTTAGTATGTGCGGTATGATATATGTAGTTTTTATCGGTGTCTGGTAACGAATACAATTGGTATCTTATACCCGCTGCAGTGGTCTAGTAGTTATGGTGCTAAACTGCTGACCCGAAGGTCGCGGGATCAATCCCCGTCGCGGAGCCCGCATTTAGGTCCAGGCAAAATGGAGAGGCCAGTGTGCTTAGATTTAGGTGCACGTTAAAGAACCCTAGGTGCTAGAAATTTCCGGAGCCCTCCACTACAGCGTCTCCCATAATCGTATCGTGGTTTTGGGGAGTAAAACTACAACAATTGTGTGGTACGTCTTTTCGCAATGACTCTTGCCAAGACATATAAAATGACTGTTAACCTCATACCTGGCGATGCGCCACCTTTCGTCGGTTGGAGTGCTAGGCGGGAAATTTGTTCTCGTTATTCACTGGCGCGTCAATTTCCTTCTGCCGTGCACTACGTACCCGGGATTTACGAATGCATCGAGGAAATTCCTTGCCTGAAACGGCAATGTAAAGCACACCCATACGTCATTGTTTGCGCGCGCACTCGCACAACTTGTGACCGGGACTGCTTCCCAAGATATCCACAATACAGGCACGCTTGTTTACTTTGCCTGATCTAGTGCTTCGCGGCGTGATCATGTTTTTCAATGCCTAAATTTTCGGTGTTATTATTCCTTGCTAGATTCTTCCCTATTGAAAATCGTGGGTCGGTGGATGCTGGAATTCTTGGTGGACAAGGTGGAAACAATAGTGGATGTGGTGGAAACTGTGGTGGTCATAATGGCTGATGATGGCGAGAGTGGAAAAAATGGTGGCAGATGGTGGTGGTGGTGGCGAGCTTCTTTTGGTGTTAAGTGGAAAATGCTGGCTGATGGTGGCGAGAGTGGAAAAATGGTGGCAGATGGTGGTGGTGGTGGCGAGCTTTTTTTTTGGTGTTAAGTGGAAAATGCTGGCTGATGGTGGCGAGCAAAACGTGTTTCGGTGGATGGCTTGGTGAACAAGCTGGATAACGGTGGCATGATGGAAGTGCACGTGACATTATGTGAAATCACTGTCACTTCTAATGTTTTGCTGTTCAATGTGTAGAAAAATATGTTTACAGTTCAAAGAAGCCAACGCCGATCATTAAGCTTTTCAGCACGCTTTTTTTTTATTCATGCGGCGTAACCGCCTCAAGATTTGTGGAGCACAGCAGCCGTGAATGTTTACATTTTACGCACGTACTTATCAGGTTTACATCCGCGATGTGCTGCTCTATTGTGATGTTTACAAGTCTAGAATTGTCGGTGTGAACAGCGACAGTATCTGTGTTACATCGGCGCGCAGTTGCCGAGAAGTGAGCCCTTCCAGCGGGTAGACCAGAAAACAGCCGCCTCTTGATACCGTCACGCTAGAAACGCAACTCTGGCAATTCTTGCACACTCACTTACCTCAGCGGCACTTTAAGGTAACAGTGGAAATGCGTGCGAAGCTAAAATGCACAAACTTTTACCTTCGGCCTGCGTCGAGATAAGCCCGACCAAGTATCACTTCCACCATCATATTCTTGATTGCCACCAAAGGTTAGGCATAGCTTACCGACCGAGTCCGTCTACGTGTTATCGGCACTTCTGGGTTTCAGGATACACGATTCCGATGAGCGCGAATGACTTTACAGCACAGCTGTGGCATCGGCTAACCTAAATGAAGCGTTTTTTCTTGTGTACGGTGTCCGCACAAGAAGCGATCAGCATAGATGCGACGCGCTTCCAGCAAACGCCTCCGCACTCGCCGGCGCTTCTCTGACACGTATGCGAGAACATAGACTTGTCAATTCGAACGCCTTACTGAACCAATCTGATGGCATATTTTTCCCGCGCACTGCACTTGCGTTTGGCCGAGCTGTTCTGCAGTTGTAGCTAATGATACAGCGTCAGATCAGTGCGCTGGCACGGCTGCGCTGTAGGTTGCGCGAAAAAAGCATCACAATACTCAATCAACTGTACGCGCGTGCTCATCGAATGAGATTTGAGTCGACATAAAGCCTCTGCACATGTCGCCCTTTGGAAAAAGCGAGAAACGGCAATTAACACTTTTTTTGGAGTTACGTTGTGAATTCTACAAGAAAGTTAGCGCTGTTGCCATTATCGACGTGCCATTCGTTACCGGCAGCAGTTTCTTCGCGTTTAATAAGTATGCAAATTTAAGTACGATGTGAAGATCGCGTCTGTGTCCAGTATGAGACATACAAAGCTGAAGTCAAACGGTGTATTCCTATGTTGACTAGTCATTTTGCAATTTTAAAGTTCCTTGAGCACTGTCAAGGGTTCCACTCTCGATAACCACTCAGGTACAATCTCCTGGTCCAGTAGGACGGACAACATTTGATGTTATTTATTCTATGTGTTTGTGATGTGGTTTATGTCTGGAAGCAGGCAATAAAGCAAAAAAAAAAGACTAGTCATTTTGCAGAACTCAAAGCAACTGAAAAAAAAAAAAAAAAAAAAAAACTGTCAGCGTGGCGTAGTGGTAAAGTACTCGGCTCGAGAGCCGAAGGTCGCACGTTCGACTCCCGGTGGCGGCGGTTTTTTTTTTTTTTTGCATACGGCTTTTTTTTTCTTTTCTTTTTTGTACTAATGCTTTCTACATCGCCTTCTATACAATTATTTATGTGTAACAGCTAATCACGATGGTCCCGACGCTGTAGAGCCGTTTTACGCTCCGTTATTCCCAGCATCCATCATACGCCAGCATCCAGCATACACCATGTGCCACCATCTTCCAGCACCATAATCCACCATAATGGTGGATGGTGGAATCCACCATCCCACATGGTGGATAAATTTTCAATCGTAGCCCCTTTTATGAGGATTCAGAGCCTGAATGTCCAACGAGACGGAATGTCCAATGGGTCACGTGACCGGCGAGACTGAATCTCCAACGAGACGAAATGTCCAACCGAGACGGAATGTCCAACGAGTCTGAATGTCCAACCGAGACGAAATATCCAACGAGACGGAATGTTCAATTTAGAAGAGAAGAACTTGTCCTAGTTCGAAATTTTTCAGAAAACTGATTCATTGCGTTAAGATAGCCCAACGGAATATCGCATTTTCTTTGTGTTTTGTAAATGTTCGCTGTGGCGTCGGGCATCGTATTCGTGTTCCCTTGTTAATTTGCTTTACTGCATTTATCGTAATTTCAACTTTTGCTTGTTTTGTTTTTCTTTTCTATATTTATTCAGTTTTCATATGTATATTTCATATGTTATTTTATTCTGTTTGATAACATAGTTTGTGGAATCTCAAAAATCCGACATCGTACGCCCTTATTGAATTACGAAAGAGGGCGCTCCCTCGTCCACTTTGTGGGGTATTTATGTGCGTTTAGTCCCTGTGTCAGCCAACGCTACTCGTAGCCAAGGCGGCGAGTGGGGAACACTTTTTGCCAGAGAGCCTCACGAGGCAAGTGATCTTTGCACGAGGCGGCAGCTGACAAATAAACCCTCACATGCTGCATCACGTCTGCCGGAACGAAGCCCTCGCTATGAAAGTGCGAAATAAGGAGAATCGTTCTAGTGGCTTCTTTCTTTGTTAAAACAGCCGATGAAGCCAAAGAAAGCAGAGGAACATTATTTGTTGTTTGTAACTCTAATGTAATGATACTATAACCCAAATTGAAAGCAATAAAATGGACGAAAGAGCACCCTTTCCGTCAGTGGGATCCAAACTCGCAACCTTACAAATACGGCTACGAGTTGCACTGGCTGACACTCCGAGGGATCAAACGCACATAAATACCCAACGGTGTGGACGAGGGAGCGCCCTCCGTCGTGGGTCAATTTTTAGAGCATCAGACGCGTAATTCGAAAGTTGTGGGTTTGGATAACACCGACGGAAAGGGTGGCACTAAATAAATGCTTGAATAGAGCGCTCAACAGAAGGCTGGTGTAGTAAAGTATGCAAACTCGTTGCCCACAATATTGTGGCTACTTTGCCGGCTTACATGTAATCTATTACGTACAATTTCGCTTCCTCCGACTGGCGACTCATATTAATTTTCCGACCGAAACCGAATGTCCACCGAGACGGAATGTCCACCGAGACGGAATGTCCAATCGAGATGGAATGTCCAGCGAGACGAAATCTACAAACGAGAAAGAATGTCGAACGAGACAGAATGTCCAACGTCTCGTTGGACATTCAGGCCGCAAGCATTTTGTTAGAACCCGTTCCACCCCGCATGCAGCCAGCTCGCACTACTCCTCGTTTCCCCTCTCGCGGGAGAGGGCGCCCTTCCCCCGCGAGAGTGAATGAGCCCTTCCGGGGGAGGAGGGAGACGGAAACAGCCGACCGGGCAGGGAGACGACCTAGACGACATCTCTTGCGCCGGTCACTTGTACCAGCGACCCACGTTACCAGAGCACCCCCAGGACCCGCGAGCCCGAGCATCGACCGAAGGAGTAAGCATTACCCTTTGTTTTCTACTAGAGTGGAATATCCCTCTACGCGACGTTTATGGGTTATTGCTAGTGTAGCGATGAAGTGTTCTTTGTTGATCTAGCCTGTTGCCTTATTCGCCTGGATCCGTCGTAGCTACGGGAAGGGGACGTAGCCAGAAATTTTTTCGGGCGGGGGGGGGGGGGGATGTCTGGCATGCCAACATATTGAAACGCGCGAGGGAAGATTCGACGAAGAGGAGAACGAGGCTGGACTGGCTCGCGAGCGACGCCGTTGACTCTTGGCCGAGCTACACCTCTGCATTTTCCCATCTTGTAAATAAACGCTTTCCATCGTCACAATTGTGGTGGAGGTGCGGGGTAAGCCAGCTACTACCAAGTGATACCGGAGAGACACCGTCCCCTAACGACGGAACCGCAACAATACGAGCTTCGCCGCAGCCGTCGACTAGCGGGCTTGGCACCACTACCTCAAGAAATGAGCTCTGACGGAGACAACCAGCAACCATCCGCAAGGACGTCGCCCTACCACTACAGGGAGCCGCGGACCTTCACAGGGAAACCCGGCGATGACGTGGACGAATGGCTAAGCCACTATCAGCGGGTGAGCCGATCGAATGGTTGGAATGCGGCTAGCCAGCTGTCTCACGTGGGGCTCTTCCTAGATTTCACGGCGCTGGTCTGGTTTGAGAACCACGAAGACACTTTGACAACCTGGGACCACTTTGTAGAGGAGATTAAGAAATGCTTTGGAGACCCAGCAACGAAGAAGAAACGAAGAAGATACAGTGTGTGTGTGTGTGTGTGTGTGTGTGTGTGTGTGTGTGTGTGTGTGTGTGTGTGTGTGTGTGTGTGTGTGTGTGTGTGTGTGTGTGTGTGTGTGTGTGTGTGTGTGTGTGTGTGTGTGTGTGTGTGTGTGTGTGTGTGTGTGTGTGTGTGTGTGTGTGTGTGTGTGTGTGTGTGTGTGTGTGTGTGTTCGTGCGCGCGCGTGCGTGCGTGTGTGTAAGCGCTCGAGTCGCAATTCGCTGACATTTCAAAAGCATATGCTTAACAGTGGCTAACTATAACACAAGTTCAAAAGTAAACAAAAAGCTAGCGTGCGACGAGCCAAGGAGTCGAGCAGTCTGCAAGAGTGCTGGCAGGAGTCTAGTTTCGACACTTGTGCAGGTGGCATTCTCAGTATATACACACCGGCAATAAATGAGCGAAGATCGACCAATGTCGCATACGTCCTTGTAAACGTCCAGTAGGGGGCCGCGCCTGTTGTTGCAAGCCGATGGTTTAAGACGAATGAACCACGATTCCAGTAGTTCTCCTTTGCCCCACTTTGGTTACCAAGCCAACGTCGAAGCTATGTCTTGTGCAGAGGTGTGCATGGGTGCATGCGCGGCGAAACGTCTATGTCATTTTGTTAATAATTGTTTTGTTAAATTGGAGCAAACCTTTTACAATCATCCATTCACCCGCATTTTAAAACATTTTTGCATCCAAAGAGATGTGTACATCCTGCACCTACGATTACATTTTCTCATGGAAACGGAGCGCTTAGTTCCCAGCCCACGCGGCACACGGCCATTTCATCGTTTTATAGCCCTGATACAAGGGAACTCTACGTGAGGGGACATCTTCCGGAAAGGTGTTAGTGTGCTGTGACACTATTACAAGTCGCCACTCTAGCGTCGCCTGCGCGAAGTCGGCGACGGGAATGAGAGCAGGTTAGGTCGTTCCGCACGCAAGCAAACACAGCGAAGACATCAGAGACGTGTTTGGAAAGCAAAACAACAACTTTAGTCTAGCGGTATCGCAGCTCAAGGAATTTCAGCAGTACAACACTTAAAGCAAACGAACATGCGTATTTTTGAGCCATAAAAACCAACATAACTAACTAACATACGCGCATAAAATCGATCAATCAGCTTACAAGATGCAAGTTAACGCAGGCTGTATATCTAGGTCAACAGCGGACGTTAATCGAGTTAATAGCTAAAGATGTGAAAGTTCGGAGGTATAAACAGATGAAGGCATACGTGCGATGACCGGAGGCGTCGAGTCCCCGACGATCGGATGAGAAGTCACAGAGAGGTCTGGCACGACTGCGATGTCGGTGGAGTTTGATCTTTCCGGGGGCTAATGCTTGAAGGCGACCTGAAGCAAGCTGAGCTAACTTAAGATTGAAGTTCCGATGCCTACGTTGCAGATATTAATTACGCGTATCAATTAGACGAACGGCTAAGTTTAGGTGGCCAGCCGATACAGAGCCACACTAAAACTTCCAGAAGGGATATTTGCCGATTTGCTTCTACACCATGTTAGACAAGCAACTAGACTGATTAGCAGGGCGATGTCCCTTGGTGTCCGCCGCTTCTCTTATCTGGGGGAAAAGGGACCTCCACATGGGTCCAATCATGAGCGTTTCATTGTTACTGTGATGAATCAGGTTCGGTTTCACCGCCTTCGAATCCCAAAGAACATTGTGATGAAAGAGGAAGACGAAGTTGGGTGTGCAGCCGTCGCAATTTTTGCAGGAGACTAACTCGCATCATGTCTCTTGGGGTTACCGCACAGACTCCCGGTAACTTATTGTGGAACTGGATAAGTAAAAACAATTATACTTGTTTAAATTCTGAAGTAGCTACATTTATTCGATGTAATACGAGATCTGTTTTAGACTTATCATTCGCCAGCTCAAGCCTTTTTATCTCTTCTTGGGCTTTGGTTGATGCTGCAACAAATAGCGATCACCGTCCCGTAGTTATTGACATTAATATCCCCTTGCTCCCAACGGAATGTCAAACGCACACTTTTGTAAATTACTCACAATTTAAAAAAAGTTTACAGTCAACGTTATCCTCTCTGACTAGCACTGAAAATGAAATTAAAGCCATGAATTTGTGTTCTGTTTTAAAAAAGCACTATGAAAAAAATCACACTTTACGATACCTTCCACAACTGGGAAGTCTGTAAGTGCATGGTGGAATTCTGATTGTGATCGAGAGTATAGGCGCAGAAAGACTGCACGGAAAAAACTTTTTAATTAACCAGAATCCTACTAATTGGAGTAATTATAAATATGCCAACGCTAAATTTAAGAGAATTGTTTCCGAAGCTAAAGCTAAACATGACGATAATCGTTATACTTCTCTATCTAAAAGCAAGAATAAAAAAGCTCTTTTTAGATTTCTTAGATCTCGTAAGGCTATTCCTTCGCCCATTAACGTAGAATCAGTTGTTCCAACTTCATAAGAACTGGCTTATTTATTAGATGAAATTGCATTGGGACTAAAACAGCTATTTGCCTCTCAATTACAAACAAAATTCCAAAAACCTTTATATGTGAATGATTTCGTTGACGTAACCATAGAAGAACTGGCGCATGCTGTTCAGTTACTCTCGAATTCAACCCCCGGTCCTGACGGTATTACGTCAGGCACGTTAAAAATATTATTTGATGTGTCTCCTCAGAACCTTCTTAATCTTGTAAACCACTCACTCGGAAATGGTTGGATCCCTCCAGACTGGAGACTTGCAAAAATAATTCCCTTGCTTAAGAAACAAGGAGCAGGTATGCATATTGATAATAAGACCTATACCATTAACTTCGCATGTCATTAAATTAATTGAAAGAGTGTTATACATTAGAATCATTAAATTTATTGCAGATAACTCGTTATTGAGCCCATGTCAGATAGGATTTAGACCTGGATACTCCATATAGCATGCACATGTAGATTTAGAGGGACGTATTAAGCTTGCTCGTCACAAGCGGCAATTCTGCTGCATTGTGAACTGTCACAAAGGTTCAAAAATACCGAAAAGCCTAAAACTACCCGTCAAGTTACGGAGCACGCGCGACAATGCAAATAATAAACAACCAGAAGCCGCAGCAAGCGGAAGGCGCTGAGACCGATCGAGCTCGCCGATGACGTCAATTGCTGACGTCATGTCACGTTGCCGAAGTGGGCGGAGTCACGACGACGAGCTACGCCTTCCCCTCTTTGTGGCGAAGAAGGGTGGCGAGGCCGCGCGAAAATTTGAAACCAGCTGAAACGGATGTTCTAACCGCTGTTACTTCCTTATTATAGCACGTACTCGCAAAATCCTTGCGGCAGCACGTTCACATAGCAAAAGTGCGCATATTTCTCTTCATTACAATTTTTGGACCTCGGGGTTGTTTACTGGCCCATTAAGGCGATCGCATACGGCTCGCCCACCTGCAGTTTTCACCGTGAGAATGGTCCCTTTCCTTGGCTCTCAGCCAGTGCGTCGGGGTACCCCTGGTTCGGGGTACATCGCGACCTTCAACGACCCTGCCTACGCCGCCGGGACAGGTACAAAGGATCAAACGTCAGTGGCGGACGTTCGATGAAGAATACCCCCTCGGCTCTAAAGACATCCCTGTCGTGGTCAAGCGGTCCCGCCGGTCAGCGTGCAGCGCGGCGTCCGTTAATCGGCGTTGCGCCGGGTCGCAAAAATGGCAATCCGTGAGAGAAATACAACTTTTCTGCAAAGGGTCCTTCAGAGCAACGAAATGGGATGTACTGTACTTTTCGCCCGACAGACGAAGAAGACTGTCGAAAACGACTCCCCGCTCTCCGTACAGGGGCAAGAGAACGAAACGTCCCTGGAGAGCTCTCAAAGATGACCACCCCCTTTTCCGGCCCTACGCTAGCACAATATAATCCTTTTAGTTCAAGACGTCCCCACCGCAACAGTGTATTCACAATACCTTCTCTATAGCTTAAGCCCGAGCGTCCGGCTAGTCAACAATAGTTACTCATTCGCGGAAGCACGGCGTCAGCTTGGGAGAGCGGGGCCCGTTAATCAGCGTGTCGCTGCGTCGCAAAATGGCAATCCATGGCACTACGCCTCTGTTTGCAGGGTATTTCTGACGGTCATGCGCTGCGCAGCCAGCATGGCAGCCAGTTACAGGGACGCCATGGGCTCAGCGAGGACAGCCAGCCCAAACCAGAACTGTTCGCACCGAAGTGTCTTTTCCGACTGTGGAAAGGAATTCCAGAAAAAATCCAGATAATTTCCGGCGCAGGTGGCTGTTTTGGTCTGCGGTACATGACAGTACGAAAAATTTAGGGGGGGGGGTCTGTAGCCCGGTCAGCCCCCCCCCCCTCCCCCGGCTACGCCACTGAGACGTTGACACGTGCACGGTACCAGTGTGTGCGGCTGGAACCGGAGCTAGGCTTCTGCACCAGCCGTACCTAGAGCGAACCCGTTCAAGACATATGATATGTCGACATATGATATGTCGAGTAGTGATCCAGCTGCGCCATTTGCGCCAATTTGCTACAATCATACTATTCTGCGCCCTGCGGCGCCAGTGTTGTTTTATTTGCGCCAGATGCGCCAAACTACATGAACGAACGCGATTCTAGCCCTCTCGGCCCTGGAATTTTTATTTTTGTCCGATACCTTTTTAGTATGTATTTTCCTAATAGTTACGGTCTCAGAAGACAACAAACAAAAAATTGAGCCAGTGGTGTCAGTATTTATAGATTTACAGACATGGCGTGAAATTAGGTCATCAGGGCTCAGTGGACATGTAATGAAAAAAATGGCTTCTTTATTCCTGCTACTCACTAGAGTACACAAAATCTGAACCAGCGTTGTATTTGGGAGCGTGGAAGTCCTTGAAAAAACTTCAGGGCTTCGTCCCGAAAACGGCGCCTACCAGCCACAGCTTGCCCGCCTCGGCGTCACCCGTGGCTGCTGTCAAGCTGCTGCTTTGCGGCTCCCAACATCGCAAAAATGCCACAATGGTGGTGTCGATCGCAGTGAGGATGGTTAAAGAAATACTCCCCCAAGATATAGCAGTTTTGGTTTAGTTTCTGAGGTGCTAGGATAATTTTTATGTGGTGTCGTGAACTGACTACAAAAGAAGCCACAAAACGTCGAAAAACGGAAAACAGCAGAGCGGCAGAAAACAGAGACAGAGCGCAGAGACGTGGTCGTGGTCGTGAACTGACGACGCCAGGGCCGAAAGGGCTAGAGAGCATTCATTTTTAGTTGGCAACAACTAAAATTATTTTCCAGGTTGGCAACCATGTACCATGCGCTTGCTTGGTTCGTTTGGTGGGTTCGTGGGTTCGTTTTCTGTAGATTCCCGCGCGGACAAGACGTGTCATGTGTGCCATGTGTTTGTGAAAAACCACTCAGCGGATGCTCATCATCGACTCGCTCTCAAGATGGACAAAAGTAAGTAGTTTATTTTTTTAATTTCGTGGCCTTTCCTAATGTAGTGCCAGTGAAATACTTTGGCTTAGGCGATCGAGTAGAGCAACTAGCATTTATTACTGGCTGCACTTTGCTATTGAATCGGTACAGAATTTGTAACTTGCCTAGTTCTTCCGAGCTCTCGTCTATTGATGGTTTTCGCATCGGGAGTGTACGAATGCTGTACGTAGGCGCAGTGAGGTAGTCCGTGCTTTGTTTCGTGGTCCAGAACATCAGCATCTAAAGCGTGCGACGCATGGTGCGAATTTGCGCGTGATCGCTCGTACGGCGCGCAGCAATCCGACCTGCCGCATGCTACCGTTCGGCACACATGGTGCGAAACGATCGAGTGAGTGGCGCCGAATATGCTCCGTGAATTTCAGCAGGCATTGCGATCTTGTTGATGTTAGCGGATCATTGGATGTACCGTACTTATCTGCCGGCGCGTCGCGGATTGGGTGCCCCACCGTGCGGAGCTGCTTGTAGCATAGTCAGAAAAGAGGAAATAAACGTTTTTTCGGAAGGTTTACTTATTGAGCGTCGACATGTCAATAAAAGCAGGCAAAGTAAGCGCCGTAATCTCGCCGCATAGGCGTGTCTGCCGCCGATCGTCGTGACGCCGGGTATAATGATACGTAGTTTCGAAGTCACTTTTCCCCATTGTTTCACTTGAGGAACAAATTGCAGTCAATTTTCGCAGTGCTCTTACAGTGTATGCCGCGGCTGAGTGAATCAAACCTACAACTATAGCGCCTGGTGTCGCCAGGGGAGTGCTGTTGTCTGCGGCCGTCACTCCCACGTGGCAGCCGCGTGGCAACATCCAGAAAGTTGGTCACGCGTGCAAAGTTCACGCGTATTAGGTGAGAATGGTCGTGCGTCGAACTGACATCCAAATTCGCACCATGTGTCAAAGCTGTATGCAAAATGCTTGCTCAGTATACTAAATTTTTGGTGTTAACATCTTACAGTTAGTAATTAGATCTGCCAACGAAGTAAGGTTGGCACAACGTCACGTGCTACACTCTAAAAAAAATGAAGTTTTTGCCTACAAGCATTGTCTTTCTACAAGTGTGCTTTCATCATGTGAGAATTTCCTGCCATATCTAATAATTTTCTTTTTTGTTTTCAGGTCGCAACACCAAGTTCAATGCCTCTGTACTCAGTGAGGTGGACTCCAATAATGATCCGATCAATCGGTGGTGCAAGAGTGGAACCAGAATTACAGATGCATTTTGTATTCTCTGCAACTGCACCATTTCTTGCACGCAGCACGGAGCTGCAGCAGTGAAGCGTCACGCAGGGATGAAGAAACACATTGATGCAGCTGCTAGACATCGAGACAAGGACGGGAATCTTCTTCCACCCAAATTGGTGCAAGGCACACTGGACTTCTCTAATGGGTCTGGTAATGCGTCACTTGAGCACCAAGTGATCAAGGCAGAAACTACTTTTGCTTTGTCTGTTGTCGCCAAGGGAATTCCTTATTCATGGGGAGACACGGTAACTTCAATGTATCGCTGCATGTTCCCCGACAGTGACATAGCCAAAAAGTTTAGCTTCGGCAGGATGAAGTTGGCACGTATAATATCTGACGGACTGGGTCCCTACTTCAAAGGACAAGTAGTGACTGAGCTATGCCAGCCAAATGTTTATTATACCATTATGATTGACGAAACACCAAAGCCAGAGCTGAGGGTGCAGCAACTAGATGTCCTGGTCCGTTACTTCTCCAGCAGCCAGCAGGAGGTTGTTGTTGAGCACGTTCAATCATTTGACCTTGGACGCGCAACTGCCGAGATAATTGTCGGCTGCATAGAAGAAGCAGTGGCAGATCTGCCGAAACAAGGTCTTGTCTGTTTTTTCAGCGATGGGCCTAATGTTATGAAAAGTGTAAGGACGAAGCTTCAGAAGCATGTCGCACCAAGCCTTGTCGACATCGGGAACTGCAATCTCCATAAGATTCACAATGCATTTGGAAAAGGCTTGGATGCTTTTGGTGCGGACGTGGAAGAATTAGTAAGAAACATCTACTACTACTTCAAAGGTGCTGTGCGCGCTGAAGCATTCAAAGAATGCCAGGAGACCTTGGGAATTCCTTGTCACCTATTTCTACGTCATGTATCTAATCGCTGGCTGACACTGCAAGATTCATTGTGCCGAATCGAGGAACAATTTGAGGCACTTAGTACCTACTTTCTAAAGGGAAGTATGTCGAAACAACGATCTGACACTCGAAGCCTCCACAACACGCTTGTGTCAGCATTTTCTGAGAAACAACTTTTGGCTAAGGTACTGTTCCTGAAGAACTGTGCACAGCTCTTTAGTGGATTTCAGCTGCTCTTTCAAAGGCGAGAGCCGCTCTTACATATACTTCACACAGAACTTATTGGTCTGGTGCAGCGTGTACTAAGTCGGTTTCTGCGTCATCAGGCCTTTGCAGACAAGAGCGCCGAGGAACTGAAAAGGCTAGATGTGGCGGATTCATCCCTTTGGAAGACAAAACCTGAAGTTGGTACAGATACCGAAAAATCAATGCTTCAGTGGGATTCAAGTGCGGAGAAGCAGTTTTATCTTGGAGCACGGGCTTTCTACTTGGCATGTGCCAAGGACCTTCTTCATAAGCTTCCACTTGACAATCGAGTTCTTCAGTGTGCTAGCCTCATCAGTTTACACTCAACAAATGTCGAGTCAGAAGTGCGATCACTAAAATACCTTGTGTCACAGCTTCCTCAAGTGATCAAGAGTGAAGAGGTTTTGTCTGTAATTGGTGAGTGGCATATGTTGAAATGTGACTCCAACAGTGCCCTTCTGGCACTTGAAAATGAGCGGATTGATGCTCGTTGGGCCAAAATATTTCAACAGAAGGCTGCTGGAGGTCAACCGAAGTATCCATTGTTATCGAAGCTCATGAAGTGTCTGCTGTGTCTGCCACATGGCAATGCAGACTGCGAGCGAGGGTTTAGTGAGAACAAACGTTTGTACGAAAACCACTACTCATTATGCATCGCAAGCATTAATGGACTGCGCCAGACAAAAACATACCTTCGCCGGTATGATGGAGATGCCACTAAAATGCCCTTGTCTACAGAGCTGCTGCATACTGTAAGGAGATCCAGAGCCCGCTATGCAGAGAGAACTGCAAGTGCACAACAGTCGGAAAGCAGGAAAAGGCCTGGAGGCAAGGAAACTGATGCTGATGATGTCGATGAAAAGTGGCTCCGAAAGAACTTAGAAGAAAAGGTTACCTCTTGTAGGGCATTGCTGAAGTGAGCTGAAGACGTCATTTCTTCTGGTTTAAATGCTAAGAGCCTGGAACAAGTTGAAGCTGGGCAAACTTTATTAGCTGAAGGCAACTCCTCATTGAGCCAAACCCTCTCACAGTTGGAAGAACTGAACAAGAAGGGAAGCAAGAGGCAGTAAATGCTGCAACATGGGCATGTTTTTCTGTAAATAAAAGAAAATTCAAGACACCCCTCGCTGTTTGGTTTTGAGAATTTTTGTCATAACTCTTAATGTACTTTAATAAGCTAGTGCTACACTCATACTACTTGCTTCATTTGCTGGTGTGCATTAAATTCGATGGACAGGTTCATTTCTTAGGGGCTTGTAAAATTGAAAATACATAGCACTTAACTTGATGATAGACAACTATGACAAATATGGCATAGTAGAACTGTGGCAGTCATCAATGCCTTAGGTTTAGTGGTCGTGAGAGAGCTATTAGTTGCTGCTCCAATTGCTGCTCCAAAATCGAGTTCTGATACAAAGTTGCTCCAGAGTAGCATTTTCGCTGCTCCAAAAATTGCTCCAAAAGTTGCAGTAGCTGGATCACCACTGTCGAACGCTTTCTTGAAGACAGTACCGTTGCTGGCAATTATTAAGGCATTTGTATTCCTATTACATTAACTCACTTATTATATGTATGTCCTAGTTATTATGATTTGTTGACTTATGTTGCCCATATGTGCGGAGTCATCCCCGTGATGAATCCGAACATTTTTAATTGCATTTCACACACATTCTTTTGCGTTATGATGTTGTCTGACATAGGTGTATTTGTGTTTTTTTCCCATGTCCTGCTGTTTGTGTGTTTATTTGTTGTGTTGTATACTTTATCCATCCAAGACCTAAGGAGTAGCCGGCGCCTTATTTGTGCGCCAACATCTCCTTTACATCGTATCTATAAAAAACCATGGCTGATCCCTCCGTCATAGGAATCGGTATAACACGAAAGTGAAACGTGTCTTCACAGAAGTAGTGCTTATTGTGTAGTGATATATGAGAGCTTGTACAATGTCTATTCGTGTTTGGCAGCTATAGCACCGTTTGACGTGGATGCACCCATGTTGACAGCATGTCTCTATCGCGACGACTAACGCCCATGATCATGATTAAACCGTTGTGGTAGCTGACGGTGTGAACATATATTTGGGCACAGCGAATCGTGAATCCCGCGTAAGGATGATATCAACAAACTCATAATCAACACTGGTACCCGGTATGCACTACGGCACGGGGTGCGCTTTCTAGTAATGTGTAGCCGACGCCTGTGCTCATGCATACATAACACACACTGCGCTTCAGCAACACGGGAGGTAGAGGTTCGTAGCCTGAGCCGCAAACGCGTGAGTCCCGCTGGCCTCTGTCTCGCAGGCGCTGCTCTCGTTCCACCAAGGCACGACATTCGCCCGTCGAAATCGCGTGCTTTCTGCACGCGATTTCGACGGGATAGATAGATAGATAGATAGATAGATAGATAGATAGATAGATAGATAGATAGATAGATAGATAGATAGATAGATAGATAGATAGATAGATAGATAGATAGATAGATAGATAGATAGATAGATAGATAGATAGATAGATAGATAGATAGATAGATAGACAGACAGACAGACAGACAGACAGACAGACAGACAGACAGACAGACAGACAGACAGACAGACAGACAGACAGACAGACAGACAGACAGACAGACAGATAGATAGATAGATAGATAGATAGATAGATAGATAGATAGATAGATAGATAGATAGATAGATAGATAGATAGATAGATAGATAGATAGATAGACAGACAGACAGACAGACAGACAGACAGATAGACAGATAGACAGATAGACAGATAGATAGACAGACAGACAGACAGACAGACAGACAGACAGATAGATAGATAGATAGATAGATAGATAGATAGATAGATAGATAGATAGATAGATAGATAGATAGATAGATAGATAGATAGATAGATATGCTCAAAGTCGCAGAGTTCGCTAAGACATGCTTCGCATTTAAAAAATTAATATTTACCGCTAGTGGACCTTCTTTGAAAAGTATAGCCGTCTCCACGCAAACATTTGAAATGGTTTCTTAAGATAAGAGACGTTTGCCAAAAGGATATGAAGCAACCTTAAAGACTTTTCGTTCGAGAAATTTATTTCGACATTTCTACATATGATAACTAGAAATTCTGGATAAGTCGGCGGCATAACCAGAACAAGCATGGGGGCTTTTCACAATAAGATAGCTTTGCAGTGCGTTGATGCTCCGGCTCCATAGGCAACTCCTTCAAGTGCGACCTGGTACGCCTTACACTTGTTCAGCGTAGCGTCATAGTACAGTGCATATATTGTATTCTTTACTACTCCCCGTAACCGCCTTCGTATAGGGATACCTTACTGTTCTCCCTTGATTCAGCACGTAGTGTCGGTAGTATTCTGAATAGTTTACCCTTCTAATTAACGCATCTGAGGACTGCTTTCTGTTCTTCCATAGCAGGTTGCATAGTTAAAAGTCGTTTCGCGAGTATACCGCAAACTGGCGTATGTGCAGAAAAGTGGCATGTTTCCCTTGGGAATACGCATATGTCTCCATAAAAAAATTGGGGGACCCTCAAGCTTATAAAGAGATGGACGCGATAGCGATATCCGCAAGTACACACACACACACACGACATACGTATGGTAAATGTAAAGGTTTTGGCCCTCTTCAACAACACTTTGATGAAAACAGTGTTTTGTGTGTGCAAAGTACGAGCGAATATTGTGCGCTGGTGCACTGTTGGGGCAAATTTTACACTAGGGGTCTCAAATATGCGGCCCGCGGCTTCACAAGGAATCAAATGTTTGTGACTGTTAAACGTTTGTTATTGCGATTAATAACGCTTTGTTCGGGTAAGCTACAGAGACGGGACTGGTCTCAAGCATCTTTTTCGTGAAGCACCCCATGCGGTCACCCTGTGCTGAAACATAACCGCGGAACAAAATCTCTATGTTTCAGAATCGTCGTCAAGATTTGAGTAATTCTGGAGAGCAGTACCGATATGTTTTTCGAATCCTGACGACAAATCTCCTTCAGAAATGATCCATATATGAGACATGGGAAATGCGTGGTTTCAAATGGCAAAGTTAGGCGACATTTTGCTGAACACCTCTCCTCCCTCCGCCGCCCCCCACCCCCACCCCCCGCCAGCTTAAAACGTCTTCACCCAAAATTTTGTGGCGGCTGCCCGCTAGCTGAGGTGTGCTTGAGAGCCCTCCTATAGACAATGTCCTGCGCCTCTCCTCTCTGCGTTCGTACGCGTTGAGTTCACTCACTGCGCTGACACTTTCAGTCACTGCAGTCAGTCGTTGCGAATGCACAGAATCCATCACAAGCGTGCAGTACGTGGCACGCCAGGCAGAAATTAATTTGAGGGGGGGGGGAGGGAGGGGGGTCGCCCCCTTGTTCTGACATGGGGTTCGGGTAGGCAAGCGTGAGTGCGGACTACCATGCCGCGGGACATACCCCCGAGCAAGAGGTGCTTCGCATCTAAAGAATTCGGGGGAGGGGAGGGCACTCCCTGGCTACGCCACTGCAAGCGTGTTAACTGGCGTGAGGGAACGTCTACACTCGTGAAATTTCTTTCGAAGTATCGATGTACCCTCTACGTGTGTGTAAGAGAATGCGCGCACAAATGTGTGTGCCCTTTGTTATGGGTAACTAGCGATGCACTCAATACGTGTTTGTAAGGAACACGGATAGGGACTTTAATTCGTGCGGCGTGGTCGCGCCATCTCTCGGAAAAGGCGGGAAAACCCCGGCGCACCATCGCAACGCCTCCAAGAGGTGGTGTGGCCACACCACGCGCCCGACTCTCTCGGAGGCGGCGGCAACAGGAGTAGAACGCGATAGTGTAATCGGGCCGTGTTCGCATCGCATTCCCAATCGGTAGCCTGCCTCCGCTTCTCGGTGGAGACCTAAACCGAGCCGCAAGGAAAGCCAAAGTGCGGACGTCCTCCGGCTCATATCTTGACTTGCGTCTACCTAAAATTTTCGCTCATGGACAACGCTTCTATTTCCCCCGCCACGGTGGCCTAGTATGGCGCTCGACTGCTGACCCGAAGGTCGCGGGATCGAATCCCGGCCGCGGCGGCTGCATTTTCGATGGAGGCGAAAATGTTTGAGGCCCGTGTACTTAGATTCAGGTGCACGTTAAAGAATTACCCAGGTGGTCGAAATTTCCGGAGCCTTCCACTACGGCGTCTCTCATAATCATATCGTGGTTTTGGGACGTTAGAGCCCAGATAATATTATTATTAATGCAACGTGAAGATGCCCTTCATCAATGCAATCACGATGCAAGGGTCTCTGGCAGTCTCTTTACATAGTGCACACAAGTTTGTGTGCACACAATATATATTTTGTTCGTATATTGTTAACTGCTGTTGAGGAAAGAATCCGAACATCACCCACCAGGTGTCGCATTCTGAAGCTCTTACGACGACGACGGTGCTTTGCGTGTCCAATGACTGGCATGACTTTAATCAATGAGTGAATCAGTGCGCACTGAAAGCGATACTATGGTGATATCTCCAAAAGTGATCACCTCAGAATACGGCCTCAGAACATAGAAGTACGACGGCTAGTGGTGAGGAGTTTAATCAGTTACAATGCAGTTCCAATGCAACTCTTGAAAAAAAAGCGTGTGACGCTGTCACACTTACCATCGAATCTCATAGTCTGACAGGGAAAATGGATCAGCAGTACTTTAGCCGGAGCTCATTGGTCGGATATACTGCTTTAGTTACAAGTGGTCAACACTGAGAGAAGAACCACACATTGAGATGATGGGTTACTAGCTTGGATCCGTCCGGTTTATGCGTATTTCTTCGTCTTTGTTCTCGCACGCCCTAATGACTATATCAGGCTGAGTGACAACTGTGATATGAAACAACGCTTGTAGAAACTGAAGGGCAAGAAGAGGCCTGACTCTGCTCGTGCAGAAAAAAGCCCGGAAGTGGTGCCGTCTGTGCACAAAGTGTCACACAATTTAAAAAAAAAATGTGGCAAATAGGTACAATGCACCTACAGTTTTTTCAGCGTCGCATAAACTGGCTGGGCTACGCCCACGCATTTCGGGACCACTCAAAAAGCACGTTCGGCTCTACGTTACAGGCGCCATAGGCGTCGTCTACGAAATCCCACTCACAATTGTGGCAAGGTTTACATCGGACAGACTGGTCGTTGCATCAACGATCGAGCACGGGAACACGAGCGATATGTTAAAAATAATTTGACTTTTCAGTTACCTATGCATCGTAGGACCTGTGCCTGTGAGCCAGTGCTGACTAGCATTCGAATTCTGGGCAGAAGTGGGAACGCGCTGGCGAGAGAACTAATGGAGGCTTATCACGTTAAAAAGAAAGACAGTGATTGTATCAGCGACACTTCTGTTGTGCTGCGCAGTAAAGAAAAAGTGTTCTTAAAACTTGGTTGTGATGTGAATATGTCTTGCTCTTCCGGTCCTCATTAGCGCTGTTGACTCTCATGTGCAATGCGCCTGCGCGCGTCACTCGGCTGTGTATATATCTAGAGAGATTTTTCTGAATAGAGTTACTAGCGAGTAGCGCCTGTCCTGTGCATCTGTGTTCGTTCGTAGTCCTGTTCGATTTCGCGCTATCCAATTTTGAAGGACACACAACACGAGCGCTAACAACTGAATGTTTTATTCAAACAGTAGAAGAAGAAAAAGGAGAACATATCGGAGAGCTGTGGTATGCACGACTCTCCAAAAGAGAGTAAACGCCCATCTTTAAATGTTGAAGGAAAGAAGAAAGCAAGAGAGGTTAATCAGGCACATGCCCGGTTGGCTACCCTACTCTGGGGGAACGGGAAAGGGAAGTATAAAGACGATAGAGAGAGGGGGGGGGGAGGAATAACGGAAAAGAGCAGTAAGTGCCTTGAAGGCCGAGACAGACGGTACGATTTTCCATGCGATGCGACGTCCGACACGGCGGTGCGGAAACCGGAATGGTGACTTTTCATAGCATCGGACAGCCATCATTCCCTCTTCCCCACCGCCGTGTCGGACGTCGCATCGCATGGAAAATCGTACCGTCTGTCTCGCCCTTGACGCACTCACCAAATGCGGTAGCAGGCAGGCACGTAGGCAGGTTTAATCCGTCGGGATTAAACCAGTGGTAAGCACAGCGGCCGCACGTTTCAGCTTCGTTGAAGCATATATGCTGAACCCCGTACATATATGTACGGAGTTCAGCGGTACGTACAGTGAGAGAATATTAGGGAACGAGAAAGGCAACGGCGGCTGTAGATAATTTCTTCGGTTGTGGATGTAGGAAGGCACAATTCGATTAGGGTACACTGGGTTTATTTACAATATTTACGCTCTTTCTAACTTTACTTCTATTTCTATCCTTTCTCTCTCTCTCTCTCGCTGTCTCTAATTCTCGCTTCCTCTCTCACTCTTTCTCTCCGTCTCCATTTCTTTCCTCGTTTCTCTCTGTCTGCCTTTCAATCTCTTTCTCTCTTGATCTCTGTTTTTTCTTTGTCTTTTTTGTGTCTAGTTCTTTCTGTGTTTCTCTATCCATGTATTTCTTCCTCTAGTCTGTGCATCTTTCTTTCCCTTTCTTCCATTTCTCTCTCTCTCTCTATTTATCGCCTCTTCCTTTCTCTCTCTGTACTCGTTCTCTTGCCCCCCAGATTTATTGCGTACCACGCCCGACAAATCGGCGTGGGATGCAATAACTCCATCTTGATCAATACCTTGATTCCTACCGGGCGCACGTGTTCAGGGAGCGAAGAAGATGACATGAAGAAGATGACGAAGAGAGCGCGCGTCGGCATGATGATGATTTTTTTCTTGTCTACATCGCGAAACGGACAAACGGCGTCCTTGACAACTCTACTGCAAAAAAAAAATTAAAAAATCAGGTATCGTAATACAACTGACTGCAATTCCCCGAGACGTTGCACACCAAGGGCCACTACGCTGCTGACAAAGCTCACGTGATGAACTTTGAAGAAAGGCGCGTCGCAACAGAATTTAGTCAGAAAAAAAACGCCAATTCGTCATACCTTGACCGCTTATTCTTTGGGTTTAGTGTGTAGTGCTCATCCGTTTCTTTGTTAAACTCTAATGAAGTGCAAATAACTGTTCCGTCTGTCTATGAGAAGTAGCGCCGCAGTGGCTGCCGCCTAGTTTTACGCTGTACTGTGGAAGATGAGGCGGAAATAGTAGTTTTCTTGGGTATATCGCGAAAAAACAAAGAAAAAAAAACATATAAGCGCTACACATTAAACACAACGAATAAGGGGCACAGTTGGGTATTTTGGATGACTTGCCGTTTTTCCTGCTGCGACGCGCCTTTCTTCGAAGTTCGTCACGTTCCTATCTGACGTAGCCCTGATGGCGCCTTTCCCGCGCGCCCGGAGCGCTCAGTTTCGGTATCGCCTGGATTAGGGCCCTCAATTTCGATTATTTATATCTCAAACTACGCGTGCTTTTCGAGATTTAAAAAATGGATATGCCATAAATTGTGACGTCCTACAACTTTTCAATATAAAGAACTGCCCTCAAGTTAATAATTAATAAGTTAATGAGTTTTGTTAATTGCTCACTCCTGTGTAACTTTAGGTGCGGCAAAGTTTTTCCGCCACGGCGTAGAGTTCGTTTTCGAAGACGACAGAGGTGTGACACTCATAGCACTTTTATAACAAACTGTCTAAAAAAACACCCTGTGTGTGTGTGTGTGTGTGTGTGTGTGTGTGTGTGTGTGTGTGTGTGTGTGTGTGTGTGTGTGTGTGTGTGTGTGTGGTGTGTGTGTGTGTGTGTGTGTGTGTGTGTGTGTGTGTGTGTGTGTGTGTGTGTGTGTGTGTGTGTGTGTGTGTGTGTGTGTGTGTGTGTGTGTGTGTGTGTGTGTGTGTGTGTGTGTGTGTGTGTGTGTCACCGAGGTATGAGTGCTCCCCCCCCCCTTCCGATGAAGGCAGACAAGCTCTGCATAATATAGGCTTAAGACAGAAGACAGCAGTGAGTGTAGAGCACCTTAAAGGGGCGCTGCAATACTTTTCTAAGTAATCATCGAATGGCTTCATTTAAGGAGTTTGTTGCCAGACGAAGTGCCTGCTGCAAAAATATTTAGTCAGGCAAGTACGAGTGGAGTGACAGAGAGCGCGCTGAAAGCTACAAGAGGGGGGGGGGGGAGGGGAGGTTGACAAGGGGGAATCAAGCTACGTCTGTTCGTCAGCTCACGTGATGATCTTGAGAACTTTCTTTTCTTCTATTTTTTTTTTCTAGGAACGCGCGGCTTGCTTTCAGCGTGATCGCGAGCGAGCGCGCGGGCACGTGGTTTCCATCCCGCGACGGTCGCGGCAACTATGCAGTACACCAGGCACGTAGGCAAGGGGGAAGGGGGGGGGGGGGGGGCGAAATTTGTCCAGCATTCTATATTTCCGGGCAACCTTTTTTCTTTTTGCCATGGAAAGATTTTCTTTAGAGCAATTAGGCCTTAGCCCCCCCCCCCTCCTCCCCCCGAAATAAAATCCTGGCTACGTGCCTGCAGTCCACCATGCTCAAATCAGCCAATGGCCGTGGACTTTCGGTTTATGATGCGGTCATTTGGGTTTATGGCATCATTTGTCGAGAGAAGAGCGAGCGCTTTCTAGCTGACTTGGAGCATTAATTGTAAATTCCAGACCGCATGCTGCGCTATAATCTTGGACGCATATGTTCTCAGGAGCCTCGACTACCGGCGATCGGCAGAGTTTTCTGACCAGGCTCAAAAATTGTTTTTTATAAGGGCAGGCACGTAGCCAGGATTTTTTTTTCGGGGGGGGGGGGGGGCAAGGCCTAATTGTTCGAAAGAAAGTATTTCCATGGCAAATATAAAACAGAAGTTGCCCGGGAAAATAGAAGGCCGGACGAATTTCGGGGGGGGGGGGGCGCCCCCCCCCCCCCTTGCCTACGTGCCTGTATAAGGGTACTTGCTTGGGTACGCGCTTGTGTTCGTGTGGTTCAGTCTTCGTCTTCTAAGCGGTACGCAGTAACGTAAGAACAAAAATTGTTACAGGGCCCTTTTAAAGAAAAGTTCCGGTTGATAGAAAATGCGCCACGCTTCCTCACTTCAGCACATTGAATGCTGCTGCTATGTGTGACATTGTGCTTCGTGGTCAAGCACAGCGCGACGTTTCGGACTATTAAAAAAATATATATTAGTTTACCGCACACTGGAAATCGTGCTTGCAGACAGCATACGATATGAAGAACGACCGCGCGCTCCTCACTACCGCCTACGTGAAATCACGGAGACCACGTGCGCGCCCAGTCAACAATTATTTTTTATTGGACGTGGCTAGTGCACTCCGACGTGGCGTCTGTGGCGTCCGCGACTGGCGCTGCAGCGCCCTCGCGCAGCGCTGTGGGTGGATTTTCATTCTTTTTCTGTTTCGTGAATTTACTGTCTGACGATCGAAAATATTAAATTAGGGAGCAAGTCCATTCGACATATAGTGTATTGCAAAGGGGGGCGTCGAAGCGGTGCTAGAAACAGACAGTGTATACGACACACGATGACTTGCAAATAAGTTTATCATGAAAAATTGTTCACCATGAGAATTCATCCTGTGATGGAACATTTTCTTCACCTTGTCACGTCAGAGGATAAGATGTGATAACAGACTCAAAAACGTACAAAACTGAACGCAGAAGGAAGAGGCGGGGCCAGACAAAGAAGCTATTTCACCTGCATCTCAGCGAATTTTCCACAAGGGCACAGCGCCCGCGTACAGCCATAGCAGAGCAATGGATCCGCTGCACGCCACCATGGACGCACGCTACACCGCGGTCCAGTCGTGCACATGCGACGAGTGCAAGGTAATGTTTCACCGCAAAAACTGGAAGTCCGCTCTGTCCTTTACGAGGCCTTAGTTATAGGGAATGACCGCTGGCGACGTAATGTCAATGCCTTTATTTATCTTCAGCTGAAAGTACTCCGTAAAAAAAGAAAGGAGGGAACATTCTGGCATGCACTGTTGCGCAAACTTTGAAGCAGAGAGCTCCTTTGTGCGTAGACAGTGGAAAGCGATTACTGTTTGTCTTTTAGTATGTGCTGTACGATACATGTGCTTTTTGTCAGCGTCCGGGAACGAAGACTATGTGGTGTCCTACCCGCCGCAGTGGTCTAGTGGTTATGGTGATCATCTGCTCAGCCGAAGGTCGTGGGATCGAATCCCGGCCGCGGCCGGCGCCCGCAATTCGATGGAGGCAGAATGGTAGAGGCAAGTGCGCTTAGATTTAGGAGCACGTTAAAGAACTCCAGGTGCTAGAAATTTCCGCAGCCCTCCACTACAGCGTCTCCAATAATCGTATCGTGCTTTTGGGAAGTAAAACTACAACAATTGTGTGGTACGTCTTTTCGCAATGACTCTTGCCAAGACATAAAAATGACAGTTAACCTCATACCTGGCGATGCGCCACTTTCCGTCGGTTGGAGTGCTAGGCGGGAAATTTGTTCTCGTTATTCACTGGCACGTATATTTCCTTCTGCCGAGCACTACGCACCCAACATTTACGAATGCATCGAAGGAATTCCCTGCCTGAAACGGTAATGGAAAGCACAACCATATGTCAACGCTTCCGCGCGCACTCGCACAACTTGTGACCGGGACTTCCCAAGCTATCTACAATACAGGCACGCTTGTTCGCTTTGCCTGATCGAGTGCTTCGCGGCGGGATCATGTTTTTCAATGCCTAAATTTTCGGTCTTATTATTCCTTGCTCGATTCTTGTGCAATGCAGCGATTTTGTGACGCTTGTGGTCTTCGTGATTTTTCTTTGTTTTTATTAACACGAAAGTGTTTTATGCCGGGGTCCACCAAGTACATCCGTCACGGATATGACGTTGATAAAATGACCCCAACGGGTGAGAAAGAAAAAAAACCAAGAAAAAGATACCCCGCTAGGAATCGAACCCACGACGTTGCGGCCGCGACGGCAAGCGCCCGACGCACTACCGACTAAGCTAACTCGGGAGATGCGAGACACGGCGCGAACGCGCCTCATATCTTTCACACATTCTCTTTCGCGGCGGGCGGAGCGGGGCGGTGCCGCCGTCTGTGAGATGTGAAAAGAAGTAATGCTTCACGCTCGACACTTACTAGCGCTTACTCCGAGATTGCACGCGATATCGAAGGTCATGGTTAAAGCGTCTCGATACCAGAGCGGTAGACTGGCCGCGCTGGCGTCGCCGAGGCACCCTTGACGTAGTTACGTTCTTTGCCTTTGGCTTCGTGTTAGCGTGCGTCGGCTCATCGGAGTAGTGCAGCTCCCACGTGCACCAACGGGATTTCTCCGCCGCCGACTGCTTCAATTGCGAGAGCACCGACTAACAAAACTGCTGCAATATGCGTTGCAGAAAGGACGCGAGTTCGACGGGCGAATGTCGTGCCTTGGTGGAGCGAGAGCAGCGCCTGCGAGACAGAGGCCAGCGGGACGCACGCGTTTGCGGATCAGGCTACGAACCTGTACCTCCCGTGTTGCTGAAGCGCAGTGTGTGTTATGTATGCATGAGCACAGGCGTCGGCTACCCTTTACTAGAAAGCGCACACCGTGCCGTTTCTCTCCTCAATTGACGACGCTTTGAAGAAGTGCATACCGGGTACCAATGTTGATTATGAGCTTGTTGATATCATCCTTACGCGGGATTCACAATTCGCTGTGTCCAAATATATGTTCACACCTTCAGCTACCGTGCGCAACGGTTTAATCATGATCATGGGCGTTAGTCCTCGCGATATAGACATGCTGTCAACATGGGTGCATCCACGTCAAACGGTGCTATAGCTGCCAAACACGAATAGACATTGTACAAGCTCTCATATATCACTACACAATAAGCAGTACTTCTGTGAAGACACGTGTCACTTTCGTGTTATACCGATTCCTATGACAGAGGGATCAGCCATGTTTTTTCTATCATATGCCACACATTTCTACTTGAGATCTTCTAATATTTTATTGCAATAGAGATTTTTCTTTTTTGTAAGTGGCATGCGCTTATCTTTTCCTACGTAGCTAAGAGTTATACGTGGTCGCCCCTGGCTAGGGACTGATAACCAGCCTGGGATTGCGAAATCAAGTGCACTTTCACAGACATAGCGAACGCTTTCTTCAAGACGGCACCCATGCTGGCAATTATTAAGGCATTTATATTCCTATTACATTAACTCACTTACTATATGTATGTCCCAGTTATTACGATTTGTTGACTTATGTTGGCCATATGTGCGAAGTCATCTCCGTGATTAATCACATTTTTAATTGCACGTTATGATGTTGTTGTCTGACATACGTGTGTTTGTGTTTTTCCCCATGCACTGCTGTTTGTATGCTCATTTGTGCACCCACATCTCCTTTATAATCCTTTTTTTTTTTTCGTAGTGTTCCGCGACTGCGATGAGCCCGTCGATTATGGTCTCTGTGCAGCCGCTCCAAATAACGGCCTACAGCGAGAATATCTCCTCATCGAGTCCTTCGAACGAGGACGCCGACTCCTGGCTTCCACAACAGACGTCACCCCGTCCGGCCATGCTGCACCAGTCTCCGCAATCTACACAGACCCAGATGCCGCCCTCGACGGGCACCACAACGGCGCCGTCGGCAGCGGCGCAACCTTATATGCCGAAGACCTACCCTCCCGGTCGACGGATTGTGTACGACCAGCTGAACCCGAACACACCGCCCATATATCCGTGCGGCTTGTGCCACAAGGCGGTGGAACACAACGACCGGGCGATCCTGTGCGAGATGGGGTGCAAGTTCTGGTTCCACCGCGTCTGCAGCGGCCTCACGGACGACGCGTTCGATTTGCTCACGCACGAGGTGGACACCGAGTGGGTATGCAGCCGGTGCGCTTCGTCCATGAACAGACCGCTCGCCTTATTCAAACTGTGATGCGTGGTGCGGAATGGACAGCCTGCGACTTGGCGGACTTTGCGCGTAACGAAGACTCGATTTTATGCGAATGTTATAAGAAATCGGCTATAGTACCGACGATAAACTTTATTCGACTACCTGACAGACGCAACGATTCCTGCGTGACGTTTTGTGACAACGATTAAAAAATCTGCAACTATATATCGTTCGTGCCCGTGACTAATTCAAATTGGAACCACTCTTTTTCTCAGAGGAAAACATACGTCCAGTGGTTGTGTAACACATATAGGTTCGTCTTGGTGCTCTATGGCCATTGTAGCTTTCGGACCACAAAACTTTAGCAATGCTGTCTGCGAACATGGTATGCATCCGATGTTGTGTACTCCGTGAGCACCAGGGCCGTAGCCAGGACGCGGAGGGGTTGAATCCCCCCCCCCCCCCGCGAAAATGTTCGATTTTGCATGTGCATATATACTTGCACACAGACAAACGCACGCACAAACATACAACAAGGATGGGTGACCCTCCCCCCCCTCCCAGAAATAAATTTCTGGCACGCTTCTGGTAAGCACTATGAAAGACAACAGGTGAGCGCCTCTGACGTTGGGCGATTCGCGGCGGCGGCTGACGGAAACAGTGTGGAAAGGGCGCCACGATACCGCTAAACATTGGCACTACCGCCTCGATATTGATGATACAAAGTCACATGATTCCTTATGCATTCGCCTAAGACAACTGGAATGCGAAAGCCACCTTCTCTTTCTACTTCCTTTCTTCCATATGAGTCTATTGTACTGATCGCCGCATCTCGCCAAATCTCGAAAAGTTCTTGACTCGCGAGACATATGAGGCTGTCACTTTTAAAAAGTCCCGCAGATCCCACACTGTGGGAATCAATGTAACGCGAAGCAGTCGGCGAGGAGCTGCATACACCGCATTGTTTGTCATAGAGGCAAATCAAGGCATTCAGGTCGTGACATCGTTCACTATCGCATGTTTGTCACGCATGCATGCATGTACACTATGGTATATATCATGACAATGAAGCGTATATTCTGCTATATACCTGCATGACCTGTCGTTTATGTTCTTCACGCACTCATGTCATGCCACACTTTCATATATATCCAGTGCTATGACGTCATTTATGTTCTTCACACAGGCATGTCACATAGTACCAATTTTGGCGTATATCAAGCTAGCGAAACGGCCGAGAGCGCACCACGAGCATGGCATTTCAATTATGCCCTTCACGACATGCATGTCATGATTTTCATGTTACGACCTGTCGTAAACTCGTGTCACACCACAGCCATTTTGGTTTATATCTAGTATCTAGTTAACGAAACGGCCACGAATGCGCAAGGTTGTAGGCAGATATAGATAGATAGATAGATACGCTCAAAGTGGCAGAAGTTCGCTAAGAAATGCTTCGCATTTAAAAAATTAATATTTACCGCTAGTGGACCTTCTTTGAGAAGTTTAGCCGTCTCCACGCAAACATTTGAAATGTTTTCTTAAGATAAGAGACGTTTGCCAAAAGGATATGAAGCAACCTTAAAGAATTTTCGTTTGAGAAATTTACCTAGACTTTTCTACATATAACTAGAAATGCTGGATAAGTCAGCGGCATAACCAGAAAAAGCATGGGGCTTTTCACGATAATATAGTTTTGCAGTGCGTGGATGTTTCGGCTCCATTGACGGCACTCACCGTTAGGGATGTATACGTCCACTTGTTCAGCGAAGCTGTCCTATAGTAGAGTGCATACTGTATTCTAAAGCGGCCACAACTTGTGCTAAATTCAGCATTACCACTCCTCGTAAGCTGAAGTTTGGATGGATGGATGGATGCTATGAGCGTCCCCTTTATAACGGGGCTGTTACAAGTGTGCCACCAGGCTCGACAAAAAGAATACATTGTTCCCTTTTCTCTTTTTTCTTAATGCTGGCCTAAAGTCTCTACATCAGTTAAATCTATCTTACTACATGAAAAAAAAAACGTAAATTCTGAGCCCAGTTCTCTGCCCTTTACAGCAGAATGTCATTTCTTTCCATTATTTATTTTTGTCATTTCTCTCTAATTTTCTGCCACCAGTACTCTAACCTTCTCTTACTTATTTCAATCGCGGATGTGCTCAGCTTTCCAGCTCAAGTTTGTTACTCAGCATGTTACTCAGACTGTTAACCAGCATGTTAACTCACGGCTTGAACTGAGTCTGAGTGAGCCCGAGTGTGTCGACTCATGAGTCCACTCATGAGTCCACTCGCGTAAAGTTAGCTTTTTAGATCATAGTGTCAATGCTCTTTAACACCAATATCTCACATAATCCGTGCTCCATGATACGCCTTTTGACCTTGCACCATGAAATAAGAGTTATCAGTGGTTTCACTCCAGCACGAACATTTTTATGGAATACGCAACCCACATGGGATATTTTTATTAAGAACTTCCCGTAAAAGAGTTTGCGGGGGCAGGTTATGGACCCCGCCCCCCTCCCAACTCACGTCTCTGGTCAATAAATATTAAGGTAGTGCATGAATACCAGTGCGTTGATATATGTGTGAATAGACTGGACTATAAACGCAAGCCGATATAACACTGACAGTAATGCTGAAGATGAGTAGATACGATCATAGGTCGGCAACAAAAAGTGGAGCTCACTCAGACTCACTCAAGAATATATTTTGCGCTTAAGGCTCACTCGGACTCAGGCTCACCAATATTTTCCTCAACCGGACTCACTCAGACTCATACTCACCAAAATTTTTCGCAGCCGGACTCATTTGGACTCAAACTCGCCAAAATTTACTCACCTGGAATCACTCAGACTCAGACTCACGGCCCGACCTGAGTCTGAGTGAATCTGAGTGAGTCGACTCATGAGAGAGTTTGCCGACCTGTGGAAATGGATGACTAACACAATTTCTACAGTTCAGTGCTTATTGCTGAGTAGTACAACTCAACTGCAAAAAATTAGTTGTGAGACTAACAAGCCCCTAAAGCACAACTTCATAAGTATTATATTACACAATGTGTACAAGGCTACCACAGACGCCAGCCAGAAGGCTAGAACTAGCAGTACAAGCATGCACAAAAACAGGCACATGAAAATGGTCATTGAAATAATTTTATACAAGCCAAAGGCATAAACTGTACATAGGAGCCTGAGATCATGCCTGAAACATACAAACATGCCCAAACAAACTGCAACAGAAACTACTTCAATGCAACGTGAAGATGCCCTTCATCAATGCAGTCACGATACAAGGGTCTCTGGCAATCTCTTTACATAGTGCAGACAAGTTTGTGTGCACACAATAGCTTTTGTTCGCATATCGTTAACTGCTGTTGAGGAAAGAATCTGAACATCACCCACCAGGTATCGCATTCTGAAGCTATGACTTTTGAGGACGATGCTGCTTTGCATGATGTAGATCATTGTGTGTCCAATGACTGGCATGACTTTAATTAATGAGCGAATAAGTGCGCACTGAAGGCGATACTATGGTGATAGTTCCCAAAGTGATCACCTCAGAATAAGGCCTCAGAACACAGAAGTGCAACAGCTAGTGGTGAGAAGTTTAATCAGTTCCAATGCAACTCTTGTAAAACAGCATGTGATGCTGTCACACTTATTATCGAATTTCATAGTCTGACAGAAAAAATAGATCAGCAGTACTTTTGCCAGAGCTAATTGGTCAGATATACTGCTTTAGTTACAAATGGCAAACACTGAGAGAAGAAACGCACATTGACAGGATGGGTTAGTAGCTTGGATCCGTCTGGTTTATCCATATTTCTTTGTCTTTGTTCTCACACACTTTAATGACTATATCAGGCTGAGTGACAAATGAAATAAGAAACAACGCTTCTAGATAACCGGGCCAACTGCACTTCAATGCAATACTCATTGCACTTAATGCCATCAACAGCAGCTAAAAGGTCTACATTACAGGGATGAGAAAACATTTATGGCACAAATGTTGCACGATGAGGTTCTAGTTTTCCTCATGAATTTGAAACAATCATAATACAACAGTATCTTACAAAATTGATTTTGTGGAAGTTATGTTTGAGTAAAAGGGAAAAAAATGAAAAGGATGTAGAAGTTATAAATATGTGCCCATGGATCAAGAGATGACATGATCACAAATGTGATGCAAGTTCAAACGCAGTGCTCACAATTTCAACATGGAAGTGTACTATGACACTAAGAGTGCAGTGTAAATGAGTGGGCGAGAACAACAAGTACATGCATATGATACACAAGAAATATGAAGCATAGATCAACTATGCACAGTACAGAAAGGCAGCCGGAACTAGTTGACTAAAATGGTAGTTGCTTCAATCTCTTCATTTTCATCGGGATACTTGACTGTTACTTCAATGAAGTCACACTGAACGAGAAACTATTTTTAGTCTAGGCATATGGCCCCCCCGCATGTTAACATCACCGACAGACATTTTAGGTTCACTTTGTTGCCGGAACTCGTTGACTTAACAGTTGTTACTACAATCTCTTCATTTTCATCGGGATACTTGAATGTTACTTCAATGAAGTCACACTGAGCGAGAAACTATTTTCGCTTTAAGCATATGACCCCTGCATGTTGATATCACCGATAGACATTTTAGGTTTACTTTTTGCCGGAACTTGTTGACTCAACAGTTCTTGCTACAATCTCTTAATTTTCATCGGGATACTTGAATGTTACTTCAACGAAGTCACACTGAACGAGAAACTATTTTCAGTTTAAGCATGTGCGCCCCGCATGTTGATGTCACCGATAGACATCTTAAGTTTACTTTGTTTCCGGAACTCGTTGACTTAATGGAAGTTGCTACAATCTCGTCATTTTCATCGGGATGGTTGAATGTAATTTTAACAGTCACACTGAACGAGAAAGGAGAGTTTTCCCAGATCTTCAACATTGAGTATAGGGCGCTTACTTTGCCAAAGGTTAACGAACAACAACACAACGTTCAGCTACTTGGTAAGGATTCATCATAAAATAAGGGGGTGTTTGTGTTCTCTTTTCTCTTCTCTTGTGTCCATGTTTTCATGCTATACCTTGTGTTATGATGAACAGTTTGCAATATCACACAGCCATTATTAAATAATTAAGGAGACTTTTACATCCCAATGTCTGAATACAGCTGACTTCGGTGGCTCTCGAGCTACCTGGAACGCATGGAGTTCTTTAACATGAGTCGAATGCATATCATCCAGGCAGTTTTACATTTTGAACTCCAGACCTGGCATATGTAATGAAAATATTCAATCCTATGTGTCTCTTACCATTGTGTAAAGTAAAAAATGCTGGTTACCCAAAAATTGAAGCAAAAGAGATACACGTTGACTATTGGGCTCAGAATAGTGTAGACACCATAAACACCAGTGGTACAATTCCAAACCTGAGCAAGTTTTTAAAATTACAAATTTAGAAGACTGTTTTTGATGACAAGCACACTCTTCAATACTTTCAGTCCACGGATGCGTCATCATAAGAATTGGATTCACGAGATCAGCAACAGAAATCTTATTATGCAAAGGTGACGCGCACCGCTTACTGTACAACACCGGACCCCACAGGATTTGTCACCGGATCCCACAAAAAAAGACACACCTGAAAGTTGTCAATCAAGCATACCGTTAGCAATGCTGTTTTGACATCCACGCCATATGAGCAAGGGTGATGGGGTTCAAAATAAAATGCGTCTTCCCACTTTGAAAACAAGCACTTTTGTCTCCTCCGAACGCTCTTGAAGAAGGCCCTAGCAGGGAATTATCCTGGTCGTATCCTTGCCTCGATTGGGAAAAGCAGACCTCTGCCGAACGCGGCCTGTTTGAAAGCTGCCAAGACAAACATGTCTAAATATTTTACCATGGTCGGGACGTTGCAGTAAAGTTCACGCTGGCTCATACATAAGGCAGTTATAATAATGTTATAATAATGAATGCAAGCTTAGTGTTTTTTGGATATGCAGGATATTTAATAGAGTCTTAGAATTGGGTTCGTAAGGTTCGCGTTGCTTGGGCATATATGCTATTTTCGAAATATGAAATGCATACCCAAGAGGCATACACAAAGCTTTGCGTGCCCTATTCTAAAATGGTCTAATGGAGAATTCTAACATGAATGGTGTTCCGGTATACGCAGAGATATCTGTGGAATACCGGATTACCGTACGATGGCATAAATATCTTGCGACGCTTGGAACAACCATAATTATAGCCACGTGAATTACGGCACCGCCGAAAAGTTAGACCAGCAGAGAAGTAGAATACACTAGGTTTCTGCAATAACAATGCTGTGCTTGCCTGCTTCATCTTAGCGCCGCGATGGCCCCACCTATCCGGCCTCTCGCATTTACGGCGACGGTAACACAAAGAAGTCTACGTACAAACTAAAATATGTCATACAAATCATTTTTCGTCCTATAAAACATGCTGAGTAACCGGCTTTCACTCTCGCATCACGTGTGACAAGTAGGCGCGCGACACTTCACGGCTTGAATTTGACGAGTGGTATGCTTTTGGACGAGAGGCATCGGTCGCACACCCATTCGGCGTAGACTTCCTGCGTGAGCAGATGGAACGCGGCGTCCGTGAGACCGGTGCAGATGCGGTGGAACCAAAAGTTGCACCCGCTCTCGCACAGGATCGCCTGGTCGTTGTCGTGCACTTCCTTGTGACACACGCCGCACGGATAAATGGGCGGCGCGTTCGGGTTCTGTGGATTGAACACCATCGGCTGATCGGGAGGGTAGACCTTACCCGAAGACATGGGCATCGGCTTGGGGTGCATCGCTGCCGACTGCGGCATCCCTGGTCCACCGGAGGGCGGAATCTGGGCCTGCGAGACGCTGGGGTGCTGGTGCAACATAGCGTGTTGAGGCGGCGGTCGCCGGTGCAGGTGGCTTTGTTGCTGCGACGTGACGGAGTCGTCGAAAGGATTGGACGCGACGATCGTCTCACCGTAGCCCGTCATCGGGGGCGGCGGAACCAAGTCGGGTATGGACGGGCTCGCTTGAGTTGCCGGCGTACGACGCTTCTTGGTGGAGGGACTCTCCGGTTGCAGCTTCATGTCGCCCGGCGCACCGCCTGAGCCGTCGAGGTCAGCGTCCTTAAATTTGTTCGCCCCCTTGCGCTCCCGAGGCATCCTGAGGCGCTTTGCGGATCTCGTCCGCCGAGGGTCAACGCATCGAAGCGAGATGCCGAAAAACCGCCAAAAGAAAACGTCCGGAAATAAACACGACCGGTTGACACCAACGGATGCAGCCCGCCGGACAGCTATTAAATGGCCGGCGCGAAGACAAAAGCTCGGCTTGGGCTTGTCTTGAAAAGGTACGTTGATAAATCTACCTGCAAACGCTTCTTTGTGCACAGTAACTTGCACAAATAGCCAATTAATCCTTCCTAAAAATATTTCAAAAACATCACACAATTTTGTACATGCTTGTTTGTGTTCCTCTATGGTACGTTCCAACTCTGAACGCTAAGAATAAAAAAAAAAATGTCTATTTCAGAGGCCATGTATTCTTGACTATAGTTCGAGTACCTATCAAGGTGTGGCGATACTTGTCTTCTTGGCTAAGAATAAAAAACGTCTGTCTCAGAGGCCATGTATTCTTAACTATAGTTCGAATACCTCTCAATGTATGGCGATACTTGTCTTCTTAGCGGGTGTGTCAAGTAGGTTTGCGTGTGTGTGTGCGTCTGTGTGTGACCGCGCCAACCGCGCGGCCTTGTCTCCGGCGTCCGTGCTCGCTCAGTGGTCCTTTAGTACGTCAAAATGGCTGGGAGCATTCTTGAGAACCTAAGCGGTCGCAAGCTTGCCTGCATAGTGGCGGTGGTGCTTACACTTCAAGTGGTGTGCTTCCTCATCGGCGGCCTGATCGGTAAGGACTTTCGATGCTCGCTCGCACTTAGCGTACGTTGCCTCGATCCTCACCGATTGAACGTGATGGAATGATGACCATACACTGCGATAATTTAATCTTTCTCTGTTCCTCCGGCAACCTCTTGCAGTGTCCTGCACGCACTAAAGTGCAAACCGTACCTGCGTACCTGGTTAAGACCATCGACTAACAGTTTGGAGGTGGATAGTCCGATAATTTCAGGAACTCGGTCATCGCTCCATGAACAGCTGAAAACAACCACCAGTTCTCCAAATGAACTGTCATTTTTCGTGTGCTGATTTGCAAGCTCACTGATCGGCCCAGCATAATAACTGGGCGGAAATGTGAACTCTTGTCTTGTTTGCGCGGACGTAGTGATTGGTTCTTGTCTGCGAAGAACCCAACTCGTGTAGAATGAAAGCTCCGCTATGACGTGAGCTGAAGCCCTTGTTTTTTTGTGTGTGTGTGTGTTTTTTTTTTTTTTTTGCTGTGGCACTGCGGATTTTTCCTTCGTGTTGAGAAGTTGACGAAGGTTAACTCGATCTGAACTGGGCCGCGGGAACAATAATTATACCACCGAATTCAAGCTGCAGAATGTGTTTCAGTGCATTCGCATGCACACATGCGCGCGAGTAGCGTGAAGGAAAGGGCAATCTCCGCTCTCCCTTCGTCTCTGTCTATTGACCCTCTCCACTCTTGGCGTCGTCAATGAATCCTCAAAGAGAGCCGCCGCCGTACCTGTACCCGATCCTTTCGTCGTGTGTGGTTTGGAGGGGGAGGAAAGACTATCGGTGCATGTGGGCTCGGCAGTTGACGCCTCTTTCTGGCGCCTCGGCCCCGCACCCCCCTCCCCCATCTTCCCTTCGAACGTTTGGCTGATGCGCGTTTCACTTGGCGCTGAAATGACGGCGCAGGCCTCTGAGCAGTTGCAGGTGTTTATCCAGAATTTCGGCTTTGGAGGGATGCGGGGGCGGGGGAGATGAGTGCCTCTCTGTAAGAGGGCAGGAGGGGATGGTTGGTGTGAAATAATTTCGGCAGAATACCGTCGGAGGAGGGGGGGAGGAGGGTTAGGGGGCTGTTGCAGGGTGTGTATAAACCATGTGTAGGCGCTGCGCCGTGCTCCCGACCGGGCTGCAGAAATTAGGCGCCTTTTCCTCTTCAAACCACTACCACCACCACCACCACCATGTGTAGGACTGAAAGGCCGGCGAGTTGGAACCTATTCTTTGTTGGGTAGCGCAAAAACGGACAAAACACGAATGGAAAAGACAGTACAAGTGCTGATCTAACAACTGAAAGATTTTATTTGAAAAATTCAAATATATGCAGGAAACGTGTATAACCATGTGTATAAACCAAATGATGGATCATTGCCAACTAGCCCAGCCAAATTATCTGTTAAGGTGTGTATAAATCCCTAGGTAGTTCAAGCCATATTTGGGAGAAAGGAGTGTCTGCCTTTTAGGGATCAGCAGAAATGGACAAGTGGCGTTCAAACCTGGATTGGTGGAAGGGTGTTATACCAGAGTGTGTTACTGGGAAATCGTTTCAATGTGTGGGTTGCTTCAGCCTGCAATTCTCTACAATTCATCTTCAGCCAGTAATTTTTCAGCCTTTTCTTGCTAGCTTCAACCACAGACCCATTTATGTGCCCCAAGCAGGCTTCTAAAAATATATGTTTAATCCTTTCCTGATTGGTTCAGAATTGGTTTGACATTCACCTAAAATATGCTGAATCGCTCTTGCACCCTTCCTGATCACTGAGCATGAATTGTCTTAGAAAATTTGTCTATAGCTGCACTTCTCAGAAACCCTGATCTGGCTTCGAACTTGCCTCCAAGGAACTTCCTACACCTTGGCAACAGCGACCTCTGAAAAAAAAATTACACAAACCTTGAGGCTATTGTTGCGTTCGTTGCATGCGGCAGGAGCAATAAAAGTCAGAAATATGTAGTAGAGCTTTGGACACTGCCTATTCACTTTTGTACTGGCCATAAGCTCAAGTATATGATGAAGAGTCTGTCTGTATACACTGTGCAGAATGATACGGAATTTGTTCTAGCAGACCGGCTCAGTTCATTATGAAACAAAAGGACTAGATGTTGGATGGTGCAGCTGTGGTGGAATGCTCGGGAGAGAAACACGCACAACTCCTGTGTGCCCTGTCAATGTTGCAGATTCCAACATCTACAGTTTATTTTTTCTGTGCTGACGTGCCGTCTTCTGTTCTAGAACAAAAAGTTGGATTGAAAGCGCAAAATTGCTCTAAGGGGACAGGGAAGCGACAAGAACAAGCGCAGATATGCTTCAGCCCTACTGATCGAATAGCAACTAGCCCACTTCCAAAACCTTGCTTAACAAAATGTTGTCTGATATTCATTCTCATTGGAAGCGAATGACTGTGGAGAATGAGGTGCACGTTAAAGAACTCCCATTGTCAAAATTAATTTGGAGTCTCCCACTACAGTGGGAGTCTCAAACATGTGGTCCACAGACCTATCGCTAGCGGCCTGACCCACACGTGACTTTCTTCATCCCATATATTTTTTTATTTTCTTAATAAGTATGTTCATGAGCCTTCACCAGAAAGGAACTTGGTAGGCAAAGCTGACGGATGGGTTTCTCTTGGAATATTTTTGACTCAAGAGGTGATTTTGTAGTGGTCCAAGGCCTCTTCCTTCACAATACCACATTGTCCTCCCTCCTACTTCGGGAGAAAGAAAAGAGAGAAGGTGGTGAGAAGAGAACACCCGGTCATCATCAGCCTGACTGTACCCACTGCAGTGCAAAGGCCTCTCCCATGTTTTGATGATCAATCCGGTGCTGTGCTCGCTGCAGCCATGTTATTCCCGCAAACTTCTTCATCTCACCTGCCCACCTAACTTTCTGCCTCCCCCTCTCGCGCTTGCCTTCTCTCGAAATCCAGTCTGTTACTCTAGCGGTTATCTCACCTATGCACTACATGCTCTGCTCATGCCCATTTCTTCTTCTAGATTTGGACTAAGATGTCCTTAACAGCCGTTTGTTCCCTGACCCACTCTGCTTTCTTCTTAACAAGGTGCGAGTTTGAGCTAGTTGGTACTTCATGCTATACCACTCCATTCGCAAAACATTTTTTGACGAAGAACGAGAAAGACACGGACAGGCACACTTCTTACATCTTCTTGTCCCTTAAAGGGGCCCTGCAACACTTTTTGAGCTTGGTCAGAATACGCTGCCCATCAGTAGTCGAGGCTCCTGAGAACACGTGAGCCAAACATTATAGCGCAGCATGCAGCCTGGAATTTACAACCAATTTTCAAAGCCAGCTAGAAATCGTTCCCTCTTCTTTCTACAAATGATGCCATATACCCAAATGACTGTGCCATATACCCAAATTCATGGCCATTGGCCGATTTGAGCTTTGTGAGCTGCATAGTTAGAGAGGCGGCCGCAGGGAGGCCGCCGCGTGCCCGCACACGCACTCACGATCACGCTGAAAGTAAGCCGCGCGTTCGAAGAAAAAAAAAAAGTGCTCAAAGTCATGACACGCGCATGACGTAACTTGTTTCCTCTGTGTCATTCCTCCCTGCTTAGCTTCCTGTGTGCTGGTCAGGACAAGAGAAGAGCGAAAGCAATTACAGCGTGTGGTAAATCTCTGTAACTCTGCTCGTACTTGAAGGATTCAAAAAATGTTTGCTATGGTCGATTCTAGCGGCAATAAAGTCCTTTAATGAAGGCATTCGATGGTTACTTGGAAAAGTATTGCAGGGCCCCTTTAAGGTTACCCCTATCATTTTTACCCCTACCCCTATCAATTGACATATTTCTCGAATCCCAGATATGAGATATAGAAAAGGCCTTCTTTCAAATGGCATCGTTAGCTGCCTTTTGTTCAAAATTTGTTTGCACGAGACGGCAACTGACCAATAAACCCTCGCATGCTAACCCATGGCATTAAGTCTACTGGGGCAAGGCCCTTGCTATGACTGAACGAAAGAAGTATTGTATTGTATTATAGAGAAGTACATTTTTTTTTTTTCGAAGAGCGTTTTAACATTTTCATGCTTCCACAACATTTCCTGCAGCTCCGGCACCGTCCAATGCCGACCAGATTCTTGCAACAATATGCAAGAGGGACACATTGCTTCCCGTGGGCACATTCGACGACACCTGGCACATACCACGTGGGTCCGGTGGCCAGCCTACGAACTGCAACGTCATCCACGAACTCTCGGACACATCCAGGCTGGATCCCAACCTGACAGCCAACCACATCGTCTTTGCGTTCCAAGCTCCAAGTCCACGATCGGACATGGATCTTGACTATTCACGGTGGATGCAGAACCTCATAGGCATCCTTCAACTGGACATTATTCACAGCGACTCCCACCCAATGGGTGAGCTCGCTTTTTTTTAACAGTTTCCAAGTTTCAAGAAAATCACCGGAGATGTTGCAACATGTCAGTGTTGACGACATGTTGATGTTGATGTGTCACCGAAAAAATATTCAGCCTTGCATGAAATTGAAAATTCTTTTTTAATCAGATGAAGCACTACTGAAGGGATACTGAACAAAAATAGGAAAAAATGACAAAAATGTCAAATTTCCACTCAATAGACACAACTGTTTCTATAACCAGGGTTTATTTCACATATCTTTGAACAGCTGGCTGTATTTTTGGAGGATTACTAGTTCCCTTTCTCCACCTCTCCTTTACATCCCACTCTCCCCCTTCCACAAAGGATCCGAGATGTGCCCCACCCTTTAGATGCTTTACCCCACCTGGGAGCATTCCTTGCTGCCAGTGCCATTCGTGCTGGTTCTAGGAACCGCAGTGGTAGAAGAGAGGGTTGAGAGACACTGGCGACGACTGGCAAGGTTGGCACGCCTGTTTTTGGGGACATTTAACGTCACCCCCTCTAGTTCACGTCGCGGCCAACTTTCACGAGCTTCCTTGTCTAGCGGCAGTTTGTGAAAAATTCATTATTTTCCACTAGTCTCTGCCTGAAATGAAGATGGTGTCTGATTTAAGCACCGAATCTTTTCATTTGGATGAAAATCTCAATGGCAAAAATTTTGTTCAGATCCCTTTAAAGGGACCCTGAAATGGTTTTTTGAAGTTATGTCCACGTTTAGGCAAGAGCATCCCTAAATCATTCGCACCAGAAATTAAGTGACGCACCATGTACCAAGGCCACTACGGACAATTATATATATACCCTCCTCCTCACCCTGCCTTGCACCCTCAACTCACAGATACGCTGGCATCGCCGGCGATCGCAGCGCTGTCGTAAGCGCACTGGACGGTTTGAGCTTCGCCCAATCATGGCCTCCGATATTGCGCACCCACAGGTCGCACACTATCTCGGAGGCCCAGTGTGCCTGGCAGCATGCCATCTGGCAACAAAGATGAAGCTCGCGGAGTGGTTGATATCTCCTCCCACAGGTGCCGCCACACTACCAGCCGATCTTATTTTATTCTCTGTACGACGACAACCTGTAAAAGCATGCGGACAAACAAAAAGAATTCGAGAACGATCACCGATAAGTGTAAACTTGGGCAATGTGGTTGTGTTTTCAGGGGTGAAGTTACAGCCGCAGACATGTGGATCGTGGCATTGAACGGATAGCGAGAGCGCGACGCTCATTGCAGTGACGAGCTGAAGGGATTCCGCTCGTCAGATGCCTCACAAACATTGCACGATGTGGCAGCTACAAGTCACCAATAGCTAGATATGTGGTACACAACACGGCTAGGGCAATTCATTTTGTCCAAGAAAAGAAACCTCGAGATAAACACTGTCGCTTAGCTCACGTCAACACAGAGCACGTAACACAGGCAGACGACGCTCATTGCCCAAAAGAGGTTCAGTGACGTGGACTGGACATATCCAATCAGATCAGCTGCCTGCGTGACATCGCGCTTCCAGTGCAACACGCACTGGAAGTGGGCGGGGATCACAGCTGAGCCACTGTGATCACCTAAATCGGTCTGT
This sequence comes from Rhipicephalus sanguineus, assembly GCF_013339695.2. NCBI lineage: Eukaryota > Metazoa > Arthropoda > Arachnida > Ixodida > Ixodidae > Rhipicephalus > Rhipicephalus sanguineus. The sequence goes on from NC_051184.2 coordinate 5,801,211, forward strand.
AAATGATCCTTACGACTTGCTCTACCGGGCCAATGTATTCGTACAAAATCGTCAAAACCGTTTCAGGGTCCCTTTAAGGTTTCTTGGAGGCCAATTATTCCAAGTATGTTTGCAGATATTTTGGCGATACAATCCCTCGAACAGGGAAAGGAGCAGGACAGTTTCATAGTACAGTATATGAACAAATTACAGAAGAAAGTGTTGAACATATTTCATGCTATTTGTGCACATAATCTGTTAGTGCATGTTTACTGTGACCTGAAATATTCCTGCAATGAGGATGACTATTTAGGCATGTTGATGCGTCTTGATTGATGGTGATTAGCGCTGGTAAAGATGAAGGCACAGGGAAGCCTCACTGGACACTCGAGGATCAGAGAAAAATAAGTCAGTTGTTGAAAGTTAGTGCTGTGTAATGTCGAGTGTGCCTTTTCTTTTGTCCCTGTCTTGAGCCTGCACTGTCATCAAGTACACTGCAAACAACATGGACGTTTAACCAAGCCAAATAACAGTACCTTTGGGAAAAACATCATCGATTACGTGAAACACCTTGCAACCCAAATGAATGGTAGATTCACTTGGGTTGTAAATTTGGTTTGGTCTAGGTTTGGTTTAGTTATTTGGGTTGGATGAATGGTACAGAGCCCCCTAAAGAATTCAGATGACAAAACTTCGTTACTGTAAGTGCAGAAAATGCAATTCTTTGTCAGACGAGGTTAAGGAAGTTTTACTAATACAGGCAGCTCTAAAATAGTCAGTCTGTTCACCTTCAATGATTAGACATGCGACTTCACATTTGTTGTTGCCAACAATAGCAGTCTTATTGGAAAGGGTCTCACACTAACCGTCTTGTCAATGTAGCACAAGAAAAGCATCTGGTAGTCTATTTCTAGCTTTGTTAAAATGCTCTCTTAGCCATTCATTTATACATCATCCTGTCCGCACGATGTAACATAGGTTGCAGGACAACAGGATGCAATAGCTTACATGTGATTTACATCCAACAAATTTTTTGCTGTGCTGCTTTTGACATTCATTCTTTACCATTTTAGTTTGATCAATATTTTTTTACAAAGCCTGCCTAGTTTGCTAGATGTTGAAAAAAAAAAACAAATGATTTGAACATTGTCACGAGCAGCTGTTTTCATTAAATTGTGAGAGACTTGATGAAAGTAGGAAATAACCGTTACACTACATTTCTCAAAGAGAGAATTAGTATTAGTGATAGAAATGCAATTAGCATTAGTGGTACAAATGCTATGGCTTGCTTTTATGCATCGGAGTACCCCTTTTGCAACTGAAAAGGTAACTAGATTTTAAAAGGTGCAACACTTGCTCATTGAAACTAGTTAGTACTAAATGGCAACAGGACTTGTTAATAGCATTATTAAAGCACATCTTAGTGATGCCACGTTTAACCAGTTTGTAATGGCTGCAATGAAAGTTTAGAAGTGCCTTATTAGCCCTGCGTGCATGCACCAACAAATGATGTGATCAGTGAACACATATTTGACATCTTGTAACCTCAGGATTCTGTATACGGGCATTTCGACAGTCAAAACGAGGCATGAAAGACAATTGTGTATGATTAATTCCAGGTCATCACACTTGTGCAGGAAACACGCAAAAGAGAGCACTTCATAATAACAATAAAATCTACATTTTTAAAAGTTTGCATGCACTTGTGTAGGCACTGAGTCAAAATACAATCTTTGCGAAAAGTAAATTGTTAAAAATATCCTTTTGAGTGTTTCCAGCATGAGTTCGATGACTTGGTGTTGATGTGCCTGCAATACCTTTTTCTTTTTAGTAATTTGTATTTTTTCTCGCATGAAGTAAGCAATTTTAGTTTGCTTTCTCCACACTTTCTCGGTGCTGAGACAATTTCCTTCATTCAAACAAACAAGAACTTGTAGTTTTCGCTGCGTAGCTGTAGCAATTTACAAAGTTTGTCATCACGTTCTTGAAATCATTCTGCTCATGTTAATGATCTTTGCTGGCACATTTGCACTCTGAGCATGAAAATACCATAGTTTGTAGACTTGACTTATCCCGATTCTAACACTGCTTTTTCTATGCCTTTTCTTACTTTCTGCTCTCTCCCACAACAAAGTTGCAAGCCCACTACTTAGCCTTGAGGTCAAGCTTGGCTACAGGAATAAGCACGACCCTCCGGACAAATGGACGCTTGCGGCAAAGTCTGTTGAGGAACGTTATTTGCATTGCGACGTTAATAGCACTAAGGTACGTTTCCTGGTCTTGGTGGGTGAAGAGATGTACTAGTATGTTGATCCCATTTTTCTTAAAATGTACTTGTGGGCTACTTGGTTGATCATATTTACGATAAATGGCAGCGCACACCGAGTTGGGACACGTACATGAAACACACAAGCACTCGTGTCGTCCTTATTTTTCGTGTTTCGTGTACGTGTCCCAACTCGGTGTGCGCTGCCATTTATAGTTACCATTTTTCTTCATGTTTTGATGTTCACCTTGTGTTGTTCGTAAGATTATGAAATAGGAAGGTAGTCATCTTACCTATGGCCACGTCTTTATTAGACATAAAGGTCCTTTGCAGCAGTATTGGATGCTGTGGCCTTACACATCTCTTGCCTAAAAATTTCTTTGGATCTGTCAAATATTGCTTTTAGACCATTCATTTATTACACCAAATGCACGCTCTGTTTCTTCTATCGTCTCTACAGCAGTGCTGGAAGCTCCAAAGGGAAGGATGGCAAGGGGGTTATCTATTACACAAAAGTTATGTTGCTGTGTCAGGGCCATGCACTTCTTATCTTATTTTGTTTTTTGGTAACCATTTTGGCCCCTAGTTCTAGTTCAGATGTGCATGCTGCTGGCATGTGGAGGTACCCCGCGGGCTGCTGCGGTATTAATTGGCTGCGTTTCCTAACTATGTTAAAAAGTGTTGCAGTGTTCCTATGGATTGTGGATAAAAATTGTCCGAAATATACCTATTTACAGTGCAGTCTGCGTAGTCGTGGCTCCTTACACTGAACTTGAATGCTCTTTATTACAACATCGTAAGTAAAGATTGCCCCGTTTCTTGTCCCTAAGTAACAATTTATTAACTGTGCCTTTCTTTTATTTAATGTTGCACACCCAGTACAGCTTCCAGATCACAAAGATTGGGATCTTGACAAAAAAGCTACAAGCGAAGAGCTCCCAAGAAAAGAAACGAGAGCTAGATAGATTACAATGGGAACAAGATACACCTCTAATGTGTAAACGTTTTTTTTTTTTTTCTGAATAAAGGTGGTGCAGGCACTGGAGAACTGTAAAAACTCTTAGTTCTCGTATGCTTACCATCCCCAAAGAGTTGCATCTTCAAACTTATTAATGAAGTTATCTAATGTGTGAAAAACAGAAGTGCCCGAGGACATTACTGTAATTGCTGGATTTGCGTTTTTAAACCAGATCTTAAGTTCGGCCTCGTTGGTGCGACATAGTAACAGCAAAGTGCTTGAAGGACGGGGACACAGCAAGAATACAACACGAGCAAAAATTTTCAACCATTGAAAATTAGCGCTTGTGTTGTGTTCTTGCTGTGTCCCCTTCCTTCTAGCGCTTTCTGTTATTATTGCATTTTTAGTTTGTTTTTACTTACTATTTATATTGTGAGGTAAGACAAGTGCCTATATCAGGTGCTTGACCATCTCTGCCTGTTCTTGTATGCATTACACTACATGAGTTCATTAAGTGACGTTTTCGTTGCCTCTAGAACCACTTATCTTTCAAGCTCATGTGGCATACGCTTTGCGGTATCACCAAAACACATGCCTATTGGTATAGTGCAAGTGTAAGCTTTAATAAGCAGCTTGGTGTGCTTGAAAGAGAGCACAAACATCAATATGTAACATTTGCTCTGTGATTACGGCATTAGAGCATGGGATGTGTGAATATCAGAATTTCATGGGAGGTAACAGAGATCAAGGGAGTCGGCCAGCTTGAGAGGGCTTTTAGGATAATCTTTCTTTGGTTTAGTGCCTCTCCATGCTTGCTAATGATATTATGTTGTCTTTTACATGTGAGACGAGTAGATGCAAAGAAGTTCATTGGAGTGCTTTAAGGCCATTTCACATGCTGCTGTTGCAGCGAAAAGACTCGTTTCATTCGCTCTGTTCACACCGTCACTAAAGACTGTTTCGTATTACGTGGGCTGCAATTTTTGCTCTGTGACTGCCGCAGTGTGCAAGATTGCTTGCTGCTGTTCTTTGTGGCAGACACTGAACAATTTTTCAAATGCAATGTAACAATCTGTGCATGAAGATATTGTTCAGTTTTCATGAACGGTAGCGAAGAGCATGCGTTTTTTGTCATTTAAAAACACTTTCTAATTTACGTCCATTTCGAAGTGCGCAACAACGGCCATAACCGAAACAAACTTGTCGGCGCAATATTGACTGATCTGTGCAATTTCGACGGGTCCCGACCAAGAAATCGCTCGGCTGCCGCGAACAGAGTAGCAAATTTTCAACGTGTTGGTTGCTTGCCACTGACCATTGCGGCGAAAGTGATCGGCTGGCTTTTTTTTTTTTTTTTTTTTTTGCTGCGAATACAGTCGCAGCCTGAAAATCACTGTGTGTTGTGTCGTGTGAAGCGGCCTATAAGAGTTATTCTTGAAGTCTGAAATGGACGCTGGGCGATTAAAAATTTGTTTTTCTTTTTTCTTTCTTCCTTTTTGTAACTTCCAGGGAGCACTGGGTTTGTGTGTAGCCAGCTTTGCTTCACAAAATTTCCTAAATTCTTCTCACATTCTGTGCCTCTGTACTTCAGATTTCTGATGGCCATGCGTACAACTGTGACATCCTGAGCCTCTTTGAGCTGGGGAGCCTCCACCATGACTATTATCTCTTGAATCTGCGACTGCCAATACACGAAGACAGTCCGGGCAACAAAGAGCTCAAGGAAGTCAGGGATGTGTGGCTTGTGGTGAGTGGCTGTCGCCATCTTTCACGAATTTTTTTCACAGTGTACTTGGCTCTGTACACACAGGCAAATAAAAGGAAAGTCGTTAAAACTGTGCGAGCCAGAATCACTAGTCAGACATCTGTATATCAAAGGATTTGAAGGGCCCCTTAACCACTTCAGATATCTTCTTTAACATTTCAAGTAAACACGTGCATTGAGTTCAGAGGGCTGTCATAATCGGCAGCGCCAAACATGACAGCACTATGCGCTGCGGACGGGCCACTAAATAAAAAATCAATCCTGTACTCCTCCCCAGGTCTTTCGGTATCCCCAGAGTTGGTTGTGACGTCACCAGTTTGAATCTGGTCATGTCACCAGCAAAAAGAACCTGTTTGTCTGCCTACAGCTACATACTCTCCCTGCTTATCCTCCTCGCATGGCAAGGAGGAACAGTTGGCCAGGAGGAGAGACGAGCCAACGAACGAAGTGTGGTGAAGGAAAGAGCAAAATGAGCAAGGGCCGCATTTCGATCATCAAACATGTGTAGTTCCGCTATTGCGGCACCATTTCGAAAAATTCTCATGGCTACGTGTTCGTTGAGGACTCGTGCACAACTGCAACACCACTACTGAATATCGACCTCTGGCTGGTATGGGGCCCTTTAAATCCAAATTTCTTTATCATGCAGGTTGCACACTCTACCACTTGCGCTACAGTTCTGTGAGCCATTTCAGGAAAACAAAGCCATTATTTACACGAATTCTAAGGTTACCTAGCGAGAAAAGTCACTAATGTTCTGTACATTTTCACACAGCGCAGCACCTGCGACGTGTCCTTTGATCTGTGTCTGGCTCATGCACTGTTTACGGAAGTGTGCGTTTGTGCCATCAACCCCTGCTAACCACCATTCTGAGAGGGCCTTCAAGTATATACAAAGTCATACAAGTGTTTATCCGCAGTTCTCGATTTTCTGATACTATTGAAATAAAATTTAATTGAATTGGAGCTTCTAGATGAAAGTGCATGTTGGTTTCGGACGTTAAAAGACATAAAAGTGCTGCTGCTATCACAGTGTTATGATGTCACAGGAAGTTTAAAAGGCTTAAGCTCTTCGGACTCTTTTCAAACTCTGTTGGTGTTGTGCAGCTTATCCACCAAAATGGCGGCTTCACCAAGGTGTGGGTTTCACTCAAGACATTCTTCTTTCCCATCGTGCTGGCTACGCTGATCTGGTTTTGGCGGCGCATCAGGATGCTGGCACGCCCACCGCACCTCATCGAAGGGTAAGGGGAGATGCTACTCGAAAAAGATATTTTTAAATTTCTTGACTTGGAACTCTGAAATTTTAGGCAATATGTAGTAGAGTTTGTGATGCTGATTTCAAAACTGTAATTAGTTTTCTGATAACTATAATAGTTCCAGAGTTACTACAACTTTGACAACAAAATATTGGGTTTTCTGTGCACACTTTTTTTAGCTTATTAAAAGTTTTCCCACAGAATCCCAATATGGCTCATTTTGCTGCACATAAGCAGTACAGTACTGAAATGTACCTCAAATGTGGGTTTAACTTGCTGCCTTTTTAAAGAAAAATCGAGGGTACCAAATGTATATTTTACATCTCCCCTATCAGCATATCAAGTTATGAAATCAAAAATATGCAATGTATACTGCAACTTTATATAGATATCAGTATTTTAGAGTGGCTGAAGAAGCTCTGTGTGAAATTTCATTAAGGTAGAACTATTTTAAGTGCATGAAAGTTTGTGCACAACATGTCAGAATTGCCTCAGAATGGAAGTTGAGAAAAATGCATTTGAAAGTTATAAACGTGTGTATTCTTCAATATACAGTGCGATTAGCATGAAACTTTGTGAGAGCATAGAACAATCCACACTTTAAACAGCGAGCGCACTTAAAGACGTCCAGCTCCATATGTTAATCCTTCGCAGCCCTTCAGTTAGCCATAAAGGTGCACTCTCTTCACCATGTGGCAATGATGAGCCCATGCCTCGACTGTTTTGCATGCAGATAGACAGTCTTTTGATTCGCCTCTGGTCATGTGAGTGGCCCAGGGTGACAAGTTCTTCAGTTGGCAGTATATCAAGCTCTTGAAGGATGTGTTCAAAGTTTGAATATCCATTATTGAACAATGAGGTAGCCATTGTTGCAGCTTCCACAGCTGTACAGGATGGGAGCTTTGTCTTTGGACACAGAAGCCAGACCTTGCTGTTGAGCAAGTCCACAACACCTTGCATCGTACCTTGTAGACAGTGAACCAAGAGCTTTTCATCTGTGAGGTGCTTATATAATGGATGTACAGGCAATGCCTGTTGCTCAGGATTAGAGTTTAATCTGGTACGGACTCCCAAAGAGCTCTGGCTTGCCCATGCTTACATCAGGAAGTCGCTCCTTTTGAACAGAATTTGTGATTTCCTGCTATGCTGTTAGAATTAGAGTAGGATGCTTGCATGGCAAAATACATTTCCTGGACATTTAATGAGCGTGGTTATTGCAATTTCGTAGCAATTTTGCAGCTCTTGTGTTGTATCATCTTTCAACTTATCTCCATGTAAAGGTGGTAATGGCAGTTAACGGAGTGCCGTGCCTTGATGCTTGGTCACATGGTTCATGCTTTCACCTTTTCCACATCAACTTACCATACACTGTGGCCTCAGCACCTGCTGTGGCTGAGGCCAGAGTGACATTGCCTGATTAAAATAGATTTTTCACCGATGTCTAATCTGAATTCAGCCTTGATACTCGGGGAAATAGAAGTTTAATGACCAAACATAATTTTACAAGTGAAATGTCAAAAGTGGCAATTTTCACAAAAAAGGCCATTTTTCGAGTAGCATCTCCCCGTAAGTCACAGGCTTTTAAAAACATTGTGTTATGTATGCCCTCTGGGTGAGAAAGCACCCACATGCAGATTTTGATTTGTGTCCTGTCTTTTTCAGCATGCTCCTTTCCCTGGGGATTGCTTTGACACTACTCAACTGTGAGTGCCTTCAGTCATTAGTGAATACACTAGTGAATGAATGAATGAATGAATTAATCAATCAAACAATTTTTATTTTACTGTGAATGTATACAGACATAGTAGTACACTGTATTTGCATGATTGTAGTGCACTCTCAATTGTCAGTCACTTTGACGTTAGAAAATTTGAAAACAATTACTTGATGCTGGTATCACCTTTGAGCCCAATTGTAACATGCACACAAATTTGAGGGCTACATTCAGTTAAAAAAAAAATGTGCACATTAGAATCATGCAGATACGGTACTTATTCAGAAGAAGGTCTTCAGCAAGAGCTCATACAAGAGCTTGCAGTTAGAAGTTCCTTAGCCCAGGAAAAGGTGGCTTTTTGATTGGAAGATTGAAGTGAAGGTGCCACTGCAAATTCCCACTAGACAAGAGTATTTGTTGCTAACACTTTCTAAAATCAGTTTGGCGCTCCATGGGGATTAGGGTGTTTCGCTGTCTTGTCCAGAGACCAGCTGTCACTAGTGACCATGCTGTCACGTGATGATGTCACATGTTGCCACCTGACCATGTGACATATGTGATACATGTGATAGCTGCTCATAACACATCTCGTCACATGTGACAAGCAGCAGATGTGACAATTGTAATTTACTTTGTCACATATGTCGCATATGCTTCACATATGGTGCTCAAGTATTCACATTGTGCACGTATTCGACTAAAACAATGAGTGTGGTCACGGGCCGTGTTGCTAGTTTCACACACGAAATTTCTCTACAAATCGTCACTCTCATTACAGTGCCCCTGGAGTTTCTCACTCTTTGGTTCAACCTGCCTTTCATGTTGCTCTTGAGTGACATCAGACAGGGAATATTCTACGCAACGCTGCTCAGCTTCTGGCTCATTTTTTGTGGAGAGCACCTGATGGTGAGTGAGCCATCCATTTACTCTCTGTACGACAGGTCACTGCAGCCACCTGCTTCTTACATTTCGCTTTTCAATTGCACGTCAGTGTTGTCAAGCATGCCGCCATAGACGAAGTTGATAGCATTTCGACTCTGTTAGTGTTTCAAAAGAAGAGGAATTTTACCGAGGGGCTCTTTTTTATTTTGTTAGACACTACCAAATAAATTTAACAGACAGTTCGGCCACTCAAAGTGTAGGGGACATTAATTGTTGTCTTTAACTGTAGTGTAGTAATTATGACTTAAATTGAAGTGAGTTAAAGTGGACGAAAAATCACTCTTTCCCTCGGTGGAATCCAAACCCACTACAACCTTCGAATTACACGTCCGATGCTCCCCCAATTGAGGTACAATGGCTGCGCATCCCACCAACAGAAAGAGTGGTTTTTCGTTCACTTTAATTCCTTAGAATTTGTCATAATTACTACACTACAGTTAGACAGCAATTAATGTCCCCTAATCTTTCGTTGGCCTTATCATGTGTTGGATTCATTTTGTTAGTGTATCAAGCAAGCTTTGCGAAAATGCTAGAGGCCCACGTGCTTAGATTTAGGTGCACGTTAAAGAACCCCAGGTGGTCGAAATTTCCGGATCCCTCCACTGCGGCGTCTCTCATAATCATACCGTGGTTTTGGGATGTTAAACCCCAGCAATTAGTGTATCAAGCTTTCTGTGGCAGCACGGTGAAAGCTACGGAATTAATTGCTCAGGTAAAACTGCTGCTTGGTGTACTCCTTAATGTGGTAGTTCTTTTTGAGCAACTAAACCTTTTATTCTTTCCTTAACCTGTAAACGTTGCTTCAAGTAGTTTCCCTGGTGCTCTTGTTCGTGTCTAACACAACCTTTGATTGATGTAATGCCTGCTGTGTCGCATATGTGTATTTTTTGTGCGTTCATAATGTTTCTCTACAGCACAAGCAGAGATGTGTTCCTATTTGTCTTATTTATTACACACTACAAGCCCTAGATGGGCCCAGTAGAGCATGCAAAAAGGAAAAGAAAGAAAATGCACAAAGTTGTAGCAGGGCAGGGAAAACAAGTAAAGCATACATAATATCTCTGACAGGTTAGCTAGTGTGAGTATCTGCTTGGCGTATCTTTTAGTCCGTCCCAATCTGTCATTTTTCTATGAAAGGAAGAGTTTTTAAACATTGATCCTGGCATAGTAAGGTGCTAAGGAAAATGGTTTAGCATGTCGTTTCAGTCCAGAGTTCTTCAGTCATGTGAGCTGCGGGACTCCCCACAGGCCCCTTGCATCAGAATCCGGACGCGGCATTGGCCGAAATCACGGAGGTCTGACGATACTAGCTTCAGAGAAACAAAGTAATAAGTGGCTCTTTCTTTTGTGCATTGCATTGCACAGGACTGCAAGTGCAGCAGCACCGCTGAAGCGAGCGGTGCGTTTACATTTGCAGCTCACTCTTTACAGAAAATTTTGCGGCCACAGCAAACTTCTGCCTTTCCCGATATCAGTTCTCTCAGTTGTTGCTCTAGTAGAACTCATTGTTGGGCTAGTTGGTGCAATGCACCAAGGGAATATATCCAGCCAAAAACGGACAAACACAGGAAACGGTGGAGGAGACAGGAAAGCAAATAGTAGCCGCTTTCCTGTCTCCTTCACCGTTTCCTGTGTTCATCCGTTTTTGGCTGGATGTATTCCCTTGATCAGTCGTTGCCATGGCTCGGGCACTTTTGGTAGATAAAAAAAATTCACCCGGCAGTTTTTCTTCTGCTCCGTGCATGCGCAAGAGTAAGAAAACTGCACGTCATCCATTCAGCTGCCAAGGCCGATACGAATGCAATGCAGTTCACGAGGTATACATAAACAAAGTATCAGTCTGTCAACGCATATGAGGACACTTGCGCAGTGATCAGGAGTGTCATTTACAAGCGAGAATGCTTGTGTCATTGATCGTTCATTACCATACAATGCCTCTTCTCGCTTTTTTCACCGTGTAATCGCATGGTTATCACAGCCCGCCTCATACCTCGCTGCTGTAACGTCTTTGTCCAATGTTGGTTTCACACGATGACAGCAAAGAGTGCAGCGATATGGCGTGCTTTCTATTATGGCTCCCATGTAAGGTGTCGGTTTGCTAACCTCAACCGATTTTGTCCACGGGCATGTCAAGTTTACTCAACAGAGTTTTGCAGCTGGTATGATTGAAGAACTCTGGTGTTATTATAGTTGCTAGGGGTGGCAGATACTCACTAGGGTTGACACTGAGGCTAGTTGGTTCATGGTTGCAAAAGGAGGGCAAACAGTGCAAAATTGAATTGCGCACAAGGCAGAGAGAGTATGACAACAGTGCTCTTGTATTCCCTTCTTCGTCTTGTGTTCCGTCTAATTTTGCGCTGCTTCCCCTGCTTGTGTAGACAGATACTCATTGAGGTTGATAGCAAGCTTTTGGTCAGGAGAAAGGATAGGAATTGAATCTTATCCTTGCTGTTGGAAATGATGAGATATTGCCTGCTACACTGTTCTTAATTGCTGACAGCCGTGGTGTTGACAACGACTTGAGGATACAGCAGTAAATTAGTCACCCATCTCTGCTTGATGCAATTGTATGTTGTCTTTGTTTGTTACATTGCCGCAGAATTTTGTTGCAACATGAAAGAATGTCTACATGTCTGTGCCTGATCCATGTCCTGCTTTTCTTGCATACACATGTTTTTCAATGCTCTCCCTGTTTGCTTTTCATGCTCGCCTTGAAGGAGGGCCGCAGGGTAGGTTATGCATTTGAATTGTAGGCTGTATCTCCACACACATAACTTCAAGACTAACGAGTTGTTTGGCCACAAAGGCTACTTTTTTTTTTTTGTACTTGACAACTTTAATAATAGTATTTTCTAGGCTTGTGCGAATATTCGAACGAATAGTACAGTATTCGAATTCGCTTCGAATTTAAGTTCTTGGAAATTTCGAAGTGTTCGAAATGAACGAATAGGTGTACATTAGTCCACATGTAACCCCACTGTAAAGGTGGTTTCACTGCAGTGAAACGTTGCTATACCGTGAATACACCTTTTCAGGAAAAATCAGCACTGCCGCGAAGCCCCACTTCAAGGTTAAAGGAACATATTACCCTCACATCGATTCATCATTTTTTAAGTTTAAAAGCTTGTTATACCGGCTTATGTGCTCTAAGTATGGTAAATTTTAAAACGTAACATAATTTACGGGTTATCACTTGCATTCTACTGAAAGTCAAATCCTGCTACTATATTCAAAGCTGCTTCCACTCCCTTTGAGCCAAAAAGAATGACATTTGCGCACGCCTTGTTTCAATTAAAAAAATATATATATTGTGCAGGTTAGTTGGGTCATGACGAACATGCTCATTTTTCTTTTTAACATGTGATATACACTATTCGAATGCGATTCGAAATTATTCGACCAAATCACTATTCGCTTTGAATTCGCTTTGAACCACAGTTTACTATTCACACAAGCCTAGGAATTTGGCAGCATGTTTTACTCATTTGTTCAGTCTTCAGAGTATTCCAACATGGTGCTTTGAAGCCATGTAAAATAACTAGGACTAAACTGCCAGTGTAAGTGACCTAAATTGGTAATATCGAAGCCTGACTCCGCTAAGGCCTGAGAAGTACTTCAATTTGGCCATGTAGGTATTTACTGCACGACACGTTGCCTGCTAATAAAGGACGTAGACAAAGAAAACACGAATGATGGCACGGGGTGTAACTTTCGAATGATTTAATCTGGACAAAGTATAGCAGTACAGAAATACTATGACAGATGCACAGAACGCGACAATGAGCTCATTTGTCAGCCTACTGGGACAACCTTTCGTCAATAAAACTTATCTGTTTCAAGCAGGCTACTGGAGCTATCACCAATACTGTCTTGGTTTGTCTGTTTTATTCGATGAGCCTCCACCAGTGCACGTGCACTCCAGTCCTGTCTTCTGCCTAGAATCTTTATCTCCTGAAAATGCAGTTCACAGCTTCAGTCTTTCTTTAAATTTTGCCCATGTTCCCCAGCTCGACCATTCAAGTACTGCCCCTCTGCCCTATGTAGGACTTGCCACATGTCGGGGACGATTTTGCACACAACTCTTACAGAGAATTCAGCGTATGACTTGGCATGCTTCTTGCCACAGCCTCGTCTACAGTATTGAGGTTTCCTGCAAGCAAGAGGGCAGGGGCACACTGTACACAATTGCCACCTACATTAGGTTGCAGGGGATCCTGTGAATTTATGGCACCGCTGGAAGTCCGATGGAGATAGCGGTCGTCCTTGCAAGGTTTTGCCCAGATTAAATCATCATATCTGGTTTGACCAGATTAAATTAGCTTCAAGTTACCATCTGTGTCATCCATGTTTTCTTTTTTTGTCTACATCCTTTACCGGTGATCAACACCTCGTGCAATTTAAAGCCATTTGCTGCACTTACTGTCGTCTACAACACTGTTAGAACTGCCATAGTGCTTACTAACACTTGAATATATTATAAAGTAGAAGTGAGGCATGTTTTTAGTTTTGTTTATCTGCTTCTTATTTGCATAATACTGCCACCAGCCACCTCTCAGTAGCCATAGCAGAAGTAGGTCACAGTAGAACTTGTCACAAGATGAAATGAAAGAAAAACAAGTGACAGCACATGTGAATACACAGGGTCTTATGCATCAAGCATACTAAACATAGTGCACCCAAGCAAAGCAAACACAAGCAGTCGAACGCAATAGAAAAAGAACGTAAGGATGCAGAAACCAGTCATGGCAAGAGGAGTATAAATATGCCAGGCTAACTCCGATATAAATGATGCACAATTAGCGAAATCTACAACAGCATAATCGAGCGCCATGCATTGATTCCATGCTGATACAGCTGCTACAAAACCTACTACTGGTAAGCGTGCAACATCATGTGGCAGATTAGTCTGAGATCGACTTTGAAACAATGAAAGGAAAATTTGTAAGCAACCATTCTGCATAAACTAGTGTTAGATGCTCAGTGTTGAGAACTATGGATTGTGGCCTAGTTTGTAGGGATTCATTTCGTGTGTATTTCACCTTAAAAAAAAATGCAGGACTGTGTATCTCTGCCTGCAACATGCTCATTTTCTGTGGCACCATTAAACAGAGACTGAGTGGAGTGCTCATTCTTCGCAGTAGTACTGATTGTAACGCTTTATTGCAGGATGATGTTGAACGTAACAGGTTGCGGTCATACTGGAAGCACCTTAGTGCTGTGATAACAGGCTGCGTCTGCCTCTTTATATTCGACCTGTGCGAAAGGTAGGTGACAAGACTGTAGTGCACCTAATACTGGCTGTGCACTGCTAACCTTCCTGGTGTTCCTTCCAGAGGGATTCAGCTGAAGAACCCGTTCTACAGCATCTGGGCAACTCATGTTGGGAGCAACCTTGCTGTATCCTTTGCGAATGTTTCGATTTGCCAGGGATATTTCAGTTCCCAGTCTTAAAGGGACACAATACCAAAATCACCACGCTTGCCACTAGTAGAGGCTTGGTAAGCAAGAAAAGAAAATGTGGTTGGCGAAGCCACCTTAAAATTCCAACACCAATCACCGTGGCATCATTAATTTTGAATGCATCTACCAGGGCCTACGTAATTCCTAATTGGCAAAAATGAAGTACATTGTCCTCTGAGTGGGCCAGAGACTTAAGATACCAAGTTTCAGAAAACTGCTTTGAATCGTGTCACCGAAATACGAAAAAGACACATTGAAGTCCATGACGTCACGCGTGGATATTTCAGTACGAAATTTAAAAATGAAACTTTGACCTTGCTTTTCCCCTTGATTAATAAACCTATGATTGTGAAACTAACGTCATTAGAGTTTTCAGAGCACAATTTATCCACGTAAACAGATCCTTTGTTTCACTTTAGTGACCCTTTAAAGGCACACTAAAGTTAGTTCTCCTGTACTGATAAGTTGCACCCGTAACACAAGTAACACTGTTCTTGCTCCTAGCAGGCACTTGGTAAGGCAGAAAGAGTGTAAAAAGAAGCTACAGGTGGCGCCACCACCTGTAAATTCCTGCACCGACTGGCCGTGACGTCGTAGATTCTGACAGTGACAGTGGCCTATGCAATTCTGTATTGGTAAAGATGGACTATGTTTGGTTTTAAGGAAACCTTAACTGAGCCAACATGGTTGCCACGTGAAAGAAATACCTCGAATCTTGTGATGTCGCATGTACGTACCAGAGTTGAAGGGGCCCTGCAGCACACGGTCTTTGAGCATTATAGTGCAGCACATGGCCTAGAATTTACAATTAATTTTCAAAGTCGGCTAGAAATCGTTCCCCCTCTTTTCTACAAATGATGCTATACACCCAAATTCATGGTCATTGGCTGATTTGAGTGTCGTTAGCTGCATAGCTACTGAGGCCGCCACGTGCCTGTGCGCGTGCTCTCAATCGCACTGAAAGTAAGCTGTGCGTTTGAAGGAAAAAAGAAAAAGTGCTCAAGGTGATGACGCGCACGTGACGCAACTTCTTTCCCCCGTGCCATCCCTCCCTGCTTAGCTTCCAGCGCGCTCTTTGGGGCAAAAAGAGAGAGCAAGCAATTACAGCGTGCGATGAATATCTCTAACTCCGCACGTACTTGACGGAGAGAGAGAGAGAACAACTTTATTGAATATGCCTGCAGAATCGATTCTGAAAATTTTTGCGGTGATTGATTCGTGAGGCAATAAACTCTTTTAATGAAGCCATTCGATGGTTACTTTGAAAAGTGTTGCAGGGCCCGTTTATGGTTTCAATGTGAAATTTGGAAAATGGAATTTCTATCTTCATTTGTCGTTAACACCAATGTTGTTAACAACAATTAACAATTGTTAAAAATTAACAAATTAATATTAATAACAATTGAAAGCAATGTTGCTGACGTGGTGAACATAGGAAAACCAACCAAATAATTTTACAAGTGCCTCTTGTAACCACGTCCCTTGCAATGACATTTTACTGTATCTATTTTGTCTGTGAGCTGCTAACGTGAATTAACAACAATAGAGTTTTCAAAAAAGATACTTATGAGCCTAAACTGATTTAGTGTATCTCTTTAGGGCATTTGATGAGCATCAGGACCATCATATCATTTCTGTGTTTGTACTATACAGAGAATGATTAGCGAGGTGCCTGTTTTCCTCCTATAGGTTACATCGCACTAGTGCGACATGCAGTGCTCGGAATAAGTGCTAACAATATGCGCCACTGGCACCACGTGTTTGAAAGGAATTCTCTGTTAATCCTATCAGTGGTACTTTCGCTCTTGTGTAGTGAAACATCAGTTCAGTATTATTCAGCAGCGTAGCACAGAGCATCCCTTGATTACTTGTTTATTCTGCACGCAATTTCAATGTAGTTGGCCAACAGTGCAGTACAAAAATTAAGAACTTAATTCAATTCTGAATTAAGAAATTCAGAATTTCAATTTTCAATGTTGTTAACAAATAACAATTGTTGAAAGTTAACACGTTAGTATTAAAAACCATGGAAAGCAGTGTTGTTGACGTGGTGAACGTTGGAAAACCGACCAAATCATTTTACAAGTGCCTCTTGTAACAGTGTCCGTTGTAACGACATTTCGCTGTATCTATTTTGTTTGGTGAGACTGGTGTGGGACCTTGACTCTTGGTGTCCTCACAGCTGGCATTCATCATTGCTGGCGGGGTTTCAGCTGGAATATACTTCATCTTCCTTTCGTACCTGCTTTATCGTGTGCTTCGCAACATTAGCTTCAAGAGGAGTGCCCTACCAAGCATGAGTCAGGCACGCCGGATGTACTATGAGGTTGGTTTTCACAAGACATGGTGCAAGTTTGCAGTATTGTGGTTCCCATGTGTGAGCTTGTGCACAACTTCTTTGCAGGGCATCATATACAGGTTCAAGTTCCTGCTCCTTGCCACGCAGATCTGTGCAGCCCTCACAGTGATCGCCTACATCATAGGACAGGTCTGTGCCAGCATTGTTGATGTCATTGCTTTATGTTCAGTGACAGCGCCCACATTTTGATGGAGGCAAAACAAACTAATGTAGTTAGTTTATGTGCACGTTAAAGGAACCCTAGGTGGTCAAAATTGATATGGAACTCTTCATTATGGCATGCCTTATAAGTACTATATGGTATCTTTAGCGCATAAAACATAACAAATCAATTAAAGGGGCCCTGCGACACTTTTGCGACTGCCTTATTTAGCACCGAAAATGCGTGTAGTTATGAATGCCGAGACGAACGCAAAAAGAATTGTGCAAATTGGTGCACGAAAAGTGAAGTTATTAGTCCTCAAAGTTCAAAACTCAAGCAGATGACGACGAGAAACGTTTTTTTCGCATTTCACTCTCCCGCTGACGTCAAAGGCCGATTCCAATCACCGCGCGCGTCTTATAAAGACACACCGGAAATGTCACCTCATGGTGGCCTTCATGCAGTACGTTGCTAACGCTCTTTTTGACGGCGTTGTTACCATGGTTACGACAAACCACGTGCGTCAGCTAGCGGACGCTCTCAAGGTTTGTCGTGTAGTGCGCACAATGAGCCTGGAAGACCTAACAGACCTCGAGCGCGAGCTCTTGCGACGCAGCGATGGCTTGCATGTCGTGCACGCGATTGCAAATTGAAAGTGTGTCGCTGAGCCCCGCGCAACGCGAGGATGGCTCCGAGGGCCCAAACAAAACGCTAACGCCCGATGACATGGAAGGCGTCAGCCGGTAAGCGTTTATATTTTTTTCGTTGACAGCATTGTACCGAACTGAGCGTTGCGTGTTTCGCAGGTGCCGGTGTGGCCGGTGTCACTCGATGATGCAAAAGGCAAAACGCGGAAGAGTATCGTTTGGTTACCATTCCCACCAGTTCCACAGCGCACCTAGCGTCATGTTCGTTGTTTTGAAAATACGTCAGTTAGAAATAGGAATGATTTGTTTCTGAGGAAGCATAAAAAGGGGTTTTGTTCCTTTTAGGGCTACGTAATATGGCCTAGCTACCACCTTATGAATATTACATGGTGTTTGTCGCATGAAGCCAATCAAAACGCATGGCCTTTGTTGTCACTGTCACATGATGAAACGTCACTTCCTATAACAAGAATAGCTGATGTGTGTCGCTGTAGTCGGAAATCAAGGTAGTTTATCAGGTAAAATAAAATTATAACGGCTTTGTTTTGGGCGCTGCCACTTGCTCAACGATGCCGGCGCATTCCACAGTACCTGAACAAGCGTTGAAAACGACATGCTTAATTTGTGTCGCAGGGCCCCTTTAAAGGGGTACTGACAGCAATTTTCAAAAGCGAGTTTACTCTCCCATAGAACTCTCCTGTATACAGAGACTGCTCTGAGCAAACTGAGAGCTCAGGGAATGCTGATAAAATCTTTATTTCGACATTAAAGTTGATCATCGTATGGCACACCTTCCAACATTGACACAAATTGTGACGTCAGGCTCCAGTGTCAGTTATGGCAACTTTAACCCACCAGTATGGCTAGTTGCGATGACGTCAGGTACCAGAGCATTCAAAATGGCCGCTTGTGCATCACCAACAGAGCAACGGTGCGGAGCGGCTGCGGAAACGTCACAATATCTTGAATGAGCACGTGGCGAGAAGCTCATACTGTGTTGTGACATCAGGGTACAGTAGGAACTGAAACTAGCTTTTAAAAACAATCTGTAATTACTTTTTCAAGGTACACTCACGCTCACCAGTACATTTTCTAGGCTCATGAGGGCTTGGCCTTTCATTTGATGCGAGAAAAAAACTACTTGGTTACAGGAAGCTGAAGCTCAAAACAAGAAGAGGCTGACGCCAAAGCTAAAACAGCTTTACATAATGTCCCGGAAGTGTGCATTGCGTTTTCGCGAACAGACACTAACACCTTACTTCGGCGAGTAATGCGCAACTCCACCTTAGAGCATTGGAACAATCCAGAATGCCGGCACAAGTGGCTTCATAAATGGAACCCAGAAATGAAGTTTCGTATGCCTCACAAGCTGAAGCGAAAGACGACATGCATGATCACCGCATTCGTCTAGGTGTGGCATTCACCAGACGGTATGCCCACTTGATCAGCTGCAGTGACACAGGTCCCGATTGTGGTCATTGTCAGTTACCAGAAACACTGTAACATATATTTTGCGCCTGTCCAGCTTACGCACGAGAACGTCAGAAACTGAGCTCCTCGATTGGGCAGTATCATAGTAGACCATTTACTGATGAGGTTGTGTTACACCGCCACGGTGGTGTAGTGGTTATGGCGCTCGACTGCTGACCCGAAGGTCGCGGGATCGAATCCCGGCCGCGGTGGCTGCATTTTCGATGGAGGCGAAAATGTCTGAGGCCCGTGTACATAGATTTAGGTGCACGTTAAAGAACCCCAGGTGGTCGAAATTTCCGGAGCCCTCCACTACGGCGTCTCTCATAATCATATCGTGGTTTTGGGACGTTAAACCCCAGATATTATTATATGATGAGGTTGTGTTAGGTCCTTGGCCTGACGTCAGCAGCTCAAGTGTGGTTATAGAAGCAGGCGTATCTTTCTTATAAGCCACTGGACTGGATGCACGTCTTTAGATTTGCCCCAGCGTCACGGAACTATATTCTCATCTCCCTACCTTACCATCGTCATTCATCACTCTTTCGCTCCCTCGTCCCCCCTCCACAGTGTAGAGTAGCAGGCCAGAGCAAACTATAGCTCAGGCCGACCTCTCTGCCTTTCTATAAATAAATTCTCTCTCCCTCTAAGTTAACACCAGACACAAAAATGGCCCTGTTATACCTGATACCTGTTATAAGCAAAGAGTTCAGTTCACACTATCGGTTAGAAAAAGACTTGTATAATATTTATCATCTTAAGCTTCAACTTTATATTCCTAATACCCTATGTGCCCTGGACTGACTTGTGTACTAGTGGTTAGTAATAATTTTTATAAATCTAGATAGTTTATACATGGCTAGTTGTGTGGCATGTTTTCATTTTACGCACACTACTTTCATGACAACATGGCAGAGTTCAAGAGGCCAATGTCCTCAACATCAAAGTGTGTCAAATTGCTCTTATCCCACACCAGTCATGTTCATTCTTAAACCTACAACCAACTGGTTTTTAATCTTTCGTTCCAGGCAGTCCTATATTAAAACCTCAGGGTGATGTTCTCCCTCCAGTTCATTTTTCTTCCTCTTCTATTACATTGCTTACTTCCCCCTGCGAATATTTGCTGCCCAAGTTACATCACCTTTTTTTTTTTCTCAAGCGAGACTTGTATTGCTTCACAAGTGTCGGTGTTGTTGGTGTGACCGCAAAGGAATGCGGCCCTCAAAGGTGCGCCACCTGCCATGGTGGTCTAGTCGTTACAGTGCTCGACTGCTGACCTGAAGGTCGCAGGATCGAATCCCGGCCGTGGCGGCTGCATTTTCTATGGAGGCGGAAATGCTTGAGGGCCATGTACTTAGATTTAGGTGCATGGTAAGGAACCTCAGGTGGTCTGAATTTCCGGAGCCCTCCACTATGGCGTTCCTCATAACCATATCATGGTTTTGGGACATTAAACCCCAACTATTATTATTATTATTATTATTATTATTATTATTATTATTATTATTATTATTATTATTATTATCAAAGGTGTGCCGGTAACATGCACATTTGTATACACTGTTTTTCTATACTAATTCATACTCTCTTGTTTGTGGGCTTGTTTGCAGTCAGCCATTTCTGATACGGCAATCTAATCTTTTATCTAGGTTATCGAGATGACTTGTCATTTCACGTTGGCACATTTCATTGTTGCCTTGATATGAATGCATGACTATATTTGTTGCCTGTAGCAACTGCAGTGTTGCACTGCTAAGCATATAGATGAAGTTCAAATTCCCGGCATGGAGGAAGGAAACAGTTAAGAGGGAGCATTGCGCAATGTGATAGAAAGAAAGAAGGAAGGAAAAGTAGCACGTCAGGTATGCACACGCCAAGCTTCGCTTTGCTTGCCCCCATTTTCCCGATAGGGCTAGGGCTCCTGAACTTTTTTATAGCAGAGCTGGTAAGGTCGAGGTTGGCCTTGTGTCGTAGATAGAAAATTATCCTCATCATGAAATGGCACGCGCCATCTTTGTCCTCTTCTTCATCGCCTACCTCTCCTTCCTCTTTTGCTTTGCTACCAGAACACATGTGCAATTTGCCCGGCAAAGGATGCAGTACCTTGATGGGCCAGAGAACGAGTACAGAGAGAGAGAATAAAGAGAGGGAGAAAAAAAATGGAAAGAAGGAGAAAGAGAGAATTTCTTAATGAAAAAAAACTTTTTGCCGAGGCGAGATTCGCACTCGCGTACCCACGATCCGAAGGCAGCATCCTAACCACTCGGCTATACAGGCACGCTGACAGAGCAGTGCATAGCCTTGTATAGTACAGTACAGCAAAGTGGTGGGAAAGGGAAGTGGGGGTGAGGAGGAGGGAAAGGAGGATGGCAAAACGAGTAAAGAGAGAGAGATAGAAATATGAAAGGGAAGAAACAGAAAAAGATAGAAGGCAAGAGACCGAGTGCACAGAGAGAGATAGAGAAACAAAGACATAGAAAGAAAGAGAAAGAGAGAAAAAAGACAGAGAATGAAATAGACGGAGAGAGAAAGAGATAGAAGGCAACATAGACAAGAAAGATTATATAAAAAAATATAGAAAGCATAGCCGTGTATAGTACAGTACAGCATGTATAGTTTCCCATGTGGCATAGAAAAAGTATCATCTTCATCCTCTTCTTCCTCTTCTGCTTCGCTCCCAGAACACGTGTGTGTGCCAATTTGTCCACCACCAGTCCACCAGCTCTGCTGTGACCCAGCCTTGCGCGACTTTGTGCAAGCTGCACAAATCTTTTTATCTAGAATACCGGGAACATGAATTCATTCTCTGTCCAATGGTGCCCTGAATTTTGAATAAACGAGTACAGGGATGTTTGTTTACGCATTTCCAAGACAACAGCAGTCTATGTTGCTAGACTTGTTCCTGTATTTAGGGGGCGACTGCTTATACACCCACTGCTATTGCAGGTGAGTGAGGGTCGCTGGAAGTGGGATGACGACATCGACCTGGAGTTCACGTCTGCTTTCTTCACGGGCGTTTATGGCATGTGGAACCTCTACGTCTTCATGCTGCTTGTCCTGTACGCACCATCTCACAAGTATTACCCGACCCCCGCTGGTGAGCACATTTCCCTTGTCAGCTGTGTCCCGTTTCCTTACAAATATCAGTTTTACGAAGAGCTTCTTTTACTGTTCTGCGTGTTGCTTGTTCCTTCCTCGTTTTCTTGCACCTGAGATCGCGGATGAGTTGCCTTCTTTTACTAGACATTTACTGGAGCAATGTCATACTTCACTATAGCTCACAGTCAGACTTCAATATAGTGAACACAGGTCTAATGACTTGTTGAACATATACCGAAATGAATATGAAAGTTTTAAGTCCAACATCAGTAGTAAAATATTTGCTTGTGATGCATATTTGATATGAGGAAGAAATTCTTGTATCAAATGCAGGGTGACGAACCGAAAGAAATGCTGGTTTAGTTCGGGCTCGGGTTCAACATGTTCAGACATCTTTGCAGTTCAGCTGCAGTTTGGGAAATAAGAATTTGTAATGGTTCACAAACCAGTTGACAATTGACAACACGGAACTGGTTCAAGAAGCAGTTTAGCACTGTAAAGCAAGCTTACCTTGCCATGCGGTGACGCATTGCACAGTGCCATCGACTTGTATGCGGGACACATTCACAAGTTTTGTTAAAAGAGGAAATCCTCTCTTTCAGTCATGGGAAGCAGCGACTGACACTTTTACACAGATAGAAAGGGATTTTAGTACTATATAGCTATAACAGGTATGCTCACAAACATGGCCGTCTTAGGCAGGAGCATGACAGAGTGCTGTCCATGGTGTGGTCCTTCAATGTGCTCGTCTTTGCGTTTCTGATTATTCATATTCATACTGGGCACACAACAAATGTCTGGCAAAGCTGAAGAAATTTATGAGGCATCCAAACAGCGAAGTCGTCAGATTGCTTAGAACACGAATATCAGGCAAAAATGTCTCAAATGGTCATAACCAAACTGAAAGTTTTCTATTTTCTGTAAATGATACCATTTAGCAATCTCACACTGCATATTTAAATGAAAGACTGATCAAAAGAACACCCACGTGCACAGAGATGACAAGTGACGATATGGAAGTAAAAGGACATCATCTACTCTCGCACTTTCAGCTGAATGTACTTGCATATAAAACCGTTTAACAGCAGTATTATTATTTGCTGCTGTTACTAAAGCAAAAATACTGCTGAACACTGTAATTTTGTTTGTCATGTGTTCTGGTTCACAAGTTGCGTTTTCCTCATAATTTTTTTTTTAAGTTTGTAGAAAAAGTGCATGCCTTACTTTCCTATTTTGATCCAGATCACTCCACAAGCCAGGAAGAAATCGAGTTCAGCCGACTTACCACTACAGAGCCTGTGCCCACAGAGCCTACAGAGTCATCATCACTGACAGAGTTTGCCAAGAAGGCAGCATTGGATTAGTTTCTCACCTATTCAACTCATCCGAGCCCTCCAACTGTTTCATTTGTCTGTTTGTTTCTCCTTCATGGCTTTTAGGACAATCAAGGTTTCATGTTTACTGCCCCAACGCTTGCAAGACCGGTCACGTGAACAGGTGTATTCTCGCAGTATTGCTTCAAACCAGTGCTTCCCAAATATTTGCTGCCAGGTGGCCCCCTGACCGACCGAAAATACTGAATGCCAGCCACGCAGCCCTAAGACTCATAATTGACAATACCAAAAATGAGAGAGAAAATTATGCAGGAAACTTTTCTCCAGCGTTAGTTTAGCCACAGGTAATCCGCTGAGCTAACCACGGTATAACATTGGCCTGCAGAAAGGAAGTCGCTTGTGGCTTGACTGAATTAGTTTGTCGAAGGGCAATTTGTCACAGCAGGACTGAATTTCAGCTGCTGTCACTTCCAATTTTGACTGTTTGAGTGCACCATCTGCTTTTTCTAGTTGGCAACGCAGAGACATGGAGTATGAACAAATGCTGTGCGGTGTTTAGTGTTAGGAAAGAGTGACTTAGAAAGCTTTCCTGTTTGTAAAACACGTACTCTTCAAATAACAGAGAGCTGAGCCAGTTGGTAGGTATTCATGTTGAAGAGACAGGGTGTGCAAACACAGGCACAAGAGAGAAATCAAGACACCACATACTCCTCATTCGAAATTTTCCGCAAAACCAAAAAGCAGCGTTAGTGTAAGCTCATCCTTACAATTACTGGCCATAGAAAAGTTCCCCTGGTTGCTTTGTTGACCACTCAGCCAGCCGTGGCAAAGCCATTCCGCGGAGTTGTGACCAACTGTTCGGGAAGTAAGACCGGTGTGACCAAGCGTTCAATAGTCCATTGACAGTCCAGCGGGCATTTAACTCTTAACTTGGTCGCAATAGTTTTTCTTAGCCCTTTCTGTCCTTTCTCATGTCTGTGTGTGCTAGTTTCAACACTTTTTGGCTGGATGGCTTCTTTACAGCTAGGCCTTAGAGACTCTTCACTATGTAATGTTCATGCTTGCCTATGTGTCATGCTTATTTTGTATTTGAGCCATTTTAGATTATTGCATTTTTTTCCTGCCTTCTACACAACGTTGTCTTCATTTGTCATGACCGTTTCAAGACTTCCTTTTTGTGTCATCATGTGGAAAGGTCTTTTCCTTTCTTTTTCATTTTTCTAAGTCCAACTGTGTTACCCCCGTTGCCATATTTTTGTTGTTGTTCAAAGTGGGCATTTCCTCACGCATATTGTTCCTGGTGCCCTGCAAAGTCTGTCTTTTATGGTGCTGTTTTGTAAATGCATAATTGCAGTGGTTGAGGAGGCCGTCCTTGTCCTTTCTTGATCTGTTCATTTCACGCATCGAACTTTGGCAGCTGTTTGATGTCAACTTTTGTTTTGCAGCAATATGTTTAAAGTGGTGCAGTCTACATGCACTGGTATTCCTTTGCTTGGACCACTGATAGCACATTACACGTTCCATCAATGAACCTGCTATAAATGAGTTAGTTGATCAATTCCTACTTACAGTGCATTTTTGCGCAAACAGGGTTCCTTATGCTTTTCCCCCATGTGTGCTTTTGTCATGTAAATTTTGGGGCCAGTGAAATGTTGTGACAGGGCGTGCTTCTGGAATTAAAAGCGAGTTCCCGGCTTTTGGAAGAGCAGCGTTTAATGGCGAATGCAAGTGACAACTTTTTTGTCAACAACCTTTATATATAACTGTGATTTTTTTTTATCCTGCTAAAAATATTCCATCAGTGGAACTTTTTTACATCGCTTGAAGTAGGTTGTGCATTAGTGGTTAGTGTGTCGTCCTCACTGCACATATTTGCTTGTCTAGCCGTGTGCCAAAGGTATATGTGTGTACAGTCGAAACTCTTTATAACGAAGTCGCACATGACACAAAAGTAGTTCCATTATGTTCCATATTCATTACAAATGCATATCTGTTACACTGTCACAGCTATGTAACAATCTTTACTTTGTTATATATCTGGTAATTCATTTGTATTGATGTTCGTTATATCGAGGTTCTGCTGTGCTTTCGAAGGGAAACTTCAGCTCTTACACTTAGTTGAATGTTTGCAAGCATTTGCTTAACCAATACGAACAACCATTTTAGCAAGCCGAATTCTTGTAGCTATTGTGAGGTTTTTTTAATGCTCTAAACTTTTTTTTGATTTCCATGGATTTGGCAACTCTAGCTCTGCAATGAAAGTGGAAGCGGGCATTGTGTAAATAGAAATGTAAAAACCTTTTGAACCAGCAAAGTTGCATTAACCCTACTTGGCGCAGAAATGTGTACTGTTTCACCAGAGTTTTGCCTGACTTATACCCAAAGTGGACATGTGCACATGCCAGTTTTGTTCTCGTGTAGTTAGCAGAAACTGTAAAAAATATGTTTTGTTGTTGTGAACGTGGTTTTTGTCAATGTTTTTAGCAGTTTTTGTGTAAAGACCTTAATAGACAATTTGCTCAGAAGAGTTGACGAATAGTATTCTTTTTCTTTTCAATTAAAGGTTACATTCGTCTGCTTTTTGGCTGTTTCCTTGCGAGACCATTTCTGCATGTTGCATGTTTTTCGAAAAGGTGGGGTAAGAGCTGTAGCTTTCTCATAAAGGTGTTTCATAGCACTAGAATGTTTGCACGTCATCCTGTCGCATGTTCTGTGGTAATACTGGAGTGCAATGGCGTGTGTTTATCTTCAAATATTTTTTCGTGCGTCACATTTTTTTCTACTTGAAACTACACTGCATTTCTTTTACACTTTTTTGTTACTTTACAAAACAAAGCGGTGTGAACTTGGTGCATTGTGTAACTGTCTCACTTCTATTTAAATTTTGAAATGTTGCTTCCTGAAATGGAGTTCTGTGCTAGTGTGAGCTAGTTTTCCAAAATAAACCGTTTTCTGTCAAACTCGCATTTTCATCTCTATATTCAAGTGCTTTCAGAACAATATGTCCTAATATGAATATTAGGACATATTATAAGGTGAGCATGCTAATAATTGGCATGTTTTTAGCAAGACATGGCTTAATAAGCTCACTCTTAGCATGACTTGGCTTGGTCATAGCGTGTCTTGGTTTATTTAGCTAGGTCTAGCATCTAGCTAGTCAGCCGGGCGCACGTGTTCGGGGAGCGAGCAGAAGATGAAGAGGACAAAGAGAGCGCGCAACGGACGAGCATTGTGCTAGAAGGTAGAGGCCGATCATGATAATAACGTGTGGCCTCGTCTCGGCGATTAAGTCCGGCCACGCGCTGTTGAAACGCGTTCGGCTGGAGGTAATCTCGAAGGCTACGGTACTAAATATTCTAAATAATATTTAGTGCTCGCAGTAAACACTTAAAAATAAATTTAAACAGCCCGTATCTCTAAAAGATATCATTACTAAAACCTTCGGACACTTTTCTTGCATGGGTGCACTTCTGCACTCAGTGGAACAACAAAAGTGTGAAAGAAGGTGCTGTTGCTTTGAAGACACCACCTACAATTGTCGACCGCCCTTGACGTGACGCAGCGTTCCATTGTAACCAATGGAACACGGCATGCACTGAGGGCTAGATTTGAATTTTTCGTACTATTATAGTTGGATACAACTTAGGAAGTCCGGATAGGCCCCGCCTAGGCAGCTGAAGCGCTTCAGCCGACTGCCTCTGCGACTAAGGTAGTAGTCCCCCCCAAGCACTTTGATATCTCCAAAGACTGGCTGTGCTAGCACAGGTTGAAAAGCGAAACGCAGCTCCGCCGTCGCGCAGGTAACTCAAAGTTCTCATAACACGAAATGCAAGCGGTCACTGCTATGTAAATGATTTTGGGGCTTTTTTCGTGTTAATGAAAATTCAAAGGTGGTAATGCCACTACAAGAAGCTGGTCGTCGGAATGTTCTAAAGCCAAACCAGTTCATCGAAGAAGCGTTTAAGCACATTCGGCAAACACAATTTGCCAGCTTTCTTCTCATGGCAAAAGAACAAGAGCAACCGCTAGCACAATGATACTGAAGCGAAATTTCAGTATGTGCGTCAGCTGGCATCAATCGGCTCACGAGAAACTGTCGACAAGTAGCTTTACATGTAGGGGTGTGCGAATATTCGAAAGTTTCGAATATTCGTCGAATATTACATTCGAAATATTCGTATTCGAATCGAAAATCGTGTATTCGAAAAGTTTCGAATATTCGACAACTTCGAATATTCGAAAAATTTGAATATGGGACTCGATCATCATGCATAAAATAACTCGTCTTCCACATTTCTGCCGCGTTCGTATCGCTACAAACGTTGCCGAGAGGAGCGATAAACATCGTAAGTACACGGAGGCACGATATCTGCCTGCGACGAGCGCCCCAATACGTATGATTTATTGCTGGTGCATCTCCGACGTGCGGCGCTGTTGGCGATCATGTAACCGTACATTTTCAATATTATGCGGCCGTAACGTGCCGCACTACAACTCGTTCACTATGCGGGACCACTTCTGAAGAAAGACAGAGACCCGTGTGACTGGTGGCGGACTGTAGGCACCTTCAGATACCCTAGTCTGGCAAAGCTTTGCCCCATGTACCTCCCTATACCGGCCACTTCTGTTCTAAGCGAGCGTGCCTTTTCAGTGGCAGGGGGGGTGGGGTGGGGAATCGTCTCTGTTAGAAGGGAGCGCCTGCTGCCTGATCATGTGGAGCAAATCACATTTTTTCATGATAACACCTAGTCATTACTTTCATTCTGCCGTGATATTTGCTTGTGTTGTGATGTGCATTGTGCTAGCCTGGACATTGTGTTCTGGAGATAGCAGTGTATGTTGTGTTGCCAGTCAGGCTGTTAATGTTTTTTTTTTTTTTCAAATAGCTACATGCTAAATAAAATATTGTCACTGTGGAGGCATTTTTCCTTTGATATTCGATGTTCGATTCGATATTCGAAGGTGGATATTCGTATTCGATTCGTATTCGAAAAATTTGATATTCGCACACCCCTATTTACATGCTTACAACACTGAAAAATGTGCTGCACCAACAAAAACGAAATTCACTGTAAAGGAACAGCGAAAAATTTTAACACGAAAGTGTTTTATGCCAAGGTCCACCAAGACTTCAGTGACGTATTTCCGTCACGGATATGACGTTGATAAAAATGGACGCTAACGGATGAGAAAGAAAAGGTTCCGCCGCCGGGAATCGAACCTACGGCCTCTCGGTCCACGACGATAAGCGCCCGGCGCGCTGCCGACTAAGCCAGCGAGGCAGATGCGCAGTTCGCCACAAACGCGCTTTAGATCTCTCACACATCTCTCTCGCACGGGGCTCTCTGTTTGGCGGGCCGGTGCCGCCGTCGGTGAGCGGTAAAGAGCAGTATTGCGGCATGACACTTACTAGGGCCGATAGAGAACAATTCGGCGACCACGCAGTTAAAGCGTGGCTTCCGAGAAGCCTGTCGGCGCAAACCCTCGGAGGCCATGGTTAAAGCGTCTCGATACCAGCGAAAAACGCTGGCAGCGCTAGCATGGGGTAGTAACCCTACACGCAGCTACGTTCTTTGCCTTTCGCTTCGCGTTAGCGTGTGACGGCTCGTTGTAGGACTAGTGGAGCTTCCACAAGCACCAACGGTGTTTCTCCGCCGCCAACTGCTTCCTGTGCAATAAGCGCTGCAGAAAGGCTGCAATGTCGACGGGCGATTGTCCTGTCTTGGTGGAGCGAGACAGAGGCCAGCGGGACGTGGAACGCCCGTGAACGCTACCGTTCGCGGTTCAAGCTATACGAACCTCTGCCTCGCGTGTTGCTGAAGCGCGGTGTGGTAGTCTATACATGAGCATAGGCGTAAGGAGCGCACACCGTGCCGTTTCTCTCCTTAATTCATGATGGAGTGCATATCCAGTACCATGACATCCTTGCGCGGGATTCGTACGCTATGTCAATGCATATGTTAACAACTTCAGCTATCACAACGGTTAAATCATAATCGTGGGCGCGATGGAGACGTGCCACTAGGCGTCAACGTGGGTGCATGTAAAACACCAATAGACTACACAATAAGCACTACACATAGTTTTAATTGACGACACCATGGTCGCCATCTTGGAGTACTAGCTGGTTGAGATGCTGCGTGAACTCTTACTCGAACGCGCAGAGAAAAAAACGATGACATAAGATTAGTGCCGGTGCCGCCTCGCGTTCCTTTGTGTTCCCCCTTGGCGCGGCTAAAGCCCCTCCATGCGTTTTCCGTAGACGCGATGGAGGGGCTTTAGGCGCGGCTGCCGAACAGAAGAAAGCGGGGACCGAACGACTCTGTGCGCAGTCCTCCCCGGAACTGACACTCTCTAATGAGGTAAAAAAGTCACGGTGGCCGCAATGCTGAGGTACCCAGCGCAAAGAACCTGTCTGTAACGTCACGTGAAAACAATGTATACTTTTGCGAAGGCACGTGCGTTTCAACGTTGCGTTTCACTTTCGCGTTATTCCGATTCCTATGACGGAGAGATCAGCCAAGTGGGTTTTTTTTTTTTCTTTTTGGTTCGCCCTGTAGCTTTTTTTGTTAAGGATAGCGCTTGCTTCTTCCTAACGACCGAGAAAATGTGTGCCTACCTGTCGTCCGCTGGGACGGGGGAAAATTTCGCTCTGCTGTTCCTTCCCGAGTTGTCGCACCACAAAGCAGCGCAGCACGCCTTGTGTCTTTTTCGCAGTTTTTCTGGCATTTTGAGCTCGTTCGCACTCACAGATATCAGTATTTTCACCTTCAAGGCATACTAGAAAAATTCTACACGTGCACAGAGTGAAAGAGGCAGGAGCAGACGAGCGGAATGACAGCTGAAGAGATAAGAGCGAAAGCGCCGCCCTTAACGAATGAAGCGTTTGAATAAATATATAGGGCGTTAAAAAAAGTAAATAGCCAAGAACAAGATTTAGTTCTGCATATAATTGCATAACTTTACTTTATTGATGCGCAGGTTGGAATTATAAAGCCACATATGCAAAAGTTGCTGAATTTTCGCTCACATGGCGACGCCTTATTTCCAATACCGAAACTAGTCGGAGTGTCCGAGGCCTGGCTACGCAGGGAGGGATGGCATGATGAAAAGAAGTTACGTCGTCACGACCTTGCGTTATTTTACTTCTTCTAACGCGCGGGGCTTACTTTCAGCGTGATCGCGGGCACGTGACGGCGTCCACGGCGGTCACGGTAACTATGTAGCTTGGCGCATGGCCTCAGAGATTGCGCGCCGGCAGAAACTCTCGGAGGCCATGCTTCACGATTATCGCAGGTTTTTGGCGATAATGGCTGCCGAGCACTGGCTAGCCAAAGGAGAGGAGAGGTTCAACCTCCTCCCCCCTCCCAAAAATTTTCAATTGCATGCGTATATAGGGCGCCCCCAACTATCTCGCAGAACGATTCAAACAAAGCGGAACTGCGTTATGCAAAGCAAACCTATATTGTTCACAGTACACTGGAGCAGCCACTTCGATCTTTTCCGTTAATGAAGTGTAATTAATTACACATAATTACATTTGTAACTCGACAAGCACTCACCGAATTATGAAAATGTCAATGAGGTACTGTTGGCATGTTCAAATGACATTTAACTGCGATATTTCCAGCAACGTACTAATTGCGCGCTCGTTTCTTCCGGTTGATAAAGAAAGCCCGCGAAATCTGGAAAGTGACACGTGACTAGACTGCTGAGCGCGTCAGAAAGCTGCGCCCTCAAACAGGCTCACTGTGAGGTAGCCAGTATGAAGGAAATAAATATGGATCGCCCTATCTGTCATTTCCCGGCCGAAGAAACGCGCCGATTTGGTCTTACAGAGTCAGGCCGTAATCGGAGCAGCGCTCCTGGAGCGTTATCAATTAGAATAGTCGGCCCTGAGATCTGGATAATGATATAGTGGCGTACAATCGAGTGGAAAGACTCCCTGCAAGATTGCGACGCATGCTGATGGGGCTGGACCTGTACCCCTTGTCAAAGTGCGGAACGCTGTCTCTGCCAACGGTCGAAAGGCAGAGCAGTTGCTTAAAGTACGCTTATTTGAGGGCACTGCTTTTTTTTTCTTTTTTTTTTCGGATGGGAGCGCAGTCACGCGTTATTTTTCATATTTTAAAATTACCAATAATTAAAATTACCAATGAATTAAGTCTCATTAAGAAAAAAATTAGTGGTGGCTACTCCAGTCTACGGGGAACTATATCTAGGTTTGCTTCGCGGAACGCCTTTCCTCTTTTTAAAAATCATGCTGCGTGATAGTTGGGACGCCCTGTATACACGCACACATACGTGTGCATATAAGTCTAAACACACGCACGTAAACACATAAAGAGTGGTTGAACTGCACCTCCGATAAAGACTTCTGGCTACGCCACTGCTGCCGAAGATGCCTATTTTTCAGCCCTTGCACTCCCGTTGTTTGAGGCCCGGACGCTCTTGGAAATGCAATATGGAACGCGAGCTCTCAAGTTGATACTCACTGTGACGTCATTGCAGCACATGCTGGTTCCCGGGAACTTCGCTCAACTTGGACTCGAAAAACCGAGCGCTGCAATTGGACAGATGCCGTCTGGCTCCCTTTCAAGCAAGGGCAGTGGAAGACGTACATTTTACGACGTGAACAGATTTTATTAACAAAGTGTACAAAGAATACCGTCTCTGAGTATGCTCACGTGAATGTATTTTGTTTCTCTCTTTTTTTTTTTTAATGTCTCTCAGACTCCCCCTCGTAAGGCACTTGTGTCGTTTTCATAATTGCACCCTGAGATGCGTCGCCGAGTCTTGGGAAATATGTACATGCAATTCGAAAAAGTTACAGCACCATTAGAGAGGTTAGTGCACAACCGTCCTGCTCGCTCTGCACAGTCGGTGACGAACAAGAATGAAATGCTGTTTAAAATCTCATTGCCTCTTGTTTTTTTGTTTAGTGATTAGAGGTGCGCTGCATGTCGGTTCTTGAAATGCAGCAGCACGAATTCAGATGTGAGTGTTAGAAGGTTCCATCTGGAAGAAAGAAAATGAAACAACATTCATGAGAGTTAAACAACCAACTTGCATATTATAGTCAAGAGATCGACGAAAGTTCGTCTTGTCAGGTACCGTGACGATGAAGAACTTGGTGTCGCTGACCAAGTCTAGGTGAAAACGCAAGAGACGGGCGTGGCCAGAAATTCCTTTCGGGGTAGGGGTGGGTGGGAGCAGGGTCAACTGCTCTTTATGTATGTTCGGGCGTGTGTTCGTTTGTGTGCGTGTATATATACACATGCAAAACTAAAGAAATTTCGTGGCGGGGAGGGGGGTTGGAGCCCCTCCATAACTCCCTCCCCCCTTGGCTACGCCAGTGACAAGAGAGATCTTTCGTGGTCCGTACAGATTGCTTGATGAATCAAGGTACCCGTACGGGTCCCGAAACGTCACTGAGTTTTCACCTCGACTTGCTCAGTGACCGCAACTTCTTAACCAACTTGCTTGCGAGGAAAACCGGGATTAGAGTGCACTGTGAATGATGGACTTCGAACCAACTTATTACCCTTGAGACTACTCAGACTGGCAATGCATTCCAAATATAGTCATACACTGTCGTGTAACTGACGTGATCAGAGATGTAATGCTTACCTAGGACAGAAGTCGTCAACGCACGGGCATCAGTTCAACATTTACACACTAGGGCAGCTGGCAACTGCTGGAAAAAGACAGAAGAGAAGTTTACTCGATCTCCGATCTCTCAGTCCTGTTCAACATAAACAGCTTAACGGAACCAGAGAGAGAGAAAGAGAGGGTGAGGGTGAGTAAAGGACAGCAAGGAAGTTAACCAGAAAAAGGTGGTTTCGATTCAATAAATATATTTCCTTCTTCCCTTGTTTTGGTACAGGAAAACTAGCTTACAGAGGTAAGCAAAGAAGTGTCCATCATTGTAGAATGTAATGAAAAGAGTTTAGCGAATACGTGCACAAAAGCATGAGATAAGCACATCACTGCATCACTGCGTGATGTGTTAGCTTCAGTTTCAAACAAGAGAACCGGCATCCCTAGGTATTTGCAGATTGCCTATCTGAAAGAATAATCAGGCACAATGGCGCGCACAGGGTTCTCCATTAGGGCGGAGGGGGAGGGGTATTACTGGAGGACAGGTCCTACAGTGTAAATGTCTGGGGAAGACTGACCCCCTTTGATGATTAGGAGGGGGGGGCGTACCTCTGCCGCCTCCCCCTTCCTGCGCGCACGCCTATGATAAGGCACCATGCTGCTTAGCTTTGAGAACCTCCATGCTCGGCCTGACATGGTCAGCAGCAAGTAACGACATAGCAACGCCTGAAAGCTCATGTTAGCTATATCAAACAACCTGAAGACTTTCACATTAACTACACGAACACCTAAGTTAACGGTGTAGCTTAACTTATCGTCGACCAGTGGCGCAGAATTAACTTTCGCAACCTGTAGTGGTTACTGCTCGATCTCCCGCCAAACGTACATCAACCAACTTCAATAACCAGCGAATTACAACTATAGGTGATGTAGTTTAGGTGTCCAATGTGACAGAAAAATAGGAGGAGCTGCCAGTTGTTTACTGTTTATCTTCTAACACAAAATCACTACGACTGCTAGTTTGTGTCTAAGGAGACATGGGACAGCCGGGCTACGTATTACCAAGGGACTCTCGCAAGACTTGGCGCCACTCCCCGCCTACCTGCAGATGCTTCCCAGCGGCACTGCTGTATTCAGAAATCCACAGGAATCACCTGTGGAAACTACTGGCACATTTCGTACCACAGTCAAGAATGGTATTGTCGCTTTGTTCGCGTAAATCAGTACTTCGTTCTGAAGCAAAAATTCCCGAGTAATATAAGCCTGCCCAACGCTCATGAAGATAGCTTTTGAGTGCAGCGCGCTATACTGACACTCAAGAAAAAACGCAAGCGCGCTTGCCCTGCTCGTACCAAAGTTTTCCTTGCGCTTCTTGTGTCTCAGTAGCGCGCTGCGATCAACAGCTATGCACAACCAACTAAGGTTCTACTTTGTCTCGTGCACGGTTCATCAAAATCGAGGTCCCACGTTTTCCTTCATTTGGCGATGACACTACAAATCTGAGCTCAATAACCACTGATCAATAGCCACTGACATCCAACAGCACACACAAAGGCCAGGACACTCATGCTCACCTACGCCTATCTGTTAGGCCGCGCCTCGTGCTGCTGCCTCAGTCCAAAAGGCACGGGCCGGTACCCCTTGTTGGCACCAAAAGGCTGAACAGTCAACAGTGGCTTCGTACCACCACCACGCTTCACCGCCACGTCAACACCGGAAGGCAGCCTCTGCCTCGAGTCGGCCCTCGACCGCTGCAGCTCGTCGCTCATGCTGTCTGAATCTTCGAGAGGCCTGTACCGACCCTCCTTTGGCACGTCTGACACCTTCTTCTGGGAAACGCTGTAGATGTAGTTGGAATGCGACTCGTACGTCCTGCCGCTATTCGTCCTCTGAAGCGCCTCCTTCTTGAACACGCTTATGGCGTGGTCCACCTTGCGGTCGTCGTACGAAGAGCTTCTTCGTCTGGTCGGGCTCGAACTGCGGTTCCTCGTAGGGCGACCGCCCACCTGCGACGCCGGCGAGAGGGACCGCCTGTCGTCGGCCGAGTGACCGTTGCACTTGTCGGCGTTGTCGCCTCCGCGCATGACGCGCGATATCTGGTCGTATATTCGCTTCTTGGCCGGCGCCGAATGCCTGCCCGGTTCTGGAACCACGGCGGTCGGGTTGTAGTTCTCGAGCGAGTTGCGGCATTCGTCTCCCGACGACCGGCCTCCCTCTGGTTCTGGTCGAGGTGGACTGAAATTCCGGGAGTCTCCTCCGTTTCCGTTCATCTGGTGGTGGTCCGAATCACGGCGCCGCACCCATTTACCC
This sequence comes from Rhipicephalus sanguineus, assembly GCF_013339695.2. Lineage (NCBI taxonomy): Eukaryota > Metazoa > Arthropoda > Arachnida > Ixodida > Ixodidae > Rhipicephalus > Rhipicephalus sanguineus. Next base: position 5,836,515 of record NC_051184.2, read on the forward strand.
GCGCCATTGGTTGAAACATCCTTGTTGTGGTCGGAACTGTTCCACACCGCTTCGTCCCCGTTGACTAAGTCGCCGTTCTGCTGACCGTCGCCCTTCTTTGACTCGAGGTTGAGAATTCGCAGCTGGTGCCGAATGTCCAGTTTCTCCTTGTCCCTCTGCTTGCGGAATTCCTCTTCGACGCGATTCATCCAGCGAATCTCCTTCTCACGGAGCCTCTCCTTCTCCGCAACTTCTTGCGCCAGCTGTTCCTCCAGTCTCTTCCGCTCTTCCTTCCTGACAGTGCTCATGTAGGTAAACTTCTTGACTTTCTTATTGTCGAACCTAGACGGGCGGTTGCTGCTATTGCCTTTGTTGTTGGTCACCGGTTTGTAGCCCGTACCCGTGCGCACCTCGTACTCCGGCAGGTACATGACGTGGCCTTCCCTCGAGAAACTGAACGAAGACGTCCTGCGGGCCGACTCGCTCCTTGAGTTGTCGCGCCACACGGGACTCTCCTTGGGCTTCTCGTCAGCCTCGGGTGTCGCGGACTCTTCGGAAGACCGGCGAAGGTCGATGTCCCCGACGATATTGAGGGAATTGGGAGCGCTACGGCTCAGGGACCAGTTAGAGTCGATGCCACCATTCTGCCGGTCTCCTATGTAGTCGCGCCCTCGCAGACCTAACGCCTTGCGCAGGTTGCGCAGGCTGTTGAAGTTCTCGGCGGTCGGAGTCAACATGCGTGGATTCTTTCGTAGCCGTCCCCGTGGTCTGCTGCTCTGGTCAGAAGAATCCTCCGTCCTCATTGTCGCCGACGGTGTAGACCAGGGGAGGAACATGTGGGCCGGCATGGTGAACTTGGCCTGGAGGCCAAGCATACCATGCGGTTGCTTCTCCTGCAGTCCCGACGTAGTGGGGCCCACGCTGCCGGAGTCGGAGTCGTCCATAAGGTCTTCTTTCGGCACCCAGTGGTCGTCTCGGACACCGTCAGGAGGCGACGCCCTCCCTACTCCCTCCGATCGCCTCCCGGGACCCGGACCGAAAGGCGCGCCATCGATGGCGTCGTGGATGAACAGGGGACTACCTGCGTCGGGAGAGATACCTGAGTCGCCGCAGCGGTCGGCCATCACTCTCCTTGGAGCCATCACGCGGCTGACCCGCCTGATTTGGTCTTCCAGGACGTCACCGTCGTCGGTGCTGGCTTCTGAACGCAACCTCTCGCTTCTTCGCGCCTGTGGACTGTCCGTAGCCCACAATGACCTCCACGCATCAGTAGGTGAAAAGCGTGGTATGTCCATCTGCTTCCTGGGGAGCGTGGGCCTGAGCTGGATGTTGACATTGAGGTCCTGGTCCGAGCTGCTGGACAGAGATGACTTGGCCGAAGACGTTCCACCACCACTGAGGTTATCCAGAGGCCACTGATGTTTTGGCCAAGCCGGAACGGGACTATGGCTGTTACGCTGTCTGTTCTCAGCTTTTCGGTTACCATGATTGTAATGCTCGGGATCCTGACTCACGTCGAAGCACTGGTCTTGCAACCGGCTCGAATCGTTCAAGATGTACTCGATGACTTTAGATTCTCCCTGAGAATGGTCGTCGATCGCGGCCAGACTACGCGGATTCAGGGACGCGTTCTCGCGTTTCGGCGTACCCTTGTCGGCTTTTGTCTTCTTAACGTTTCCGTTGGGTACGGAGCCGTCCTTGAGCTTGAGCGCGTCGAAGTTTGAAAAGTAATACTGCTTCTTGGGCGTAGACTTCGGGCTTTTCAGGTCACCATTACAGGCTGGCGGCGTTTTCGATCCACGCCCGTTCTCCTCGGCCACTCTGCGGGCAAAGCCATTGGAAGCTCTGCGCCTCGCGACGGCCAGGAGCTCCTCCTTGAAGTCCTTGGCGAGTACGGAGGGCTCTGTCTTGGCCGCAGGACCGTCGTTCGAAGACGTCTTCTTCTGCCCAGCGCCCTCTGTCTTCGCCGGGTCCGTCTTCGAGAGTCTCCACTTTTCAACGTTTCGCCGGTTCTTCTCGTAGCTGCTGCCGGGGCGAAAGACGACGTTGTCATCTGAGTTGTAGTCCGGGGGCGGCGGAGGCGGGGGAGGCGTCGGAGCCGGCGACTTGCCGTCGACCCGGCGTCCCTTAAACTTGGAAAAGACTGTTTTTCCGGGCTCCTCCGAGGTTCGACCGCTCGGGGGCCTGTCGGAGTCCTTAGGGAGGCTGCTGGACAGCTGCTGGGGCGGGTCAGGCGCCTTGGCCTTCTTCCTGGATTTGATCTTGGCCTTGCTCGGACTGATGGCGATCAGGCTGCGCCCCGTGATACCTGAAACAAAAATTCGGTTTTATTAGGCTTTATTGAACAACTAGAGCGTATAAGCAAGAATGTTTGACTTAGCAACATTTATGTGGAACGAGACTGAATACATTAGTGACACTAGTGTATCGTATAAGGCAGCAGTCCAGGAGGAGATGAAGGCCTGAAAAGATGAACTAGCCTTGAATATAGGGGGTGTTGCTATAGGCAACGTTTCAACAAGTGACCTTGCCTTCTTCGACGCAGCAAGAGAAGTTGTTGCCTTGACGACAAGACCACTTTTCGAAATGTTGACTCCAGACGCCCACTGTTCATGGATTTTTCATCTTTTTAATGTATCATGTGTCATTTCAGTTTTGAAAGAGCCGAAACTAGCGCTTGGATATAAGGCGCTCTAGAGGTACTGGGCTAATGCCACATAAGTGTGCTGTGTACGTATGCGTCACAATTTTCCCGCATTACCATGCAGCGAGCAGCCTACACGAAATATGCCATGCCCAATGAAAGGAACGTCGTTCCCATTAGAAGCACGTTCATAAATAATCATTAGGCATCACTTTCACAACAACGGGGCCTTTACCTGCACTGAAGCTTTGAAGGCCAGCAGTTTTCCATTGTCCAACAACAACAAAAAAAGCTCCACGTCACAGCGACGGCAGCTGTACCTCTTGAGTGCAGTTTTCTTGTTTTTGTTTTTTGTTTTTTGTTATGTACGCAGATAGAACTAGTTTCGACGAAACTTTTCTTGAAAAGTTTTGAGTGGAACTGTTCAACCCCCCCTTCCCTCCCCGACAATTTTCAATTTTGTATATCTATATATACACCCACACATACAAACGCTCTAACAAACATACATAAAGTTTGTTTAAAGCGCTCCCCCCCTCCCCTCCGAAAAAAATTTCTGGCTACGCCCCTGACGCAATCCATCTATATCCGTACCTTCGTCCTCTTCATCGTCGTCGTCTTCGTCGTCCACGACACTGCGCGCAATGTCCGGGTCGCTGTGTGCCCTTCGTCCCGGTTGCAGCTGCCCTGGCGGGTCGGCCTGCTGCTGCTCAACGTCCGACAGCGAGCGCCGTTGTTGCAGTATGCGCAGCAGATCAGGGTTGTCCTGCGAGTGATGGTAATGCGATAGACTGTAAGAACAATAGACCTGGGCATATAATGGTAAGAAACATCTCCTGTATGGACAGGTAATGGGAACGTAAACTGAAGACATAATCATAATCGTTCACAAGGAAGTTTCACAAGAAAATTTCGACAGCTCATTTATTTTGGTTGGTGGCATAACCGAGATCGAAGCACTGCTTGCACATAAAAAGGGGCCCCATTATAAAGTGCTTAGAAGCCTGCGAAAAACGTCGAGTAAGCCGTTTTGATCCTACAGGCTTCCAAACCAACGTCGAGCGGCGCCACTGCTCTTATCGTAAGTGCGAATATCCACGGCGCGTATCCTTTCGCCACAACACTGCGCCGCCGCTTCCGCGCACGCGCAGACTCTCGGATTTCACGTGTGATGCGTCACAATGTAACTTTTACTGACTGGCAGTGCTCCGGGCCGAACGAGTAGCGCATGCGCGCACGTGTCCTTGCCGCCGCCGCTGCCAAATCCGGCGACAAACCGCCTTCTCCCGCAGCGTCTATCCCCAGTAACGCATAGCTCGGCCGCGCGAGCGTCGCGCCAAAGCTTGAGCTTAAGTTCCCTATAGGCCACAATGTTATACTGTCGCAACCACGTTTACAGAACAAGCATATACGTAATACTGACCCCAGTTATCAGCTGTCGGCGCGGACAGCACAAAGAATGCGGGTTTGGTTACGTCACAGCTCATGGCGATCCAGCATGGTGGTGGCAAGCGTGCCATAAGGACAGGCCGGACACTATCGTTGTCACTCGTTAAACCGTGGCCAAATATGGCTACTCCTTACTAGCGATGAAAAATCTAGTCCGTACTTGCAAAGTGCCTGATCTCATCACGCCACGCCAGCCCGCACCTGGGCTCTCTAGGCTCAATAATGTTATTTCTATCGGTCCAAACTATCACTCATTGTAAACATCCCTAAGTGTAGTCGCCGAAAGAAGGCGCCCTGTGCTTCATACCCCGCGCTTACATGCAGGCGATGTAGCAGCTGATGAGGCGACCTATGTGGCAGTCCGCACCATGGGCGTCGGCAGGGGGGTGCAAAAGAGGCACTTGCCCCCACCGAAGCCACACCAGCGCTTCCCTCCCTCCCCCCAATGCAACACGAATTTGCACCCCCAATGCAAAATACTGCCGAAGCCCATGGTCCGCACCACCAAAGCATGGCTGGTGCAATGGTGGCGCGCGCGACGCAGCGGTAAATGTTCACGTGGTAGAACAATGGGGTCGTGCACACTAACTGCGAGCACTGTCGGATGCGCGTGTGTGCGTTTCTGGAGTGTATCTTCTTTTCTTGTTTTACCTATTATTTGGCTAAGGCGCATTAGATCTGCCCACCCGATACAAAGGACTCAGCCTCACGTAATCATCACCATCGTCACCTGTACATCCGAATTCTGGCTGATGAGGCGTCGGCCACTGATGGTGCCTCCGCTGTGCAGGATGTGCCCGTTCTGCGTGGTCTTGAGCAGACGCACGCCTTCGACCGCCGGCTGGGGCAGCACCCGGTTCCCGGGGCTCGCGAACTTGCCGGCCAGCCGCTTGTGGCCGCGCAGGCCGCCGTTGGCGTTGAGCACACCGCCGTTGGTGCTGCTGCTGCCCCGTGATGAGGACAGCACGGAGGAGTCGCGCGGCCGCTCGTCGGAGGCCTGCGAGTGCGAGTTGCCCATGGCCTTCCCGAAGGCGCTTCCTCAAGCCATCGGAGCCTGCACGGAAAGACGAGCGTGTGAATGTCGAGAACAAGCTTAAATGAAGACGAATATATATACAGTGGCGATTTAGCGGTAAATGCGAGATTAATGCTAATGCTAGCGCTGTTGTTTTTTGAGGACAACTCGCTTTAACGAAGCTTTATGAATTACTCTTATGTGTATGTGTGTATGTTTGTGACTGTACGTAATACTTATGTGCATATGCCATCACATATACAGTACCCAACATCTGGTGTAGCATGCCAGGCGATAAACTAGGCTAACATTTCCGGGGATACCATTAAAAATTGATATATAATACTGTTTAAAAGGGCCCTGCAACATTTTTCCAAGTAACCATCGAATGGCTTCATGAAAGGAGTTTATTGCCTCATGAATCGACGGCCGCAAAAAAAAAAAATTATAATCCGTCCAGTACGAGCGGAGTTACAGAGATTTGTCGCACGCTGTAATTGCTTTCTCTCTTCTCTCGCCTCGACAAGCGCGCTCGAAGCAAGCATTGACACGGGCGAAAGAAGTTACGTCACGCGCACGTCATGATCTTGAGCACTTTTGTTTTCTTCGAACGCACGACTTATCTTAAGTGTGATCGCAGGCAAGTGGCGTCCTCCCGCGGCGGCCTCGGTAAGTATGCAGCTCACGATGCTCAAATCAGCCAATGGCCGTGAATTTGGGTATATGGCGCAGTCATTTGGGTATGTGATATCACTTGTAGAAAGAAGAGGGAACGATTTCTAGCTGACTGAGAATTAGTTGTAAATTCCAGGCCGCGTGCTGCGCTATAATGTTTGGCTCGCGTGTTCTCAGGAGCCTCCACTGCAGATCGGCAGCGTTTTCTGACCATGCTAAAAAAGTGTTGCAGGGCCCCTTTGATATTCTGTCCGTGTCTTTGTTCGCCAGTACGATGTTTCGCAATATTCACCAGAACCAACTAGCCCAGCTGCCAACGCTTAACGAATGCTAAAGCCACTGATAGCCAACATTCGCGAACACTTGCCTCAGTGAGCCAACATTACCCGACAGTGTTGGTGACATGCAGGTAATCAGGTACGCTCCACGAAACCTTTCGTGCTGTTTACATTTTACCCCTTAGTTACAATGTATGCGAAAAGTTATTCGCAGATGTATTCAAGTCATAGCACCTTACACATCAAAGGCGGAGAAGCTCCGTCAAACAACTATCCCACCTTTCGACAAAACTAGGGTTCTCCTTGGCCACTGCGTCTTCCGCCGCGGTGGTGTAGTAGTTACGGTGCTCGGCTGCTGACCCGAAGGTCGCAGGTTCGATACCGGCCGCGGCGGTCGCATTTCGATGGAGGCGAAATGGTAGAGGCCCGTGTAGTGCGATGTCAGTGCACGTTAAAGAACACCACATGGTCAAAATTTCCGGAGTCCTCCACTACGGCGTCCCTCATAATCATATCGTGGTTTTGGGATGTAAAACCACAGATATTATTATTCGTTTGCCGCTGCCTAAAAATTATACAAAGTTTTGCAAGCGCTTCAACTGTAGTCGGCGCGTTTAACTCGCTGTGCCCGAGTCTTTTCCAGATGAGCTCAGAAACTCAGGTTACGCTGTTTCTGCGTGTGTGTGGAGCGGTGGGAAGAGTTGCTGGCCAGCGATAACCTTGATGATCAGATCAGTTTGGTCGACAGGGCACGCAGGGCGGCAACTGCCTGTGGCGTCCTCGACTGATGGCAGCCAGCACTGCTAGATGGTACTTGCGGACCAAGAATCACAAACCCCTTTCTGTTAATAAATGTTTTTCCATCCTTCCTTCCTTCCGTCCCCCTTCATATTCTGTGTTATTTAGCATTGCTTCTTCAAGGCTCAGTTATCGTTGAGTATAAAGGCTCCGTGTTCGGAAGCACGGCCATTGAGAAGGAAGAAAAGAAAAACTTTATTTGGCAAGCTTGGACCTTTGAAGGTCCTGGGCCACCGCACGGCCCTCCCATTACGCGTATGTGTCTAGACCGCACAGGGTCACGGCACTGGCACCATGGCTGTGTGTCAGGATCATGCAACGCGATATGTGTGCGTTCGCAGAAGATGTTACCTGACACGGAGCTTTTTTCTTGCAGCTCCTCATCCATTCTCATATAGCACCTCTCTTATTTCGCGAGAGTACTTCCAGAATGTTCCACCCAAATCTGTTCAGGTGATTTTCTTACACTATATAAACCTTTCCACATTTTTACGCCGCATTTCTCCTCCTGTAAGTCCTGCTACATTGCAAAGAACACCAGCAACGGCGCAGAATCCACGTGGCAAACAAATCTAGGGCAGCGGCTTCGGTATTTATATATGCCAAGACCTCCCCGGTCGGCAATTCGCGATGGCTTGGACACTTATGTAATCCGGTCCATCACGTGAAGATATAGGCGGCCCGGCTTGCAGCGGAGGGCGACGTATAAAAAACATGGGCAAAGAAATGTAGACTTCCGTCTCTCCTCACCGCGCTCCCGATCGGAGGCCCGATAAGCGACGAACTTGAAAAAAAAAAAGAAAACGGGACAAAGCAAGCTTATAGGCCGCGACGCCTGGGGGCGCTGCGCGAAAGATAACGCACAGCGGCGACGCCTAGCGGCATGCAAAGGAATAACCGGGGGGACGCGAGTCGCGTACGAAACAAAACAAAAGAAGAACGCAGAGATCGACCTGGTCACTTAGAAACGACGCGGGGCGACAGCGACTCCTTTCCTTAGCGTCTCTTTGATTTGCTCTTGCGATTCGCGCATACAGACACACGCACGCGACCACGTGCATACGTATGCATCTGAATGCAGGAACGGTTGATCGCGCACGTAGAAGAAACTCCGGTCCAATTGATCTAGACAAGCTGGGCGGCGCGGCTGTTACGTGTTGCTCGAAAAAATGGTGACGGTGTGCTGCTACGTAGTACGTGCATCGCGATAAGAATCGTCCCCGGGCATTTAAAAAAACACTCCAGACCGGTCTGCACAGCCGAAATCTCGCGAGTTATTACGGCCAGGCAAGGAGAAGAGCTAGCTCTCTGGGTTGGTACGGGCCGTAACTGCAGTATACCGAAGAACCTGAATCTTCGTCGTACGGCGTTTTACGCATAAAAAGAAAGCAAACAAGCAAGAAGTATAGCCAAGGAAAGTCTTACGAAACAGCCCGATTCGCTAATTTGCAGAAGTCGATCGCGACAGCGGTTCAGTGGTGGGCCTTATTGTTTGTTAGAACGTCAGTAGGATTGTTTGTTTGGCCTCGGTGGCGCTTGCTTCATTTTGGGTTGTCGATGTTGCGTCTTTAGTGAGTTCGCGCATGTGCCATAATGCGAAAGTCAGGTGGTGTGATAATCGCGGACTTTTTCTATCGCCTTTGGGTGCTAGGCGGCTGAGTCTGCATTGGTGCGTGCAACATTTGCGCCTGCGAGGAGACGCTTGAACACATTCTATGCCACTGCCCATCATACCAAGCTCAACGACGTAGTATGGAAGTCAAGCTCCGTCACCTGGACTCAAGACCGCTGACAGAAAAGAAGATCTTGGGACCTTGGCCTACGGTCTCGCATACGCGCAAGGCCACGAAAGCCCTCTTGTGCTTCTTGAGGACCACCGGACTTCACGAGCGCCTGTGAACTAACAGCGCGAGTTCGTGTTGTGTAGTTCATCCATCCCTTTCTTGCTCTTCTTCCTTCTTCTTTACCCTTTCTTTTCTATTATTTCCCCTTCCCCCACCCCAAGTGCAGGGTAGCCAACCGAGCCAAAGCTTGGTTAACCTCCCTGCCTTTCCTCTTCGTATCTCTCTCTCTCTCTCTATTGGTGCGTGGCCATGATGGGGTGTTTATAGTGAGGCCTCGACACTTTAGTTATCGCGTGGCCGCATGGGCGTCGGCAAGGGGGTGCAAAAGGGGCATTTGCCCCCCCCCCTCCCCTCGTCCCCCGTCACTACGATGCACCACGCGTTTGCAACCCCCAAGACGAAATTCCGCTGATGCCCATGGGTGTGGTATCACGGGTGTGATCACCCTTGCTGGCTGTTGTTATAAATTTTCATTTCGCTTCAATAAACCTCAGTTGAAAGTCGAGCGCCTGTTATGTGCGTCTCTTGTTTGCGTTCCCGTTTCTTTTGCGCTCATTTGTTCCGCATCAAATATGAGCCAACTTGGCCAAACACATGTCTTGCTAGGCCACGTCGACGTACGAGTAGGAAGAGAAAATTTACACCGATAGTCGCCGGCTTAATTCGCATTGCACGGCGCTACCACGATGCGAAGTTCGTGCGTGAAGCGTTGGCGGTTGAGGCGTATACATTGGTGGAGGTGTGAAATGTTCGATCCACGGAGCGACTCGCGATCGAAGCGCGTGATTCCGGGTCTAGAATTTAATAGGCCAAGTCTCGGCAGCCATCTTGGTTTAGACAATGCGTGCCTTTCATTTCGGCGCGCTCGTGCGTAAGACGTGTATTTTTCTTTGTAGTTACTTCTAAGGGCCTTCTGCGACAGACATGTAGTGCACTGTTGTCACGCTGCACTGCAGATCCCCCCCCCTTCCCCCCGCAAAAAAAAAAAAGACGAGAATAAAAAATAACTGGGGCTTTCGCAGTGGTTTTCACGCCTGTCGTTTTCTGCGTTGTCGAACTGAATTACAAGACATAACTGCAAAAAAGGTGTGCGTGAACTTTGAGCCAATAATCATTCGCCTGCGTTGGTTGCCGTGTCCGTAGCCTGTTATACTTCGCAGATTTCCATTGGTCTTGCAAAATCCAGGTAAGCGGCGATTTATATGATGTCGTCCTTTCCTCAGTGCTCGATGGATAATAATTGTTGGGGTTTTACGTTCCAAAACCACGTTATGATTGTGAGGTACGCCGCAGTGGAGGGCTCCTGAGATTTCGACCACCTGCGGGTCCTTTAACGTGCACCTAAATCTAAGCGAACGGGCCTCCAGCATTTTGCCTCCATCGAAATCCGGCCGCCGCGGCCGGGATTCGGATCTTCGGGTCAGCAGTCCAGCACCATAACGACTAGACCACCGCCGCCTGTAGCGTTAAGCACAAATGTTATTGATTGCGCGTATTTCTCGAAGAGGTCTACAGAGGCGTGAACTGTTCGGGGGAATACGCAAGCGATAGAGATAGACTATGCAGCCAGGTGTTCTATCTATGCAGCCAGGTGTCAAATCAGCCGACATTGTTCCACAAGAACTGAAGGCCACTGTTGCGTCTCCATAATTCACGGTTACCATTTGCTAGTCTACTGATGAACAGCTGAAAGAGGGTGGGATTTAACGCCTAATCTTAACGCTTATTAAATCGTAAAAAAAAATCTGGCAAGAAGTCTCAACTGGGGAATTGTCAGGTAGTGAGCACGCGTTACTAGTAATTGCATCACTTAACCAACGCATCACACCAAATTTATTATGTAGTTACTTGTTGCGGGAAGTAGCGAATGAAACCACTTCAGGGACCTCTGAGTCACCTCCGTAGCCCTCCTGTTACCAGTCCAGTATTGCCCGCAGGTCGCGGGATGGAATCCCGGCCGTGACAGCTGCAATTCGATGGAGGCGAAATTCTATAGAGGCCCGTGTGCTTAGATTTACGTGCACGTTAAGAATTTCCGGAGCCCTGCACTACGGCGTCTCTTTGAATCTTATCGTGGTTTTGGAACGTAAAACACCGACAGTTATTACTCTTATTAGTTCAGTATTGCACTATACCTCCATGATAGTCCCATTTGTTGCTCCGTTACGGACGGAGGGAAGAAGGGACACGTCATATTCCGAGGAAGGAAGCCCTAGAATGCTTTAGAATTAAAATGCTACTCGATATCAATGCCTCCTGCGCATCCCTGCGGTTCAGCTTAAGCTATATATTGGCTAGACTTGAAGATCTCGCGTCTAAACAAGGCTGGCGTAAGCGATGGATAACAGATATATATATATATATATATATATATATATATATATATATTGTGCTGTTCACATACGGGCCTTTCGCATATATGCATATGAGAACATGACGCAGGAGCGTCGTTCCTCTGTTTGGTGCAATCTCGTGCCGTCACTAGAACTAAGTGACGGTTGGCCTGATCATGCCTAGGGGGTGAGCCTCCGCTGGAAGCGAGCGAAGCCGACGAGATGAGGCAGTTTCTCGAGGTCACTTGTTAAGTTGTCATCGCGGCTGTCTTGCTCCGTGGCATAAGGCTTCACTCCAGTGCCCTTGCAAACAACGCTGAAGCTACGCGCATAAAGAGTCCGTTTTCATCTCACGCGTGTGTTCTCCAAGTCAATTTGGAATTGGGGGAGAGCTGACCTCGAAATAAGAAGACTCGCCAGGATTATACGAAAGGTCAAGCATTGCTGACCGAGGTTGGCGTTTGGATGAGCACATATATTCCCAAGGAGATGGCGCGAGCAACAAGTCTGCTGCAGAAGTCCAGGTAACGAAGAAGAGAAAAAGAGGACGGCTGGCCGTTCAGTGGATCTAAGTAACGATACTGTACTATCTTGAACCTTATGAAGGAGTGTAGCCGTAATCTAATTTTGAGAGGAAGGGGGAAGTTACATCTCCGTGCGTGCGTATGTGTATGTACGGCTCGCATGCGTGGGTAAAATAAATGCACAAATGAGTAAAAAACACTCCAGGGAGTTAAACAACACTAAATTATCGACCGATACGAGGGGCAACACGGAACTCGGTGTTCGCAATGATTACTCGTGATATGACTGTCCGAACCTTATGCCTGAATATAAATCTCTAACAAGCAGCCTTCCCGTTGAAAACGCTGTACTACAGTCGAACCCGCATATAACGAATTATCGTGTATATCGAATAGTTGTAATATCCTCCTGAATATATTTTCGATAATATTTTACATACCGAATTAACTATATTCCAGATTCGATATATCCAAGGTCCACTGTATTTCAATGCAGATCATGCATGTTCAACCCCTGTGGCCCCTTCAGAGCAACGTGAGTGTTACTTCGCATACTGTGGGGGGAATTGCACGACAAGCTATGAGGCAAATACTGCAAAATGTGAAGCGCCGCGTACGCTGGACGGCTGTCAGAATAATAATTAATAGTTGGTGGGGTTCTACGTCTCAAAACCACGATATGATCATGAGAAATCATATGAGATTATGAGATTGTGCCAGAAATCATGGGGTCTTGTCTCTCGCGCTTCTGGTCTATTTTCGCGTGGTTTAATTTTGCTTCAGCAGAAAGGAAAACCTCAAGCGGCGCCAAATGACCGGTAAGCGTAATGCAGCAACCGGTCCTTACGACAGGCTGTCGCATTACGTTGTCCCCAGCTAAACCGGGCAGCAGATCAACATCTGAAGTTCGGAGAGCCGTGAATGAACTCCCAACAAGACCAACCGCATGCACTGACCTAATCCGAGGAGCCCTTCACGTTTAAAACCCCATCGCGTGCTTCCCGATCATCATATAGCTTATAATGGCTCAAGAATACGCCATAGCCTCCACAAAATCACGCACTGTTCGACTGAAGCGTCGCACGCACCAGATCCCGCGTTATCTCAAACGCGCTGGTGCCGCAAGCCAGTTTCTACGCACTCTGCACCGCGCAACGTCTATCAGAGAAGCTCTCGTCCTATACCAACGCTTGCCCTGCCTGGTTTCTTGGTTGTCTTCGTTTTTATTGCTAGCTTCTTTCTTCGACCAGCGAACCCCCAGCGAAGGTTGAATGCTCTCAGCGGAAGCGTGCTCCTATATAGGGCTTACCCGCGTCGGTAGTCTTTGAAGAGCCGTCATGTCAGGAAAACGGAAACACCATGGAGTTGACCGTCAAGATTCTCTTCTTTTTTTCTTTTTACGCCAGAAAACCAGAACTTATTCATAGAGACTCCGCTTTTAGAACAGACTGTACCAAGTAAACAAGACTTTGTAGAGTTGGGAATGCTGGAGCCACACCCGTTAACACTTTTTGTTGGCCTGCCCTGGTCAAAGCCAGACACAATGTACCCCGCGCGAACAGTGAGCCTTCATCCAATACCAGGCCATTGGGCTGCGACTCTCAGCTCGAAGGACCCAACCATCGAGCTCTGCTGCTGTACACTGCAGCAACCGTTCTTATTATATATTGCACATCTAAGTGCTTGTACAGATGGGTAAATCTCCAGAAAAAAGAAAAGAAAAAAAGAAACTAGACATTACATCGGCTCGCACCCATGATGACACTGCATGTGGGGTTGGCGCTCCACAAAACTCTTGATTATGGTGGTGTTCAGGTGAAACCAAAAAGTGCCTCGGAATCCAAAGCTTACTTCTCATAGAACTTAAAAAGAAAACACGTTCCGAGTGCGTTGCGAGTACTTCTCCTCGGATGATATGACAATTAGTGCTGTAGCAAGTGAATTTCAGTTGCCGAATGTCATTCTACATAGCGTTCTTTGTGTGCCCTCATTAACAGACCGTGCATACTCGAGAAATACACGCACACTATATATCCTTCCATTTCGAAGACGCCCATCTCTCCGAACATTTATAGTGACTCCGCTTACAGCAGACATCCGCGTACAATAAGCATCGTTCGCTGTACAGTATAGTAAATGAGCCGGTTGAGAATACAGTACACGTCGACAGGCATGCAGGGCGGATTTTGGCTCATGCTCTCATCCCCATTGTCATCGCAAATGATGCGTCGAGTGCGCGTATACCCCTAAAAGAAAAAAAAAAGAAAACAGAAAAAGAAGCTGTAGTGGAGAGTCCTGTTTGTCCGGTAAAAAAAAAAAGACAAAACGCTCCGGCGCGGCACAGACAGGCCATTACATCGGCAAAGCTTCTGCAAACACCGTCTCAAAAAAAAAAAAAAAAGCGTGCAGTACTACAGACGCTACAGGTGACGTCAGGCAGTCGATGCGGCTAGCTTCAGTGGCGCGTGAATGCTGCACAGAAGACGCGCTGCAGACGAGTTGAAGGAGAGCGAGGAAGCATCGCGTATTCAAAACTACGGGAAAGCTTACCCATAGTAGAGCCCCTATTACTCTAAATCGCCGTTTTTTATTTTTATTTTTTTTTATCAGCACACGGATGCATACAGCGCCCCATGGTATAGAGTACGCAAAACTCAAAATCATTTGCTCTTCTTCTAAATGCAAAACACAGTTTCTGTCATCTCATAAAAGCGTTTACATCATAGTATGTTCAGTAAGTGCAGTCTTAGGAACAAGTTATCGCTGTTCCATATTACATGCCGCCATGGTGGTACAGTAATCATGGTGCTCGACAGCTGACCTGCAGGTCGCGGGTTCGACCCCAGCCGCGGCGGTCGCATTTCGACGGAGGCGAAATGCTAAAGGACCGGGTACTTAGATTTAGGTGCACGTTAAAGAACACCAGATGGTCAAAAATTCCGGAGCCCTCCACTACGGTGCGCCTCATAATCATACCGTGGTTTTGGTACGTAAAACGCCAACGCCATGTATTATTATGATTCCAAAGCACGGTTTGCGTTATCTCATGAAAGCGTTCCCTTTGTCGCGCTTTCAGTCAATGCAGCTTTAGAGACAAGTTACCGATCTTCCATACTAGATTGTTGTGTCAGTGCGCGTGCGTCAGTGCGTGCGTGTGAGCGCAGCGCAGTGCGGGTGAAAGTGCGCGCACGTGTGACTGGACAGACGTCATCACTATCGCGATTACTGCCCTTATAAAAGGCAGCCAACTCATGTTCTCCGTCACTCTTTCTGTTGACCTGTTTCTGTTAATAAACCCTTGTTACTGTGCAAGCAAAGGTGTTGCGCCATGTCTGCTGAGGTCACAACAGATAGTGCTCCTTGTAATTTTTTTTTTATTTTTTAAACAAACAAACAAAAAAATCTCGTCCCCTGTATCTAAATTTTGCGCCGAGCGAAATTACATCAAATAACAAATGCTCTGTTCGTAACAGTTATCGACGTTCGCCTATCAAAGGCTGTCGGCCATAATCGGCAGCTGGATCAAAAACGTGCGGGTCGTGCAGGCACCCAGTGAACACGCCAGTAGCCGCAGTTTCAGTTCCGTCAGCGTCCGTAAGCCGTAATACAGGGGCAAAAGCTCCTCTAAAAATACCGTATAGTTATTGGTACGGCAATTCTCAACGCGCACGCGCTGCAACAACCACATGTTGCAAGCTCTTACGTCGCAATTTCCGCCTTCAGAGAGCAAACGAGTTGACGACGGAGGGAGGAGCCGGTCGAATAGAAATGAACAAAAGGAAAAGATGAAAGGCGAAAGTCAGGACACATAACGCAGTGAGGGGCTCGGTAGTGTAAATAATGGTCTCGCTGAGAGCAAGCGAACGGCGGGTTGCCCTTTGAGGGATGTACAAGGTCCAACAAGATTGCTCGGGAGGACTAGTGTGCGTGCTTGAAAGGATGCCGCCTGATTGGTGATGGCCGCCATGACCGAGCGCATCTCCCTCCTCGGAGCGGGTGATGAGGTTGTTGGCACTGGGGGCCCGCAAAGCCGCGCGATGAACCGGTGAATCCGTTGGTGATGGGCTCGGGTCGAGCACATCAGTGAGCAAATGCCCCCCCCCCCCCTTCTCTCTCTCTCTCCTAACACCAACCCTCATTTTTTACGGCCTTCTATACCGCAGGACTCGAACGCGGCACGCAACGCGTTATGTTATATGTGTGTGTGTCGTGTTAGAGGCTTTGCCCGGGACCTGCGTGATGTCGATGCGGCTTTGCTAAGGATCGTATAGTTGCGTGCTCGTAGAAGAACAAGAGGAAGAAGATAACAAGAGGCAACAACGACGTTCGCTAAGCAACAGTCGCAGTGCATTCTTTGCAAAATATCAGTTGAACATATAAGCACTAGAGACAGGAAAAATTTTACCCTTCTCGCATCACCATGTTCTACTATTTCGTGCCAGTGACTTCGCATAATCCAGCTCAACGGACTTCGCGGCAAAAAAATTAGTTGAGTAATTTCTTCCAGGATAAACGTACGTATTTTCACTATCGCTTTAAACAACACATAGCATACTATACGTATACTTGCTTATGCTACGTAGTAGCATGCCCATATCTTCTTTAGGAACGTTAGCACTTTTGAACTGTGCATAGACAAGTTGAAAGTGTATTTACTTTTGAATGTTCTTCATGCGATCGTCGAGGTAGTGTGGACTCGACAATTTCGAGGAACAAGAGTTGCCACACGCGAAAAACGTTCGTGGACAGGTGAGTTGTACCAGGGTCCGTCAACACTTTTCTGAAGACAGGTATTAAGACCAGGGTCCTTCACCAGGATCCTTCACCAGGGTAACCAGGTACCAGGGTCCTTAATTACTTCTGTGAAGAAAGGTATTAGGACCAGGATCCTTCACCAGAGCCCTTCATCACGGTCACCAGGTACCAGGGTCCTTTAACACATTGCTGAAGAAAGGTACTAGGACCATGGTCTTTTTCCAGGGTTCTTCAACACTTTTCTGAAGAAAGGTATTAGGACCAGGGTCTTTCACCAGGATCCTTCACCAGGGTAACCAGGCACAAGGGTACTTATTTGCTTTACTGAAAAAAGGTATTAGGACCAGGGTCTTTCGCCAGAGCCCTTCATCACGGTAGCCAGGTACCAGGGCCCTTTAATACATTGCCGAAGAAAGGTATTAGGACCAGGGTCTTTTTTCAGGGTCCTTCAGGGTAACCAGGTACCACGGTCCTTTAATACTTTTCTGAAAAAAAGCTTTAGCACCAGGGTCTTTCACCAGGCTCCTTCACCAGGGTAACCGGGTACCAGGGTCCTTTAATACTTTTCTGAAGAAGGCTCTAGTACCAGTGTCTTTCACCAGGCTCCTTCACCAGGGTGACCAGGTACCAGGGACCTTCAATACTTTTCTGAAGAAAAGCATCGAAGGTCCCTGCTAGTACTGAGAGCCCATGCGGGGCGCACTGCGAAACGGCGGCGAACGATCACGACTACGTCGCTTCGGCCGTTGCGCCGCTGAAGTACGTGTTCTCCAGCGTTTAACGAGGCATTCGAAAGCTACAGCCGGGCGCTGCTAGCGGGGAAGTCGAAGAGCGCACCAAGCCAGGTACGATGAACTGCCGCGCTCCGGTGGAGGACGGGAAGGGGTGTGAGGGAGGGGTAAAAGAATTCCGGGGAGAAGGAGAGAACGGGGGTGCTTGGTTCTTGAGGTGGACCTGTCGGAAGCGGCACCCCACTGCGCTCCACGCCGAACGCTCCGGTCGTAACGGGACGCAAGAAGGAGAGCTTCCTCGTAGTGCACGACTCTTTAGGACAGTCTTGTTTCACCGCTTTTCTTTTCTTCTTGTTGGGCGTTCGTTTGTCTCGCTTTGTTCTTGCTTTCTCGCTCCTTAATTTTTTCTTTCCTGTTCTTGCTTCGCTGGCCTCGCGATGATGATCGGCCGGTTTGGTGGCGTCGCAGGTTCGGCCGACTGTTCTCGCTAAAGCAGGTGCACGCGCATTGCGAAAGCCAGTGGGAGGCCTTCCCAACGACCCAAGACGTGTGCGCGGCTATAGCACAGCGCTTGAGAGTCAACAGTGCATGTACGACTGAACTGCGCTAATCGATGTGAAAGTTGCGGAAGCGCTAATCTATGCACATAGTATAAGGGCACGCACGGAGCAGGAACGATCGAAAAACAATTGGTACACAACTCAATCATTGGACTGTTGCTGAATGAAGACAATCTTGCTGTTGTAACAGCAGATAGCCGACATTAGGCAGCGCTGTCAGTATGCGGGTAAGTACGGTAGCCGGCCATGGAAGGCCCTCTACTCGAGAAAAGTTCAAATATGTTAGTAATCGTCAACATACCCCGGGAACACATTGCCTTCAAAAACTGGGCAACATAAATATACGCGCTTGGTTTGTGCTTCGCTTTATTTCCGGCGTGAATCATGTAGGCATTTTTTATTCATTGGTGCGATTTCCCGGCCAAATTACTCAGAAACTGAGGTACGTCATAGTGGATGGATGGATGAATTGATCAGACGGTATTAAATTATAGTAGTGGTGGAGCCCCTGGACATCCAGGAGCCTCCAGGCCGACAACTGCAGGCAGCCCCGGTCCGCCAGTCGAAGCTGATCACCCGAGCATATTAGTACAGTACACCGAATACTCTAAATGCCTTCGTTTTTTGTGAACCCGAACTACAGTAGTGTTCCCTTGGCAGTACGAACACCGTGTGTCAGGGAACAGCTTACCGCTCTTTCATACTAGAGTACTCTAATGAAAAAATCCGTAAAACAGGGGGTGGATGCTCGAGCCAACGTTTCGACAAGTGGACTTGTCTTCTTCAAGGCTGGAACTGATTTCCTTAGCTATCGTGTGTATATGCTTCGTGCCCTCTCCAAAAGAGGGGAGAAGGGGTGGGGGGGGGAGAGGCCACCGCGACGATTGGGTGAGTCAGAGGGACGAAAAAAAAAAAAAAAAAAAAAAAAAAAAAAAAAAAAAAAAAAAAAAAAAAAGGGGGGGGGGGGGGAGGACGGGAGGGTGTACGTTTCACTGAATGGTTGTCAATGGAAGCACGTGGCATTTTAACAATAGTAGGTTCGAAAGCTTAGAAGAAGGGATTAACTCTCATTCGTTTTCGTTGTGTATGTACCATATCGAATCGATTCGAGAGCCCCCTTAGACACGTTAATGCCTGCTGGCTGGAGTGTATTGAACTTGTGAATAAGGTATGACTCTGTATATTTTCTGTCTCTTGGGGACCGGAAGTTTGACTGAAGTATGTAAAGTTTGAGATCTTCGAAGTTGTGACCTGCTACATTAAAATGCTGTGCCACTGCTTTGGGTAACTTTTTCGCTGTGTCCGCGCGATGCCCGTTTAATCTAACATTAACAGGTTGTCCCGTTTCGCCAATGTACCGTTTTTGACAATATGAACATTCGATCATGTAGATAACGTTTGAACTAGTGCAGGTGAAACTAGATTTTATATGATGGACGTAATCACTTCCGGTGCTTTTAACTATAACGTCATCTTGAAGGTGCTTACAAGTCTTACATCTTGGACGAGAACACGGTGTTATGTGGGCAGTAGAATGAGGGTTTACTTTTGCGTGCACTAACATGTCCTTAAAATTTTTATTGCGGCGATACACGACCTTTGGTACTCCGGGAAACGCTTTTCTAAGGCGCTCGTTGCTTGCCAGTATTGGGTAATACTTACGGAGGATATTATTTATGTTTGGTAGCGCATTTGAGTATTTGGTTATAAATGCTGGCGGCTGGTTAGGCTGTGCTACGGGGGCCCTTTGAGCTAGTGATGATTTTCTATCTAGTTGACAGGCTTCGTTGAAGACCTTGTTTAGAGCATCATGCGGGTAATTTCTTTTAACTAATGTTTCCTTTAGGTTGCTTAAGTGGTGAACGTAGTCGTTGTCATCGCTACAGATCCTTCTTATACGCCGCGCCTGTCCTACAAATATCCCTTGTTTGCAGTGTCGCGGGTGATGACTAGTGTAATCTAGGTATTGCTGGCTGTCTGTTGGTTTTCTGTAAAGCGTCGTCTTTAATTTTCCTGCTTCAATAGATACCGTCGTGTCTAGGAAGTTAATTTCACTGGGGGAATGGTGCATGGTGAATTTAATACTAGAGTGAAACTTGTTACAGTGGTCAATGAATGCGTTTAGTGTACTTACGCCATGTTCCCATATGATAAATATGTCGTCTATGTAACGGAGATAGGTGGAAGGCTTCACTGGACATGACTCCAACAGCTCCGATTCTAAGTGTCCCATAAAAATGTTGGCGTATGTTGGCGCAAAAGGGGTTCCCATGCTAGTGCCGAAAGTTTGCAGGTAGTAGGACGAATCAAATTCAAAATAATTTAGCGTCAGGACTAGTTTAAGTAACGATAGGTAAACTTCAGCATTATGTGCTTGCTTGCTTTCTATGAGTGATTTTGAGACCGCTTCAATCCCTTCATCGATAGGTATATTCGTATACAAGGAGCAGACATCTAAAGTTACCAGAATGGCCTGATCCGAGAGTGTTTGTGTTTCGTTAATAGAATCTATTATTCGAAGGAAATGAGGTGTATCTTGAACAAAAGACGGTAGGTTAGATGGTATTTTAGATAAATGATGATTTAGAAATGTTGATAGCGACTCAGTAGGTGTATTGTTGTTAGATACTATAGGCCTGCCCGGGATTTGTGCGATAAGCAGTTCATCTATGGACACCTTATGGATCTTCGGAAGAAGGTAGAAGCGGCCTGCTTGCTTGTTTTTAGGCATCAGGAAGCGGTGCTCAGAGTGTGTGATTAATTCCCTAGCTAGAAAATCCGTGATCGTATGTTGTATGCTATTACTATATTCTTGAGTCGGGTCCGTGGCTAATTTTCGATAGTGCGTATTGTTGCTGAGTTGTCTGATAGCTTCGTTTTTATATTTTTCTATAGGCCAGATTACTATACTACCTCCTTTATCCGCTGGTTTTATCACAATGTCTTTTCTGTTTGAAAGTTGTTTCAAGACCTCCTGTTCTGCGTAAGTTAAGTTCTTCGGCTTAACTCTTCGGCTTCTGCGTAAGTTAAGTTCTTCGGCTTAACTTAACTTACGCAGAACAGGAGGTCTTGAAACAACTTTCAAACAGAAAAGACATTGTGATAAAACCAGCGGATAAAGGAGGTAGTATAGTAATCTGGCCTATAGAAAAATATAAAAACGAAGCTATCAGACAACTCAGCAACAATACGCACTATCGAAAATTAGCCACGGACCCGACTCAAGAATATAGTAATAGCATACAACATACGATCACGGATTTTCTAGCTAGGGAATTAATCACACACTCTGAGCACCGCTTCCTGATGCCTAAAAACAAGCAAGCAGGCCGCTTCTACCTTCTTCCGAAGATCCATAAGGTGTCCATAGATGAACTGCTTATCGCACAAATCCCGGGCAGGCCTATAGTATCTAACAACAATACACCTACTGAGTCGCTATCAACATTTCTAAATCATCATTTATCTAAAATACCATCTAACCTACCGTCTTTTGTTCAAGATACACCTCATTTCCTTCGAATAATAGATTCTATTAACGAAACACAAACACTCTCGGATCAGGCCATTCTGGTAACTTTAGATGTCTGCTCCTTGTATACGAATATACCTATCGATGAAGGGATTGAAGCGGTCTCAAAATCACTCATAGAAAGCAAGCAAGCACATAATGCTGAAGTTTACCTATCGTTACTTAAACTAGTCCTGACGCTAAATTATTTTGAATTTGATTCGTCCTACTACCTGCAAACTTTCGGCACTAGCATGGGAACCCCTTTTGCGCCAACATACGCCAACATTTTTATGGGACACTTAGAATCGGAGCTGTTGGAGTCATGTCCAGTGAAGCCTTCCACCTATCTCCGTTACATAGACGACATATTTATCATATGGGAACATGGCGTAAGTACACTAAACGCATTCATTGACCACTGTAACAAGTTTCACTCTAGTATTAAATTCACCATGCACCATTCCCCCAGTGAAATTAACTTCCTAGACACGACGGTATCTATTGAAGCAGGAAAATTAAAGACGACGCTTTACAGAAAACCAACAGACAGCCAGCAATACCTAGATTACACTAGTCATCACCCGCGACACTGCAAACAAGGGATATTTGTAGGACAGGCGCGGCGTATAAGAAGGATCTGTAGCGATGACAACGACTACGTTCACCACTTAAGCAACCTAAAGGAAACATTAGTTAAAAGAAATTACCCGCATGATGCTCTAAACAAGGTCTTCAACGAAGCCTGTCAACTAGATAGAAAATCATCACTAGCTCAAAGGGCCCCCGTAGCACAGCCTAACCAGCCGCCAGCATTTATAACCAAATACTCAAATGCGCTACCAAACATAAATAATATCCTCCGTAAGTATTACCCAATACTGGCAAGCAACGAGCGCCTTAGAAAAGCGTTTCCCGGAGTACCAAAGGTCGTGTATCGCCGCAATAAAAATTTTAAGGACATGTTAGTGCACGCAAAAGTAAACCCTCATTCTACTGCCCACATAACACCGTGTTCTCGTCCAAGATGCAAGACTTGTAAGCACCTTCAAGATGACGTTATAGTTAAAAGCACCGGAAGTGATTACGTCCATCATATAAAATCTAGTTTCACCTGCACTAGTTCAAACGTTATCTACATGATCGAATGTTCATATTGTCAAAAACGGTACATTGGCGAAACGGGACAACCTGTTAATGTTAGATTAAACGGGCATCGCGCGGACACAGCGAAAAAGTTACCCAAAGCAGTGGCACAGCATTTTAATGTAGCAGGTCACAACTTCGAAGATCTCAAACTTTACATACTTCAGTCAAACTTCCGGTCCCCAAGAGACAGAAAATATACAGAGTCATACCTTATTCACAAGTTCAATACACTCCAGCCAGCAGGCATTAACGTGTCTAAGGGGGCTCTCGAATCGATTCGATATGGTACATACACAACGAAAACGAATGAGAGTTAATCCCTTCTTCTAAGCTTTCGAACCTACTATTGTTAAAATGCCACGTGCTTCCATTGACAACCATTCAGTGAAACGTACACCCTCCCGTCCTCCCCCCCCCCTTTTTTTTTTTTTTTTTTTTTTTTTTTTTTTTTTTCGTCCCTCTGACTCACCCAATCGTCGCGGTGGCCTCTCCCCCCCCCACCCCTTCTCCCCTCTTTTGGAGAGGGCACGAAGCATATACACACGATAGCTAAGGAAATCAGTTCCAGCCTTGAAGAAGACAAGTCCACTTGTCGAAACGTTGGCTCGAGCATCCACCCCCTGTTTTACGGATTTTTTCATCGCAGCTTCCATCTTCCACTTCCTGCCGTTTTTTAGAGTACTCTAAATCATTTATATAATTTTTTTTCTAAACATACAACGAAAACGCAGAAACGCTCAAAGTTCTGTTCGGAACGTGTATCACACGCGTACGGACCTTGACTTGACGTTTCCTTGACTGCGGAACTCAGGAGAACATGACCTCGTCAATGGCAGCAGAAAAAAAAAAATTGAAACTTCAGACGTGCCTGCCGCTCCACGGTCAAGCAACGAGAGTGACCTTTTTAGCGAACACGACGGCAACTGTCAGTCGCTCCCGAGATTTCCTCCTGACAGTGCGAAAAGGAAATCGACAAATATGACGTCCGGAAACGGCCGAAGGCGAACAAGGAAGTGTGAAGGGTGAAACAAACGAACGAAACGAAAAAAAAAAAAACTCAGGGACAACCAACTCGGGCTGTTGTTTACGTTTACGAGAGAGCATAATCGGATTCATACTGAATGAAAGAGAATGTTGCTGTTATTTCAGCCTTCATTAGCCAATGCAAGACACACCATGGTTAGCCGACATTAGCCATAATAAGCTTTCGTCCTGCAGAGGCCTTCGTTCTCAGTGGACACAAGACAGGCTGATGATGATTATTATTACGTTGATGATGATAGTCCAACATAAGCGATCGCTAGCCAGTGCTGGTAGCGTGCGAGTAAATACGGTGTACCAAACACCACCGCTCGCCGTTCTCCGTTCACAAATCGCACTGATGGAGGGCTGGGGAGGGAGGGAGGAAGGGGGGGGGAGGATACACTAAGATGTGCTCCCACATATAAAAATGATTCGAAATGTCAAACCGCGCGACCTTTCGGACCCGTTGGCGGGGGTCAACGATCGTCTAGGAGAAAGTCTCCAGACGACGACGTACGCCTTTCGGTGAAGGAAATAGACGACACGGAAGAAGATGAAGAAGAAGCCAAGAGCAAGGATGCCGTTGAGGACAAGGAAATGGACCGATATACGGAGGAGTCGGCCCGCTGAAATAGACAAAACTCGGCAGGTGCAGCGGCCGCTTTTGATACAACGTGTACACTGAGACGAACTGTCCGCAGACGTTTATTCCTCGCTCTTCATCTGTCAATCAAACGTACACGGCTATAACTTTCCGTCTTCGCTCTCTTTTAGCACTGCAGGTGCCAGATTTCAGACGATGAGCAAGACTTTCCTCGAACAGACAGCTACACCGCGTACACACACGTCAGGCGGAGCAAAATAACACGCGCCACCCCTCCTAAGCCATAAACAAATGAAACAGCGTGGGCTCACGAATGAAATTTCGTGACCCTCCCGAAAGCTGCGGTAACGAGATAGCGTTCGTCCTAAATAAATCAATTGCAGGGTACCGCCTACGTTGCTCACGTCCCAATATCGCTGACAACCATGCACCTAGATTTTATCAATGGGAACGAGCCAGTAATTGGCGAGGCGATATGACAAGGTTTGCTAAGACTAAAATAAAGCATCGAATAAATAAACATTAAATGATCGAATAGACTTGGTGCCCTCTTAGATGACATATGGTTCCGAGGTCGTCACATTCCTTCTAGCGTGCCATCGTAGCATGCAGAGCAAATGCTGATGTCAACACAAGACTTTCAAAACAATTTCAACGAATACACCGTAATGGATGCCTAACAGCTTTCGCCCTTAAGTCGTCTTAGTATTACTTAAGGGGTTAGTTATTCTCATCTCGGCGGGGAACAGCTGTACACACAGAAACCTGAATGAGTCGGGGAAATCAAATAAATCGGTCCGCACAATGTGTACGATCCCGCGCACTACCGCGGCATTTAAATACAAACAACCGCGGGCGCGCGATCCCCGGCACGATTTTCTTTCGCCATGCATGCGCGCGTTTGATTGCGCTATCACGTTCGCTCGTCGTCATTGCCTTAGAGGGGCTCGCAGAGACAATAATTGCGCGCTCGCGTGCGCATAATCTTCGGCCTGTGCCGCTCTGCGCACACGGTGACGTCACAACGCGATCCAGAGGAGCAGTCAGGCGGGCCAGCGGCGAGC
Organism: Rhipicephalus sanguineus; assembly: GCF_013339695.2. Taxonomy (NCBI): domain Eukaryota; kingdom Metazoa; phylum Arthropoda; class Arachnida; order Ixodida; family Ixodidae; genus Rhipicephalus; species Rhipicephalus sanguineus. Next base: position 5,861,451 of record NC_051184.2, read on the forward strand.
GCAATGGGGTCAGGGACGCCCTGTCAACTGGGCCGAGTACGGATGCTGCTGCGCGTGAAACAACGCGCGTTTCGAATGAGCCCGCATTCCGTCGCTCACGGTATGTACGCACGCGGCTGGCGACTCGCGAAGAGTGCGCATGCGTTGTCGGGTATTACGCGTAAACCCTTAGCGGGTCACTCGCCGCCCGACTTCATATATATTAACCTTAATTATGATTGCGTAGATTATAGATGAGGCTTACCGACTCCCGATATCGAAGCACGTCTCGATAAATCAAGGGATTCGAACAGCCATGCCAGCCCAGAACGATGGCCATCAGGGGCGTAGTCACAAATCTTTTTCGAGGAGCCGGGGGGGGGGGGGGGGGGGGTCGGAGGCTCAACTTACCCTTTATGTATGTTCGTATGTTCGTGCGTACGTTTGTATGTGTCCGTCTCTCTCTCTCTCTCTCTATATATATATATATATATATATATATATATATATATATATATATATATATATATATATATATATATATATATAGAAAGAGAGAGAGAAGCACAACGGCGGAAAAGAAAGAAGGCACGAAAACTTATCTGCGCATGCCCATGCAATAGACGAACCTATCAATCCGGCACGCGTGGGGGTCTACGCGGAACAGAAGATAACTGTTAAGGCATTTGATTTCATCTTTATGCAAGTTAATCGACGGTTTGGCTCACGCATGCGTGCCGGATTGATAGGTTCGTCTATTGCATGGGCATGCGCAAATAAGTTTTCGTGTCTTCTTTCTTTTCCGCCGTTGTGCGTCTCTTCAGTTGTTAGTCGGCGTTTGTGGTGTCCTGACTTCGTTCTTGTATCCGCTTTTGCACGCCATGTCTTTTTCGAATTATTAGAAATGTGTTGGTAAGCAATTAATTCAATGTTTTGTTTGATACTGCTTTCCAGTGAGTACACTATAAAGACTGGACAGTGATCACTAATATCCCTAGAAATCTTACCCCAGTATACACAGACGTTTCTATATTTGTAATGAGAAGGTCGAGGGCAGATGAGGTCGACTGAGTAACCCTCGTTGCTGTAGTGATCAGGTTGGTAAAGCCAGGCGATAGTAGGAGACTGTTTAAATCACGCACATGCTTGTTGTCGTCTAAAATATTTATGTTGAAATCGCCTCCACACACTAAATGAATATTATTGAATGAGCAGTATTCTAGAAGCTTACCAAAACAATTAAAAAAAAAGTCTCGATACTTCCGCTCGGAGGGCGTTATATTACTGATAAGACCCCTTTCTTGCCCTTGACAGTTAACATCACGCAGTCAAGACATATGAATGTAAGTTCCGGCATCAATTCGTAATGGCAATTATTTTTGGTATAAAGAGTGACATCGCGCCCTCGCCTATTCTCATGGTTTATGTAAAATGACGTATAACCATCCAGTCCGACTACATCGCAGCTATGTTGAAACCAAGTTTCAGATATCACGATGACCTCGAACAGGAAAGAGAAGAGGTTGAGAAGACGAGATACTGTCACTTTTGTAAACATTAAAATGCAGAATAGAGGTAAGCTTGGTATCTCGCAGATGAACGCTTCGTGGTAGAGCAAAATCAAAATATTCCATTTTGAATAAAAAGGGCCAAATCTAACGATGTTTGAAAGGTCTTTGTCATGCTCTATTCTTGCAATCCCCCGCAGGGGCGTCTGCGCAAGTAGGCGTTTGGTGTGTAGCGACACCACGGACCCGAGCTAAAGGGGGGTTACGACCCCTCCCACGCCTAGCCGTGCGTGGCTTTGCCGTGTCCGGGGAAAAGGGGATCCTGGGGGTTGAGCCGAAGCCGGGTGATTGGACCTTTAAGGCCCCCCGGCAGAGGCAACACACCCCTTTGGCCCCGGCTTCACGTAGACGGCACCCCTGGGCTGACCCACCCAGGGGAAATCGGCAGTCGCCTTTTCCTGTCTCTCTCTCTCCCCTCACATCTTCGTCTTTCTCTCTCACTTTGCATCTTTTCTGTCCTCTCCTCTCTTCCATTTACTTCCACTTTTCCTGGCGGCGAGGGTTAACCTTGTGTGTGTGCCCTCTCTTGGGCACATTATATTTGGTTATAGTGGCTGTGTACAGCTGGCGTTGGCATGCCTTATATAAACATAAGTGCTGTCGCGTCCCCATGTTGGGCTCCATGGTGGGCGGCTGGCATGGCTGCCGAAAATACACTTATCTTATGGCCTCCACTTCCTTTCCCAGACCCAATGATCGTCCTCGCACAAAGAGGGGACGCACCGAAGATACAGTCAACCTATTCTTAAAGCCAAATGAAATTTTCCCGCGATTCCACGTCATCCACTGTGAAACACTCGATAAGAATGCCAGATCAATCTCTCCCTTCGTTGTGTCAAAATGCCTTACTGAAACTTTGGGCCATGGTTACCAAGCAACTAGAATGGCTAGCGGAGACCTTCTCCTTGAAGTCCAAAGCAAAACCCAATACGAAAAACTGTCTAAACTTGTTTCTTTGGGAAACACACCTGTCTCAATCACCCAGCATCGTTTTCTCAACAGCTCGCGAGGTGTGGTATCAGATCAAGACCTTCTCGACCTGACAGAAGCGGAGCTCCTCGAGGGCTGGAGTGAACAACATGTGATAAATGTCCAGCGGATCAAAATCAGGCGCGACGACAAAGAAATCTTGACAAAGCACCTAATCCTCACATTTGGCACAAGCACCCTACCAGAACATGTCGCAACAGGATACTTGAAACTTAAGGTCAGACCCTACATCCCCAACCCGCGCCGTTGCTTTAAGTGCCAGCGTTTCGGTCACGGCTCTCAGAGTTGCCGTGGCCGTCAAACCTGTGCCAAGTGCAGTTCACACGAACACCCTGCTGACAACTGTGTCGAAACCCCACACTGCGCAAACTGCGACGGTGGGCACCCCGCCTACTCTCGCACATGTCCTTCGTGGAAAAAGGAAAAGGAAATAATCACACTCAAGGTCACAGAAAACATATCTTTTAGGGAGGCGCGCAAACGCCTTTCTTTTGCACAGGGTCCTACATTCGCGGACGTGGCACGCAAGGGGGCAGTGCCACAAAGGTTCGCGGCGGCCGCGCGTACCACGCACAGTGGACGGGCGGTAGCGCCATCCGCCCCCTCAGCGGAAGCAGCCCATGCTGCTCCGCAACCAAAGGGCACGCAGGCCTCTGGATCTGCAGGCCCAGGGCCTTCTGCTCAGGCAGAAAGCCTCAAACCTCTGACACCCGTGCGCGTAAGCCGCGAGCGGGCATCCAGCGCCGCTGCCGAGGCGATGGAAACAACGGCAAGCCCAACGGCGTCTCAAGCGCCGAAGGAACGGCGTAGCTCCTTGGAGCGCGCCAAAAAAGAAAAAGCCCGCATCACAGGGCCTGGAAAGGGCTCTGTGACTTAAGGCAATAGTTCTTCCAGTACACACAGCACTAACTTACACTCAAAATGGACACACAAATTATACAATGGAACGTTAGAGGTCTTCTAAGAAACCTTGACGATATCCAAGAGTTGCTACACGAACACTCGCCAAAAGTGCTGTGTGTACAAGAAACACACCTAAAAGCTAAGAACACCAATTTCCTACGCCACCATCTTATATTTCGAAATGACCGGGATGATGCTGTAGCGTCATCTGGTGGCGTAGCCATTATAGTTAATGAAGGAGTAGCATGCACACGTTTACCACTACAAACGTCCCTCGAGGCAGTGGCTGTTCGAGCGGTTCTTTTGAACAAACTCGTCACCATATGCTCTATCTACATACCTCCACACTACACTGTAAACCACTTTACACCCGTATGGGTGTAACTTGGTGTCTATAACTCACACCCCTACACCCCAAAAAATAGGTGTACCAAGCAGGATTACACCTATACAATGGGTGTAATTTCAAACTTTCACCCAATGGGTGTGGTTGGGTGTAAAAGCATATTACACCCAAATGAAAAAAAGGGTGTAGGGTGTAAAAGCACATTACACCCAAACGAGAAAAAGGGCGTTAGGGTGTTTATGCACAATTACACCCAAACACCCAGGCAAAAATTTCCATAATTCGAGTGGTTCCCCCCTCCCAGCTGGCTTCCATTGAAACGCTAGAAAGCTTACCCTTTAGCCAGTCCTTTCAAGGGCGCATGACCTATTATAGTGGCTCCTGCCACAGAAGGAGAATGCTGGCAGCAGCACTGATTTTATGGTGCATGTGAATCACGGCATATATGGCCCTTACATATACAGTGCAATCGTGACTGAATACAAAGTCATTACCTAAAATGTGTTGACACACATTGCAAGATGTTCACACAGTTATCCAATAGTACAAAATAAAGTCAAGCTTTTATAAACACAAAGCTCGTACATCCGAGACAAATTCTACGGTATTCAATGACCTTTCTCGAGTGTGCGGAGCGGCATCGCGTATGCCGCCAAACAAGGAGCACAAATGACATGGAGCACAAATGACCAAGGCGTTTGTGTCAAAATATGAAGCAAGGGCGTTATTTCCACTTCATAATGAGGAATTCAGTTTAACATGCTTCATTGTAACACAGGTGTATAGTGCAGTATGGGTCTTAGAACAAGCTACACCCGTGCGAGTGGCGTGTAATAGATGAAACCGCCCTCGAAAAGGTAGCAGTTACAGGGAGAAGCACAAATTAACCTTCTTCCCTGTCAGCCCCCTTGGGGCACTACAGACACCTGGTCCCTTTGGGCGCACCCCAGAATGAATTTTCCCGCTGTAGTTGCCCTTCCCAAGAAGGGAAATATTGGTGCCACTTCTTATACCTGCACTTATGCAGTTGATAAAATAAGGTGCCATCGTGTTAAATGGGCTGCGTAACATCAGTGTATGTGTTTGAAATCAACTGGAACACACAAGGTACGGTCTGGTCGTTCTCCTGTTAAAGAGATAGTTCAGAAATGTGCAATTCCTTAATGAGAAAGTGGATTGATAAAGTTTCAAAATTCCAGCAGTGCCCACACCATTGTGCCTGTTGTCGACTTTCTTAGTAGGGTAAACACTGTCATCACACAGCTGTAGCTGATACACGAGCAGGGTATCAATGCTCCCTGACAACTCATGCAACATTTTAAGGACTCAGAATGTCATTTTCCACCGCAGGCCTCCATATTCTCTTTTCTGGGAAAGTACATGAGTGAAGTAGAAAACTGTGCACATTGCTGGAATTATGAAATATTTCCCACTTTCTCAAAAGCAATGGATTGTGGCTCCAACACAAAAAAGTGAGCAATAGGGCCATAACGCGCACGTTGCAGCGCATGCTGAATGCGGTAATATGCAGGAAATGCATGGGAATAGAGACGTTATGACCACGATAGCACTGCAGAAGCATTACCTACATAACAACAGTTCAATAAAATTTTACACGGGCATGTTCAGAGAAATTTAAAGATTATCCCTTTCCAAGCAAAGACAACAGAATCATTGGTAATTGAATAAAACGAGTATTTATTTCCTTTAAAAATATTGAGAAAACTTAAAGCTTGTCATATAGCTCAAAAATAAATTTTAAAACAATATTCGATGCAATGATTTCACTGACCAAGTACTGGCAGTTTTGTTAAGCAAAAGTTTCAATAGCAAAAGATCTCAATTATTAAAACTACTGCAAAAAAGTCACAAACTCCTTTGAATATAAAAACTAAGCCAATAACCACAAAGTGGAATGACCTGTGAGAACATGTTGAAATCGGCAGAGACAATATGGCTTGTATTAAAATGTCACAAGAAAATGAGCAAGAAATTGAAATGAAATACTAGTACCGCCATAGTAATCGTTTCTGTATAATGTAAAACAAATAACTACTCGTTACCATATGAAAATATAATTTTATGGCTTAAGCTCGAGTTAATCACAGGTGGCGACATACTTGAAGCAGAAGCTAAGGCCTATTTTCTAGGCTTTCTTGAAAATGTTCAGGAGCTTTACTACTTGTGTCCTCGGAGTCATTACCCAGTGGCCAAGAAGGAGCCATTCAAAAGCGACGAGAACGTTGAACGCCTTGTGATGGCAGTTGATATTTAACAGCCAATGTGCTGCCATGAGTGCAGCTACTCATTCTTCGGCATTGGACACACTGAAGAGGAGATCTTTGTCCACATGGAGGAAAAGCTTGCTTGCATAGGGAAGATCGGGGCCATCGTGCACAATGCAAGGTGTTATTGGAACGCTCTCTCCCTGCATGATAAAAAATAAAAAGATCATTGTCTGGAAAGGGCTACGCAGACTTCAATTATTTGTTTCAGTAAATAACAGTTTCTGTACCGTGTACTATCGTGAGTAATATGAGCTCGAACATGCGAGCACGTGGAAAATAGCCTTAAAACTGAGATAGGGTGATACGTGGATGGCGCTGCCGAAACTGGAGGGGAGAGGGGGGGCGTGTTCCGCTGACTGTTGGTACTCCCGCTTCGCTAGCGTTGCTGCCAGATGTCGGCTGATTGCGTGCCAATGACCGCTAGCAATGATAACAAAATAAATAAATGAGGCGCAGCAAAATCCTCAGCCGACACCACCGAGATACCGATGCGCAAGCATGGCCTGCGCATCGTGGCAGGCTACGTCACAGCCGATATCTCAGCAGCTACCTAGTCTGATGTGGCTGTTCGCGTTGATGGGAATTCATATCACCGCTAGCGGCCACTGACACTCTCTAAGAATCTGTTTCGCATCAACAATATCGAAGCGGGAGGGTCAACAGCTAGTGGAAGCGCGGCGCCCTTTCCGCTTTGTTTCCGACAGCCGCCGCTGCGAATCAGCCGACGTAAGGTTCAAGGCTGTTCGCCACGCGCTCGCGTGTTCGAGCTCATATTGTTCACGATAGTACCATCCAAAAATGAAGCTCATAACATGGCCCATATGGAACTGGAGAGAATTAACAGCTTTTCTACGTGCAATTAGCTTGTTTGGGAAAGAGAAAGTACTATTTGACAAATATCATCCGCATTTTTAAAGAAAAAGGAGCATTCTTTAGTGGCATGAAGGATTCCTGCACAGCGATAAAAAGCATATCAAACAAAACTCTGCACAAGGACTTCTCTTCAAGGCTGCAAGTTGCAGCCTTGAATGTCTTATAAATTTTATAATGAAATGTCTTATAAATCATTACGCTTGTCTTTTACCAAATAATATCATTGGAGGTGGTCGTACAAACTGTGTTTTTTAATGTTTGTACACGTAAAAGTATTTAGCGAAGTTAAAACGCCAAAGCGAGGCGAGGCGCATATAACTCTTAATAACCACAACAAAATAATGAAAGCTAGACATAATGGAAAGAAATAGAATAAAATAAATTGTGCTCGAACGCGGGCACTCAGGCGTACGCACGAAGGGGGGGGGGTGCACCCCCCTAGTCAAATCAGACAGGGGGGGGGGGGGGGGGGCGAAGTCTGCCCCCATACTTTGACTTTTTAGTAAGGCGGGGGGAGGGGGGCAGCGATTAACCTTCCTACTTCCCTCCCCCCTGATGGGGAACCCTGCGCACGTCTAAGTGCACACTGATGCTCGAACTAGCGCTTGCACAGTTCAGGTAGTTAAGGCGATTCGGCCACACACAGACAGGAAAAATTCATTCGAACACAAGTCAAGTTGAACGAACGGCTCCCCGTGCACGGGTGCCGGCATTATCAGGAAACCTATGTTACGGATGAATTAAAACGTCGGTACGAATTTAACGAAACGGAATGTATTAGCACTTAGGCGAGCTTCGCGCGGCGTACCTAAAACGAAGCAACATGTTGCGTTAAAATGACCCACACGCAACAACCCGAGCATCACGGTAGTTTTAGCGCACAAAACGAACACGGACGGAAAAGAACAACGCGGACACCACGTCGTTGTTTTCTGTCCTGTTTTTTTTTTTTTCTTGTGCGAGAAAAATGCACTTGAATTACCAACAGGCCGAAGCATACGCGCCTTAAACACGCTTGACGCTTAGAGGTAACAGGCGCCGTCACAACCCAACTATTCTTAAATCAAAATAGTGGTTCATCGAGAGCGGGGCCCCCTTCCAACACCACCGCCGACAGGAGGGCACCGCCACAACTGCGTTCAAATCCCCCTCCGCATCACAGCCGCGCATGCGCACACTGCTTTCAACACCAAACAAAGCAAAGCTTGCCCGCGCCTAATGTCACACAACTTTGCCTTCATCCCGATGAAACAATACACTCACATATGCTCGCTACGTTAACACATGCTCACCGATCGTCAACCAGTTAAGAAAAGCTTAGTTAACGGCATTAGATCGCGCTCTCGGAGTTAACAAAGCGCTGGCCGTAGCAACGTGATAGTGGTACATACCGTTTCAGTTCGAGTGCTCCACGATATGAAGCTGCAGGTCTCCCTTTGAGTATAGTGCATCTTCGTAATAAGCAGCACTGGCAGAAGGTAAAGGACGAGCACACAGCGCACGCACACTTCAAACAACCGAAACACACCGATTGCAAAACTCGACCGATCGGGAGGCGATGCACAACACGCAGAAAACGATGGAGTCCGGTCGTCCGGTGGCGTGTCTGAGCGCGTTGCTTAAGTCACGTGGTGATAGAGCTGTTCCGCGCGCTGCGCACGCGCGGCGGCTGCGCCGGCAGAGGAGGTGGCGCCCCGGCCGTTGTTGGGTCGCGTGAGCGCAGCTTTCTTTCTGCGGCAGTGTTATGTTTTGTTATGCTTTACACAGTGTATTCGAATCGCAGTAAGCATTGCGATGACACAGTAAGGGCTGCTTGACTACAAGCAGGGCTTAAAGTCTCCCTTCACTGGAGGGGAGGCCCTCACAAAGCGGCAATATATATGTATATATATAATCTCAAAGAAAAGATCGCCTAGCAGAGATCTTTTCGCCGCTAAACTGGTGCTGCTGTGGTCTCAGCGGCTCTGCTACGCGCAGATCGTGGCTTGTTGGAACGCGGTGCGAGCTGTCATAGCGAAGAATAAACGCAGGATTTCTCGATATATCGGTCAAGATCCACTTTCGCGGTCGTATTATCCAGTTTTGGCAAAAATGTGATGGTATTAAACTCATGAAAATGCATTATTTTCAAGGGATGTTGGCAGGAAATAAAAACGAAAACGTATTAGGCAAAAAACGTATTATGCAGAATCGTTTCAACGAGATTTCACTGTATATGTATGCTATAGATTAAGCGTTAGGAGAGGTGTTTGCGATGATCACAGAGCAGTGAAGCCAACTGTCTCTAAATTGAACAAATGCTTATGAATGCTAAACAAATACATATATTATTCCGAATGTACTTCGGGCATTCATTCAACGTGTCAATCCAATCAAGCAATAAATGAAATTATTTTGGAAATGATTTCTCAAAAATAAATCTGGATGTAAAGGCTTAAATATATGTGAGCTCAAAATAAGTAACATCAGTTGACTCACTGCATTCAGAACTTCAGGCACGACAATACTATATTTTATTTTCACTACCACTTGCCTAATAAAGTAGGCAAAATACATGCGTCTTTGCAATTACAGTAGACTTGTCATGCACAACTAAGAGAATGAAAATTGAGTGGCAAGCTTAGCAGACCAAGGTGAACCATTACTGATTCACGAGCAGGTAGCTTCACACTCAGGTGCCTCGTGAAACAGTATCCTGTGCCAAGACGCTCTGTCGAACAGGGTGGTGACCCGTGGTTTCAGGAGGCGTTGCCCGTGGTGTTCAATGTCTCAGTTAATTGCATTCAGCAGTACAACGATACCTGTTTACACCTATGGGTCAATTCACTGCGTGAATTGACCCATAGGTGTAAAATCCAAAGAACACCCATGGGTGTTTAACAGAACATACACCCATTGTACACCCAAAAATGAAAAAAGGGTGTGCGAAGGGTGTGCAAAGAAGACATTACACCCTTTCGGATAATATTGACAGAAAAAAAGGGCGTACGATAGGTGTTTTATCGCAAATACACCTATAAGGGTGTGAAACGGTTTGCAGTGTACCACCTTCAGAAACATGAATTCCAGTCATTAATAGACGAACTTCCAGAACCGTATCTGGTACTTGGGGACTTTAATGCACATAGCTGTCTATGGGGTGATTCTCGCTGCGATGCGCGAGGTCGTCTTATTGAACATTTCCTTTTCTCTTCCGACGCATGTCTTTTGAATCAAAAAGAGCCAACATATTATAGCCTCGCCAACAATACCTACTCGGCCATAGACCTCAGCATCACATCTCCATCACTTCTACCCCTACTCAAATGGAAAGTCATTAATAACCCTTACGGAAGTGATCACTTTCCTGTAGTTCTCAGCACACCAATAGTAAATGAATGTCCTCCACAGGTTCCTAAATGGCAAATTGACAAAGCAGATTGGGAACATTTTCGTAAAGTGGCTCTCCTAAGTTGGAACGACATGTGTGCTTTAAGCATGGATGAAGTTGTAGAATATTTTACTGCTTTTTTGATTGATGCTGCAACTAAGTGTATACCACAAACAAGTGGACTGCCCGGCAAAAGACGTGTGCCGTGGTGGAACACTAAGTGCCGAAACGCGCGCAAAAAACAAAACAAGGCATGGAGGCTGCTTCGGGACTCCCCGACAGCTGAGAATCTGGACAGTTTTAAGAACATAAAGTCCCAAGGCAGGAGAACGCGCCGACAGGCCAGAAGGGAAAGTTGGCAGAAGTTTTTATCGGGCATTAATTCATATACACAGGAGGCCAAAGTCTGGAACATGGTTAGCAGGGTAGCAGGCCGACAAGCACATTCACTTCCTCTAGTAAACACACAAGGCGACAGCTTGGAAGACCAGGCGAACTTCCTAGGTGCACACTTCGAACAGGTGTCGAGCTCGTCGCACTATAGTGAAGCTTTCCAAAGATACAAAACAAGAATCGAAAAACAGAAATTAGAGCGCAAATCCACAAAACACGAAGCATACAATGAACTTTTCTGCATTGCTGAGCTACAAGCATCGCTTAACTGCTGCAATAATACCGCCCCAGGCTCCGACCGTGTTGTATATGAAATGTTGAAACACCTGCCATCTGAAACTCAAAAAACCCTCCTCTCACTGTATAATGCTGTTTGGTCTTCCGGCGAGATCCCCTCGGCCTGGAAGGAAGCCATTATTATTCCGATTTTAAAACAGGGCAAAGACCCATCCTCCGTTACGAGCTACAGGCCCATTGCACTAACAAGCTGCCTGTGTAAACTTTTTGAAAAGATGATAAACCGCCGACTTATACATATCCTCGAAGCAAACAAGTCACTCGACCCATACCAGTGCGGTTTTCGAGAGGGTAGATCTAACTCTGACCACCTTATCCGTATCGAGGCACAAATTCGCGACGCTTTTGTCCACAAGCAATTCTTTCTTTCGGTGTTCCTCGATATGGAAAAGGCTTACGACACCACATGGCGGTTTGGCATACTGCGAGACCTCTCACACTTAGGTGTCCGAGGAAAGATGCTGACCATAATCGAAAGCTATTTGTCCAATCGCACGTTCCGTGTTCGAGTGGGTAATGTCTTGTCCAGAATATTTGTCCAGGAAACTGGAGTGCCGCAAGGTGGTGTCCTGAGTTGCACACTTTTTATTATAAAAATGAATTCGCTACGTCTGTGCATTCCACGGAACATGTTTTATTGCACATATGTGGACGACGTGCAGATCGGTTATAAATCGTGCAACCTTTCAATGTGTGAGCGGCAGGTCCAGCTGGGCTTGAACAAGGTCTCTAAATGGGCTGACGAGAATGGGTTTACACTGAATGCACAAAAAAGCACTTGCGTCCTATTCTCCAGAAAAAAAGAGGCCTCCATCCCGATCCAGACATTGACCTACATGGTCAGCGTCTGTCGGTAAAAACAGAGCACAAGTTCCTAGGGCTAATTCTAGACACAAAACTTACGTTTATACCACACATTAAATACATAAAAAACAAGTGCATAAAAACTATGAACATTCTAAATGTGTTGTCACGCACTAAGTGGGGTAGTGACAGGAAGTGTCTGATAAACCTTTATAAAAGCCTTGTACGCACACGCCTAGATTACGGGGCGATAATCTATCACTCTGCGACGCCAAGTGCCTTGAAGATGCTTGACGCAGTCCACCATTTGGGCATTCGTGTTTCTACGGGCGCTTTCCGTACTAGCCCCGTGGAAAGCCTATACGTTGAAGCGAATGAGTGGTCGCTACACCTACAGAGAACTTACCTATCTTTTGTATATTTCCTCAAAGTGAACGCAAACAACGAACACCCCTCTCATACTACAATCAATGAGTTGTCTGCTTCTGAACTTTTTCACAACCGTCCTTCGATGAGACAGCCGTACTCACTTCGTGTGAGGAGCCTAGCTGAAGAAATAGGTGTGCCACTTCTCGAACACTGTCTAATGGCTCCCGCTGCCTATCTCCCGCCGTGGCAGTGGCAGCTTATAGAATGCGATGTTTCTTTCGTCGAGGTTACCAAGCATGCGCCACTTGCACATATCCGTACACACTTTCTCGAATTACAATACAAGTACCCACACCCTGAATTCTTTACAGATGCCTCAAAGTCTAACACTTCCGTGTCGTACGCAGCCGTTGGTCCATCCTTTTCCGATTCCGGTATTCTGCACCCTGATTCCAGTATCTTCACGGCAGAAGCTTACGCGATACTTGTGGCAGTTAAACACATAAAACAATTAAAACTACAAAAGGCAGTGATATACACGGATTCATTAAGCGTAGTGAAAGCTTTAAAAACTATGACAAAACACACAAATCCGGTCCTTGTCTCGCTCTACTCTATTTTATGCACGATCTACTCTCTTAAACAACATGTCGTAGTGTGCTGGGTGCCAGGGCACCGCGAGATACAAGGCAACGTGTTGGCGGATCAGCTAGCAGCATCCGCCCACGAAAACAGTCCCAATACGTCTGTAGCTATCCCTGCATTAGACTTAAAACCATTCCTCAAAAGAAAGATCAGGGCCTTTTGGCAGAGCACATCGGATAGGAACACACAAAATAAACTGCATCTTATCAAGCCGCAACTAGGTACTTGGCCGCCGGTATCGAAATCACGCTACACAGAAGTTACACTTTGCAGACTGAGGATAGGCCACACACACAGTACACATTCATATCTTTTGTCCGGAGGCGATCCACCTCTGTGTGAGCACTGTGGCGATCCACTAACTGTACTCCACATCCTACTGCAATGCACGGAACTAGACGCTCTCAGAAAAAAGCATTTTTCATCAATATACCTGCAGTTCCCACTTCATCCCGATATGTTCATTGGCAGAGAACCACTTTTTAAATATCAGTCCCTTTTCGAATTTTTAAAAGATGTCCATAACTTCAACGTTATTTTTCCAGGCGCTCCGTAGCGCGGCCTCATGATTGAGGCTGCTGCTGCGGTAACTATCAAAGGAAGCACCTGCCTCCCGGCCTTTGAGCGCAAAGGCCTTGAGGAGGCATTCGTGCTGTCATCCCGCCTCTCACTTGTAAATACCATGCTCAATCGTCATTTATCCCACACCCATAGATCACACCACTTATCACTGCCATAATTTTATACTATATACACATCTTTTACGCTTCTTTAAAGCACGTGATTTTAGGCCTCTATACAGCCACAATACACCCGGTCATCGTAATCATTGGTCATCGCTAACACCACATAATAGACATGGCGCTCTTTGGCCACCCATGGCCCTTGCGCCACAAAACCCCACTAATCATCATCATTCTTGCAATCGGTGCGTCGTCAGACTTCCTCGCGAAAATCTTGCCATTGTACGACCAGACGGACTTCCAGCCGTTGTCTCGCCTTCACTACCCTTCCTGCAGGCGCGATCTCCTCCTCGCCACTTGATTCCTCATAAAACACGTGGACAATGTCCGCACTCAGCGTGAAGCTTATCAGGATTTCGCGTTTTTGTGGCTACACGCTGCTATATCCGCTTGCGCAGTCGAAAACGCGCAAGACGAAGTGAAATCAGTTGATCGCGCACGATAGTCATGCGAGACGAGGCAGAACGGACGTGCGACTGCATGGGAAAGCAGGGTAGGAGAGAATTCAAAACTGATGTAAATCGTACACGGACCAATCGAGAGCTTGTTTCCTCATTACGTCACGTGAACAATCTGCTGGCGTCACGAATGAAGTGCCGAAAAGTCTGGAAACGCCAGAAGAGAATAACGCGCTCGTTCCTTATATATTCAGGGGCTATTGGGAGCCCTTTAAAGCGCATATACGCAATGCCGATCATTGTCGAGCGAACTGCTTAAATAATTAAGTCACTCGATACCCAGAACCTACTTCACCGTCTATATAAAGCTTCATAACCGCATCGAAACCGTACAGAGACCACACACTACAAGCTTATCGCGTAGCCTTCCCTCAGGTCGGTATCTGGTCCACTTGCAGATAGTATAAGCACTTGCGTTGTCTTTCCTTTTCCTCTGTCCCTGTCTCAGACTCGCCCTTATCGCTCTGTCGTTATGTTGCCGATACACACTCCTCAACCCCCAACGAGGCCAACCTCGTAAACCCTTTCGGTGCAAGTGAATCAGATAAGGCGATCACCCACGTGATAGGAGGATGTCTTTCTTCCTTAAAAAAAAAAAAAAAAAGCTATGCGAACTCTGCTATAGAGGCCGCCGCATATACATAGAAATCGAACCATAGCCCGAGGCCGGAATCGGGCATGGCTCGTCGGACCGCACGGATAGCGTCGCCCTCGGAGCTCCTATTAAGCGTCATTTGTAGATCCGATAAAGACGAGCCAGGATAGATAGCCCGGAATCGTTAAGGAAAACCGTATGCGAAAAATGAACAGGGGCCAAGAGGGATTGCGCGTTGCATGGCTGAAGTATAGATACGCGTATTTAATTGGCCATCGTCTTAATAACAATTCATGCACGACTGTACGGCACGTTGGTTCAGTAGTTATAAGCGGACAAGGCATCTGGCCGTTGTGCTTTTAGTGTGATGAAGGAGAATAAACGCCGCGCCCCACGGTGGTAGAATTCTAACACCGTGGCCACGCCCTAATCTTTCCTAAACGGTTGCTGCACTGTATGTGCTGGCACGTTGCTCGTAGAAAGGGCCCCTGCCTGTTGTGGACATTCCCAAATTTGAGAGCGTAATAAAGCACAAGTGGGCTGCTAAACCGCTCTTTTTTTTTTTAAACCGCTTAGCTTTCTATGAAGTCGCTGCACGAGAGAAATAAACAGAGAATAGGTATTATTTATTTGCAATTTCTGACGAGAGATCGATAAGCTAAATGGCTGCAAAACTCCGCACCGTACTGCTCGCATGTGCTTCGCATTTCAAAACAAGCCACAAACTGAAGGCGGCACCTGAAATATTGACGTTCGTATACAGTTATTCAGCGTTCCTGGTTACAGCGGCCTTTCCATTTTCCTTGTCGTTTACGTTTACCTGATATCAGCCAGGAATGTTTTTCAAACGGTGTGTTCATTGAAGTTAAGCTTTCTTCCTCTTTTTGTTTAATGGCCGTGACAGCAGACTCGCAATCGGATGCGCCACACAACAAACGACATCGCGTTGCAAAACAGGGGGCAAGAACAGAGAGCCAGGTCAGAGAGCAAGGACAGATATCAAGGACAAGGAGCTAGGACAGGGAGCCTGAAACCGAAGACCGGAGAGGGAGCGCTTCAGTGTTTGTTATTCAGTGTGCCTTATACTGTCTACCCCGTATTCAAGATCGCAGCCCCTCTTGTGCGTAGTTACGACTCGCACAAGAAGCAGCGCGCTTCAAAAAGAGCAAGTCCTCAGTCGGGGACGCATGCGCGCCACATGTGGTATGGACATATTTATAGCTCTTCGCCTAAGGCTATCACGCTTTATACTCTGTGACCAAGCCAGCCTGGACCTGGGCTTTCTCGGCTCAATAAAGTTCTTTCTCTCTTTATTCCTCTCTTTCTCTCTCGCTCACATAAAGCGCGCGCGCGCGCCGCTTTGTACGAAGAACGAACGAAACGCACATACATGCGTGCACGTCTACGTTATCGATGGCAGCGCGCGCGTAAGCTTGCCACAGCTGACTTGCGGGAAAGAAAGAAAGAAAGAAAGAAAGAAAGAAAGAAAGAAAGAAAGAAAGAAAGAAAGAAAGAAAGAAAGAAAGAAAGAAAGAAAGAAAGAAAGAAAGAAAGAAAGAAAGAAAGAAAGAAACGCAGAGTAACGAAAAAGGCGGGGCATGAAGGGTATACAAGAAGAGGGCAGGATCACGAACTCCTTTCTCGAAGCGCAGCCATCATCTGTGGAGAGCTCCAAAAGCGCGCCGGCAAAGGCAGGTAACACTTGCGTGCGAGCGCGATAGCATCGACACGCATGCTTGAGCGCACGCGTTCGGGGCAACGGTTATGCTCGCAGCCTGGTGCGGTGCAGCGTAGTACGAAGCTGCGCGAGATTGTCGCTTCTAGAAATGCCGCATGCGCGATAACACAGAGCGGTTTTATTGTTCGGACGCCTGTTCGCACATATGCCCTTTTGAATCGTCATGCTGACACCATGGCTGACGTGATATTATACAGCCGTTTTTTTGTTTCTTTTGATAGATGTAAGAGCTGTACAATGGAGCAAGATATACGCCTCGAGAAGACAACAACATGGTTCTGTTAAGACAACTGGTTGTTTGAGGGCGCTTTGCGAAGGCTCGCAGAGTTCCATCATTCTGACAGCCATTCAGGTTCACTTTTATTGCTGCTTGAAGTGACTGCGGCAAACGTAAGTTTAAAGACGACGCTCACACTCCGCT
Organism: Rhipicephalus sanguineus; assembly: GCF_013339695.2. NCBI lineage: Eukaryota > Metazoa > Arthropoda > Arachnida > Ixodida > Ixodidae > Rhipicephalus > Rhipicephalus sanguineus. Next base: position 5,878,231 of record NC_051184.2, read on the forward strand.
TTCAAACAAGAGTATCAGGGGCGTAGCCGGAAATTTTACAGCGAAAGCTGTTATGAGATCATTTCACCGGCCGTTTTTGGCGCCGTAGTTGTCGGCCGCCGCCGCCGCCGCCGGCGGTGTCCGTAACCAGTATCGCTCGAAATAAGAAAAAAACGAAATAAGAAAAATTCCAGGATGGAACGAGGTTAGAACCTGGGCCCTCTGCGTGTGAGCCCAGTATTCAACCTCTGAGCCATGCCGGTGCTTGAAACTGCTTTGCAAAAAGGTCCTATACAGGCTTCATGTCGGGAAGGAACCACATTAGCATATGCTATATAGCGTGGTAGAAGAGTAAAATAAGCACCAAGTGTCGCACAACGCGAATTGTGTAACCAGGCGTCACACAATGCGAATTGCGCAACGAGTAGGTTGTTGAATGCTTACAACCCATTACAAAGGACTCTGTCATAATTCTTCATCGTCATCAGGCACGGCATCAACAAAGTGCGCATAATGCCTTACATGGGTTTAGCAGGTACCAACGCTCTCCGTAGAATGACGAAAAATGGCACAGTGCCTGCTGCCCTACTTCTCAAAAATTACAATGATTTATACTGTAGTGGGTTCCTCGCAAGTGCACTTGTATTGGTTGCCAAGGAAGCCCATAAGGGTATGATCCACTTCCTCGGGGTCTCAGTAAAATTGCAATGATTTATAGCGTAGTGGGTTCCTCGCAAGTGCACTTGTATTGGTTGACAAGGAAGCCCATAAGCGCATGATCCATTTCCTCAGGGTCTCAGCAAAGTTCTTCGACCCCCCACCCCCGTCTATCTCCTTCGTCAACGTATGTTATACAGCATGACGGGAGAGGGAAATAGCGACAGGGCGTCACCCAATGCAAATTACATAACTGGTTGGCCGTTTAAAGCTTCCAACCCATTACAAAGGGCTGAGCCACAATTCTTCATCGTCATCAGTCGTCGCCTCAACAAAGTGCACATAATGCCTTACAGACGTGTAGCTGGTGCCTCGTTTCTCCGCAGAATGACGAATAATGGCTTAGTAGGTGCTTCCCAACTTCACAAAAATTGTGATTTATGGCGTAGTGGGTACCTTTCTGGTTTACTTGTATTGTAGCCCCAAGAGAGCTTACAACGGGCTCTAGAAACGCCGCTCTTCCAGCTTTCGCTGTGACTGTGCTGCGGTTTCAGCGCAGGCCTGGCGTTTTTTTTCGGGGGGTGTTCAACCATACTTTATGTATGTTCGTGCGTGCGTTTGTATGTGTGCGTGCCTATATACGCAAGCCAAGTTGAACAATTTCGGGGGGGGGGGGGGGTTGAACCCCCTCCCCCCCCTTTGGCTACGCCCCTGAAGAGTATAGTGCAAAAACATATTGGTCCAGCGGCAAGCTTTGCGAAGGTTTGCAGGTAAAAGGTCGACTGGCGCGGTCGTTACCGTTACCTAAGAGCTAGTATGTTGCCGATGATTCTCACTGGCAAGGAGATAAGGCAGATACACAAAAATGCGCGACGACCCTTGTTCCCGATTCTGCATGATCCCAATGTGCAGCAGTATGTGACTCTCCGTGGTATAACTAAGCAGAGGTGTAGCGCTGCTAAGGTCGAAGACGCGGGTTCGGTACGCACGCTCATGGCGGCCGCATCTTGATGGGGGCGAAACACAAGAACACCTGTGTACTTAAATTTAGCAACGCGTTAAAGAACCTGAGGCGGTCAGCATTCATCGGGAGTCGCCTGCTACGGCGTGCCTCTTAATTATGTCGTGGTTTTGGCACGCAAAAACCGCAGAAGTTTTCTCCTTCGAACCTTAGCCCTGTATATTCACATCGTACTTATTTATTGTACGTTGATTGTTCCTTTGAATGTATGTACATATTTCCGAACATTTTCCCACCCTGCCACGATCTTTCAAATGAAAGATCGCAGTATTTGTAAATAAATAAATAAAAAAAATCCCTTCTGGAGTGACAGAAAAGTGCCAAGCCTATCGGTTAACTAATAATAATATCTGGGGTTTAACGTCCCAAAACCACGACATGATTATGAGAGACGCCGTAGTGGAGGACTCCGGAAATTTCGACCACCCGGGGTTTTTTAACGTGCACCTAAATCTAAGTACACGGGCCTCAAACATTTTCGCCTTCACCGAAAACGCAGCCGCCACGGCCGGGATTTGATCCCGCGACCATCGGGTCAGCAGTTGAGTGCCGTAACCACTAGACCACCGTGGCAGGGCCCTATCGGTTCACTGACAAGGTTTACAAGGTCACGCATCTGACAGGTGGGCTCAACTGCTCGTTCACGTTACCTAGGTAATAAGGTATCAAAACTTGCCCGACGCCTGACGTTCCATATACCATAGAGTTACCTCAGCAAGAGCACCCCCCCGTAACACATTCCTGGCTGCGGGCCTGCCTAAAATATTTGCTGAAGGGAACTGTGGCGCTGCCATTGTTCAGTCACCATGGGAATGACGGGTAGTACATGGATTTGCCTAGAATTCGCGCTTGCGGCTTCGAACGCACTTGTGGCTTTGTTTATTGCCGTGCTTTGGCCCTTTGTTTCGCATGAAAGAACGATTCGTCGTGAACCTTGTGAGCTGTTTTAAATTGCTGAGCCTAAAAGGGCCAAGGTGGTGAAGTGAGAATGCTGAACCTTTGCTGAATTTCGTCTTGCGGCAAAGCGGCTGCAGGCCACACGGAGCCGAAAGAAGGAAGCTTAGGCAAATCCATGTACAACCCATCATTCCCATGATGCCTGAAGCGTCATGCTTTGCATCTTTCATAGACACTGGCGCCAGATTTCCCTCTAGCGTACTATTATAAAACTATGCCCTATACCGCATGCACTGACGCCAACGCGCGGTCTTCAAGATAGTGAACTGACAGGAGTGCGCTGGTGCTGCGCAGCGAAGCAGGCTTCACGTTACTGCACGGAACTCTTCGACAAGAGCGTGTTCGTTACAAGCTGTTCTGTATACAGGCTGCGGTCGTGCGGCAGCGTGGCTGCGATCACGTTGCCGCTTGACACGACGTGTTTGGCAAGGGAGGGGGGCGCTGCTGATTGCAGCGATGCGCCGGCTCATTGAACAGCACGTCGAGAACCCCACGCACAACATGCGCCGAGGCATTCTTCTTCCTCGTGCTCCAACCCTTCCCCTAATGAACAGCCTTGTGTTTTTTCTGAACTCTTCACGTCGTCTCTTCGGGGATGCCAAGTTTAGACCCCGCCAGTTCCTGGTGCACCGTACGCGTAGGCATGTTGAAGGCAAGCATGCTAAGTGCGTTCCCAGGGGGCTGTATAAGAAAAAAAGACTAACGAAACCACAGCTCCTCGCAGCTGCTTCGTAAGATGCCTCAATTTTGAACGCTTCGCGTTTGAGGCATGTTATGCGCGTATCTTTCTGCATGCCATCGAAGCAATGCGCAACGCAAGCCTAATGGACGTTATTATTTGTTTACATTGTATTGCGCTTCTTCGTTAACGGTCTGATGTCATGACACTCTTGTCGTTAAGAATACATCAAAGATACTTAGAGGCATTCTTTATACGCCTACGATCATGTGTTTGCATAGTGCTTTTGATTCTTTCATTAATAGTGCTTCCCGAGGTTATTTGTTGCCCTTGGTATCGAAGTAATTATAAATGAATTAACTCGGGCGAAAGCGATGTTGGCATCTAGCGCCCAATTTAATGGCCAGTTTACACCCCCAGGTGTTGTGCAACGTGTACAAGTTCTATGTGCGAATTGGTTCTTGGTGGTCGCTTCCATTTGCGTAGCGCGGGGGGGGGGGGGGGGGGGGTCGGTGGAGAGTAACCTCCACCCCCCCCCCCCCCACGAACTTTTGCGATTTTGCATGTGTATATACACGCGCACACACAGACGCACGCATGAACATGCGTACAGGGTGATTGAGCCCCCCGCTTCCATCACAACGTACGTGCTCTTCGTGCGCTGTCTACGTGTATAGTAGCACACGTAGCACATATTTTGTGAAAATCAGCGCTAAACGTGGCCATCGAAGGCTTCTTTTAGGTAGTGAATACTTCAGAAATCTGCCAGAATTGACCCAGTGTACGTGTAATGTTAATCAGCGCAATGCAATTATCTTCCTGGTTCGCGGCAACGTGAAGTACATTGTCGCCTCAATGTGTTCAAAGAGAACACTGAGTTACGCGCTATCAGAGTCCTCATTTACTCTGCCATTTATCTCGTCCGGCCCACCGAGTTAAAAAGAAATGGTTCTTTCAGAACCGCAGCGGGGAAGCCGTTCATTCCAACACGTTCCAGACAAAATATGCGGCCCTGCGATACTTCTTTTCTTTTTTTTTTTTCCACAAGTGCAATGAGAACCTTCAGCAGAAAACTCGTTATGCCGCCGCCAGCCCGGTGCACGCCCACTTGCAACACGGAAAATCGCATAATTTTTATTGTAACTGAATATGTGTATCCGTGAGAGGCCTCGAAATCATGGGCGATGTCGGTAACGCCCTTATATGTGTATTTCATTTGCTACGCAAAAAAACAAAAAGATCAAGAAGATAAGCCTGTATAAAGAACGATTTACTTCCCTATGCCTTTCCCACGCTCTAAACGCCTTTGACGTGTAATTTGACAAGTCCGAAGAGTTAATTTACTCGCCCTATATCGAAGTGACCCGTAGCCGTGGCTATTGGCGTCGAGCTGGGTAGACTGCGCAGGTTCGACTCCGTGCTGCCGCGGCAGCCAAAGTCAGGCGAAGATGAAACGCGAAAACGTTCATTAACTTAGATATAGATGCACGTTAACTAAGCCCAGATTGCTATAATTAATTCGGACATTTCCACTACGGCCGCCCTCATAACCCACTGCGCTTGTTTCTTTCACGAACTGAGGTATACAGCGCATACTAGGTAGTCCGGCGAAAAGTATGAACGAACATCTGATTAAGGTTTGCCTTATCACTTATGGAACCTGCGCTAAACCACCACCCTACATCTCACTCACTCACTCACTCACTCACTCACTCACTCACTCACTCACTCACTCACTCACTCACTCACTCACTCACTCACTCACTCACTCACTCACTCACTCACTCACTCACTCACTCACTCACTCACTCACTCACTCACTCACTCACTCACTCACTCACTCACTCACTCACTCACTCACTCACTCACTCACTCACTCACTCACTCACTCACTCTCTCGAACTCCAGCACTAAACACGCCATCATGGTCAATCCCACATTGTGGGCATATGTATATCACAAGCCTTATGGTGAGCAGCAGCTCCCTGATAGAACGTATGACTTTAACGGCATGGCCACTGTAACAACGACAGCAACGACGGAAAGAACAACGTCAGACGGCAACGACGCTATTGGTATCAACGGCAACGATAAGAACGACAGCGACCTGAACGATGACAGGACGAGTGCAACAATGACACCACACGACGACTATCACGGAAAAGCAACTACAAGGGCGACTCGAATGTTCACAAGTTCCGGATAGAAGAGGTCTAATGCCTGCCGGGAACAGTCTCTGCGCGCCTTAATTTGTGAGTGTGGTATGTTGTTCTGACATCGCACGTTTTATCTCTGACCAGCTCCTAAAGTGATCCATGCAGCAATGTGGCGGATCGGCCAGCCGGTGGAAGTTCACGCACTCATCGCAGTAGTCCAACAGTCGACGCAAACAAAATGCGAACGACGACAAGCACAGGCAGAAAAAGCGCTTCACGAAGCACCTACGGCAGGCACAGCAAACCAACGCATGCATATTTCTTGGAACAAAAGGACGATCAAAAGGTTGCGGAAAGAAACTTTTATTTAGCGCAGAAGATGTGTTTCCGCCATCTTGGTACACACACAGTCTACGCAGGCAACATTCCTTTTTGCGAGGTTCTGCGTTACCTCAAGATGGGGCTGCTTAAGCTGGGTAGGTGACAACATTTAAAATTTGATTTTATTACTGAACCTTGTTCTGAGCAGCATCCCCTCCCCTTATTTCACATCAACGCTTGAGAGAAAGTGTCACATCTTGGCTCGAGTGCTCAGTATACTAAGCACTCGAGCCGGGAGATCGGCCGTGGGCGCATTCACGCGTGACAAGCCGTCCTCCCCTGCATACATCCAAGGATCGTATCGTACGTCCAAACTGGCGTCTCCGTCTGCCTGTCGTAGAATATGTGTTCAGGAAAGAGAAGTCTATGTCGCGCGATAAGGTTCTACTCAGTTAAGCGAATATTTGGACACCCCCGAGATCCAACATGAGCACTGTCATTCTGGACTCGCTATAGAAGGCACAGGACGATGAAGAAGAAGGAATAAGAGGAAGACCTAAGACGGATGCGCAAGAAGAAGAAGAGTCAGATGAGACTCGTACAACAGGAAGCACCGAGTGCTCGTCTGGGCGCAAGTTACGGTTCAGGGCGCACAGGTCTGCCTGCTTGACGGGACAGAAAGGGTTAAATAAGAAGAACAAACAAACAAGCAAACAAAAACACACACACACAAGCACACACAATAAAGCCTGGTAGTTGAGTAGTAAGAGGGAGAGGACGAGTAGCGCAGGCAACGCACCCGAGCTGGAGGTCGTATACATCTGGAGCGAAAAGGAGGAAAGTATACCGCAATGTCTTTCGTATAAGCCCTCACCTGCAGCTGCGAAGGAAATGTTTATGGCTTGCTCCCGAAGGGAGCGACGCCGGTGAAAAGAAAGGACACTGCCCCTGCGTAAGTCAACGCCACGGTAGCATTGAAAGTCGCGGAAGTTGCGATGGCCTTATATGACGACCTTGCAACACCACGCAGGAAGAATGATGTACTGAATGTACTAAGACAGTACAAAACATTTCTCCTAAGACTGAGCTATATAGAGGCATCACGTTGCAGCCGGAGGTGTACCAACTACACGCGAGGTAGTCTTCGGAACAGAATTCACCTTTACCATTTGATGTCGAACAGAAAAGCTTTAATGAAATGTAAGTCCTTCTTATAGGGGGAGCTTTGGTCGAGAGTCCAAACAGTACAAGTGGTGCCGTATATATCACGGGAAATGCGGTACGCGAAGAGGGTACAGCAGAAACACCTGCCTTGAATGCTCAGAGGACCCCGGAATGAAATACTCGAGTGCTGTGGATATATGCACGACGGCTACGCAGGAAGACGGGCCGAGCGAATACATGTCTCACTTCAGGAAGCCGTGCAGTTCGCAGAATCGCGCCATACACGTCGCCATCAGGGTCGGAAATAAGGGAGGCACGGGTGCATACTGGCATACGAGCACGGCAACGCAATAAATAAAAAGGAGTGAAGAAGAAGAAGAGGCAGGTGGCGGCGGGCATAAAGTTTCCTGCAACATTTACTAGAGGGACTTGTGGCGCTGCGGTCTTTCAGCCACCATGCATGGGAATGCTGGGTAGTGCGTGGATTTGCCCAGCCTTCGTGCTAGCGGCTTCGAACGCACTTGTGGCTTTGTTCATTGTTGTGTTTTGGCTTTTGTTTCGGTTAAAAGAACGGCTCGTTGTGAACCTCGTGAGCTGATTTGAATTGGTGAGCTCAAAAGTGTCGAGGTGATGAAGTAGGCCTGTTGAACTTTTGCCGAACTCCGTCTTGCGACATAGCAGCTGCAGGCCACACGGATCCGAAAGAACGAAGCTTAGGCAAATCTATGCACTACCCGTCATTCCCATGCTAGCTGAAGCGTCGTGCGTTGCAGCTCCCATAGACACTAGCACCGAATTTCTCTCTAGTGTACTATATCATGAAACTCTATGACGGCTGGGGCAGAGACGCCGGAAAAAACAACAACAAAAAAGATCGGCGCAAGTACTGTTCACGAGTATTATACTTGGAGAATGGGCGGGATCACACGTTTTATTTTTTTTTTTCTTACGTTTCGTTTGCTTACCTTTCTGAAGAAGTAGCCTCTAGCAGTAATTTATTTGAAGAAGTATAGCCTCTGGCAAGACCACTTCCGTTACGATCTTATTTCTCGTCTTATGAATAGAAGAACAACAAGAAGGAAGAAGACCCTGGTAAGACTACTTCAGCTACGCTTTTACTTCTTGTCTGATTCCCGTATTACCTCGTTCTGCTTCCCTACCACGCTTCCGCTGGACGTGTTTTTCTTTTGTGTGTGTTCTTTATTTTCCAAGTTGCAATGCAGCGCGGCTCTGTGTCTGAGAAAGAAAAAAAAAGGAAAAGAGAATAACGAATACAGACACACAAGATATGGCTCGCACACGCCGTAGTCGTTTGTATGGGGGTACGCGTTGGTTCCTGTGACCCTTTTTTCTTTTTGTTCGTGTTATTTTTTTGCTCCGACGCGGCCGACCTGCAGCCGATGGTGCCGCCGGCCTCGGGACAGGCATCCTAATGAACAACAGTCGGACCGGGAAAAAGAAGCAGTAATGGCCGCAACCTGCAAACCCCTCTCCCGTGGTGCGCGCGACGACTCGATCTTGTCGGCAAGAAAACACAGATAAGATAAACGGAAGAAGAAGAGGAGGAAGAAAGAACAGAGTGGCACAACCTCGAGGCGCGAGCGGACCGGCACACTACAACGCGTGGCCTACAGTATGTGGAGCAGATACATCGTGCGTAAGCATGCACCTTGACCAAGCTCTGGTGTGCTATTCCTGACATTGTCAAGTTCCGCCATGTTGTCTAATTCCGCCATTGGTCGACTCTGATTGGCCCACAAGGGCTCGGCCTCTCTGATTGGTTTAAAATATGACAATATGGCGGAATTCGACACTGTCCAGAATAGCACCCCTGGATGAGGTAGAAGAGAGGAAGGGCGGTACTTTGCTGCTGCGCGCAGCTTGTCTTTCTCTCTCTCTCTCACACACACACGAATGAATACAATGTTGGTGCATGGCCTCCGCGATCAGCTCCAGCAGCGCGCGCAGTTTCTGCCGGAGATAATCGCTGAGGGAATGGTTGGCATCATAACGGTGATACACGACGTTAACAATCATACAATCATCCTTAGCCAACACTTGCCGACCCTATCCACCAGTTAGCCAACGCTAGCAACATCAACCTGTGCTAACTAGAGTAGTACATCGACTGAGAAGAAAAAGAAGATAGCTTTCGCATTTGAGCCGTCCTAGGCGAATGCATAAGGGACCCCGTGAGTTTCTGTCTTGCTTTCTTGTCCACAAAAATCCATACAAAGCAGCACAGAATGCAACTCAAGCTGCAACTCGAGCTGTGGCTAAGTGTTCCCTGGCATGTGGCCAGCAGCTGCGCCGGTGTTTCAGGCCAAAGGTATCTTAATGTACATTCAGATTCTGTCTAAATGCAGCACCTGGAACCGAGTGCCATAGAAAGACCAATGCGGCAAAGGCTAGTCTTGTAAATGTGTGTTTGACACACAGCAGACAGGCCAACAGAAGCACCACCAACGTTCGACCCCGTAGCTTCGCTTACAGTTAAAGGGGTGGTGCCACCAAATTTGTGGCTTGCGCGTTCTTTGCTGTAAGCGTTTCCTATAGCTCCAGGAAGCATGATGCACGCACCAAGATTCATGTATTCTCCCTAAATAATTTAATATCGCGTTTTGATGTGGACAACTTTCGGTTTCGGTTTCTGGGCGCCGAGGTTGGGCAGTGACGTAGAAGTGTAGGGGGCGTGGTCACGTGACCACATAAGGCTGTGACGCACTTAGCCAGGAAGCGATCGAAACTCGGCGAGTGATGTAGCAACCGATGCTTTGCCGGTACTATAGTGAATTAGAATATATTCTAGTTCACTACAGCCGGTACGTAGGTTGCGGAAGTGGCGGAGGTCCGGAGGTCACTCACGTTACTACAGCAGATTCGGTGTGACGTCACTAGAACTTTCGTTGCCCTTCCTACAGATCTACGTCAGCGTTGGCGCGCTAGCGATGGGTTTCGATCGGGAGAATGGGCATTTAGGTACACTTTGGAGGTGAATTAAAATATATTCTAAACGTGTGCTGTGTCCGACCCTTCGTGTGGAATGTCCTTGCATACAGAGGAAACCCACAACAGGCTTGTTATAGCCTCGAAATTTGATGGCACCACCCCTTTAAAGAGTTGCGTCCTCTGACAGCTGTATAACAGTGTACGGCTCACGGCAGTGTACGCTTTGAACAGGAGATTGCTCGCGGAAAGGAAGCAAGAAAACGGCGTCCTTGCGGTCGAGGGAGGATATATGCGGTGCACGAAGAGTCACGAAGCGGCCGCCGAATGGCCTCATGCTTCGTGTCCAGCTGAGTATGTGGAGCGACCTCGGATGGGCCCAGTCGCCAACTCTTCCGGTCAGAAGCAGCAGAAGCAACATCAACAGGTCGGTCAGTCGGTCGGCCGGTAGTACACAGTATCCGCGGCCGCCGGTAACTGGTCGAACACGTGGAGGGCTCGATAACATCACGTCCTCCGACAACGATGTGTATACGCGCGGCACACTACTTTGTTTATTTGTAAGCCCATGTAGTACTCGGAGTTGACTCCTATACTTAGCTATACTACGGAGCTGATCCTTTGGTAGGTTCAGAAATTGATAATGTGCAATGCCGCGGGCGCAATTATGGGACGCTTCGGACGAGTGACAATCTAAAGGCCAGTGGAATGAAAAAACGTATCCTTTTTTTTTTTAGCGAAGCTTTTACAACTCCCTGATTTCGGCGTCGTAAGTAAAGAACCTGGCGCCAGCAACCATCAAGAAATGCGTATATTTGTAAGCGCCGTTTTCCAATAATAGATGCTCTGACGATCGTGGGCTTGTCGGCGATCAGCTGTTTATAATATGGCAATCTGATCTTTCATAGAGGTCACTTGTCAGCTTCACGTTTCCACATTTAACTGTTGCTGGATATGAACGCATGCCCGTTGTTGCCATTAGCAACTGCAGTGTTGCTCTCCTAAACACGTGGATGAAGGTCCAATTGCCGGAATAGAAGGAGGCAAAACTTCATACATACATGCTACGAATGGGTGGTCGTTTTTTTTTTGTTTTGTTTTTTGTCAGCTATGTGTGTATCGGTATAGCCGGCTGTAATTTAGCCTACCATCCCATATGCATATCATTAATAAACAGCAACAGGAAAAAAAAAAACTGTTGATGAGTGTCGGGAGCCTTCGTTATTACTTTGAACGCAGCCCCAGACGCGGCGACGTGCCATGCAGTGACCCGCCCGGAAACCACGCGCACTAACCGAACTAAACAAGCGTGCTCCAGCAAGGTCGTACACACCTCTGCGGTCGTTGCGGCGTCGTCTGCGACGGCAGTCGTCGCCTTCGCAGACGGAAGGAAGGTGCGCAAACGACGACGAGCCGGCGTCTTCGCGAGGGACACGGACTCCTGTGTTTCTTTAGATCTTACTTTCTTCTTTTTTTTTTTCGTTTCTGTACAGTAGCCCGGAGGCGTTTCCAACGTAGCGTGAAGGCTGACGAGATTCTGATTGCTCCCAGTGTAAAGGTGAAACGCGCGGATCCACCCGATATGAAGGAAAATAGAAAAAAAAAAATAGAAGAGAGCCGTGGAATTCAGGAAGCCCTCGGGGTGTTATGTACAGGAGGGCCCTCTCAGAAGCCCCATCTCGCGAAGCTGTTTGTTTTCTCAACCATATATGCGTAGAGTCCAGCAACCAAGGGCGGTGTAAGAAAAAAAAACACGAAAATGCCGTGAAGAGTCCGGTGCATTCCCTCTGCTTTTCCGTGACGTTGACCTGGCACGCTTGCAGCCCTCGCCGTCCGCAGAGGCGTCGAAGCTATTACGCGTGCTGGTGGCGAGGCTAGATAGACGTGGACTACAGGACGAAATGCCCGCCTTCATTAGGCTGATGAGGGATGACACTGCGTCTTACAGGATTGACGGAAGGCAGAACTGTCGTCTGCGAGGCTGTAGCGTGGGCCACGAAGGAAAACCCGTACGAGTTTTCTCCGAGTTACAGTCCGGTGGATATCTTTAATGAACATTCTCCTCATCATTGCAGACTTCCGGAGAACTTATTTTGTCAGATGCAGTTTGTGCCTGCTCCGAGTTCAGGAACCCAGTTCTACAGAACTCTGTGATTAATTTCAATGCCGATGTGCATCAATCAATCAATCAATCAATCAATCAATCAATCAATCAATCAATCAATCAATCAATCAATCAATCAATCAATCAATCAATCAATCAATCAATCAATCAATAACTCAATCAATCAATCAATCAATCTCGAGCTTTCACATAAGTCCGCCTCGCTCTGCGACCTGCTCGGATATGGTGAAGCAACAACGCCGTATAGCGTTGGTACCGCGTTCGATGCCTGTATGCACCAGGTCGAGTTTTCTTCAACTACACATAAATCTACCTTACAACTACATATAAAGAGATAGAGAGAGAGAATGCGGGAAAGGCCGGAAGGTTAACCTGAAGAGAAACTTCTGGTTTGCTACACTACAATATGGCTAAGGAAATAGCTCTCTATCTGGGGATAAATCCGTTCGGTTTGTCTTCGTAGCCTCGCGCTATAGAGTACAGAGTAAATTAAACTTTTTCCATTTCGTGAAACCCTCATGCAGCTTGCGGGCTTCTACCGAAATGATCTGCCACAACTGATCTGATTTGTTTGTCTACGTCTGGAAGGCGCAGGAAAAAAAAAAGAAGAAAGAAAGAAAGCGAAAGCCAGCACGTGCGGTCGGAAGGTGCTGCGCTACAAGTGTATATACGACAAAACACAAAACGAACGCCATATCTATGCATATATCCGCATCGGATAAGTGCGTCCTTGCTTGGCAGCCGCGCGGAGCGTGAGTTTATCTAGCTCGATATCATTCTTTAGGAGTCTCTACTTAAGCGCTGAAGCACTGGTGTGGTTCTCTGGTAGATTGCCTCCTCACTAGCTGGCAACGTATGCGAATCTCTTTACGAGATGCAGGAAGAATGCTTCCTCTCTTCTCTCGCGCGCCTTTCGAAAGCCTTCAGTCAAGGAATGAGAAAGAAAGAAAAGATTCAGGGTTTCCCGGCTCAGATTTCGCGCGAGACGCGTTCGATCACGCTGCATGCGCCGACAGAGAAAAGAACGCTGGCCAAACGCCAGAGTTCGTGAGCTACAGTGCCGGCCGGGACAATAATGAAGCCTCAAGGAGGTTGTGAAGCCTATGCTAATGTACCAGATCGAAGTTCCGCGCGAGAAGCGTTAAACGTTCGCCGCCGATAACGGTGGAGAAAACGAAACGCGAAAAAAAAAAGCGGATAATTTGGGTTTCGTGCATTACGGCTGACCATGCATGCGTGCATGCGTCAACCTTTCCCACACAAGAACCACAGAAACCCCCCCCCCCACCTCCATTGCGGACTTTGGTTCCTCGCCCAAGCCTTGTCGCCGCATTATAGTAGAAATTGCGCGTAGTATTGCGTATTTAACCCACCATCGGTACAGTCAGGGTAGTGTAATTCATTCATTCATTCATTCATTCATTCATTCATTCATTCATTCATTCATTCATTCATTCATTCATTCATTCATTCATTACACCAAAAAAACGCCAGGCCTGCGCTGAAACCGCAGCACAGTCACAGCGAAAGCTGGAAGAGCGGCGTTTCTAGAGCCCGTTAAGCTCTCTTGGGGCTACAACACAAGTACACTAGAAAGGTACCCACTACGTCATAAATCACAATTTTTGTGAAGTTGGGAAGCACCTACTAAGCCATTATTCGTCATTCTGCGGAGAAGCGAGGCACCAGCTACACGTCTGTAAGGCATTATGTGCACTTTGTTGACGCGACGACTGATGACGATGAAGAATTATGGCTCAGCCCTTTGTAATGGGTTGGAATCTTTAAACGGCCTACCAGTTATGTAATTTGCATTGAGTGACGCCCGGTCGCTATTTCCATCTCCCGTCATGCTGTAGACGGGGGGGGGGGGGGGGGCGCGAAGAACTCTACTGAGACCCCGAGGAAATTGATCATGCGCTTATGGGCTTCCTTGACAACCAATACAAGTGCACTTGCGAGGAACCCACTATGCTATAAATCATTGTAATTTTACTGTGACCCCGAGGAAGTGGATCATGCGCTTATGGGCTTCCTTGGCAACCAATACAAGTGCACTTGCGAGGAACCCACTACGCTATAAATCATTGTAATTTTTGAGAAGTAGGGCAGCAGGCACTGTGCCATTTTTCGTCATTCTACGGAGAGCGTTGGTACCGGCTAAACCCATGTAAGACATAATGCGCACTTTGTTGATGCTGTGCCTGATGACGATGAAGAATTATGGCAGAGTCATTTGTAATGGGTTGGAAGCATTCAACAACCTACTCGTTGCGCAATTCGCATTGTGTGACGCCTGCTTACAGAATTCGCATTGTGCGACACTTGGTGCTTATTTTACTCTTCTACCACGCTACATTGCATATGCTAATGTGCTTCCTTCCCGACATGAAGCCTGTATAGGACCTTTTTGCAAAGCAGTTTCAAGCACCGGCATGGCTCAGAGGTTGAATACTGGGCTCCCACGCAGAGGGCCCAGGTTCGAACCTCGTTCCATCCTGGAATTTTTTTCTTATTTAGTTTTTTTTCTTATTTCGAGCGATACTGGTTACGGACACCGGCGGCGGCGGCGGCGGCGGCGGCGGACAACTACGGCGCCAAAAACGGCCGGTGAAATGATCTCATAACAGCTTTCGCTGTAAAAACCAGATTCCCAAACCGGCAATGGTTACAGAACTGAGCAGGTGCTCACGAAGGCTGGCCACCACTGTAATCTGCTCACTGTTCGCCTTTTTCAAGCGAAGCTTGTTGGAAGTCATAGATTTCAATCGACGCATCTTAAACGAAAAAACCGGCACCGGCGAGCGTACAGAAATGCGGCCCTTTATAAGGTGCCCCGGTCACGGATGCTCTCTCGATCATGGGGTTTTGGACGATTAGCCGTTGCTGATATGGTAATCTGATCTTCGAAGTGACTTGTCGGCATTGTTGACAGGCTGCTAACGCCACCGACCTATGAGAGGCGTTCCATTCTGCAAGAACTCCGCCGAACAACAATAACGACGACGACAACAACAACGACAACAACAAACACGACAATCGGCAACAACAGTCAACAAACACACAGGGCACTAGCGCAACGCTTATTCACCCTAGAACAAGGCCTCATAAGAACATCGCACACACTCATTTGCGGCACACACGGAAAAGACAGCCTCCCACACGCAAACACGGGCTCTTCAGGGGAGGATTTCGTCAGGGCCCGATGCCTCGAAAGCGGGGCTAGCGTTACGCTTCCCACATCTCCCCAGCTTCTCTGCATGCCGCCCCCACCGCCACGGTTTGTGAGTGGTGTGGGAGTGGGACTGACGCCTGAACGCCGTGAAACTACGGCCGAGAGATGGCGTTACGTCGCTTCCCCTTCTTTATCTCCTTAAGCCGCGCGAGACGACACATAACGTGACCACACTGCAAAGAACGCGAGACGCTCCGCCGTAAACGTGTTTAATAACATAAGCCGTGTACAACCGTTACGCGTTGGTGGCGTCACTTGTTTCGCCACGCTGCGCTGCGTTCGGTTATTCCGTTATCCTGGTCTCCTGGGCGTAACGAGGCAATCGCTGGAACGACTAGATAGCTGCCCGCCACGCGAAGTATAGCGCTGTACTGCGTGTAGACCGTAAGCCCTAACCACATCAGTCAGCCTTCTACGGAAGTCGGTCAAGACATAATTGAATTTTCTTTACGTGGCAGTGGTCTATTATACAGAATATATTTCTCCCGCTCCTCGCCTTTTTTCTTTTTAAGGCGGAAGCCTTATATGCTTCATCAGACGAAAAATCCGGGGTGAACATGAAACCGTACATAAAAAAAAAAACGATACCACAAACCAAATGATACCGTGGCAAAGGGGCGCGAGCGGTGCGCTTACTTCATCTCCGCGTGACAAAAAAAAAAGAGAAAAAAAAAGAAAAGAAAATTAACCTGCGTTCCCATCAAGCGTGCCTGAAGACGTGCGAGCTGCTCGCTCACTTCGCTGTTGTGGCACTCACTGAACAAAAAAAAAAAAAAGCGCCGTCTTTAAAAGGCCATGGCACATACGTTTTCACCTAAAAGGCCATAAAGTTAATTCGTGGTGGCTTGGGCTTAATAGACAAATCGAACAGTGCCGATTCATCTGTCTCTTCCACCGCCAGCCTCCGCTCGCGCTGGAAGACCGCACTGCTCAGCTCGAACCTGAGAGCACAACTCTGGGCCGTCCAGCGTGCCGAGGAAGCCACTTCGAGACAAGGTCTCGGAACCGCGTCAGCGGTGGGTGCCCAGGCCCACTAAAAAGACGCCGGACTCGAATCTCATTGATTTGACAATAAAGTTTCCGTTCCTTGGCGGTTACGGTGCTCGGCTGCCGACCCGAAAGACGCGGGATCGATCCCGGCCGCGGCGGTCGCATTTCAACTGAGAAGCCCGCGTACTGTGCGATGTCAGTGCAAGCACATCAAAGAACGCGAAGTGGTCGAAAATTATCTTTCCACTACGGTATTTCTCATGTCCCGAGACGTTAAACCCCATAAATCAACCAATTCATAAACACACTTAGGCCGTAATAAGCGTGCAGTCTCCAAGACGGTCCGCTAGCAATAACCTAAGCTGTTTCACAGATATCTGACGCACTGTATATCGTTCACAAAACGTGGCAACGGAGCACTCCTGAAATAAAAATAGCGATCTCAAGATAGCTCGACCACTCAGCGCGAGTAATCATCATCGGATGCCTTCGCGGAACGCGCTCGTTCCCACGGTCATCTTTCTCACCCCTTGAACCCCACAAGCGCCTCTGTGAACAACAAAGGCTAAAAAAACAAAAACAAAGACGAGCGCTGAAGTACCGAGTAATAAAGGCGATCTCTTGAAACGTTCGTGTTTCAACAGGGCATAACCCACAGAAGGAATTCCTGCATCCCGCTGTTATTATTATTATTGTTGTTAAACTTCGAGCGGTACAAATAACTTGATGATGCGCGGCGAACAAAGAACATCGCGCGGATCTCGGAAGAGAACTAGTTGCGGAGAGGCGCGTAGCGTGACGCACTGCGGCGAGTTCCGGCAGCTGCGTTCTAAAAACGGTGCACTAAATGGCTTCGTATAATGGGTCCCACGTAGCAAACAAAAGCTTCAGCCAGCGCAATTTGAGCACTCGTCCACGGTATATACAGGACAGGACTGTGCGCGGAACTATATAGCGACGCCGTATTAAAAAAAACGCCGTCGGAGTTGAGGAAAATGAGCTGGACAATTTGAGGATGTCTGTCGTGCAAATTCACTTTGCATGACGGTTATGGCTCATCATCTTAACGGGCAAAATGGCACGTTAAGAGCTCATTATTTAGCGCTCAAACAAACATAACGAGGCATTTGCGAATGCGCACGCAGCAAAGTGCGCGCGGTAATTTGGTGCATATGTGAGACGACGGCGTGCTCTTGCGGCGTATACAATGTCGGTCACGCGTGATTTTGATAGGACGACGCCGTTGAAGTTCAGCACAAGAAAAAGTCGAACGAGTTAGCATATATAGACTAACGGTATAAGGAACTAAAGGCAGCTGCGGATATGCGTGGACACTTGAACAGCAGCGAGAGTGACAAGTTCGCGCGGCATGCCAATGAGCATGCTGCAGATGCTTACACCCTTGTTTTTAAGAACACCACTGAACGTTCTTTTAGTTGATAGAGTTTGTGGTGTTCCTCTCGTGTCTTCATGGTGTTCCGTATCTTATAGGGCCGCCTTTCTATACTCATGAAATTCAAGAATGATGTGACGAAACATAGATAAGGCCCGTAGTTTGTATTCTTTCCCAAGCAACGTTAATTTAGTCACGAATACGCAAGGTCGCTTAATCGTTACTGAGCTTAGTTAACGCCGCAGGTGTGCCCTTAATTAAAGTACGTCGGGAGGTTTCGATCCAACGAACAAAGCGTCGGCGCAACCTGTTCGATGCGTATTGGAAATGCGTGTTCGGCTGTTCGTATATGGCACGCATCGGACGGTTTTGCGAGTCACGTGCGATGATGCCAACGCGCTTCTTCGTGACGTCATATTTGTAGGAGCTTGCTTATCTTCCTCAGACCCGGAAACCGTCCACGGACGTAACTGCCCTTTAAGTCTGTTATCAATAGCAAATGGGACGCTTCGAGTATGACCCCGCCCCCCCCCCCACCCCCGCCTCTTTTTTTTTTTTTGTTCAAATACTGCAGATGCTAAAGGCAGGACTTGGCTTCCTTTTTAATGCCGAAACCGTTTCTATATTGCCGAAAGAGGGTGACGTAGTGAAATGACGTCATAGGCTCGGGTGTCGAAGCTACGTCATTAATTTTTGTGACAACTTGAGGTATTCGAAAGAGAAAAGAAACTTAACGCGCCCTTTGCCGTCATCTGTGAGAATACAATGCTACAGAGCAAGTTAATGCCAATATTTGCGAAAACTGACAACAATAATGCATTTAAACCTTTAACTCGCCTCTGCATGCGTCGAGATTTACATCCAGGACGATTATATAAAATAATGGCTTCCGAGTTCATTTTGGAAAGGAACTGAAAGCGAAGTACTCAGTCTGTGGGACTTCAGAGGGTATAAGCGAACGACGCTTCACTCTCAAAACGAATCGCTTCATAGGCGGAGAACTTCAGGAAGACTTCGCGGTGACCCGAAAGAAAAGGAACACCGTATACACCAATTTCACAAGGAGGCTGCCATTTTGAAAGCTCTCCGCCGCCGCAGCGCCGTCTAGCGTCTGCCATGTTTCGCCGCCCTTCCGGTGTGTGGGGTTCCGCGACGGTGTATGCAGCGTATACGCTCAGTTCACAAGGAATTGCTGTTCTTCGCGGCACACGGGCAAAACAGAGCAACGCTTCGCGAGTGTAAAGGCGCTGGTAAATAATCGCTTAGCTGTCAGCTTCAAAATTGCTGAAACAGCAAGCAGCGGCGGCCCACGAGACGTTCCCGCAGCAGTGCCGACGATGAGTAGAATGCCAATGCAGTTCTTAAGCAGCATCTGTAAATTGGCAATTGCTTTGTATGTTTTGTTATAGATGGCCTTGTGTGGTTCTTGGAATATGCACTATAAGAGAGCGTTAAGATTTAGGGCAATCCTTGAAGTAATCGGAGAAACGTAAATGGAGACGAGCGAACCCGTACATAGGTCATTGTCCGGCTGCGCGATAGGTGCGCGCATTAGTGTTCAAGATGACTCTCGGGTTTCCGTGCCGTGATTATTCAAGTTAAACATAACTCTAATCCCTAACAGACCATTTGGTTCCGCTTAGCACGTCGCAGTACAATGTTCATGGAACGACAGGAGCACAAACACCGATGCCTGTGTTCATTCGTGTCGCCGTCGTAGTTAAAAGCTTGTGGCCTCTGATCGTTGCACAGGATAAAAAACAGATGTACGACGGGTGAGCTCAAAATTCGGCGTAGAAACAACACGATGATAAAATGAAAATAAGCCTGTTGCACATCTGGAAGCATGTCATGGCGTAAGTTCGCTTCGGCGATACGCCGCCACTAGCGATACGCCGAAAGGGCGCCCGTTTTTGGTAGTATTATTGTCAGTTTTTTTGGCGAATATTTGAGAAGCATTACGACGAGCGCACGTGTCCAGGTAACGACCTGGCTTTAACGAACGTGGGCCGATTATTCACGACACCCAGGTTGCCACGCGACAAAAAAAAAAAAAAAAAAAAAAAGATGCGGTTGTCATAACGCTACCCCAGATATCGTCACAAAATTGACAAGTCGAGAAAGAACGTGCTCGCGACGAAACGTTAGACGCGTACCTGCGCCAAAGCACACATGTCATGCGGGCCTTTCTGTCATGTAGATTGGAAAGTGCTAATTCGAGAATCTCGAAATTGCACGCACAAAAATATGGAACATTTTCTAGCCGCAGGCATTGTAAATCACGTGCTATTGCATAGAAACCAGAGAGGTTGATGTTATGAGAGAACAACTCTCGGCCAAACATTTTGTATATTAATCGTCAGCTTTGACATTGGTTCTCTCTGGTGCTGATGATAAAGTGTAGCAGCACCCAAGCACAATCACAAGCTGGTGTGATGACCTGAGAAAATTGCCATAAGTGAAGACACCACATATAATATACTATTTACGGGAGAAGAAGGCGTGCGACCTAAGAGAAGCGAAGTCATTTAAAAGGATTGTGCACTTCGCATGTTTCGGCTGCCAGTCTTTTACGCTTCCGTAGCTGTTGCCGCAGCCAAACACAGCGCAGTGGTAGCTTGTCGACCTGTTCTCGTCCGACATTTCGATTTGCGGCAGCACAATCGTTTCAGCGCGTCGAAAAATGGAAACACGCTGACCTCTCACGCACCACGCAGTGCAAAACTCGGGAATCCGCACACACCAGCGGCAGCGGTCGGCCGAGGTGGAGAGAGAGAAAGCGGTGAAAATACACCGGTTCGAGGCTACGCTCCTCCTCTCCGTGAAAACGGTGTATAAACAGACCCAGGAGAGGCGCTGCGGTGGTCGCAGACAGGGGGGTGGGAGACGGCTCACCTTGTTGGAGGTCTTCAGAGGAGAAACGTCGCTTCCGCCGGCGACCGAGGTCGCATCGTGTTGTAGTGCCCCGCCGCGGTCACGGTTTGTCGAAGAGAGGCTGCGGAGCGAGACCTGCGTGAAGGAAGGAGACTTGTGAGTCTTCGGCGGCGCAGGGACATGTGCAGTTTGTCGAGCGAGAAAGCGTGCTTCTTTCACAGGTGCGCTCATATGGGAAACGGCGAAAGCAACGTTTTTTTTTCTTAGTTCGTTTTTTAAGGCATGGACTTCACACCTCATTTCACGCTTTCGTTTCGAAGGCGCGTCTTCCTTGGCAGCTTCCATCCTCCATTTTGCAACGGAGTAGGATCTCTGACGAAGAATATGGGCCGATCAAGGCAGTACTGTCCAATAGCCATCAAGTTATTTACTGGTAAATAAAATATGATTTGTTTTGATTTGAATATAACGCATCACATGACCTCAACTACCGTAATTCCTTGCGTACGGAGGACGTTGCTTGGCGGAAATTATGGGCCCATAAAGGCAGTACAGTCCAATATCTTTCCAGTTCTTTTCTGGTGAATTAAATTTGATCTGATTCGATTTCATTTAAATGGAACACGTCACGTGACCTCAACTACCGTCATTACTCACGTACTACCAGCACTCTATAACAATAGTTAATGTTGTCTAGTGTTGACTAAATTGTGGTAAACGCTCACTTGCGCTAACTAATTCTGGCTTTCTTAGCTAAAATATCGTTCATTTTTATACATTAAAAGGTTGCTAGAGTTCTCCAGAGTAGCAAGGTGATCGCGTAGCAAAACAAGAAGCGGCTGAGAGGAATGACGCAAATGTATCGAAATCCGCTGAATTTCGACGTTATCCCGGGAAAATAAACATGATGTACATAAAATATAGCTGTATATACGGAACGCCACATATCCTTCAAACTAGCAAGATTTCTCATATGCCCACGTAAATCTGTGGATCACCTTAATCTGGAAGTTTTCGTTCGAGTTTGCAGTCATGTCTAGAAGGAAAGCAATCTTTAAAGCAGATATGTAGCGAACCCGTATCCTGCTTGCGTATCGTGCCATCCGGTCCACACATGATTAAATCGACGTTATCAAAGCAATAGAAAATGCAAAAAACCGACTGGTGGGTCAGGTTTTACATATCTTGAAGTTAAGCGCAACGAAACGACACAGGGCGACATAAGACACGAGGACAGAAAAGTTGCAGGCGAACGTGCGCCACAATCCCGAGACTGTTCAAAGCCAAACAAACAGACAAGTTACTATGCTAAGCGTCTGGTTTCTGATCAACAAGAAGGCTTCCGGCTAGACTTAAAACGATTCGACATATTATTAAGGCGAAAGCCTTAGGTGCCTGATCAAGCGCGAAAAGTGACCGCCGGCGTCGGTGGCGTCGTCGACACGAGTGATGTAAAAAAAATCAGCATGTAATGACGTCACAGGTTGCAAAATTTGTGACGCCATCACATGGCATCCTCGCTTGGTCAAAGGTGGGCCGATCCCGGAGGTAATGCAAAACCACGTGAGGCGCAGAAAGCTGCCAATGCCCCCGATCCAGGAGGCCTTGCAAAACCACGTTGGGCGCGGAAAGCCTTCAGCGGGGAGCGAGGGTTGGGATAATCAGTACATTCAACTGAAAAGAAAATGAAGATGGCTTTCGCCTCCCGGTCATCTTAGGCAAATGCGTAAGGGACCATGTGACATTTTCTTCACAGACGAAGCGAAAGGAACTGGGAGATGACCGCAGATAATATACGAAGAGAAAACACTTTTTCTTCACGCACACGCATAACCACATCGGCTTACACTTTGCATATATACGCACACGCACGTATAAGAAACTCGCGAGAAATTGTGATAGCACCGCGGCGGGCTACTGCGCATGGCGCCGACCTCAATTATTGGACACCCGTGAAACGCCGGCGGCCGCAAAGGGGAAAAAGAAAAGATATAGAGAAGCGCACGCGGTTCATGGCAACGGCTGGGCTCCCTGAGAAACGCGCATCAGATCGTGCATTCCCTCGCGCACCTCAGACGTCGAGTGACTTCTGGCGTGACGCGGTCACGGTCTTCCGCGGTACAATGGGTTCACGCTTCAATTGATATTCCTTTCCTATACGCCGCAGCAACGTCGTGGCCTACTCCGCCCACAAGGTGCACAAATACTGCGCGCGCCAAGGAGAAGATTCTCACCTATATATAGAAGAAGAAGCGCGCGTTCCCCGCGCACCGCGTACGCTACACATAGCCTGGAACATGCTTACGCATCCGTGCGCGGATGCAGGTAGCAGAGCATAGCCGGCTGGCCCTGCGTAATGAATGCGCCTGGGCTCGAGTGCAGCGTCGGGATCGTGGTGTGTGCATCTGATGCGCGAGCAGACTTCAGACTACAGATACATGTATGATCATGCGTGTGCTCCGCCCTATACATATATAAGTGTTTCTTTCCGGAGATTCATTCAAAGTTGTGGGATAGATCGTTCACCGCCGCGCCCCCGATTACGGAGCACTTACTGCATATTCCTTTCAGTCACGCTGTCTCCATACATAGCATGATGCTGATGATCATAATGAGGACGAGGAGGCAAAGGAAGAGGAGGAGGAATGTTCGCTGCAGGCGGATCTATATCCTTGCAAAAGATTGCTAGCACTTGTACGGCCAGAACGCCGCATATATCAAGCGCGACACGCATTCAAATTCATCACATATAGTCGCTAGATGCTGCGCGTTATTCAAATCCCGTCAAACCGCACATATGACCCAGTCTCACGATAGAATATCGGGAGAGTCACATCTCTCCTAAGTGCTCAAGTGCAAGTGCCATGTTCTATATACGAAACTTATTCATGAGTAATAATAATATCTGGGTTTTTGCGTGCCAAAACCACGATATGATTATCAAGCACACCGTAGTGGAGGTCTTCGGCAATTTAGACCATTTGGTGCTCTTTAACGTGCACCGACATCGCGCAGTACGCGGGCCTCTACCGTTTCGGCTCCATCGAAATGCGACCGCCGCGTCCAGCATCGAAACCGCGACTTTCAGGTCATCAGCTGAGCACCGTAACCGTGCAATGTATCATCGAGGCGGACGAGCGCCTTTCCGTTATACTTCAAATTGTCCCTGTCTTCGATATCGCATCCATACCACTATGGAATTCAACTCGCCGAAAAGAAGCAGACCTCTCAGCGTCGGTCCTACTATTACGTTCGCTCGAAGAGCGTACGCACAATGCTCTGTTTACTGCCCTTTGCTCGAGTGTTGTTTGTTGCTTCCTCGGTCAGTCTGTATACACCCGCTACCCCGAACATCGAGTGAGCAGGTAAAAAAAGAGGAAGGCAGACCAGAATAGGCGCTGGCCCAAGTGCTATTTTCTTTTTTTTTTTTTTTTCCTTCGCGTGAATTCCCACAAAGCCGGTGCTTTTTCGCTGGCCCGTAATAATTTCGGCGTGCGGCGCGGCACGAACTGAGGAAGTCTCGTTCCATGGTTGCTCGCCCTGCAGCGCCCTTCCAAGCCGAATGTGGGCCTCGTCCTTCCGCCTCGGGAAAACGGTTCCTTCCTGAGGCAAGCATCGTGCCGCCGCGAAATGCTCGCCGCCCGCCCGCTTGATTCTCGAAGGATTCGGTCGCGTATGGATGTTCGAAGGTATAGTAAGAAGTGACCTATCCATGTCTAGATCTATCCGTAGCCACCTCTCCATTTATCTATGTCGATAACTATCTACCGATCTACCTTGTTTTGCACTCGACAACTTACCGGGTTAACCTCCCTGCCTTTTCATTTTCATCTATTTCTCTCTCTCCCTCTCTATCCTCTCTCTCTCTCTCTCGTTGATTATGTATAGCAATGTTATTAACGCGTATAATGTAGAATGTTTTATGAACAGCGAAACTGCGTAGCAAATCGTTCCTTGTTAGTCGAACCAGAAAGCTATCATCATAAACGGGTATGTAACTCTCACTACTCACCACTGGTCCACTAAAAATGAAGAAGCCAATAGTCAGGCCAATTAATGGCTGCGAAACGACGGCGGCGAGCTGAAGACCCCGAGTACGTACAACGAGAGGATACTAGGGAACGGAAAAGGCAACGGCGGCTGTGAGAAGACCACGGCGCTATGGAAGGTCTGCGCCAACGACGCCGTGCCCGTAGATCTATGAGAGGTGCGAACGCTCGGTTTCAGCGCGAGTTTGTCTCTGGAGTTTGGACATCTGTGTCGTGTCTGTGTATGTCTGGTTTAAGTCGAACTTCTCTGCGCTGAGAATCAACGTAGAAACAACGTAGCATCACCTAGCTAAAGCCTAGCAACCCAGAAGCAACCTAAAACCTGCATCAGCTAGCTAAGGCCTAGAAACAACCTAGAATCAACCAGATTAGTCTTTATAATCGTCCAGTTTCGCTGTCTCAAGCCTTGCGCGGCTTAGCGCAAGCTTCGCCATTTTTCTTCTTTTTTTTAGCGCCGCAGTGTACATGCATGTGACTGTTGCTTATTCTGGGATGATTTTTACGTGATGCCCCTATATATGTGACAATTCAACATGGTGTACGTGCCCCCTCCTTACCACAAAACTTCTGATTAGGTAGCACCATTATTTGTATTTATGAGACCTTGCATTACAGTATCAAGGGATTATTGAGTTTGTACACTCTATGCGCCACATTATGTTCTGGCTAAGCGATCGCTTGTAGGCGTGTAACGGACAGGCGCACGTGTATCGCGACAACACCTTCTTCCCTCTTCTTTCTTTTATCCTCCATTCTCTTCCCCCGTGTAGGGTAGCAAACAGGACGCCCGCCTGGTTTAGCTCCCTGCCTTTAATTCAGCCTCCTGGTGTTACTGAGAGAACGTTGTTTTATGTGTGATTTTAAGTTCCGTATGTTGTATGCTCGATCCCTTAAAAGAGCTTTAAGGAGTAGCCGGCAGCTTATTTTTGCACCTACATCTCCTTTACATCATATCGATAACATAAATAAAGGAGAAGGCCACATGGGCTTGGCCGCTCGGACGGCGAGCCGAAGTGCTCCCGGCGAGTGCCGAGCCCAAGTGGTCAGCACGTCCGGCGCTATCACGTGCGCCATCGGTATTATATACGATCCCTGTGAAGGTTGCGCCGTATGCGGTGAAAGCTACAGTGTCCGCCGCGACAGCGGGAAGTGTGGTTATCTTGTTTCTCGTCTTTTTCTTTTTTTCTTCACATTCATTCGCAATATGCTGTAGCCGCAATCAGGGGCGACCCACATGCGCAAGCAATTAGCGCGTGCCGTACGGACTTGCTATCAGGAAGAAAGGTCAGACAAGCCGAAACGTTGTTACGGTTCCGTCGACCTCTGACAGCTAAGGCAGCGCTATTCTGTGTGCCTGCAGGCGGTTCGCATTCTTTGTCCCAGCGGTACAAAAAAGCAGCGTTCACATCGGAAAATACGAAATGGCGCACGCAAAAAGAAATAAAAGAAGAGAGAGGTCCGCGGTCGCATGCATATTTATGCGCGGAAATGTAGATGGGCCACCCCGCTGGCATCGCGTATTGTACGCACTATAGTACACGCTCCGCGCATGCGTACACCGTGAACGACCTTGAGAACCCATGCCCCACACGGAGTGTATGGTCGGAGAAGCAGTGTCCAGTTCGCATTACGCGCTCACATAATATTACATCGGGTGAGATTTCAAACCGAAACTATCTGCGTGAACGCCTCTGGGTTTTTCCCGACTGTGGCTTTTTCTGCTGTCTTGCGCCGCAGTTCCACCTGGGTGCGCGATCTTGGAATCTTATCACCGTCCCCAACACAGCAGCCCTTTGAAGTGGTTTCGGCACGTAAAACCCCAGATATTATTATTATCTATGCTACAGATTGGGATGGCGTAGAGAGCATCTGAGCGTTCGCAAAAGAAGAAGATGCGACGGAACTTCACTGTATTAAGATTCCAACAGGACGCATTAGAACATGTTGCAATTATGTTTTTTCCGGATGCACGATCCCTGGACCAAACCTAGGACATACGCCTAGCGCCTTAGATGCCTCATCAAACGCGGAAACTGATCGCCGGCGTCAACACGAGTGATGCGAAACAAAAAACATTAATCACCTGATGACGTCACAGTTGCCAAAATCAATGAGGTCACACGACATCGTCGCTTGGTCAAAGATGAGCCGATCACGGACGTAGTGCAAAATTAAGCGAGGTGCAGAAAGCTAGCAATGCCTCCGACTCTGGAGGCCCTGCACAACCACGTAAGATGCAGAGAGCTTTCGGAGAGGGTCTGGGGAGAATCAATGCAGCGACTGAGAATAAAAAGAAGGCGGCTTTCGTCTTCGGCGAGTCATCTTAGGCGAATGCATAAGATACCCTGCGATTTTTTTTTACAGCGTATCCCGGGGCGAATTCTACTTCCCAAGGATGTCTATAAACGCAACCTGAAACCTTCTCGCAGTGCCACATCCGTTTTGTTTTCTTTCATTTTTCATTTTCCGAATTTGAATTTGAATTTCCATCACGCAGAAGAAACGACGCTGAGAAGGCGACACGCGAGACTGAGAGCACACGTCGCGCACATAATCCCTTGGAAAGTTTTGCTGTGTTGTATCTTTACGCACGCGGAAGCTAAGCAGCCAAGTCGATATACGTCCTCGCTCCATTTTACGAAAACAGCCAAGAATGCATTGTTTCCTTGAATTCGCTTTACAAAAACTGAACGCAGTGCACTGGTAGACGTTCCCGACGTAAGCGAAAACAGTAGGCGAAAATAAATACACACCAGTTGCCACGATCGTTATCATTTCCCGGGCTCTTTGTTTGTTTGTTTTTTGCTTCGACAGCTCTGCATAGATTTCGAGGGTTTTGCCGACGCCATAATTTAATTGATCTCATCGTTCACTACCTAAACAGGAATCGAGCGAAAGGTACAGAAACCATGCGTGCACGCATGCACGCACGCACGCATACAACCTAAGAAACCACACGCACGCACGCACGCACGCACACACACACACACACACACACACACACACACACACACACACACACACACACACACACACACACACACACACACACACACAAACACAGAGAGCGACAATTAGGGTAAGTATAGGCTAGTTGGTCATTCGAATATTTATGCATAATGACGGCGTGAAAGACTAAACAAGGGACACATACAAAGAGGACAAACACTGAGTCGCGCACACACAAACACATACAGAAACACACATGTGTAGGGTACGAAGATACACAAACACACGAACATGCACACGAACATAAATACACAAGCATCGAACCCAGAAATACACAAACACGCACAGCTGCACAAACACACAAGAGCACATACACTTGCAAACACACGAACATGCACACAAACACACATACACAAGCATCGAACACACAAACACAAGAACACGCACGCCTTCACAATCGCATACACAAACACACAAACATGCGACAGCTACATACGCGCACATACACAAGAACACGCACAAACACATACACAATCACATACACAAGCGTATAAACAACTGGCAGCGTAGTTCGAGGAACGTGAGAAAAAACAGAATGCCAAGCGCAGCGCTTCCGTGCCCACAGCCCTTTTATAACCTCGGGGCTCCCGATCGTCGTCGCTTCTCGTATCTCCTCGACCTCACTCTCTCCTCGCCTCCACAGAACGCGCTGCTCAATCGTTTAATCACCGGCTTCGCCAAATTTCTCGAACGCCCATTTTCTTTTTCCTCCTACATAACAGACAAGGCTGGCTGGGCTCTTTTATCGTTCATATTAATCGGCCTCAATCGTCCTTCAGCAAGACCAGGTGCAGAACTCTCGAAGGACGTCTCGCGTCGAATCGAGTATCGCAGCAGTATAGGAGGAGGGACGATGCCGGGGGCGATATAGCGGCGTAAAGAAAACGACACACAATACGCGAGAATGACCCAGAACGGCGGGGCATGCAGCCCTTTCGATCGCCCTGAAGGGGCCTTGTTCTTCACACCGCCGTCCTGCAGGCACTTCGGCCGACAACGCGAGTACCCCTAGGGCCTTCCTTACTTACACAGCTGTCTGCGAATGCCTGCGCTTGATGACACACCGAAGAAACACGCTGAGGTATCGGAAGGGTATCAGTAGCTCCAAAGAGAGAGAGAAAGAGAAAAAAAAAAACATGCCTGTTGGCAATCAGGGCTCCAACATGGCGGCAATCAGAGGGTGCTAACGATGTAAGTGCCTTACTAAAAAAATATCTGTAGCGAAGCCTTGGAACTCTGTAATGGGTGGTCCTCTTTGGCTCCTTTCTGAAAGAACGCCGCTCGTGCTGGGAGTCCGTGCTCCGCCTGTTGTCGTCATTGCGCATTGTCGCCGAGTGCCGTCTAATAAACACCTTTACAATACCATATATTTAAAATAGTATAATAAAGGGTGGGAAAACTTACATGCACCCCTTTTGACACCCTTCGAAGTAAAATTTTTTGTTGTGTAACGATGAAACCACGTATGTCCAAAGTATCAAGGAAGAAATAGGATTTGAATAGTAAGTGGTGTACGAAATCGGCATTGTATTTAGTTGTGCGCGAACATGCAGTCAGGCTTTCGACAGCCTTCTATACATCTCACAACACAGCACACATTTCTTTTTGTCATCGCTGTATATACAAAGAAAGGTGGGAGGCACGCGTACGCAAACTCATTGGGTTTCATGCCCACCGGCACTGTTTACACTGTACTTACTCATCAAAGCGGCGGCGCGGCGCGCTTGGGCTTCGGATAATGAACGTTCGATACCCCTTCGCGACCCAAATAAGCACCAATCGGCGCCGATCTTAGGAAAACAGGTAAGCGAAGAAAACTCCGAAAGCATTGCTTAGAGGGAAATGCATTGGAGGCGACTGATAGCCTTCGGGCTCTCCCAAGATACGAGAGCCAATTTACCCAGCCTGCCATATGCACGCGAAGCGTTACGGAATAAAATGAACAGTCCCTTTGCAGCCAACGCTAAGGGGAGCACAGGCTTTCCCCTGTGCTATCGCGCTTATAATTCGCATCCTCTTCACCTTTAACTCTCTGTAATTCGCTTTAACATTTCATTGACTGATAATTAACGTTCTATTCTCTGTTAATTCACACTCGATTCCCTCTGATTCCCATTAACATTTAATTAACTTCATTTCACTTTAACATTAAATTCACTAGCATGCCCTTACTACTTTATTTCACTTTAATTCACGTTTCCCTAACCCATAATATATATAGCTCACCTTTAATTCAAACCTAATTAATTTAATGCAGTATTATCACTTCTAATCACTTGGCATACATGTATTTCATTAAACATACCCTTAGTTCTTGACTTCGCCTTTAGTTCACATTTCATTAACCTTTAATAAAAATTTGATTCACCTTATGCACTAATTATCACTTTTAATCATTTGGCGTACCTTTACTGTATTATGCATACCCTTAGTACAAAGCAGACGGCACAGTCGCGTACGAGTTCCAGCTGTCAGGTGTCCCCGCTTTTACGATACGCAGACGCTCGCTATAGATTGCACAACGCTTCATGTTTTGTATTTGCCGAGGCAAAGTATAGCACTCAACAAGGGAGATTACGAGGCGGAGGATAATTACGGTGTTTACGATGACGTACCAGCCGACATTTACGTGAGACGCCGAACTATGTTAAACGTCGAGGCGCGGTCGGTCTCCTCCGTCTTAATATTACGCGCGCATCGACGACCTAGATCGAGGGATGTACGTAGGCGTTCCGCGAATACAGCGTCACCGTGGGAAACGTGTCATTTGATTGTCCGCCGACTTTGATTTCTTTGTTGTCGCCAGAGCTTCAGGTTCGATGATCCTAAAAACGCAGGCTTTGCGTTCGCCATTTATCAAGAGACGGATAGGGGACGATTTTGTAAACAGGAGTTTGTTCGTAGCAGCGGTCGTAATGGGTGTCAATTTGCACACCAACAGCTCGGTGTCACATGACCTGAGCACAAACATCACGTACGACGTGGTAAAATCACCGCGCAATTTGAATGAAAGGGAAAGGGTTCTGCCTGGCGCTGCATAAGTATGTTGTAGGTCTGAGTTGTAGGCCTGAGGTTCGAGCATTTTTCTCATGAGGCTCATATCTGCAAACGTGGAGTGGCCTTGATAAAGTAACATGAGTCCCTATTTTGTTTGTTATGTTGAAGACTATGCACATATAATGAATGTTTTCATTTTGTTGTTTTTGTTTTTGTTTGCACAAAGTGTGTGTACTTCGAATGCGTGACGCTGAACTGTAACAGGCTGGGAAGCCTAGTCAAGCCCTGATGAGCTTTTTGTTCCCATGCCATCTGCTCTGTGAAGTGGTAAATAAATGAAATGAAATGAAGTATCGCTATTTTGCCAGCGTCAGTGGTTAGTCCGAATCACTGGCGGGGCCAGTAAGCTACGGCTACGCAGCCTCTCACCAAGGACGCCCGTACATATACACACGTAACCGACTATTGAAAGTACACCACGCGCGCCGCGACGACTCAATAGGTATACATAAGTGGTGTTCCGCAGTGGCCCGAGCCGCGGGTTCGATTCCCAGCTTTTTGGAAGCCGTGGGATGCATAAATGTTGAAGCACCGCGCTCTCAGTGAAGTTACCTTTATAGCGGTCAGATGTAATCTGGAACTTTACACTGCTGCCTCTCCGTGCGCCAAAGCACCATCATCACCGACGCGCACGCACAAATAAAAATAGCAAACAACAAAAATCTGCGCGAACCATATCTACGTTCACTTCACCCGGTCGCGTTCCTTTCGGTTACAGTATATACCACTTGTCTGGCACAAAAGTACGCATTTAAACTCACTAACCACGCGTCCTTTGAGCGGTGCGTGCCCGTACGAAAAAAAAATCACAGCATATCCACGGGGTGAATGATGATGAGTGGGGCGAAGCTACGGAGGGAATCATCTGTAAACCGTGAAACTCTTCCGTGAAATGCGCCCAGTACATAATATAAAGAGTGTCAAACATCGTGTATATATTAAACATCAAACTTTTATTGTACTGTTGGTGCTGTTGGTTTACGTGGTCCCTTCATTATCACTTGTGATCGGTGAAATGCAAGGAAGAAGTCCGCTCCCGAGCGAAAGAGCGCCAAGAGCGACCGCATTCCCCGCTCGCCCTGTGCGAATTGAAGGCAAGGCTAGAGGGAAGACAGGACGCGCGTTCCAGGACGCGAGGTCGGTAGCATGCCCAACGAAAGCCAACGGAACGCGATCGTGCAAGTGCTCCGGCTTCGCATAGCCTCATGATTCCATATAGCGTCCCAAAACCAAACATATTGCTCAAGGTGTGCCTTGCGTTTTTCGTAGAAATGATTTCTTTATCATGCACATTAAGACGAAAAGTTGAAAGCTCACTAGAGTGTATCGCCCGCAAAGTATGTCTTTTAGTGTGATTTAACTCTCGTACGGCAGGGTCCTCGCGCCGTTGCCGGTCCACCTCGCCCATTGACGATCGGGCGAGGTGGCTAAATACAACTACTACTACTACACTTTAAGAAAAACATCTGGCGTTCTTTCGTTCTGCTTTTACAAAACATCTGGCGTCTTTCGTTGGTTTATTTCATCAATCAACGGCGTTTTGAACAAAATTTTTATTGTTTAATCACGCACAGGAGAAATCTCACCAGGCACTACCTTGGAGGTAAACAATGGTTGCTAATGGCAATGAAAGACAGAAGAAGTCGGCTTTTAGCTAACACTTACACTTCTACTTCTACTAACGTTTCCTACTGGAACATGCCAATGGCTGCTAATGGGGAATGAGAGACAGAAGAATTCGGCTTTTAGTTAACGCGCACGCTGCGAACTTTTTATTGTTCAACAACGCACAGGAGAAATCTCCCACCGGCACCACCTTGGAGGTCAAAGCGTAAGACTTGTTACTCACTACTACGACCACGACGACTACGAGGGACGAACGGGTGCCGCCTTAAGGAGCTTCGCCCCTAAAAGAGATAGGTAGAAGAAAAATAAAAAAAAAATGAAATGCAAGTGAACTATAGAAGAGAGGCGCTGGCGTAACCCGGACGAGACCAGTCAATCCGAACGCTCTTCTTTCGTTTCACGCCCACGCTAGGAATCGAAGGACGATTACCGATCGCGCAGCCGACAGCCACCGCTTCGATCCTTAAAAGAAAAAAAAAAAGGGTAATGAAAAGAAAGGTCAGACCCGCGGCATACAGCGAAACGCCCCAGTGAACACTATTGGCAAACCGTCCTGCCCGGGGGTTATCGCATACGCGAATCGAGATTGGAGTGCTGCTTACAAGCGATACGTAGAATTCACCGTTGCCGCCCCCGAGGAAGAAAATAAAGTACCACTTGGAGCGCTGCAATGGTATTTGAAACGTGGAGGCAGCACACAATGCTATATAGTACGCTTTTGTGACAGCCACGCGTTCCGGATCCCGTG
This sequence comes from Rhipicephalus sanguineus, assembly GCF_013339695.2. Lineage (NCBI taxonomy): Eukaryota > Metazoa > Arthropoda > Arachnida > Ixodida > Ixodidae > Rhipicephalus > Rhipicephalus sanguineus. The sequence goes on from NC_051184.2 coordinate 5,911,217, forward strand.
CTCGCGCTATTCGGAGTGTATTACAGTCGTCGGCAGAGGGGCCGGCCGGTTTTGCTACAATGCTCGACTATAGGGCGTAAGAATACAGGTGGTATGAGATATACTGCATAGTCTGTTGCAGCTAACGCCGTGCAATGCTGTCTAAGAACAGAACAGCCAATCAGAGAGCAAGCGTAGGATACTGTATATGTTAGGTCAACTCAGAAGCATTCATCCACGTCTTCTGTTGCCCCGAAACGGAAGCAGACGGCCGAACGCGCAGGTAGACTACTTCCGGCTTCGTGGAGTAAACGAAAAAATAATGCCTAAAGTACTCGTTCAGCGGACTTGACACGTTTTTTTTTTTTTTGTTTTTTAAGGCACTGTACACCTAGGTCACTTCCACACACATTCTGTAATGTAGTATGGCGATGTTTAATTAGTGACGAAGTGGTGATGTGATTACACCGCCCGCAGGCAGTGCAGTCACTTGAAGTGACGTGACATATCCACTCTAAGAAAAAATCGGGTATTTGGGGAGTATTTCTGCCACACAACAATAAGCGTAATCTGGCTTGCTCGCGTTTCCTTTCTTGAAAACCTGGCTCTCGTCACTTTCCTATCAAGAATGCTATGTCACGCTGATAACGCGCGCGCCGTTCGTGACAGGGAAGCGCCGGGACCGCGGTGATAACGCGAGGAAAGTACGCGAGGTGGATGACCATTATTGTTGTGTAGCAGAAATACTCCCCAAACACTAAATTTTTTCTTAGGGTGTCGTGCCCGCGGGTAGTGCAGTAATTTAAAAAGAAGTGATTACAATGCCCGCCGGCAGTGTAGTCACTTGGCGTGAAATCACTACCCCGCCCGCAGGCAGTGCAGTCACTTGAAAGTGACTACACTGCCCACAGGTAGTGCAGTCACTTGAAGTGAAGTGAATACATTGCCCGCAGATAGTGCAATCACTGGAAGTGAACTGACTACCCTGCTCCGGGGCAGTGCAGTCACTTAAAGTGACGTGACTACCTTGCAGTCGCTTGAATTGAAGTGGATGCACCGCCAAATACCGCGTTTACTCGCGAACTACAAGCAGTCGTTAGTACGGGATAACGCTGGCTAGTGTTTGATAAATTATGGCTAATCACGGTGCTAAATAAGCGTTGCTAAACGAAGGCTATAGTGACGGCTCGACATAGTAGTGTTCTCATACGACTTGTAACTCATAGCCCGTACGGCACTGCACCGTACTAAAGAGACAAGACGCAGGAAACGACCAAGCAGTTGACAGGCAAAACACCATGGTCGAAGCCGTCAGAAAGTGCGAGTTTCCGTGCACTTAATACTACGTCGCATACAGTCAAGCACGCGCAACCATTGTACACATCTAGTATGTGCTATATATGGCGGGTGTGCTCGTATCAGGGGGAAGTGTACAGGATCATGTTTCTTTTTTTTCTTTCTTCTGTGCTTTAAAGTTTGAGAATAAAGGAATCTTGGTTTTCTGTAGATGGCTTCAACAAAAGAAGCCGAGCGCTGAGGGAGTCAACGATCACATGGAGTGAAAATACACAGCGCACCACTTGAGCGTCCTTATTTCTTTCCTCTGTATCTAGGTCAGGATCATTTTCGGAAGAGGAAAAAAAAAAGACATGTAACACCGACGTACCAGGTATGCCGGCCCCTAAAGCGTAGTCTTACAGACTTACACGTGTGCTATTCCGACCGGTACAGCCGTGTGATTCCTCGCGAGGAAAAGAATGAGTTGAATAACACGGTCGCCCGGAAATATCTGGCGTTTGGAGACAGGTTCGTTCCGTATATATCTATATCCGTGTGCCCGTGTACCTGCTGTACACGCGTTTCAGACTACATACGGAATCTCGAAAGCATGCCTGCGGGTGAAAGCAAGGATCTAGTCACTAAGTTGCGTTGCTCGAAGAGCTGGACATTGCTTGCAAGAAGGAAGGAAGAAAGGAAAAATCGAAACACACGGTCGCCTAACTAAGAAAAAAGTTTCAATAATTACATTTGTATTACCTAATCGCTTCACGGCACGTATCGTAACATGCGAAATGTAGCCGACAATTCAGCAAGCCCTGTACACTTAGAGTGAAAGAACTCCAGTGAAAAGCAATGTTGCGATGCACTTTAGTAGGCTCCATGCAAGATAAGGTACCTTTGTTTCTTTTTCTCTGCCTGGTATTACTGTGTCTGGTGAAGTTTGTCTGGTGTGCTGTGCATGGTGTACCGTGCCTGTTATACCGTGCCTTGTGTACCGTGCCTGGTGTACTGTCCCTGGTGTACTGTGCCCGGAATACAGTATTTGGTGTACTATATGCATGATGTAATATGCTTGCTATTAAATATGTGCTATGCCTGATGTACTATACTTGGTATTCTGGTGTACTATGCCTAGTATTAATGGTGTACTATTCCTGCTGAGGCACGTGTCTGTGGCCTAGTGCATGGAGCATCGGGTTTCAGTGCTTTAGGCCCAGAGTTAAAATCCAACCGCCTGAACATACCTATGTTTGTCCTATGAAGATACACGTTACGATAATGTCACATGCACTTTAAAATCTCATCGAGTCCTGCACGAGTTATACATCCAGACGATCGGTCCTGGAGGCGGGGCAGGTAGCCAAGGAAGTGCTACATGCATTTGATGACGCGCGTGCGCAAACCCGCCTAGCCATCACTACGGATATACGGCGGCTTCTCTTTACGACCAACACTGTCACGCTGAAATGCGAAACAAAAAAAGAAGCAGGTCTCTAATTCGATTCGACACGACGAGAATCGTTCTATACCGCATCCAAACTCACCCTGGCTCAATGTATAAACAAAGCCGAGCGCGAATTGCGGCGCGCTTTGAAGATATACGCGCCGCAGCGAGGCGTATACAGCTACCAGAGGTGCGACGCATCGTATGTGGTAGGATTCAACTGAGAGCGCGATTGTTAAGAGTCAAGCCATTCGGCTAGTGCGAGACCGTAACGCAGTAAGGCAGCCAGCCATTCGGAGAAGAAAAAAAAAGATAAAGCTGCGATGAACGCGGATGACCGCGGCGGGCAGTCTTTATAACCCGATATTCACTGCGGTGCGCCCTACTTCTTAATAGGGAGGATGCGCTCCCACGCCCTGTATAGGGCCCATAACTCACCCCTTTATGGGCGCACGTATGCGCGAAGCAGTGACGGAGAGATTATAGCCGCAGCGGAGTGGAAGCCTCACTGTTTGCACAATCCCTGTTTTTACTCTCGCCACCACATATAGAACATGCGAGACGAGGCCAGGGCATCGATGTGTTTATGCGGGCCGAAGTGGGCTAAGCGACTTCTCGATCCTTTGAAACACACGCATCGAACCAATCGTTCACTATAGGAGCCCGTGTAGAAGTTCGCAACGGCACTTTGGGAAAATGGCGACTGCGCCCACCCGCCGAGCGAAAAATTACAACCTGTAAATAAAGTAACTTCTTTCTTCTCTAAGCCCTCCTACAGAGAGCAAATATACAGACTTCGACCAGTTTGATTTGGATTTAAGCGCACTGCGTAGCGTGATACGTCACTGTGCACAGCGGCGTCGCTATTAACTGACGTCAGTACCATAGAGTACCGTTAGTGGTGAGCATACAAGAGATTTACTGCTGTTTATTAATAGCTCCACTAAGCACGCTAACAAGCATAGAGAAAGCCCACAAAAGCGAGAGCTTGCATGACTGGTTAGACCAGTAGACTATCGACGATCCAGTTCGTCTGTCTGTACAGTGTCGCCACCATAAACAGTCATGCGTGCTTCTTGGTGAAGGACAAAAGGAGAGAAAGGAAAGGCAGGGATGTTAACCGGTTTAGAATAACCGGTTTGCTACCCTGCACAGGAGAAAGGGATGGAGGAGATTGAAAGAAGAGTAAAGAAAGAGAGAAAGAGAGCGGGAGCACACACACAACGTCACAGTCCGGCAGTCTTGTGCGGTATACGGCATCACTATCAGTCTACAGCCACTCGTGCAAGTCTGCTGTCTTTAAAAAATTCAGTAATCCCTCTGTCGCTTTCATCCTCGATGACTTTTCAAGACGATATTTCAAGACGGTTGCCAGCGACATCAGTTTGTGGTCAAGGCTAGCTAGAGCTATTACGAATGATCGTCTCTGCCCAGAGTAGCGACGACAGTCGCAGAAGATGTGCTGCAAAGTCTCGGAGAGCTAACCACGTATAGGCAAAGGCATCGATCATGTATCTTAAAGGGACACTAAATGGCAGAACGATTTTTCTCGCATTAGTAAAGTAGTCTTCCACGATACCAAAAACACCACGCTTGCTGCGAGAAGACGCCTAATAAGCGAGAAAACGCGCAAAAAGAAAATACAGGTGGCGACGCCACCTTGGAATTCCGGCACCATTTGCCGTGACGTAACATATTTTTTACGGCGCCTGCTTGGGCCTACGTAGTTCCTAATCGGTTAAATCGAAGTAAATTGTCCTCTGAGAGGGCCAGAGACTTGACATCACGAATTTGTGAAAATTTCGTCGAGCCAGTGGCGCCAAAATACGTTAAATGCTCTTTGAAATCTTTTACGTCACGAATTACAAAGTTCGGCGCGAATTTTAAAAATGAGACTTTGAACTTGGTTTTCTCCTCTAATAATAAACCTATGTTGGTGAAATAAACTACACAAGAGTTCTTCGAGCACACTTTATCAATCTAAACCAATTCATTGTTTCTCTTTAGTGTCCCTTTAAATGAGCGAAAGGGGCATACATCGCAAGTTGTTTTGCTGTTATTACGACAGCTGTGTATAACTAGGTGATGAATAAATAAGAGGAAAAGAAAGACCACCTGCGGGTTTAACGCTCAGGGGGCGAGGAAAACCGCCTTTATGCGTTATTCACGCTATCACCCAACGCGTGCCCCCCGCTCGCCTCCATTCCCCCGAACGCAACTCGAAGAAATGCGCCCGTTCCTTCCTCGTCGCCAGATTCGAGGGCTTGCACGCACCGCCTCTTCTCCCTCTTCACCCAACACACAACACGCCGTACAAGCGAGCACAACACAAACAACGTCGCCGCGGATAAATAGAGGAGATGGCGCGCGAATAGGCAACTGACGATAACGACCCAAGAAACGAGGAGCCAGCAGACGACGAAGATGGCTTCCAAAGCTAGCAGACGACGAAGATGGCATCCAAAACGAACAAACAACTAGCTCCTCGTTGAGACGTAATAAAGCTAAACAGAAGAGGCAACCCGCGCGCGGCCGCAGGAGCAACACGCGCCGGAGAACGAAGCGAACATTACGAGCATCAAAACAAGAAGAAGGAAAGACAAAGAAAGAAGCATCAAGGATAAAAAAAAAAGAGACGAGAAATTAAGCGCCGGACCGGAGTGGCCCCAAAGACGGGGCCGCACGCGAGATAATTTCACATCGCCGCCCCACTTCGAAGGGCCGTGCTCTTCTCGCACGGTGGGAAAGCTGAACAGACTCCTCTGCAGATGGCTTAGACCTTCTTTCTGACTTGTATACTATGCCTTCTTTCTTGGCGTACCTGCGGTGTTTCTGTTTTTGGGTGCCAGAGCCCCCGTGTGTGGTATGCTACTATGGCATGAGTGCATGCGGGAAGGCATGCGAAGAGAAAGCATGGACGTGTGCACACGCGCTGACTCAAGCCGCGCACGTATTTCGATGTCTGTAGACATATATAGTAATTGTTGGGGTTTTACGTGCCACGACATAATTATCAATCAGTCCGTAGTTGAGGAAGCCATATTTAATTTTGACCGTGTCCACGCGTTTCGTCCCCGTTGAATTGTGGCCGCCGTGACAGGGACTCGAACGCGCGACCACGAGCTTAGCTGCGTGCTTAGCTTCCGAGCTACACGGCGGGTAACCTCAGTCGATACAATTTTGGTAACTTGGAGCCTTCGATATGTATGTGTTTCCCTCCTGAAACGCGGCGAATTTCGTGTCCATCGAAATCTCGCGACGCACTCCGGGCGGATTTTGGTCTTAAAATAAACACATATTGCAGAAACACACGCTCACAATTCACATAATAACATCACGTACAACACACACACACAATATCACTCACTCACTCACTCACTCACTCACTCACTCACTCACTCACTCACTCACTCACTCACTCACTCACTCACTCACTCACTCACTCACTCACTCACTCACTCACTCACTCACTCACTCACTCACTCACAAACACTCATATACACGCGCACACTCAAACACACGCCCCATCATATCAGTCAACGCTAAACACCATAGATACAGAGCTTCTTTGAATAACTTATATCAACTAGGCTGCGACTCAAAACGGTTAAGCCGACCACACGACCCAGCTCGGCGTCTGTGCTTCGACTTTTTTTCGAGGTAACCGAGAAACACTCTGAATATAGTCCGGCCTATTTTCCGTTACGCGCGGCAGACCTCGATGATAAAAGAAAAGCCCTCCGAGGAGAAGGAACCGGTTGCCTTGACAAGGTCACTTGTTGCACCCGTCCAGACGTCACATCAGCCGCTCGAGCGTGAACTGCTCGCTCAATTTCATTTTACTCAGTGGCGGCGTATAGTTCGACAGCACGATCGTCATCACAACGCAGTTCAACATGACAATAATTTTTATTTAGCCTAAAAGTGGTATGTTGGTACACACAAGGTGCCGATACGCTGCAGATGCGGAGAACCTGACCAACCTTTTCCCTCAGCAAACGAATCTGCGATAAACCTTAGACTAATAAATGTGGGGGCTTTTAGGCCCTGAAACCACGATACGATTATGAGAGTCGCCGTTGTGGAGGACACCGGAAATTACGACCACCTGGGTTTCTTTAACGGGCACTTAAATCTAAGCACACGGGGCTCTGGCATTTTGCCTCCATCGAAATGTGGCCGCCGCGGCCGGGATTCGATCCCGTGAGCTTCGGGTCTACAGTCAAGCACCATAACCACTAGGCTACCGCGGCGGCTGTGCTACATGCAAACGGCCGCCTGAGGGCTGACGATTGGGCATTGTATTGCCTTCGTGTTCATGTTGTTCTGTGTTAAACGCATCTTTCGTGAAAAAAAAAGGACAAAGCTAGACTGTTCGCGCTTGCAGTCTTCTTTTGTTATGTATCGGTACCAAATGCTAAAGTTTGATATTTAAAGACTCGGAATTCTCTCTGCCGCATGTGGCCTTACGTTATGACAGTCTACCGTACATTTAACAATTAAACGTGCTTTCTTTTCACTTCATCTCTCCCATGAACATAGTTTTTTTACCTACGAAAAAAAGAAAAACGATGGCACGCACGATGCTGCGTTCCGTTACCAGAGAAGAGGTCGCCGGTTCGATTCTCGCGTGAGGCAGCAGCATGCCCATTTATGGGCTGAATGGAAGAACGTTCTTTTGCATGGACGCGCTTACAGCTAGGCGCACGTTTAAGAACCTGGAACGTATTATCAACTCGTGAAAGAAGTCCTACTTCCCCCTTGCATTCGAAGTCCTACTTACGGAACACTTCACTTTGGGCCCACAACAAACAAACACATTGTCAAAATTAGTTCGCAGACCTCCATCGCAACACATTTCATGTGCAAAGAATATCATACCGGCTTAATCCATCTATGGCTAGCTGTCGAAATAGAAAGAGAGGGAAATAAGGGGGGGGGGGGGTGAGCGGGCTGACAGTGTCGCAACCTTCATGTCGGTGTACTCTGTATATATAACCAGATGGGCCGTGGCGGAGGTAGAAACATTAAATCAATCAATCTAGATAGCTACCTAGACAGCGAGCTATCTATAGATATCATCAAGCAGGAGGCCCACTGATTATTCTTGATAGCTCCGCGCACTCACGAATTCGTTGCGCTCAGTGGAGAACCTTGGGCGTGTTGGTGAAACATTGGAAGGAAACGCTGTGCTGTGTTCCTTCTAATCGTTGCACTCAACAAGAGCACGCAACTGACAGCGTGTAGCCATGGCAGCGAATCAAGGAAAAGGGTATGCGCACTGCCTTTTAAAAGAACCGGCAATACACACTGCAATCACGCGTGCGATTGAAAATCGAAGGATGAGGCGAGAAGTGCTCCGCTCTGCATCTAGCGAGCTATGCCACTAGAAGCAAACCACTCTTGTTTTGTCCTTGATGAGCGGTCGAACGTTCGCCCGCGCACGTTTAAAAGCGCTTGCACTGGCACTACGCCGCCGTCCACTCATCGGCATTCCCCCGCTGTGCGGACACTACACGCGAACCTTTTAATACGCATAGGCGTGTACGGCATGCGGGCACGAATACTCGTATTCCCGTATGCGAGTCCGTCGAGTTGAGCATATAGAGCGGCTTCGTGCATCGACCACAACAATGCCATCTGTTACGACGTTGTACACAGTTCAGTGCAGTGCAGAACGTTCCAAACTCATTTTTCAAGTGAAGTTTGTTATGAGTTACAGATTTCGGTGGCGGCGGTGGCGGCGTCGCACGCCAAAAACCTGGCACTGGCGAGCGTACAGAAACGCGGTACTCGAAGGTGCGCCGTTTATACGCGTATTTGTACGCGGCGTTTTCCAGTAACTGATATTCTCTCGGTCGTGGGCTAGTCGGCGATCAGCCGTTCCCGGTATGGCAATCTGATCGTTTGTCGAGGTGGCTCGTCATTTCGCGTTGCCACATTTCATTGTTGGCTGGATACGAACGCATGACCGTCGTTGTTGCTTGTAGCAACTGAAGTGTTGTGCTGCTAAGCGCGTGGACGAACGTCCAATTCCCGACATGCTGGAGGAAAAAAATGTTTGGAGGGGTCACTACGCAATGCGATAGAAAGACAGGAAAATAGCGGGCAGAGTCGCCAGTTACGCTTATAATAAGCGGATTTGGGCTACTTTTTTCGCCGATTAGCTCGTAGAATTTTGCAGTCGCTTGTCGGCTTGTCGCGTTTTTTTTAGCTTATTTGAATTTTCCGGCAAATATAGTTACTTTAGCGATCATCACGGTCACCAATAGCGCGTTTCTCGATGAATTTGAGTAGTTGAGTGTTGAAGTCAGACATACGTTGGGGGGAATCAAAAAGTAATGCTAATCATGCCCTGACAAACGTGAATTCAACCGAATGGAGACTACGGTGGAGGCAATGTTAAAAAGTAAATATGTGTTTTTGTTCATAGTTGCGCATATTTTCGCTGTACAATATAAAATGGTTTTTTTAAACGTCCATTCGTATTTGAGTCACATTTTTTTATTACAGTTAAAAATATTTTCAAGAACGAGAAAATTCCTTACATTTCCGCTTCTTTTGTGCTCCTTCGCGAAATTCGCGCCGCTTTTTGGGGGGCTTTTTGTGTGATAATTATTTGCGTGTTAGCTCGGTAGCATCTGGCAACTCTGGTATAGTATAGGTCAGGCACGCGCACGCAGAGCTTCGCTTGCCCTCATTTTCTTGATAGGGAAGGGCTCCGGAATTCTTGCATCGTCTAGCATTCCCTTACTCATCAGTGTATTACTGTCATAGTTTAATATACCCCGCCGCCTGAGGCGTAGCCAGCGTTTCATTTAGAAGGCGGAGGGAAAGTGCGGGTTCCAAATTTTGCATATGTGTCAGTATGTGCGTATACACGTGTTTTTTGTATATCAAACGAAGTGGCGGGCGAGGGTTATGTCTCCCCGTCGAAACTGATATATTTTGGGGGGCATGCCCCGCTCGCCAGTTTCATTCCCAGGAACAGGGCAATTTCAGGTCTCCTCTTCTGCCCGCCACGGCGTTGTAGTGGTTATGGTGCTCGAATGCTGACCCGAAGGTCGCGGGATCGAATCCCGGCCGCGGCGGCGGCATTTTCGATCGAGGCAAAAATGCTTGAGGCCCGTTTACTTGGATTTAGGTGCACGTTAAAAGAACTTCAGGTGGTCAAGATTTCCGGAGTCCTCCACTACGGCGTCCCTCATATAATCATAACCTGGTTTCGGAACGTTAAGATCCAGTAATTACTATTATTATTAGGTCTCCTCTCGTACTTTTGTGGTCTCCACACAGGTAATTAGATCCACAAAGCAGACCATATATATATATATATATATATATATATATATATATATATATATATATATATATATATATATATATATATATATATATATATCACAGCGGTGTGAAGGAGAACCAGTCAGGCATCGGGGTAGGGAAATTTGGGTGTCATTCGAAGTGCCCGCCGCTACACGTGCTAACTGTGCGTGGCCCGCAAAAGAGAGCGGCACGCTCACTGCAACAGACGTGGGAAGACGGCCGAAAGATGCGGCCGCGGCGGTGCGGATCCAGCAGTGATGATGAGGGGAACGCGCGGCCGGCCAGCGACGAACGGGGTCAGGCGCTGCTGCGTTCCCTCCACCGCAAAAAAAGAAAAAAAGGAATAAAAAAACGGTGGGCCGAGAAATACGCGACGCATGTCGCCGGCCACGTTACTTCCCGCCACCACCACGCGCAGACGTCTCCACGACGATGGGGGTCTATACGATGTCTACACGATGACGAAGGTCTACACTAAGTCTAAACAACGTCTATATGACAACAAAGTGGTACACGATATCTATACAAAGTCTGTACGACATTAATGGTCTGCAAGTTGTTCAAAAAACATCTATACGACGACGAAGGTCAACACTGAGTCTATACAGTGTCTGTACAACTACGAAAATCTACACAACGGCTACACAACGTCTATACAACAAAGAAGGTCTGCACTACGTTTATAAAACGTCTATACTTGGTTAAAGGACTACACGACGTCTGTATCAAGCGCAAGATCGGTGAAGAGACCTCGAAGTGGGCTTCTACGGAATACTATGTTCCCTTTCGCGAGTCCCTCCACGGAAGAAATTAAAAGGCCTCTGTACGATGACGTGGTCGTTCTACCCTTACAGTCGCTGTACCGATCAAAGCCCATAAACAACCTCACCTAACCTCATTCGGGACCACGGCGCGACCATAACGCGTCACCACCGACTATTATAGCCTAGCATAGCTACCGCGATTATAGACGTTTCGGCTCACGGCGCGCCAACTCTGCAGCACTGCGAGCTTTCCTTTCCCAGGCGAGTCGCGCACGAATTCCGAAGAACAAACAAATCATCGACAAACATCACCAGGTCCACCTATAGCGGCGGCGCGGCCCATTTCCATGTGACCTCAGGGCGAACCGCCGAGTAGCCCATGGGAACAGAAAAGCGCCAGCGCATGGACCGAGCGAGCGAGCGTTTCTACGCGCGGCGGTCAATACCGCTTCGCGCTCCTCGACTTCATTCTCGGCATCCGACCAACCGGCCGCGTCGATTGGAATGGAAAGGCTGGGGGAGAGGGTTGGGTTGTACTGCGTTGGCCTGAAGCCGTGTCTCGATCGTTTTACCATCTCGCCGTCTGAGTTTCACCTCCTCGGCGCGACCCTCGATCCGGCGTGCTGTGAAGCCCCGCCATGAATAATGACCCAAAGACAATGAGGGCCTTGAAACAACCGCGCGCGCTCAAGAAAGGCCGCCTCTAGCGTGGCAAGTGCGCGCCGGACCACATATATAGGCGGGGCGTTTTGCATCTATAACGGACGGCGGACTGCTCAGCCTCCCCCCGCGACGTAGCGCCGAAAAAGAAGTAACGTTGCTGCGCGCTGACCTTAACCTTCGAAGACAAGAGCATCACTTTCATCGTCTTCCTTAAGACCTCTGGGTCGGCGCGTCCGTACTGTCCATCTGGGCATGGGCAGCGACCGGACAGTGTCCAGTCTAGAGCGTGGTAGGTCGCCGGGTTCGTGACCCTTTGCATCCTTTCTTTCTCTCTTTTCTATGACGTGCCATTAAATCAGCCAGGAATGCACCCTCCGAGAAAGTTCCCACGCTGGTTCAGGTACGTTATACATGCACGAGCAGCAAGTCGCGATGGCCAAGAATTAAAAGCGAAAGCACGCCCCGATATCGTACGTGGTGGGATCGGACCCCCCCCCCCCTCCCCCCTGCAGACCTGAAAGCGGAGCGCATTGTTTGGCAAAGGTGCTTTGAAAGCAACAAAAACAGCAACGATGGTTTACAATGCGCTCGGTTTAGTAACAAGCTCGGTCCCGGCACGTTGTACAGCGCTGCAGTTAGCCGATATTTAGCGGCAGCGTTGGAGCGTAGTTTGTGGGGCAAAGGCCGTTCAGTGCACGCAGCGGTGACCTGGACGCCTGCAAAACCTTAAAGCCCAACTTGTAAGAAAAAGATCACACGAACGAGCTTGTGGGTTTTTCTCTTGTGTTGTTTTTAGGTAACTACTCGAGCTCTGCTACAATGTATATAGTTCTATGCGTTCGTTGAGAAGATATATACTGTAAGGCGTTCAAGTGCAACTAGTCAGTCAAAGCTGAGTATGGCCTCATATTGCCTATGAGACAGAAAACTAAAGAAAGCCTGTCGATCTAAGAGGTTTGCTTGTCTTAGTCTACATTGTGTTGTCCTAAAGCGCTCTCATTCCGATTACTGCAAATATTACTTTAAATTGTTTGCTTCTGATGTCCTTGCGGTTGTTATGTCACTGACCACCAACTCCCATTGACCCCCAACAGCGACATTAACAATAACAGATTTATCAAAGAAATTTTAAACTGATTTAGTGTTTCACTTACCTTTTAAGCCCACTTGACGATTCATTCAACATACGTGGTCGAGTTCGCAAAACTTAGCGTTCGTACTTGCACCGCGCCCATTGGCTGGCCGTCTTCGCTAATGATATGTCCCGCCCCAGGATTGGCTGGGATTCGCACTAGAGCACAACTCTAGCGAAAACGATATGAGTGAATACGGGCCTTGGTATTTCTGGACGTAAATATCACGTACTTTTCCAACAATTGTCCAGCTTGCTGCCGTACAAGTTAAATAAAGCACAACGGTAGGTTTTAGCATCGCGTTTAGAGTCGTACGTAACCAAGGTTCGTTTCATCCTTTTCGTTCTTATTCTTGAATGTCCTGTTTCGTATACCGTCTTCGCGAAGTCACAATATAAGAGGTCCGTGAACGCATCAATCTTCTTCGTTCCTCTTTGTCTGGCTTCCCATGCACGCGTCGTGACCGATACGAAAAACTAGGGCCTCCAGTTTTTCTAGCAAACGTTCGCGTGTAGCGTCTCTCTTTTTTTTCCCCCTCTGTCTTCAAGACTTGTCGACGTATACGCAAAAAACTGTCATTCCTCCCGAAAAAACCCCTCACGACTATCGCACAGCTGTGTAAGAACCGCGCGTATGCCCGTGGCAAGACAATGGCCGAACAGAAAAGCCAGGTCATAGCGTTCTGGTTGGCAGGCATACGACACGACTAGGTAGGCCACGTCGTTGGCTGTTTTACCGCTGGCGCCCCCTTTCTTTGTTTCATGTCCCACCCGCGCACGCACAAACATCTTTTTTCTCTTTGTTTTCTTTCCTATGTGCTCCGCTTCATGTGAGTGCTAGTTCACCTCTTTTTATTTTTTTGTCAAGGGAGAACTACATGAGGCTCGATAACAATAAACAGCAATAAGGCAATAATGCGCAAAACAATGAGAGGTCCGGTCATCATTCATCGCCTTCCCGCCGTCCCTTTGTTCCGTGGCAAAAAGAACGCCGGGCCACACAACGAAACGACGCGACTTCGTGTCGCCACCACCGTGGCTCTTCGTTGTCTTCGTGTCCTGGAAGCCAGACGCCGCCTTGTGTACACTTCTCCTACTGTGGCCACCATCGCACATGCGAAAACGTGTGTTATGTTGGTCACAGTAGGCGACGATAATCACGGTAGGCGATGAAGTGGCCACAGAAAGCGACCATGGTCACAGTAGGCAAAAAACGTGGTGATGACGTCGTAAGGACGTCGTGAGGACGTGGTGAGGAACAAGCTGAGGACGTAGTGAGGACGTGGTGAGGACGTGGTGTCAATTCGCGGGTGCTACACGCGAAGCGACACCACGTTCTTCCAACGTCTCACTGAGGCCCGCCGCCGAATTGTGCAGACTCTGGTTGTACACCTATATACTGTGGCAATCAGCGCCCGATACTGTAGCACACGCGAAGCGACATCCCGTCTTTAGGGTACCCCATCGCCACCTTGTGTGGACCTAAGCTGTACGTCTACTGTAGCAATAAGTGCCCGATAATGTGTACACTAGCGAAGCCACACAGCCACCTATTCCGACGGCTGTCGCACGGTATAGTAAAGTATTGCCACATTAGCCGGATAAATGACTTACAAAATAAAGTGCGGTGTTTCACGCCTTGCATCTGCTTAGTGGAGTATGTTAGACGCCGTAGAGTGGAACCTCGGATAGTGGAGACCTCCGGATAAAGAACCTTTGTTTCCTTAACCCGCACCTAAATCGAAGTATGCGAGTATCTTTGCACATGTATCCTTGCAATCAATAAATCGAGTAAGAAGAAAAAGAACAAGAAAATGGCTTTCGCCTTCGAGTCGTCTTAGGCGAACGCATAAGGCTCATGTTAGTACTGTGCATACTCTCTTGTACAACCCCTTCCTCCTGTGGTAATTGAAAAGCCGCGCCACTGTAACCGACATCAACTAGCACAAAGCTAGCATACTGCTCAAACAGAAATTTGAAGTATGGTTTCTTGAGAAGTCCTGCGTTCAAACCAGTGCATGCCAGACGAACTACATTTCTCCCACGGGCCCCCGTATATGTATAAGCAACTCTTTTCTTAGCTTTCGTTTTTTTACTTTTCTCTTATGTGCACAAGGCGTGCATGTGATGAGTGCGTCGTTTAAGGAACACTATTCAAGGAACGGCGCCTGAAAAGATGCCGTCGTCGTCTCGCGGCGCTCTCGCAAAGACAATGGGTTCGGAATCGCTGGCGCGTCGTCTCTCTTTGCACTGGGCGTCATGCGCCGACGCCGAAGCAGAACGCGACTTCGCCCGAGGGCGACAAAAGTGTTTGGCCAGCGCGTCGCTGATGGCCGGCGCTGCAGCGCTGAGTCGTGTCGTTGCCTCCTTTATGGCGACGTTAAGCCTCCGAAGACGGTCCAGCCCTGAGAGGAAAGCGTTGATGGTGACAGGCGGGGCGTGGCGGACTAGGCAGCTCCCTGTTTGCGCACAGCCGCGGAGCAGTGCAATTGCGGACCTGACAAACGCGTCGTCGCGGGTGCGTTGGACATGACTTAAAGGGCCCCTACACCACTCCGAGTTCAAAGACGGGAGAAAGGCTTCTTGCCTTCACTAACCTTCCTACAGTCGCTATCTCCTCCTCGCCACTTATTCCTTCATAAAACACGGGGACAATGTCAGCGCTGAGCGTTGAGCCCATCGGGATTACGCGCTTTTCGGCTGCACGCTGTTATCTCCGTTTGCACATTAAAAACGCACGAAACGAAGTGAAATCAGTTGATCGGGCGCGATAGTCACGCGAGACAAGGCAGCGGCTGCGTGGCAGGGCGTGCGACTGCATGGCAAAGCCAGCAAAGCAGGGTATAGGCTTCCCAAGCAACGCTTAGCGGCGCTGCTGCTCTTGACAGGCAGCGCCATCTCTGGCAGAAAAAGAGAAACTGGGGCGTGATCAGCGAGCGCTTTCCCTTCTCGCCACCGCGTTGCCGCTCGCTTCCGTGCACGTGCAGAGCTCTCGCGGTGCACTTGCGGCGTCTCACAATGTACCGCGTGCAGTGCGGCTTCAAAAGGATCTTGAAGCTTGACTGGCACTTCCGCAAAGCGAACTTGATAAAATGAGGAAAGCTCGTCAATCACGTTAACGGTGAAGAGCAGACGATTGACGACAACCACGCCCGACTCAAAGCGAAATGCATTTCCCAAGTCGCGATTACACCGTGTAGGACGTATACCTCGAGGTAAGTCTCATTCTGTCACGTTAAAGATGAATAATGGTCCACATGCACTCCGAAATGAAGCCGTACACGCTATCGGTGTTCTGCGGCGTGGACTACGAATCATATGATTGTTGTTTTGATATGGCATGCTTACAGTAGCAGCCGAGTACTTTCGTGAACAAACGTTTGCGGCGTGCGAAAAAAAGATACGGCCATGGCACTGCTTCCTGAGAAGGTTAGAGTCAAGTCCTCCGTGCCGCTGGAGAATCACCCGCCGATTAAGACGCGAGGCAGCTAGCTGAGCTTCAACCACTGTGAAGCAAGATGAACTGCTCGCCTCGTTTTTTCGGCTCTCGCGTCATGCTTGCAGTCTCTTTTTATGATACCGACTTGACAGGCGTATAAAACCTGTTGCGTGAACGCGGCTAGAAAATCGCACAAAGTCAGAAGGTGGTTAATTCAAGGTTGCAATTGCAAAGCATGTATGAAGTGCCAGTTATATTTAGCGGCTTAAATATATATCACCCCAATAAAGTGACAAAAACAAAGCAAACCTGCAGAACGATGTCAAAGCTTGCTGAAAATGCACAGACGTCCGTTCCGGCGTGATATAGCAGCCTTCCCGACGCGTGAAATGCAGGCGCCGAACTTCTGACAATGTGCGGAGTTCAGTTGAATTCAACCAACCGCGCAACGCTAACAGTATAACGCGAATGTGAACGTTCAACAACGACGGGTGGGTCTCACGAGCACGGGGAATCAAAACACAAAGTTGCTTCGCCTACAACCGTAACTGGACTTTAACAATGCGAGAAGACAGCGAGTAATCATTACTGTAGTCGCTGCGTGCATGCGCCCCGTTACTTACCGATTCAGGTAGTCGGAACGAGCGAAAGCGATGAACTCAGACAGCCAAAATAGAAGGCGAGACAGCGCTGTCAGCTATCCACGCTTGCCGCCTTTATTTCTCGTGCGACACGCCCGGGAACCGACACAGTTTAACACGTGAATCGTGTGCCTTGTCTGCACTGTTGTGGCTGGCCACTAAACCGCAATACTTCGGACCACGCTTGCGCTTCCGCGGGGTCGCTTCTGCCATCGTGGAAATGCGCAGCTTCGCACAGCAAGCCTCTCGGGCTGACGGCCCCACAGTTACCCGCACCGAGAGAAGAACGCGAGCGCACGTGCGCTACCGCTACCAGGCCCCGGAAAGTCGCAAGTTCCAGCGATCGCCACAGAGGGCGAAAAAATCGACCGCGGCGAGTTCCAGCTTCAAACACAGGGAGTGGATCTACTAACCTCTGCGTTAGGATAACATGGCGACGTTGTGGTGGCCGCCATTCGCGCTATTTGACTTTTTATGTAGGGGCGCCCTCGTCGGGCCTAAACTTCAAATTAAAATATTCTTGAAATAAGGAAGTTTAGTTGTTTGCTTACTGTTACACTTCAATAAACAAATTGCTGTTTATACGAAGTGGCCTTGCCTTGCCAGTTACCACGTCATCAATCTTTTGTAATAGTTTTTGCTCCAACAGACTCGTAGTTGTCAGCAGCCTATCGGCATCATTATGTTCATTTCAAAATATACGGCGGCAGAGGCAACGTAACGGTTCACGGTGCATTCGGATGGGTCTCGCGCTCTTTCGTTTCGCTGTAAAAGTTTCCAGTCACTGCCGGCCGAGACACTCGCTTTCGTTCTATTTGTTTTGACTCGTTGAAATGCTTTCGCGAAACGCATTCAGCAGACTTCGGGAGAACGAAGGGACCGTTGAAGCGTTCACCGGATGAACACTCGTTTCAAGCTCGAGAATATACGAACCGGTGAGTATAAAAACCCACTGCTTCAGCTTTTTACCAATGACCGTGTGGGTGTCACACGGAGGCGACGCACTGCAATATTAAAATTTTCAACGTGTCAAACTCTGTCGATGAGAAAACGTGCGATACTTGAGGCGTGGCTTCAAGTGGGAGCAAGTTGCTGAGTTTATCGTTCGGTTCACATTGACCAGGCCGCTGCAATAAAGAAAGGCAACTGCGTCACCAACGTCTCGCATGTATATTCGTAACTAGCCCGCATATCAGTGCAAAAAAGATACGAATTATATTTTGCCGCAGTCGCGTTTGAGAAGCCAGGTTTAGAGGTCTCATTTCTCCTGTTGTCAGTTTAGGTAATTTTTACTGCACATTTAGTGCAACGAAAGCTTCACATAATTGTGAGTGCACATTCACTTTATTGTGATGAAGAAACCGGCACTATAAATAGAAATATTTTTGTTTTTTTTTTCTGCCATAGTCTCCTGGTCTGACAAGGAAACAGCTGTGTGCAATGAGCAAGGCACCTGTTACATGACACGCCTGTAAAGAAGCTAGCCCGAGTGAAACAACATGCATTATAAGGTACGTTTACATATATGTATAACAAACCGCTGTTTTTGTTCACTGTGTTTATACGTTTATTTTTCCAAAGTTTAATATTCACTGATAATGCTTATCAATATCTGGTGATGTCATTGTTTTTCCAGGATTGCCGGGCAACGACAGGATGACTACCCCCGAATGTCCACCCTGCAAGTGCGGCGAAACATGTCAACGTCTGCTACAACAGGTCATCTTGAACCTCACGCTTGCAATGCTGTACTTGTGAATGGTTTACCAGGCATCTCATGGAGGTGTGCCTACAATCGTCCACAAGTATTAGCTGTCTACTGTGTCATGCAATCTACACCGCAATAGCGTTGAAATTGAGCACTAGCTCCGTGCATTAGTTACGTTACCTGGCACTGCTGAGCTCAACGACGCAGGTTTTATACCCAGCCACGGTGGTCACATTTCATTGGGGGCGAAATGCAAAGACGCTCGTGTGCTTAGATCTGCGTCTGAAGTTCAGGGAAAGACGGAAGCTTGAAGAGACGAAGAATTTGTTAACAAGAGGTGTCGCTGGAGCAAATGTTTCGACAAGCAGTCTTGTCTTCTGCAAGGCTACAACTGCGTTTGTTTAACTCCAGTCAGTTAGAATCAATCTAGAGTTGCCCACTACTGTATGACTCATAATAATATTATGGTGTGTAAATTATAAATTTAAGGGTAAATATATAGAAGTCTGTCTGGCTGGGCAAGATTATAAGAATAAAAACACACTCCAGCCGCATTTAATCATTAGTCTTCTTAATTTAAAAAAAACTAAGAGACCAAACGGGTCTCGAAACGTAGGGTCAGTTTTTTTTAATTATAAATCGCATTACAAAACGAACATCACGGCAGTGAGGGGAATTAACAGTCTTTCCAACATCTAATAATATGTAGGGTTTAACGTCCCAAAATCACGATACGCCGTAGTGGAGGGCTCCGCAAATTTCGACCACCTGGGGTTCTTTGACGTGCACCTAAACCTAAGTACACAGGCCTCAAACATTTTCGCCTCCATCGAAAATACAGCTGCCGCGCAACGTAAATGCAACATTTAGTTGTGCCTTATGAGACAGTTTACACACTATGCTGAAAACTGTTTTGCCTTAATTAACTGTGTTTAGATCATAGAAGTTTACAAAAAGATACGACAAAGCTTTACAAGGCTGTGCTCAATTACATTAGCCTTTGCACATATGTTCAATGGGCTCCTTCAAATTATTTACAGCTAATAAACAAATTATAAGTGTGACGAGCACTTCTTCCAGCACAGCTTCACCAAGCACGTTTACGTTGTCGTGATGAGTAAGATTGTGTTCAGTGAGTATGGTAGTGTTTTCTTTTTTACATAGCAGAGAAACGTGCCAAATTTGTTTGAACACACCTACTTCTGCTGTTTGATTAAGTTAACATGTCACAGTTGTAACACCTACCACTATGAAGTGAAAGTCTGTAAACTACTGTCACGAAAAAAAACCTAGGAAATCGAAGAGGTAATTTAAAACATACATGAACTTGGACTTATCCACAGCCACACTACAAGATTTTACGTATTGTCACGGGGTCGTGACGTCGACAAAAGCAGCAGTCGGTGTGTCCAAGATGAAACTTTTTGTTCGGCCGAACTTGTGGCCGGGAAACGAAAAGTCAAACTACAACAATACACACTGCACACTGATAGCGGCGAACAGGCGTCGGCCGTCGATAAACTGATCTGTGGCAAGGCGCGTCGGCATTTATACCTGCGGCATCGAACATTCCAGCATTATCACTGGTCGCTGCGTTAGTTCGACAATAAACTGAGCTGTTTGCAATTGCACGTTCCAGCCTAACAGAAGATCCTAAAATAATCTGGAATGTTCCCAGACATTCTGGCACGGTTTGTGCAATGCAGTAACTACACGTGCAATTGGCCAATAACATAAAACATACAAAGAAAGGAGCGCATGTGACAGTATTTCAAGCCGGAGCTTCTAAAAGTAGCAGGGAGAATACATACTTGTGCTCCCAAGCCCAAATATATTGAAAAAGTAAATAACACAATAACAAGTATGCAATATATATATGACCTTTATTTATCCAGCATTGGCACAGGTTCACATCGTGCCCCACAGTTTGATTTCGTGAGTGTTTGCTTGCAACAGAGTGCTCAAGTTCTATCGACATGTCTATGTGATACAGAGATTGTGCTTGCGGCTGAGCAGTTGTTTAGTGTTCTGTGCGAACACCAACGAAGATGTACACTGCATGCCTAAAGCTTATTTTCTTAGAATTGTGCTTCTAGAATCTGTAAGCACTCGCCTTATATCTCTGTTTCTTTAGCATTCATCTACGCTGCATACTCAGCAGTCCGATTACTACTAGCGCCAAGGAATTCTAGCTGTAGAAACTGTGTAACTGAACTATATCGAGGAACAAAACGAGCCTGAATTATTTTCTTCCACCTATTACCTGAATACGTACTACCTATGGTATGGCTTCACGGCCGAGAAATTCGTGCCTGCCCTGTAGACACGACGCGATATTCTTTATTTGTAACGCATTCAAGGTGACATCGCAGAGCGAGAAAGATGCAGAACTGTACGCATCCGCGATTGTTTACGTAAAAGATTAATCAAAACTACATTGCTCTCACTGCGCCAACTATCTGTCGGCGTAGCGCACGTTTCGTTTCCGACTCCACACCATGCAAGATCAACACAACCTGGCAAGCGCCGCATAACTAAAGGAAGGATAAGACCCTTGTCCTAAAGCTATGCTGTTAAAACTCGGACGCTGCTACACAACGAGAGCAACGTTCTTTCAGCGATCTCGGTGTTCAGTTATATGCACATATTTGTTAGCTTTCAGACTGATTACACACGTACGGGTTGAAAGCTTTCGACGTGTATGAGTGACTTGTTTCGCTTGGACCTGACTGTATACATTGCTTGTACCAGCTTGGGCACTCACAATAAACGATGCAAACCTTACTTGATTGACGTTGTTTTTGCCAGTCGAGGCCAGTTTGGTCACCTGGCGATAAATATTACACAGGCGAGCAGCGATTTAGCAACGACAAAGAACAAAATACCATAAAGAGCAAAAAGCGCAGTAGCGCGACCAGGGCGAACCAACCGCAAAAACGCGTTTGTTTAATGATGATGATAGTACTTGCAGCGCCATCTCGCCTCGCTCTATTGCAGTTCAGTACGCCGCCGCTACCCTTATTTCCGTACTACAGTCAAAGGTACAGTTTCCGTTCTCTAAAGTGGTAGATATTCTCTGCCGCTACCGTGAAAGGGGCTGAGTCGGCCGCGCGACGGTTCAGTGTTTTCCGACAGAGCCGCAGCGCGGCTGGCGCGGCGCTGTCGTCGCGCCGCAAACTTGAGCTTGGGTTCCCTATAGAACACAATTCACAACTGATGTCCCTCGTGTATATACCAATCGAGAGCTTATTTCCTCACGACGTCACGTGAACAGACTTGGCGTCACGAATTGTGTCGAAAAGACGGGAAACGCCAGGAGCGAATAAAGCAATCGTTCTTTGTATTTTGAGAGGCTGTTTAGTGGCCCTTTAAACTCCTTCCTCTAGAATATATAGAGAAAATCGGGCGAGCTGGTGTTCATCATTGACAAGGACAATGTTGCTCCGAAAGTTATACGCATAACGCTTAAGGCTGACTAAAGCCTGTTTCACATGCAGCGATTTTGCTCCAAGAGCGGAGCGGCTGCCGTCGCGGAAGCCCAAAAACAGGTTTTTTCGAGCGACCAGTGGACGCGCGATGGAGATCACCGGAGTTGGAAAAATTCGCGAGCGGCAGAGCGGCTGCCCAAGGTCAACCAATGGGGGAGCAGTGACGCGGGGAGCACGTGACCGTAGGGATGGAGTCGAGAGCAGCCGCGCGCGCCGGGAGGAACTCGCTCCGACTCGGTTTGCTAGCAGACGACATTCGCTGCAACGAGCTGGCAGTGTAGAAAACGCCGTTCTTTTCCTTTTGTTGTTCTTTACTGCGCTTCCATCAAAGCAGACAAATCGTTTGCACGTGTCATTTTGTTCTTTTGTATTTTTATCGAATCGTGACACCAACATAGGTCCGCACAGGGGGAACCTACGACACTCCGCACTTGTTCGCAGTAGACGTTTCAGTTTTTTTTTTTTTTACTACTCTGGTGCAGCACGTTCGAACAGTTTACTGTTTTCTTTTCCTTTTTTTTTTTAGTGGTCACGTACCCCGAAGACGACAAATGCCGCCGCCACTTTACTGCAGAATGCCCATAGGCAAAAAAAAAAAAAGAGACGAGCTCCTTCACAAACCCACAATGTCGTCGACTGGGCCGCTTGCATCCGGTTGCCGGCCCATACGGCGCACCAGCGCCTTGCGGCATTCGAGAGCAAAAGCCACCGAAAGCCCTGTGAAAGCTTAAAACCCCCAAAACAAATTCTTTCTTTCGCTTTTCCATGGCCAAGTGTATGGGCGTGCAACATGACTTGCGTGGTAAAAAAAGAAAGCTGGAACAGAAATAAACGTGACTACTGAAGTTGTTTAATTGCACTCTGATACACTGCACATTTTCATCATTCAAGGTTTAGGCGCGTGAAATTTGATCACCGAAGTAGAAGGCTCGTGAAACTTGCAACCCAAGCGCACCAAAACAAGCGAGCCCGGAGAAAGGAAACCCGCGGATAACGGGCGCTTCCCACAACCATCACTGCGCATCGCAGAGGCGCGCGCCGCGCAAGAGCGGTGCATGTGAAACGAAGCCGCGTCCGAGCGTCCTGCTGCCGCTCGATCGCTGCGGGCCCCGCCGCTCGGTCGCTCGCATGTGAAACAGGCTTAACAGTGTGATTTATATATAGAAAATCATGGCTGCAAAATCTGCAACAGAAAGGCGCGATTAACAGTGAATGTCAAAAACATAATTTACAAGGAGGAAAAATTTTCAACCTTAACAATAGTCCAATCTTAGTTCTCGCTTCAGCATGGTGTAGAACTCCACCCGAGGCAAACGAACACGCTACTGTGCTGGTATTCTGTAGCGACTCCTTTTTCTATGCAAATGCCTTTTCGTGCTTCTCGCGCTTGTCCAGTGGTCAGATCGATTATATCAAACCACGTTATCAACGCAGATCAGCCGACTATGAACGGTTGATGGGAAGAGTAGCGTAGAATCGAGCCTAATTTATCGCTAAAAACACCGACCCTGATTAGCTGGATATGTTGCCGTGTATGTCTTACAAGCGGAAGTTCTCTTTGAGATCTCAATAAGCATTATCTCGCACGGTGATACTGTTTACCGCTCCTCGTGTAACCGTGCTCCGCTGTGTAGACAGAACTATGATCTACAAAGATAAGAACAGTGTATACGGACACGGATATATGACAGGCAGTGGGCGCTTTACTTAAGAGCGGTTGCGTATCGTCAATCAAGACTTGTTCGCCGTTAAAAACGAAGTGTCTTTTCCGCTTCCTCAACGAGCAAAAAGAGAGCGCTCGTATTACCTCGCTATCTATTCATCATCTCCTCTTCCCTTTCTCGATTCACGATTTGTATTGCAAGGCCAGACGGCAAAGGAAAAAAGCCGAAACACTCATTAGGCATCGTGGAAGTCCTTATCCCGCTCATTAAAGAAGAAAAATGAGAGCAATAATTGAAAGGCCCATTCAAGGCTCTTTCATTTTTGAACTCGTTAGCACACCTCATCGAAACGAATACGAGTTCTAGACATACGAAAGAAAGGAACGTGTACAGCTTTCACCGAAGCGTGTTCAGCCAAATCATGCCCCGGCAAAAATCCCACGGCGGTGTAAACGTGGCCTCCAAGATTGTCAACCGGCTCAGGGTGCCGGAGGGCGATTTCGGAGGCCACTGTTTCAAGAGGGGATGCACCTCCCAGCGAGAGTACTCCGCAGTCGCGACTCCCGCGCTTCTTTCTTAAACTTTCGGGAGTGAACGCAAGTCGTGCGTAATAGATCTATACCCGCGGCATGCTCACTTCGCCAAATAGCCCCTAGCGCAATGCAAACGGGAGCCCTCAGAACGGACGCCGATCACCGTAGTTCTGAGCACGCACGCACGCGCGCACACACAAACACAGAGTCGAAGCGCTGTATATAGGGCCTACACAGGCCGAATAGAAGGGCCTAATAATAGCTGGGACCCGCGGAATTATACTAATGGAGCGGCTAAAACATCACGCCACCGCTCGGAACCAATTTTGCCCGTGGAAGAAAAAAAAAAAGGAAATAAGAATCAAAGTGGCAAAAGTGCGCACGGTTTATCCCCGTATATTCGGCATGCATGCGAGTATACAGGATAGGATGAGTGTACAGCGAATGGAATGAAACAACGCGAGAGGTGAGACGGCGGTCATGCATTTCTACGCACGCGGATGAGCACGTGATGCGCGTAGCCCGCGGAGCTGGCTCTTCTCACGTTCTGCAGTCCGCTTTATCTGGAGCAACCACAATCGACCAACCCACACTGGAACCACCCTGCCGACTCGGCTCGAGCGGTCATTATCATCCATTGCGGACGCGTTCTGGAAAAGGACGGCACATATACATACCTGCAGAGAGAGGATTCCAGCACGCGGCTGAGCCAAGCCAAAGCTGTAGCCGCTTTTCCTTCCGTGCTCGAGCAGTCCGAACGCAATCCGAGCCCCGAGTCACGTAAAATCCGCACCGCGATGTGAAAGCCTCTCGAGGATCGTGGTGGTCACTACGGATTGCGTGCTAAGAAGGCTATTTATTGTGCCGAAATACGGCGTTCCTTATACGCTGCATATAAAGTGGTCGCTATTGAATTGTGATCGATTTGGAGGGCTTTTACCCCCTCATTTGCGATCAAGGTGGCAGGGACACGCGTTCGTCTATAGGCGAGTGAGCGCAAATTGCATGCCGCACTCGCGGATCAAAATTAGGAAAGTCTGCATGCCCAAAAAAAAAACGCGACGCACTGACCATTCCGCGTTCTCACTTGCAACTAAATGCAATGAAAAATTGCCCGAAAGTTGCCCTATATTTAAAGGTATGCTTCGAAGTTACAGTCGACTGGACTCCAACGCGTTGCTGATGTTTCTATCACGAACAGTGCCACTAATAGTAGCGTATGGACACCGGGCTAATCTGACCACCGGGGTTCATTAACGTACACAACAGAATTACACGGAGCACTTCGCCCTTACTGAAATGCGGCCACCTTGCCTGGGAATCGAACCCGGGTCCTCGAGCTTAGAAGTGCGACCCCTCAGCCACTAGGCTAAGCCGGTGGGTAAGGACATAAAACAAACCGAGACGACAAGGGTAGCGGACGGCAGCGAATGTATAGGCACGTTGTTTCTTAACGGCAACCACGCCGATGATGAAGAAGAAGAAGAGAAAGAGGAGACCGTTGCCGCAACACGATCGAACAAACAAACAAGAGGAACTAGGTGTGTGCGCACGCGAAACAAGAGAGAAGGCACATGCGCCATTTTCGTGGTGGCGAAGAACAACCGGTTCCTTAATAGGGGTGCCTCAGGAAGAAGAAGAAGATGCCGCAGGAGGCGATCCCGCGTGCATAAGCGAAGAAGCAGCAGTGTCTCGGTTGCCGCTGCAGGTCGTTTCTGGGCGCGCAACAAAGGAGTCGCTTTCATGTTTGGCCCGATGGCAAGGCAAAGGAAGCCGAGACGCACGCATCATTGGACCTCACCCACCCCCCTTTCCAACCCACCCACATGAAGCGCGCTAGGCGCGCAAATGACGACCTCGAATGGGTCGGCCTTCGGCGGGAACAATGCGCGCTCTTCAACCGAATTTGGGTCTTCCTCCTCGACTGCAGAGCGGCAGAGGAAGAACAGAGGGCAATTTCTGTTTCTTCTTCCCCTCTTCATTTTGAGGCAGGTAGGGGTGTGTTTCCGTATTGTGTATGCGCTCTGAATGCGTTACACACGCGAGCTACTTCCGCGGATCTGTGATGGCGTACGAGCGGGTGGGTGGGCGGAACTTCCTTTTGAGGAAGGACTCTTCATTTTCTTCTTACTTCCTCTTCTTATTTTTCTTTTTCGCAGTCACAGTGCGTGGTCAGTAACGTTCAAAACACCACCCTCTGGTCAAACGCGCGCTCCGGACTGTGAGCAGCGGCAATGTGTGGGGTCGCCTTGTTGCAGTTGGCCATCTGGAAAAGGAGCGCGCGGTGAAATGGCGCCTTGCGTGCGTATTACAAAGCCTCTGCTTATGTGCAGATATATCCCAGCGTTGAAATGGTTTATATACGCGGCTCCAAGTATGCAGACCGCGCCATAACGGATGCGCGATTCAGATAGCTTTGAAGTTCGCGAGAGTGACGCAACGCGGCGCTGCCTGCCTACCTGACTGCCCGCTGTTGTGTGCGTCTCTCAGAATCGGCGCAGTGGGTTGAACTCGCAACGGGGCTTTGCGCGAGGAGAGATTACCGTTATTAAGCGAGCAGCTTATACCCGGGATATTAGAGGAGCAGCCGCGGCACGGCACGCCATTCATTCAGGCGTGAATTGTTAAGTGTTTATAAGCCCACACGAGATTACCGCCTAAAGCTTGCTGTAACCAGAGCTATAGTACAGTCGACTGGTGTTTTTAGACTGCGCACGCAAGATTGCGGGGGTTGCGTGCTTGGTTACGCTTATGTGAACGACAACACACCGCGCAGGTAGGCTAAAAAAAAAAAAAAACGGTTCGGTAAACAAGGTAACGATCGAGACAGAGAGAACGCGGCTTTTGCGGGATATATTTGACAGAGAAAGGAAGCGTCAGCGGGGCAGATATTTAATAAGCCTCGACGCTTGATACATTGCTATCCAAGTTCACCATTACAGACTTTCATAAACTCACTCATTTTGCGGGCTCCGAGAAAGGACGACCACGACGCAGATGAGGCGATATGGAGGAAGTGAAAAACGCGCATCATTTCGAAGACTGTATGGACGAGTTTGCTTTAGATTCGTGAGCGCCGCCATCTTGGCTTTTTACCCACGGTGGTCTTCTCGGTTTTGTAAGTCGTGAAGTCAAATTAACGGCTTTCAATGCATCCGTAGAGCCCTTCATGCCTGCGGGTCTATGCTGTAATATTGCCATGCGCGCTTCTTTATGTATTTTTATGCAACCGGTCCGTTACACGTATAACGCCTCGCGCAAAGCGCGCCCGAATGTCTGGTAACCTCCCAGATTGTTTTAGAATGTTGTGATAAGCTTGAGCACGCAACGCGAACAGAAGAGTTTTATTCTGGAACTAACTCGGCAACCAACAATAACGCTGGGACCTTCGATGCCGCAGGCATAAAATGCTGACGTGCTTTACTGCTGATCAGATTACTCGACGGCCGACGACTGTTCCCACCGCTATCGGTGTACTATCGGCGTCAAATGAAACCCAAACAGCGGCGTGACGTCCTGTTATCACCACTGACAGGCGCGCGCATCCGCTTTCGATGCACTGCGCATATGCGCACCTGCCCATGGTGATAACTGGACGACGCGCACTATACCATTGCAAGGGCTTGCCTCTGTTCGGGTTTAATTTGACGCCAACAGTACAGTGCAAATTGTCCCTTGACTTTTCGTTTTCCGGGCACGAGTTCGCCCAAATAAAGAGTTCCGTGCTTCCAAGTCTTGCTGCAGCCTTCTTCACCATCAGAACCACGTGACAATATCTGTTCGTTTAGTTGCTACACATACAAGAGGACAACGTTAACAGCTCAAGATGGCGGCACTTAAGCGCAACCGTGAAACAATCTATAAGCGCTTGCACAGCGCCTCGTTTCAGGCGATGCAATTCTCCGCGACACTCGTAACCACTATGGGGGGGAGGCGGAGCAATAGATGAAAAGACAAGGGGGTTAGCCAGCGTTAGACAGGCTGGGTACTCTCAAGTGGAGAAACGGAACAAACGGAACCAAATACGATGAGCCTGTCTACTCCCATATGCTTGCCAAGGACATCATTTGGTGCTCGCAGAACATAAGACGCTTCGTTTCAATTCGACTGTGTTATATAGGTACAGTTACTACGATATTTTCTAGTTTCGTTTAGTTAGTCTTGCCGGGTTTCGGCGTTGAAAACGACGCTCGATTCCCACCCATTCATTTTTTTCCGTTCTTAATGCATAAGGATTCACTTGCGTTGCTCGGCGGTCGCTTATGGTCCGCCTATACAGTTGTCAATTGAAAACTTGCTTGTCCCGTTTTTCGTTTTTTTATCGCCGCAACAAGGACTGAGAAACGACATGAGGTCCCGTCTGTGTAGCCATAACGTGCCTTCATTCTTCTTGACCAGCTCCCTTGAAGTGACGTAACGTAATGGACGGGTAAACGATCGCCGAGGCAAAGAAACGCGGACAGCGCCTCTGAGATCCCGAAACAAGCGTTTAGTTAGTGTGAAGCCCATATACCGTTTTTACTCGCGTAGTACCAACACTGATAACGTTTGCTAGGTTTGGCTTATGTCGGATACTCGCTGTTATAACAATGGAATATAATACAATGCATACGAACTATTGTGTGTTTGCTTGACTCCAGAAAATACTTCGCACACCACCGCAGTTAGCCATAGGAAAATCGTCACAATATTTCTTCGTTGTAGCCGACATCGCGACTGCTCTCGCGTTTCGGGTTTCGTTATAAAAAGAAACATCACTCAAACGAAGCGTGACCAACCAAAGTTCGTACTTGATTCGCTATAACCGATAATTCGCTTTATAAGTGTTCCTTATAACGAGGTGAACTGTATCACGTTTCTTTTTCTTTAACATTTTGCGATAACTTTCCGCAAGGCTACAAAGCTTGCGAGGTGAGCGTATACACCTGGCAAGCCTCTTGCACGCTTCTTGAGAGAGGAAGCAACCGCCAGAAGATGGAACTGAGCCGCAGCCAACGAGAAGCATTGTCTCAGCCTGTGCGCCACTTTGGTTTGTGCCGCAGTCAGCGCGGCGGGTTAACGTGACTCGTGACAATTTACTCGGCAAAGACGCTGTCTCGATCTCACAATGCAACCTGAACGCTCGTTTCCCGCTGCAGGCCACAGAGATTCTCACGTCACACTCTGCTGGCCAAACAGTGCTTCTCGGTGAAGACTTACTGTTTTTCTTTTTTTCACCCGTTTCTTCTTTTCTCGTCTATGCGTGCTCGCTTGCTTGTTTTATACTTCTCTCGTACGTCGTCTCACTGCCGTTCTCGCGATTCGCCTCGCGCCGGGAGTCAACGCATTGTTCCGAGACGCGGTGCGCAAGTTCTTTTCTATACGGCCACCGAACGCTGATGCCGCGAGACCGAGACCGTTCTGCGCATTGTGTGCGTGCGCGTTGATTTCCCAGGTTCGTCCTCGGTTGTTTGTTTGTTTTTCGTCGTAGCGTTTTGTTTCCGCGTGCATTGTAGGGTACTACTGCCCGTTGATGTGTGCGTGCCACGGCTTTGGCGGAAGTACACGATTGCCTTTTGTTTCGACAGGCGCGTCACCATCTGTCAATGTAATACTGTGCACCGCGGTGCGAGCTAACACCTGCAAGTGACCAATGGGCGCACGGACTAGCTTCGCGATGCTCCTGAGCCGTCGGCAAGGTTTAGCGACTATGCCACGCCGGTTGTGCAGGTCGATCCGGATAGCTCATGACACGACAGGCAAGAAAGTACATAAAACGAACAATATATCAATTAATGAAACTCAATAGGTAAATTTCAACAACAAATTAAACTCCACAAACATACGCGTACAAATGTGTGAACACTAAACAAACATTTATAATTTCAGACCCCATGGAGGCAATGCACTAAGGGCATCGAACCGCAGCTGATTCGCAACGATTACTCTGCAATGCATAGGAAGTGCAAGAAAAAAAAAACACCTTAAGGGAGCCAGTGACTTAACAAGGTTCAGGAAATTTCATTAAGCCAATGTGGACAAAGCAGGAAAAACGACACAAATTTGTGACGTCACACTGACATTCGGGTGCTGAAGATTTGGCGCGAAATTTAAAAGCGATATATCGACCTTCGTTTTCTCGTATAGCGAAACTATGATGGCAGCATTGACTACGATACAGTTCTCAAACAATAATTGAACGGTCTAAACTGATTCATCGTTTCACTATAATGTCCTTTTAGTGTGGCTATAAGTTCCGCACTGCTGCACGCATTTACTGCCAGAAGCCATGGTTCGCTTAGGGCGTTCGTATACTCGTCAGTGCGATGGGATTGGCGACCGGAACTGACTCTCGCTAAACGTAAACCGGTGAACCGGACGAAGGATGGGCCGATCCGGACGGTGTCGAGAGCAGTCGCTCTCTTTACGATCTTTTGTCCAGTGGCATAGACAGCGTTTACGACCACATAGAGCCGGGCCGCTCCACTCTTTCGATTCTGCATGCTGACGTTTCGGATGACGTATACACACGTTCGTCGTCGTCGCCCCGGGGCTCAATCTCATTACGTCATTGCCATCATGTCATCAATCTCATTATGCCGGTTCATTGTTCTGCGTACTGGGCTTTCTTATACGTGCTCTCGTAAATTGTCACGCTCGTTCGGACAACCACAATAGGAATGCCTCGATTTATGAGGACACGTCACATAAGCAGGAATGTTGATGTGGGAAAGGCACCAAAACAAATATGGAGGGAAGTTCGCGTGAATATTCTTTGACTTTCTGTGTTAGCGGGGGCTCCGCAAGACTTAATACGAGGCTGAGCGCATTTCAAACTATTTCTGCGGAATACCGCAAGGCGGCGGAAGTGTTAAAAAAGGGAAATTGACAGCCACCCGTTTGTAGCACGAAACCACGAAGAAATCCCCAATGGATTTCTCAGAAAGAAAAGCTTTTAGTTGAAGAAAAATTCGTCCTGGTCCGGGGATCGAACCCGGGACCAACGCCTTTCCGGGGCGGTCGCTCTACCAATTGAGCTAACTATATAGTCGGATAAAACTTAAGACGCCCGGAGTGGCCCCGCCCATACGACCGAAGCCCGGCAGCCGATCGCCTCCGCGACTAAAGAAATAGTCCCACACATGCGCGCGGCAATGCCCTGCGAAGGCGGGGTTACCGGCCGTCCGGCTCATGACGTCAGTCCGGAGTGCCCGCCTACTGTTGCGAGCTTGTGTGCGTCCGCCTTTGAGAAGGAAATGCCGCAGACTTCTAAAGTTGTATCCGACTATAGGATGTCAGCAAGAGGCAGCGCGAGGGCGAATTAGTCAACAACGGGTAGGTAGAGCGACAGCCCCGAAAAGGCGTTGGTCGCGGGTTCGACCCCCTGGACCAGGACGATTTTTTTTTTCGAGAAGCTTTTTCTTTCTGTGGATTTCCTTGTGGCTTCTTTCTGCAAAAGAATGGTTGTTAATTATCCTTTTCGGAGGCTATAGGCACAACGCCCGATTCACCGAAGCGTTGACATGGCGAAGAAGCGCATGTGTGTTCAAAAGCAATCGAGGAGGACAAAACACGAGGCGTGGCAAGCTATAATCATTGCTGGCTGTGAAAAAACGGTCACCAACCAAGGACCAGCAAGGAGCAACATTGTGTACACGCGCGATATCAGTATAGAGCGCCAACGTCACTGTGACCGCCATGTTTGGGTACTGGCGCGATGAGGAAATAAGCATATGACGTCAGCGGAAGATGTGCGCACACGCATATTCTCGTGTTTGTCTTTCCGCGCTATGGGAAAGCTCCGACGTCAAACGGAAGGGAAAAATTCAAATACAGGCTCCGCATGCGAATGGAGTCGGTGGAACGGAACATCTTTATCTCCTTTTCGCTGATTTACATTCTACTGCATATCCCTTTCAGTCACGAATTATGATGCACTGTCTGCAAATGCATCAAATTTGCATGGCATGATTTCAAGGCACTCAGTATTACATTCCAGGAAATAAAATGAAGGAATGTGTTGTTTTGTGTGAGTTTCAGCAATTAATGTTAATTAGCCCGTAATTAAATATCTAATTATTCTGCAATCAGTCAGCTTCAATTCTTGCATAAAGGAATCAACTATTAGGCCTGAAATGCATGCACAGTTTGTTTTTTGGTTGTATGCTTTTCGAGCGAAGAAAAAAAATACTCTTGACGTCAGTCCTGGGACGTCGCACGTCGAACGATCGTCGAACATTGTAGTGTCTCTAGAAAAGTGATCATCTGCAGCAATAAACAGCATAATGAAGTTAAATAACCGCTAGTAGTCCACTCAGAGAGCCTGCACGAATGTGCACACTAAGTTTCAGGTCATTTGAAAAAACACGCGGTGCGTGATGCGACTCCGAAGTTGATGTGTACAAATGTACACACCGTGACTGAAAGGGATATAAGCCACTAAAGCGAACTGGTGTTCCGAGTTTTTCTCAGGAATCGAGGAAGTCAAGAAAAAGACGCTTACAAACAAACTCTACCGCTAAGTCCGGCGTCTCAACAGGAAGAAACGAAGTGATAACGCTGGAATTCCTTCGCGACGTATTTCGAAGGACCATGGTAAGCTTCCAGTCCTGTATGCATGAGCATCTGGTATCGCTGCATGCCATTCACACATGAGCGTTGCTTATACGCGAAACTCAGGCAACAAAACGAAACAATAATGGAAATGAACAAATGCTTACTGAATCCGTTCTAAAGACAAAAGCGTAAGAGCTACTTAAGAAATTGAAAGAATAACAAGAAAAAAGAAGAGGTAACACCGAGACTTCGGAAGCGTGGGAATACGGCGGTATGGAGAGACAAAGACCTTAAGAAAAAAATAAACAAAAGACGACAAGCTCTCAACTTTCACAACTCGGAGACTCTTCTTTTGAGTTCGCAAAGAGATCAGGTCACTCGTCGACTGGGACAAAAGAGCAAAGCAAAAACGTACTATATGACCGCGCGCTCAAAGTGAAAGTGCAGCGCTGTTTCGTCTTTGCACGCGTATCTACATTGCTTTGTGTCTTCACGCGTGAAATACTCGCGCCTTTTTTTTTTTTTTTCTCAAAAAGCCGCCCAGACAGAACTAAGTCGCGTGTGGCCAAGCCAGTCCGCTGATAAGCCGCCGACGACGACGACGCCGCGCGTGAAACTCATCCGCCATGCAGTTCGCGTTCACCTCAGAACGCCATGCGCACGTTCGGAGGAGAACGTGCGCGAAATTGTCCTTCCAGCTTTCAATTATTTTCTTTCCGGAGTCGTAGTGTCGTTGTTCCCTCTTTGTGTGCGTCTGCGCGCAATCTACCATGCGTTCTCCAGTGAAACCTCAACCGCGTCACACTCTCGCAAGACTCGTGTTCTTTTTCGCGCGCTTTTATATTGCTTCGTTGGCGCGGGAAATTTTACACGCCGCGCCAAAAACGAAGACCTAGCTTCTCGACGACGCCGGTTCATGAAGAGGACGTCACACTCGACAACGAAAAGAAAGGCGATTCGCTTCGCTTTTCTTTTGTCTTTCTTCCGCTTCTCCTTCGCTTCCATCTCTATTCTTTTCACTTCTTTCTCTTCCTTTCGTCGCGTAATGACTTCCGCAACGCCGCAGGCCGCGCATCCGTCGGTTACAACTTCGAAACAAACGACCATGTCACTTGTTTCGTAGAGGGCTGCGCGTATAATGCTTGCTGCGACTGTCGGCTTCATCGGCGGTCTCTGCGTTAGCGCGTCCGCATTACACAACCGTTTATACAACAGCTCCAGCTATACTTATTATTTTAACAGAGGAGCATTTTAAGGCCGAGGTAAGTCCCTGGGGATCCGTCGTCCGCACTTTCTAGGGGGGGGGGGTGATTCTTAAAAGGAAGAAGGAAAAGAAAATGAAAATTGGGTGTAGAGTGCACGATCCAGCTGCGAGCGCGAAGGCTGACGAGAGGAAGAGCATGGGTAAAGCTATAGTGGGTGAGAGGGAAGCTTAGTGTAGCGAGTTGAGCCTGGTAGAGAAAGGGTAGTGACGTGGAAAGGGAGAAGCTGAGTAGAGAGGAGGAGAGCAGGTGTGGAGAGGAGGACCGGCTGAT
The DNA here is from genome assembly GCF_013339695.2 of Rhipicephalus sanguineus. NCBI lineage: Eukaryota > Metazoa > Arthropoda > Arachnida > Ixodida > Ixodidae > Rhipicephalus > Rhipicephalus sanguineus. Next base: position 5,945,349 of record NC_051184.2, read on the forward strand.
AGCCATCCTGGAAGAGCTGAGGGTCTCGCATTAGTTCTGGAATATTCGACAATGGTCAAGCTAAAACTGATGCCACCAGCTCCACCGATTAAACAGCCTTCGCGACGTTAAGTCACTTGAAGCTGCGCATAATTTTTATTTCTTTAGGACAATTCCATGCTTGGCCACTTTAGCCCACATCTTGTAACGGGGTATGTCAACGTCCGGTTTCTAACCGGCAATTTAGTCTCACTTGAGTCACGTGACCTCTACATGGACACCGCCAACAGTTGTCAGCACTGGCTAGTGTCTAAATTATGGCCAATGTCAGCTACTACTAGGCTAATATTGGCTGTACGATTACTATTGTTGGCCATTCGCTATCATAGCACCAGCGTTGCCTTCGTTCAATCCTCATTGAGTTGAGATCGAATTAAGTTGCAAATGAATTCTGCGGAATCCCGCAAGGTGGCGGAAGGGTTGTGAAATGGATTTTTTACAATTGGTAGAGCGACCTCCCCGGAAAGGCGTCGTTCCCATGTTCGACCCCCGGACCAGGACGAGTTTTTCTTCAACTAAGAGGCTTTCATTTCTGAGAAATCCGTACGGTTTTCCTTGTGACCTCGTGCTACAATCGGGTGGTTGTCAATCGTACCTTCCATTGAATTAAGTTGCATGCCAAGTTTTCCTTTTCGTGGAGCTGGAAAGTATTGGTTACGGTGTTCAAGTAGCCAAATCCTTCGGCTGCTTGTTTCACGGATCTTCGTTTCTCACAGAACAACGACGTTTCCAAGATAAAAAATTACGAGAGAGAGAGAGAAATAGAGAGCACTTTGCGAAGGATGAACGCATGTACAACGTAATGTCAAGCAGACGGATGCTACGCGAATTCGTAATTACATTTTGCGACATGCACCGAGCGTCCTATGTGCACCACTGTCTTCTAGTCAGGGAGATTCGACTCAGGTTAAAAAGAAGAAGCAAACAAACATTGGGTGACGTCATGCGACGCCTTATGCATGTAGTTAGAAGGAAAGTGAACTGAAACCGGAAGAAGACCTCAAAACGACTGCTTCATTACACTTCGCCGGGGGCGCTCGAATCTGTTACGCCTATTATAATGAATGGAGAAGTACGCTGCAAATCAACGCGGCGAAGAAGAACAATGAAAGAGCGCCGCCTAGTGGGGCGAGAAGCGTGTCACGGGGTTACCGCGAAATTGCTGGAAAGATGCGAACGAATCAACAAACCAAACAAGAATAGTCGACAAGGCGCGCCTGCGCGCACGCATGCATTGTCGAGGGGTGAAAGTAAACAATGAACTACGGGTCACATACGAGGGGCTCGAAGAAATGTCGCGGCGGTTACTCGCCAGCTGTGACAGCTGCGGTGCGGTTCGTAAGAATGCCTATAGACGCACGAGACACGAAGATGACCTAAAATTAAACTTGAAAACATTGCGCTAAAGAGTGAGGGAATATACTCTTGGCATAAGCTTAGTGTTGAGACCTCCGAAGCTGAGTCAGTATAGAAAAAAAAAAGAAAAAAAATATTACTAACACGGGCTCTTATGAAATTGCCTACGATGGCTCGAAGGCGAAAGCCATCATCATCTTTTGCTTCTCAAACGAGTGTATTGATTCCACCCCTCCCCACCCCCCTCCCCCGAAGGCTTTCTGCCTCCGCGATTGGGGGCATTGGGAGCTTTCTGCAGCTCATGTGGTTTTGCAGTACCTCCGGGATCGGCCCACCTTTGACCAAGAGACGATGTCTCGTGATGTCAAGTTATGTGACGTAACAAATTGTGACGACGTCCGGCGTCATGATGACGTCATAATGTGACGGCTTCCCATAACGACCTTTTGCGTCACTCTTCGCCTTTGTTGAGGCACCTATAAGGCTTTCGCCTTAATATATTTCGCTCAGATTTCCAGAGATAGTCGGCTCGACGTGTCGATGTGTGCACTAATTCTTTGTAATGCCAGCCTGTGAATCGCAAAGTCGTAGTGAGTCTAATGTATAAATTTCGTAAGGCCGAGGTAGAACGCAGTGTTTTAAATCAATCGTATGACAGACACCGCATACTTATGCTACGATGATTACCCGAAAACACTTTTGCCGAGAAGTCCGAAAAATATGACCAGTCCTTGATTTGTCTGTCCGTATGTTCCAATATCGAACAAGCAAGGTATAGTGTCATGAGCAAATGATATACGAACAAATTGCTTTTAACTAGTACACGGTATCTCGTTCTTGTTACCAGCAATGTAGGCAGGATTTCAGCTTACACACTTAATTCAAGGCCTATCGTTGGCAGCCAAATAGTCAGCAGTTTTAGATAGTGGTTTCTACTTACCACTCGCGAAAGTAGTCTACTTTGCAATTTATTGTTCACGTTTAATTTGTTCACGACTGTGCGTTCCGTAATACACGCAACAGGTAATACATGGTCATCTACTGAAACCTTTAAGTCATTTCACGTTGTATATCACAAAGTAATCTTACTTACACTAGGTCATATTATTAGTGACGACACGTTCAACTCGTACAGCAAGCACGTTACACAGTTACCATGGTTACGTATAACACACGCCTCAGTAGGAGTCGATTTACGTCTAAGCTTTTGGCCTAACATCTGAGAGAGTGTGTAAATATTTATTTTGGGAATGTGCGTTATAGAGTTATTTCGTTGGCCAAGGTGGGTGAATCCCTTAGTTCAGGAAGTCGCTGGCGATCGCAAGTAAGAAAGAATTCGCGTAATTCTTTTGCCGTGGCAAGGAAGGGTGTGTTCAAGTCCGCGTACACGCATGTGCAAATGCAGTCACCCCAAAGCGGAAATTGTGTCACGCATTACATCTTGCATTCTAGTATTTTGTCGTGTCTTCACTCCAGTTTGCATTGTCGATCGGTCGGTGCAACAGCCTAATGCGCATGCGTGACAACGCTTAAAGACAGGCATGACCCGATATGGGAGCCGGAACCTGTCGGCACTATTATCAGAGCACAATGAACGGCAGTCCAACGCTGCACTGACATGGTTCGAGACGCAACGAAACCTAACTATGCTATAAGAGAGACAGGAAGCTATGAAAAAAAAAAACGCTTTTGTACATCACAATCGTTTCCTTTTCCGTTATGCTCCGCTTCCTGGTCAGCGATAAAATGCCGTTTCAACGCAACATCTGAAAACAACCGCCTTCTTTGCTCTGAGATCAAATGCCAACGCCGCCACCAAAGCGTTTCCTCGAGTGATATCAATAAAGGCATACGGAGGCAGCGCGATTACTTTTGAGTTCGAAGCGGGCAGTACCTAAATATAGATGAGAAAAAAAAAAAAAACGTAGCGGCACTACTTTCCCGAACTAAATCTTTGTCGAAACTTCGTATCTCACCGAAGCCGCGTGCTCGAAGCATGCGTATAAGTTGAGAGAAATGCCGCGTACGGTTGTCGCCTCCTCCTTGGGAGGCATGCGCGACTGTGTCTTAAATGTTGGGAAACTGCCGATCAGAAGAAGCATGAGCCGCACCCAAACCACAAGGAAGGAAAAACTACAAAACTTGCATGATCATACATAATGCGCCACGCCGCCGCTGTTGAATAGAAGCGCAAAAGAGATGCCCGCTATAAATGCAAGAAACCGATCAGTGTACGCTCATCCCGTTCTTTTGGACACGAGAATGTGTCATTCCAGAAGATGTGAAGGTGGCGGCCTTCTGAAGCGAAGTTTCGCAGAATCTGTCGCTGTTCGCTGACAAGCTTCGAATAGCGAGCTATATACGATCGGAATGAAATGCGAGCAGACCGAAAGACACGCCGCGACATTTCACGTTCAGATGTGTTAGTCACTTTCATTGGTCTCGTGGGAGGACACGCGCGTACTCTCTTGGTAGGCGTGAACTTTTCCTAGACATTCAGGTTGTTTGTCTCTCACCCCCCCCCCCCCCCCCCCCCCGCGAAAAAAAAAAGCACGCGAAGCTGCAAGCAGTGTGACCTCAAACGCTTTCTGTGCGAAACCCCACAGAAGAGCGACTGTTTTTCACAGTATACGGTACACGCCACAGTACATGGATCGCGCGCGGCACTCTCGAAATTCCACATTACTTTCTTCTGCGCCAGCGACCATAGAGTTTCTTAACATTACGCTAGAGGGAAATCTGGCGCTAGTGTCTATGGGAGCTGCGACGCATGACGCTTCAGTCAGCATGGGAATGATGGGTTATAGTACATGGATTTACCTAAACTTCGTTCTTCGGGCTCCGTGTGGCCTGCAGCCGCTTTGTCGCAAGACGAAGTTCAGTAAAGCTTCAGCAGTCCCACTTCACCAACTTGACCCTTTTAGGCTCACCAATTCGAACCAGCTCAAGAGGTTTACAACGAGCCGTTCTTTTATCCGAAACAAAAAGCCAAAACACAACGGTAAAGAAAGCCACAAAGGCGTTCGAAGCCACAAGCACGAAGACTAGGCAAATCCATGCACTACCCCACATCATTCCCATGGTAACTGAACTATCTAAGCGCCACAGTTCCCTAGTAAAATATTACAAGAAACTCTATGCCAGCGAGCAACCTTAGCACCAGCCTTCACAACAGTGCGCGTTTTTCTCTCGTTACTTCGACTCTGGACAGGAAAGGACACCGTGCCTGTTTTCGCTTCCTGGACGTTTGTCGTCTGACACGCCTCTGCGTGGTTCGCTTTTCGTCGCACTGTGATTAGAGAAGGACTGGAAAGAAAGTAAACAAACAAACAGACAAGAGAAGCGACGCGTTCCTTTGTCGGAAAGCGCGGCAGCAGAGTCAGCCGGTCCACGCCTCCCGTTTATCTCGGCTATATCCGCAAACTTATAGGCATGCGAACGGCAGCCCAGACAAGCGACTGTATACCCGAGCCGTTTTGTTTTTCTCCGGGAATGCCGACGCGTCGAAAGGACACACCGAGACTCTGAGAGAGGAAACAAAAGGGGAAATGAAGAGAAACAAAAGACGGGGGTTGGGCGAGCGAAATGGAAGTCTTCGACATCTGCGCCGTTCCGGGTGCTCCCGGAAGCAAACCCCAAAGTCGTAAAAGAAGAGAGAGAGAGACAGAGAGTAAGCCGAAAGAAGAAATAGAGGTAGCCGGATAGGAATTCGCTGTCGTGTGTATGCATATATGAAGAGGGCAGCAGTGTATAGTGTATATAGTCTTAGTGGTCTGTTCTCTTTCTCTCCATTTCGACGCCAAACTGGGTCTCCCCCTTCGAAGACAGCTGAGTCCGAGCACCTTCTGCACTTCTCCCTCTACCTGCGTCTTTCTTTCTTTCTTTCTTTCTTTCTTTCTTTCTTTCTTTCTTTCTTTCTTTCTTTCTTTCTTTCTTTCTTTCTTTCTTTCTTTCTTTCTTTCTTTCTTTCTTTCTTTCTTTCTTTACGACATCGCCGTCGTCATTTACCGATGGATCGTCTCCCCGAGGCGCGGTCGAAGAAATCCCCCTCGGCAAATACCGGAAGCGATCGGGCTGCCAAGATAACTCCCGCAAATCAAACGACATGCGTGTGTGTGTGTGTGCGTACATGTCTGTTAGTTCGCGCACTCGGCAAGCAGCAAGCAAGCACGCTCTTACAAACCCCTGCGAGCCGGAGAGAAGGAACCCGGCTCGCTTCCAATCCCCCTCCACCCAAGCCTCTTAACGTGACTCCTGAAGGAACCTGCTTCTTTTCGTTCTTTTCTACATCACTTGTTGGTCCGGAAAGGAGGCTGCGGGGCGTTGGTGACAGGCGGCGCGACCCAAGCAAGACGGAAAACCGGGCGGCTTCTCCGACACCGCTGATCGTCTACGGACGCAACGGCGTCTGAGGACACAACGGCAAGGCCGGCTTAAGGGACTGGTTCCTAGTTCCTATACACCAGCGTCGCAGTGTTAATAAATACGGGAGAAGCCTCCTTCTACAGGGCAGGAACCGATGGAGGAAGTTATGGTGTCTGTGAAGCTTGCAACCGTGGGTATCGAGATCACGTGACTCCAGACCTACAACGCCTCCCTCCTGTCCTGTAATTAGGAAGTGTAATCAATCTACGGCTCCACGCGGTAGTCGAGTCCCAACGTCGCATCCACTCGGAATGAGCGGTAAAGTTAAAGTTAAACGCCGTTGCGAAGGCCAGTAGAGATGCCATAGTGATGATTGCGTCACCGCAAAACCACTTGGTATTCATTCATTCATTGGTCAATCGTACAGAGCTCAACACGCTTGTCTAGAACGCTTAGGCGGCGCGTTTCTGGCTGCACTGGCGGCTTATACCGACTACGCTTGGCTTGATATATTCCGCAACTAATCACGCATCATTGGTGGCAGCACATGCGTAAATTTGGGCTGCCTCAAACCACGCGTCCTCTGTAGGCGCCATTAGAGAGTTTTAGCAAGTTACGGAAATACGGTACGCAAATACGGTAAGGCAGTACAGTAGCGTTCCTCCTTTACAACTGGTTGTGCTTTTGCCGCTCCCCGTTCCAGTGACAATGCGTACCCCAAGCGACAGGTGTCTCGTTAACAATGCGTAGGCTGACGGGCAACAATGAGGCGTGACAACCCCACAGTAATTTTTGAAAAAGCTTTTGTGGTGTATGGGTGCCTTCACCGCCAAAAGGTCGACGACCTGGAAAGGAGGAGCGGTACCGTCACACGGTAGCGTATTTGCGTACCGTATTTCCGTAACTTGCTAAAACTCTCTATTTATGCATTTCGGAAGGCGCTGCTCCAGCGTCCTCGCCAAGCGTGTTGAGCTCTGTACCATAAATTTGGACAAGGAATCTGTTAGACCTGTTACTAAAATCCCGTACATCGAAAAGTCATATCGGCACCACCGAATCATTCAGACGCATCGAAAACGACATTAAGTGGAGGATGAAGAGACTGGTTTCTGCAACACTGAGAAGGCCCTTGCGCTGGTACAACAGGTCACGAACCGAGGAACAAGAAGCCACCTACGAAGAAGAACCTGATGTAAATTTTGACAGCAGTCCACGATTTCGAAAGCGCGAGAACACCCAATTGCGTGCTCGCAATCCTTGCGATGGAAGCCCCATGTGGAATACGATCGTACGTCGTTCCAAGCAGAAGGTCAAGCATCAAGTTGGTTAAGCTGTTCTGGTTACTCATATAGTGAAGTGCTTCTCTTGAATCTAGAGAAAAAAAATTAAGCGGTAGCTCGTAGCAAGAATGTAGCATCGTAACCACTGCCAATGATCAGCACCTAACGGTTGCCTTCTAATTATTAAACGCCGCCGCCAAGTGATCCATGTGAGACAGCTGCAATCTGCATCCTTGGTCATGCCTCCGGAACTTGACGCAAAATCGCCCTCAAGAAGATGTCTAAATCAAGCTTCGATACGGTTAAACCGCTTAATACCGACGGGTTCCCCGGAAAAAATGTGACAAGAACCGAAGCAGCCGAGCACGTTAAGCGGAGTCCACCGCACAACCTACTATATCTGAATGGCATGTGAAGACAGTGGGTCGACGAGGTACTAATCCAAACCGAAGCAGTCGGCCATGTCTCTAACACATCGCGCAAGCCAATAAGCAAGCAGGCACAAGTGGACGTTCTGATCAAGCCACGAGACTTTTACACGGTTGAATATCGACTGTGACAAAAACCGCAGCGGCCGAGCCTATTAAGCGGAGTCCAGCGCACGACCTGCTATCTCCGGACGGCATGCGGCGTCAGCGGGTCGACGGGGCACTAAAACGAGCCCTGCGGGCGTGGCAAGCGGTATCTATCGCATCCCCTACGACAGCGAAAAAGAAATAAAGAAAAGGTACAGACCCAGAGCGTACGACTAAGCCAAAAGCAAATCAGTATCGTTGTACTGCAGAAGAAGACAAGGGCTAGCCCGCTCTGGAGACCCTCTGGTGTTCTTCGTTTTCTTCGTTTGGTTAGACCTTCCTGTCTAACCGGCCAAGAGCCGCCACCGTGCAACGGTTGTACCGGAGGAAGAGAGGCCCCGAAGAACCGGGTCCTCTCATTCGAAAATTGAAAATAAGCAAAAAAAGTTCTGGAGAACCCCGCGGGGGATCATTTCGGTGGCACAGCCTGACCCGGGCAGGCCGCAGCAGCAAAACAGGAGCCTCCAGAAGAAGCATGTCGCCGATGCGTACCTTTGCTCTGGCGCAAACCGGAAAGGTTGACGGGAGTAGAGGGATGAGGGCGTCACGTACTAAAAGGCCACGTACTGCCGCCTTTTAAACGTCGTGCCCTGTCTTGGAACGTGTCGTTCCACGCGCTGCACGTGCGAAGTGGCGTTAGTAACGTGCACGTGACGCTGTATACTTACTTATGCGTTGCACTTGAAACCGAGAGCATTTGGCCATTGTACATGCGGTACACTGGTAGTAATACAGTGTTACCATGGTTGTCTAATCAGGGCTTAAGTTCAGGGGAGGGTGGGGCCCCTCCATCAAGATGAAAGGGGCCCAGGACCCCGCTGCCTGGTGATCGGCATATAAATAAACACCCCCGCGCACAAACCAGCATACACACCTGCAATAAGCCCATGAGGGCAGAGGCCTCCCTCTGCAACCCCCCCCTCCTTTTCTCTCTCCTTTTAAACAAAGGGAGAATTTGAGTAGCACTGTCTCTAATACTGATACCACACAATGTCATATATAGTACATATGCGGCATATATAAAGAACTCGCATACAGCTTCCCATAAGACGGAGTTAAGAAGCTAAAGTGATCAAAAGCGCCCCGCCACGGTGGTCTAGTGGTTATGGCGCTCGAATGCTTACCCGAAGGTCGCGGGATCGAATCCCGGCCGCGGTGGATACATTTTTGATGGAGGTGAAAATGTTTAAGGCCCGTGTACTTAGATTTAGGTTCACGTTAAAGAACCCCAGGTGGTCGAAATTCCCGGATCCCTCCACTACGCCGTCCCCATAATCATATCGTGGTTTTGGGACTTTAAACCCCAGATATTATTATCAGTGATCAAAAGTGGCTGCACAACGCGTGTCTCTGGAGCCGCCGCTTAATTTAACTTGTTTTCGGCACGTCTGATGAAGATAAATCCCCTTGCCGAAACGTTAACTATATACTTGAGACATGCCTTCTTTGACCACTGTCGATTACTTCACACATATGCAGTGTGCCTGACAGCATCCGTTAGTCCTTGCTATGTACTCTGCATGACAAAGGCCGCTTCCCAGCGGATCTCCGATTATCTGTGTGTTCCATTAATAACTTCCATCCCGTTTCTGCAAATTTCTTAATCTTGTCTGGCAACCTAATCCTATCACCTCCCTACTGCGTGCGTCATTCCTTTGGCACCCATTCCACTACTAGAGTAGAACACCGGTTATATCTGCTCACTGGATTAAACGGCCTGCCCATCAGCCGCACTGCTTCGCCCTAAAATAGAGTTGGTGATGAGGACTAGACTAAAGCCCCGTAGTAAAGTGGCGCTACACAGTAACCGCCTACCACGCTACTCCGACCTTCTTTGCAGCCTCACCTTTCCTGTTCACAGAGCTCGTCTTTAGGTAACGAGAAATGCCGTTGCCACCCGTTCCCAATGCGGAAGAGAGGGCAGGCTCTTACCCAGCTCGCCTTCTTGCAGGAGAAGCCGATCAGCTCGTTTGATTTCCGCCGCGACCTCTCGGGACGCCCCGCTGCTGCGCGAGAGCCGGTCCTCCGGCACCGTGCTTACATACACGACGCCCCGTTAGAAACGTGCAACGCCGTTGAAGCCACCGCTGCAGAGTCAGCTAATGGAAGGCGGCACCATGGCTAGGCTAGGTACCGTTACCACGCAGGAAATATTTGTAGCCGGACGGCAGAGTTCTTCAATCGTACGAGTTTCATGTATCAAAATCCGGACAAGCCATTCGCCGAAAGTGCGGAGGTCTGTTGACTGTGGCTCTACCTATAGGCGAAAAAAAAAACAAGCTAATAAATGGCACTTTTGTCTGTTCCGGTGCCTAAGCCCGCAAGGGGTGCTGCGTTGATGAAGCAAGCGGTGTTTTCACGCTTGCGGCTTACATTTTGTTGATGATACGGCGTGTAGTGAACTCGTCAACCTTTATGGAAAGCAATTCTCATTCATTCTTGCGGCGGCAGATCATTCAATAACAGTGAGGACTGCATTGACGTGGCGATGCGGTGTGTTTTCTGTCATCACACCTAGGTGGCGCATCGGTTTGTAGACCTCCGCGAACTCCCCCATGGACATGTCTGGGCTACGGAACGGAGTTGCGCAACTGGTATGATTGAGCAACTCTGGCCGAAAGGCCAACTATGGGTAACAAAACGCTGTTTATGTGGCCCACACCGCAGCTTAACTTCTATATTCCTCGAGCCAGCCGATGGTACAAGTTGCATCTGGATATTTAATTTATTGCGAGAGCAATGATCAAGGCACTCCAGTCGAAAATTCGCCGTTGCCGTGACGTTTCCGAAATATTCCAACATAGATAAGGACCAATCGCGACCCGCGCATGGTATAGGCCACCTGTGGTACTTCGACAAACGCAGTCACGCGAAACGGCATCATGCTGCAACTCGGGCAGGGCTTCGCGAATATGATATCTTATTTGCATGTCGCTCAGGCTGTGGACTAAATGTAAGCCGAAGCTGGTTACGCGAAGCCATCCTGGGCTTTGAGGTATTGAATTTTATAAGCAGCAAGACGGAATTGCTCCCTCACCTTCACAGCAAACCGAAGGCTGACGGACGCCAGCGCCGTAGCCAGGGCGTGGGGAGGGGTTGAGGATTGGGTTCATACCCCCCGAAATTTTTCGATTTTTCATGTGTACATACACAGCCATACATATAAACGCACGCACGAACATACATAAAGTATGGTTCCACAATGCGGAGTCCACAATTCACAATGCAGAGTGACCCGGGATTCACGCTGTTATCTCTGCCCCAGGCACTCTTCTGTGTATATGCATCAATGCAAGTTTCAATTGACACTTGGAATCAAATGACCTCTATCACGTGGGATTTTTTCTACCTATGCTCTTAAGAGTGTAGACGTTGATTTCTCAGGGCCAAAAAGGCGTTTTTGGGAGGTTAGCGTTGTGTGCACCACAATCAAACTGTGTTCGTGCAACACTCATCAAAGGGATGAGTTACTGATATACGCACGCAACACATGTCATCAGCAGCGACTACACAGTATGCACCCGTCAAAAACTTCAATCTACCAACATTCAAACATTGTTACCGCGCATTTTCGTTGGGTTCGTGTTTGCACCCACATAACGAGGGTGTATATTTTGAAGACTTCCGTGTTGCAAGGATGTTTCTTTATTAAAAAGCATTACGTGAGGAAGGTCTTTCGATACAGTAAAAGCGCCTTGTCTCATTTTTTATGCCCCGTTTATTGTTTTTTGTTTGTTTTTTTCGCAGGTGAATCCCCACTAATCCATTTTGGTGTTAAAGCGTTTTCTTGCGCCAGTTGGTTCATGGCTTTTTGAAGAAAAAAAGACCGTAGCTCAAAACGAACAAGGGTGACATAAAAACACAGCACTGGCGCGAACTTCCAGCTGTGGTTTATTGTCGAAGAAACGAAAAGTTTATGCACGTCACCAGACCAGCATCGGGTATGACTTTGACGATAATCAAGAGAAGATGGACCATCTCTTGATTATCGCGAAGGTGATACAGGACGCTGGTCTTGTGATGTGCAAAATTTTTTCGTTTCTTCCACAATAAACCCCAGTTGGACGTCAGCGCCGGTCCCGTGTTCTTATGTCGACCTTGTTCCTTTTGCGCTACGGGTTTTTTTTTTTTTTTCAAAAGCCATTTTGGTGCATTACGTTAGGGGGAAAAGATTGTTACAAGAGCGTTTGCGTGGGTGGCAAGAAGCCGAAACACGTTTATTTATCTCGTCAGAGTAATGCTGCACGGTAATGCTGCACTGTACTACCGAGACGGGGTTCACGGGTGCACAAGCGCTACTTCGTCTACGTCGCCGCTTTGCGAGGCAGCCTCCTGGCGGCACGGCATTCCGGAGCGCCGCCGCAGCGTACGTATAGAGCTGCGTGGCAACCTGCGTGTATAAACAGAGTTGAATTGGGGATTCCGGTTGCGTTGCCCTCATCGCGAGGCACGTCGCGATGGGGGTCGAGCCCCCGCGAGATTCCGGCGGTAGATTGCGAGATTCGGGATGTGTTGTAGCATACGCACACACATGAACGAAGAAGTGGGTAGATTAAATTCCTGGTGCCAAGGAGAAGAGGTTGAAGGAGTCAAGCAACCCTGGCTATTGAGGCTATCGTATCCTGACCGGGGACCCCGAGAAAGAGGATGGTGTCGTGAAAACGTGAGAACACAATGACACCTCTGACTGCTTCGTGATGCAGCAGCCTCTCTCTAGATGTGCAGTCGTGAGGAATATGAGCTGCAGGAACACGGAAATTAGCTTTTAAAGATCACATGAGCTACACGTCTTTGTAAACCTCCAGGTTCCTTATCCGTAGGCATCTTACCGGTACTTACCTACGGAGCAGAAACCTGGAGCCTTACAATGAGAGCTCAAATTAAATAGAGGACGATGCACCGAGCAATGGAAAGGAAAATGATAGTTGTAACCTTGGGGCGCAGGAAGAGAGCAGAGTGGGTCAGGGAACGTACGGTTGTTAAGGACATCTTAGTCGAAAGCAAGAAGAAGACATAGGCATGGACAGGGGATGTAGTGTATAGGCGAGATAACCACTGGTCATTTAAAGTAACAGACTGGATTCCAAGAGAAGGCAAGTGCGCGAGGGGGAGGCGGAAAGTTAGGTGGGCAGGTGACATTAAGAGGCTTGCGGGGATGACGTGGTCGCAGCAAGCACATGACAGGGTTGATTGGCGGAACATGGGAGATGCCCTTGCCCTGCAGTGGGCGCAGTCAGGCTGATATGATGATCGGATACACGCAGCTGGCAAGAGCCAAGTTGTATATGGCACCAAATGATTGAGCGAAAAGGTATCTCTGGCAATTCAATACGTCACATTCGTATCACTAAATTAGAAGTAATCGTTGAATAAACGCGAATTCGGTGTTCCAGCTTATATTGCTCACGATGTCGTACGTCAGAACGTCTTACGTTTTTGTGGTCGCTTTGCCGTCGAACGCGATGTTCTTCGGACTGAGTTGAACGAACCATAGACAATTTCAGGAGCAGCAGAAGATCCTTGGACCATCGCTTTACGCGTCGCAGTTCTGCAAAGCGACGCGAACATGGCTACTGCTTTCAAAATCCAACGGTTGTAGTGATAGATTGTAGGCGTAAAAAAGAGCGGCACGCGTTCAGCCCTGATAGCACGTCCCTAGTCTTTATTTATTTATTTTCAATCCTTTCCCTTAGAGTAGGGTAGCAAACCGAACACGCGTCTGGTTGACCACCCTGCGCTTCCTTATTTTCTCCTCCTCTTCTTAATATGGAATTGTTTATCGTGCGATTGTTGTACCACGTTCCCAAGCAACAAAGCAGTGCAATCCAATGAAGGAGAAAGCCCAAAAGAAGCACATTATACCAACTAGCCGCACAACGACATATTCGTATCGGCACAAACTACAAACAATATAATTATGTATAGTAGCATACCGGACATCTCACGCCGAGCGCCCAGTGAGCTCACCGATCTTACCATCTCATCTGGCTTTGTCAAGTCGGTCTCGCATAGACTAGCAAGTAAAAAAGAGCGAACAGTAATATTCATGCTGGCGCAATTCGAAGCGAACACGTTACTCCGAATGAACGAATAATAATAAATAAATAAGAAAACAACTGAATACCAGGACGCGGCCCGAGGCCAACACTTACGTAATTATTCAACGAAATCGGGCTCGTTAGCCTACACTGCGTTCATTATCCCAGCGTTAGATGTCTCCTGTCAGGGTACCTGACTCGAATGCAAAGAGACACATTCGCGCAGCGCACGGATCTTTCTTTCTTTCTTTCTTTCTTTCTTTCTTTCTTTCTTTCTTTCTTTCTTTCTTTCTTTCTTTCTTTCTTTCTTTCTTTCTTTCTTTCTTTCTTTCTTTTTTTCTTTCTTTCTTTCTTTCTTTCTTTCTTTCTTTCTTTCTTTCTTTCTTTCTTTCTTTCTTTCTTCCTTCGTGCGAGTAAAATGAAGAAGGGAAAACATCGCGGCTACATGGATGCGGACTTGTCCAGCCGTCATCATCAACGTACACGGCTCGAAGATGTCGTGGATGTACACTGCCCGGGCAGGCGTATAGCCGACGTAATGAAGGCGGAGAAAACTGCTTCTAGAAACCGAGCACACGAGCACACATACGAAACACACACACACGCACATAAACGAGCTCACGCAAGAGCGACCGCGCAAGAGACGCGCTCACTTGAGCGCGCGCGCTCCAAGAGACGTTCAGAAGGACGTCCAGCTACTACACCCTCAGCCCGCTACCGCACCGCGCCAACGACTTCGTCATCAAGACGTCGTCGCTTCCCCCCAGGGCCTGCTGGCCGTCGTCACCGTCACGCTCCGTTTCGCCGCTCATATTCACCGGTCGAGAAAGAAGGCGGGGGGGGGGGGGCGATGAGACAATCACCACAGCGCCTCCAGGGGCCCATATGGTGCCGGCTTGAACGTAACAGACCCCCTCCTCATCCATTCCCCTCCCCCACCAGGGAACGATTCACGTGTGCTCGCCCAGTGCACCTGAGTGTGCAGCGAAAGCCGCACTCCTCTGAGCACGTGGATGGCCTCATCTAGCTGTCCGCGTCGCTCAGATGCCCGCTCAAGATGTGATGCAACGCGTACGCCACGTTCGCGCTGAGGAACTGCAGTCGCGAGGGATTCAGCTCTCTGTGTCTACTACGTTATACCTGCCCAGTGTTGTCTTGGCGTGGTCGGGAAACCGTTCCGGCGTGGATAATTTGCAGGGAGAGAGAGAGAGAGAACAACTTTATTAAAAATAAACGAACCCCAGTCCGGGTCCACTAATAAAAAAAGGTCAAGGCTTAGCCAGGAGGTTGTGGTGCACGTTGGGTTGACATCTTGGGGCGTTTCATGTTAATGTATTGTTAGTTCGTACCACTTTGACACGTTTTGTCGCAGTGTACTTTTAGTTGTACTACTTTGACACGGCTGAGATGACTTATTTACGCATGCGCTGCTGGTTCATGTGTGTGGTGGTGTGGGCATTCTTCAATAAACATTCAGTTGTAAGTACAGCGCTTGTCCTAATCTCGTTGTTCTTCATCACGGTCATCATTTTATTTTCGCTGGTTTCCTCTTTCGAAATGTAGTCTGCTGTTTAGCTATGTGCACACAACTACAATAGTTATAAATACCGTGCTTCATGCGTGTACACTCACCTATTCCCTTATTCGCATTGCGACTGAAAACACGTTTGTACGCGACGCGTTCTTGGAGCGCTGAACTGAGGAGCTCGCCAGTGCATGTACAAGCGGAGATGGAGAAAGGTGTACAAACTTGAAGGAAGGTAAAGATTACGCAACGGCGAAGCAGACACGGTAGTCTTCACTTTCCTATATTTTTTTTTCTTTGTTTCCTAAGAAAAACCCGGAGGTTACGCGCGCGGCTTCCAGCCGTGACAGTTGAAAAGATTTACGCTTCCTCACGAAAATTACGGCGTCTCGCCTAGGCGCCAAGCTCGTATATACAGACACTCTTCAAGGTTTCGTTTCAAGGTCACGATGCGTACCCACCTTGTTCCAGACTATACGCAAGCTGCAGGGCTTCTTCGTCGGTTTCAGGAACCCGGTGAGCTTTTTTTTTTTTCTTCTCAGGAGAAAGGGCTTTCTTTCCGGCCATTAAGAGGAACCTTTTTCTTTCTTTTTGGCGTTCTTTTTTTCGAGAAGCCTATGGCAAATTGACAGCCAGCCGTTTGTAGCACGAAGTCACAAAGAAATCCATACGGATTTATGAAAGCTTCTAGTTGCCGAAGAATTCGTCCTTGTCCAGGGATCGAGCCCGGGACCTATACGCCTTTCCGGAACGGTCGCCTTACCAATGGAGCTAATCAGGAAGCTAACAATTGGCTTGGCAGAGCGAGGGCGAATTCGCCGACAACTAGAAGCGCATGAACACATTATTGCAAATCAGATTCCGCGAAACTGGTTCGCAATAATATTGCAAACTGATTGCAACGCGGCGTTTGCCAGAAGCCACCCGCTGTGTAGAGCTATGTGTACGTGTGTGTTCCTTCTTTGTGTCGTCTTCTCTATACAGCGCTTTTAATGTGCTTAAAAATGGCACATACGGTTTTGCAAGCGGACGACATTTTCATTTTTGGCGGACCAGTGGTGAGCAGTGGGGCTTGCCCGATTTCTGTGGCACGAACGCGCTACAAGTTTTTGCGTACATAGGACGGACGAATTTTGGTGTCACTTAGCAATATAAAGCCTCCTCTTCGTAAAATGGAAACTGCATGACTGCAGGTACGTGTCCCGTATATCAAAAGAAGCGACATATCCTTCTTTCTTCTTATTACGATCGAAGAAAAAAAGGTGTCCTTTGACTCTTTAGTGCATGTGAGAGTCACGTGTGTATAGCACTCTCTTCAGAGAGGCACGTTGACTCTTTGGAGAGTCTTGGGATGTATGCAAAACTCTCTTTAGAGTCACAGTGACTCTCGTGGGACGCACGACTTTCCAAAAGAGTCAATCTGACTCTCTAAAGAGAATGCTACACATGACTCTCACATGTATTAAAGAGAAGTCAAAGGACGCCTTTTTTATTTTTTCTTAGACTGATACGCCTATCGCGAGAACTGCGTGGTTGTATATCACCAGCTCGGTAACTGTCGGTGAGGGAGTTATCGTAACAAAAATTACGGCATTCTTTCACTATAGGAACTTCGGAGAGAGCCATAACGTGTCTTCAAAGTGTGTAAAAAATTGCTAAAACGTGGTCGTTAAGGTTATCTTGCGTCGTTGACTAAAAAAAGAAAGCTAAACAAATCGACTCAGATTTCGCCTAAATAAAGCGAAAAACGCTGGCAGATGAAAGTGGACGGCTTTTCCACATGGACTGCTTTGGCGCGGTTTATTTCCCCAAGAGTGCAATTTAAAACACGGTGGTCGGGCGAGATGGTGATGGCCCCTTCTGTATACAAACGTCACGACTCATTAGAGAGTTTTATTTTGCGTAACGTGTAATTAGACGGCAATAAAAAGGAGCCAAATGATAGGGCTCTTCTTTTCGAGTGTGGGCGGAGCGGCAGCAGACGAGCGCGGAAGAAGTGTACAGCCTCGGAGACAATTTCGAAATGTTATCTCATGCCTCTCTAAGGCCTACCTACGCTGTCTGTGTGGTAGGCCCTATGCGGTAGGTCCCAGCAACATATTTTCCGGGCGAGGGAGAACTTGAAGAAATCTGGTTCCTTGAAGGAACGCGAGTGTTGTTCGACTTCCGACGACAGCGTTGTTCTTCGAATTCGCTAAGTCCCTTAGCAAACGAGAGCACTCCGACGAGAATGATAGGCTGAGAGCGAATTACAATGTGAAAGGGGGAAGCGGTTAGCGGACACGGAACTGGGATACGTCATTTCCGGCGTTTTATATTATACAGGTAGAAGAAGAAGAAGACAGCGATTTCTTCTCGGAAAAGAATATAATGCGGCGAATCATTACACGTATCATAGACCCTTCCTTTGACGTCATTTAGGAGACGCAGTCAGACGACGCACTGTTATGAAGAAACAAGCTATGGGATAACAGAAACGATGCCGCGTGACGACACAGTATGGAGAACTTCCAGTGAGGTATACGTAAAGTTTCAATTTGCGATAATTAACGCGCGCGCGCACACACACACACACACACACACACACACACACACACACACACACACACACACACACACACACACACACACACACACACACACACACACACACACACACACACACACACACACACACACACACACACACACACACACACACCTACAAGCGCCTCAAAATGTACCGCTTGCAGTGCGGCTTCAAAATGATTTTCAAGCTTGACTGGCACTTCCGAAAAGCGAACTTGATAAAATGAGAAAGGCTCGTCAATCACGTTAACGGTGAAGAGCAGACGATCGACGACAACGACGCCCGACTCAAAGCGAAATGCATTTCCCAAGTCGCGATTACACCGTGTAGGACGTATACCTCAAGGTAAGTCTCATTCTCTCATGTTAAAGATGAATAATGGTCCAGTTGCACTCCGAAATGAAGCCGTACACGCCATCGATGTTCTGTGGCGTGGACTACGAATCATATAATTGTTGTTTTGATATGCCATCCTCACAGTAGCAGCCGTGTACTTTCGTGAACAAACGTTTGCGGCGTGCGAAAAAAAGATTATACGGCCATAGCACTGCTTCCTGAGAAGGTTAGCGTCAAGCTCTCCGTGCCGCTGGAGAATCACCCGCCGATTAAGACGCGAGGTAGCTAGCTGAGCTTTAACCACTGTGAAGCAAGATCAACTGCTCGCCTCGTTTTTTCGGCTCTCGCGTCATGCTTGCAGTCTCTTTTTATGATATCGATTTGACAGGCGTATAAAACCTGTCGCGTGAACGCGGCTAGAAAATCGCACAAAATCAGAAGGTGGTTACTTCAAGGTTGCAATTGCAAAGCATGTATGAAGTGCCAGTTATATTTAGCGGCTTAAATATATATCACCCTAATAAAGTGACAAAAACAAAGCAAACCTGCAGAACGATGTCAAGGCTTGCTGAAAATGCACAGACGTCCGTTCCGGCGTGATAAAGCAGCCTTCCCGACGCGTGAAATGCAGGCGCCGAACTTCTGACAATGTGCCGAGTTCAGTTGAATTCAACCAACCGCGCAACGCTAACGGTATACAACGCGAATGTGAACGTTCAACAACGACGGGTAGGTCTCACAAGCACGGGGAATCAAAACACAAAGTTGCTTCACCTACAACCGTAACTGGACTTTAACAATGCGAGAAGACAGCGAGAAGACAGCGAGTAATCATTACTGTAGTCGCTGCGTGCATGCGCCGCATTACTTACCGATTCAGGTAGTCGGAACGAACGAAAGCGATGAACTCTGACAGCCAAAATAGATGACGAGACAGCGCTGTCAGCTATCCACGCTTGCCGCCTTTATTTCTCGTGCTACACGCCCGGGAACCGATACAGTTTAACACGTGAATCGTGTGCCTTATGGTGTTGTCCGCACTGTTGTGGCTGGCCACTAAACTGCAATACTTCGGACCACGCTTGCGCTTCCGCGGGGTCGCTTCTGCCATCGCGGAAATGCGCAGCTTCGCACAGCAAGCCTCTCGGTTCAACGTACACAGCTGACGGCCCCCCAGTTACCCGCACCGAGAGAAGAACGCGTGCGCACGTGCGCTACTGCGACCGTGAAAGGGGCTGAGTCGGCCGCGCCTAAGGTTCAGAGCTTTCCGACAGAGCCGCAGCGCGGCTGGCGCGGCGCTGTCGTCGCGCCGCAAACTTGAGCTTGGGTTCCCTGTATGCCTCATTAACACGAAATTTGACCATCGGCGTCGCGCGTCGTCGGCGGCGTCTCGCGTCCTGCGGCGTCGGGGACGAGTGGTAAAAAAATCATCATCACGTGATGACGCCATCATGTGACAACATCATGACGTCACAGATCGGAAGAATTTGTGACGCCGTAATGACGTCACAGGTTCTGGCGTGACATCATGTGACGTAACGCCACACAATGGCGTTGTAGCGCCCTCCTTTGGGCTGCGAACAAAACCGGAGAGCGCGCGCCCTCAAGAGAAGAAAATAGAGACGGTGCTTTGCAGTGGCACGTGAAGCCACGGCTCGAGTTCCCTGCTGGAGTCGATTCTGGTTCAGCCGTCTCGTTCCTTCGTTCCTGTGGCATAAGCCTACACCGCCATCACACGACATCGTAGCTTGGTCAAAGGTGGGTTGATCACGGAGGCAGTGCTAAACCATGTGAGGTGCCTCCGATCTTGAAAGCAGTGCGAAACCACGCTAGGTGCACAAAGCTTTCGGAGGGTGGCTGGACAGGATAAATACACCTGGGGAGCCTACATGACCGACTGTTCATATAGGCTCCCTAATACATCGACTGAGAAGAAAAAGATGGCTTTGGCCCTCGAGTCGTCTTAGGTGAATGCACAAGACACCCTGTGATTTTTAGTCCTGATTTAGAGTCCTGTGAACTCTATTATGCACGGGAGAGCGGTAAGTAACTGTAGGTGTTGATGTGCTCCGAAAAATTTAAAACAATTTGCAGTAATTTATACTCCACTATGAAAGAGCTGCCTGCAGCTGTCCCGGTAACAAACAATAACGTGTATATCAATAAGAAGAATGTAACCGACAGCGGTGCGTTTCGAAATTAATGTCTGACGATTTATATTACTATGTAATCTACACTGCAAGAAAAAAAAAGACACATTTGACTCTTTTTTGAGAGTTCTGGCTTGCCACGTATATGACTCGCTTAAAGGGACAGGTCCACTCTCTTAGGAGAGTCGTGTGACCCGCAAGAGAGTCAACGTGTCTCTTTAAACAGAGTCATATGCGTGGCAAGTCAGGACACACCGAAAGGAGCCACACATACTATCTTTTTTCTTAGAGTGACTACGGGAGAGCAGTAGGTTGTCCCTAACGACATTCAGCAAATAACAACGTTCACGGTGATGAGACAAAGTTGTTTACCGCTTGATGAAGCGAAGCAAGTTCACCCTGGCCACACAAACTACCAGTCGACCACCAACGCGAAACCATTACCTCGCGACGCGAGGAACAAGAACAAATGGTCACTGCACCTAAATAAGATCGCACATGTGAAGTTACGGTTAGAAAGACGCATACACGAGGTCACTTTTATATTATAGACATTCGCTTTTTTGTTTCAAAAGCAAATTCGAGGCCTCGATGTACGTTAATTGTGCCGAAGTTGAGTCCGATTCCAACCACGTTGTCGCCCTTCGAAAAGCTCGGTTACCGAACGCATATTACAGTGGTCTCAAACTCAGCCGACCCGACGGGCCGCAGTCTTGAACATTTACTCCCGCACGGACCAGAATAGTGACGAAGGTAGGAGCGTGGGGATTGGGGGGAGGGGGTTGTACAATAGTCAGCTAACGTTGCCATTTGAAAGACGACCTTTGCCATATATAAAGGTCATTTCTGGACAGAATTCGGCGCCAGCATTCGAACAATATCAACAAATCGACACCTATCTCCAAAATGACTAAAATATGGACGCCAACCGGAAACATGTAGAGCTTTTTTTCAAGGTTATGTATCAAGACATAATTACCGCAGGGGATGCATCACAAAAAAATGCTTTAGACCAGACATGCCTGTGTACCTCGTGAACGCACTTATTAAAAAAAAAAGTGAACGAAGACAGTCATGTGCGCGCCGCGTATTTGAGACCCCTGGCACATATATATTTTCGCGACGGTCACCACTGTCATCGGCGGCACTAAATCAGGCCCTGCACACGACTATGAAGCCTGGCGCAACGGCATCCTGGCTTGGATCATAGCGCACCAAATGGTCATTTCAGATGCTGCATGCGTACGAGAAGTCTGCCAGGCAACGAAGCAGCCCATGGATGTGCCCCAAGTTTCACGACCCAGACTTAAAGGGACACTAAAGGCAAATAACATTCTATGTCAGAGTGAAAGCTCAATGTGTGACAACGTCTAAAACGGCAATATTATCAAAAGCAGTGCCCTACTTATTGAGAAATTAAGCTAAATGTATCACGCGATGAGCGGCACCAGCAGGACATTTTGGAAGTGATCCCGATGACGAGTCCGACCACAATTAATCACTCGTAATCAAACTAGCTGCAATAAAAAAAGAACCTTCCGTGCATCAAGAGACGTAATAAAATGCTGCTTGTTCGTTTCTGTTTATTCATGGAAAAAAGAACCTCTTTCGCGTTGCCATGGGGAACGGCGCGCGTGGTTCAAAGGTTCCGTTTTTGCCGAACTGCGCTTCGCCCGGCGCCCTGCTTCGCTCACGCGGTCGTGTCTCAGTGGTAGTTTCGGTATCGCGTACTGCCGCGCGTGTGATTTTCGCGCTCGTGAAAGTCGCTCTGACAGAAAGTTAGACAAAATGCCGCATGCATGTGAGGTTGCCGGATGCCCGAACGGTGCACGCCGCCAGTGCACGCCACCGCGCAGTAAAGGCGGGCAACGTTGGGCACGGCAACAGTGACGTGAGAAAGACCGCTTTCAGGCGGGTGATTTGAAGCGCGCTAACGCGATGCGGACCACTAAAACGTGATTTTATTTCAAAATAAGCCCTTCCCTGGCACAAAAGTAGCACTACGAGGTTCCTGGACCGCTATTTCAACAATCAACGTCGACTTAATATTTGCCTTTAGTGTCCCTTTAATTTTATGCGAAGCTTCTACGAGTTTCAGATTTCAATGGTAGCAGCATAATTCGCGAAAAACCCGGCGCCGGCGACTGTACGGAAATGCGGCTGTACCCGAAAAGGCCCTCGAAGGTTTGCCGGTGACACGCGTATTTGCATGCGCCGTTTTCCAATAGTTAATGCTCTCTCGATCGTGTGCTTCTCGGCGATCAGCCGTTTCTGATATGGCAGTCTGATCTCTTATCGCGGTGACTTGTCGTTTCATCCTGCCACATTTCATTGTTTCACGCGTGATCGTCGTTGTTGGCTGCAGCTACATAAGTGCTGCGCTGCTAAGCACGTGGGTGAAGGTCCAATTGAGAAAGAAAGAAAGAAAGAAAGAAAGAAAGAAAGAAAGAAAGAAAGAAAGAAAGAAAGAAAGAAAGAAAGAAAGAAAGAAAGAAAGAAAGAAAGAAAGAAAGAAAGAAAGAAAGAAAGAAAGAAATACAGTAGGCCAGGCACGCCCACGCCAAGCTACGCTTAATTGCCCCCATTTTCTCGATAGGGCAAGGGGCCCTAATTTATTTCATAAAATACCGCAAGCCGCGCTCAGATTCATACGAAATCTTGGCAAGCCACGCAGAGGGGAATGAATTATCGCGCGCTGTCGTCCACCTCGAGCTTAATGTAACAAAATTCTAAAGCTCGAAGCCACGGCGATTCGCATTCCGCCATTTCAATCGCTATACGCTGCTTCCCAAGGCCCACAAAACTTTTTCTTTCTTTTTTTTTTAAGGATTGCCGGCATTTCCCAACTGTTCAACCATCCCCTAAGCGTCTTTATTTGCTTTTTGGCGTATGTCCAACGTATTTCCAAGTACCTCTCACAACAGCGCGATACCATTTTTTTTTTCGAGCTGGTTTCGCATGGAAATTTAAGCTTTGTTCAAATCGGCAAGGATGGATGCATTTACGGCCCTTACAGTGCGCGGCTTTACGATCGCCATGCGCATAACCTTTGCTCAAGGCTAATAAAAAAGAACAAAAAAAACAAAAGCCTCTGTGCTTAGGGAAGGGACTCTCGCTCGTGAATGTTATCTTTTTTAAAATTGATGTACTTCACATCGAAGTTTATACAGATGCCCCGAGCATCGTCGCACGTTGGATAGAGAGAGGGTGTCCAAGAATTCGCTTCCTTGAGCCGTCAGCGGCCGCCGAAGCCACGCGAGCGGCGGGAATTCATTACTCCGGCATACTATGCGAAGGCCGCGGTGGCTGTCATTAAAGACGCAAGCACCCGCGCACACACTGTCAAGGACGACAGGCGGCCGCTCCCATTTTTTTTCGCATCAAGCGAGCGCGCAAGAAGAGCACGGCTCCGAACACACGGGCTTAGCAGTCACGTCAACGTAAGAACCTCGCAAAAAAAAAAAAAAAGACAGAAAGAAAATACAGATAGGGGCTGTACGTCAATTGAGATGAGGATGCTGTTTCTGGAAATTACACACGGCAAGCTTGACAGGAAACATCTTCCTTCGGTGTTCCCAACCGGGTAATCTAAAAATATGATACTTATATAAAAATAGAGAGAAAAAAAAAACATAAGACTCCAGATGAATACTCGCTGAAGCGTTGAACCCGGATGCGAAAGACGGAAAAAAAAAAGAAAGGGGGGTGGGGGTGGGGGTGGCAGTAACAGTGGACCATGTGAAGGCGAGCAGCATTAGTACAAGTCTTTGAACCGATGTTTAACTTGAACTACGAACCTCAACGACATAATCCCGGTTGATACGAATTTCCGTTTGGTACGAAGTTTTCTTTTTTTTTTTTTCCAGCTCCGAATGCGACAAAACTATATACGAAGTAATAGACAACGAAGCTAGACATAAGCACAGGAAAATTTGGCCGCGTTTAGCTGAAATTTATAAATACTAGGACAAATAGAAATAAAAACGGGAAGACGAAAGTAGAAAAAGTTTGGAATATATATGCCTACGTATGCACCATTCTGCTGTATACGATTCTCAGCTTCCACCGAGCTTCTGGATGCAAGCATGTCAACATATCACGCCGACGGATGTACAAGTAAACGAACGCCTTCGATGGCGTGATTGCATATTTTCTATAATGTAATGAAAGTGCAACATGAACATAATGCGTAATATAATAATTTTGTGGGGTCTTACGTCCCAAAACCATGGTATGATTATGACGGACGTCGTAGTGGAGGGCTCCGGAAACTTTGACCACCTAGGGTTCTTTAACGTGCGTCTGAATCTAAGCACACGGGCCTCTAGTATTTCGCCTCCATCGAAATGCGGCCGCCGTGGCCGCGATTCGATCCCGCGACCTTCGGTTCAGCAGTTTTCAAAGCTATAGAACCGAAATATAACGGTGTCAATGACGGCGGTATCGATGACTTTCAAACGCCGTCCGAGAAAAGTGAGTTGCAAGAGGACTCTGCGTCAGGTTAGCGGCAGGCAACGACCGAGCGCTGTGAATCATGTCTCTTCGGAAGTCAAGTGCCCATGGAGGAGTCAAGGACCTCTTCCTGTAAGACGCCCATACGACATGACATGCGTGTATGGAGCCTGGAAAGCAAGAGACCCCCTGACCTACACCTGCCACTGAGAACCTCGAATCGAATACACCGCGGCACTCCGGGTGTAGGGCAGCAGCGCACACGCGTTCGCAGGAGTCGTCAACAATGACAGATATGCCTTGGCTACGAGTGTCACTAAAAGCCTTTCGCGGCTAATATCCAAGTGTCAGTCAAAGGCTCCCGTGCGAGCCATCGTAGTCGGCCCTAGTCGGTCACACGAAGGGTCACGCGGGAAAGGTTTGCGGTGATATGTTCGCGGTGACGAACGTGCAGTGCGTCCGCAATTGACGTGTGTATGCGTTGCAAATGATAATGCGTTCTGTTGATTCTGCAATCCCAAGGCATTCGTTGCGACAAGAAGCAATGAATGCAGCGAACACACACGACTTATACCCAGAGCTAAATACGAAACCATTAGTAAAATAAGTCGCTCATCAATGTAAAAAAAATGACGTTTCGGTACAACACTGCAAACAGCAGATATTTACTGATCACGCCAAATGTCAATCGTCACATCAATCACTGATGTTTTTTTTTTACTTTTTTTTGCATGAATAACTCTTGATTACACTTACCGAGCCAACCGTACGAAGAAAGATACAAGAAATGTCACGACTTGCACCAGCAATTCAAGTAATTAAGAAGCCTGGAAGAAGAAAAGTATTATTTTTGTATATTTCTTTCTGAATAAGTCAAATATGAATTCCCTATGCTTCACTTGCAGAAGGTTTCATTTTTTAGTTTGTTATGTTTATTTATTTATTCAATACTGTGGGCCTTTTCAGGCCTATACAGGAGAGGGCATACAAATAAAGTGGGCTTCATATTAGGAAAATTAAAAGGGAACATCCGCTGTACAAGGTAACCATAATAGCGACAACAGCAAAGAAAGAAGAAGCAATACATGAACCATGCAACCATACATGTATTTCAAGGGTGCAAAAAAGAAGAAAAAAACTAGCATACGTGTTCAAGACAAAAAAGAATGTAGCAATAACAAGGTTATGCCGTAGGAACAAGATAACATGAAATACACGCAGGTGAAAACTGTTGAACACGCGTAATAATGTGCAAGTACATGCGCGATACATTGCTTTTCCTTTTACTTGCGCACCGATATTAGTGAACCTATTGCAATGCTTCTAAATGAGATTCCAGCAGCGACGAAAATGAATTAAGTGATTGAGCACTGACGTGCTCAATCATTTGATTGAATCATTTGACGTGTGCAGTCTTTGTTAACGATAGTGAGACCAATGCCCCTCGTGGGCATAAGCCAGCTATTAAGGCAACAACAAAGCAATAAACAAACAGCGACGCGACATGTAGACAAATCGAAGATACATGACCTAAAAATTCACACTTCAAACAAGCAAGCAAAAAAAGAGAGAAAAAGACGAAGAAGAAGAACCAAACGCGGGTTGTATGCGGTAAACGCAGAGAAATTGGACCGCGCTCTCGAAAATGCCAGCAGCGTCACAAAGGAAGGTAGGTGTATTTGTCGACACAATGGCACGCCGGCCAGAGAGGTATGTATATAGAAACATCACGGAAGAAACCGAAAGCCTTCCGCATGCTGCTCCTACACACAAGATAGACACCGACTCGAAGAGTGGGCGAAACAAGGTCCAGAACTTTGCAGCCTCCAGCTATGCACCGCCGGGCTATACCGACGACCCAAACTTTCTCTTCGACTACACACACAGACACATCGAGCACGCTCGTACAGTACATCGACCGAGCAGTTCCAGATATCGACAATGGAGCAGCAGCAGCAAGCAGCATTGGGCAAACGCGTTTTCGCGAACGCCCCGCACAATGGATCGCTCAGCGGGCCAACAACGCTTTGTTTGCGTAGTGTATCGCTGCTACACAAAGCAGGCCTTGACAACTGTCAGGGAAGAAAAGAAAAGGATTCGAAATAGAGTTCACCCCTTTGAGCTATCTGGCCAGCGCGGTCGGTACGTGCGTACGCACTTGCGTTGCGCCTCGAGAGCCTGGCTGCAGCAGGCATGCGAACGCCGAACCATTGTCGAAAAATCATCGCACCGACTCGCTGGGGGGTCCCGTACAGTGGAAACACTTGTGTTTTTCTTTGCTACCGCGGTATACCGCCTGTGTACTCCGTCTGAAGGAGGTGGGATCTGAACGCCGCTTGTTGTGAGGAAAAAAAACCATTCTTACTCGATTATACAGTGCAATGCTGCGGCGGCTAAGCGCCCAAACGATTACAAATCTTACGACTATATATGAGAGGGGTGTGACACTGGACTAGCGGTGGTATGGAATCTTGCGGTGGACAACAGCGAGAAGCACAAGGACTGAGAATAACACAACGCAAGCGCTGGTGTGACTACAGTGATAGCAACAAAGACAGCAAAATAGGACAGAAGAGAGACATCTTTTTAAATAAAAAAAAATGAAGTCAGCTTTGTACTAGTGGAGCCAAACTTGAACGAAGTGCCGAGCTGGGCGGCCTCTGTTTCTCTTTCTTTCTTTTTCTCTTCTATTTTTTTCTATGCCCTTATTTGTCTCTGATTATTTCTATTTGTTTATTTCTGTCCATATATATATTTGTCTTCATATTTCTCGCTCATTCTATCTTTCTTTCGCTCTAGTTCTCTCCTTTTCTTTCTGTGCTAAGCTTTACTCTCTCCCCCTCCTTCTTTAACTCATCCTCACCCTCATGTCTCTCACCGTCACTTCCTTTTCCGACCCCCTTGCTATACTGTACTATACAAGGCTATGCTATGCTCTGCTAGCGTGCCTGGATAGCCGAGTGGTTACGATGCTCGCCTTCGTACGTACGTGCGCGGGTTCGAATACCACTTCGTCAAGAATTTTTTTCGGCAGGAATTTCTCTCTCTTTTTTTCTATCTCATTTAACGTAAGCCATGCCGCTTCGCGGTAATCACCATTTTGGAAGCATCACTATATGCCGTATTTACACGATTTTTGTAGGTCGACCCATTTTATCTAACTCTGAAATCTGAAGTTGGGGGGCCGATTTACAATCGAAACCGAAACCATAGTTTCGGTTGTATTGCCTACTTAAAACTTCCGCCTTTTTTTACCTTAGTGACATCGTGAATAAATTTACTTTATGAAATGCGCTCGCGTTTCTGTTTTCATTTTTTTTTTCTTGTGATTTTACGGGGTTTAACCTACATTTGAGTCGATTTACATCGTGTAAATACGGTACTTCCAGAGCAACGTCGACGGCGACGTGCCACTCTACCAATGACGTCGCACGGACGCTAATTCTGCTTGGCTTACGTGACTGCGAGCTCTTGAGGGGCAAACATAATCTCCCTTCTTGGACATTCGAGCGTTGTGATCGTATTCTCCAGCACACGCTGGAGAATAAGACCGCTGCCTACCGCGCTCGCGCGCTAAAGAACACACGTTGCGTGGAAGAGTTCACCCGTTCGCGTCGAACTACGTTCACGGTGTTCGCATTGCCTCTGCGGCGTTCCACAGATCTATACCGCTTCGCAAAACGCTGTACGGCTTCGATGTAATGGAGAGAAACGGCACGGCTCTACAGTGCATTGCATTCGAGCATCGTTCAGGCGTATGCGTTTTCTAGAAGTTACCAGGGCGTGTACCCCCTTCTTTTTTCCCTAAATGATCTGCGAGTTGTTTGTGCCTTTGTGTTCGGTGCCCCTTCAACGACACCGCCGCAGCGACGAAACGGCGCGAAACGTAAAACAGATGGAAAAAGAAAGAGGGCGAGCGCACCTGTAGCGCTCCGTAGCTTGCCCGACTTTTCTAAAGAACCTATCCGTTCATTTTCTTTTTTTTCTTCCTTTTTTTTTTTAGCGGGAGCTAACGGGAAACGCGAACCGCTGCCGCTTGCATTGTCGTCAACTGAACGGTCTGTCATTTTCTTTTTTTTTTTTCTGGACAACAGCAGCACCGGCTCACCGGAGCTGACAGCCCGAGCCGGTAAAATAAGAAGAAAAAGAGAACAGACGTGCAAACAAACGATAGCAGTCGACGCCTGCATGTTCGCGTCCTTTTCATAGACCGTATACTTCACAATGGTGGGGGGGGGGGGGGGGGGAGCAAGCAAAAAAGCTAAACATAACGAAATACCAACTAACGTCTGGCAAAAAGATAATAATAACGGGCTTTGGCTGGGCTTGGCTTCCACCTGTAGAACGTGTTTAGCAGTCAGGCAACACTGTGTGGAAGATTCCAAAACTGTTAGCGAGGCCACGTCCTTTATTTATTTATATTTTTTTCGGTAGAAAGCATTTCCCGGTTGTATGCGTATACGTGACCGCAGATCATGCAGCGTTCACATAAAATTGGATGATAAATAATGTCAAAGACGGGTTAGAAGTAAAAAAAAAAGAACAGTGATGAGATTGATATAACCGTAGTCCTTGCAAGTGTAGATAACAACACGTTATAGAAACAAAGGCTTGTACAAAAGAAAGAGGAAGTAAAAAGTCACATGGTCTCCTATGCATTTGCCCAAGGTGACTCGAAGGTAAAGCCATCGTTTTCTTCTCAGTCGATTGGGTTGTATTGTATTTCAATTCCAGCGACGGATTCACGGCATCGTGAGGCGTCCGATAAAACGTCATTGGTTGAGCAGGCACGTCACGTGATCTCACTTTAGCCAATCATGTGTAAGCGCGGTTATTTCAAACCTAGCGCTGGATTCACGACGTCACGTGATTTCGCTAGCCAATCATGCAGACTCGCGCGTATAGATGACGTCGTGCCGAAGATGCAGCGTTGCGAGCTCGCGAGCGGAGGCCGAGTATTAGCGACGAGCCGAAGAGCCAACTCGTGAAGCTGAGGCAATTCGCCAGCGAAGAGCCGAAGACTCCGAAGTGCGAACTCGCGAAGCCGAGGCAACACGGCGGCACAGAAGGGTTGCTGCCCCTACTGAGGAAACGGAGTGGATGGGCCGTAGATTCTTTTCGCTCACAGCTCTGGCTGTATCTTTCGCATTCGAGCATTAAACCTTTGCTCGAAGTCAGCGCAGCTGTGTCGTGTGTTCCCTCAATCTTCGTCCCGTTTACGCACTGTTTATTGCAGCATGCATGCGTAGTACATCGTTATCTGTGGACAATGTTGGTCGGCACCAAGCGAGTGCTTCGTGAAGGGTGGTGATGCTCCGGTTCGAGGCAAAACGAAAGGGGGAAGGGAGGGGGGCGCTCGAAAACAGTGACACAATTTCGCGTGCCCGGACCCCTATCAAGGCAAATGCAGGGCTGAGTATCTTCTGTCGTTACTATATACGCAGAGTTTCCTCGAAGACGAACGGGAGATATCCCACAAAAGAGCCGGAACGCGGAGCAGGAAAGTCGGAGGAGAAAAAAATATAACGAAAACTAGGCCCTCGTTCCACGGCCTCCAGAAACAGGCTGAAGTCTCGCGTTGATTTTTCTAGAGAACAACGCACGCACTGCGCGATATTTAATACAGGTTGCAGTTGCAGTGAAATTAGATTGTGCTGGCAATCTGTACTAAAAAAGGGTCGCTTGTGTTTCCTTGTATAATCTCCTGAGAGACAAATAAAAAGGAAGATGAGATTTGTCTTGTTGGCACGAGATGCCCAAACATTGTTACTCTTTGCAAATAACTATGTGTTTTGTGCCGCTTGTTTTTGTGCGTATGTATTACTTTATTGTCATGCTACTGATGCTTCGACTTATTACCCATGATAAACTATAGGATGTCCCGATATAGTATTTGACTCCTTGTACATCCTGTCTAGTAATTATGACATCAGTGAAAATTTTGTTAATTGTTTTTCAAAATATGAAAAACAAACGTTTGACATGGTGTACGTGTTCGGTTGCTTATGCTTCCGATTAGTGTTGTCGCTATGTTAGCATATCCGTAATTTTTCAATGTATTCTCATTTGAACCGGCCGCCTGCTTTGTCTGCTTGACCGCAGAGCGCTTAGAAGAAAATTTAGATACTATAGCGACATCTTCAGCATAATTATTCAACGACAAAGCGCCGAATAGATCCTGCGCCCCTATAAGGTTCCCGAAATTTCGACAACAGCAAGAGCACCGGGGCTTTTTGTGAACGCTGGAAATTAAGCCTTCCGTGGTACGAAAAAACGCGTCGTATTAAGCGGGATTTCGAGTAAAACGACTTCGTAACGACCAGCGTTGCTCATACCGACAGTGAACTAACGTAAAACAACGCTTTGCACGAAAGAAGGGGAATTGTTCGAGTGGCTCGTTCCTTTGTTAGACGCGGCCAATTAAACTGACAGACAATTAAGCAAATGATAGCATAGGGGACATCGTTTGTTGTTTTGAACTGTAGTATGACTAAGTTTTAAACTGCAGTGACCTAAATTTAAAGGAATTAAAGTGGACGAAAAAGCACCCCTTCCGTAAGTGGGATCCGAAACCACAACCTTAGAATTACGCGTCCGATGCTCTACCATATCGTTTTGCTCAGCGCACCTCCCAGCTCACCCCAGTAAACGCGTCTCGTGCCGAAACGTGCGCGCACCCTAAATTTCGTCTCTCAACAACAGGCTCACATAGGCGAGCTGCACGCCATGTTGCAACCACTATACTTTTCGCCTTTCTGTCACATCCATAGTGAATACTGTTCACCCGCACCCTTTCCTCAACGACACTCTACTATGGTGTCGCAAACACAAAATAAACGGGGGAAATCCTGAAAGTACAGGTATTAGTAGGTGGAAGAATCACCGTTCTTCGTGAATCGTAATTTCTTTTTACCTTTCCATGAATACGGGGGTGGCGTTGGGGAGGGGGGATAAGGATGGCGGAATCTAGAATCGTAATGTTCTACGGCAGAGATCCATGGTGCCCGGATGACAGCGAGTCACAGATGACAACTGAATGAGGTGAGTGCCGTTCCGGGATTAACGCGTGACACACTGACGGAGTCCAACTGTATACGAAGTCGCTTGCAGACGACGCGCAGCAGACGACACGCCCGCGGGGTCATGTCAGCGAAGAAGACGGAAACGACACAGTGGCTTCGGATTCGGATCCGGCTGTTATACGTAAGAGTCGGTCGGCACCCGGAAGTTAAGACGATGGCGCGCCGCGTTCGCATAGCGAAACGGACGAGGTGCTACGGAACGTATAATCAAGTGTTGCCAGCTGTCAGCAGACGAAACACGGTAAAGAAATGAATATAATAAAAGTAGCAGAGAGAGGAGGTTCAGATACAGTGGTTGGTGTACATATGCCCTGACGTCTGTCGGGAGAGCATAGCACACTTTTTTTTTTTTTTGCATGCGGGAGCGCTGCTTCAGCTAACAGGCTAAAGCCTGAGTGCGTGAGTGGAGCACATACACTCCTTACCAACGAACAGCCTTCGAGCTATGAGAGAGAGAGAGAGAGAGAGAGAGAGAGAAAGAGAGACAGATAGAAAGAGAGAGAGTGTGAGTCTTTAATGAGTACCGGAGAAGTTTGCTCGCAGTACGCCTATCATGGTACAGTCAAGATGGGTGTGTTTGCAGCTGGACTGATTTCTGAAGGTGGAGGGAAATATTGAGACAAGAAAGCAGTAAGGAAGCCGTCTCAAACCACAGACTTAATAAAGAAACTACAGCCGATGGGAGTGACTATCCATAGAGATAAAACAGAGTTCGCTGAGCTATCAAAGCCAATCAACAAACTGTTTGAAGTGATATACACAGGATTAGACAAATACAGGACGTGCACAAAACTCACCTCAAAACCAAACAAACGATAGTATTTCAGTGGGACCAGTGCCTTACGAAAGTTTAAAGGCGATGTTTTCTTGTTGTTGCATGAAATCCAGCTACAGTGACACGTTCAAGTATCCGTGAATGCAGTCAACGAGCCAGGGGCACTGGCACTACCGAGAAGCAGATGAGGTTTTTAATCTCTTGCGCTATAATCAAACTGGCGCTTGGAATCGCATCTCACAGCAGCTATAGGCACAAACTGCGATTGAAAATGAGATAACACAGCGATCGTGATAGTGTACCAGTCGTCTTCATCATTCAGTCGCGTATGTTGCAGCACAGTGTGACCAAGTTTTGCCTGTTTTCCAAAACGCCGGTCAAGTTGACCAGTGTAAAATAATTAAGTACACGAATGTCCTAAACCAAACGAGACAGAAGTTGCGGGAAGTAAAACCTTGTATAGTGACGAACAATCGTCGAGGGATGGATGTCATTGGAGCCACTATTTTCTAAGAAGCAGGAAAGGTTAATGTTTTAGAGCGCACCTGCAGCCACGGTCTCCTCAAGTCGTGTAGGCAGAGGCATTCCTCAATGTCCTGGCTAGTATTCGCGCTATGTTCTTAAGCAAAGAAAGCCACAGTATGAAGTAAGAGTCGATTCTCAGCTTCTGACGTTGAACGAATTTCTAACGCTAATTATCCCTTCTGTACCAATAGAAAGTCAATTTATGCAATTGTGCACAGTGTCAATCATATCCAACGAAAATGACGAGGGGCCGCTAAGAGCCGACAGCGATGTACGTCATCACGCGGCAGGACTTCATCGTCAAAGGAATGTACGAAAGAGACAAGAACCTTAAGCGACCCTGTAGCGGCCACGCAAATTGACGTCTCACCTCCGCAAGACAGGAAGAATTAAGCGTGCGTTGGATGCGTCGAGTTGATGCGCCAGTGTCCGTCACGAGACGAGCGTACTCGGCGGGTGATCAATCGAAACAAGCGCGACAGCCATCAGGGAAGCGAAGAAGGACGGCACCCACGACCAGTGGGAGGACGATTGCAGCCAACACACGGAAGGGGAACGCAGCGCCTTTCGGTTAACTTGCGCCCACGATCTCAATTGCGTGCAGCGCAAAGAAATCGCAGCGAACACGTACATCAATCACGCTCAACGGCAGTATAGATATTGTCATAGAAGCCTGAACAGCAGAACCTGACCTGTATAGAATTGTTCGGCACACTGGGATCACTGCTCACATTGTACCTTAGAGCTTAGGAGCCCAAGTTCTTATCCCTAGAGTCCTTAGGTTGGCTAGTTGGCTCATGAACATTCCTAAACAGCGCTGTGTGTTCACTGCCCGGTTTTTTGCACTGTTCTGCCGCAGTGTTCTTGTCCCTAGCTGACTTCTCTTTCGCTCTGGGTCCTATTGTTAGCGATAATTCACAAAAGTACTCAAGTCAGTTAGCCTTTTGTAAATAGTGCACCAACTAAGCCCGTGTCTGATATCGCAGCAAGTATGACCAGTCCGACGCATTGACTTGCAAGAGTTTATTGAAAGCTTATACAATTGTGTTGAAATGTAACTTATCAGTTTTTTGTCTCGCTTCTTCAGAACTTCCCGTTCCTGCCTGTTTATAGGATTTTGGGATTGATCGGGTCGTTTATAAAGGTATTCAAATACGTTCTTTTCATTTCCACGACGTTGAGCTCTGGGCAAGGACACACTTCATTAATCAACTTCAGTGCGCGCCATCGCACCACGTGTGTCGTTGAAACACACGCTTGTCCTTCGTTTCACGTGCGAAGGCTGCGACTTGCTCGAGCAGCTGAGCGCTGGGAACTAAACGCATCGTATCACTGGTTGAGTTAGGATTGCTCGTCCTTCCGGCTGATACACTGAGTCTGGCTACCAAGAAAGGAAGGTGCATATACATAAAAACAATAAAAGATAAAATGCTACCACAATATCGCAGCTTTCTGTAGCGTGATGGACTCGTCAGTTGACGGACACCGTGGCCGGCTGCGAGACGCATCTGACGAGAAAAGCAGCCTGCATGACAAGCGCAACTTTTTGTCTGTGTGTCTCCAGCTTTTATCGTGTGTTCGCCATATCTTGATTAGTCCTGCAAAACTGGGTGAAACCTCTTTCTGATCTCCTACCTGCATATGCTTTCTCTCTTGCCCCTATTTCAAACTTTGCGAAGGTAAGTTCCAGGTTTATTCTCTTCATGTATTTTTTGTGCGTGTGCGTGTGTTATTGTGAATGTGATGCGCCGCTTGGGGTAGCAAACTGCCTTAATAACAGCTGTAATAATTCATTTCGTTTTGCATTATCATCCTGTTCGTGCAATTTAACATATCGGAGAAGGCATAGACATATTGTGGGCGTTTATTAGGCACATCTTCGTTCGCATAGATATTCATCATCACGCGGCGTTCTTCTTCATCATCGGTTGTGCCCTACATTTCCGATCCAATCAACCAATTAACCAATCGCACACGCGCTATAGAGTCATGGACAGCATGCAGTACTATCGTGTGTACGCAGGCAGCCACTGTGGATGCTGTACACAAACGCCCAATGGATACAAACACAAACGCACAGTGAATGTCGTACATAAACGACTGAGACGCTGTGCACAGAATTAAAAACGGGACCCAACGCATCCTCGTCAGTCCCACGAAGTCGTCCTATAGGGTCGTGTTTACCAAACGCGTGCCTCGTTGCTTCTTCGTTGCTGCCTGATCAGCCTTTCCGGCGTCAAGGTGAACACCGTACACATCGTATGTGACAAGCGTGCTGTCGTAAGATACAGTCGTGCGCTGGACACAGAAGCACGAGGCGCTATGCAAACTTCCGGATCGTGTAGGTGCGTACGCAGCGGGTGACGTCACGAGGACGTGTACCTCGACGGACAACCGGGTATGTGCGCTTCGTTTTGGTCGCCCCGTTGCGCACTACGTTTGGACAGGGGTGTCTGTTGTTTTGGTGACTGTCGTCCTCGTCACGAAGATGACGACGTCGTCTGTCGGTCGCGTACACATAATCCCCGTGCTTAACTACATCACGAAATGCACACATCTTTGCAGTCCTTGCGCAACAGTTCCGCGGAGACCCCCACCGATCCAAACTGCAGCGAAACAGCAGTTCGGCATTTCGTCATTTAAACAGGGACGATAGTGGCAGGCCTTTGCCCTAAAGTATGGGGGAGGCCTTTGCCACTGGTGTAATAACCGAGAGGAGGGGGGTGTTGAAACCCCTCCCCGAAATTTTTCACCTTCGCATGTGTGCATATACACGCACGAATATACATAACGGGTGGTAATGGAAGCATACATAAGCCAGGTAGGCCTGAAAGCACACCCCATATCGCTGTGATCCGTCGAAGTGCTATGTGTCTTCTATGGCGCTGTCAGTCACGCTCCATAAAAAGCGGTCGTTCTCGCGAGCACGTAGGTGTCTATTTGCCGATCGATACATCGGTACGATTTTATAATAAGCGGCCGCGTGGCAGCCAAACGGGACAAATAGGTGTGCGCGCATTTCAGCGGCCCGGCAATGTAAGAGTCCTTGTAACCGTTGCGAACAGGAGCGCGAATGGTATGGCGTGGATAAATGCCAGAAACCGGAGGAGACACATGCGTGTGGAAACCGATAAACCGGTAATTTCGGCCGTTATGCACTGCGTACCGATCGAAAGCAACCCCTTGTTTTTTATTTCTGTCTCATTTTAGCAAAAGAACAAGAGCAGATTTCATACCAAACCTTAAACAGCTGATACGAAATATAAAAACAAAGGAAAGAAAGCAAGGTCATGCGGAGGATATCCTCCGGTTGGCTACACTAAAAAAAAAAAAGAGTTTGCACCTTTTGAGGAGTAATTTTTGTCAAAAAAACATTAATCATCGTCTAATTTTCTGCGTTTCCTTTTTCGAAAACTCTGTCCCTGTTACTTTCATGTCAAGAATGCTATGTCACGCTGACAGCGCGAACGCCATTCGCTACCTGAAAGAACTGGGAAAGTACAAGGCACCTAAGGTAGATGACGATTATTGTTGTGGGACAGAAAAAAAGCGCCCAGAAGAATGCAAGTGTTTTTGGGGTGTAGCCTGTACTATAGAACGGTAATTGGAGTACAAAAGATGAGAGATACAAGAAAAAAAGGTAAAAAGATGCGGATTACGAGCAGACGATTGCATGGAAACAACCCTACGTATTTTTATCAAGACGCCACATGGCCACTGACATAATCATGCTGTAAGATAACAGAGACATACAACCAAGTTTAAAGAGGGTCGCCATCTCCAGCGGCTGCATCTGTCCAGGTGCAAAGACGAGAGAGAAAGTGTCTAGGAGTGCCGAGATGCCGACAGAACAGCACGCAAGAAGCGAACACTTAATATGAATGATAAGTTCCACATGTCACTTGTGCGCCTACGTCACGAAGGATGCCCGCACGTATTTATTTAACCGTAGTATATCGCAACGCAGAAGATGCGAAAAAAAAAATAGTTGACGTTCGCAAACGACCATGCACGGTAAGGCTGTGAAAAAGGAAATGTCAAGGGAGACTGTTGTGCCTCCAGCTTGCTCGCACGTAGCGCCAGTCATCTGTATGCATAAATTTTGGTTCACACTAGCTTGAGATAGAGGGCAGCGTGGAAGTTAGAAAGCATTTGATTTATGCAGCCTGTCATCAGACCATACTGTGAAGAATGCGAGGTGTCATCGACCCAGCGGCTCCAGCCAAAACCCCGAGCTGCACCCCACCACGCGCAATTGAAGAGAGATGTGCAGACTTGCAAAGTGGCTGGGCATAAATTTGTTCAACTGCAGGGTATGCAAATGCCCTGCAGCTGCACCAGGGCATCCGGCGAATAGCACCAGGTGAATGCATACGTCTCCTCAAAGTTGTTTCCTCGAAGTACTCGACACAAGCCAGCGGAACCTTTCTGCTTCAAGTTAATCTAGTCCGCAGATTGAGTTGTGCTAATTAAGGTAACTAACACCACTGTTCTTCGAATACTACTTCACTGGTTACGTGCGTTGTAAAGCATCCCTTATGTTATAAACGAAATTGATTTACAACAATTACGCTTGGTTAGGTTAGCATTATCCCATTCGCATTCGTCAGACACTATACTGATGCACGATGAATACAAGGCTTTATAGGCAGCATTTGCTGAAATGTAATACCAGTGTCACACAGTCATTTATGATCGCGATCGGGCCTGATCAGGATCGAATTTCTTTATCGTGATGGACACCTTTACACAAACTGCGGAAGTCAGCCAATCATTGTTGAGGAATTTTATCCCAATGGGGCTTAATCGCGATCAGTAGTGCACAGTATGACACCGGTATTAGTTACTTCAGAGAGAGCTTGGCGTTCTACAGGAAAGCAGGTTTGTCTAGCGTAAGATGTTGACGGCATAACGTCAGTTGCTAACGCGCTGAAACGCAGTCGTCTTGGCCTTCTGAAGTGTATACGTTTCGACTACTGCACACAAGTTACGAAGGTCGTAGCGAAAAGCACAGTGGTCCATTCACTGAGCCACCTACAGAGCAAAAGGAGTACTGCAGGTGATCTATCTGTACACGGCATGGGCGTAGCCAAGGGGCTTCAAACCCCCCTCCCCTCGAAGTGTTCAGGTTTTACATGGTATCAAATTTTGCATTTTACATACACGCACACATATGAACACACGTGCGAATATACAAGGGTGGTTGAACCTCAGCCCCTCCCC
Source organism: Rhipicephalus sanguineus (assembly GCF_013339695.2). Classification (NCBI taxonomy): domain Eukaryota; kingdom Metazoa; phylum Arthropoda; class Arachnida; order Ixodida; family Ixodidae; genus Rhipicephalus; species Rhipicephalus sanguineus. The sequence goes on from NC_051184.2 coordinate 5,983,639, forward strand.
CACCCGACAAAAATTTCTGGCTACGCTTCCGATACACGGCAACCCATGACATACCCATGGCATGACATACCCATGACATGATACACGGCAACCCATGACAGAAGCACATGACGGTAACTGTTATCAAGCTCTAACAGAAAAGCACAGTTGCCAGCATTCCGTGAATGGACGTGCATATACCCTAGCAAGTGTCCACTGCAGTATGAGTGGAGGACGCAAGGAAGCCAGCGGTGACCAGCAGTCCAGGAGCGCAAAACCAAAATAGAGCGCACGCGATACAGCAGGGCAACCCTCGACCGGGGCTCGCCAAAGCGGCCAGGCATAAATTACTCGACTCGCAGGCGCTTCACGGCTGGGCTCCGTTGCCAAGGCCGACTGTGAGGAGGACCAGGTGCGTGCACGAGAGGCGATCCAGCCCCCCTGGGCCTCCGGACGCGAGCACCTGTCTCTCGGACGCGTCTCTGGACGCGTGTCGGCACTGAAGCACTCGTCGCGTGCCTGGCAGCCTCCCTGTACAGCAGCTGCAGTTCATGAAAGCCGCTCGCTCCATCCTTGTGAAGACGCCAGCGCGGGGCATTCGTCGTGCCTCGTTTAACGCACCTCGTACGTACAAAACTGGGATGTTGTCTCCGTCTCGGCTTCGATAGAAAGGATGTCACGGTTCCAGTTCCGGGTAGGACATGTTCACGGCTCTTCAAAAATTCGCATGGTCCCCTATGCATTTGCCTAAGATGACTGGAAGTCGAAAACAATCTCACTCTTCTTATCAGTCGATTGTATTGATCCCACCCGAAAGGTTCCCGCACCCGGCGTGGTTTTGCATTGCCTCCGGAATTAGAGGAATTGGAATCTTTCTGCACCTCACGCAGTACTGCAGAGCCTCAGTGATCGGCCCACCTTTGACCAAGCGACGATGTCATGTGACGACGTCATCATGCGGTGTCACGTCATATGACGTCGCAAATTTTGGCGATCTGTGACGTCATTGTGACATCACAGGGCGACGTCATCACGTGATGGTGATTTTTTGCAACACTCGTGTTGACGCCACCGACGCCCACGCTCACTTTTTCACGCTTGATGACGCATCTAAGGCTTTTGCCTCAAGAATAATAATAATAATATCTTGGTTTTTATGTGTCAAAACGACGATATGATTATGAAGCACGCTGGAGCGGAGGGCTCCGGAAATTTCGACCATCTGGTGTTCTTTAACGTGCACTGACATCGCACAGTACACAGGCCTCTAGCCTATCGCCGCCATCGAAATGCGACCGGCACGGCCGGGATCGAACCCGTGACATCCGGGCTCAGTGGCCGAGCACTGTGACCACTACCCTATCGCGGCGGACTTCAGTTTTAGCAGTGACCGTAATACCGTGCCGTTTACGCTACTGTATTACCGTTCCGCGTTGAGTTTACCACGGTTCGAAAACGTTTCAGCCGCGTGAGTTGCTCGATACGTACGGTAACATGTTAGCATGATTATAGTAGCAATAATACAGGCCTTGCTGATTTAAACAACGATGTACCGAACACGACGGTACAGGATTTCCGTGGTGTATACCGCACGGTAAACAGGTACCGCTAAAAAAGATCCTATTAGGAGTTAGTAACGGGCTTACCGAAACGCAAACAAACCGTGCACGAAAGAGAAGCCCATATGGTTCCCCTGCTTAGTAGCAGGAAGAAATAATGCCAAGCAGTGCGAGATTAAGATAAGTTATTACGTAAGTTCGGACAACCTTAGAAATTTGAAACGGGCTCCTGCCTTGGCAAATATGGATTCTGCGACAACGTAGCGGAACGATTTGCCGATAACGTTCCCGTGAACAATTCTTTACCAATTCTTTTTTTAAAAACGTAGTCTAAGTCTCACAGGCTTCGAAGCAAGCAACGCGCTGAAAACGAAGGGCGAGAAAAAGGACACGAGAAGCCACATGTGTAACGGGGGTCCCAAAGACAAATAGAAAAAATCGATTTCCTCTTCATTGAGACGATATCGCACACGGGAACATTGGTATAGAATATGTATGGGGGCCCGATTCTTTCTAGCGCTCCGTATAAGCAAGGTCTGGTCTGCCTCCCAAAAACAATAACAAAAAAAGTCACAAGCGAATGAGGACGAACGTCAGGGGGCGCACAGTTTCTTCAGCACGGGACATGGCATTTCCACACTTCGGCGATAACGCAGCGTAAGCCGCGCATTAGACTTGTTAAATACGACACAAACGGGATTACAAGTGGGGTGACAGCGAGCGATAGTGTTCCCCGCAGTGTCCCCCCCCCCCCCCCCCCCCGACTTCCCAAGTCCCATATCTCATGCGTTCCGCATCTCGAGAAAACAAACACGACCAAAAGCATAGAAATGAAACCTCAAATTCGAGACGTTGTCTTTGCCGCAGTGCCCCTGATCAACTTGGCAAAAAAAAAAAAAACTATAATAATAATGAAGGCGTCGGAGAGCGCTAAACAGGCGACGTCGTTGCCGAAACAGATCGCCTGTCGCGATTGTCGACTTCGACGCCGTGGCACGATGCCAGACACGTACGACCTTAGAAGGCCGGCCGGCCGGCCCCGCGATCCACGGATCCTGTCAGATATCGAAATGCCAATTCGCCACTCCGCCTTCCTCTCCACCTCCAGTGTGTCCCCACCCCCTCACCTTCTCCCTGGCCAGTGTGCGTGTTTCTTGGTCGTCTTCGTAGTGAGTTATAGCATAGGGCGAACATGAACGCCAGATATATAGTAATTGTTGCAACGGGGTTTAACGTCCCAAAACCACAATATGATTATGAGGGATGCTGTAGTGGAGGGCTCCGGAAATTTCGATCACTTGGAGTTCTTTAACGTGCACCCAAATCTAAACACACGGCCCTCTAGTATGTTGCCTCCATTGACATGCGGCCGGGATTCGATCCTGCGACCTTCGGGTCAGCAGTCAAGCACCATAACCACTATACCACCGAGACGGGGGGTACGCCTGAGGAGAAGATGCCCGCCACGGTGGTCTAGTGGATATGGTGCTCACTGTTGACCCGAAGGTCGCAGGATCGAATCCCGGCCGTGGTGGCCACGTTTCGCTGGATGCGAAATGCTAGAGGCTCGTATATACTTAGATTAGGTGCACGTTAAAGAATACCAGGTGGTGGAAATTTCCGGAGCCCTCGACTACGGCGTCCCTCGTAATCATATCGTGGTTTTGGGACGTAAAACCCCCAACAATTATTAATAGAGAAGAAGACAGAGACACAAGGCGCTAAATTTTCGTTGTTTGTTATCCTTGAGGCAAATGTTCGCCCTGTGCTACTCCCGACGATGATGAAGTATACCAACAAGCCCATTGCAAATTTCAACTGTGCTAACGTTCTCGGTCGCTCCTTGCACTGACGTCGCGCGTCACCTTGGACGACACTGACCTGAGCCGAGCCCTACGTACCCGTATTGTGCGCACTACACAGTGAAACGTGTGAGCATTTATTTACTGATAGAATGACCCACTGTGCGCAGTTGTCGCTGCTAAGCAAATTAAGGCAACGCAATCTTCATCGAACAGAGCTCAATTGCCTCTTGTTTCCGAACGGCTCAGCTATGAGGCTCACAAGGTTGTGCTGGAATTCATATGAACCAAATGTACTAGACTGTACTGAGCAATGCTCGAACTCTGTGTGTGATGTGTTGCGGTGTGCCTTCTGTTCTTTCATTTCTGCGTGTCTCCTTTCCTTTCGTGTTTTGTTTATTCTTCAAGCAGGTGGGCGTGTGTCCCTTCTAGGAGACAAAAGCTAGCCCCGCTTCTTTTTTGTTCTGTTGGTGATGTTCTTATATGCGTAGATGAATAACAACTACTTAATACTAATACTCGAAAGCTTGCCTTTTCGTTTAACACCAAATACCTGAAGAAAACGGCTTCGCCATATAAAGTTTCTTTCGCTTCTGTCCCATCCTGTCCGCTCTTATCTAGAAACACCCAACCACGCGTGGAGTAGTTACAACGCAGCTTGAGAAATGCGAAATCAGACCTATCAGGGCTAGACATTAACAAGTCGCAGAAACGTTTTCTTTTTTTTTTGCTTCTTGCCCGAACAGGATGATAGAAACGAGAAACTTCTTCAAAACATGTTATCAGACTGTGCGGATGAGAGGACCTTTTTACAAAGTTCGCGTTTAACCGCACCTCTCCAAATGCAGCCGACTGCTCTTATCTGAGAACGTTAAACCAGTCCGGTTACACCTGCCACAGTGTGGTTTCAAGGTTGGATGGTGAACGTCATGTCGCATCACTCAAGGGTGTGTGGTTAATAACAAGGTGGCTGTCTGCTGTGCCGAGAGATAATGCCGTTGCTTCTTTTGAATAGATGCAAATCGTTATAGTTCATGTTGCGATAAACATATAGAAACAGGTTTCTGTATAGCTATAGTCACGTGCTATCCTACGTGATATCCTACGTGCTACGTGATAAAGAATACAGAAAGTAGATGCTGTACTGACAAAGTGAAAACATCCTTTGCTGCCCGTCTTTTAACGGGGCAAATGAATACTAAAAGCTGCTGATATGTATGACGAAACACTGCGGTAGATTATGAGTGAGGTTGTGCGTCACTCCTACAATGTATAACAACCGATGCGCACTCCGACGCACATTTTTTTTCAAGAGTTGTGCAAGCTTTATATGCTCGAGAACCCGTTGCATCGAGATGACACACGTTGTTGAAACCTGACGAGATTTCGCTGCCCTAAAGGAAAGAGCAGAGTAAGTTGAAGGTAAGCTGTGTAGACCAATGCACGCACGTGTGATTACAGCATGTGCAAACCTAAAGTGACACGTAGCCTTGAGGAATAGCTTCATCTGGTAAACGAACAGTCGCTTAAGGTTTTCACTCTCATCGTACTGTTCTTTGTTGCTGTATTTCTTTTCTTTATTATTTTATTTGGTGAGAAACAGCCCCACGTGTGTTTGGTCTTATAAAGCACGATCTTTGGAATAACCGAAGGGGTAATGAGAAATATTTCAAGCGTTGTTCTCGCACACGTTACTTAGACAAGACGTGTATTGCAGAGCGTGCAGTCGTGCCTTTCGCAGGAAGGCCACCGATATCGCATCTACAGCCCACCCCATTGCGCTAACAACACTAACTACAGGTAACGTGACGCTTTAAGTCCGCTTAGCTCCTAGCAACAGTTAAACCAGTAGTCACTCCCATTACGTCATGTATTCTGCAACAATGACCACACGAATGTTACCTAAATTAACGCTGTTCACTTTCTCGCATCAATGCCACCGCGTTCGCTCACGCGAAGCCGTGTCAAACGCCACCAAGTGCAATGCACTGACCTTGCTGGGTTGGCACCGATGCTTGCGGATCGGGAGTAGGATTGGATCCCGGTAAGGCCACCGATATCGCATCTACAGCCCACCCCATTGCGCTAACAACACTAACTACAGGTAACGTGACGCTTTAAGTCCGCTTAGCTCCTAGCAACAGTTAAACCAGTAGTCACTCCCATTACGTCATGTATTCTGCAACAATGACCACACGAATGTTACCTAAATTAACGCTGTTCACTTTCTCGCATCAATGCCACCGCGTTCGCTCACGCGAAGCCGTGTCAAACGCCACCAAGTGCAATGCACTGACCTTGCTGGGTTGGCACCGATGCTTGCGGATCGGGAGTAGGATTGGATCCCGGTACAAAAGCAGCAGGGAACGTGGTCGCTACAACAACCAAAACACACCCGACTTCCAAGCGTCGATCAGTCGGTATCGGCTGCGAGACGATGGCGAGACCGGCAATCCAATGGGACGGAGAAATCCTGCTCAATTGTCACCCTTGAACACTTCAAGCACTCAAAACACGCAATCCGGAAAGAAAATAAGAGCACACCACGAAATCCAGTAGAGCTGGAACAGTGTACGACCACCGCCGAGGATGCTTCCCTAACGAATGCCTTCGTACACTTGTAGACAGCGCGATGAACTGCTCCTACGGCTTGGACCACTCAAGTTTATCCTGGAGTTAATAAAGAGGAGGCTTTTGCAGTTCGGAGGGTTTGGAGAGCTGTTATCTGGCGCGCGATCTTTGAAGTCCCAAGCGCGCGAAACAATCCACGAGAGGTCTTCAAGCGCGGCACCAGGAGTGGGCTTGTGGTCTTGGCCGTAGACCTGGCACCGCCGGCGCCCTTTTCGGGCAGCGATCTGCGACGTCGGCGTCGCCTTCACAGCGGCCGCACGGCGACTGAACTTGCGCGATGACTGAAGCAACGCAACTCGCGGCTAGCTCGCCGCCGCGCAACTGGTGCTAGGCTTTTCGGCCTTTCCTCCTTTCCCTCTATTTCCTTGCCCTTCTCTCGCCCTCGTTTCTTTTCTCTCTCTCTCTCACTTCATCTTGCGCGCGCGATAGTAGAATTTATTTTTGTCCTTTTCTTTTTTACATCGCGCCTCCTCTCCCGTTCCCGTGCCGGCAAGCTACTTTTTTACTGTTGTTTTGCCGGCATCGCCGCCGCGCCGGTGTGCTCACCGTTCTTCGCTCGCTCGCAGTCTGCGCGGCGTCGGCAGGTGAGGAGGCGACGGTGGCACGGAGATGCGCCCGGTGCATTTTCACGCTTCGCTTGGATGCTCGCCGTCGTCACACAACCAAGCCGGCCGGCCGGCCGTCGGTGGTGGTGGTGGCGATGCCACAGGTTGCCGTGGCTTGTCCGCCGGCCCCCACGGAAACGGTCATTTGGCTCGCTGGACCTGTTGCCGAACATCGCGTCGTTTTACAGCGCAGTTGCCTTAGTCGAACCATGGGCCACTATCGTCGCCGCCGTCGTCGTCGTAGTAGTAGTAGTAGTAGTAGTAATAGTAGTTGTTGTTGTGGTGGTGGTGGTAGTAGTTGCAGTAATAGTAGCATTTGCAGTAATAGTAGTAGTAGTCACGCATGTCACGTGACCATAAAGGGGTGAATGATGATGATGATGATGATGATGTACGTGATCTCGCTAGCCAATCACATACACTAGCGCTCTTACAGCTTCGCTGTACGACGGTTTTCACAACGTGGAACTGACTGATTTTTCCCCCCGTCACTTCCCTATGTTCTCTTACGGCGGACCTATACACACACTTTTCTGTGCTTTTAGGGTGTAAGTAGCCCTTTTAATTAGATTTTAATTAACTATCAACGGAGTGAACTAAACATTTTCTGCACACAACATATTCCTCATTAATCTATGTATCCTAAACAACCATAACTAGAACCTTGCATTACTAGCTTTTTATAAAGGCTTTTTTTTATCGAACTTTCGGGGTCACGGGAGGTCAATCTCTCAACTATTTCCTTATGTCGTTAGGAGCCAGCACCATTTAAAATTTGCAACAACTGTCTAATTCATTATGTTCTTAAAGCGATTACGTATTACCTCATACACACTATATGTTAGAACACGCCTTATCTTTAGGTAATAGTCATCTTCTACAACGCCGAAGCGGTGGGCTCTTGTTTAGCTTCAATCCCCTCCAACAAGCATGCGCTATCTCTATACTGCGTTTCATACATCAGGTGCAAAGTTGTGAAAGATAGCGAGACTTCTTGCGGTAGATGCGTTCGCGTTAAGAAGTAGTTCAGTGTTTTTACCACAAAGAATAATATTCTTTTATTTTCGTTCTCGGGCTGAGCATTAAATAAAGATGTTTTGTGCCTTAAAATTGAACAAACCCCATTTTTATGCGGTTGTGAATAGGTTGTTCTGGATCGCTTAGCGTGTCTGTTTTTCGCGTCGTTGCCTCCGCGATTGGTTCCGGTAGCGCGCGGCCGGAGCCAATCGCGGAGGCCACGTTTACAACGACGAAATCCGAGCGCGAGGCGCGCGGACTTGCACATTTTGCTTACCGAGCTCCTTGCATAGCTTCCACAGCGTTGAACCTGATGTATGAAACGGAGTATACACGAAAGAGAGGCAGAAGGTAAAGCCGATGACCAGTCTGAGTGCCAGGCCTGGATCCACCCTGCTGCTGCAATACCACAAGCACAACGCAAGAGTTTCATCAGCTTTCTGTTGCTTTCACTCGACACCAACCCTCGGGCGTGGTTGGTCTTAGACACAACGTACTGGCGTTGTTTGGCTATGACGCATGGATCCAGAAGAAAAGAGCGGCCAGACCACTCTCCTAACAGTCGCACGGTCAATAGCAAACAAACGGCGCGTAATGTTCTCTTTCTTTTTGCTTGTTTCCGTCATTCTCGGCAGCACCGAGACACTGTGCCGGTGGCCTTCGCCTGCGGGGAACGGCCACTTCGTGACCGAGCGAGAACGAACGAGAAAGAGCGAGACTGAAAGAGAGAGAGAGAGACTGAGAGAAAGAAAGCGATTTGGGAGCAGCCGGAGTGGAGGCGGCCGATGGAAGATGCGTATCGAATGATTCTATTGATAGTTTGCACGTGACGTCGCGGACGCAGGTTCTTAACGTACTTGGTACTCGAAGATGGCGGCTTTGATGACGTCAAGGCAGCATAATCACGCGGCTACAGCCTGCTTGCTGTGATAACGACGCTGCTGAAACTTTTTTGGCCTGTGTACTAGAACAACCCCACTCCCGCCCCATCCCCCCTAAAAAAAATAAATCCTGGCTGCGCCATTGCTGATACATGACCGTGTATCGTGCTTTTCAGTTTGTTTGTTGTTATAGTTTAGCTTGACTTGCGAAGGGAAGTAGCCGGCGCCAACCTCTTATTAATTATTATCAATAAAAAGAAACAGTATGTCCGCACGAGGCAGGGGAAAGCCGTTGACAACGACCACAGGCCTATCCTATACACAACCGACTGTTTGGAAGACACTATGGTGCAACTGGAACGAAAGACAAAGAATTTTTTCCAGGGTCTCGTTTCTATGTTAGACACAATGAAACGAATCCAAGAGACAATTACGCCGCCTGGCCTAATTGTCTCTTAAATTCATTTAGTAGCGTAATTGCAAGAACTCGTTTTAATCTCGGTTGAGACTGTATACAGGAGGGCCCACGTAATTGTATTTCTCGCGGCCAACAAAATTTCGAAAACATTTCCAGAGCCCCACCTCACATTAAGGGCGTATGCTTGTATCAGGGACTGCACTTTCTCAAAGGCAAGCTATTCATTTTTACTTTTGAAAAAAAAAATGTAACGAAAAATTCAACCTCCGAGTACGAGGTTTTTATCTAAAGCACCTGTTTACTGGCTCGGTGGTTTCTTTATACGAGACGTACAGAAGATCACTTATGGAATCGGCAAGGTTCCCAGAATAGAAAGCTGAGAAACACCTTGGGACTGCTGATCGACGAGCGATTTATGTGAGGCTGCTGCAGCGAACGAGTGAAGATTTAAGCGGCTGTTCGTGGAACGCTCGGACGTGATTTTACACAGCACGTATTTTATACCGATGTTTTGATAAACAGCAAGAGATTGAAATTACACGCAGAACATCAAATACATATAAAAATAATGAAAGCCACAACTATGCAGTACATTTCGTTGTTCACTGATTAGCCGAAGATTCAACGTGGCATTAAGCCAGAAACGGCGATGTCAATGTTTCAACGATGTTCAGAATTAGAAATGTTTATATAAACAGAGAAGGTCTAAAATTTTCTATCTATATATCTAATATATACTCTTTCTGAGAAACATGTGTCACTTCACCGCAGCGAATGCAGTTAAATAAAACTCACCAAGAGCATTAAGTGAAGTCACTTACCCCTTAACTTGATCCGTATCTTTTATAAAGTTCCACAACATCACGGGGCCGTGCTTCAAACGTGAGCATTCCTGGAAAGCCTGAAAGTACAGCAAGAGGAGCGCAGCTAGATAATATCAGAAGCAAGGTACACAGAGAATATGTGCGATGGCTAAAAAAAGTTGGAGTTTAAATCTTATTTTACTTCTATGTCCCGATGGACTGAGTGGAACTTACATGAAGAAAGAGGAGGAGAAGGGTTTGACAAATGTATTCAAGACTTGGCACATCAACAAGCCTACAGTTTACGTCGTACATGCAATTACAGAGATACGGGGGGGGGGGGGGGGGGTGTAGGCAACGTAAAATCTCAGCGTGCTGAGCTACCACGGTAGTTTTCAGCGAAAAATAGAAGCAGATGGTCTATTGTACCTACGCACATATGAAAAATGGACTGTAAAATAACATTTCAGTGCAATACAAACACTAGAAGTGGCGGGCTATAAACCTTGCCCACCGCCGGTGACCGCCATCTTGCCATGGCATGTGCGACGTCATGTGCTGCACGGAGCGGAGCCTTCGTCTCCTACCGAAGTTTCAGCCACTGCAAATCGTTCAGTTTCACTGCCAAGCTGAAGAAAGCTGAAACAGCTCGATTGCACGCGCAGCTGAGCACGAAACAAAATCGTTCGCCGGAATGCAGACGCTCGCACCAAGCTCGCACAGCGAGCAGCTCGTTACGTCACGGCTCGCGAGTGCGCCAGTGTTGCCCGACTCTCAGGCCGCTCGCTTGTTCACAAAATATTCATTTATAAATTAAGCGCTCGACTAAATGCGCTAAAATTTCGCCAGTTTGCTTGTGAACCCACAAGGATTAACCCACATAAGAGAGATTATGATCGTAAATTGGGTGCCATGGCCCATTTAACTAAAACGAATGCGAAAATTTTGTTAGATGTATTATTGGTATACAACGTTTGAAAGTCGGTAAAGACAAGTAAGCTCTCGCAGTTCTACGAACCTATCTGCCCATTGTTACCGTATTACCTCCACGGTTACCTGCCAGCAGGAATGCACTTTCGCGATGATTGAGCAGTTCCAATGAACGAAGATGAGGCCTTCAACATTAACGTTCAAAGCACGCTTTTTATTGGCGTACGTGAGACGCAATATCTGCAGCCAAACAGATCCCGTAGAAAAGCTTGAAGAGAATTCCCGCAACAACGAAGCATCCGAAAGTACGGCTAACGATCATCGTCCAGACAACGACCCAATCAGAGATAAGTGAGTTGGAGAGCCCGACGGCGGCTGTCTGTGTGCTCAAAGACCGCGCTTCGCGTGGTGTGCAAGGACGTTCCGAGAAAAGGTAAAAGAAAAGAGAACTTTAATGAGACCGAGATGGATATGCAGCAAGTGCGACCAGATGCACGACAGGTGCTCAAGGGCCATTGTTATGTACCACACGACTGATGTGGCTCTTTCCTGTAACGTTTGGAAGGTTGCGGTAATAGCGTGGGCTTCAACCAGTATACAGGGTGTTTCAGCTCACTTGCACCTAGTATAGAAAAAAAGAAAAAGAAAAAAAAACCATATGCGCTACGCTTGTAGAATTGGCCCAATATTTTTGTGAGCCGTATGTAGCATGTCAGGATATTTCTTCCAATTCCGCCAAGCTGGGTAATTAACAAAGGTTGCTTAATGAACTTTTTAATTACTCTAGCGAGAGATCTTCAATACAAGAGTTGTAGCACATGTTTTGAAATGTCGGAATATTTCACGTAGGCTAAGATAACTGCTAATCCGCCAAGCTGGGTAATTAAGATTGCTTAATTAGCATTTAAATTAGTAACCTTAGCGAGAAAGTTGTAGCACTTGCTCCGAAACGCTGGGATATTTCATCTACGCGAGGATAACTGCCGATCCGCCAAGCTTGGAAATTAACAAAGATTGCTTAATTAACCTTAAAATAGTATTTATAACGAAAAATATTCCACAGAAAAGTTGCAACCTTGTTCAGCAACGTCTGATTATTTCATCTATGCTAAGACAACTGCCACGTTTAATTTTTTTCCTCCTTTTCTTTAGTGTGTGCGAAATTTAAAAAAAAATATGCTTTGCGCAAGTTAGCTAAAACACACTGTACGCATGAGTGCAGCGCTCAGGAAAGCTGTAGCCAGTTCTCAGTTGGTCTAACTGCAAATTAACGAGATTTATTCACTGTGTGACCGATATCATCGACATCATCAGCCTATCTTATGTCCAACCTTCACCCCCAACAGCCGAATTGTTGCTTCCTCAAATGGGTACTCTACTCAAAGTAGGTGCTTTCCTCAAATAGTCAAGGCCTTCAGCAAGTGCACCCCTCTACACCGAAAAAAATTCCTCGCTACGGGCCTGCCCACGATATACGAATGACTACTAAAAAAATGCACAGGAAAGTCCGTCCAACTCGCAACGCTTGACTCAAAGCAATAAAAAAATCCGGTATAGGTCACTAATCACCTACTGCTTCGCATGATATCGACTCCCAGAATGTGTGGGATCTGTCGAATTTTCGCGCTCCATTGCACGCTGAGCGGTCCTTACCTTCTTCTAGATTTTTCTATATCTTTTCTTTTTGTCATTGCGGAGCCCTCCACTACGGCATGCCAAATATCACGTAACACACCAAAAATTATATTATTTTGCACGACCATGGTTGCTTTGCAAAGCATAGCGCCACTAAAGCAGTGTGATTATAATAGAGTGTCCATTTCTCTCTCTACTACTATATACAGCAGCTGTGGGACTGCAAGACAAGTTCAAAGGAGGTGCAAAATCAGTGCAACAGTGGCAACAGCAGGAGCGAAGTGACCACTCGTAATGAGACCGGAAGAAGTGTCCGTCGTTTAAAAGAGGGAAGAAACTAAAGAAAAGAGAGGAGTACAGCACCTCCTCTCCACTGTGGCGCGTTCCTTCCCTGGTAACTTCCGCCACCGCTTTTGGGCCGAGCCGGGTGGCACACACGCGCCTACCTGGACCACTTCCGCCATCCGGTCGTCGTAACTTTGGCTGCTGCCTCCGCCGCGGGCGCGCGTTTGCAGAGCGTAAGCCCTGCCACCGCATATAAGAGTTTCTAGAATGCTTGTCCGCACTATGACGCATACCAGTTACGAAAAGGAAACAAAAGTAAATGCGCAATGAGCGCAGGCCAGTCGTTTTGTCCCCAAACTTTTGTTTTGTCGGCCGCGCTTTCGTGCGGGTGACTCGTTTTGTGATTGCTGTCTAGACAACGTTTTCGTCGCCAGGGCGATAGCTATAACACCATTTTTCTTTCTCTTCTAAACCAATGGAAATTCCGAAAGACATCAGCGAACGGGAGACAACGAGGCGGGGTTTTTTTTTTCTTTTTTTTCGGTCGGTTCTCCTGAAAAGCAAAAGAAAAAAAAGAGCCCCCGTTAACTCAGTGTTGTGGTAGGACTGCACGCTATACATTCTGACACAGATTGCTACAAAGACGGGCGCATAAGACAGGGCTGGCGCTGATGTGCCTGGAGGTCTTGCTTTTTCTTGTTGGGCGTCCATAATTTAGCGTTCTGCGTACGCCAAAATTGAGCGTGTTTTTTTTCTCGTCACAGATACATATGAAATAGATCGGAATGACCACGTTGTATGTCCAGTTTCTACGTCCGCCTAGGTGTTACAGTGGCTACGGTGCTCGGCTACTGACCCTAAGGTCGCGGGTTCGATCACGGCACCGGCGGTCGCATATCAATGGAGGCGAGATTCTAGGCGCCCGCGTACTGCGCGATGTCATTTAACGTTAAAGAACACCAGATGGTCGAAATTCCCGCAGCCCTCCACTATACGGAGTGCCTAATAGTCATATCGTGGTTACGGCACGCAAAATCCCCCAAATTGTAATTATGTCTAGTTTATAGCGTTGTACTTGCATCACAGTGCTGAGAGTAACAATCATAACTTAGTGCCTTAATTAACGATACTGCACTTTAAGTGCACTTGATAGCTACTGACTTAGGGTGTGTGGCAATACGTAATACGCGTGTACAGGACAGACGTTGAACTATGTAGCAAAGTTAAGCGACCACATAACTACAAGTCCTTCAGTCCTCCTTATCAAAAAGCCTTATCCTATTAACGACGCTTCATGCCATTCCGATTATTACCTTGCGTGTCGCACTCAGATACAAACATCCTTGAAGGAAGCCGGAAGGAGTGCTTTGCGCAATCACGACAGAGCCACGCGTGCACTTTCCATCCCAATGTCTTCTCATTTCCTGCTTGTTATATACCAGCCCTCTCTGTACAAAGCTTGTTACTTCACAGCTACATAGACGTGCCCAGGCAGAATTTCGATGCTAGAATAGAATAGATGTTTATTTCATGAGCAATACAGATGACGAGGAGCGAGAGAAGAAGCTGCTTTCAGGCAGCTTGACAATGCTCTCAGCCCCTGTAACTTGGACTTGGGTCAGCATTTGGTCACTAACCTACTATAATACATCAATGCAATTGATACAAATTATATATATAGAATGATTGAAATCACATTGGTGCACCTTGTGATCACCCCGAAAAGTAGTGCAAAAGATAAAATAAAAACGATACGATGAATATATGGCCGATAATCTTGCATGAATCCTGACACGGTAAACAATAATGAAGCTTTTCAGTTCATGTAAGAGTAAAAAGACAAAAGGTGACAGAAATAGGATGAGAAAAATAGAATACAGTATAGAACCCATGCTATGTATAGTACCGCTTATGTGGTCGAGTGTAAAGTACTCTACATGTATGTCGTGTTGATAAAAATGATATAATATCTAACAGGGATTCACTGCAGTCGGAGCAGCAGCAGAAACCACATACGGCTGCTCCGTACCTAAACGGGGAACCTAGCCCTTACTGCTACACAACCGCACCTTCGAACTTCGACACGTAGAACAACAACAACAAAAAAAGCGATAGAAATATCGTATGAAAGGCCAAAAAATGTAATCTATAAAGGAGAGCAAGAGGAGGGGAGGACGGGGAATCCCCCTCCTCCAAAACATCAGAGCGAGACATGCAATATAGGGAGGGAGGGGAGTAACTTCTGTGCGGGGAGGGCACACATTCCTGAGAGCCACCAGCGCCGAAAGCCAGGGGCCCCCAGTCGAGACATGGCGGATGCAGCAAGCAGAACCAGTTT